>NC_053168.1:64111532-66511532 GCF_016835505.1 Polypterus senegalus | reverse complement strand
ATGTTAAAGTAATGTGTTTTCAGCAGTGTTTTAAAGTGCTCTACTGTATCAGCCTGGCGAATTCCTATTGGCAGGCTATTCCAGATTTTAGGTGCATAACAGCAGAAGGCCGCCTCACCACTTCTTTTAAGTTTTGTTCTTGGAATTCTAAGGAGACACTCATTTGAGGATCTGAGGTTACGATTTGGAATATAAGGTGTCAGACATTCCGATATATAAGATGGGGCGAGATTATTTAAGGCTTTATAAACCATAAGCAGAATTTTAAAGTCAATTCTGAATGACACAGGTAACCAGTGTAGTGACATCAAAACTGGAGTAATGTGTTCTGATTTTCTTTTCCTAGTTAGGATTCTAGCAGCTGCATTCTGCACTAGTTCGATTTATATCTTTTTTGGGTAGTCCTGAGAGGAGTGCGTTACAGTAATCTAGTCGACTGAAAACAAACGCGTGAACTAATTTCTCAGCATCTTTCAGTGATAAAGAGGTCTAACTTTACTTATGTTTCTTAAGTGAAAAATGCTGTCCTAATGATCTGATTAATATGTGATTTAAAATTCAGATTACAGTCAACAATCACCCCTAAGCTTTTTACCTCCGTCTTGACTTTTAATCCTAATGTATCCAGTTTATTTCTAATAGCCTCATTGTATCCATTATTGCTGATCACTAAAATTTCAGTTTTCTCTTTATTTAACTTGAGAAAATTACTATTCATCCATTCTGAGATACTAGTCAGACATTGTGTTAGTGAATCAATAGAATCGGGTCATCAGGTGCTATTGATAAGTACAGCTGTGTGTCATCAGCATAGCTGTGGTAGCTCACGTTGTGCCCTGAGATAATCTGACCTAACGGAAGCATGTAGATTGAGAATAACAGCGGACCCAGGATAGAGCCTTGTGGAACACCATATTGGATATCATGTGTCTTGAGTTGTAATTCCCACAACTAACAAAATATTTTCTCCCTGTCAGGTAGGATTCAAACCAATTTAAGACACTGCCAGAGAGGCCCACCCATTGACTAAGGCGATTTCTAAGAATGTTGTGATCAATGGTGTCAAATGCAGCACTCAGATCTAAGAGGATGAGAACAGATAAATGGCCTCTGTCTGCATTTACCCGTAAGTCATTTACTACTTTAACGAGTGCAGTTTCTGTGCTGTGATTTGTTCTAAAACCTGACTGAAATTTATCAAGAATAGCATGTTTATTTAGGTGGTCATTTAACTGCATAATGACTGCCTTCTCTAGAACTTTACTTAAGAGGCAGGTTAGAGATGGGTCTAAAATTTTCAAGAGCCGAGGGTCAAGATTATGTTTCTTAAGTAGGGGTTTAACTACAGCGGTCTTAAGACAGTCTGGGAAGACCCCAGTATCTAGTGACGAATTTAATATGTCCAGAACATTATCAATTAGCACGCCTGATACTTCTTTGAAAAACCTTGTTGGTATCGGGTCAAGGATGCAGGTGGGGGGTTTTAATTGAGATATTATTTTTTGTAAATCAGGTAAATCTATCCTAGTGAAAGAGTTTAATTTGTTTATAACAGGATGTTGGGGTTTAGGGGGATCTTTAGTGTTGGGGACATATACTATGTTATTTCTAATATCATTAATTTTTTGATTGAAGAATACAGCGACAGCCTCACAGGTTTCACTGGAAGCACTTAGGAGGCATTCCTTTGAGCTACCTGGGTTTAGTAGGTGATCAATTGTTGAAAATAAGACTCTAGGATTACTAGCATTGTTATTTATAATATTAGAGAAATAGCAGCGTCTCTCAAGACGGACAGTGTTATTGTAATGCGGGATACAAGTTTAATGAGAGGACACAGGATATAAACGAGAGTTTTGATCACTTTGTAACTAAGTTAAAACTGCACGTGAAGGGGTGTGCTTATGCAAATTCCGAGAGACTGTGTTTGTGGGGGGATTGACAGTTAAGGCGGGTGGGGAGTCACATCATCATCTCCCCTCCCATTTACCTCATTTCGCTCTGAGCTGAGCTCCGCAGCTAACGCAGTGTTACGGAAGTGACTTTGTGTCGCTGCCACCAAATACTCACAGAAAAATCCACAATTTAATACACACGTTGTCTCTAGAGTTTCTCCACACTGAATCCTCCAGGCACTACTTACAAAAGGTTACATTGACAATCGTGTTACGTTATTTTTAAAATGTTTCCTTTTCTTAGCACAAGCACAGCTGAGAAGCTTCGATGCATGTGCTCCATAACATGTTAAAAAATAACGCATTTAATCACACTTTGCATTACAAGCAAAGGGGAACTTCTGTCAATGCATTATTTCCTGGTACACCGATTACATTGATCAGCGCTTCCCGATTCATTTTACCCTCGCACCCCCTTGGTTTGAGAAGAAGTATGAAAAAATATGAGGTTAACACAGAAAAACAGATCACCAATTCAAGCTTTATGAATAATCGATTTGCCATCAATAATTGTTTTGGTAAAGCCATACTCAGTGTAATCCTCCTTCCATTTTATAATTTTTCTGCCACTAGCCATGATTAAATGAGCGGTAAAAAAGTACGAGCGAAGCGAGGGTGACTTATTTAGGCAGGCAGGCGACAGCCCAATAGTTTAAATTTGGATATAAGTAGGTTCTATTTAGTCGCCAGAAATATCTTTGGTAGGAATGGAAGTTGAATTTAGTCTTTAAATTTCTATGGTAAAGAAAAAGTTATGCAATGATGACTAAATTTAACCATATAAAATCAAAACTTGTATATATAAAGTCATTCCCGAATATATAAAGTCAAAACCTGAGTATATAAAGACGGCATGGGAATATTTCTGAATATATAAAGTCAGCTCTGGAATATCCATCCATTTCCCAACCCGTTGAATCTGACCACAGGGTCATGGGGGTCTGCTGGAGCCAATCCCAGCCAACACTGGGCACAAGGCAGGAACCAATCCTGGGCAGGGCTCATGCATCATTTTCAAAACATTAACCGAACAGTGTTTTTTTAATTTATTATTCTGAATACGTTTTTGTTAACTTAGTTCAGTACAGAGTCGTTTCAATCAATAGATTTTGACTTTCACTTTATATATTCAGGAGTGAGTTTATATACTCCGATGTTGACTTTACATAACCAGGAATGACTTTTTATATTCCAGCGATGACTTTATACATTCAAGTTTTGACTTTATATATTCAGAAAAAAGTTTTGACTTTATGTATACCGACGCTGACTTTATATATTCAAGTTTTGACTTTATATATTCTGACGCCAAATTTATATATTCACAAAATCAATGTATTTGCCCATTTGGCACCCCATAGTATATGTGTGTGTGTATATATGTACACGTGTGTGTGTATATATATACACATATACACACACATATATACATATATATATACATATATACATATATATACATATATACATATACATATACATATACATATACATATATACACACACACACCCCAGCAACACTCATGACAATCACAAAACAATTACATTGTCAATCATGTTACGTTATTATTAAAATGTTTCCTTTTCTTTTTACTTCTCCGCTGCCAAGCAGGTATTTTTGATATATATATATATATATATATATATATATATATATAGATATGAGAACAACACTCATATCAATGACAAAACAATTACATTAACAATCATGTTACGTTATTTTTAAAATTTTTCCTTTTCTTTTTCATAACTTCTTTAACACACTACTTCTCCGCTGCGAAGCGCGGGTATTCTGCTAGTATATAGATAAGGCGAAAGAAGACCCGAAAAGATTCTCTCAATATTTTAGAAGTAAAAGAACAGTTAAGGAGGAGGTGAAGTGCATCAGGAATAGTAAAGGGGAATTAAAAAGTGTGCACAGGTCTGGAAGTAGATAACCTTCCCGAGGTAAACAGGATTACTAAGGACCTACTGAGTGATTTGGATATTGTAGAGGGAGAAGCACTGCTTAGATTAAATAAGATGAAATCAAACAAATCACCAAGACCAGATAATATTTACCTTCCAGTACTTAAGGAGACTAGCGAGTACATAAACCCTTGACACATTTTTAAGAAGTCACTGCACACTGAAGAGATTCCAAAGCAAACTTAACATGCATCACAGGAAAAGTAATGGAAGGAATTAAGGAAAAGATTGAGCAACATCTGGCAAGGACAGGAGTTATTCTGAACAGTCCGCATGGGTTCAGAAGAGGAAGGTCGTGTTTTACTAACATGCTGGAATTCTATGAGGAGGCAACAAAAGGATACGATCAAAATGGAGCTTATGATATTATTTATCTGGACTTTCAGAAAGCATTTGATAAGGTGCAACATGACATGACATTAAAAGAAGTGGGAGTTCAGGGTGATGTTTTTAGATGGGTGCAGAATTGGCTCAGACACAAGAAGCAGAGGATTATGGTACGAGGAACCTCATCAGAATTGTCTGATCGAGTCAGTGTTGGGGAACACTACTATTTTTATTATATATATATAATTTCCCCATTAGACAGTCTGTAGAAATCTCATTACTATGAAATACATTCAGCAGATACGTTCATTACAATGAAGTGCCCAAAAGACCTTGAAATGCCTGAATGGATCCTCCACAGAGCAGTTAATTCTGTGGTCGCAGCTCAGTTGTGCACGATGATCCCCGAACAAAAACATTGTAATTTTTTCTTTTTCTTTGAATTTTCCTCGTACTGTTTTTTTTGCTGTGTTTGGTTTTCTGTGGTTTTCAGTGATATCTTTTGCTTACTGCTCATCAACATTTGAAAAACATCCATTGGAATTTAGCACATTGTCACCCTCCAGTAGAAATGGCAGACACAAAAAAAGGACAACAGTTCACATTAGAAAAAAAGTTTTGCGGCTCTTAATTCCAATAAAAAGGAAAAAGACATTGCCAGTGAATTCGGAATTTCGCCATCGACACTGACAACTTTCTTGAAAGACCAAGCAGAAAAGAAAAATCTCAGGCTACAAACCTTGGGCCTCAGCGCAAAAGTACGTGAACTGCTGTATTTGAAGACGTCGAAAAAGCAGGTATTATGTAGTTCAGAGATGCTCGTTCAAGAAACATTCCTATTAGTGGACCACTCATTCAAGAAAAAGCAAAGTTCTTGTCTATCTCCTTGGGCCACGAAGATTTTACTGCCAGCTGGGGTGGGCTAATATCTCTTTCGGGATTTCAGGATCGTTTTGGAATTGCAGCCAAAGCAAGAATCTGCAGTTCCAATTGAAAAAGCAAAATGAATAGCATGCAGGTGAAATCAGGAAAATCATTTCAGCTTATGAGCCTGAAGACATCTACAATGCTAATCAGACTGGAATCTTCTACCAGCTGCTACCACATCGCACTTTACCACTCAAAGGTGATCCATGCTGAGGAGGACAAAAATCTAAACAAACATTGACAGTTCTACTTTGCTGCAATTCAGCTACGACCTTTGTTTGGAATACGACTCACGTGCTAACCTTTGTTTACCTTTCTCGAGACAAAGCCACAACTGCCCACGAGCCTTAGTGCGCCAGTTGCTAGCATTCAGTGAACAACTCTCGCTGTAACTCTCTGCAAACTTTCACGTGTGTGATATAGCGGGTCCACAGCTCCTGTCAAAGTCCAGCTTTAAAATAAATAATCACCGCTAGCAGCAGCTTGGTGAGCGGGCGTGGTGGTTATGTGGCTGAAGGTTGTCAGGGCGATTCGCAATGTGGGCGTTTCTCACCAAAGTGTACTTGTGAGGGACCGTCCGCGTTCATGATTGTTCCTGGGGCTGCTTATCTTGATAAACAGAAGCGCGAGTCGGCTTGAAGGGGAGTAAAAAGAAAGAACGGACGAGAGAGAGAGAGAGAGAGAGAGAGAGAGCGAGCGCATGGATGAAGTGGCTGAAGCAGGCAGACCGAAGGTCAGCTGCAAGTAGGGCGACTCGCCAGTTGAGAAGCAGGCACCGGGCTTTTTGTTTTTTTTTTTTTTTAAAGAATGCTTCCTGCTCTATTTTAACTTCGTTGTTTTTAAGAAGACTTTTTTCTATTGTTTTTAACCTCCACGTTTCACTTCTGATTTTATGGATTATTTATTGGAACTTTGGAGACTGCACTTTAATTTGAACACCTTGTTTTGTTAATTGTTTTAATAAAAGCACTTTGCACTTTTTCACCATCCCCTTGCTTTGTTGTTACCGATGAGGTTAGCAGTGAGGCACATTACCGACGGTGTAGGGTTCAAGGGCTCCCTGGCAGCAGATGGGAGCATACAGCAAACCTACATCGTCACAACGTGATTTTGTGTTTTTTTCATGTAAATTTGAATTGATTGTTGAAAAGTATGAAGGTAGCATGCGTATCCGGGACATGGCTGTTGCATACCGTTTGCCGAGAACGACGGTATCTACGATTGTGAAAAACAAAGATGTTATTAAAAAGTAAAGTGAGGTAAAATTCATTTATTTCATCTAATTGCTTTTGTAGTTATGTATTTTAGTATTAAGCAGTGTTTAAATTATTTTATACAACCCCATCAATGTATAATATGCCAATAGCAATAGGATTTTTTTTCTTCATGGGAACGGATTAATCATTTTCCCATTATTTCTTATGGGAAAAATTTGTTTGGTATACGTCCAGTTTGGTATAAGTCAAAGGGTCTGGAACGGATTAAGGACGTATACCGAGGTTCCACTGTATGTGTATATATATATATATATATATATATATATATATATATATATATATATATATATATATATATATATATATATATATATATACACACACACACACACACACACACACACACACATACAGTAGAACCTCCATTCACGACCATAATTCGTTCCAAAACTCTGGTCGTAAACTGAAGCAATTTACCCCCATAGGATTGTATTTAAATACAATTAATCCGTTCCAGACTATATGAACTGTATGTAACTATATATTTTTTTTAAGTTTTTAAGCACAAATATAGTTAATTAAACCATAGAATGCACAGCGTAATAGTAAACCAAATGTAAAAACATTGAATAACAACACTGAGAAAACCTTGAACAACAGAGAAAACTGACACTGCAATTGTTCGTGCTATAGCGCTACTAACCGCTGGTTCAAGGCACTTTAATGAGTTTTAAGCACAGGGAAAAAATGAACATTTGAAAAAATCCGTACTTTAATAAAACACCAAGAACCATAACATTACAACATTGCATGCTACAAAATGATTACTGGAAAACGAAAGTGAAAACTAAATCAAGCCCAATGCATTCTTTAAATGCCTTCCTACCTTAATGCGTCCAGCTCTCTCTGGCACTGCCTCTGTGTGTGTATCTGCATCTCCCACTGCCTCTGTATGTATGTAAGTCATGCTCTCTGGTGCTGCCCGTGTGTTGCATTCTGTCTGCTCTCTGCACAGGGAGAGACTGAACATGTACAAATCGAAAGGGAAACTGGCTTATTCGTGTACCGAGCGTGTGGTCATGAACCGAGACAAAAGTCTGGCGAACTTTTTGGTCGTAAACCGAGTTGTACGTGTACCGAGACGTTCGTGAACCGAGGTTCTACTGTAGATAAATAGATATATACCTGTATACAGTCATATGAAAAAGTTTGGGAACCCCTCTCAGCCTGCATAATAATTTACTGTACTTTCAACAAAAAAAGATAACAGTGGTATGTCTTTTCCCAACAAAGATTTTTAGTGAAGCAGTATTTAGTTGTTTGAAAGTAAATCAAGTGTGAAAAACTGGCTGTGCAAAAAAATGTGTCCCCTTGTAATTTTGCTAATTTGAATGTATGTCACTGCTCAATACTGATTACTTGCAACATCAAATTGGTTGGATTAGCTTGCTAAGCCTTGAAATTCATAGACAGGTGTGTCCAATCATGAGAAAAGGTATTTAAGGTGGTCAATTGCAAGTTGTGCTTCCCTTTGACACTCCTCTGAAGAGGAGCAGCATGGGATCCTCAAAGCAACTCTCAAAAGATCTGAAAACAAAGATTGTTCAGTTTCATGGTTTAGGGAAAGGCTACAAAAAGCTATCTCAGAGGTTTAAACTGTCAGTTTCAACTGTAAGGAATGTATCAGGAAATGGAAGGCAACAGGCACAGTTGCTGTTAAACCTAGGTCTGGCAGGGCAAGAAAAATACAGGAGCGGCATATACGTTGGATTGTGAGAATGGTTACAGACAACCCACAGATCACCTCCAAAGACCTGCAAGAACATCTTGCTGCAGATGGTTTATCTTTACATCGTTCTACAATTCAGTGCAATTTGCACAAAGAACAACTTTATGGCAGGGTGATGACAAAGAAGCCCTTTCTGCACTCACGCCACAAACAGAGTCGCATGTTGTATGCAAATACTCATTTAGACAAGCCAGGTTCATTTTGGAACAAAGTGCTTTGGATCGATGAGACAAAATTTGAGTTATTTCGTCATAACAAAAAGCGCTTTGCATGGCGGCAGAACTCCACATTCCAAAAAAAAAACACATGCTACCTACTGTCAAATTTGGTGGAGGTTCCGTCATGCTGTGGGGCTGTGTGGCTAGTTCAGGGACTGGGACCTTTGTTAAAGGTGAGGGTTAGATGAAATCAACCCAATATCAACAAATTCTTCAGGATAATGTTCAAGCATCAGTGACAAAGTTGAAGTTATGCAGGGGTTGGATATTCCAGCAAGACAATGACCCAAAACACAATTTGAAATCTACAAAGGCATTCGTGCAGAGGGTGAAGTAAAATGTTCTGGAATGGCTGTCACAGTCCCCGGACTTGAATATCATCGAAAATCTATGGGATGATTTGAAGCAGGCAGTCCATGCTCACCAGCCATCAAGTTTAACTGAACTGGAGAGATTTTGTATGGAAGAATGGTCAAAAATACCTCCATCCAGAATCCAGACACTCAAAGGCTATAGGAGGTGTCTAGAGGCTGTTATATTTGCAAAGGAGGCTCAACTAAGTATTGATGTCATATCTCTGTTGGGGTGCCCAAATTTATGCACTAGTCTAATTTTGTTATGATGCATGTTGTATATTTTCTGTTAATCCAATAAACGTAGTGTCACTGCTGAAATACTGCTGTTTCCATAAAGTATGTCATATATTAAAAGGAAGTTGCTACTTTGAAAGCTCAGCCAATGATAAACAAAAATCCAAACTTTTTCATATGACTGTATATACTGTGTGAAATAGGACGGCCCAGACACACACAGGCGGACACCGTTTCAGCCATCACCCCACGTTTATTTACAGTCCTATTATATACAGTGTCTTTCTTATATTCACCACCACCAAACCCCACAGTCTCCCTGGTCCAGGCTCTCAATAGCCACTTTCTTCTTCCCACACACAAATCACACTTGGGCCTCTCCTCACCTCCTCTGCACCGACCCCATCTTTCTCCTCACCCGACTCCAGCCTTGATTGCAGGGCAGCGGCTCCTTAACACTAGAATTACCAGAGCCTAGGAAAAAACTCGTAAATCCGTCCCACCTTAAATCGCTTCTTAAATCCCTTCACACCTCTCTGCCAGCGTCCTTTGTCCTCTAAATGTGCTGATAAAGAGAAGCTAGAAGCAGCCGGCTATTCCATCCCCCCACCAATTTAGAACGTGCACGAACTTCTCCCAGCTCATGCCTTGATTGAGTATCTGGGAGTGAAGTGGAGTTTTAGAGTGGAAATAATAGATCGTTATTTGGAACACACGCATTTCATGTCTGTTCCGTTTCTATAGTAATCTGTGTAAATACATTGTTAAAACAGAAACGTTTTTTATATTCTACTAGTAGAATGGAAATCAGCACTTCTTAGCATTGCACCATGCAAGCTGTCGTATCAATCGCCTACTGTAACTTGCTTTCTTTTTTCTTCGGTTATATCAATCAATCAACATTTATTTATACAGCACATATTCATACAAAAAAATGTAGCTCAAAGTGCTTTACAAAATGAATAGAAAAATAGAAGACACAATAAAAAATAAACATAGGTCAACATTAATTAACGTAGAATAAGTAAGGTCCGATGGCCAGGGTGGACAGAAAAAACAAAAAAAAACCTCCAAAGGCTGGAGAAAAAAAAAAAAAAATCTGTAGGGGTTCCAGACCACGAGACCACCTCAGTCCCCCTATACAGGTAGTCTTGAATAAAAGTGCACTTGTTTTGTTATACTTTTACACCAACATATATTCCTGTGATTGAGCATGCTCAAACAGGCATGCTCAAAAAATACACATGTAATGCCACGAAAAGTGCACGCAGACACTTCATTTCGCAAACATTGGTACGCGAATGCAGTCACAAGTACACTGCAGAGCTATAGCGCATCTTTATGAGAATACAGCCGTGTCAGATGGGGTTGTATGGATTGATTCTGAATGCGACTGAGAGAATGAAAAGTGAATAAAAAAAAAAACAAAGCTAACTTTTATAAGGATCATAAATTACACCGGCTGTTACAGACTGAAATCAAATGTATGCTTTTATTCTAAAATAGTAAGACTAAGAGCAGTTTACTTCTCAAAACGGAGAGGTGCTGGATCAAACTCGTGACCTCTTGATTCCCAAGCGGGGGCTGATTCTATTGCGCCACAGAGGCAATCATAATAAACAGTTGTCAATGTCGCATGTTAAGGCGGATTTTTGTTTCTGCAGTTATATTTTGAAATAAAAGCGCAATTGTTGTGTTATATTTGTACCTTTTGTGAAAATGTTTCTTTGATACTTCAGGCTTCATACATTATATACTTTATGCCTACATTTTGTCATCTACTACTAGAATATAAAAAACATTTCTGTTTTAACAATGTGTTTACACAGATTACTGTAGAAACGGAACAGACATGAAATGCGTGTGTTCCAAATATCCATCCATCCATCCATCCTCTTCCGCTTATCCGAGGTCGGGTCGCGGGAGTAGCAGCTTAAGCAGAGAAGCCCAGACTTCCCTCTCCCCGGCCACTTGTTCCAGCTCTTCCGGGATGAATCCCAAGGCATTCCCAGGCCAGCCGGGAGACATAGTCCCTCCAGCATGTCCTGGGTCTTCCCCAGGGCCTCCTCCTGGTTGGACGTGCCCGGAACACCTCACCAGGGAGGCGTCCAGGAGGCATCCTGATCAGATGCCCGAGCCACCTCATCCGACTCCTCTCAATGCGGAGGAGCAGCGGCTCTACTCTGAGCCCCTCCCGGATGACTGAACTCCTCACCCTATCTTTAAGGGAAAGCCCAGACACCTTGCGGAGGAAACTCATTTCATACGCTTGTATTCGCGATCTCGTTCTTTCGGTCACTACTCATAGCTCATGACCATAGGTGAGGGTAGGAACGTAGATCGACTGGTAAATTGAGAGCTTTGCCTTACGGCTCAGCTCTTTTTTCACCACGACAGGCCAATGCAGAGCCCGCATCACTGCGGACGCCGCACCGATCCACCTGTCAATCTCACGATCGTGAGTGTTCCAAATAACAATCTATTATTTCCACTCTAAAACTTCATTTCACTCCCAGATACTCAATCAAGGCATGAGCTGGGAGAAGTTCGTGCACGTTCTAAATTGGTGGGGGGATGGAATAGCCGGCTGCTTCTAGCTTCTCTTTATCAGCACATTTAGAGGACAAAGGACGCTGGCAGAGAGGTGTGAAGGGATTTAAGAAGCGATTTACGGTGGGACGGATTTACGAGTTTTTTCGTAGGCTCTGGTAATTCTAGTGTTAAATAGGCGGCTGATTGCCGACCGCACCCAGCCACCTGTGACAATACTCCCCCGCTAGCTGAGACCTCCAGGGACCAGCGGACCATTCCGCGAGGACATGAACACCTCGGCGGCAAGCCGACACGCTGTAGCCCACTGACCAAACCTGCAAACGAAACAGAACAACAAGGGGTGGGGACGTTGCCCTGACGCAGCCCCTCGGCTCGTCTTCTCGGCTGGGTCAACGCTCTCCACTCCGATCGGCACCCCGATGCTCCCTTCTTCGGCTTCCCCGCTCAAGCAGTCTGCAGTCCCCGCCACAGAACCACTAGTGGGTTTAGGCTTCGTGTCCACCTCCCAAGCTGCGGGTTTCTTCTCTGCATCCGCAGAGGACGGCCCTTTGCGGGACATGCGCACCCAGCGGCACGTCCTCCCATATCGGAGGAACTGGCTTCCCCAAGCTGCTTCCTCCGCTTACTTTGGGACGCCGTGGCGGTTTGGATCTGCCCATTGTAAGAGTGCAGACCCAGCCCCACTGGCGTCCGGAGCTTCACGGGGTCGGTCTCCCTTACCTTCCCCGCTGTGCCTCTCCGTCCATGAGCTCCTGCAGCACGCCGATCTTCTCTTGCCTGTGGCTCTCAATCCGATGCCACTGCCATCCCTACTGACTCCAGTGTCTCCGCCCGGAGGGCACATCGCTTGGCCGGCAGCGACAGCACAAGGCGCAGTTGCTCTTGCAAGTCCTGCAAAATCGCCGCCAAGGAGAGAGAAGCAGCCGGCGGTGGGCTTACCTTGAGTGTTACAGACTGCTGTCTATGGGCCTTTCCCTGCGGCCCACTCGGGTTCCTTTGGAGCACGGGACAGACATTCCCTGCTCTCGCCTTCAACCAATCATTGGCGAGAGAACAGGACACGCTGTCCAATCCCGTGCCTACTACGGGTCGGCCATCTCGCTCTCCTCTCTCACAGGAGAGCGTCTCTCCAGGCAGCTCTGCTGCTGCTGCGGCAGCCTCCTTCCTGGCCCCCACGTCAGTGAGCCGCCCCTGAAGCGCAAAGTCCACCAACGGTCCATGACACACTCCGTTGCTGCGGGGTGGGGTGCACGCCGCCCCAGCGGCACGTGGGCGAGTTCCCCTGTTGTGCTGGGCCTTTCACAGATTTTTCCATGAATGCAGGTCCCCACCTTGACCCAGGTGGAGTATCCTGCCGACTACACGACTGTGAAATAGGACGGCCCAGACACACACAGGCGGACACCGTTTCAGCCATCACCCCACGTTTATTTACAGTCCTATTATATACAGAGTCTTATATGCACCACCACCAAACTCCACATTCTCCCCAAAGTCCAGGCTCTCAATAGCCACTTTATTCTTCCCACACACAAATCACACTTGGGCCTCTCCTCACCTCCTCTGCACCGACCTCGTCTTTCTCCTCACCCGACTCCAGCCTTGATTGCAGGGCGGCGGCTCCTTAAATAGGCGGCTGATTGCTGACCGCATCCAGCCACCTGTGACAACTGCTCAAAAAAATTAAAGTAACACTTTTTAATCAGAGTATAGAATCAACTCAATGCAGCTTCTGGGATATTGATCTGGTCAGTTAAGTAGCAGAGGGAGTTGTTAATTAGTTTCAGCTGTTTTGGTGTTTCTGCCATTTACCTGGCCTCACACTTTCTTCAAACTGATGACCAGGCATTTTTGCCAAATGCAAGGTCCCTGTCGTTTAGCACTAAGGAGCACTGCTTGATTTTGCTCAGCCCTGTGCTTTGTGCGTGTGCCTGTACCCTGCCTAACACCATTCCATGATACAATGACTTTGCCATTTAAAGACAGGGTTGTTTAGCTTACCAGACATCACATACAGCATCTGTTTCATATGTTGGACCTAAATTGCATGTTATATTTTAGATCAAAACTTAGCAGTACTGCCTGTAAAACTGGAACTGAATTGTTTTCTTTGCTGATGTTGCCCTCTTCTGGCTAATTAGACGTACTTTCTGTTTTAGGGTTGCTTCCTCTTTTAACATAGCTCCACTCTGTATTTATCATTTTTTACGTAGCACATTTTCATGCATGAAATTATCTCGAAGCATTTTACAATAATAATAACTAAACATAGGTACAACAATAAAGTATAAACTAAATAATAATTATATGTAACAGAAGAAAATCTTAATGTCTAGATTAATTATAAACTATGGCCAGATGACCAGGGAGGACCAGTGGCTGTGGGGCATCTATTGGTGAAGAAAAATTTACTGATCTTTGACTTTGCTGATTATGCTCTGATCATCACAGAGTTAATGGAGGCTCTGATCGGGACTCTCGAGAAACTGATCAAGGAACCTGATTGTCTTGGCTTGCATGTGTCCTGGATAAAAACCAAGATCCAGGCCTTTAACAACTTTTTTGGCAAAGCCAGAACCAGAATGCAGGAGGAACTTTCATTATATGCTAAAAGTCTGGCATCATTGCACATCTTGTGTTATTAACACTCAGATATCCAACACCCCATCCCAATAATACGTCTCACAGTGAGGATCTTCTCACCTGGGCTATGAATACAGTTGATGGTACACAAGGAATTATGGGGTGGTACATGAATGAGCAAAATAATATTGGGAGTAGCCAATTCTGAGAAAGGGAAGGAATGACAGAAAGTGAGTTGCTTTCGACATTCTTTACTGGTGAGAAGAGACTTGTGCAGATGAGAAGAGCATGTGATACTCTCACTAACTTTCTTAAAAATAGTGATGTGCAAGTGATGCATCAAATTCTTTTGAGGCACTTTGAGCAATTGAATCCCCAATAGTTCTCATCACAGTTGTCTAAAGCTGATGTCACATTACATGAATTCTAATCAGAAGGGATGTCATACTGAATGGCTGCAGCTGTTGATCTCGTAGCCTGAGCATGTCACGTTACACATTTTCATATTGCTGGGTATGTCAAATTAGTTGTCTGTACGAGGATTTTCCAGTTTCATATTTCCACTGTTTAAAAAGCTCATCCCTTTTTCTGACCACCTAATATCTTAAGATTGGGATCCTGAGGTGGTTCACCATGTGGTGGGTGTGGCAATGCACTGTATCAGCACATGCTCCCAGCGTATAATTTGATACCTGATTAATATCCTGTGCAAAAGGATTTACAAATACTGCAAGTTCAGCTGCAGCCCTGTTCATCCATAGTGTCATGGCATGTAAAACAGATGTCAGACAGATGAGTCTCTATTCTATGTGTCATTTCCATAACACCTGTGTTATTTATTCCTCGTAGCTACGTAATATACAGTACATTGTGCATTTATGCCTGTATTTATTTGACATGCTCTGCGACACCCAAGTTGTGTAATTTGACGTGCACAGGCAACAAGATCAGCAACTCAGAATCTCAATCTAAGTGAGAACAGGCCATCCAGACCAACAAAGCTCACCTGTCCTATCTATTTAATTCTTCTGAAATAACATCAAGTCGAGTTTTGAATGTCTTTAAAGTCCTACTGTCTCCCACACTACTTTGTAACTTATTCCAAGTGTCTATGGTTCTCTGTGTAAAGAAAAACTTCCTAATATTTGTGTGAAATTTACCCTTAGCAAGTTTCCAACTGTGTTCCGGTGTACTTAATGAGCTCATTTTAAAATAACAGTCTTGATCCACATATTAATTCCCTTCATAATTTTAAACAATTCAATTGTATTACCTCTTAATCTCCTTTTCTTTCTTCATAATTCATCTTCTCTGGACGTTTTCTAGTGCTGTCATGTCCTCTTTGTAGCCTGAAGACCAATACAGCACACAGTACTCTAGATGAGGTGTCAAGGGTCATATTCACGTTTTTCACCTGACTCCAAATAATCCACATGCCCCCCTAATAGTTTGTAAACTGAGAATGGACAAAGCAGTGAGTGAGAGACAACAACCAGGTTCAAAGTTCCAAATATTCAAAGTGTATGTTTATTAAAACAGAGTGCACATAAGAAAGTACAGAGCAGATAAAGTAAAACCTTTATATAATCCACTATAAAAATCAGTGTTTCTGTAGAAGTTAAATTAAATAAACAATAAATACTTTAAAATTTGAAAAATCCCAAGGCATCGGGTTAGGCTTCTCCACAAGTCCCTTGTGACTCTCTCTCTATCTGCACAGCTCTACTCAGTTGGTCTGTTCAGCTGGAGGCAATGTAGGGATCTGTGGCCACCTTCTCCATATAACCATCTCACATGACCATGTTGGCCTCAGCCAAGGCACACTTAGCTGACATTTTCCCTTATACTCTCTTAGCACTCATTGGATACTTGGGAAGGGTCCTTCCAATTCCCCGCTCAAACCCAACAAATCAGCGGGGACAACTCTAAGAGCCGCATTAGCTATATACCTATATCTCTCTATATATAAAAAAAATCCTGGAATGGAAAAGCAAGGCGATGATACGTGATCTTCTCGGAAGTTCTTGAAAGACATCTTAAAGACCCGCGAGACAAAAAAGACTGGCCATGGAGCGTCTCGTGGGGAATGTAAACATGAGACCTGGTGCCAAGAGATTGTCCCAGGGCAGTCTCGCAGGGACATGGAACATAAGATTCTTGCAAGACACACCCTTCTTATCAAATAAGAGCATGGACAGCCAGCAAAACATTCAGTCATGTAAAGTCACGTGGCACACACAGAGCCTGTGCTCTCAGCAAAGAAGAAAGAGCAGTGCAGAGAAAAGAGACCCAAGGCGCAATACACATGCAGAGAAAGGTACAGAATATGAAAGCAGTAACGGTCAAAAGTATTGTAGCGTCCCAGCCAAGCTGAAGCCTTTTTTGTTTTAAGTGACTGTTAGGTCTGATCGAGGGAGGGCAGAGTGCAGCACGAAAGACTGATAGCTGGGTGCTGATTGATGTGGTAAAGAGGAGGCGAGTCCCGTGGGAGGAGGAGTTGGAGAGGGTGCTAGAAAGTTGTGTTTGGGGTTACAAAGTCGGTAATTGTTAAAGTAGAACTTTTGTGACATTTTATTACGTCACTCGCTACAGTATCAAAAAAAAGATAACACAGATTGCATTGATGTAAACAAAAGGAAATTAGTTAAGTCAGAGAATTTCAAAAAAGGGGTTTAACTCACATGTATTTATTGGTTACTTTGCAAAAAAAATGATTAACTGCTGATTATGTGGATCGTTTTGTCTGCGCTGAAATTCCAAACAGAGAAACCTATCCTAAATTATGGTACAAAGTCATTAAACACAAGTCTCACAAACCTTACTTAAAAGATTCAGCAAATTGGGACACAAAAGATTCCAAATATTGTTTTTACACAAGTTCTGAAATAAAAATGAAACTAATGAAATAGCAACAATTCAAAGAAACAAAAATCTTACAAGTGTGTATCTGGAAAACCAAACACGGGGGTTGGCAAGCGAAGCGAACAGGGGGCGAAAGAAAAAACCAATGTAAAAAGATGTAAAAAATCTAATTCATTGACTTTATAGCATTGCCTTTTTGCTGCAGCCTATTTGCAACATTTTAAGAGAAAATGCAGCAATGTAACGGGTGGAGCGGTGGCTCTAAGGCTAAGGATCTGAGCTGGTATCCCAAAAGTTGCTGGTTCAAATCCCCGTCACTGCCAAAAGAGATCCTACTCTGCTGGGCCCTTGAGCAAGGCCCTTAACCTGTAATTGCTCCAGGGGTGCTGTACAATGGCTGACCCCAAAGGGTATGTGAAAATTAACAAATTCCTAATACAAGAAATTGTATAAGGCAGAATAAAGAACTGAAACTAAATAATGTTAACTGTAGTAGCTATTGATCCTATCCTCATTTACTATTACTAATCAAAAAACCTAACATAAAATATCTATGATAATATCATGCTATGACACTCTGTTCTCCTATTCTTCCTTTCTTAAGCGATCCTAACAGCGCTCACTGTTCAATTAACCTTTTCAGCTGTTATTGTAAAAGACAATCTTAGAAAGTTAATGCTATAAAAAATAAATTAATATTAGTGTTTGCTTAGTCATAGTCACAGACAATGGTATAGCCTTTTACCCCCTGTAAGTTATTAAGAGATAGAACTTTCTTGCTACATCTGTAATACAGTGCGTTAATTGTGTCCGTTGTTGTTTAGAATAGGTCTCAGTGCTAACAGGGACTGAAAGACCCATTTTACAGCATGGATATGGGATAGGCATACAGTTTTCTGACTGTTCAGAAGTGGTTCAGCTGTATAAGACATCTTAAAGAAATTAAACAAGATTTTTAAGCTTTAAACAGAACTTTTCTTTTCTTTGCTTTATCAATTTTTTCTCTATTTTGTATGAACTATTTAACTTTGAATTTTTGTCTGTGGAATCATTTCAACCGTCAAGCTTTTGCTGAATCCCATTTTGCAAACTAGAGCTGCTGAACTTTGGTCATTTTTGGTAAATGCAGCTAAAAGTATAATGGGTACATCACTTTTGTGATTGACTGATTCTCCCCAACCCAGTCCCGACCTTGTCAATCCTGCTAGAGACTACACCGGTTCAATGTAATACAAGTAGATTTCATGAAATTGTGACGATGCGGGTTCACTCCATGCTCTCATCTCATTTCCGGGAGCCCTGAACCCGACACCGTCAGTAATGTTACCGATGAGCACAGCAGTGAGGCACAACAAATAGAGCAAGGGGATGGTGCAAAAGTGCAAAGTGCTTTTATTTAAAAACAACAAACAAAAACAAGTGTTTCAAATCTTTAAATAAAGAATCCATTAAAACAGAAGTGATGTGGAGGTTAAAATCCATTAGAAAAAACTCTTTAAAAAAACAATGAGGTTAAAACAATGGCTGGAAGCAGTCTCTTTAAAAAAAAATCCAAAGCCTGGTGTCTTTTACCTGGCGGCTCCCCTGCTTCTCCCATCAGGCTTCTCAACAGGAGCGTCGCCCTACCAGCGTCTGGCCTTCTTTCCACTCTACTGGTCTGGAGGCATCTCGATCCCTGGCTTCGGTTGTGCTCTCCAGACCGAGACTTGGCTTCCATAACGACCAGGACGCTCACGTCAGGGAATTCACTGCCCAAGCCTCCCGACTCCCGCTGCCTTCTCGGCCTTACGTGGCCAGCCGTCCTACTGCCAGTTACTACCGGTCACTCCAATTCCTCCATAAAATGTTCAGCAGGAGCGACCACTTCTAACTGCCCTAGGTGTTGGCCAAAAACCCCTGCTAGTGCTCAACTGTCCAGCTGACTGCCCCTTCGCTCTCTCTCTCTCTCTCTCTCTCTCACTCTCTCTCTCTTTCTCTCCTCCTCTCTTCCCTTTTTCTTCCCCTCCTAGACGCCTCGCACTTCTCTTTATAACGGGGACATGATTCACCTGTAGCAATCAGCGGCTTCTGGGAACAATTACGGATGCAGACGACTTCTCAACTGAGCGCTTAAGTGAGACTCGCCCGCACCGCAAATCACCCCAGGAACCTCTTCAGCCACAGACCACCACACCCCCTTGCTAAGCCACGAGTGCGGTGATTACTTATTTAAAACTAGCCCTTTGACATGAGCTGTGGACCCGCTATACAACAGAAATATTTAATTTCATTTATTTATCCAGTTATTGTAAATCAGGTTAAATGAGAGGTACACTGTGTACTATTCGCCGGGATATTATTCAGTATGCTTATGTGCCTTTATGAGAACAAGGCAGCACATGCATGTATTTTGTTGTTTTAATTACTAGTAGGATAAGGGTGTAGGACAGTGAAACAGGTACATGGCTGCGACTGCAAACATGAGTGCTGTTTGGTTGAGATGACATGGATTGAGGAGATGTGGGATTGCTTTGCTTGGAAAAGGGTGACGGGAAGGGGACCCAGTGATCATTTGCCATCTTAAGCATGTGCGTATTCTGCCTATTTGCTACTGAACTAGAATAAATGTTTACCCACTAGAAACAGTAAGAGTTACTGAGTACTTTTACACACTCAGACACGCTGTCTTCAGTCACCTCTCCATTTTACTTAACCCAGTATGAGCTATAAAATGGGTAATTAGTTTATAGTGCTTACTTTTGTTTCTTTTAGTTTCGTCTGTATTTTTACTTATTGTGTGTGCACACATCACACCACGGAAAGCAAATATTGCTAAGTATTGTCTGTTTTTGAGAACATGGTAATTAATCACATGAAGGTGGCCAATGGCATCGACTCTTTCAGATATCTAATATTTTGATTTAACAATGTAATATAATCAGTTTATATTTGTTGTCAAGTGAACAGAGTAGAATGAAATTCTTATTTGTATATTTTTCCAACATGGCAAATTTCACTCCATATGTTATGTATAATATAACAACACAAAAAGCAACAGAAACAAAGCCTCCTGAATATGGGGCTGGAAAGTCTGCAGTTCACATTATTTTTATATACTGGCCAATTTTCTTTGCTTGTAGATGGCAATGCAGACAAACATCTGAGATTGAACATTCAGCATGCAAACTGACATTTGGCCAGTGTAGGCCAAGTGTTGGCAAACATATTGGCCCTACAGTAAGTGGGCACCCAAAATTGTCCCAATTGGGATTTTCAGATTGGGGCAACATTGGCTCCAAAACAGCAGCTCAGTGTGGGCAAACAGGCCAGTGCTCAAATTTGAACATGCACCTTAAAAATGTTTCTGCATTACTTGTCCATCTATCTATTTTATATGGGGTTGCCGGTCACCTGAAGCTTGTCCCAGAAAGCAATGGGCACAGACAATAACAACCCCTGGATAGGGCACTAGCCCATCACAGGATGAGCACACTTATACACACAGCATAGCGCCAATTTAGCACCACTGGTCCACCTACCCTGTATGATTTTGGACTGTGGGAAGACACCAGCATGGAAATGGGGGAGACATGCAAACTCCACCCAGGGAGGACCCTAGATGTGTACTCTGGCTTCCTTACAGTGAGGGTGGAGCACTACCACTTCACCACCCATACTGATCTTTTCCATGAAACATTTTATAGTTGTTTTTGCATCAATTAAATTATTTGTAATGATAAATTTTTACAATTATATTAATTAATAAGAAAAAATGAAAAAACACAATGCTAATGTGGCTAATTGTTTTTTTTTTGTTTTTTTTTGCAGGGTTACAATCATGAATACAAAAACATTGCCAATAATCTATAGAAATTTTAAACTCAAAATCTATTAGTCAATATAAAAATAATACTTTTTGAAGTCATTTGTTCTGAATAAATAAATCGTGTGCTGTGTGGCAAAGATATGTCCTGTCTATTTGTGTCGGGGGTCTGGCAGCTATACCCTCTTGAAAATAATAATTCACTGCAATACTTACTCTGTGACAACATTAAAAAGTGGGAAACATTGGGGAAGTGATTACACTGGCTGGCATTAAAAAAACATCACTGGGCAATGAGGAGCTTACTGAACTTGTACTGTCAGCGATCAACCCATTTTTGGCCACTAGGGGAATTTTGCTATGGGGCCACTTGTAGCAGCATCCACACTGGATTATTTTTTGCTGAGCCCACACTGTCCATGGTTTGCCTACAGGGGTCCACTGTGTCTACATGTTTGCTGGGAAAGCTGTCAGGAATCGGAGTTGAATCCATAGCAAAAAAGGGTGTGAGGCCTCCAACAGCCTTCACAGTCCCGGCCAGGCCTCCTATGCCTGCCTGTATTAGGCCTCACTTAGTGGGCTTCACTCTTAACCCCGCAGACCAACTTTGGCCCACACAAGACTAAAGGGGAAGAAGCTTCAAAAGTAAACTTGAATGACCCAAATATTAAAAGTGCCTCTTAAAGAAAGGAAGCCGTAAAACCCTTGGTTGAAGAGTCCAACTAAACAAGGAATCTATTGTAGATGCCCCAGAGGATGAATGGGCGATCCTGCCCAGGCCGGAGGTGAATTCCTTATCCAGCCGAGGTGCTATAATGGAAGGATGGAATAAATGGGGGCAATACCCAGCTGGGATGCCTTTTGATTCCCATCTTGATTGGGATTCCCAAAGGCTACTGAAACTGGCAAGAGAGGAGAAAAAGGAGCAGTTCATCCCACATTATACTAGGTAGCAGTGTCCCTCATATAGAGTTCCAGTTTGGACACCTGCAGGGCTGCATGAGAGTTGGAGTTTGGAAGTATAGCCCTGTAGGGATCTTTAGGGGGGATAATAGAGGGCACTGTCCGGGGAGAACCTCCCTGGTTTCCTTATAACCCGGAAGTACTTCCAACTGGCTGTGCCAAGTCACTGGAAATTCACTGGGTCCACCGTAAAAGGAGCACCCTGCCATAGCTCAAGGAGTCCGAATCAGGGAGGCAGAAGGCAAAACTCACTGGAGGAGGAAAGAAAAAGAGAAAAGGAGAAGGAAAGCAATCACCTGAAGTCTTAAAGTCTGTGTATTGGATAGATTCATTTATTTGGAGGTGTGTGGATTAAATAATCAATCATATGAACCCAGAGTTGTGTTCTGTCGACTGTGTTTGCGGTTTGGGGGCTTGCTAGTGTCAACCAACTGGTCACACTTTATAAATGAATAAATAATTTTTAGAAAAGAAAACAAATGTCACAAAGGCTCAAAAAGAAGCAAAACGATTTGCCTAAAAAGGCAATCCACAGCAGAACAACTTCTTCATCACAGGTCTTACCTCCTTTTGCAATAGTTGCCATTGTTTTTAGTCTTGAACGTTACCATAATGAGTCATTTAAAACGACCAAGCCCTACCAAACCTGAAGTGACCGGGTGCACCAATACACTGTGCCACAATATCCCCTCATTTTGCTCCACTGCTTTCTTGACTCGCCTGGTGCTCATCTCTGAGAAGCCTTTTGGATCAGTGGACTCCTGTACCATGGCATTCATGGTGACCTTAAACTCCCCATTCAAACCAGTCATCTGGAGTTAAACTTGTTCTCCCACAAAGTGATGCTGCTCAGTCTTTGAGGAAGACTTAGCCAACTGCAGATGCATTATCCGATAATTCATAATTCATATGTGAGCAGGCTCCACAGGCCATGTTTGTGAATCCAGACCTTCAATCACTGTACTTATTTACAAATATAACAGTTAAAAATAGATCTAAAAGTACTATGCAATACATGAATGCATTTTATCTATGTATATACAGATTAACATGCTGTCTTAGTTCCTACAGTCTGTCCTTTAATTCTTCCTAACGATGGCAATGACTCTTAATGTGGGTGCTTCTGTTCACAAGCTCTCTCGTTCACAGACATCGATCTAAGACTGAAGGCAAACTTCTGGCATTTCAGGGTCTAATACTGCATGTCTTCCATGGCAGAACCGTGGAAACTACAAGATGGAGGTGGAATCAAAGGTCTTGACAAGTGTTCTCATTAAAATGGACAAAAGTGGAAAAGATGTTACCGACTGCCACGTCACATACTGGTGTCATGTTGCACCCTGATTCAGAGCACAACATAAATTGTCACTCCAGATATTTATTCCTATGCAATATACTGTATTTTCTATAAAATATTGGATTTGTACATTTTGTGTTATTATTGTTTAATTTTCTATCTTAGGTCCACTTTTAATGATGCAGATTTTAAATATTTGAAAATCACACATTTTACAAGAAAAAAGGTAATCTGGTTTGAAGTTTTCTTACACCATTCACAGCCGCTTACAAGGGTCCAATAGTGTGTTAAGAAAAACTTTCAGAAAGAGTAAAAAAAACATTATTTATTTAACTTGCTTTGAATATCGACTCTCTTTCTCTCCATCTTGGCTAGGGAGAGGAACCATACAGTATTGTGTGAGAACATTTTCTTTGCCTATGTTATGATCCAGTGGCAGGCAGAAAGACAAAGCTGTGAAATTAAATATACTGTAAACAGATAATATGTTAATGATCACTAATAGAAAAAATGTGAATACAAGAATTAAGGAAATCCCCAAGAAAACTATTTTTTTAAACAAAAATAAAATTAGTTTTTAATATTAAATAACAAACTTAAGAAAAAGCACAGTCACTAACTGAAAGAAAAAAAATGAACAATTCCTTACAAACAAAAAAAGACAAAATCTAGAAATCTGTGTTAGAAAAAAGGAAGAATCAAAAATCCAAAAAAACCTCAATAACTATACTACTAAAACATTTAAATTGACTGAAAAATAACTAAAACTTAATTATAACGGAACGTTTCCCAAGCAAGCCTTAAATACATTTCAAAATGCTTGCTTATAACCAAAAAGGAAGGAATCACCAAAAGATTAACACAACTACAAAAAATTCTGAAACCAAAAAGAACAAAATCAAAAATACTCAACTTGTAGAAATGGGCCTGAAAGCAAAGAGTGAGGTGGAAAAGAGAGGAACGAGGAAGGAGAGACAACTCAGACGTGAGTGCTCCAGTGATTAGAGCTGAATTACACAGGCTTTCGTGGTTGAAGATCTTTGGGTGCTCTTTGTTGTACAGATTTTTTGATACGCTTGGTTTTGACATCAGGCTTTAGACTTTACTGGTTATGACCGTAGATTTTGTTTTCAACTATGTTTCTTCTTCTGGTCCATTCTAATTGTTTCTGTGCAATCTTCTTTTTTCCGTACTAGCTTTCGTCCATTAGCACAACTAAAGTTAGCTGACTGTGCAATCTTTTTCCCTTGTGTACTTTCCATTTCAGGCACAAGATGACAAGGGTTTAGCATGTGAATGTGACAAAGCCTCCCACTCCAGATCTGACCCAGGAGTATCTGCCCAAGAGGTTCTGGACTCATGGAGGGGACATCTGAGTTAGAACAGAGGTTCCCTTTTTGGTGTTTTATAGTGAAGCTGAATTGTTGTAGCTCCGCAAATCACCTTGTAACTCAGGACTTCTTTGCATGTTACTGTCCACTTTAACTATGCACGGTCAGTTACTAGGGAGAACTCTCAGCCTAGCTGTCATGTCAAGATATTGTCAAGTTTTCTACTTAATCTTTAAATAGTTCTTTAAATATTATTTACTGCATTCTGTCATTAAGTTGTTATTTTTTTCTTTATATGTGTAATGGCTGCACTAGGAAGTCACAGGGATGAATTGGGAGTGGAATTGGGAGACAACCTCATAAATGCAGTATTTTACATTTTCATACATAAATGTTTGTGTTATATTGGGTCTGAATGCAAGTTTATTCTAAATTAGTGTCTGTTTAGTGATTTGTCTTGATTTTGAAAAGTTTATTTTACTTACTATATTGATTTTTTTTCTGTTTATCTAACATCATCATTATTCATCACTTGGCCATGACTGTCATGATTGTGAGGTGACAGGATGTGATGTTATAAATATGATGGTACTCACATTCTCTGTTGCCCCTTTGTGGATGAAAATACCCTTTGCTCTTTGCTGCTAGTTAGCTTTATAGTCAAGTAGGCCCTAGTGTTATGTTTTGGTATTTTGCTTTTGTCCTCTCTTCAGTGTTTTTGACTTTGACTTTGTTTTGCTCCTTTTGATCCTGTCAATTGGTTTCATTTTGACTGCCTGGCATATTGACCTTCTCTGGCCCTGTCACAATGAATTTTTCGCTTTTTATGCTTTTTATCATTTCCCAATCATTTTTCTACATTCACAATAATCCTTGTCACCCTGCATGCCATAATAGACCAAGGGATCATGAGCAACTCCAAGATGATTAGTTTCATTGTGGAGATCACTCTTCTCTGAGAGAAACAAGTGGTTTTAAAGGAACAGGTTAATAATTTAACCTTTACTTTGTAGTGCCTGCTTAATACAGTGAATACATTAAAATATGCCAGAAAAGTTCCAACACCAGTGTTTTAGATCCACAAAACAATATAGACAATATACAATAATATACATTTGTTATTGCAAATACCAAAGTAACGCTTTTTTTTACTTTTTGTTGGCATGGACAAACATTCGTACAACATCATGTTTAACAGGTTTCAATTTAATGAATTTCAGGATAACAAACATTTTTTCGACCAAAAATGGTCACTGAAGATAAAAATGTGATTAAAAAAAAAATAATGCCACAACTATACTTTTGCCAAGACTTAGGATCCCTAAAACATGAAATCTCTTTCTTGTTAGACCAAAAGAAAGTAACGGTTTGTTGTGAAATTTCCAATCTCGGGCAGTCTCAGCATGGCTTAGCGAGAGTGTAGGTGCAACATCATACAGATATAGCCAAATTCTGAGTCAGTGCTGCACCGAGTGTCTGCGTAGGTAGTTATGTCATGTGCGGATACTGCACTGTTCAAGTTTCATGGCACTTCTCAAAGTATTATTTGCGATGAACAAAAAAAGTGAGAAACAGCATCAGTTTTCCGCTGAAAAAAACGTTTCATCTAACGACTCATTTTCATTCTTCTGGGCTAGGAGCATATAACATGAGCTTCACAATCTTTCATCAGAACAAAAATGCTAAGCTAAAAACACTCTTAACGATACTGACCAAAGGCTCCCTGTTACCTTTGCCTAAATAGGTAGATACTGTGTGTATACAAGGCCTTTTGAGATCCTTAATGCTTTGATCTAGTTATGGATGTGTTGATTCGTGGGGTAAAGGACCAATCAGCCTGATGCATTTTGCTGATGATATTGTGTTGTGTAACGCTAGAAATGAGGAAGTAGAGAGGGAATTGGAAGAATTAAGAAGGACTTTGGAGAATAGATGATTGAAGATAAATAGTAGATTGAAAATAGATTGAGGTGACATGGAAATGTGATGAGGAGAGACAATAAATAATCTGCCTAAATACATGGGCAAAAGAGTGATGGAAATAGAAGTACAGAAGGAAGTGAAATCAAGGGATGCCATCGTGGAGGTGGATGGATAAAGTAAAAGATTTGAAGGGAAAGAGATGGAATGGGGATAAGTTGAAGAAAAATTGAAGCTATATGGAAAAGGCTGATTAGGAACATTGATGCCATGGAGAACTGGGACAAGATGAAGAAGAAGACGAAGAAAAAGAAGTATACAAAGCCTTTTGAGCTGAGATCAATCCAAATCTTAAACACTGACTGCTACTGTGGTACAATTCAAGCATGTTAAATAAATAAAGAAACCTATCCTCTACCAGAACAAGTTTCCTAAAACCTTTTTAAGTCAGTAATCAGGCAGGAGAAAGCTTGTCCATCTGCACCATTTATTTACTCTTGCAGCACCATGCCGAAAAGGAAGTATCCATCGCAACAATCTGTTACAGCATGGTCAGAATGATCACAAAATACAGGTAGGGGGTTATATTTATAAAAAAAAATAATTTACACAGCAGTACTGAATTAATGCTTTCATTATCATACTCTGATTAGTTAAAAGACACAATGTACTTAAGCATAGAGCACAACCAATCTAAAATAAAAGTATTTCTCCATTATTTCTATGTTCTTCATTATCTCTTGAATTCATCTCTTATTCTGTTATGAAAACTGTATTCGCCCCAACTAGCAAATCTTACTAGGTGCATGTAAAAAACATTACATCACATCATTGAACTATCCTCCTGGAACATTCTGCTTCTTTACTTGACCATTTCAACAGTCTCTTCATGACATTAGAAAAACAAATGGTTCTATATTTCACTGCATTGCAAACCAAAATGCTTAATTACTGTTACCTCTAAATTATTCTCTCACACCACATGGGATCTACTTAAATAATCTCCAAAAGATGACATCCCACTTGATGCTGCCATCAGTCACTTGACTGGCAACCAATGCCTTTACCATCAAAGTGTGCTTAATGGAGTGATGGTGTTATGCTTATAATGAAAACAGCTCACCACAATAACAAAAAGAAAAGGGACCAAGGTGAGAAATGGAGTTAAGAGCCAGAAAAAGAGGTCATAACCGTAAAAACCTAAAAGTCTAGTGTCAAAATTGAAACCAAAATCCTGATTTGTAATCAAAAAACAACAGCATCCAAACTTTTAAATACTCATACTTATTATGTTTTTGTAACTAGGATAAAGTGGAAGTTCAAAATGGACTGAAGTTTGATATGGTAATGTTCCAATTAGAGGGATCTTAAGACTCAAAATGAGGATTCTCATTAAGAAATTAGAACAAAACGCTACTGTAAAGCCTAGAACCAAAGTAAAATTTAATCCCCCACACAAAAAAAAAAAAAAAATACTCAAAAAGAGAGATGGGAAAGGTTGTGGAAATTCTTGGTTCAAATGACAAAAACAAATTTTCTTATTATTTAAAGATTTATTAAAAAAAATCTATATATATAATTCACTAAGGGCACACAAAACAGTGAGGGCAAGACAGAGAGCGCATGCAAGATAGAGAGCTACGCCCGCCAACTCACAGAGCCCCGCCCACCAACTCTAAGACCATGAGATACGCTTGACAGAGCTCCGCCCACCAACTCTAACTAAGGGCAAGAAAGACAGAGAGCGCACACAAGACAGAGAGCCACGCCCACCAAAGCCCACCCGCCAACTCTAACGAAGGGCAAGCAAGACAGAGAGTGCACGCAAGACAGAGAGCCACGCCCGCCAACTCACAGAGCCCCGCCCACCAACTCTAAGACCATGGAATATGCACGACAGAGCCCTGCCCACCATCACTAATCCTACTTCTGTGTCCACAGTCACTCTCAATCAAACAGCAATAATTAGCAAATAAACAAAGATAACTGGCAGTAACAGTGCAAAATTCACAATTGGTATGCCAGTTTGAAAAGATACGTTTTGAGGGTAGTTTTAATTGTGGAATTATTGAGTGTGAATAAGCACTATTTACATGTGTGTGACATAGCCCCCCACTTCCACACAGCCCAGAACCAAAAGGTAATGGAGATGAGAGAGAAAGACAGACAGAGAGCATTGACACTGGCATGAAGGGAAAACAGATGATGTAGGACCTTAAACTTGTACCGCTCCTCGAGCCAGCATGATTATAATAGGTGCTACCATCCTAGAGCAGCAGCAAATAGAGAAAAAAAGAAAGACAGAACTAATCCAGGGAGCGAGCAACGAACACTACTTCTCTACTACACCACCCCAAATACAGAAACACACCAGTGAAGGCAGAGTTAAGTTAAAAAAATGATTATTATAAGAACTTACACTCACTTAACAAAAACCGTTATATACATCTTATCGCGCTGCAGCGCATCCCACCCCACACAAATCACGGCACAAAACACTCAACCACATATGCCACTAATACATAAATACAGTATGAGAAAGAGAAAAAGAAATTTAAATATTCATTGTTAGGGATAACCATCTACAGTCTGTGGTGGGCAATGATGCGCCAAACCATACCTCATGTTTCGGGAAACATAAAGCTAAAAAGTCCCTTGTACTGGCCTGTCTGGTCCTCTCCAAAATGCCTTTACCTCATTCACCAGAAAAGAAAAATAATTTGTCCTGAAATTTACCCGAGTTCCCTGACGTTATCCATGCGGGATGAATAGCTTTCCCTATTGCCTTTTCCTTTAATGGTGTTTGCTTGTCCTTGGCTCTGCACTCTCTTCTTTCTCTTCACCTTTTTCCCGCCACCCATTTACATACTGTTGGCTCCTCTCCATACAGTCTGTTGGGTCCTTCAAGCCAGGTGCTCCCCTCCACATGTACCATTGACCTTACAAATTCAGCCATTCCACCGTTATCAGAAATGGGGAAAGGTGCAAAGTCACAGTGACACACACACATATTCCAGACAACCATTTCAAATTTGTATGGCTGGTGGTCCGAGATCCAACCAGTGACACATGAATTTGGCTCCTTGTGCATGGCCATCCACTATAGAGGTGCATGGTCAATAACCAAAGTTAATTTAAAGCTGAGAAGATAGTACCTTAGATGATGTATTGCCCACTTGATAACCAGATTTCTGTTCAACTGTTAAATACCTTGTCTCCGGGTCTAATACTTTCCAGAGATGGTCAGCGCCATCATCAATTTGGCTCATCACTGCTCCCAAGCAAGTGTCTAAAGTGGCGGGCTGCAGGATAAAAGGTAAAGAGAAATCAACACTGGTGCTGACATAAGGCCCTATTTTAAATCATGGAAAGCAGCCCCTGTACTTTCATCCCATGCCACTGCATTGGGAACACGATTTTTTGCTAGACTACTCAAGGGCATAACTCTCTCAGAGAACCTAAGCGCAAACCAGCGGTTATACCACTCTTGCCCCAAGAGAGCCTGTACTAAATGCTTAGTTTGTGGATGGGGCCACTTCATAACGGCAGGAACCCTGGAGCACCACCCATTACGATCCCTAAATTTTTGGCCTCCTTTAGCCTGAAGAAGCATTTTTTAGGTTTTATCTGGAGACCTGCTTAATAGAGAATGAAGAACTGTTATAACGTGCATCACATGTTCCTCCCAGGTTGCTTGAATAGATTACTATGTCATCCAGGTAGTGCGGCATTACAGGTATTGTGGGGTTGAAGAACTTTATCCACCAGATACTGGAAGGCACCTAAGGCACTGTACTGTCAATATCCACTCTGGGTGCTAAACGTGTTTGCTCCTTTGTGGATTCTTTTTAAAGTAATTTGCCAATATCCTTTTGTCATATACTGTATAGTGTAGTCAGGAATTATGCCTTTCCGGGTTGCACCTGTAGCTGATCAATTTGCAGCATTGGATAGACATCTAAATTGGAGACTCGGTTAAGCCAGAGTAAATTATTGCAAAAGTGGCAACTACCATCTGAATTCGGAATTAACACGATAGGGTTAAACCAGGAACTTAAACTTTCTTCTATAGGTCCAAAATTGGTCTGTTGATGGGCCATCTGTACCTGGAGGTTGCTTAGTCAGAGCTACAACTTTTATAACTATATTTAATGGCTCCATCATCTCAGTATAATCCTGCTGACTATGCCACTGTAATAAAATAAGAAGACAAAGATAAAGACTTGGGGCAGCAGATTGTGAACCTTGTATAACTGGCAGATGTTGGAAAAGAATCAAATTAAAAAACAATGAAAAAATGAGAGCAAGGGGTGCTGCTGCTTAGTATTGTGTGACAGGTGTCTGGTCACAGAGGTAATCTAAACTAGACACCGTTAAATTATCCTACTACGCCACCCAGTTTTATTAAGAGACTGGGAACTCTTGAAATTTACCAATAATAGCGCACAGGTTTCTTTAAGTTGGACGGTGAGTAAACACACAATGAAAGACACAGCAGTAATTTCAGGAAAAGCAACACTAACTTCTATTACACAAGACAATATAAAGTACATTTAAAAGGTAAACAAACATAACAAAATCTAAAAATATCAGGAACGAATTTCCTTTTTTAAAAGGAAAAAACACAGTCCACACTCTAAAAGTCCGTCAGAAACAGAATTGGAGGATACAACCTTTAGTGGTGCAGAGTCCTGTTTGCGCATTGTGTTTCCCCAACAATTAATTGTCCTACTGTCCACGGATGCACTCTGTTCACTGCACACTCATTTCCCAACTGTCGTTTTGTCAAATCGTGGAATTCCTTTCAGCATCTCCTCATCGTTCTTTTTCTCCACTTTAGGCTCCTTGTGTTGCTGAGACCTAGGCACACCCCACTTCTCATCTGCCAGCTTTGCTCGGTCCTTTCATGCAGCTTCCCTCTCTCGCTGGACCCACAACTGTCTTCTTGTGGAGTTGTCTATTCCTCCCTCGGGGTAAGTGTTGCCGTCTGTGTCCCTCACGTCGCACCAGCCACGTACCCCAGTCTGCCAGCGAGCCCCTGTGCTCTCTGCGAGTCTTGGCAGCGTTCTCAGTGGATTGTCCCTCCTTGCCTTCTCCTGCCCAGGAGTTTAAAACTCCTTCAGACCCTGCCGTTGTCAGTCCTGGACAATCGGTTTAATCAATGGCACATCTGCATTTCCTGGGTTTAACAATTAATGAAAACACACGTTAACAAAATGTATTGTTACCAACCATTAATGAGCAAAGATCTGCTGATTGGAAACCAATATTGTCAAACATGTTAATTTCCAAGTCAGGTAAATAGAGACATCATCCAAGGAAGGAGCAGTTCTGTTATCACAACTTGGTATTGTTTGTAATCTCAACCAGCCAAAAACTTCAAAGCGATGACTCCTTTGCAATACAGCAAATACTTTAAGTACATCCTGCAGACAACCTTTTAACTTCTCACCCCCAGTCCCAACAATGGGTGCCTAATGGAACTACCCAGTGTACAAAAAAATGTCCCCCTCTGACAATTGTCTTTTGAAAATGAGAATCATTAGACTAGTTTCTTCTGGTGGTGCGTGCAGGGGCGGTTTTATGTTGGTCCAGGATGAATAGGTAGGTTTAAACCCTTATGCACTAAGGGATTTTTGGTATTATTGCACCTAAATTACAGACTCAAAAAAAAACCAGCTATTACTATGCTTGTTAAATAAAGGGTCTACAAATAGCTGAAGAATAACAAGTAAACACTTCAAATAAAAAAAAGTAATTATATAATTAAAAATCAAATGTCAACTAAATAAAACACCAAAAAAATGTGGTGCTTTAGAAATGTATCTCCAAAAAATTATTTTACAGTGTTTAACCAAGACATTTCATGACGCACAACCCTGGAATCAATCTATCTGCCAGCTATCATTGTACCAAGTTTAGATGTCATATTCTGTACTATTCCAAAATGGTGGTACAAGGTATTCCACTCTTTGGAAACATTGTGTCTCTTTGTCGAAAACATTTAGCCTCTTACACCACCAAGACAATTTCTCCAAACAAGTATTGCAGCAGCCATTTTTTTTTACAGTAGATGTTTTTTTTTGTTTTGCAATTAACCCATCTTCTTCTGCTGTCTGTTGTAGTTCACTGTGTTTTAATTTATTTATGTTTCTAGTTGTTGTTGCTTTTTTTTTTTTTTGCATTTTAAATCTGGACTAAACTTAGTACATACATACATCATCATACCAGCGTCTTCAAGTGCTGCATTACGGGAATGGAGACAATCCTTTTTCTAGTAACTCTGGGCACAGGGCAGGAACCAGGCAGCCTTGAGTGCAGAGCTAGTCATACAGAAACATACACCTGAATCTGTGTTTCTTGGACACTTTTGAGTCACAGGTGGCAGTTACTGGATAGCGAGCACATTAGGTTTATTCACAGTACAATCCACTCCACCCCCATCATCACAACTGAAGGGATCTACAGAACTCTTCAAGATTTTTTTATGTCTTTTCAAGTGCTTGCTTCATAGGTAGTCCTTACAAATTAAGTATAGCATCAAGCCCCTCAACAAACGCATCATTCTCAAAACTGTGATCAGAATCTGACTCGAGCTTAGCATAAAGATAAGCTCTCGCAGTAACCATTTATCTCCTGTTTTTTATGCATATCTGTGACATATAATATAAATGGCAAATTATTGACAACCATACAGTACATCATTAGAATGGGCTGAATCTCAGCTATTCAGTGATAATATGCCATTCAGTATATGTGGCTCGAAGTAGGCAAGAGCCTCTCAGGTACTTGTTCTGCTGTGACTCAAAGTTGACAAAGAGATATACTTGTTCATCTTTGAGCTTGTTGCTACACACCGACACTGGCTGCAGTAGAAAGGGGCACAGATCATTGCATCTTTTTTTATTGGAGAAGCACAACTTGTATATTATGATCAGGAATGGGAACAACCTCCCGCTGCCTCCGGGTGGGTAGACTGCTCTTTGCAAATTCCTTGTTCCTTAATTTTTTCAATTATTTAACAACCTGCCAAATGAGTCAATTGGAGTCTGCCAGTTAAGTAGGTATTAAATAAAAACCCAGGTCTGACTTCACTAGTTGCCCATGACATTGTGACTGATCTAGATGGTCGTGATTTGGAAATGATCCTATCGCCTTCCAGAGGTGATAGAGGCAGAGATGGAGATGGAGATAAAATTTGTGCTGTATGTTTGAGAAAGTTTCAACCCCTATTTAAGCCCAGTTGTATTAGTGCATAAATCTGATGGTGGTTGGCACTACTGCAATGATGTTCACCACTTGAACCAAGTCTCTTGGGTTGATGCTCATCCTATGCCGTGGGTGGATGACCTCCTTGAGCATCTAGGAAAAGCTCATTGTTTATCCGTGTTTGACATGGATAAAAAGGCTACTGGCAAATTCTTTTAATGGAAGAAAGAAGAAAACTTTGTTTAAGACCCTTAGTGGGCACTAGCACTACCATGCACTGGGCTCTGTAGGGCACAGGTGATATTCCAACATCTGGTGGATATATTGCTACACTTTCATAATGCCTATAGTGTTATCTACTTGGATGATACAGTCATCTACTCCAGGGAGGATGATGCAGAACACATTTTGGCAGTCCTTTAAGCTATCCACAGGGCAGGGATCTGCATCAGTCCAAGAAAGTGGTATTTTGGGCTGACTGAAACTAAATATTTAGGCTATGTGGCCAGAAAGGGTATTGTCAAACCATTGTGCTTCAAGGTTGCAGCTATTTGTGACTGACATCAGCCAAAAAGTCAAACGGCAAATGTAGGCTTTTCTTGGACTCATAGGATATCACTGACATTTGGTGCTTCAGTTCTCAGTAAAGGCTGTGCCTTTGATCGAACTTACCTGGAAATGAGACCTGGGCACTTGGTGTGAACTCCTGAAACTGACACAGCATTTGTTGACCTTAAGAAAGCTCTGATGTTGTTGCCTATTTTGATTGCTCATAACTGTTCCCTTTTGTTTCCAGGTTGATGTGTATTATGTCAGAACATCCATGGCGCCAAACACCCTGTGATGTACCTAAGCTAGAAACTGCTTGGCTAGAAGAGGCTTATGCAGTGATAGAGCATAAGGTGCTCACCATTAAGTAGGTGGTATCCCAGCTAAGGTAATATCTCCCCACACAGGAGTTTATCTTGGTTATTAATCATGCCCCCACTAAGTCACTAGCATCTCATAAGGAGACCAACAATGAGAGTTAGGCCTTGTCCACACGTTCCTGGTTATTTTTTAAATAACTATTGTCTGTTTACTTGTGCCTATGGTGCTAGAGGTTCATTGTGAAGAGCCTGACAAAAATAAACATGCTCTTAGTGCTTTTAACTTGTGTCCTCCGTGTCTGTCTGTTAGGTTTGAGGAGTGACAGTGCCCGCTAGTATTCACAAACAATATGGCAGTCATGAACACTACCATTTCATTACAATGTCAATAAATGAACACAGGTGGCTTGTATGTTATGAGAAAACCTCCCCTATCTGTTCAAATAATCAATGGAATTTGTGGATGGCTGCTTTACTTCTGCATGAGTCCCGATGAAACCCTGCTACAAGTTCCTCTACTTTGGACTCTGGGACAGGTAATTGTATATACACAGGGCCCAAGTGGACTGTAATTGTTTCACACACTTGCCTTACTATTTTAGAAACTACCTGCCTTGACAACCCAAAGGCATTTGCTGTCTTGCGTAATCTCCCCTCGTGGAGTGTGCAGGTAACTTTCGCCGATCTCATTACAGTTGTCTTTCCCTTAATGTGTGGGTGAAGCAGCTTACTCAAAGACAACAGCTTGGTCCCTGACAAACACAAATTCTCTTGCCATTCTTCAACAACCACTTCTTTCTCAAAGCTGTCCCACCATCTAGAGGTCCGACCAGCTATCATCCAAAAGTGCCAACGCTGTCAGCTGGGTCTGTGTCATCGGAGTGTTCAATGTAACAGTGACCTCCGTAGCACATTCTGGTGCCTCAATTACTCAATACAGCGAAGTAATTGTACATTTAAATGTAAACATGTAAAAAGTCCCGTTAACAAGGTTAACATCAGCACTACTTTAGCTACGCCTGCCATTGCACGAAAATGGATAATGACACACACTCTGACTTCAAGCAAAGAAGATACCGGCATACACTCTGATGTTATAAGCCACAAACTCTGCTTTCCTTGCCTACACATAAATAGATAGATAGATAGATAGATAGATAGATAGATAGATAGATAGATAGATAGATAGATAGATAGATAGATAGATAGATAGATAGATAGATAGATAGATAGATAGATAGATAGATAGATAGATAGATAGATAGATAGATAGATAGATAGATAGATAGATAGATAGATAGATAGATAGATAGATAGATACTTTATTAATCCCAAGGGGAAATTCACATACTCCAGCAGCAGCATACTGATACAAAAAAGCAATATTAAATTAAAGAGTAATAAAAATGCAGGTACAACAGACAATAACTTTGAATAATGTTAACGTTTACATAAAAACCGGATCGAATTGAAGAGTCGCATAGTGTGGGGGAGGAACAATCTCCTCAGTCTGTCAGTGGAGCTACTCCTCTGCCTGGAGATGATCCTGTTCAGTGGATGCAGTGGATTCTCCATGATTAAAAGGAGCCTGCTCAGCGCCCGTTGCTCTGCCACGGATGTTAAACTGTCCAGCTTCATTTCTACAATAGAGCCTGCCTTCCTCACCAGTTTGTCCAGGCGTGAGGTGTCATTCTTCTTTATGCTGTCTCCCCAGCACACCACCACGTAGAAGAGGGCACTCACCACAGCCATCTGATAGAACATCTGCAGCATCTTGTTGCAGATGTTGAAGGACGCCAGCCTTCTAAGGAAGTATAGTCGGCTCTGACCTTTCTTACACAGAGCATCAGTATTGGCAGTCCAGTCCAATTTATCATCCAGCTGTACTCCCAGGTATTTATAGGTTTGCACCCTCTGCACACAGTCACCTCTGATGATCACAGGGTCCATGAGGGGCCTGGGCCTCTTAAAATCCACCACCAGTTCCTTGGTCTTGCTGGTGTTCAGGTGTAAGTGGTTTGAGTCGCACCATTTAACAAAGTCCTTGATTAGTTTCCTATACTCCTTCTCCTGCCCACTCCTAATGCAGCCCACGATAGCAGTGTCGTCAGCGAACTTTTGCACGTGGCAGGACTCCGAGTTGTATTGGAAGTCCGATGTATATAGGCTGAACAGGACCGGAGAAAGTACTGTCCCCTGCGGCGCTCCTGTGTTGCTGACCACAATGTCAGACCTGCAGTTCCCGAGACGCACATACTGAGGTCTGTCAGTAAGATAGTCCACGATCCATGCCACCAGGTATGAATCTACTCCCATCTCTATCAGCTTGTCCCTAAGGAGCAGAGGTTGGATGGTGTTGAAGGCATTAGAGAAGTCCAGAAACATAATCCTTACAGCACCACTGCCTCTGTCCAAGTGGGAGAGGGATCGGTGTAGCATATAGATGATGGCATCCTCTGCTCCCACCTTCTCCTGGTATGCAAACTGCAGAGGGTCAAGGGCGTGGCGGACCTGTGGCCTCAGGTGGTGATGCAGCAGCCGCTCCATAGTCTTCATCACATGTGACGTCAGAGCGACAGGCCAGAAGTCATTCAGCTCACTAGGACGTGATACCTTTGGGACTGGGGTGATACAAGATGTTTTCCAAAGCCTCGGGACTCTCCCTTGTTCCAGGCTCAGGTTGAAGATGCGCTGTTGAGGACTCCCCAGTTCCGACGCACAGGCCTTCAGCAGTCATGGCGATACACCATCTGGACCCGCTGCTTTGCTGGCACAAAGTCTCCTCCGCACTCTGCTCACCTGCGCTGCTCTAATTGTGGGTGGGGATGTCTCTCCTATGCTGGTATCAGCAGAAGGATGGGTGGAGGGTGCAGTACTCCGAGGTGAGAGTGGGTTAGGGTGGTCAAACCTGTTAAAGAAATTGTTCATTTGGTTTGCTCTCTCCACGTCTCTCTCGATGGTGGCATCCCGGTTCGAGATAGCATAGCTTCGCATAGCTGGAGTATGCAACTTGCCACCATCCAAATATAAGCGCAGTTGTTACAGAGTGGTGCCATCTCTGAAGACTTGTAAAACATTCTTGGAAAATCAAAACCAGTATTTAGCCACAACGTCATGATCCCTGCTACCCAACATTTTTATAATTTATTTTTTGCAGTCAGAACAGGAGGGTGCTGGTGTGGACGCACAGCTGTATGAGTACAGAGTAGCCAGCTCCCACCACATTACTGTTAAAGCATGTTCAGCCGTCCAGAAGGTAATTAGTATGCTGCAGCTGGTATATCTCAAGAAACCCACGGAACTGGAAGGTGAATGCTACAATGGTGATCTACCTCTGTGGACTGAACTCAAAGCACTATCTCGCGTGAAGTGGAGATTAGGGAGAGTATTAACACTATCCAGGAGGAGCTAAAAGATTATATGAACAGCTGAAATCCCTGGGAGGCAAGATAGTGCAATGTCTGAAGAGATGGGATCATTGCTGGCATGAACAGTTCCTTTGGTAAGGCATTGGTATCTGCCTTCCTCCCTGAAGACTAATAATAATAATAATAACAATACATTTTATTTATGTAGCACCTTTCCCATGCTCAAGATGCTCCATAGTGTCTGAGAAAGACAGCAGCTTATATGTCACATTGGATACAAATATTTTCTGCATAAAATACTAAAACAGATAAATACAGGATATACAAAGTATTAAACAAAAGAAAAGACAATAAACCAGAGTAAAATACTTCATTCAATACTAGAAGAAAAGCCTGAACAAATAACATATTTTGTGATATAACACACACACACAAATTACTTTGAGCATCTGGACAGAGAGGTAAACTGAAAGAAGGGGCAGAATTTCAGGTTAAGTTAAAAGCCTCACAAGACTCACAATCCCTCCTAACCCATTAACAGCTGTGTTTGGGGTTCTTCCAGAGGGGCTTAAAGTGGAGAAGGACAAACAAATTGTGATTGCATTCACTACACTGTTGGCACGCAGACTTATTCTGATAAACTGGAAGAACCCAAACTCTCCTCTTTTAAGTCAGTGGGAAACTGATGTGTTATATTATTTAAAATTGGAAGGCAAAGCAGGATGTAAGGACTCATGCAGCAGAGGTTTGAATAAACTGGAGTTGAGATATAAGATTAGAAGTGGCAACTGCCAATAGGGAGTTACAGTAATAGATGTAGGATGTGATAAAAGCATGGACAAGTTTCTTGGTATTTGAAAGGGAGATGTTATAGAGGTGGACAAGAATGGGAGGAATTGAAAATGACACCAAGATTCCTTGAGTTAGAAGAATGTCTGATGAAATCACTATCAAGAGTGACTGGGAAGGAGCTCATTTTCTTAAGTTGTGCTTGAGTGCCAATTTGTAGGAGTTCAGTTTTGTTTTAATTTAGTTTTAAAGAGTTTTGCTCCAGCCAGGTTTTAATTTCACTGAGACAAGTTGTGAGATGAGAAAGCTCTGGTGAAGTTTCAGTTTTAACATGGAAACAGAGTTGAGTATCATCTGCATAAAAATGATAACCCAGTCAAAAGCTATGAATAATATGGGCAAGGGGAAGCATATCTATATTATTAAACGAAGATTGTATATATGCACGAATGCCAGACGCACCGACAGCGCACGCGCACTGCGCCTCAGCGCCCCGAGTCAAATCCAGCGGCTTCCCAGAGTCAGTAGGTGGCGCCCAAACAACACAACACGACCTGTAAACTAAACTTGAGGTAAAGCGTGCACGCCAGGTTGTATATATGCACAGATGCCAGAGGCCACAAGCAAGCCGTACACACTACCACCGCTGCCCGAACGCGATCGCCCACACCACCGCATATACCACCTTCGTTTAGTAATGTAGCCCTCCAAGCCCGGATCCCCCTCCATGGTCACTTCAGCATGTGAATCCTCCGCCGTCAGAAAACGACTTCTAGCTAACGACACAGCCATAGAAAAACAAAAACGAGTCCGCATTGATATAAACAATGAACGCAGGCGCCTACAACGCGCATCTGAAAGACCAGAACCAGATAAGTCACGGCTCCATAAAGAAACCGCTTTAGTACAAATATGTCTATTTAATTGAATGAAACCTTTCCCAGGACGCACCCACCGTCCATGATTTTTCTTCCCTCCAAATATCGGAGGGAACAGAAAGTGATTGCTATTCTTGGATTTGCGATTCTTTCGAGAATCCCGGGTTTGCTGGTAGATAAAGAAGAGCAGAGTTCTGAGTAAAGGGACTTGACAAACTCCTTGTGTGACTGGCACTTAACTGGTTCTGCTGTTGCCGAGATTAACTAACTCTTACCCGTCAGTCAGAAAGGACTTACATCACTGGAGGGCAGTGCCTGAGATACTCCAATGCTCTCCATTATGGACAGTAGATGCATGTCTGTGAGTGTCAAATGCTGCACTGTGGTCTAACAGAATTAATATGCTGGTTTGTCCAGAGTCTGCTGCCATAAGCAAATCATTAGTTACCCAAAGAAGAGCAGTTTCACAGATGTGCTGCACTCTGAAACCAGACTGAAATGTTCCATCTAATTATTAGAGGTTACAGTAAGTAATTGGTGAGTTTGGAGGCTACAATGTGCTCAAGAACTTTTGAAAGTTGAGAAATGGGCTGAAAATTGTTAAGACTGTCAACATCAAGACCAGACTTTTTTAACATTGGTGTTACAGAAGCGATTTTAAAAGTGGCTGACACAAAGCTGGTGTGAAGGGATGTATTTATTATTGTTGTAACAGTCGGGATTATGGCATGAAGGCAAGATTTAAGAAGTGTGGTGGGAACGGTATCCAGTACACAGGTAGTTGGCCTCATCTTACAAAACAGGTCATTAACAAGTGCAGATGTGACTTGTAAAAATTTAGTAAAGGAGCTGGATAAATTGGGAATGCAAGGAAAGATATAAATGGATTTGTGTTACTTGAATTATTTAGATTTTTAATTTTATTATGACAAAAGAGGAGAAATTTCAGACTTCAGGAAAGAAGATAATTAGGCTAGATGCAGGTTAAAGTAGTTTATTAACTACAGAGAACAAAGCCCTCTGGTTATCATGGCCATTTTCTATTATTCTGCCATAATGTGTGTACAGTACGTGGCTGCAGTTAGTGCATCCCTGTAAGCACAGAGAAAGTCTGGACGTGAACAGTGAGGCCCGTCTCATATGACATTATCTTACGTGTCCACCAGCTGCTTTCATAGACCATAAATCTGAGTTGTACCATGGAGCTGAACACTTAAAAGAACCCTCCTTATGTTTCCCTCCTCTGCCCACTATGAAGTGGAACTTGCAGAAAAGCTCTGGCCCATGGTACAAGAGACATCACAATCCATAAAGGACTTTGCTTTTAAATATCAGACTTTGAATCTAAAAGTGTCTGCTGGACATGACAGAGGATGAAATTATCTGCTGCATTCTTAATTCCTTCATCCCTTGCTTGGCTAGTGAGTCTTTGGAGAATCTAGTGAGCGTGGGGTCACTAGTGGAAGGAGACATGATAGGGTCCAAAGGTTACTGAGCTAAAGTATATGCCAGTAAAAAAAGACACACAGACACGACACAAGCCAAAACTCACTGGAGTGTAGCCAGGGCCGGATTTAGATGAAAAGAGGCCCTAGGCTATTCCACTTATGAGGCCCTTTCACCCCCCATTTTTAAGTTTGTTCAAATTGCTAACAATTTGAATGTAGGCCCCTCTTGATCTTGAGGCCCTAGGCCAGGGCTATTCAATTGGCGGCCCGCGGGCCACATGCGGCCCAGAATCAACCTCCGAGTGGCCCAGCCCGTGGTTCCGCCCATAGATAGTAAATTAATATATATTATTCATAAATTGTTATTTAATATATATATATTATATTAATATAAATATATAGTATATTAATATAAATATAAAGTATTTATTATGTCTATGGTCCCGCCAAAAACGCGCATTCCTACGTAAATTACGTAGCCTGCAACACGCAAACAATGCAGGGCGTGCCGGTAGTAAATGGTAAATGGCCTGTATTTGATATAGCGCCTAACTAGAGTTCAAGAACCCCCCTAGGCGCTTTACAACACAACAGTCATTCACCCATTCACACACACATTCATACGCTGGTGATGATAAGCTACTATGTAGCCACAGCTGCCCTGGGACACACTGACAGAAGTGAGGCTGCCGAACACTGGCGCCACCAATCCTTCCGACCACCACCAGCAGGCAAGGTAGGTTAAGTGTCTTAGTAGTAGCTTAGATTACTATCAATATTGGCTCCAGCAGACCCCCGTGACCCTGTATTCGGATTCAGCGGGTTAGAAAATGGATGGATGTCTTTCTCAACACTGAAACGTAAAATTGCCAATGAAAACCGTAAGTTTAACCCTGCCTGGACTGACAAATACTTGTTTATTTTACCGCCACATCCAAACGCCAAACCGATGTGTTTAATTTGTAATGAGTGCGTTGGATTATTTAAAGATTACAATGTGCGGAGGCATCATGTTGAGAAACACCACACTTTTCGCAACAATTTTCCAGAGGGATCTCAAGAGAGGGCAGCAAAAGTGCAGAGTTTGATTGCATCTTATAACCGGAGCAGTACTACCATGGTGCGGTCATTCACAGCCCAAGAGAGAGCTACTGCAGCATCCCTTAGTGTTTCCTGGATACTGGCAAAAAAGAAAAGGCCATTCACAGACTGTGAAACCGTGAAGGACTGTATGCTGGCTGTCGTGGATGAGGTGATAAATGACGATAAAATTAAAATGAGCGTGGTATCTGCTATAAAAAACGTACCCCTGTCAGATACTTCAAACATTCGTAGGGTTGATATTTTGCTGCAGATGTGTATGAAACGCTGTTAGGAGACCTGATGAAAGCTGATACTATGTCTATAGCAGTAGATGAGTCAACAGACAAAACTGATACTGCTCAGTTGTGCATATATGTCCGTTTTTTTGATGGCAAATGCTTCCGAGAGGAGCTGCTCGCCTACTGCCGTTAGAAGGACACACAACTGGCGATATAGTCTTTGGAAAAATTTCCGCCTTTTTAAAGACAGTGGTCTGGATATGAAGCGTGTGTGCATGCTTGTGACAGATGGGGCTCCGTCCATGACAGGGAAAGTGAATGGTTTGGCAGCACGTTGGTCCGCTGTTGCACCTCAGTTGATCTCCTTACACTGCATTGTGCATCAGGCGGTGTTGTGCGCAAAACTAAGCGGGCGCTCAAAACGACAATGGACAGCGTTATGGCTATAATTAATTTTATTCGCTCCACATCAAGCCTCCAACACCGCTTATTCCGCATGCTGTTGTCAGAAATGTCTGCTGAGCACCACGACCTTCTTTTGCATAATGACGTGAGGTGCCTGTCCAAAGGCAAAGCACTGGAGCGTTTCTGCGGTCTCAGAAAAGAGATCATAACTTTCCTCCGCGGCAGCAAGCAAAAAAAGGCAGAAACGCACTTGAGTCGCATACTGGACGACAACTTCATGGCCGATGCCTGCTTTCTGAGCGACATATTCAAACACCTGAACGATCTCAATTTGGGACTACAAGGCAGAGACAAAACTGTCATCGACCTTGTGGAACAGATGCGCGCATTCCAAGTTAAACTGGACCTTTTCGCAAATGATTTGAGCACAGGCCGAATGCTGCATTTTCCGACACTCCGCAAATGCATCTCATCCCCCGCACAAATCACGGATGTGATGACAGATTTCATTGCGATGTTGAAAAATAACTTTGCTGGTCGATTGGATGGACTTGATCTGCCCACAGAGTTGGCCGTTTTTGTCAGAGACCCATTCACTGTTGCAATAGAAGGGCTAAGAAACTGGTCCCTTCCATTGACGAGGGGAAATTCACACTCGAACTTGTTGACATGCAGTCATCTGTAACCATGGCACAGGAGCTTTCCACTAACGGGCCTGCAATGTTTTGGACTGATGTCAACGCACATCAGTTCCCTAACATTAAGAAAGTAGCGATCGTCATGCTCAGTATGTTTGGATCAACATATACATGCGAGTCAAGTTTTTCACACATGAACTCCATAAAAAGCAACTCTCATTGCTCCCTGACTGACCATACTCTCCACCAATGCCTTCGAATTGCATTGACAACTTACGAGCCTAAAGTCACTGCTCTCATTCAAAACAAAAAATGTCACTTCTCCCACTAAGTCAGCAGGGTAACTGTAGCCTACAATACATCAATATAATGTGGGATGCGTAACAGAGGCATGCCTAATCAAACATGGTGATTTAAAATATGTTCCCTCAGTGTTGTTATAGTTGTGAATACTGTGCACTTTGAGATGTTCCTGGGTCAAATGTGTGCAAGTTGTTTATTTTGTTTCAAAAGGAAACAATGTTATTTCTAATAGCCTACTACTGTGCACTATTTTGTTTTATGCACTTTGTGATCAGATAGGTCAGATATGTAGCCTAGGTCAGTTTTTTTTCTTTTGTAAGTGGAAAAAATAGGGGCTACCTCAGATTCTGTTAATTCAGCATTTTTATGCACCTTTTGCTCTGCAAACTGACCAAAGTTAAAAGAGAAACAACGAATAAACCTTATGTTTTTCAATAAATTTGTTTGTGTTTGTTTTAAAATTTGTCATTACGAGCTGCTTTGCCGCTAAAATGACTGGCCCAGCTAACCTGCTTGGTTTGACAATCTGGCCCAACTGAATTTGTAATTGAATAGCCCTGCCCTAGGCTGAAGCCTAGTTAGCCTATAGGAAAATCCGGCCCTGAGTGTAGCAGACCTCACAGTCATACAAACTAAGACTCACTTTTTGGAGGTCCCTGTGCAATTGAGGGACTGGGAGATGAATGTGGTAATTGATACAGGTAGACATTATATTCTGATGAAGAAGAGTGAAGGCAGAAGATGGTCCAGCCATTCAAAGAATTAACATCAGCCATATCATTCAGGTTTATCCTGGCTGATGGGAGGGAGAATATGACCATTAGCAGAAACCCTAAAGAATAGAGCAACACTCTGGAAAACTGATATATATGTCCTTGAGGATATCTGTTTTATCCCATTGGATTTCCTCACCAGAATAGGGATGACAATAAGATCCAATTGAGGAAGTATTTGTTGCCTAGAAGGGGTGTTTTTAAGATTCTGCAGAAAGACCATACACAAGGCATATCTTGGGTTTTGTGCTGCTGAAGAGGTAACTGACAGAGACTCGGCTTGGGAGCAATCAACTGAGGTAAGGCCTTTCTTACACTGATAGCTGGATGAATGGACCAAAAAATTTGTCCAGGATCACCTATGTCATATATAACAGCGATAAAGTTCCCATTCTGTATCATGCGTACCAAGTCTCACCTCAGAAGAGAGCTATTATTAAAGAGAATGTGAACAAGATGCTTGTTGAGATCATACTGTAATCATTTTCTTCATTCTGGCCCACACCATGTTTTTGTTGAAAAAGGAGGATAAGTCCTGTTTCTGTGGACTATTGGGGTCTGAACAACAAGACTCCTCAAGATGTGCACTCCATGCCCCTGATACACAACATTCTAAAGTCACTGCATGAAGCCTCTATTTTCACCAATTTGGATCTCCATAGTGACTACTAGCAAGTGCTAATGGAGGAGGGGAGCAAGCAAAAGACAACAGAAATAACCCCAGAAGACTTGTTCCATTTCAATATCATAACTTTTGGTTTAAAACTTTCACATGCTAAAAGAATAAATCATAAAGTGGTTCTTGGGTCAGTTCTGTTTTGTCTATAATGATGATGTGATCATTTTCTCACCTTCTACAGAACAGCATCTCCAGGACCTTGAATAAGTCTTTCAGAGGCTGCAGCATGCACACCTGACATTGAACATGGATAAATGTCACTTCCTTAAACCCTAAATCAAATTTTTGGGACATGTGGTGTTAGGCCAAGGAGTGGAGATAGATCCAGATCCAGCAAGTTTAGACCATTCAGGAGTACCCCACACCCACTGATCTAAAGAAACTGGAACAATTTCTTCTGTTAGTGGGTTGGTATCACAAATTATTTCCTAGACTGAATGACATTACAGCCCCTCTCAATCATATAAAGAAGAAAGATTTTTCCTGTGATTGGACTGCCAAATGCCAGGACGCAGTTGAACAACTCATTACAGTCTAATGTAACTTCTCTGATGCTGCATGTAAATTCTCTGACAAGCTAATGCCTAAATAACAAGAATAAGCAAAAGTTATTAAACACACTGGACCAGTTAACTACCTTTTCCAAAAAAAGGCCATAACCAGACATCAAAACTGACACAATGCATGTGGTCAACGTCAAACCATACTGAGGGCCTCCCTCATCCACAAAGAGGGATGTGGTTTGTAACAGGGCTACATAAAATGTCAATTGTGTTTGTTAAATGTTTATAAATACTGTATTTGTCTGACCTTTTCTCATATACAGGGGAGTGCTGGGAAATGGGAAATTTTGGAACTAGGTGATGGTGACCCTGGGACGTCGGCAGTTGTTTGGGACCAATGTAACCTTGTTTAGAACACCTTGTCATTAGTTGTAATGGAGAAGTGTAGTGGTGCTCAATGAGCATTTGCTGTGAAAGCCTTTTATAAAGCATGCGCAAAGGGAATTTCGGCGTCATTACTAGTTAGGATGCCATGATCGTGTCCCGTCTGCTCATGAGATTACAACATTGGTGCATAATTTTGAAAAAATGGGTTCAGGTTTAGCATTTTTGCACACTGATAGACAATTGATGGCAGCTCTTTGACGATTGTTTGGAAGGCGCATCATTTCATGCAACAGTGATATTTCATGGCCTCCTAGATCCCCAGATCTCACTGTTTGTGATTTTTTTCTGTGGGGACCTCTTAAAAGCCAAGTGTACCGCACACGTCCTGCAAACATTGCTGAACTAAAAAGGAGGATTGAAGAGGAAATCGCCGGTATTCCTCTTGACATGTTATGTCGAGCAATGCAGAATTTCCATAACAGACTGTTAGAATCTGTATGGAAAATGGACAATGCATTCATGATGTTTTCTTCAAAACATAAAATGAATATTGAATGAATATTGATTACTATCATTAATTGCATATCCTGTACAATACATTTCATCATTAAATGTATTTTGTAATGTGTCTATTCATGCATTGAACGTCAATTGAAAATTTCCAGTTTCCCTGCACCACCCAGTATTTAAAAAATACTTGAAGAAGCGTTTCCCACAGCAAACTATCACCAATTAGAATGCCTGACATTTTTTGGAAGTGGGGGTTCTGTTGTCAGGTTTCAGGTTGCATACATTACAAGCAAAGACCATGCATTTCAAAAAGGAGAAAAGGAGGCATCAAAATAGACTGTGATTGAACATAGGAAACGTTGCTATCATTTATATGAAAGGAGCAACAAATCGCCACTTTCATCCAGTTACACAAAGCCGTAAGGATGTTTGGATTTTTTGTTATCCACTACCCACGGCTATCAGGTTGTTATCTATGATCGCTGGTGAGATTATTTTGGTTCACATTTTGGAATAGGCCTCTATGACCCGGGTTTCTTCTGTCCTTTCATCATTTGCATTTTTACAGCTTGCATTTGTTTTTCAGTCTCTACAGTTACCATGCTTTCATATTGGACTTTGTGTTTATGTGGATGTTCATTCTTTATTTTATAATTAGTTATGTGTCATAGTTAGGACATGGGAGGTCAGTGTCCATTTTGTGCTTTTCTTTTCTATCACTAAATGTTTGCATTTACATCAGTATCAGGATACGTGTAATATGTCATCTTTTTCTAATATATTCAGTTTACATTTACTTAACTTTTATCTTTGACTCATTTATCTGTTCTTATGTTTTGACAGGGAAGCGTGAGTGTGGGACTAGTGAGAAAAAAGGGTAAATACACTTTGGCGTGACTGAGTCCAGACTTCACTCCAGCACTGACGAAGTGTGTAACTTGCTGCCATACAAGGTAAGCAATACCATCCACCCTGAGTCGAAAGGGTCACTGTTAGTAACACCTTCTGCCACTTCACCTGCAGTTAAGAGGGATGTCAGACAAGTGACACCGCTTTCACATCCTCCACCGATGTTCAGTCATTCTCGTGGGTTACTATAAAGATTCAGGGTCTACTGAAAGTGGGTGTTAATTATTGAACCTGCATCTCAAGAGTGCAGATCTTTGAGAAATGATTTTCTTTTTGTTATCTGGGTTTAACTTTTTGTCTTTTGCAACCTCATGTGCTAATTCTTCATCCTTTTTTCAATTCATTACATGGGGTTACTCTTCTGATACCCCAACTCTTTTTGCTGACTTCATTCATTTATATGTTTGGCCAACATAGATTAACATTACTGCTAAACAAGAAAGCTAAAAGAAAAAACAAAACAGCAAACTATAGCATAGTAAGACATCTGACAGTAAGTCTACAATCACCTAGCACTCACATCTTTCCAAAATATTAAACCATTTAATTCTAAGAGGGAATCATGTTCTCACATGCCATGTCTAATCTAATAATCTCAAGAGCACAAATAATTTTCTTATGAGCAGTACAAGAAGAAACATGTGTGGTATGTGTTCATTGTTATACATGTGCTTTGACAATTTTGGGGTTTTTATACACTTACTGTATTTTTTAACTTAGTTTTAAATATTGGTTTCATTTTGTGAATGTAGCTTTTCAATTCTATCTTACTCTTTTATTTTCATGCTGCCATGTTGTTTGCACCTCATCACATTCCTGTTGGTGTTATTGCGGAACCTGAATTAGTGATGTCAGTGGGAATTCCATTATAAATAGTGTGTCATGTGGCTGCCTCAGTATCCCTCTGTGGATATTACAAATATTTTCTTTCTTAGTGAAAGCTGGCTTCTTTTTCAAGTAGGCTCTACTATTAGATTTTCTTTTTGCTTGTTACTTCTGAGCCCATATTTATCAACTATCTCAGAATTACTCCAAGTATTGCATTGGATAAAAATTTGTCCTACCTCACATAAGAAGTTAGGCAGCATCTTATTCCTAGTCCTGGCAAGGAGTAGGAGGCCATTTCTGAGAATGAATGACGTCATGATTTTAAGGCACCCCTTGCCTCAGATTAGAATTCACAAAGAAGCTTTGTAGTTTTGTGATACTAATGCTGAGGTCTCAGCTCACAGATAATAATAACTTAGGCTGTTGTTCGATTAATCGCACAATAAAAAATTTTATTCAAAATTAACTGTGTATAAATCACAATTTATTGTATTTCCTTCAGTCATATAAATATGTTTCTATAAAGCAGAAATGATGTAGTGAATCTTTTCTATCACAGAACACTTTTATTAATCACTTGTATTAATTTATTTCAGTTAGTTTTTGAACAGTTTTGTGTAATAGAAATAATTGAACAGTGAAACACCAATCAGTCAACAGCTCAAATATTTATTTTATTCTATTTTTTAAAATTTTGAACCACATCACAATGCTTTTTAGTCAAGAACTTTGATTGGCTCTGTCAATTACTCTGCCTTTAAAATGATATGAATATGAAAAATAATACATTATTGCTATTCAGCCAGTTGCTTAAGCATACCAGTTTGTTTACACTGGTTGTTCAAGTGATGATATCTAGAGCAGAAAGCAAATGTTCAGAAGGGAGCAGTGTTAGGAAAGTGTTACTTTTAAAACTAACTTAATTACATTACTCATTACTCTAAAAAAGTAACTAAATATGTTACATAGTCACGTATTATATTAGAATATAATGTGTTACACACTCTAATCATTTGAGTTTGTTTTTCCTTCTAGATATGAAACTCATACTTGTAATCAAAATAACTCCATTTCCTTAAACAGAGAAAAAAGAATATCACAACATTCATTAGTTCTCTATTTGAGATCAAGATTATAGCACAAGGGTGGCACGGTGGCGCAGTGGTAGTGCTGCTGCCTCACAGTTAGGAGACCCGGGTTCGCTTCCCGGGTCCTCCCTGCGTGGAGTTTGCATGTTCTCCCCGTGTCTGCGTGGGTTTCCTCCAGGCACTCCGGTTTCCTCCCACAGTCCAAAGACTTGCCGGTTAGGTGGATTGGTGATTCTAAATTGGCCCTAGTGTGTGCTTGGTGTGTTTGTGCGTGTCCTGCGGTGGGTTGGCACCCTGCCCAGGATTGGTACCTCGCTGGGATTGGCTCCAGCAGACCCCCGTGACCCTGTGTTCGGATTCAGGGTTGGAAAATGGATGGATTATAGCACAAAACAGGGCAGAAATAAAAAAAAACTTTTAAACATGTACTTTTGTTATGGATCATATAGAACAGTTATTTTTTGAATGTTTAAAATTGCACATTATCAGAGAATGTATGATTTATGAATTAGAAAATAAATCTATCTTCACCTTCAACCCAAATAGATGGACATAACAGCATGATCAATTTGCACTGATTATTGTCTAGTTTTATGGGTTATGGTATAATATAGGTTAATGTAGGTTATAATGTAGGCTACAGTAGGTAACATCTATATATATAATTCACTAGGGGTACGCAAGACAGTGAGCACAAGCAAGACAGAGAGCCGCGCCTGCCAACTCACAGAGCCCCGTATGCCAACTCTGAGACTATGGGATATGCACGCCAGAGCCATGCACGCCAACTGTAACCGTTCTCCCACGTCCAGCGTCGCTCTCGAGGCATGTGCACTGCCTACTTATGTGCCCACACGCAACAACTCACCAAACACAGCCTCAGTCACTTTCGTCTGTGCAAAAGTCCACATGCACCTCTGAGCCACGTTGACTTTTCACCGCACGCAAGACAGTGAGCCACGACCGCCAACTCACAGAGCCCTGCTCGCCAATTGTAACAGAGCCCCGCCCATGGATTACACACGAAAAAGCCACGAACGCCCACTCTAACCCTACTCACACGTCATGGGGAACGCACGACAAAGCCCCGCCTGCCAACTCTCACCTTTCGGAGGCTTCAAAGATTGCTCTCGAGGCAATTATATGGCGACATCGACTTCTCAACTGTCACTCTGGAATAATTCAGTATGCGAGCTATATCAAGCGTCACCAATGATGACTCACTACACCTCAATGAACAGGTGCTGAAACTTATCCCTATCGACAAAGTACCTTTCACCAGCGTTGACTCAGACGTCACAGACGATCCTGCAGATAATCTTGCATTCCCCGAAGAATTTCTTAATAGTCTTACTCCCACTGGCATGCCTCCGAATAAACTCAAAATTAAAATTGGTTCAGTCATCATGCTTCTCAGGAACCTCATGCCAGCAAAAGGTCTCTGAATAATTATATATAATTATATGTGGCGCATGCTACGCCGCAGGTTGGCTAGTATAATTAATTAAACAACAACAACATACCATGAGGTGTAAGGAATAGAGCAATTCCACTTTGTGTCATCTGCTGCTTAGCTGCTCAGACGTAGATAGCACCTACACCGTGCTGTTTCAGGTCAGATACCCCTCAGGGACAGGACTGACTCACTGACATTCTGTCTTCCATTCAGACCTACTGTATACCTTGACAGACTCTTTTACAGGCTGACTTGGATTAGCAGACATCACCATAGTAATATTTATAGTGGTTTTATCATCTTGTTCTGAACACTCTGCTATACTGCGCGATGTGATTTATTTTTAATCTTCAACATATGAACACAGCAACGACGATGCACAGTCCCATAGACTATGCGCAGTTTGTCCGTCTGCAACAGCAATGAAAGTTATTAACTGTTCTTATATTATTCTCTACACCTTGAAGAGCTAGCTATATATAAAATGATGTGTACGAAAATATGGGATGGATCACGTAATGTATTAATTCTAAATGGTAGGCAGAATTTTATGTTCCAATACAGGATGATCCCATATTATAAGTATTTGGTGACAACTCTACTGGTGTGTGTGTGGATGAAGATTATCAAGAAACAACATAGGATATGATCAAGCACTAGTGAACCACTGTTACTACACTGCTCAAAAAATTTAAAGGAACACTTAAATCACAAATTGGATCTCAATGAAAGAAATATTCAAGTGGAAAATCTTAACTGAATAATACTGTGTAATTCATTGAGAGCAAAATTAAGTAACAACAGTCAATGGAAACCAACATCACTCCAAAACTCAAAATCAAAAATTGAAATCACAGCTTGACCCAGCTGGTTTGAATTTCATCAACACATAATATAACCCAGTAGTTTATATGGGCCCCCATGGAGTGGCTGTATGCACTCCTGACAACATCTGGGCATGCACCTGGATGGTATCCTAAGGGATCTCTTCCCAGACATGGATCAGGGCATCAGTGGGCTCCTGGACAGTCTGTAGTGCTACTTGGTGGTGTCAGCTACACTGATAAATAACGTTCCAGAGGTTCTCAGTTGGATTCAGGTCTGTAGAATGTGCCGTTTCAGTCAATGGCATCAATGTTTTCATTATCCAGGAACTGCCTACACACTTTTGGCCACATGAGGCCGGGCATTGTTCTGCACCAGGAGGACCTCAAGGCCACTATACCAGCATAAAGTCTGACAATGGTTCTGAGGATTTCATCCTGGTACCTAACAGCAGTCAGGGTACTGTTGCCTACCACGTGGAGGTCTGTTCCACTCTCCAAGGATATGCCTCCCCAGACCATAACAGACCCACCGCAAAACTGGTCATGCTGGATGAAGCTGCATGCTGCATAATATTCACCAGACCCTTTCACGTCTGTCACAAGTGCTCTGTGTGAACCTGCTTTCATCAGTGAAGAGCATGGTTCACCAATGGTGGAGCTTCCAATTGTGGTATTCATTGACTATGAGTTCATTGTTGTCCAGCATTTCCACAACTTTCAGACTTTCCTGTGATGTTCATGTCAATCTCTGCCTGAATGCCATCTTCTGGCACCTCTTAGCGAGTTAGGATGGCTCACAATCTCTCTCTTAAATCCTAGTGAAATTAGGAGTAGATACTTAACTTTGTGAAATTTACAGAATGCTTTTACTTCTATTCCTAAGAGTATGACCAAATTTGTGCCACTCTGAGATTTTTGAGCAAGTTAGGACTGTGTTCTTCCTCTGAGATGCTTGATAAATATGGTCTCTTTTTTTCTGGCCTCCAATTTTTGCCTAGTCCCTCTGCTTTGTCTTTGACCCTGAATCTCCTTGGGCCTCATGTATAACATCAGCTTCCTGAAATTACTTTCACTTTCACTCTGGAACTTTTAACCTTCTTATGAATCTTTTTTATGCCCAGCATACATGCTTCTTGTTAGTAGCTGGTTACCCTGCCACAAAACTAACTTCTTCAGGTGTCCTATTCCAGCATTGTGAAGATGTCAGCATGCCGGGACTCAAGGGTCTAAGGGGGTGACAGGCCTCCTCACCTGCATTGAACTTCCAGCATATTGACAACAGTGTCTCCACCTTTGACATGTCTATATACTACCACCACAGTCATTTCTCCCAGAGCCCTTTCACCAACCACGCAAATAAGTGTACCTTTTATATCTAACTATAAAGAAAAAGTAAAGCTATAATTAGTTATATTCACCATTGAAAACAATTCTGTGATATGGCCTACAGCAGTGGTCACCAACCTTTTCAAGCCGAAGATCCCTGACCTCGGCCTTAATGAAAGGCAACATCTACCTATCGAAGAATAGATAGAAAAAGACAGCCCAGATTGTACTTCCAACTTGAGGCCTTTTATTTAGTATTTGAATTGTATTTGAATTTAATATACATTAAATGTTCTTTTCTTTTTCTTTTTTTACTTAACTCGGAAGCAACCATCATATAATCAGATCATATGAAGTGGCACTGAACTCAAGAAAAGTGCCATTGTCAGCAGTAAAGTGCTTATTCACTGAAGTTTCTGATGGTACTACCTACCCTTAACATTTTATAAATGAACTGTTTTATCAACAAAATTATCAACAATCTCAAATTAAGCTAAGTGCAGTTATGTCCCATCATATGCAACATCACTTTTCTCAATGCCACCAGAAGGCAAAACTGCTGAAGTAATGTTACTCACTCAAGTCAGTGTGATGGCTGTGACTGAATACTCTCTGTGAGTCCTCTGAAGTCTGGCTCATAGCTAGAGATAGCCAGTTTGAGGCAGTCTGTGAGGTGTCTGTCAGTAAGGCGGCTCCTGTATTTTGATTTGATTATTTTCATCTGTGAAAATGCCATTTCACAGAGGTAAGTTGATCCAAAATAGGCACTCACTTTTAGTGCACATGCAGTGAGGAGCAGAAACTTTTCTCTGTTGACAAGTCCCCAAAAGTCACTGTCCCTTGATCTGGTTTTCAGCTCAATGTCATTTTGCAAATCAACCATCTCCATGTCAACTCCACTTGACAAAGAAAATACTTGCTGGAATTTGGCTGCAACCTGTTCTATATCAATGAGCATGAATGGGTTTGAGACAAATGCAGCAATGCATTCCATTTCGTTTAACTCACCAAAACGCATATTGAACTCTGTTGCAACTTTGTCCAGGTGAGCACAGTATTTCTCAGGGTGAAAAATGTCCTTGTCTTTAATGCTCTGTGACATTTTTTCCAGGTTGGGAAAGTGTGTTAGCCTCCCGTTTTTAAGATGTGTGATCCAAACACCAAGCTTAGACTTAAAAGCATTCACTGCGCTGATCATGTGTGGCAGGTGTCGGTCTTTTCCCTGGAGCTCGTTATTGAGTGTATTCAGCTTTGCGGTCAATTCTGTCAGAAACCCCAGGTCACACAGCCACGCATCATCTGACAGTTCCTTGTGCTCCTCGTTTCTTGCAGATAGAAATGTCTTTATCTCAGGCAGTAAGTCAACAAACCGCTGGAGCACTTTCCGCGGCTCAACCACCGCACATCAGCATGAAGTAGTAGGTCTCCATATGCGGCATCGAGCTCATCCAGTAACGCCTTGAATAAGTGACGCTGAAGTGCCTTTGCTCGTGTCGAGTTTATCAGTTTGACCACCAATGACATTACGTGTGAAAAATCTACGACTTTCCCTGATAAGGCCTGCTGATGAATGACACAATGATAATTCTTGAACTCGGGAAAATCAGGGTCATTACGGCACAGTGCTATAAAACCCAGGCGCACGCCACGCATCGCCGGTGCTCCGTCGGTGGTAATTGCTACCAGTTTATGAATGGGGATATCATTTTCGCTTACATATTTTTAAACTCAGTGTAAATATCCTCACCTCGCGTTCTCTCCTTTAAGTGCAAAAGAGTGAGGAAGTCCTCTTTTGTAGAATCCTGGAAAGCCATTCTGACAAAAACAACAAGCTGAGCTGTGTCCACTGCATCCAGAGATTCGTCGAACTGCAGTGAAAAATATTCACAGAGTGACAAGTCCTTTAACACCTGTCGATCCACGTCCTCTGACAGTGACTCGACCCTTCTTGCCACTGATGCAGGGCCGAGAGGCACAGCACGGAGTGAGGCTTTTATGTCGTCTTTGTTTTTGAAATCCTTGAAAATAGTCTCTGCAGTAATGGCCATGGCTTCCTTGAATAATTCGCCATCCGTAAAAGGCTTTTTGTTTTAGCCAGAAAGTAACTTACACGAAACGATGCTTCAGTAGCAGCCTTATTTTGATCAGCAGATTTTGTAAAAAGTGATTGCTGGGCCTTCAACTCAGATCTCAGCTCGTCAACTTTCCGTGCGAATCGCTCTTTGGGTAGCGGTCTTTAAATTTCGGGTGGTTGGTATTGTGATGCCGCTCCAGATTCCCTCTTTTACATAATGCTTGTTTTTGGTGGCACAACATACATACACACTTCTCTTTTACCAAGGTAAACAGAAATTCCTGTTCCCATTCTGGATGAAAATTGTATGTTTTTGCCTTCTTTCGTGGAGCCTCCGCCATTCTAGTTTGTAGTATGTTACCTCGCGCGGGCTATCACCATGGAGATCCATATTGACGTTCGACAGTTAATTTACGGGTGCTCTTCTTTTATCTGATTGGTCACTTCATTGAAAATAAAGCAGTTGGATTAAGAGATACAGATGCTTGCAAAACTGAAAACGTTTTTATTTTCGGGAGCTACCGGGACAGTGATAAAGATCTACCAGTCGATCGCGATCGACGGGTTGGCGACCACTAGCCTACAGCATCTCAAGGACATGCCCAAAGGGCAACCTGAAAAGCAAAACAAAGATCTAATATAGAATCCAACGAAAGTGGTCAAAAACAGAGCAGAGACCAGAAATACAGAGAATCAAATAAGCAATAATATTCCAAAAACACAAGAGAACTCACCAACTGTAAGATGAATGAAGCACATTTGAACAGTATTAGACTTTATAGGTCTGAGTGTGTTTAAAAGACAAAGACAGACAGTTGGCCTCACCTTTTCAGGAATCACCCACAAAGCACAAGAGACCTGACGAAACACGTGATATGTTTATCCCGGCCAAGTCCCCCAAGCCGCCAGATGGCGCCATCCCTGCAATGTGGAGATGCCCCGAATTCCAGCAGAGCATCATGGACTTTGGAGTTGTAGTGCACAACCCTGCTGGATAACGTCGGGGCCGCCAGGGAAAGCTGCAGGGAGACACAGAGACATTGGATTTTCCTACAGCCCGGAAGTACTTGCCAGTCACGAGGCCGGAAGGAACAAAGAAAGAAGAGTTTTGATTTGACCCGGAAGTGCTAGGAAGTCACATGGACTGCAGGTCAAGGAGCACTTCCGGGTCGTGGATTATATAAAGGACAATGAAACACCAGAGTGTTGAGCTGAGCTGGGTGGTAGGAGGGCAACGCGTCTGGGAGCTGGAGGATTGATTGTGTTTATTGTGTATTTATGAATAGTGTGGAGTGGAGGGTGCTTGGTGCACGTTATTATTATAATAAAAAGAATAATTGTGGCACTTTTACCAGATGTTTGGCGTGGTACCTGAGGGTTCAAGGCAGCGATACTGCCACAACATACATATACAAATATGATAAATATATGACATGCTTTAAACCAAACAAATAAGATATAGAAAAGAAACAGACAGAAAATAAAAAAAAATGTCAATATATTACACTTAAGTAGTCCATGTTTTTGTGCTATGCTGTGCTGTACTGCACAAGCCATCATAATGCGGTAAACTTGTGTGGGGCTGTACAGCAGTGTTCCGCCCAAGTCCAAACACCGCCATCTACCTTTTAATGAACCGCTGGTCTGTTTTGTCACTGATCATGTGTGGGAGCACCTTTCATTATATCTCTTCTTCTGGTGAACCCTTATCACCTGAAAGAAAAATGATGCATGTTTTCTGGAATGTACTAAACCTAATTGCAATCCTATAGACTTATTTACCAAGACGCCAACCATCACCCACACCATGACCCTGGAGCCTGCTTCTTAAAATACTATTTGATAAAATAAAGGAATTGTGGGTTGAGCTGCACAGCAACATTAATAAGACACATTTGAGCACATTTAGTTGTATATTAATTAAATGAATGTGCTTTATGGTTATATTCTGTGATGGTGCCTTTATCACAAGATATGTGCAGTAAATTGTGTTCATTACATTAGGAAAATCTCGGCTTTCTCACCCTGATGGTAAGGATATTCCATGTATATGGGTATCATCTTAAGTATACCTACCCCTACAGATGGCATGATGCCATTCAAGGTCACTCCAAGATACCTGACCGGTCAGCCAGTTCACGTTGATAAGGGCCTGTCTCCAAACAGGATATGGTTGTTAAAACTTATAAGGGAACAAGAATCATCTCATTTCTGAGTTATCGTCCTGAAATGTAGACTTCAATTCAGCACACAACTCAAAGAGCTGATCAAAAGTTGATATAACTATAATAACAGTCAAAAGATGACCTACAAATGGCAGAATTACAAAGAACATTTCTGAGCAATTCTGCCAAAAGTAAGGTTGTAACCCATACTTTTTAAAAACTATTGATTTACCGGCTCTGTTTTACCATTGCACTCAAGATAATAGCTACAGTAAATGTGAGGTTATTTTTACATCCCATTTACACCAATCAGAAATTATGGTTTTAGGAAAGCCATGTAATCAGAAGATTTCCAAAATAAAGATATTGGCCAAATGGCAGTGGGTAATGTTCTGCTAAAGATGTGACAAACAGAATTTTTTAAATAAGGGACTAGAAGTTCAGATATATAACAAGAAAACTAATTACAGAAAATAGCAGAGTAAATTTTATATAAGTAAATTACACATTTGACAGGTACCAAAACACTCGCAATACATTTGAGCAATACAAAAGGGCTCAGTATTTGACGCTGTATAACTCAAATGTATATTTTGTTTTTTTGGATCCAGAAAAATGTGTTATTTACTTACTTAAAATATACTCCACTATTTTGTTGCAGTTGGTGTGGTTAATAATGAAGCGGGTTTCTTTACTGAGATGGATAGCGGTTAATTAAAACTTGCCAAGTTCATTATCAAGAAGTCTGTTATCAAAACCAAAATCAGAAACCAAACTCGAGTACAAAAAATCACTGAACTAAGGTTGTTTGCTAGAAATCAAAAAAATGATTCAAAAGCTAAAGCCTGTGAGGATTTATTTGTAATTACAGATAACTCGGTCATCCCTGGGTACAATTGCCTGAGGAACAAGTATACAAAACACACAAAATGCAACATTGATAATAAACAATAATTGCATTGCAAGACAATGGGAATGACTTTCAAAATGTAAATTATATTTTAAATTGTAAAATACCAACAATAAAGTGCCTTCCTGGGAATGCAAAATACAAATGAAATAAAAAGATATCAAATCATAAAGGGTAGCTTCTATAAATGGATACAGTAGGTACAGTTTTAAAAATAATCTCTCCCAATACAAATTGTTGAATGTTCATAACAAGGTCAGTTGTTTTATTATCCTAGGATTAATTAGCAAAGACAATGGGCTGAAGTAACCTGAAGAAAAATCCAAAGATGCCCTAGTTATACGACAAACAACTAAGATGTACTCTTTAATATACTGACACTTCTTTTACTAATAAAAACAGTGTTTCTTTAACTTGCAGATTTGACAAATACCAGGATGACCAAAGGATTTTCAAGTATCAGACCAAGATAATACTTCACTCCTAAGGTGTATCCACCTTAATTAAAGGATAAGTGTATGTGTGTCCATTCAGTTGCTATGTCTCTGTCATTCCAAAAGATGGTTCATTACAAACATTTTTAGTATAAAATACATTGCATTTTTCATTGCAATAGAAACATTAACACTGCATTTACAATGCGCATACCAAGTGGCATATAACAGAGACACATGCATTGCATGATGCACTGGAAATATTAATGTTGTGGTTTACATTGATTACTTGCAGTGGATATCAAAGATTTTGTGTCATAAAAAAATGAAACCATGGTAAATCCTGTCAGAACTTATTCCAAAATTGCAATCTATGCAATGAAAGTGAAAAAAAAATCAGAAACTGTTTAGTGAAAAAGGCATCCTGGTTGGCATAAAGGAAGGATTCATACCCAGCTAGGGGGCATAATGGAAGGAACAGGCAAACAAGCCAACCTGGAGCAGATCATTCCTCCATAGAACAAGTGGCTTGATCACTTTAGGACACTCGTAAGGTGGCATGGGAGTTGGAATCTGGAAACTGGAATCTGGAGACTCAACCCAGTCAGAGGGCACTGCCAGGAGAAAACTGCCCTGGTTCATGTACATCCCGGAAGTACTTCGGAGAACTGAGATAAGAAGCCAGAAGCAGTTCCTGGGTTGACTGTAAAATACAGCCCTCTGCCTCACTCAGATCGAGTCAGAGTCAGGAGGCAGCGGTGACACTCAACTGGAGGATGGAAGGTAGAAGAATTTGTTTGATTTATTGGTATTGTGGCTGATCTTTGAAAGGGTGATTATTGTGAGGGTGCTTTGGGTGAATAAATATCTTTTGTCCCAGAATTGTTTTGGGCATTACTGTGTTTGGGGCTCAGGGGTACCCTCTGGTGACTACAGTATAAACAGTATATATATAGTATATGCATATCTACATGTATATTTTCTTTAGTAACCTTTACTTAATTTAATACATTCTGTATTTTTACTTTCATTCTTCAGTTATTAGTTGTCTTAATTGTTGACAGGGGTAATGAGGGAAATACAAGTTTTGCAAAGGCAAAGTCCAAAATAAAACAGATTCCTGTTTCAGCTGGGCAGCGTGGCATCTCATTTTAGGTTTTTATGAGTGAATTGTTACAACCTGACCCAATGGATCCACCATCAATTGATGGGCATATAATTTAAAGATTTTTGTGGTTTGTGCGTTGAGATTCTCAGCAGCCCCAAAATCAGTAAGGGCAATAATAATATTTCATTTGAATGCTCATAGGAACCAATAGGTAATTTTCAAGAAGAGTTTGACAACAAAATGCCAACCCTAACTTGGAGTAGGTTCTTCAATTTTGCCAAAGTTTTGAGCAAACTGCTACCATGTGTCTAGAAATGCATCAATTAAAATCAGTTTTTCTGCCACTTGTGTCTTGCAGTCTTGCAAAGTAATGCTAGATTTCTCTAAGTTCATAGCTATTGGTGCTTCTTTAACTTCACTAGCAATTTTGGATCTAGAGGGACAATAGCCTTCACGAACAGGATTTGTTTCCATAAGTCTTTTTCCCATTTTTAATACTAGAAAAGTTGAGATCATTATTACAAATGAATCCAAAGATGGATATCTTTTATTATAAGTCTGCTATGTAATCTGATTAGAACAGCATGACAAAACTGAAGGATATAACAAAGTAACAGTCTTTACTAAGCTATATTCATTTGCGCAACAGAGTAAAGAGCCACATTAGTTTGCACCAAACAGCACAGAGATAAATGGTACAATTTTTAACACAGTTATTTCTAAATATTATCTTGCAGTCACATAATAGTTAAACAGATTAAAGACTTTGTTATTCATAGAATAGAACTTCTTATATAGATAGGTTCTCATACAGAACAGAACAGAACAGAACATTAGCTGTCATATCTCATCACTCTCTTGGTAATCTACTGGGTAGAAATGTTACAGAATGCCTAAGTTAAACAGGCAGTTAAAGTCAGAAGCGTTTTACAAATTCACACAAAAAATGTTACCCTAACACATTTAAACAGTTCTGTGGAAGATCTACATTCAGCTAGCGCTTAATAAACTTGGAGGAGCTACAGAGAGTATTGTAGATACTAACTAAATGTGACAAAGTAACAGTACATATTGTACATTGCTTGCTAATAAATATGTTTTGAGATTTTAAAGTAAGAAAGACAGAGGTTTCAAGACATAATAGTTATACTCACTAATCATAGCTCCCAAGAGTGGTGACATACCTAGTACTGCACATGTCGATTAGCCTTTGCAAGTAAGAATTTGTTTGTGTGTGAAAATAATAACTCTGTAACCATATTTGCTGAAAATGATGACTGAATCCATATAAGCATAATTCAATGGTAGACAAAGGGCAAACTACTCCAGTGTCTGAGTAATATACACTGGTGGACATGTCAAGATAAAGAAATTCAAGCAAAGAATATTGCGAAATTAATTCATTTCCCAGTGAAGCTGTTTTTCCCATGAAAAGTGTAGGGGGCCATATGGGCCTGGTAGATAGACAATAAAAGGGTATCTGTAGTCTGTGAGAACAGGTAGAGTCATCCTGGGGGTATGTAGATGGAGATGATCAATTACTTAAAGAGCACTAATTATGAGAATTATTTCACTGCATGAGTCCATCAGCCTAAACGTGTGTCACTGGCAAGTCTCGGGAAGGACTTGCAGAGTTGGGAAAAGTGAGTGCAGAGGGTGTTGCCTCTGACCCCCAAGTGAGTAATATGATATGGAGAGGTGGTTATAATGTGATGGCATTCAACATGGCAGCAGAAAGATCATATTAGCCACATGGAAGGAGCTGTGGAACATTGTGGGGGTGGAAGGAGATGATTCCAGTAACCCTTGAATAAGGGAGCAAGGGAGAGACCACTGAATTTAAAAATGTGTTAGGCTATCAGCACCAGCGACAATGTCAGCAGAGATAATGCCAAAAAAACAAACAAAAAATCACACAGAACCACCAAATGATAATATAAAAAGATATCTCAACATCAATATCAAATACTCAATAACAAAACCAGAAATGAAAATGAATATTCCCAAATTTCCAATTTTGCCCAATGTGCAAAATGCTAAGTTGTACGCTATATAAGTTGTTAGTGTAATGTATGATGATGATGAGTACTTCAGAATACTGGCATGTACAACTTCAAAAATATATATACTGTTTTAAACAATCAATAGGTTATTTAAAAATGTGTAGTTTTCAAATCCCAAGGCAGAACTGAAAAGATTAGACTGCAAGATATGCTAGAATACAGACTAGTGGCAAAGCCTAAAAAAATTTACATATACTCCAAAAAGAATGTTGTTTCTAGATAAGTATATCATTTAGTGCATCATAGAAAATGGGGATATAGTGGGTTGGATAATGGATGGATGGATTGAAAATTTGAAGAATTTGATTGTGACATTTAGGAAGAGCTTACTATCAACATTTTAGTATTTCATACTACTGAGACCTGTTCGCTACTTATTTAATTTTTCGACAACAGCACTCATCTGCAAGGGGATGGGGCCATTCTCTCACCTACCCTTAATGAAGAGACATCCCCAGCTCCCCAGTAATATATTATACAATTAGATGATACTACAAAGGTTGACTGACCACTGAGAAAGATGGGAGTGTGAGAAAGGTACAGTATGAAAGCAAAATGTTTTTGTGCAAGAAAGAGTGCATTTGAATACGATATATTATTATAGCTTGCAGCTGCAAGTGCATAAGAGAAGAAGCTGTTTAGAGGTTGCTGGTTGTCTCCTTCTCTGTATGGGTTTTTCTCTGGGTAATGTGGTTTACTCACACATCTTAAAGATGTGCATGTCAGGTCAACTGGCAACTCTAAATTGACTATCGATGATTATGAGTAGGGATGTATGTGTGTGCCACACAATGGACTGGTGACCTTTTTGCCTTATGCCTAGGCTGAGCCTTAGCAACCATTTAACCAGTTAATTAGATAGAGTGATAGGTAACACAAGTCTTGGAGGAAATACATCAAGAGGTTCCCAGTTTTATTTTTTTTTAATTAAATGTAATCTCTGAAGATCCATGACAGCTGGTTTCCTGGCACCTCCGCTAGCAGTATTGAGCACTGTCATAAAGGCTAGAGATTACAGCTGAAGCACACACTGTGACGCTAAGGTGTGCCCGTGGCGATACCATTTTTTCTCATTTAAAGTGAACTACTATTCTAAGGACAAGAGGTCACCTGACAGTTCAGCACCTTTACGTTATAATGATACGAATCACTCTGATGCCATCTTAGATGACAGCCCCACTTCGAATGCGCACCCAGCACTGGCTCCCAATGTTAAGAATTACAGAGGCATGTTTGAATGGTGCCAGTCAAGGTATGGTCCTGCTGGTCATATCTGAGTTAAATTAAGAGCAATATAAACAAAAAAAACATAATCATTATTGCGTGGAGTTACCTAAGAATGTCCCTCTCGATCCGCAAACTGCTCGAGCAGCACTACAGCTCCCAGCATGCCCCGTGCCGGCGCTCCTGTTTATGCACACTTGGCTTCTGCAGTGCCAGTGAGGCGGCTTGCTTGCTGCGATCTGCTGGCTCTGAGGAGGCGCTTGAGGACTTGCGCTCAGATGCACTTAGCGTTTTAACGAGCATCCCAATGCAGTGGCTATACCATCACCCCGATGGCAATCCGCAAGGAGGAATTTGCCGTTAATATCGCGGAACTCTCGCCGCTGTGTTTTGTGCAGGCTTTCCTAGAATAAACAGTAAAAGCAAGGGAGAAAGAAGATTCGCTTTGGATTAGTTTACATTTTTGGCACATATAGAAGCGACCGCTATGATGTTTCTGCATCGAGGGATTTTCTTTCTGTGTGTCTATGGAGCTATGTGCACCGTCTTTTCCACCGATTCCCCCAATCAGCTAGGTAGGTACATTGAAAAGAAACAGCTTCTGTTGTCTTCATTTACCATGCTGTGAGTGTGCGAACACCAAAAATAGTAATCATTTTTAACGCAAGTGAATTTTGTCTATTGCTTTCCTCGGTTTAACTATAATAACGAATGCATAAAGCCGTACGTAATGTGAACAGCAGGTAATGTAAGCCTAAGTGTGTGTGATTGCGGGTTCCCATCTTCATGCTTTTTGTTGTTTACGTTACACCTTTTTGTATTTTCTTCGTATATAATACAATGCGCAACGTGTTTTTGTTTTGCAAAGGAGACGCCTTATTGAACGGAAAGTCGAGTCGGAATGAAAGCAGGTTCATCGGCAAAGAGAATACCCTCCCTCTTCGTTTGATTTACCGCATGGACAATGGCAACCAAACGGCGCATGGCATCCTCAACACCCGGATTAAAAGCAGCGCCGATGTGAATCAGGTACCGTGAATGTGTTGCCTTCAGGTATAATCCGAGGCGTGCAAGGAAAGCACATTGTAGCCAACACAAGCGCATTTGCTGCCTGTTGCCCTTGGAGACTTTTTATCATCCAAATGCTAGTCATGTCTAAGGCACTACAGAATTAAAGCGACAGGCAATCCTGCAGGGCTGTCAGGCAAAAACACTTGGGGAAACATTACCCTGCTGGCCTTGCTGCTAGACTGGCACACAACACCCCATTTACTTCACCATAAACTGACTAGTGCTGGATGCAAGTAGCTTTGTTGACGCCATGAGGTTCAAAAGGATGCATTTTTCCAATAGTGTGTAATTTGCTTCACCTTTATTATACAAGAATGTTGACAAGGAAGACTTTACCATTTTAGTGCACAGCCACCACTCCGTCAAGGTATTTTAAGAAGAACTCAGTGTACTTGCAGATTTTTCTTTCAATCAACTAATTTTAGACATGCCCCATAATTACACAGAGATAAAGTTTGTTGTTTTTTGTCATTTGTGTCAGGTATACCTTAAAGCTCCTCCTGGTGTTGCATTTCTGATGTGTGCTTTATATGTTATACAGAGTAGTTGTTAAGTCTGACAGCTTGTCGTAATTGTGCAAAACGTGCAAAAGAGCGGATGATATTTTATTTATGTATATGCTGTACACAGTTGCCCCGATGGCGGCCCAGCCCTTCTCATTGTGCTTGCTATTATTCCATGGTGGAATTTTTTGTTACAATATTTCACACAGGGAGGACCCTTCAACAATACGACAGCGTTACCGTTGCACCACCTGTATAGCTCATTGACAGCTAACACACAACTGAACCACTAGTGTTATTAGCAGAGTAGATAAATATAATGCATTTTGTTTGACATATGCACATTGATTTGGTTGTATTGACATGAGAGTATCATTGCTGTATTCTCCTAATGAATACAAAAACAATGAAATATAGATGTATAATATACTGTATGACATATGGTTTTGAAAAAAAAGAGCGTATATTATATATAATCTCATTGGAAGTTTTCTTCATCCTTCAGTAGGACAGTCAGTGAAACATTCCAAGAGCACGTAACTGACTCTTCCTCCCCTTCCAGAGCCTGTAGCACCATGGTCAGCACTTGCCACTAGGTACAAATAAACTTGGCTGAGCCAGAATTGATCTTTTAGTTTAAAGACTCTGATCTCAGTTTCTGCTTCTCTTCTTCAGATTAAAGTTTTTCTTATTCTACACCGGTTTCCTTTGGAGTTCTTTGTACTAAGTAGTAAATGTTGAATTTTGGACAAACTGATCATTAGAATCACGCAAACCCACCTCAGTTATTACAAATATACCTTATTCAGGAAATATGTCAGACACTTTGGTAAATACCCTTTCTACACTCATTGTAAAAATGATACAGAGTATTTCAAAGATGACTGGAGGCAGCACAATACATTTAATCACAGGCTATTTGTTAAATATTTGCATTTCACAATTAGTATATATAAAAAGCAAGGACACATTTCTATAAGCAAGTCACCCTGTGTTTCAGCCAGACATTTTGCACCAAAGGAATAGGCTCATTTCCGTAATAAATAGAATGCAATAATGCCATACTAAACCATAATGGAATAATACCATTCCATACCACACCATACCATTTTCCAAGCCTGCTTCATCCTGAGCAGGCTTATGGGGGTCTGGAGCCTATGCCATTTTATCCCATCAAACACAGTGTGCATAAAATTGTGTGAGCATACACATTGAAAAGAGTTATGTGTAAATGTCATCCTCCTAGAAAATATGTCATTGAGTTATGGAGCCAAAGAGAGAGATATGCAGAACAACTTACATTCAAAACATTTTTGTCTCTCCCTTTAATGTGTTATTGCTGATATTTTTACTATTCCGAGAAAGCCCTATGATGCAGTTAAACAGCAAAGACAGCACTTAAGTGGTTTCTAGGAGGGTGTGTTTATAGGCTTAGTTAGAAACTTGATCTCACAAATGACCAGATAATACAAAAATCAATGTGATTCAAGGCCATATTTATTTTCGATGCCTGAAATGTATTGAATTTATCCTTCACACACACTGCTTTGTTATAACAGCATCACATTGTGACCATTTTAATATAATATCAAAGTTTTAGCTTTGTACAGTCTTTTAGGGTTAGAGCAGTGGGACACTGATCAGTTAGCTTTATCTTAGGCACAGTGTTCATTTCCCAAGCCAGTCACTTATTTATAGTGTGGAGTCCCCAGAATTTGCCTGTGCCCATAGGGTTTATCCCAAGTAATCCACACATTCAGAGGACATTAAGAAAGTGTACATGATATATTCACTGGTAGCTCTTAATCTGCCCAGTTGGAATGAGTCTGGGTATGCCATGTGATGAACTGCTGTCTCATCCTAAGTTGGTTCCTTCCATACTTAGGTCCAAAGCTAAAGAGGCAGACATCAGTTAATCAAATGAAAATCCTTAAAATTAGTTTATTTTGATGTACATAAATGTGACTCAGATTACAGTGGCAACTATTCTGTGTGTCTGGGGGGTTTCTCTTCAAATAAACATGTCAGAAGCAATCATTTCCTGAGTTATTTTTCCCTTCCATGAACTGGCTTCCTGATGAGGGTTTGCACCAGCCTTGTACCTGTGTTGCTATGCTACGATTTGCACACCTTGTAGTTTTGTAATACAATAAAGCATTTCAGCAAATGAATAGATTAAAGATTTTGGATTTTTTTTTGCAAATAGTTATATTAGATGCACTTGATTGATGTTTTATTGTTTACTTTTCTTGATTTTCCAGCATTTTAGGTTGATTAATTGATTAGCTAACTTAAGAAAGAAAAAAAGCATCTTTATATATAATACACTACCATGGTTGTCCGTTTGTCTGTCCAGTACTTTAAATCACCGGTAGCTCAAACAAACCGTTTGAACTATTCACCTGAAATTTGGTACACATATACTACATAATGTCTACTATCTGCTTTTGGGGTGATGATTGACCTCCAAGATTATTCCTCTTTTTATTGTTATTTTATTTTATTATAGAATTAACTCTTGGCAGTGGCCAGCAGGGTGGCCGTGTGGCACATGCTTACGAGCGCCGTTCTCATTCACTACCACCTTCACCATCACTTCCTCTACCTCTTCATATCTTAAATCATTCTTGAGGCAGATTGAAGACTTAAGTGCCAGCTTAAGTGAAAAATTAAAGAAACCATACTAAGTAATTGCAGCACAAACACTGACTTAATCAGTTTTAATGTGAAATGATGCTGACGAAAGAAGAGGAATAGCAGGCCACTAGGGTGGAGAAAGAAGAACTGCTCAGGAAGCAGCAAGTGCATCAACCTCTGAGCAAAAGAATGCTAAACGTACAGAGAAAGAGTAGGAAAACTATAAATTCTCAATAAAAGTGTATTCACCGCACATTATCGTGCATTTCACCGTTACTGGTTGTTAAATAATTATGGTAAATACAGAACTAGTATTCATTTTAGGTAAACTCAATATACAGTATCAAGCAATTTCAGTCTTTATCTTCCTGTGCCGTCTGGAATAAATGACAGGAATCAAAGACACTCAATTCTTAATCATGTTTACTTACAAGTGTCCTATATATTATATAATACACTGTTTTTAATTCAATATGCATCATCAGTATCAGTAGTTGTATAAAATATGCACACATATGCACCAGAATCCACATGAATAGTCTTGTTAATTGCATGGATTTGGACCACAAAAGTGAAAGTGTTCTTTGAAATTACAGAACCTACAAAATACATCTTATTTTTCTGCAATTTATCTGTAAAGGAAAAAAAGCAAAACAAACCAAACCAAACTTTGTGTACACAACAGGCTGTGTTTTGCTCATTTTTCCCTCACAAGGACATAGAGGTTTCTGCTTTATAAACATCAGTACCACAGCTGTAAACAGCTCATATGTTAAATCAGAGTTATGCTTGTGAATTATGGACTAACCTAAGAACTTTCTTTGGCCTTATTCCCTGGCATGCCAATGTCATTCGGAAGATGTGCAAACCTTTAGCAGGATATAGTGCAATTTAAAAATGTAAAGTATGTTCAATTTGTTTCCATACATACGTATTATTAAAAAAGTACATTTAAATAACTGAAGAAATGTAAGGAGTCGGTAAAACCACTCTTGCTTGGCTATAGTCACTGAATTGGCTGCTTTTACTATATGCTAGCCCTAACTTTTTATAGCTGCATTATTTCATATTACTGACAACCTTTTATCTAGTAAGTTTTAAGTATGTGGAATCATCATACATTGGCAGTTTATTATTGTTGTAAAGTGCACAATTGTAGGACAATGCATAAGCTGATGGGTAAAGGGAAATGTGAGTAGTTGATAAGAAACAACTGTGGTGCTCCTTTGTGCACTTAAAAAGTTAGAAGTTAATAACGGCAATATACAAATAACCCAATTGTGCTCCACTCACTTAGAATCTGGAACCAATGTAGAAAGCATTTTAAGACGGAGAAACTTCTATCTGTGGCACCTCTGCAAGAGAACCATCTCTTTCAACCTTCACAAACATATGCAGTTTTTAATATCTGGAAAAAATTGGAATTAACTTGCTTAGAGATCTTTATATAGACAACGTCTTTGCTTCCTATGAACAATTACATTCCAAATTTAACATTCCAGCTACACATTTCTTTCACTATCTTCAAATCAGGAACTTTGTTAAACAGAACCTTCCAGATTTTCCTCATCTTGCACCCTCATCCATGCTGGAAAAAATATCGCTCAATCTCAAGGACTTAGACTCCATCTCTGCAATATATAAAATCATTTTACAATCCCTCCCTTTCAAAGATCCAAGAGGACTCTGGGAAAAAGATCTCTCAATTAATATATCAGAAGAGGAGTGGAAAGTAGCAATGCAGAGAATTCACTCGAGCTCCATATGCGCAAAGCATACAATTATACAACTTGAAATTATTTATCGAGCACATTTGTCTCGACTAAAACTCTCCAAAATGTATCCAGGGCATGATCCAACCTGTGAACGCTGCAAATTAGTTCCAGCCTCACTAGGTCACATGTTCTGGGCCTGCACCAAATTAACATTATTCTGGACAAAAATTTTTAATTACCTTTCAGATAGCCTTGGACTCACAATCACTCCTAACCCATTAACAGCTGTGTTTGGGGTTCTTCCAGAGGGGCTTAAAGTGGAGAAAGACAAACAAATTGTGATTGCATTTACTACACTTTTGGCACGCAGACTTATTCTGATAAACTGGAAGAATCCAAACTCTCCTCTTTTAAGTCAGTGGGAAACTGATGTGTTATATTATTTGAAATTGGAAAAAATCAAATACTCAGTTAGAGGATCCGTACAGACGTTTTTCAAAACATGGCAGGATCTAATCAGTAATATTTTAAAATAAGTTCATGAAGCATAGAGAATTTATTAATTTAGGTATGTTTAAAAGCTGTAAAATTTTTATGCCGTTTGGCTTGCTCTCTCTCAAGGGTGGGGATCGATCTGTTCTTAACTCTATTTTTCTTTTTGTAAAAACTTGATTGCTTTGTATGGAGTGTAATAAAATTAATAAAAAAAAAAAAGTAAAAAAAAAAGTTAGAAGTTAAAGAAAATGTTAATTAAGGAGCAGCTAAGTGGCACATCAGTTGAAGGTCTACCCTTACACCTCCACCAACCCGAGCTTATCTCCTGGCCTGTTCACCTTTTCACTGCTGTTGGGGTATCTTCTTTTTGTCAGAGTGGACTGCCGATCATATCCCATTGACAGCCTATTAAGTTTATCCAGTGAATGTAAGTGGGTGTGATTGTACTTTAAAATGGTCTGATAATCAATACATGTTCCCTTGTGCCTATTGATAATTGGGATAGGTTCTGTATCCTTGCAACCCTGTAATGGAATACGCACATTCAGAAAACACATCAATGAATCAAAGAGTTTAGTTTTTACATGAAGTTTGTAATATATCATACACTTCTTACATGTATTATTTCTCTTGAAATACAGTGGCATAGATATACAGCTATGTATATGGTATTAAAACTTGTAGATTTTTGTAAATGATATTGCTTGATATTATCTAGCACTTGATGAAGAGATCACTAAAACAGGATCCGTTGTTTCTGAATGCCAGCCTGGGGATTTCCAGATAGCTCCATTGCCGGTATCTCCTATTTTGTTACATACTTTTTTTATTATTATTTTTTATTTATTGAATTTATTAAAAACATATAACATTCCATACAATCAAGTCAAACTTAACAAAACTAAATTCAAATCAACCCTCTCCCATGAGAAAGAGAGGAAGACCAACAGCCCAAGTGAAACTGTTGAGAGTAGTAAAGAGAGAAAGGAGTCTTTTTCCCCAATATAAATGCTTATTCGAAAGTTTTATTGATTAGGTCCTGCCAGGTTTTAAAAAAAAGTTTTGAACAGATTCTCTAAGTGAGAATTAGATTTTTTCCAATTTCCAATAGTATATAACAACTGACTTAAAAGAGGTGGGTTAGGATTCTTCCAGTTGAACAAGATAATTCTACGTGCTAATAGTAAAGTAAAGGCAACTACAGTTTGTTTGTCCTTCTCCACTTTAAGCCCATCTGGAAGTACACTAAACACAGCAGTTAATGGATTAGGAGGGATTGTGACACCAATGCTGTCTGAAAAGCACTGATTGGTCCAAAATGATGTTACTTTGGTACACGCCCAAAACCTGTGGCTAAATGAAGTTGGAGCTCGATTGTAGCATTTACAGGTTGGATCTTGCCCTAGAAAAATTTTGGACAATTTTAAGTGAGATAGATGTGCTCGATAAAAGATTTTAAGTTGAATGATTGAATGTTTTGCACATATGGAGCTAGAGTGAATTGCGTGGCTGCCATCCAATCCTTTTCTGAGATGCTGAGCAATAGACCCTTTCCCCACTGTACTCAGAAATCTTTAAAATGAAGGGACTTTAAAATGTCTTTATATATTATAGAAATTCTATCTGAGTTCCCAAGACTATCTCTTCTGGAATAGAAATAGATGGGAGGTGAGGAAAATTGGGCAGATTTCATTAAGCAGTTTCTAAATTGGAGATAGTGGAAAAATTGTGTTGATGGGAGACTACATTTGGAGTGTAACACTTATTGGTGAACCACCTACGACAGATGTAGTAATGCTTAATTGGAATAGGTCTGCATAATGACATACTTTTATTAGTGCTGATCTCTTATTTATTATGTCATCCCTCTTTTTCCATCTAAACAGTCTTAAGAAATTAGTAATGCTTTAAAGTTTTAGCAAAAAATATGTCAACTAATGTTTCTTGTTCAGTTGTCAGGTGTTTTGGTGTCCCACATTCTCATCATTTTACAGTATTATTCCATTTTAACACATTTTCGAAAGTACACACTTAATACATTTCCATAAAATTTTCTGCTAATTATTCCCAAAGGTCAAAATAATACTCCTCCAGCTTCTGCATCCAAATCAGAAGTCTCATACTTTTTCACCTACATAGACCTTTTGTCTTTTTTTTCTGCATTTTCTTATACCTCAGTTTTATGGTTGTGATCCCTCGGAATATTAATTCTGTAGGAAGAGAAATCTTTCCTTGCATTCCAGAAAAGACAGAGAGAGATTACGCAGAAACAAAACAACAAATCTATTAGTTTAGAACAGCTTCTGGGCTTCCTTTGTCTTCCTGGGTTTGGCAGCAGTAGCTGGTATAACATAGAACAATTTGCTGTAGGGTTTTCTCTTTGATTTTCGTGTGAATTGGCTGTATACAGAAATATAAAAAAAATAAAGGGATGTCACTTGTTTTTACTTGCGAAACAAGTGTAATGCAATACAGTATTCAGATTAGGATATCAGAAAATGATTTAAACTATCACATGAGAGTTGTGGCACACTTGTTCATTTAAGCACACACTGCAATTCAGGAGTGGACAAACTCAGTCCTGGAAGGCTTAAATGGGTGCTTATTTTTGTAGTCAATCTCACAGTTCACTGTTAGTTTTAGCCTCTAATGGAACTTGTGACAAATCCACAACAAAGCACTCTATATTTCATCTTTCATCTGTTTTTCTTTACTAATCTTTCCCTGTCTTTCTGCCAGTCTGAATGACTTTATGCAGTTCACCCACTGATAGTGGCTTCCTTGTAGTCAACACATGGACTTGCTTTTAAACTTGATTCTGGTTGAGCCAGGGGTGTTCTTTACAGTTTAGAGGCTGCCAGCTCATTATGGCATCCATGATAGCCAATGCGGGAACTCTACTCCTTGCCTTGATCAGCTTTTCAAGTTCCCTTTACAATTACTTATCAGCCAGGTGTGTGTGTGTGTGTGTAAGAATGTATGTGTGTTTATGGGTTTATAGTCGCCTCCATGGCCTATTTCCTCAGTCTGTTGCCCTCACAAATTCACTTCCAGTACATAGTACTCACAGCACACACACACAGCTTCCCATCTACTGGAAGTCTCGTCCTGTGCATAATGGAGTGCACAAAAGCATTTTGATAGCCATTATGAAATGATGTGTGCTACTCTTGTCTGTCTCTTGAAATTTCTTAGTGAACTCATTGTCTGTAGAAATCTTTTTAAAAAATGGACCACTCTTACTTCCCCACATATAGTGACAGAGCCAAGTCGAGGCTTGTCGGAATGCTTTTATTAGTCTCAACAGAAAAAATAAAAAAACTCAGCATGGTTCTAGTTAGCAGAATGGGTCTCCTTCTAAAGGCCTTTTAACAGCTTGCCTTCAATAAGTGCACAGTTTCATACGTTTTTGCCACCGTTCTTCGGTTTAGTTTCTGTTTGTTCCTGGTTAACAGAGATGGCAAATATTTGCTATCTGAATTATTCCAATAACAGTTCCAGAAGCAAAAGGGCATCAATCAAAATTGTTTCATTTTCACTACCCTTCATCTGTGTCTTTCAGTGTCTTTTAAATGGACCTGAAGTTCTTTGACCAAAAGTTGCAGTCTCTTTTTTGACCTTCCAAAGGCAGGCTGGGCTTTACTCCTTTGAGGGCCTTTCTGGGCATCTCCACAGTGATGTGGTTTGGGTCCCTCTTAAAGGGGAAACAGAGGAAACTTAAGGCGTTCTCTCTGATTTGGAGGTGTGTGTCACATAAGGTGGAACAGCTGACTGTGATTATATACTGTATATACAGTGCATCCGGAAAGTATTCACAGCACATCACTTTTTCAACATTTTACAGCCTTATTCCAAAATGGATTAAATTACTTTTTTTTTCCTGAGAATTCTACACACAACACCCCATAATGACAACGTGAAAAAGGTTTACTTGAGATTTTTGCAAATTTATTAAAAATAAAAAAATTGAGAAAGCACACGTACATAAGTATTCACAGCCTTTGTCATGAAGCTCAGAATTGAGCACAGGTGCATCCTGTTTCCCCTGATCTTCGTTGAGATGTTTCTGCAGCTTAATTGGAGTCCAGCTGTGGTAAATTCAGTTGATTGGACATGATTTGGAAAGGCACACACCTGTCTATATAAGGTCCCACAGTTGACAGTTCATGTCAGAGCACAAACCAAGCATGAAGTCAAAGGAATTATCTGTAGACCTCCGAGACAGGATTGTCTCGTGGCACAAATCTGGGGAAGGTTACAGAAAAAAAATCTGCTGCTTCGAAGGTCCCAATGAGCACAGTGGCCTCCATCATCCGTAAGTGGAAGAAGTTTGAAACCACCAGGACTCTTCCTTGAGCTGGCCGGCCATCTAAACTGAGCAATCGGGGGAGAAGGGCCTTTGTCAGGGAGGTGACCAAGAACCCAATGGTCACTCTGTCAGAGCTCCAGAGGTCCTCTGTGGAGAGAGGAGAACCTTCCAGATGGACAACCATTTCTGCAGCAATCCACCAATCAGGCCTTTATGGTAGAATGGCCAGACGGAAGCCACTCCTTAGTAAAAGGCAAATCGCAGCCCGCCTGGAGTTTGCCAAAAGGCACCTGAAGGACTCTCAGACCATGAGAAACAAAATTCTCTGGTCTGATGAGACAAAGATTGAACTCTTTGGTGTGAATGCCAGGGATCACGTTTGGAAGAAACCAGGCACCGCTCATCACCAGGCCAATACTATCCCTACGGTGAAGCATGGTGGAGGCAGCATCATGCTGTGGGGATGAGGGGGAGGAACTGGGAGACTAGTCAGGATAAAGGGAAAGATGACTGCAGCAATGTTCAGAGACATCCTGGATGAAAACCTGCTCCAGAGCGCTCTTGACCTCAGACTGGGGCGACGGTTCATCTTTCAGCAGGTCAACGACCCTGAGCACACAGCCAAGATATCAAACGAGTGGCTTCAGGACAACTCTGTGAATGTCCTTGAGTGGCCCAGCCAAAGCCCAGAGAATCCGATTGAACATCTCTGGAGAGATCTTAAAATGGCTGTGCACCGACGCTTCCCATCCAACCTGATGAAGCTTGAGAGGTGCTGCAAAGAGGAATGGGCGAAACTGGCCAAGGATAGGTGTGCCAAGCTTGTGGCATCATATTCAAAAAGACTTGAGGCTGTAATTGCTGCCAAAGGTGCATCGACAAAGTATTGAGCAAAGGCTGTGAATATAAAGTATCTATCTATCTATCTATCTATCTATCTATCTATCTATCTATCTATCTATCTATCTATCTATCTATCTATCTATCTATCTATCTATCTACTTATGTACATGTGATTTCTCAGTTTTGTTTATTTTTAATAAATTTGCAAAAACCTCAAGTAAACTTTTTTCACGTTGTCATTATGGGGTGTTGTGTGTAGAATTGTGAGGAAAAAATATGAATTGAATCCATTTTGGAATAAGGCTGTAACATACAAAATGTGGAAAAATTGATGTGCTGTGAACACTTTCCGGATGCACTGTATCTACATACACTTAGTAAGTATCCAGAAAGCAAGGAATTACACAACTGTAATAGTAAATAATAATACAACATAGTTTTATTGAAGTGAAAGCTGTAACTAATTAAATCTATGAAACAAATAATTATTTTTTTCTTCTGTTTTTCAGCAAACAACACATGTTGCACAAGCAAGCTTCCAAATTGATGTTTTTGGGGAAACATTTATTTTGGATGTGGAAATAAATCAGTAAGTATACTATCTGATTAAAAACATTTTACCGAGAATTCCATAGTTTTCACTTTATTGGAATATATCTGATTGTGATTTTGTTGTATTGAAAAACCGTGTGACATATGGTTCTCTAAAAAGGTTTGGTTACATAGCAATGCAAAGCAATTACAAGAGTTATTTTACATTCCCTATTATTACACATTGATCATTGGGTACCACATTGTGAATGCAGTGCAGTGGTTGTATGTGTGTGACTCAAAGGGATGTTGCTGGGAGAATGGCTTTAATATAAAGGTTGTGCGTTACATGGGCTTCTGCAAACAGTCTTGTCATTACCCACTCATGCACATTAACCAATGCAGGTGACATAATGATAAAATAATAAATATTATTGAAAAATAGAAATTAGTTAAATGTTGATCATTGGTTTTAACATCTTGAAACAAAGGTTTAAGGAGGTAGTGTATTACCATTAGAACAAGAGTGTTTGGTCCAGAAGTGAAAACAGGAACATGAAAATGTTTTTTGTCTGTTATAGTCTTTGCCTGTTCACCAGATGATTTGGTTTGAAGATAAAAGCTGAAAAACTTGATGTAATGAAATTTTAATAGTGTGGTATTCTGATTTTAAACTATTGAGAAAAAGAGCATACAAACATTTACAAAATTAGGTAGACTGACAATCTTATCTGACCCCACACACCTGTATGTCCCCTTTTCTTTCCATATCTAGAACATTTTGGGGAATTCTTGGAAAAACATCTTTTGGTTATCCTCCAGTGCTGTCTTTGTTCTTGTAATCTGTCTCTGTTTGGATATTTACACTTAAAAATGTTCTTGTGTTGTAGTCTAAAAATCATTAAAGATCATTCTTGTGCAACATCTAACTTTAAGCAAAATGGCATTTCTATTGTTTTATTTCTGTATATTAATTTAAAGTAAATTTATATGTAAACTTGTAAAGATGTGCAAAACGAACACTATACATGACACAATTTAAAGCACAAGTAACATTGACAATGACTACTGATTATTTTTAACTATTAACTGCAAGTATGACCTGTGACTTTTACTATCTTAACCAAAGGTCAGTAAAGTCATCACAGAATAAAGAAATTGGTCCTGGAAAAAATAGACCAACCTGTCATGCAGATAATTGAGTCATTTACCTGATTTACTGTATTGGATGTAAGAGTTGAGCAAAAAGAACAAAAGAGCTATTTTGTCTCTGCTACCTAGTTGTGTTGAACAGTAGCACTTTGACACATTTTTGCTTACCTCATTAGAATGCAAACTGTTGTTCTACCTTTGGAAGGATGATCAATAGTGGGATTCTGAATGAAATGATTCTGAAGTTATCAGATCAGTCCACCATGGAACAAAGCCCAGCAAGACAAAATTCAGTTCAGTCAGAACAGCACTTTGTTGGCTTTCCAGTTATGTTCAGTCCTAACAGATTATGTTCTCCTTCTCATCCTGAAGAACACTAATTCTTACATTCACAGGCATGCACATTATGCTACAGCACTTAAATTATTGTTTTAGAATTCATCTCTACAGTTTGCATTTTGAAAGGAAGTTATTGATCTTTTAGATTCCTTCTTGGTATCTTTTATGTGATTAAGTGATTACTTAATGGCTCTAACTAATTACAGTAGTTCAATGCAAGACAGTCTGATTTTTTCTTCTTCTTCTTTCGGCTGCTTCTGCTAGAGGTCACCACTGCGGATCATCTTTTTCAATATCTTCCTATCCTCTGCATCCTTCTCCATTACAACCTCTACCTTCATGTCATTTTTCACCACATCTATAAGCCTTCTTTTAGGCCTTCCTCATTTCCTCTTACCTGGCAGCTCCATCCTTAATTAACATCCCTTTCCCAATATACCTAGCAGCTCTTCTTTTCACATTTCTAAACCAATGCAATCTTTCCTCTCTGGCTTTGTCTCCAAACCATCCAGCCTGAGTTGACCTTCTAATGTACTTATTTCTACTCCTGTCCATCCTTCTCACACCCAATGAAAATCTTGGCATCTTTAAATCTGTCATCTCCAGCTCAGTCTCCTATTTTTTGGTTGGTGCCACCGTCTCCAACCCATATAACATAGAGAGAGTGAGAGTCTCTGTGCAGGGGTGGATTTACCATCAGGGCGTTCTTTGTGCATGCCCAGGGGCCCGTGACAACAATGGGCCTTTTCTCCAATCCACCACTCCAGCTCGATGAAATGATAATGTCTTGTAGACCTTCTCTTTCACTTTTGCTGGTACCTGTCTGTCACAAACCCTAACTCCTGATACTCTCCTCCACCCACTCACCCTGCCTGCACTCTCTTCTTCACCTCTCTTCCACACTCCCTGTTACTCTGTACTGTTGATCCCAAGTATTTAAACTCACCCACCTTTGCCAACTCTTCTCCCTGCATCGTCACCATTCCACTGACCTCCCTCTCAGTCACACCCACGTATTCTGTCTTGTTCCTACTGACCTACATTCCTGTCCTCTCTAGAGCATATCTCCACCTCTGTGGGGTCTCCTTGACCTGCTCCCTACTCTTGCTGCAGATCCTAATGTCATTCACAAACATCACTGTCCATGGGGACACCTGTTTGATCTTGTCTGTCATCCTGTCCATCACCATTGAAAATAAGAAAAGGCTCAGAGCTGATCCCTGATGTAATCCCACCTCTACCCTGAATGCATCCGTCACTCCTACTGCAGACCTCACCACTGTCACACTTCCCTCGTACATATCTTGTACCACTCTTACATACTTCTCCGCCACTCCCAACTTCCTCATGCAGTACCACAGCTCCTCTTTAGGCACCCTTTCATATGCTTTCTCTAAGTCCTCAAAGACACAATGCAATTCCTTCTGGCCTTCTCTATACTTCGCAGTCAGTGCCCTCAGATCAAACATAACGTCTGTAGTGCTGCTTCCTGGCATGAAAGCATACTGCTGCTCACTAATCATCACCTCACTTCTTAAGCTAGCTTCCACTATTCTTTCCCATAACTTCATGCTGTGGCTCATCAATTTTATCGATATTTTTAGCACTAAGCCAATTTTGGTAACATCTCCAAAATGTACATTGTTTTTCAACATGTATTCTTAGTAGTGTCCTAGTTTTCCTTTTTGAAAATACTGTTGCCCTACTTAGACTTGCCATCTTCCTCAACTTTGTTGGTTTCTGATTAATGTGTTTTAATATCTCATTCATTGAACTACTCTACTTATTAATGCAATAGTTAATGCAACACATTGTCTAACTTGCCAAAAACCATTGAGTATTTTATTTTATAGAAATTACTAGACTTTCTGTATTTACTTACTGTATATGAGGGTTGATTAAATATTTTGTTCAGTTTTATTAATTAAAAATAATAAAGCATGGCATTGTTCCATTAGCTACTATGATTAGGTGAAGAACAAATATGAAATTAATTTGTTTGCTATATGTAATTTGCAAACTGTTATCTTTTAGTAAACACACCGTAAATCCATTTATGAAGTTTTTAATACATTTCTGTAACTCTTTTTAAGTAATCAAAGTCATAGCACAGAACACAAGTAATATTTTTATCTAAGTAAAGTGAATGTTGATATGCCTGGCATTTGAACTATAATGTGTTAAACACTCCTTATACTTTAAGTAATTGAAATACGGGACATCTCTTGTGCCTAGCAATTGAAGGGTGATATCTGCAATAAATATCAGTGAAAATCTATCTATTCTAAGGTCTGAGAAAATATATATAAGAAAAAAGTGTGGGGTGAGTCTACCATCAGGGCATTCAGGGTGCATGTCCTGGAACCTGTGATGGCAAGATACCTATCCTCTAATTCCCCACCCCAGCTCGATGAAACAATAATGTATCTGAATTGGTGCCTACTTGATGAAGCAATTGAGAGATACTACACTGCATGTTAAATGTATGATCAACACTTTGTTAAGAATCTAACACTTTGTTAAGGATCTAAATCACCCAGGAACCTGTGGGGGTCTTAAACTGGCCTTGGCTGGGTTAAAGTTTTGTTTGTTATTGGAGATAAATTGCCCATAAAAGGTATTCACCCTTTTGGAAGTTTTCACATTTGTTATTTAAACATTGACTTGTAGTATACAGTATTTCATTTGGATTTTTTAACACTGATCAACACAAAAAGACTCTTTTTAATGTCAAAGTGAAAACAGACCTCTGAAGAGTAGTCTGAATTTCATTACTTACAACTATAAAATGCAAAATAAATGATTGCATAAGTATGTAGCCCCTTTAACTTAGCATACCTAAATTGTCACTGGTTTAGCCAACTGGTGTTGTAATTCACATAATTAATTAAATAGAGAACTCCTGTCTCTATTCAAAGGGTTTCAGCTGATTGTAGTATGAATGTGTTTTATCTAGAAGATTGAACTTGTGGGGAGTTAGTATCGTGGCCTAATTTACACAATAAAGACAAACAGTCCAAGTAGCTCAGTGAAAAGGTGATTGAAAAGGACAAGTCAGAGGATGGAGTTAAGGAAAATATCCAAATCACTGAACATTCTTTGGAGTTCATCTAATTCACTCATTAAGAAATCAGAAGAACATGGCAAACCTGTAAATCCACAAAGAGCAAGTCTTCCATAAAACTGAGTGGCAGTGCAAGAAACAGACCTCCAAGATCTATGAAGGAATTACAAGCAACAGAGGTGGTGATTGGAGACCACATACAATGTTCGGGTGCCCCAGCAGTTGCTGCTTTGTGGAATAGCACCAAAGAAAATGCTACTGTTATAAAAATACACATGACATGTTGGCTAGAGTTTGCTTCAAGGTACATGAGGCTGTGAAATCAATTGGAAGAAAGTTCAGTGGTGTGATGAGACCAAAATTGAACTTTTGGCCATCGGACTAAACACCACATTATCAAAAATCCCACAGCCCCACCATGAAACGTGGTGGTGGGGGTACCATGCTTTGGGGATGTTTCTCTTCAGCAGGCCCTGAAAGCCATGTGAGGATTGAGGGTAAAATGAATGCCACACAAAACATTGAAATCCTGGGGGAAACCTGATGCAGTCTGCAAGAAACCTTGGGAGAAGTTTTGTTTTCCAACAAGACGATCACCCCAAATATAAAGCCAAAGCTACACAGAAATAGCTTTAAAACAGTGCTATTGACCTGGGGTGGCTAAATCAAAGTCCAGATGTCAATCAAATTGTACATTTTGGCAGAACATGAAAAAGGCTGTTCACTCACAATGTCCATGCAACCTGACAGAGCTTGAGCAGTTTTGCAAAGAACAATGGGGAAATCCGCAGTGTTCAGAATATGCAAAAAGCAGATAGGGACCTGCGCACATGTAAATACTTATGCAATCAATTACTTTATGTTTTTATTTATAGTTAATTGATTCATTTTTTTATTTTACTGTAATCGTTCCATACAAATAGATCAATTTTTACAAAAAATAGGATTGAAAACAAATCGACCCCCACCCCCGAGAAAGAGAGCATGGCCAACTTTAAGTTTGAGTAAAACTTAAAGCTTGTAAACGTACCTAAATTGATGAGTTTAACAGGGAAATAGAGATGAATGGAGAAGAAAAAGAAATGCGGATAGAATTATGTCCTCGGTGCTTTAAGAGCTTATTCTAAATTATTATTGATTAGATCCTGCCAGGTTTTGAAAAAATTCTGTACAGATCCTCTAACTGAGAATTTGATTTTTTCCAATTTCAATTAGTATAAAACATCGGTTTCCCACTGACTTAAAAGAGGAGAGTTTGGATTCTTCCAATTTAGCAAAATAAGTCTGCGTGGCAAAAGTGTAGTGAATGCAATCACAGTTTGTTTGTCCTTCTCCACTTTAAACCCATCTGGAAGAACACCAAACACAGCTGTTAATGGGTTAGGAGGGATTGTGAGACCAAGGCTGTCTGGAAGGCACTTAAAAATTTTGGTCCAATATGATGTTAATTTGGTGCAGGCCCAAAACATTTGACCCAGTGAGGCTGGGACTTGATTGCCTCATTCGCAGGTTGGATCTTGCCCTGGAAATAGTCTGGAAAGTTTTAAGCGAGACAGTTGTGCTTGATATACAATTTTGAGTTGAATAATTGTATGCTTTGCGCATATGGAGCTCGAGTGAATTCTCTGCATTGCTACCTTCCACTCCTTTTCTGATATATTGATTAAGAGATCTTTTTCCCATTGTCCTCTTGGATCTTTGAAAGGGAGGGACTGTAAAATAATTTTAGATATTGCAGAAATGGTGTCTAAGTCCTCGAAATTGAGCAATATTTTTTCCAGCATGGAGGAGGGTGAGAGATGAGGAAAATCGGGCAGGTTCTGTTTAATAAAGTTCCTAATTTGAAGATAGTGAAAGAAATGTGTAGCTGGAAAGTTACATTTGGAATGTAATTGTTCATAGGATGCAAAGATGTTGTAAATATAAAGATCTCTAAACAATTTAATCCCACATCTTTTCCAGACATTAAAAACTGCATGTTTGCGAGGGTTGAAAGAGGTGGTTCTCTTGCAAAGGTGCCACAGATAAAAGATTCTCCATCTTAAAATGCTTTTTACATTGGTTCCATGTTCTGAGTGAGTGAAGCACAAATGGGTTATTAGTATATTGGCGATAACTTGCATTTATTGGGGCACAAAGCAGGGAATATAAAGAAATACTGCAGGTTTTTACTTCTATTGCAGACCTAGCCTGTGTATGTTCATCTATTTGTGTCCAGGTTTTTTTAGCTTGTATATTTGCTGCCCAGTAATAAAACTGAAAGTTAGGTAGAGCCATGCCACCTTCTGCCTTAGGTCTTTGTAGGGTCGCTCTTTGGATACGTGGATGTTTTGAGTTCCAAATAAATGAGGTTATAGTTGAATCTAATTGCTTAAAAAATGATTTATTAATATATATTGGAATGTTTTGAAATAAAAAGAGATAAATAATAATAATAAAAAGATCTATCTATCTATCTATCTATCTATCTATCTATCTATCTATCTATCTATCTATCTATCTATCTATCTATCTATCTATCTATCTATACATATATATAACAGCTCAGGGTGTTTGGGAAGAGCGGCTGCTTTTTTCTTTTATGTCATGTACAGGTTATATTTCAACTTTAATAGCAGAGAGTCACAGTGATGGATGCTGCTATAATACAGTATCAAGGATTTGGGTTCAACATAAAAGTGGCACTACTTTAGACAGAATGATGATACTCTCATTACATTTTGAGATGCATTGTGTGTTACTTTATACTGGTGATAAAAGGAAATTGATATATCACTAAACTTAGCCTAACTATTATGGTTATGTACAGCATTGGGGAATGATGAGGCATTACTATCATTGTTATTTGCAGTGAAGTTGTACTTCATCCAGATTTGCTTTCAAGCACTTGATGCTGCCTGTAATGTAGAGACTGTGGTGAGGAAATCAATGAGTAGATAACCTTTTTAAAGGTGTGGTGTGCCCCTTGTCTGTCAGCATTTTTAGTGGAAACTACAGTTTTGCCCACATCCCAGTTGCTGCTAGGCTACCTTGCATTTATGGGTTGGCACAATATGAAGAGGCTCAGTTGCAAAGCCATGTGATAGACTGGAATTCCATCCTGTTTTTTTTCCTACCTTGTACTCTGGGATGTCTTGATATGCTCAATCCTACAGTAAATGAATGGCTGGATTGATCACACTTTTAATCAACATCTTATTTCTTCTTTTAGTACAAAAATAAATATTTTTTTGCATTTGTTTTTATGAAATACAACCAATGTTCAAAACCAAAAAAGTTATTTTAAAATGGTAAAAAAAGTGTTTTCAAAATATTCACATAATTATTAAAAATATAATTTAATTAGCTCTTCTTGTCATGAAAGAAATTAAAATTCATATGCAGTTTTTAAGAAGTGAAGGTAAGCATTTCACACTGATGAGCATAACAGTGCTCTGGAATGCAGGTTTAAAATTTAGAAATATAACATTACCATTCAGTATTTTAATATGACCGTCTAATCGAAGGCTATCCAGACAAACAAAACAAAACTCAAACAAGTGAACAATGTTAAATTATTTAAAAAAAAAAAACTTGATGTAGATTATTTTCTGGGCTTAAGTTTTTTTTAATTAAAATGATCTTTTCAAGGTGGACACAATTACACAGGTAGTTGTGCTGTCTCTCACTCTCAATGTCCAGTAACAGGCTTGAGTGTGTTCTGTTTAATATTTTAATATGCCTGCCCAAATTTATTCCAAATACTTCACTTTCTTCCCTAAGTCATGTAGCTAAGCTGACTGCTGTGTCCATATTGGGACATTGTATTACTACTGGTGTGTGTTACTGAGCTCTTTTCAAGGTTATATCTTGCCTTGTGATTGTTGCGGCTGGAATTACCTGCTGTGACACCATGCCGGGTCAGGGGGTCCAGAGTAGATTTACAGATCAATATTTTCCTTAGAGCACCATTTTTATTGTTTTAACATTACTTAAAAAATATTCCATCTCTATCAATCATTATTTTATCTTGTATCATTCATAAGAGCACTCTCCCAGCACTTTACGAGGCAATTAAGATTATAAAGGTCAGGTTTCACATTTTCTCAGCAGCAGCAATTGGTACTTCATTTTGGATTTGGTGGTGGGCAGAAGAGATGCTTTCTCAGTCTTACTTTCTTGTGTTGCCATTTATTACAGTTAATAGAAATAGATGTCATAAACATACCTTTGGATGTTACTGCTCTGAGGTCACAGTGTGGTATAATTGAATACAAACAGGTAAAAAGTAGACAGCGTTAAAATATAGGGAGTGACTCAGGATTTTTGAAGTCTATTGAATAATAAAGAGCTCAATAAATATTTATTACATCCTAGAATACTCATGTTATAAAGTACGCAGCTGCCAGGTAAGATGAAAGGATGAAGGCCTAAAAGAAGTTTATGGATGTAGTGAGTGAGGACATGAAGGTGGTGGGTGTAATGGAGCAAGATGCAGAGGAAGAAGATATCAAAAAAGATGATCTGCTGTGGTGACCTCTAACAGGAGCAGCTGAAAGAAAAAGAAGAATATAGTATGCACAATATCAATCCTTTTATCCAAAAGTAAGAAGCTAATTGGTATGTTGTTGATAAGCTGTAAACATCTAGTTTTACGCTATATCAGAACATCAGCTTCATTATTGTTCCAGACATAAGCATAAAAGTGACACAGCCCTCCATTTACTTTGGTTGAAAAGACTGACCTCTTTCTTTATAGTATGCAACATGAAGTTCTAGAGTTAGGCTAGGATCTCTTCTCAGGACATTCCTATGTGCTGTTTATCATGTACCGTATATCTTGGTCCAAAAATACACAGAGAAAAGAAGATATAATCTTACAGTTGCACTTTATATATTACTCAAAATTTATGTTCAGGAGTAGTCCCCACAGTGAGAGCTATAGGTAGGTAAACCACCACCATTTTTAGCTGACTCTTATCTGTCTGTCTATACACATTGATAAGTGACTTAGGCTGGCCAAACTCTTTTTTATGGTATACTTTCTACTGCTGAGTTATCCCTATACATATACAATACAATGGTAGACCTTCTGTCACAGGGAGTACCAATTGGTGGTTAATCAGACCTATAGTAAAGTGCCATGAAAGAGCAACATATTAACAAAAAGGTCTTTATTAGGGCAACAAATAATGGAGGAATGACTTTGTGGAAAATATAAAGTTTTAATGAAATGAAGTACCTATTGCCTTTCAGAGCCTGTATTTATTTATTCTTCTGTCCATCAGGTGGGATAGCTATCTATTTTTCCCAATTTCTAATACTACACAAAACAGAAACTCACACCCTCCCACCTACATTCACACCCACACATGCACACACACACACCTACACCTCTCTTACTGTGGTCTTAAGATCCTGCCTTTCAGTAAACCTTTTCTAAATTTATTTCCCAACTTCCCTTCCCTTAAACCCCTTGTAGGGGGTTTTAAAAATTTACTAGGATTGAGATCAGAACAAAGCCCAAGAGTCATTTTTGATGTTGTAGTATTCATTAATAAATTTAGCTCACAATGCGTCCTGCAGTCCACCTTTTCTAAACGAAACATCTTATATTAATTGTCTATGGCCTGCACTGGCCATATGGTATTTTAGCTGTTCCATAATGCCTACTGCTTGCATGAAGGAGTTTTACAGAATTTTGTTCTGTCCCTCTTTGCCTCTTGGTCTTCATCAAAATCAGTTCCACTTTTTGTTTGTTGAAATGCTTATCAGATATAGTTAAGATTTGATAAGAATATAGCAGGAAATGTGATAGAATTAAAATTTTGAAAGCATGGTTTGAAGTTGGGGTGGCATGGTGGCGCAGTGGTAGTGCTTCTGCCTCACATTAAGGAGACCTAGGTTCACTTCCCGGGTCCTCCCTGCATGGAGTTTGCATGTTCTCCCCGTGTCTACATCGATTTCCTCTGGGTACTCCAGTTTCCTCCCACAGTCCAAAGACATGCAGGTTAGGAGCATTGGCGATCCTAAATTGTCCCTGTGTGTGTGCCCTGCCTAGGAATTTGTTCCTGCCTTGCGCCCTGTGCTGGCTGGGATTGGCTCCAGCAGACCCCCATGACCCTGTGTTAGGATGTAGCGGGTTGGAAAATGACTGACTGACTGTCTGGTTTGAAGTGGAATTCATGTTATTACAGTTTTATTAAGCTTTTATTAAGTTTTAAGCGTTTATGCTCTGATATTGACTTGAAACTGAGGCATGAACTTGTTTTAAACTTAAACCTGAAGGCATGCTTAATTAAAATAATACATCTATATTGCATGTAGCATACCAAGTATAATCACAAGGAGCTTCACAAAACAAATGACAGGGAAATAGAGTAATTATTGTAAAAATATAAAAAGACCAATAAGAAACAGTGACAGAGTCTGTGAAGATGTGTGCTGTCTTAGTTCATGCCTGCAGTGTCAAGGTGAAGTGAGGGTTGCACTGGAGACAAAAGAGATCCGATTTTCTTTTATTAACAATTGCTCATCAAACACTTTTGGAAGATTATGTTTGGTTCAAATCTAGAGTATCCAGTTTTATTGAGCTTTATAAGTGATTTGGGTAGAAGGAACTGAAATACTTTGTGACAAAGAAAAAACAGCACATCCACGATAATACTCAGTGAGTATTGTAGTACTCTATGAATAGAAAACTTTCTAGTATTTTTATAGCACATCTTCATACAGACAATATCAGTGGTAAGATGATTGCTAGTAGGCAAGGGCAAATTTTTCTACACTATTACCTGACTTCAAATTCAGGCCTGCCCCATATATAATGTATTATCTCCCTGTTTCTCTGTGGAATTTGTATAGGTAATCCTCCCATATCCCAGAGCCATGCATGTTAATCTGATGGGTAATTTTGTGGCCTGGATTGTGTATGTATGTGTGTGTGTGTGTGTGTGAAAAAGATAAGCTTGATATTCTTGTTTTGTCCCTGATGTTAATGGAATTGGTTCTGGCTCCTTTTGGCTATGTAATGCAAATAACCATAAATATTAGTACTGTTTTTATTGGCCGAGACATTTATCCATGGTATATGGGAGAAGATTTGTTTCCAAGCAGAACAATGGCCCCAAGCATAAAGCCAAAGTTATACAGGAATGGCTTAAAAACAATGTTCTTGTCCTGAAGTGGCCAAGTCAGAGTCTAGATTTCAACCAAATTTGTGGCAGAACTTGAACAAAACTGTTCATGCAACCTGACAGAGCTTCAACAGTTTTTTGTAATGAAGAACTAGTCTGTTTTCTCTGCTCTGCTTTCTTCTTCGCTTAGTCGTCTAAGTTTCATTTATAACGCATTGTCCTTATACGCTTTTATATGCACTGAGAGCCCTGGATCTGTGTGTGCTCAAAGCCAAAACACGACTGAGTGTGTTCCTCCCCATGCTGTTATTTGGTTGTAAGTAGGACGTGTCTTGCAAGAATCACATGTTCTACGTCATCGCGAGACGGTCCTGGGTCAATCTCTTGGCGCAAATTATATGTTTAAGGTCCCCGCAAGATGCTTCGTGGCCAATCTCTTTAATCTCGTGGGTCTTTTAAGTGTCTTCCGTGATCTTATAAGATCACGTATCGTCACCCTACTGTTTCTCTCCAGGAATTTTTTTTATAATAGAGAGATGGGGGAAAAACTGCTGTGTCCAGATGTGCAAAGCTGTGCACACAGACTCAAGACTGTCATGGCTGTCAAATGTGTACCTACTAAATACGTCAGTTATTTTGTGTTTTATATTTGCAGTTAATTTATTTAAGTTTTATTTTATTATCAAAGAGCAAAATAGTACAATGGCATAGTACTCAATCAAACAAATAATGATAACATAACAGATACAACAGTCCTGAGAATAGAAAAATAGTAATACAAAGAAAAAAACAAAACAAATGTTTATAATTAATTTTGGTCATTTTGCAGAGATCTGTTTTCAAACTTAAGAGTTTTTTTATGTTTTTATGTTGATCAGCATTAAAAAGGCCAAATTAAATTAACTTCATTCAAGAAATGTGAAAACTTCTAAGGGTTGATTACCTTTTACAGACACTGTATTTAGGTATCATTTATATTTACTCATTTTAATAATGGTCTTTAAATATATATATATATATATATATGTGTGGCGCTGCTGCCTCGCAGTTAGGAGACCCGGGTTCGCTTCCCAGGTCCTCCCTGCATGGAGTTTGCATGTTCTCCCCGTGTCTGCGTGGGTTTCCTCCGGGCGCTCCGGTTTCCTCCCACAGTCCAAAGATATGCAGGTTAGGTGGATTGGCGATTCTAAATTGGCCCTAGTGTGTGCTTGGTGTGTGGGTATGTTTGTGTGTTTCCTGTGGTGGGCTGGCACCCTGCCCAGGATTGGTTCCTGCCTTGTGCCCTGTGTTGGCTGGGATTGGCTCCAGCAGACCCCTGTGACCCAGTGTTTGGATTCAGCGGGTTGGAAAATGGATGGATTGATGGATATATGTACAGTGATCCCTCCTTGATCGCGGGGGTTGCATTCCAGAACCCCCCGCGATAGATGAAAATCCGCGAAGTAGAAAACATATGTTTGTATGGTTATTTTTATATATTTTAAGCCTTTATAAACTCTCCCACACTGTTAACATTATTAGAGCCCTCTAGAAATGAAATAACACCCTTTAGTCAAAAGTTTAAACTGTGCTCCATGACAAGACAGAGATGACAGTTCTTTCTCACAATTAAAAGAATGCAAACATATCTTCCTATTCAAAGAATGTGTGTCAGGAGCAGAGAATGTCAGAGAGAGAGAGAGAGAGAGAGAGAGCACGCGAGAGAAAAGCAAACAATCAAAAATCAATACGTGCTTTTGGGCTTTTAAGTATGCCGAAGCACCCCGATAAAACGGCATTTTTTAGAGGAGCATCCGTATCTTCTAGGCAAACAGTCTCTGTGCAAACAGCCCCTCTGCTCACACCCCCTCCGCCAGGCGCAGAGAATGTCAGAGAGGGTGAGAGAAAGAGAAAAGCAAACAATCAAGCACCGCGTGGGAAGCATATCGTATATCATTGAGAAGTTTTATTTAATACGTAATACATGCTCTGATTGGGTAGCTTCTAAGCCATCCGCAAATAGCGTCCCTTGTATGAAATCAACTGGGCAAACAAACTGAGGAAGCATGTACCATAAATTAAAAGACCCATTGTCTGCAGAAATCCGTGAACCAGCGAAAAATCTGTGATATATATTTAGATATGCTTACATTTAAAATCCGCAATGGAGTGAAGCCACGAAAGTCGAAGCGCGATATAGCGAGGGATCACTGTATATATGGTTTGTTCTTTTATAGCATGTACAGCTTATTTTTCATTTTTGATAGCACTGTGGCACAGTGGTGTATGCTGCTACCTCATAATGTCAAGGATTCAGGTTCAACACAAAATTGGCACCATTTTATACATCACGATGATGCCCACATTACATTTTGAGGTGCATTGCATCATATTTTATACTTGTGATAACAGGAAATTCTCATAAAACCTAATCTGGCCTAACTAGATTGATTAAATATTGAAGAATGATGAGGCATTGCTATGTTCATTGCACTTAAGTTGTATTTCATCAAGGTTTGATTTGAAGCATCTACTGGTACTGCTTGTAATATAAAGCCTGTTAATGGAATTGATTTTGGCTCCTTTTGGATGTGTAATTGTGGCATTATTTTTATTGGTTGACGCATTTATCCAAGGCACTTACAAAATTAACATATTGCACAACTGTTTACATATATTTTTACATTTTTGAAAAATAGTGTTATAATTTGAAAACAGAACATGTGACTTGCTTAGGACCATACAGTGATACAGGGCTTTAGCTGGTAGCCTGATGGTTTAAATTTCAGTGCCTATGGTACTATTTTATTTTGTTTGTTATACTGCATACTTTACAAGTAAAGAATGTGCTTGACATTATGTCAAGTAGGGTACATATTTAACCCTTTTTGGTGAACTTTTAATATTTGAAGTGTAACCTTATTACTATGTTATTAGATATTACAGATTCCATGAGAATGCTTACTTTCATATTAGCGTGTACACTTTTGTGGAAAAAAAGATTTTCATTGAAATAATTGTTTGTCAGTTGTTCATGTAATTATAAAAACTAAAATAAAATGATCACATTTTTAGTTCATTCCTGAAGTACCCTTACTACATTAAGAGTCATGGTGGACTAGAACCTTTTCCATGGCAAGAATGAATATGATGCACACACCAGCACCTAATCTGCATTATTTTTTGTCCAGTAGATATATAACTGTACCATGACAGATTAAATTCAAAGGGGTAGTTGTACTGAAGAAGACTTTACATTGTAGATGTAAAGGACACAGGCTGCATGCTGATTTCTGTGAGTATTGATTTGGGATGCCACAAAGAGATTATACATTAGGTTTTCAGATTCTTTCTCCTTAAAAGATCTTTTTTGTCTTTGTTCATCTCCACAGGAGCAAAGTTTTAACATGTGAGAATTGATGGCTACAATGGGTAATATTTGTGTTTGGTGTTTAGCAGACTGAGGAGACTGCAAATTTGTTATAAAGGAACAATGTTCTCCCTGGCATTTTACTTTGTCTTATTTCTATTTTTGCCAAGGACCTACAGATTAGTACTAGGTAGGGTTTGCAATCTTTTACTTTTTGGAGTGCAATAGTGAACACCGTAGGCTCAACAGTCCATCATCCTGGATTCAAATCCCACATGCTGTCATAGTTTATGTGGAGTCAGAACGATTGGCATGGGTGTTCCTCTATGTCCACTGGCTTTCCTCTCTCATCCTCAAAAATTTGTCTTGTTAAAATTAAAGTTATTTGGAGACTCTTGGTTATTTAGTCCTTTGTGTGAGCAGGCCCTGTGATAAACTTGTCCAGGTCTGCTTCCACCATTGATTCCATCTTCCAGTCATCTTGAATTGAATTAGGCAGTTTGAGAAACACATTATCTTATTCTTTTTTTGTAAATAAAGGGAATTGTCTATATTAATCTTTCTCAGGTTACTATATTTTATATTTTGGTTTTTGAAGGATGTGCACTTCTGACTGAATATTCTCCATCTACTATTGCTTGCACAGCATTCAGGGGCGGCAGTAGATATTTTCTCTGATGTGGCTTAAGTGAGTCTGAACAACATAATGAGATCTAGACCTTTTTAATCTGATATTGCTTGTAGCCTAGCGTCAAGTTTTTTAATGTTACTTGCCCTTAATTAAGCCCACATTACATCCTTAGATTAAGAAATTAAAATGGAAATGTTTTATTTATGAGAAACTAACAGAGATTTAACAAGGGATACTATTTGTTCTAGCATGTCCTTCTTTCATAGTGTTGTTGTTCCTGTTGAATTAAGTGACTTAAATTCTCACAGCTATTCCTCAAATAGATTTTAAAGGACATTTGTTTGTTTTTTCAAGTTCAAGTTATTTCTTTGCATTCATGGCATATTTTAATTTGCTACATAAAATAGTGTTCTCAAGTGAAGTGTTTTTTTTTTTTAATAAATTAAATAAAAATTCTTGCACCTTACGATAAGGCTTAAGGTAACTTGGCTCCATCCGTGAAAACCATGTTAAAACTTACCAAATACAGTAGTCCATTTTTTAAGCAAGAATGTTATCATGTATTAATCTGTGCATTGAGATTACACAAACAATATATCCATGTCACTTAGAAAGGGATTAAAAAATATTAGAGACTTTAGTAAGATTTGGCCATTTTAAAAGAAAACTGACTCTGCACTTCATCTTGATGAATTTCTCTCCCTCCACAGTAACATTTCAGCAACAAGGAGCTTGGTTTCCTCTAGCTTGTGTTGTGAATGGCGTGTACGCCATTTTCATTTTGAGAATCTATTACTTTCGGGTATGTTTTCTTTCAAGATTTAGACAAGTAAGGTATCATTTAAATTGGCAAAATGTCCTAATGATCCTATGAAGATGAGGATACATTTAGCATTATCGTGGAACCATGTTTGTTTGAGCCAGAATAAACTAATGATGAAATTGAGCAAATGGAAGAGGAAAGAATAGGGAGGAGGATAGAATTGGAGAGACAAAAAACAGTAAAATATTGAGCTGCAGGGTATGGTCATGCAACAGACAAGTGGCGATTGGTGGTGCACATGTAGAAAACGTGAAGTTAGGGTGACTTAGAAAGAGTGCCTCTTTTACAGGGATTGGCACTTGTTGCTTCCACTGCTGGAAAGCCTGTCATGTTGGGGGATACAGATGTGTTTATTGATTTACAAAATATATGAGACTACTATATGTGAATTTTGAATATAACATGAGTCTTGCTTTTGTGGCTCCTGTTGAATATTTTAACTTTCTCATTGCTCTTGAAATGTGCACAAATATCCAAAGCTGCAGTGCAAGCAGGTCCAGCGATCCCTGCTTATCTCTTACAATCAACAGCAGGATGTAGCTGTTCACTGGCTACTGAATGAGCATTCAAAGGCTGTTCTCAATAATATATCTGTGATATAACAACAATAATGTTAACATGACATCTTTTGTGATGAATAACATAAACTAAGCTGTTGATGAAATAGTTTGATTAAAAGTGGAGGATGGTGTTTGCTGGCAGCTTCATTTACAGATAATGTTTAAATTACTCACTTGTGTGTTCTATGGATTTAGTACAATGGCTGTTAACCTTGCTCATGAGGACCTTCTGAAGTAGCTAGCTTTCATCTAAACAATTTCTTGATCACAAGCCAGTCTCTATTACATTAATTTCTTACTAATTCAATTACAAGTTTCAACTAGAAGAATTGTGCACATTATACCTGCTAGGCCAAGGCTTTAAGGCACAGACCTTGAAGAATCTTCACAAAACATGAAAACTTGTATACCAAGCTTTTCAATACTATGACAAGGAGCATCACTATTGTGATCAAAAAATGTTGTCAAAGTACTTGCTGCATGAATAATTTTTTTTTTTCCAGACACAAGCTAATAGCATCCTTGATCATTGTGATGGCACCATAAAGAGAGTTTACCACATAAAGACAGTTTACCACATGGGTGCTTCTAGTTTCTCTTCACCATTTATGAGCTATTTGTCACCCACTTCTCAGAAAGAGTGATTTTGTTTGATTGTTTCTTGTTTGTCATTTGTTCACTAAATGATTTGAATTCAGCTGTTTTCTTTCTAATACACAATGCTTTTGGTTGGAATGGGAGTAGTGTAGATTTGAAACTTAGCAGCCGGCTGGATGCTAGGAGCATGCACATGCTTTGAAGGAGGGGTCTTATTTGCAGAGAAAGACTACACGCTAGATTGAAAAAGAGAGAGCGAGAGAGAGAGAGAATGAGACGAGGAAGCTAAAGCAAGTGTAGCAGGTGCATCTGAGGAGACAAGTGAGAATTATTTGCTGTGGTGCAGAGAGACTTTTTATAGGATATTTTGCCTTTTTATACAGTATAATTATTATACTGTCCTTGATTGCACAATTGAATAAAATATAAGCATCTCTGGTCTGTGTGAATTAAATTCAAATTCACCCTGTTTAGGTATATCTGTGGGTGTATGTGAGTGGGCCTTGTTAGAGACTGATGTTCTGTCCAAGGCTGAATGCTGAATCGGATTGAGTGGGACTGAGAATGCTTTTTAATGCTATTCTATTTGGAAGATGGGTGGATAGATAGATAGATAGATAGATAGAAGCTCTTTAAATATATAAATAGAATAATATAAATAGTCTAATATAAACTAAACTAAAAATAAACTATGGTCTGAACATATATTAGAATGACTTAAAAGGAATGAAACAGAAAAAAGAAAACCTCTGACTTGGCTGTCACAGTCACAGTGAGGCATTATGCAGATGTATTGCTGTTGGTATAAAGGAATCCCCAGTAGCGTTTCTTGATGCATTTCTGCTGAATGATTTGTTGGCTGAAAGTACTTAGTGTGTCAGAGAGAGGGCGTGCAGCATTGTTCATAGAGGCACTCAGTTTTGTTTTAATTCTGTTATTTGCTACTACCTCCAGAGGGGTCCAGAGTGCGTCCTATAACTGAGCTCACTCTTTTAATTAGCTTTTTGATTTGGTGGACCCAGCACACCACAGAGTAGAAAATTGCACTGGCCATCAGAGAGTAGTAGAAGATATGAAGGATGTCACTTCCCACATTAAAGGAACACAGTCTCCTAAGAAAACAGATCCTGCTCTGCCATTTCATATATAGTTCCTTTGTTTTAGGAGACTTCTCCTACCCATTGTTAATGTGGATCCCCAACTAGAAATACTAATAAGAATGAATTAGCTCATTTAGAAATTCATTTCACAAAAGACATTTTCTTTAGTGAGGAAAGCATCTTACAAGTTAATCAAAATGAAGATGTGGTTTAAGTCACAAACTTTGCTTAAAAAATAAGTGCAAAACAAATAAAAATAAATTGTGGTATACCCACAAAGCCTTCCTGCTCCAGGAGGAAATAAGCTTACTACAGTAAAATTCATCACAACTTAATGCATTAAGACAACATTTCCTTTAGTCAATAGACTGTTTTAAAATGCTTAAATAAAATATTGAATCATTCAAGAAATGCAAGTCTGCAAAACACTGCGGACCTCAATGAGATTAACTGTGCAGTGGTTAATCGATAGGCTTAATTAAAGAATTTGAGGCCTTCTGTTGTACAATAATACACTTTTCTCATTATGTATCTCTTGATTATTGTCAGCAAAATATCAGTATACATATTACTCTCATTTTTTATTTTGTTTAATATAATGCATCATTTTTACTTCTGTTATGGATCATTTTTACTTCTCCTTCAATAAGAACTATCTTTAACCTGGGACTTAAAATTGCTTTTAGCACTTTTCTGAAAGACTTCTAATGTAGGTGGATTTTATAGATTGGGTCTTTTTATACCACCTTTTATTATGATTCATTTGTTTCTCTGGTATGTAGGTCTCTAGACTACCTCTTTTGGGAATTATAATTATTCAGAATAATTAGTGGTGTTAAAGCATATGAAAGAATCTCTGAACTTTTTTTCAGAAAGTCCTTTTAAGCATAAATTAAAAAAGTGGAGTTTTAACATTATGGTTGAATTTGAAATTAATAAAAAAAAACTTCATTGTAATGTGCATAAGGCTAACTGTGTAGACTATTTTGTTGGAATGAGCTGAATCACTTTTACTTGTTCCATCACTATTGAGTTCTTTATTTAATGATTGTTTCAAACTGGAGTAGTTCCACTCTTGAAGTTTTAAGTCACTATAGTCACATTGTGAAAATAGCAGAAAACGCAAAAATGCTTCGTGTTTTTAGCTGTGTAGTTTAGAAAAAGATATTTAAAAAATTATATGCTTAATTAATGCAGACTGCTCACCAATTTTTTGTTTGAAGCATTCTATCTGTAGTATAGTAGGCCAGCACACATTTGGGTGTGCTGTTACATGGTTAAAATAATACAAATGTTTTATTATGTGTTTATATTATTTGTATTCCTATTCCCTCCCTTGGACTAGCAATCTATTCAGGGTTGTTTTTTTGACTTACATCTCATGCTGCCAGGACAGGGACAGGCTTCCCTGAAATTCTCAGCTTGACTGGCATTTGCCATAGAATTGGCAGGTCCACCACTGGCACCCTGTGCTCTTCACAGATGAGAGCAGGTTCACCCTGAGCACATGTGACAGATGTGAAAGGGTCTGGAGAAGCCGTGGAGAATGCTATGCTGCTTGTAACATCATTCAGCATGACCGGTTTGGTGGTGGGACAGTGATGGTCTGAGGAGGCATATCTATGGAGGAACGCACAGACCTCTACAGGCTTGACAAAGGCACCTTGACTGCTATTAGGTATTGGGATGAAATCCTTGGGCCCATTGTCAGACCCTATGCTGCTGCAGTGGGACCTGAGTTCCTCCTGGTACACGGCAATGCCCGGCCTCAGGTGGCAAGAGTATACAGGCAGTTCCTGGAGGATGAAGGAATTGATACAATTGGTTGGCCACCACGCTCGCCTGACCTAAATCCAATAGAACACCTCTGGGACATTATGTTTCAGTCCATCCAATGCCACCAGGTTGCACCTCAGACTTTTCAGGAGCTCAGTGATGCCCTGGTCCAGACTGGGAGGAGATCCCCCAGAACACCATCCGTCGTCTCATTAGGACATTGTCAGGCATGCCTAAAAGCATGTGGGGGCCATACAAACTACTGAGTACGATTCCCGAGTTACTGCAGTGAAATTTCAGCAAAATGGACTAGCCTGACTCATCATCTTTTAACTTTAACCTTTTAAATATTCAGGGTGTCTTTGAATTCAGCCCGCTGTAGGTTGATAATTCTTATTTCCATCAAACGCTGTGGCATCCTTTCATTCCTAACACATTACCCAGTCCATATCAGTATACTGTAGATATCCTGCAGAATTTTTTTCCCCATTGAGATCTGATGTGTTTTCAAAGTGTTCCTTAAATTTATTGAGGATATATATATATATATATATATATATATATATATATATATATATATATATATGTTATGGCCAAAACCCGAAGTTCGGCCAGTTCTCGAATTGGCCGGCCATTTCGCATTTTGGCAGAGAGGTGTGGCCAAAGTCCTAATTACTAGAAGCGACCAGTGTATACAGTATGCTACTTTGGCCTGCCATTTTGCAAAGTGGCGAGAACACCTTGGCCAAAATTCGATGTGCTGATGTAAGACTGTCTGCTCAAGACGCGAAGATGCTTAAAAATTTCAGATGCAGATTCAAAAGTGAGTTTTCTATTCTGCACTAGAAACTGCTCAAGGCGGGTCTTGTTCAGAAAGCAGACGCCACTTGAGACGGCCTTCCCCTCACCCAAACACTAACCTTAAGGTCAATAAAATAGGTCCCTGATGTTAAGTCACTATTTTAGGGCTAAAATGATAACAGAAATGTGAAACCTACTTATATACCTAATCTTAATTAGGGGACACTACTACATTTAATGACCCACTCATGTATAAAAGAGACTAGTTTAAGGTGTGCTAGTTAACTCATCAAGCATTTTTTGGATGTAGGAGTAAAACTAGAGTACCTGAAATAAAAACAGGAATTATGTTCAGTCAGCTTCTCAGACCCTGTCTAAGACCCTAGAAAGATCTAGCAAACCCTGATTTGTTTTTCTCTATTAATTCTTTGACTGTTTTTGACCATGCATGTTATATTTGATACTGTAAGCTTTTACTGAAATTTTACAGAGTTGTTGTGTCATTTTTTCTTGTTCTTTACACTAAATGTATAATCCCGAGGACTGTGTGAAGTTAAAGATGCACTGTAGGGTTTAAACAGGCGAGTCAGCTTAACAAACGAGTTACACTACCATTATAGCTTAAAACCCTTGCCCTTCTATCAACGCTCAACAAGGGAGTTATATGCTACAATTCCATTATGTGGAATTTATATATCTTTATGCTGGCAACAAATGAGAAGCAATTAGCATTGTTCTCATGTTTAATGCTGCATCCTCAATGTTTTTGCAGATCAACAAACTGTTAATATACATTTTCAGATTTATTTTTCATGTATCTGTCATGAAGAAAACAAGGCTGTTGCCTAAGAAAATTAAGATAATGTAGCTGAATGACTGCACCCAAACAACAGTCATGTATTTGAATATGAAGTAGTTGGAGGAGCTCATGATGACATTTCCAATGTTCCTAATTCTTCTTCAGTTTATGTATCAAATTAGTAGATCACTGGCTGAACACACTGCTTTAGAACATCCTGACAAGTAGGCCATCAATATTATGATTATATGTATTAATTGCAGCAATGTTTTTAATTCATGATACTTAGACATCTGGGACAGTGTAAAAACTAATTCTTCAGAGCAATCCAGTGTAATGACTCCATTAGAAAACATCTGCTTTAGAATGGCAGCAGAAAGCAAAATGAAAAATCCTCGCAGGTGCTGTGTAATATTTTGAGTTTGTTATTAGAACCGCCATGTCATGCATGTTGCATTTCTATAAATGGCCCAATCAAATTGTTTTTATAGTAATTTTAAGGGAGGATGTCTGAGGCTCATCAGTCAAATATCCGTGTTTATTATGCTATGCATTAAGGTATTGTGTCAGTCTGCTTGTAACAGAACTCTTGATTTCCAGGAGTTTACAGAACCTTCACCTATAATGAGTTTAAACACCAGAGTCCTGATAGGCTGTTGCCTCTCCCACAGACTGTATTAGTAATTTGTTCTAGACTGCACAGACCAATACAGTAATAACCACAGTATTAAGTTTTCTGATGAAACTATAATAATGTTGACTTATTTTCTTTTCTTACTGTGTCTCTTATTTTTCTATTCTTCATTCTGTAAAGCACTTTGAGCTACATTTTTTTGTATGAAAATGTGCTATATAAATAAATGTTGTTGTTGTTGTTGTATGCTTATCAGCAATAATGAAAAGACTGCACACAGGAGTGAGATTGTATGTGTGAAAAAGGGGTGTTTTTATAATAAAATGTCTCTCAATGGTATAAAAACAACCTCAGGAAACACTGAGAGATTCCTACCCAAGTCATCCTTGAAGGAGCATTAGAGTTAGCTGCTTCCAGATGAAGAGGCTTGGGATAACAAAGCGCTAATGCAATTATAAAAAAAGCTCAAAGTGTGTAAACGTAAAGAAGTAAAAGACATGTACGATGTAGTGGAATTTTTAGTTCTGTACTTTTGAAAGTATGTTGTCTGATTTTCATCACAGTGATATTAACAAACTGGACATAGAGGCCATTTGAACAATCATAACATTTTCACAAAAACTCATGGGACCTGACTTACTTTCAAATCAATTTACCAGCATAAAACGTGGATTGAATAATGCAGATCCTATAATCCATATTTCCAGCCAGTCCAGACACAAATTGTCTCCTCCTCTATGGTCCCTTAGCTGATACAACTAAATTCAAAAAACAGTCTTTGCATCTAAGTGGTATGTTGTTGTGAATAACTTAAAAGCACGCTGATTGGCTAAATGCTCTCCAGTATTTTGTCACACTTATGACATTCCATTACCTTAGTACTCTTTTATTTACTGTTGCTTTATTGCCTTTTTTGTAGTATTTAGAGAACAAGCACATTGGTCGATTAACTCATCAGGCTGTACAATACAGGTGACATAGGAATGGGTTAAAATCTGTTAAAATTGCCCAGCCTGACGTGATGATGCACTAGTCATTGCTTTTGCTTCATTAGTGTTGTACCCTGCTCACAATCTTTTCAATATAGCTTATATGTTCTACTTGTAGGTGGGAGGATTTTCCTCCAATACATGCACAATAGATCAGTTTGATGATTCCAAATTGGGCATATGTGTGTGGGTGTTTGCATAAATGGGCTATGCACTGGACTGTTGCCCTGTCTGGGTTTGGATCCTAAGTTGCACCTTATGCTACCTGTGTAGACTTCGACTCCTGTCAACTCTGGACTTGATTAAGAGGGTCTGAGAATGTTATGATAAGCTAAAATAATGCAAAATGAACAAAAAAAGGCATGCTATTATTCTTGGTTCTGTTGTAGTTTAGGAACTGTTCCATTATCACAGCTTAAAATTATTTTTTCATTGCACATTATGTTGTAGATTCAAAATGTGCTTCTTAAAACTAATTCTAGTAAACTGCTTGAAATTAAAGGGTGCCATCTACCAGTATTAACTAATCTTTGATTTGTAAAATGCAATGTACAGTGTAAAGTTCTAGACCTTGTCATCATTCTTAGAAGAAAATAGGACAATATTCTAATTTTGGGAAACTTTTTTGAAAAAAATGACTTGTCCTTGGTACATGTGATTTGCTGATGTTCTAAGGTTCTTGCCTTGTTTAGAAAGTTATTTCAGAGCTGCCCTGACCCCATTACCCTTTCTCCTTTTCTACACCAATGGATCACATTTGCCAGAGATACCTATAATGCTTCACCCTAGAGGCAAATACCTGTACATTATTGGAAAAACATTGAAGAAAACAAATATGAACCAAAATCTTGCATATTGGTATAATAGTAATTAAAGTGTTATCAGCTAATCTGTATTCTGTATCTAAATTATAGGCGTGTGCTGTGTTTTTTTTTGTTACTTTTTTACCATTAGAATACTTCATAGCCAAGTTATTTTTTTGTCTAGGGTTAACACCGTTCAAGTCTGAGACGCCACTGAGAAGTTTTTATTTTACTGAAACTCATTTCAGATCTGTCACAAAAACGAGACATAAACAGATAAAGGTTTGGGGCAGTCACCCATATAATATGGTATCCCAGCTGCAAAAAGTCATTTTTATCGAATAATCAGCACTGAAGTGCATACAACTGAGTCCAGAACAAGACTGAGGGAAAAGAGGGTAGGCTTTTAAAGGGGAAGACAGGAAGTGAGGTCATAAGGATTGGGCCCATGTTCGTCAATCATTGGTTCGAGCCCGGATGTGACGTCAAGAAAGTCAGGTGGAATCTCCCGGGAATGGCCTACAGGAAAGGGAGAAAGAGTCAGTGCACTCTGCCACATCTCGGCATGCCGCAGAACCGCCTTCACTCAAGCCCTTTAGCTGCCTCCCATGCGCACGTGTGTGACAAGATCAAAAGGAGGAGATGATGACATAGCTTATGAGCATTTCTGAAGTTCTTTATTCAGGTTCAAAAATCTTTACCAAGAAAAGTATGTTAACATTCCAAAGATACTAAATCTGTTTTAAGAGCAAAAAGAATTTGTGAAGTTATTTTGGGGCTAATGACTACTACTACATTGCTATGGAAACTGGAACTTTCTAATTACAAATTAAAGGGAGAAAATGAAACAAAATATGTTGCATGTTTATTCCCATACTCTATCATTTATTAAGGAACAAATGGATAGTTCTTTGGCAACCCTTATGGTAAAGGTTAGAAATTTATACTTTAACAACATTTACTGTTTTCTCTTGGAGACTGAACCCTTTCCTTGTCTTTTTTGGCTAACTTTTTATAAGACTGAAGACATTCATATGGCCTCAGATCACTCAATCTTTTTAATTAGCTCTCTGTACTAAAAATACCCGATACCCTTGAACTCAAAAAACATTAAGGAATATACAGTGAAACTAGAGGGTTGTAGAACTGGTCACTTGGCTTGAGCTTTGTATCATTGACTATCTTTTGTACTGCAGTTAAGCACTTTAAAGTGCTGGAATCTTAAATATATCAGGCGTCTACCTTTAAAGTCATAAGGTTGATCCCTTAACCCCCTTCAATGACCTTTGCCATCAGTTTCATGTCTCAGTTTCAATTGTGAATTTACTGTAGATGTGTTTTTACATAAATTACTGACTAGATTAGCAAATTCTTAATTACTCCCTACAATGACCTGTGGTTCAGTTATGATGCTGCTTCTGTAAGTTTTAGAATAGGCAAAGATGTGTATGCAACTGTGCCCTGCCATGCGCTGGTGTACTGTAGAGTGCTATTTCCTTTGGTACTGGGATAGATTCATATAGCCATCATCCGTACGTTTTGTAAAGCTTCTTTTTTTTTATAGCTTGACATGGACAAGATTTAAGCTTATAACCCTGGATCATTGAGATAGTAATGGTGAACACTGCACTACCCGTCTATATATATATATATATATATATATATATATATATATATATATATATATATAGTGGAACCTCGGTTCACGAACGTCCGTTCACGCATAACTCGGTTCACGACCAAAAGATCGCCAAACTTTTGCCTTGGTTCACAACCACACACTCGGTATACGAACAAGCCAGGTTCCCTTGCCTGCCTGCAAGCTGAGCTGAAAGAGAGAGAGAAAGAGAGAGAGAGAAAGAGAGAGCGAGCACGTGCCTGCTAGGGAGGGGGAGGAGGAGATTGCTTCACGTGTTTGCTGAACAAGCCAGTTTCCCTTGCGTCCTCAGTTGAGAGAGAGAGAGAGAGCAAGAGCGAGCGAGCACGTGCCTGCTGGGAAGGGGGAGGAGGAGATTGCTGCACGTGTTTGCCTGCCTATCTGTAGGCTGTAGTGCAAGCGAAACCATCCCTCCCCCCCCACAGGCAGCCTGAGAGAGAAAGAGAGCTGCCATGCTTTTTCATTTAAGCAAAGCCGCTCCTTGTTCATTGTTTTCAATAAGACGTGCACTCTCTTTGTGCTCTACAGTATTTCGTGTGCTTTTGCAGTTAACTATGGCTTCTAAGCAAGTGGAGAGTGATCAGAAGAAAGTTTTGAAGAAAATTGAAATCGAAGTAAAGAAAGAAATTACAAAAGGTGGAAAAATGTTTACCAGTTTACTCATTTACCAATCGGAGAACCCTCGTGCTTTCAAGCAGCATAATGTAAACAAAGCCAGACTGCCAGTAATGTGGAGGGTCACAAGAACGTTCTTTTGAATGGCTGCATGAGGCTTTCACTCCCACCAGCTAAACAGCTAAAAGCACCAGAAACCCAAGAAATCACAAGAGAGAAAACACCTGAAGGAAAACACTTCATGCCAGAACTCGTTTCATGCAAGGTTAGTTTTCTTGGTGGTTTTTGTATTACGGATTTTTCAAAAGTAATTTTTTTAGTTCATAATGCGATTTGTTGCAATGTTATTTTTCTCTTTTTTCAAATGTTCGCTTTTTCCTTGTGCTTAAAACTCATGAAAGGTTTACAGATGGAGTTTTTCATAGCGATTAGGTGCGATGTTACATTTCTCTTTTCAAATGTTCGCTTTTTTCCTTGTGCTTAAAACTCATTAAAAATTGTTTACATGGAGGACTTCATCGTGTGATTTGTTGCAATGTTACTTTTTTGGTTGCTTGCGAGTTGGTTTTTAAATGAAGTTCGGATTTGTGCGATGTTTTTTCTGCTGTGCTTAAAACTCATTTTAAAAATATTGTTTACAGCGATCAGGCTTTAGGTTTAATAGCGTGATCTCCTGCAATCTTACTTTTTTGTTTGCTTGTGAGTTGGTTTTTGCAAGCGCTCGGATTTTTTCTGCTGTGCTTAAAAGTCATTTTAAAAAATGCTGCTGAGCGCGTGCTACAGAGAGATTAGAGAGCCGGGCAGCTGACAGGGAAGGGATTGGGGGGACGGATAGGTGTGTGTGTGTGTGTTTGTGTGCTCGCGCTACACAGAGAGAGAGCTCGTGAGCCAGCCTGCTCCTGTAGCTGAGGTAGGGAGGGGCTTTGGTGGTGTGTGTGCTACAGAGAGAGAGCGCGTGAGCGAGCCAGCTCCTATAGCTGATCAGGGAGCCTGGGTGTTTTGTGTCAGTGTTATTCAATGTTTTTACATTAGTTTACTATTACACTGTGGATTCTATGGTGTAATTAACTATATTTGTGCTTAATCTTTACATATTTTTACATATTTACATACAGTTTGTACGGTCTGGAACGGATTAATTGTATTTACATACAGTCCTATGGGAGAAACTGCTTCGGTTCACGACCAACTCGGTTTACGACCAAAGTTCTGGAACGAATTATGGTCGTGAACCGAGGTTCCACTGTATATATATATATATATATATATATATATATATACTGACTCACTCACTCACTGACTGACTCACTCATCACTAATTCTCCAACTTCCCGTGTAGGTAGAAGGCTGAAATTTGGCAGGCTCATTCCTTACAGCTTACTTACAAAAGTTGGGTAGGTTTCATTTTGAAATTCTACGCGTAATGGTCATAACTGGAACATATTTTTGTCCATATACTGTAATAGAATGCAGCTTGATAGCTGTGGGAGGCGGAGTTTCGTATTAAAATATTTAACCAATCACATTTCAGCGGTCATTTGTTGCCAGTCAGAGAGAATAGACTGCAGCTCGATAGCCGTGGGAGGCGGAGTTTCGTATTAAAGCATTTAACCAATCACATTTCAGCCATCATTTTTTGCCAGGCAGAAAGGCTTTCACAATCTGTTGTGCAGGCACTGTAACACAGAATAAATGTTAATTAACCTGTTGCTTCAACCAATCAGATTTTGAGTTGGTGTCAGTAGGGCCCTCTAGCAGGCGTACAGCAACATCACCGTATTCAGACCCATTGATTGGATAGAAGCCGATATGAGGAACTCTACGAGGCCATTGAACGCACCACAAACGCTCCGAGCGAAAGATGGTCGCGTGCACTATGGCTAACTCCATGGCAGGATTCTGGACAATATTATTTGCCAGACACAGACCAGACTTCAAGACCATGAAAACCTGATGTTTGTCATGCTCCTTGAGCCCCAGAAGTTTCGGGAATACAAGAAAAATTTCACGCATGCAGCCTTCTCCACTTTAACACAAGAGCTACGGAGCGCTTTTTGATCTGTCTTGGCTAAAAACAGAACTGACTGTAATGTATGCCATGAATGATTTTGCAGGAGAATCTCCCACTGATCTCCTTGACTTCCTTCATCAGAAAAATCTGAATGAGAGCATGGGGCAACTGTTCACATTAGTATATTTGGCGGTGAGCATTCCTGTGTACACTGCTTCTGTTGAGCGGACATTTTCAGCCCTAAAGCGAATTGAAAGTTATGCCAGAAATACCATAGGGCGTGTTCGCCTTTCAGCATTAGCTTCGATGGCGATAGAAAGTGAGGTGTTGATGGAACTGAAGCGCACGGATAATCCGTACGACAGAGTAATTGAACTGTTTTTGAGGAAAGAGAGGACGATGGATTTTGTTTACAAATAATCCGAATTTTTGGTGAGTAAAATGTTGCGATTTTCCTAAATAATATTGCAAGTTTAGCGCTGACGTCCGAGGTTCGATTCCCGAGAGGGGGTGCAGTGAGTGTGTACGCCTGATGAGCCCAGAATTAGGGCGAAACACGTGCTGCGTACTGTTTGCATTATTTGACAGTAAAACTATTTCAATATATTCAATATATATATATATATATATCAGCGCTTCCCGATTCATTTTACCCTCGCACCCCCTTGGTTTGAGAAGAACTATGAAAAAATATGAGGTTAACACAGAAAAACAGATCACCAATTGAAGCTTTATGAATAATGGATACTTTATTCGCCAGCAATAATTGTTTTGGTAAAGCCATACTCAGTGTAATGCTCCTTCCATGTTCTAATTTTTTCGCGACTAGCCATGATTAAATGAACGGTAAAAGAGTAAGAGCGAAGCGAGGGTGACTTATCCAGGCAGGCAGGCGACAGCTCAATAGCTGGAATTTGGATATAAGTAGGTTCTATTTAGTCGACAGAAATATCTTTGGTAGGAATGTAAATTGAATTTAGTCTTTAAATTTCTATTTATGCAATGATGACTAAATTTAACTTACATTCCTACCAAACATATTTCTGTCGACTAAATAAAAATTACTTATATTTAAAATTTAAATAGAACTTGAACAGATACGATAGTTCATAATACCCACGCAGCACTATAGTAAGTGCACGTAAGAGCAGGAGTCATCCGTTTTAACAAGCAGCGTATTGCACTGATACGAAATAGCCTGCCCATTTAATTATTTAGGAATGGATAGATAATTTAAGATTTTGTACAAATAATGTTTTTCATTTTTCTTTCTTGATGGATTCTGGCACCCCTAGCAACAGCTGCTCGCACCCCAAAAGAGATATATAAATATATATATACTGTATATATATATATATATATATATATATATATAGATAGTTCTAGATATTATATATATATATTTATATATATGTATATGTATATGTGTGTATATATGTATATATATATGTTTATATATATGTATAATAATAATCACACAATCAATACAATTCACAATCAATAATCCTCCACACCTCCTAGCAGCTCAGTCACCCTTCCTTCCAACTCGGCTCCCTGCTGGGATCTCCCAAAGTCCTTTTATAGTTCTTGACCCGGAAGTGCTTCTGATCCCCCAGTCCATGTGATTACCCAGTACTTTATTTCTTCCGTCCTCATGTCTGAGAAGTACTTCCGAGCTATACGGAAAATACAAGTCTCTGTTCCTCCCTGCAGCGTCCCTTAGCGGCCACCACGGTATCCAGCAGGGCTGTGAAAGAAAACTCCAAGATCCATGATGCCCTGCTGGAATTCGGGGCATCTCCACGTTGCAGGGAGGGCTCCAACTACCGGCCATACTCCACAATATACAGTATATATAATCAAACTTATGGTAATGAGCTTTCAGCACAGCAGGAAGAGAAACAGAGTAAAGAGCAAATGCTGTATAAGCCCTGAGTAGACATATTGCTAATTTGGAAAAAAGAGCTAAACTAAGAAAGCCATAATATCTGATTTACAAACATTTTCATTGCTAACCTTCATATACATAAACTAGCTTCTGAAAAGCATGTAAAAATAAATGCTATAGTATTTATAGCAAAACAGACTCAAGCAGAAAAACAAGGAGAAGCACAATAAAGTAATACATAGAGTATTTAAGGAAAATGAGTATAAAGAGGCAGGGGTTATTCAATTCTGTTGGTTGTTGCCAGAGTCCTCAATAAGAGTTTCCATTTCTGCTTTCTCTGTAACCGCTAACTGCATATTTTGACTGATGGTTGCCTGAAATGATCTCAGCTTCAAAGGAACCATCCTTACATGGGATGGTAGTTCAGCACATCCATACCTTCATTGGGGCAATTTATATAGTTACTTATGAGCATGTGCTTCAACTTTTAAAGAAAATCAGTCACTGGAAGAAAATTTATGAATACACAGATAATGTGCCTACTTCAAAAAGAAAATCCTGGTTAGTGTTTCTCAATCTTTCTGGTGTCTTCATGACCTGTGGTCTCCCTTGGTGAATCGAGCATGATTGTCAGAACCAGGGGCAGTCCCTCTTGGTGACTTGAGTGTGATTGTGAGAGCGGCTCTCCCTTTGTGAATTGAGTTTGATCGTCAGACCTGGAGGAGGATTGGCGAACTGCGAACCACTCTACAATCCACTTCATGACCCATCACGACCCACTACCACTATAAACAATAGCAATCCGTAACCCTCATTGCTCTAGGTCTGCATAGCCTGATCCTTTTTGAAATATGTTGGAGCACAAAGGAGGCCCCTCAGAACCCTTCATGATATCCTCAAGGTTTTTATATAAAATTTAAATTTATTGTAAGAAATATGATTTTAGTTAATTTGTTTTTGTTTGTGTAGCAATTTGCACACAAGGAAATGAGCTGGTATTTCAGTTATTCAGCTGCTGAATTGAATGCATTACTGCTAAGTTTTTTTAAATGACTACCTGTCTGATAATCAGGAAAATTGATCACAGGGGATATCCTAATTAGCTGGCTTCATGTCTTTTCAGAAATTGACATTCCCATTCTCAGGCATCGCCTAAGAAGTGGCATGTGACATCAGGCCCTCAGCTTACCACTGAGACTTTTTCAATTATTTGTAAACTGGAAATGAGCACAAAGCAAACTACATGAACTTTGGTATTGCTAAGATGAAGTTAGATTGTCATATACATTATTTCGGCAGTTTAATCAAGCTCAAACTGCTGTGTAGTACAGTACTCCCCTAATAACTTCCTTATTCTTTGATGTGTAGCTCGGAATATGAATAGCAAGCTAAACAGTTAGAAAATCCAAAGAGCATTTAATGGAAAACAAGAATGGTTAAATAGGGATAAGAGAGGTGAATATTCTAGTCTGATTAAAGAATATTTAACTGTTTGAAGTCTTGTAGTCCTTATATGAATGCCATCCATCCATCCATTATACAACCCGCTATATCCTAACTACAGGGTCATGGGGGTCTGCTGGAGCCAATCCCAGCCAACACAGGGTGCAAGGCAGGAAACAAACCCTGGGCAGGGTGCCAGCCCAACGCAGGGCACACATCAGGCACAATTTAGGATCACCAATTCACCTAACATGCATGTCTTTGGATTGTGGGAGGAAACCGGAGAAAACCCACGCAGACAAGGGGAGAACATGCAAACTCCACACAGGGAGGACCCGGGAAGTGAACCCAGGTCTCCTTATTGCGAGGCAGCAGCACTACCACTGCACCACTCTGTGTGAATGCTTATGAGGAAAAAAAATACCAGTTGAACGTTCCTTTAACCTAAGGGGAAACCTGTGGTTGAAAGCAGTTAAAGGCCCCTTTGTCATGTTACCAACTACTTCTTAAAATCTGTTTGTCAAATTTTCCTATTGAATTGGCAGCTTGATCAAATTTTTTAAAATCATTCATTGAAATCTTTAACATGTGGCATGTGAATTACATAGATGCACAGGTGAGGGAAAATGTGGAGCAGAGGGTGCTTATTTAATTACTGCTCACTTTTGGCTTCCTTTTGAAGAAAAACAAATATGTGCAGTACCACTTGTGATAATTAACTGTGTAATGTAACAAATCTTAATAAGTATACTTATATAATATGGTTCTCCTGTCACAACTTGTCTCCTTATTTGTGGCTTTGCTGAAAGAAATATGAGCACTGTAGATTACAGCAGATAGCTGATGATGACTTGCTTATCTGTTGATCACGTGCACATGGTTAACATCATGCTGCCACCAGCAAGAAGGTAATTGCAGTCAGAAATATAGAAGGAGAATGTTACACTGTATGTGACAAAAAACTGCCTTGCTGTATTTGCATTGTCCATAAGCGGGATGTGTACAAATGTGTACTTCTGCAGATGATTTTAAAGAGCTCTAAAGAACAACAGGCAGTCAAGTGCACAGTTATATTGAAGGAGATATATTAATTTTTTTGAGACTTCATGTACTTGTCACACTTCCTGGGCCTCATGAGATCATTTGCATTGTATGTTAAAATTGAATGCAGGATTGTAAACCCAAATTGTAAGCTATTATTTCATTCTTTTACTTTTATTCATATCATTGTTAAATACTTATTGTGCACTGCTTGGCAATTCCACAAAAAAAGAAACATTTTAGAAGAAGAATAACAAGCAAGTATTTAAATCAAAGTCAATTGATTTTTCAAGGATTTATGCGTTTTCTTCTTTTATATATTTCTGTAAAGCATCCATTTTCTGAAGCTTCTTTTGACCTGTAAATAATCGCTAGGTGCCTGATGGCACTGGGGTCAATGCTCAAACCAAACCCATCAGAGAGCACATTTTCATTCACTCACTGTGGGCAAATTTAGAATTACCAATCAAAGTAATTTGCTCATCTGGGTAATGCTGGAGGAAACCCATGTAGATCTAATTAGTACATGCAAACGCTGTATAGTTATTGACCAGAGGAGGGATTATATTGGGCTCCAAGAACCTGTGCCCCAGCACTGCACCTTTATTGATTTTTAAAATATGATTTTCAGAGTAAACTATATAATCTAGTAAGTAGACTTTATTGTCCATTAGCTATCCTTGAACATCAATCCAGTTAGGTGCTTTTATCATTATTTTTGTGATGTCACTGCACCACAGTTTTGCAGTAGTGGCAGTAGTAAAGGTAGTGTTGTCAACTTTACTGAGTACAGTGAAATTCTTTCTTGTATATCTAATTAACATGTAACACATCGCCACTTCTCATTAGCATGATATCCAAGAATCTTTTCAAATACATGACATAATTTTGTTGAGTATATTATTGGCGGGCACTGCCATTCTCTGTATTATTTTCAAGGGTGCCACCATATAGTTGGTAGAACAAATGCTTGTTATTAATCATATAAACCAATGATGACGGAACATACAATGTCTTCACACCACCATAGTCTCTAGTTCTCTTGATCTTGGTAAAACAAAATTTTGTACTCACCATTCTAATATTTTCTGCCTTTTAACTATGAAGACAGTTTCGGCAAATCATTATTCTAAATGAACATTAAAACTTGATTATGCCTAAATTTGGATAAGCAGCACAGCCAACAGTCTTAGACATCCAAAATGAATGTGTCTGTTATGTATCTGAGCCTTGATATCCTGTTTATGTGAATTTCAAACAAGGACTCGGGCAGTTTTTGCCATCAATATCAATTAATTTGATGCCAAACTTTATGAGATGAAATTTATGTCAAGAAAGCATAGACTAATGCTGGGCGGTATGACCAAAATACTATATCACGGTATTTTTCAAAATTGTAACATGGTATTCAACGGTATTTTTTTTCCATGCATGAGTTAACCACATTTTCCACTGCAATTACTGCAATAGACTGGCTAAGAATAACCTGTTTCACAGTCATGAAAATTGTACATTGTACAAAAAAACATTTTAATGTGTACGAAAGTATTAATAAAGGTTTGCATGGCCCCATAAAGTGATTGTTATCAAGGGGGTGGCACTAATAAAGAGAATGAATCACATTGAGTGACAGTTGCAGTCAAAATATATTTTTTGTAAACCAACTACACTTTCTGTTAATGTTAACAATCTCTGTCCACTGACACATTAAAGTGACTTTTTAAAGAACTTTACCATCATTAAACTGCATAATATTTAAACTAATAAATAATAACAATAAAATAAATAATCGTGCAACTTGCAGTAATAATATTATTACTTCAAAACGCGATTGCACGACCTCAGGAAGTTTTTGAGGTGATTGGGGTGAGTCGCACCCGATCGTTCTCTATTGCTTCATTGGCTTGCTGCGGCATGTGAATAAGGTGCCCACGGAGATGTATATTTATGGGCCGGTAGGATAGGGGGAAGCAAAAAAGAAAAGATAGAACACAAGGAGGTTGAAGAAGGGAAAAGGCAGACATGGGAGACGATCCAGACACCAGGGGCCTCATGTATAAATGGTGCGTACGCACAGAAATATTGCGTAAGAACTTTTCCACGTTCAAATCGTGATGTTAAAAAACCTACACTTGGCGTAAAGCCACGCACTTTTCCATGGTACCTCATACCTTGTCGTACGCAAGTTCTCCGCTCAGTTTTGCAGACTGGCGGCACCCAGGGTCAAAGCAATGCTACTGTTTCTGTGTGGTTACACCTTATTTTCCTGATGCGGTTTTATAAATACACTGAAACTAACTGCATATTGTTTATTAGTGTAACGCATCTGATTGTAATTAACTTGTAACAATATTATGGTCCAGGGAATAGCCATAGTATTCCAAATACCATAACTGCTTTAACATTGTTACTCTCACTGCACCTTCTTCTTCTTCTTCTTCTTCTTCTTTCAGCTCGTCCCGTTTGGAGTTGCCACAGTGGATCATCTTTTTCCATATTACTCTCACTGCACCACTTGGAGTATTTATATCACTGTATCTGAGTGTTAATCACAGCAGCAGCTGATCGGAAAGAGAATTATCGGTATACAGATTCAAGGACACGCTGTCTCAGGCATGGCAAAACGTTTCAAAGCCTTTCCTGTACGGACCTTGCGGTTCAGAAACAGTTTCATCCCAAGAACTTTAAATGCACTTAATCAATTGCTCCTTGTAGAACTGTTTGTACTTATAAGTACAATCACCTCACTGTAAACTTGCACTACAGTTATAATATTGCACAACCTGAGCCACTTTATAAAGCGCGTATTTACATATGATGACAATATAATTTTTAAGGTGAAATGCAGCAAAATATGTTTATTATATTATACAGATAAAACTTTAACTTCATTTAAATAATCTATATTCTTCACTGGGAGTGTCGTGAAGGATAGAATAATTAGACATGTACTACGAAGATATTTCAATGTTCCTTAAACGTTTTGAAGAATTTCGGCAAAAGTTAAATGCTTGTGTCATGAGCACGAGGTGGCTATGCAGTGTCTGCAACAGACGTGGCCATCCACCGTGCATAAGATGCCATATTGACATTGGCGGGCGAAGGAGCCACCGATTCTTCCTCTGCCCAGTGCCACCACAAGCCTAGAGCCGCCCCTGAGTACTGCTGCAATAAATTATTTCATCGAAGGTTGCACATAATCACTGCGCCATGAAACTCATGTTTAATAACGTGCTTTAACTCCTATCATTATAAAAATGATATCACATATACATCTCAGTATTTTAGTTATTCAGAGAGCTGTAATATCACGGATGTAATAGATTCTGTGTCAAGTTGGAGGAAGAGAGCCAGTTTAAGAAGCAAGTAGTGATTCACACACATAGAGCACATAGAAGATCAAATACAAAACAAAGCATTTAACGTGCTACTTTAAATACAATGTGATTTGAGAAACTGGTTAATTAAACGATTTTAAGATGAAGTTTATGATGTTCTACTTTAATGACAAAATAAACTACATGATTAAAGTGGAAATGTCAAGATTGAAGTTGACATTTTGTGCTTTTTCCCCACTGTGTGCCTTTTTTCTCTGTACCCTAATAAGCTTTCATATGACACTCAGACAGTGGGCTACAACTCGCCTTTTCACGACGACTTTGATATGTGACTTCTTTTTTATTTCCGGCACTGTGCGATTTTGTGAACGTGAGCTTTCAAGTTTCTCCAACATGCTATGTCACTCGATCAACTTCCTTTTGTTGATTATACCACGGTTTATTTGAACAAATAGTATGTTTTTCCATTGGTTCCACTTGGTATTCGCTGAAATTCTTATTTTCCCCCGTGCTTTTCACAAAAGGCTGAGCTTAAGGGTGATTTATATTCATTTGCATATTCAAAGAGGCATAATTCTGGGAGGAGTTGGGGCGTTACATAAAGTGCGTGCACGAGTGTTACTTTTCACGCTGATCGGGATTTATGTAGCAGAAGAACGTGGAAGTTGGAGTGCGCACAGATTCCTGCATCTGGATTTTTCTGTGCATAAGCACATTTCGGCTTTTGTGCTTACGCCATGTTATAGTGCCAGTTCTACGCACGGTGTTATACATGAGGCCCCAGGAAGGTGAAGGCAGTACGAGCTGGGCCTCCGTGAGGGAGCGCAGGCTGAGGTGATCTAGGGGCTGGTTCATTCCACTGACTAAGCGTATAGAGTGGGGCGAGCGAAATGTAACGGCTCCCAATGGATCTGAGGAGAGACTGAGTGAACGCAAAGGAAGACCGGAGGTGTGCTGAACCCGAACGGTCTGGCTGCGCAGTGTGGCGGCAGCCAAGAAAGGAGTTGGCAGAAAGCAGTTTGTGCTGCAAAGGATCTGCCAGCAATGCCCATAATGAATGAGCTGTGGAGACAGAAGGTGGTGTCCTGCGATCGGGCGAGGAGAGAGACTGCATTTTAACCTCTATTTTAACAGATTTATTTATTATGGATTTTATCCCCACGTTTCACTGGTTTTATGGATTTGCAATTTATTTGGGTACAGGATTTTTCTGAACATTGCGCAATGGACACTTTTGGGTTTAGTTTTGACTGTTTTTAACAAAAGCACTTGAGCACTTCCACCATCCCCTGGTTTCAATGAAATTTCTCAGCTCATCTCGGTCATAACTATCGACGGTGTTGGTTCAACAGACTCTCATGTGGGAAGAGGGTGTCTGTAGGGGACTGGCATCGTCACAATATTAGACAGTAACCAGGTACATTACACAGTATTGAAAAAAATAAAACAAGTACAACTTGGCCTGCAGTATTATCCAGTAGTATAGAAACAGTATTCACACATTTGAACATAATGGTCCAAATCCAAATTTTTAAAAAACCAAAGTATCTTCAGACAACAGACACGGCACCTTTTTTGTCAAAAGTTCTTCTGTGTTATCATGTTCAACTTTATCGTCTGCTACAGCTTCCGTTTAGAAATGTTCCCTAATCATTTTCACTTCTCAATACCTCCACTAACGCATGTACTCCATCTGTTGCACGCCTGTTTAGCGGTGCAGCAGTGAAAAAGGTCCCCCCTTAAACAGTTTCCTGCTGCGCCATGTTCCGAACATTGTTTAGGCTATTTAAACCAGTGTTCTGGTATAAGAAAAATCCATATCATAACAAAAATAAAAAACGTTTTTTGGTATGAACCGGTATACCGCCCAGCACTAGCATAGACACTTGTCTCTTTACTTGTCCAGAGAAGGAACAGCATCCTTGCCTGTTCCCCAGTTCTCCCACAGAACTTGATATAAGAAACAAATCTGTACATTTTCCCAGTCTTCAAGATATGGTATGTGTAGACTGGATTAGAATCTTCCCATTACTTGTTACTGGTTCAGAACAGTGGTATAATTTATTTTTTTGAACAAGTGATATAATATAATATAATATAATATAATATAATATAATATAATATAATATAATATAATATAATATCATATAATATATACATAAATTGTGATGTGGGAGTCCCTGTCTTACACCCCAAAACACAAGGCTGAGTATCAGTACTTTAGCAAAACTAACTTTATTCAGTTTCAAACAGAAACAGCACGGTTATTTATTGTAACAGGATCTACCCCTCTCCTATAACACAGCAATCAGGCAGGGTCGTTGCCAGGTTAATTGCCAAGTAATACAGTTCCCTACATTTACAATATTCCTTGCATCACCCATTGGCAGTAGGTGCTCATAGTGTGACAGCGATCTTTTCAGATTTGTTTTCGTGGCGAGCTGCCACAGCGATGGGAGCCCGCAGTTGCCCTGGCAACTGACAGGCTATCTTCCATAGACACGGCGATCGCATTTTGGGATCCTCTTTAGTATGTCGTCCCATTGTGGGGAGCACCAAAAGAGTTTTGAAACTTTAATATATATTGTAAGACACTAGGGGTCGCTGTTGCCCCTTAAACCCAACAGACAGATGCTCAGGTCACAGGATAAAAGCTCTCAGAAGTATTTTTAAGCATTGCCTGCAAAGCACTCCAGCCACAATAAACAGGCTATTAAATAAACAATAAATCAATAATTATAAACGCAAATCTCTCCTCCACACTTCCCAGCAAGCTCTGCCATACTCCTCCCAACACTGGCGCACTTGATGGGTCTCCAGCAGTCCTTTAAATAGTCCTGGACCCAGAAGTGCTTCTGTCCTTCTCCCATGTGACTTGCCTGCACTTCCAGGTCAGATGGAGAATCCCAATTCTTTAATCAGAAGTACTCTGGGCCTTCTGTCCTCATGACTTCCTAGTACTTCCAGGTTGCAAGGGAAGCATGACTCCCCAGGTCCTTTCACAGCTTCCCCTGGTGGCACCCATGGCACCCAACAGAACTGAGAAACTGTACTCCAGTTCCCAGGATGCCCTGCGGGAATTCGGGGCACCGCTGCACTCCAGGGGAGCTGCCATCTAGCATTTTGACGGATGCAGTGTCCTGGAAACGCTGCCCTCCCCCATCTTTCCATCTCAGGGGTGTCCCAGCCGGGATGAGCTGCCGGCTGTCTTCCACAATATATGTTAATAATTTATGAATGTTAGAGGAGTATGGAAGACTGGAACCTGCTTCATAGGGTATAACTTGGAGTTTTCAGGAATAAATTGATTGTTTTTTGTTTGCATTATTTTTATATTTGTTTGTTGCTTTTAATACTTTTAAGAATAATTTGCTGAATTCTGCATCAGCATCTAAAAAAGCATTTTTATATTAGATTTAAGTTTTCATTTCCATTTTGCAGAAACTGCTGGATCCATATGTTCTCTTCCAAATTCAATTATTGGCCGAATTTGAGGCCACCCTATGTTCATCTCCTGTGCATTAGCCATGTTTGCTTGGTCATGTCCGGTTGCTCTAAACACTTCTGAATCTACCTCAAGGAGTCTTTGTCTTTGCAATAAGCTCAGTGATACAGGATCCACACACACCTACTGAAATATTATAAATTTATAAATGAATTCTTCTATGACTCATAGTGTTTCTTCAAGATGGTGCATTTTAGATTTTTAGGTGATGTCCTCACATTACCCAAAAAAAGAAGATTTACAGTTTCAGATATGAAGCCTCAAAGCAGAAATCAACCATATACAGAGAAGCAGCCCATTAAAAGCACACTCACACACAAGCACATACACATACATACTTTATCAGTTAAGGTAGCACATAAATCTTTAGGATATGGAAGGAAAATTGGAAAACAAAATACATCAGGACACAGGGAGATATGCATAATCAATGTAGAAGGTGAATGGGATGACAGTCGTGATGTATAGACATGTTGTCAAATTATATTTTGATCATTCTTGTTAGAGATTACATTGGTAAATAAAAAAGTAAAAAAATTGAAGGGCTGTTACTGGATCTTGAATATGTCACTCTAAGCTGAATTAAAGTCTTGACATGCCTCACTGATCCACATAAAGACTATTACATCTGCTTCCTGTCCTATAGATTTCAGATTTATCTGCCAAATCCTTAAGGACACCTTGTCAATCAATGACAGTCAGAGCATTTCTTTCCTGCTTTTTCTTTTTCCCTTGGAGCAGTGACTAGGCAGTCTGGCACCACCCTGCAGTTGGTACTAAGTGTAAATGTTTTCTAAGCTCTTTTTATTAAGATTGTATTGATGCCTGATTTCAATGGAATTGTACTGAATAGGCATTATGCCCAAATATGTTTTGTAAATTTTGCTAAACCACCTTCTCGATTAATAATAGTTTGTTAAAAAAATATAGGTTGTCTGTTTAGGTGTGGCACATGAGGCAAATTCTAAAAGACAGGAAGTTATCTCAGCAATGTTTAATAATTAAATCTGTATTGATAACAAGCATTCATAAAAGTTCAAGTACATATAGAAAAATACCAAAGGAGACTGAAATTTACCTTAATTAAAACATTAACTCCATTTACCTTTTCCTTTTTAACTGTACTCATTTCCAAATAATTTCATTGTTTAACTCTCCATGGAATTAGAATAGGATTTGGAAGACAACAAAAAGATATCTAAAGAAGATACTGTTCATTAGTCCATCTTTTCGGTTTTCTGATTGACTTGTGTAATTCTTAGGTTACATGGTGTGCTGCTGCCAGAAAGGCAGAAACCCACCTGAGTGGGATGCCACTCCAATCCAAGGTACTCTGGGATAGTTTAGAGTTGTCACTCACTATTACAGTATTTTCTAAAATGGCAAAAGTAAATCCTCATGAAAATAATGAGGAAATGAAATGTATAAAAAACATTTTTTAAGTAAAACAATTTTATTTACTTTAGGTATAAATGTACTAAAAAGCAAAAAAAAAAAAAAAGCATTTTTCTTTAACCAAAATTTTCATAGTTATATGTGACTAAATAAAATCCCAGGGCACACATAAATTAATCGATTCAAACAATTTTTGAAACTTGTTTGGCTTGGTGGGGAATTACAATGTTTTTTTTTTATTTTAGATTTTATGATTAAAGTAGCTATTCTATTAATTGATTGAATCAGTTAATTTATGTGCACCCCACAATTTTATTTAGTCACATATAACCACCATGGCATGCTTCCCAACTTGACCTGATATATAACCACAAAAATTGTGGTTAAAAAAAAGTTAGTTTTTTTTTTTTAGTGCATTTATAAATAAAGTAAATAAAATCATTTTACTTATAACATTTTTTTTATATATTTTATTTTTTGACTTTTTAGTTTTTGAGTATTTTGCAAATGATTTTTCTTTGATCGTTTTTCATGAACGTGAAGCTTCTTTAAATGTATTACATAATATATCTTCTTTGCAGAATTATTTGAATACTAAAAAAATTATATTTTGTTTTTTTTAGTTTTTTTTTCTCTTCTTTTTTCTCTGAATTCACTGTCATAATTTTTTTTATTTGTTTATTTGGCTTGTACAATGCTATATACTGTATACCCTGCCATTCTTTCTTATGTTCTGTAAGTGCCTTGAGCATGGGAAAGGCGCTATATAAATAAAATGTATTATTATTATTTTGGTCTCTATTTTTCTCTTCAGGCTCTTATGGGATTAGTGCTCGGTCGCTGCGAAAAAAAATAGTGACAACAGAACGGCAAACTTACGCCAATACTTCCTACACGTGATCATCAAGGTTACTTCTTCGCAAGAGTAAACAAGTAAAGTGGGTACGCAAATTTACCCACTCCACTCACTGGAAGAGGCGAGTGGGGGCAATCCCTATATTCTCTCTCCATCATTGTTGTGCGTGCGTTAATTGGAATCGCATATCCATTGATTATGGCAAAATTTGTTATATAATTGCATCAGTTTTGATGGATTATTGTACTCTCATTGATACTGAATTCGTAAGCAAAACTTGGAGAAATATGCTTTGCCAAAAGTGTTTTTAAAATCATTTGCAAAATTTGACCCAGACAAACAAACAGACAGAGGAGTCAAGTTTAAATAAAATCGTTTAATAAAAAATGAATGAATGCTGATGACCAAGATCTGTAAAGGAACACTGTTAACTTACTATTGTACATTACATCACCTAATCCTTAAATTCACTCTGTATGACTTTTTACAACAGAGCAGATTAACATTTCAACCACTAAAAAAACACAATATTGGGTGATTTTGAAAAACAAGCAATCCTTGTTTTTTGCCAGCCATTGTGTCATTCTGAAGCCCAGTTTTGAGTTGCCTGAGAGAAGAAAAGGAGAGTACAGTATATAGCTGCTGTCTGGGCTCAAAATTCGTCCTACAGGTTTTGCACAAATTTCCTCCACCGGTAGCTCGCCATCCAAGTAGCTTGCCAAAGGGTTAATAAATCCTACATAAATTTGAAAACTTGATTAGTCAAATTAGGGGCACTGCCTGTAATTCTTGGCTGATTAATTAATTGAAAGCTAAACTTAACAAAACATATTAAAGCCTTGTTGTGTATAAAAAAAAGTTTGAAAAACATTTATGCTGGACAACTCTTGTTAACACTCAGAGGCTAGAGTTGAAAAGTCAGTATTTGATTATTTGATCCTACCTAGTCATTATAAGCTTATTTGAAACTCACTATTATTATTTTGTCAGCCTTAGTAATGTAGTTGAAGAGTGATCTGAAAGAATTTCACCAAATTAGAAAACATTCATATGAGACAAAAAATTATATTAAAAATCATAGTTCAGCTGGTTTACCTGCCCGCTACTACTAGCTTTAAGTAGTATTGACAGTAGAAACCTGAGTAACCTATCTAGCTCTGTGATGTTTCCAACAGGGACAGGTTTTGAAAATGTACTACTTGTCAGGAGTTTTAAAATATAAGGAGTCATACAGCATTATGCTTGATGGAGAGCTACAGAATATATATAAAACATATGCTGCTGACATACCATAGTTACCTTTTTACACAAAAGCATCATATAAAATAATTTTGTTCTGGCTGAGTGCTATGCCTGCAGGGATCTGGGACAAGCCCTTATGCATTAGCTTTGACAGCATGATTGTGTTCCATGCTTTTTCAAGCCCTCAGACTAACACGTGTATACGTTAAGCTTGTCGGTAATTACTGCATGCCTCCTGGTTACAACTGTATACTTAATTCTGTTAAACAAGTTTGCTTCTGTAGGATTTATAGCTTGTGGGTATGTCTTTTAATATAAAATATCTTGTTCTTCAAAATACATAGGTGATTTAACCAGCTTAAGTATTTACCATCATCAGCCACATGGTCTATTAGGAAATCAAGATACATTTTTGCTTTTATTACATTTCTAAAATTTGTAAATGATTTACCCTATTTTTTGCCCACTTTTTAAAAAAGGCATTGTATCTCTTTGACAAGAGAATACAGCAGTTTGGTGAAGATCTAACAATATTGCATACTATGGGGCACCAATTCTTTTCCATTCAGACACCTTAATCATGAGGGTGTTTGTCAAAGAGCTAAATTTAAGATCTAGTTATTCACATATCCTTTCAAAAAACTCCACTAGGATAGTCCAGATATTTTGATCTTTTAAATAAGTGACATGTATCAGGAAATTCAATTTTGACTTTAGTTGCCTTTAACTCATCATTTTCATTCCCCTTTTCCTAAATTATAGTTATTCAAACCTTTAGTTTTTGTGAGCAGCATCGGCTATTTGTTTGTTGAACTCACTTTTTTCAAACTCAAGACTAAAGAGAGTCAAAGCCTACATTTGTGGGGTGCCAGTCTGTCACAGGGCACCAATACATGCACATCCTTAGACTTTCTTATATAAAGTGACTTCAGCGTCCCCAATATACCTAATTTGCATGTCTTTGGAAGTGACTATCCTCGGAAAACCCAAATAGATATGTAGAGGGTGAGAAAATACCAAAAGTGCAGTCATCTGCTCCGGATTCACATGCAGAGCTGTGGAGCTGTAAGGCAGAGTTGTCTATCTAGGCAGTTTCTTTTAGAATTTATTTCTTTGTTTGAAACGCTTACTTAAAATAATTTATAGTCCTTGCATAGTACAATTACTAGCATATTTCTGCAGCTTTTGCACTGGTACGTGAAGTGATTTTTATTATGAAGTAATTTAGTGTTGGGGACTGAACTGAGCACCTTGTGATATACAGTTCAAATGCTTAGCTACTAAGTGGAAATTCTAATAACAGATTCAAGGCAGTGACCATAACAGAAAGAGAAATGGAGAAGTACACACATCCATAGAATGGGTCAATTAAATATTACTAGTCTATGCTGGAGTATGTCTTTGGCGGTGTCCATGTCATAGTGTCTTTTAATCTTTTAAATGATTATCTCTATAGTAATAGTGGCAATCTGAATAATCCCTTCTCATCAGTTTTTTTGTTTGTTTTTATATCATATTAGGGAGAAACAATATTAATATGAATGTCTTGTTTTATTTTTGTGAAATCTAACAGTAAAATTAATTCTATTGCAGCTTTAACAATATTTTAGGAAGTATACTACATTGGCTGTTTGGTTTAGAAAGTAATACTACATGGCTTGGTAGAATTTTTGAGGTATCTAGAATTCAGATTGTTGTAGAAATGTGTCATTCTTCCTGGACTGACTTGGAAAAAAGGTTTTGATGCATAATTCATGCTCATTGCCCATTATCTTGTCTGCTGGCTAAATGAATAAATATGGCGCTTCCTGTAGTGTGCTTATTGTGCAATTATGATTATGCTTACACTGGCAGCATCCATGATCCACATAAGTGGCTTGAAAATGTTGCTAATGCAAATATTGAAAAATGTAATGAAAACCTAAGGATAAGATGAACAGCTATGAGGTCCTTGAATCCTCTGGTTTAAAATCTTAAAAGAGATGTTTGGCCTGAGAATTTACAGTAATGCCATAGGTATATAGATAACCTTTTTGTTTCATGATATTATAGATCATAATTGAGGTTTCATTAATTAATCATTTGCCACAAAGGATTGTGAATTCACCTTGTAACAAGCACTATTTAAATTAGGCTAATGAGATAGTTGATAGCTTACTTTGCTTATGTAATATTTATAGGAATATGGCATTTAATTGAGTGTAAGTGTGGCATTTCAGTTGTGCAAATAGGTTTAGTGAAATTATTCTTTTTAAACTTTTAAAGCAGCATCTGCTCATTGGAAATTATCTTGTGGTATTCCAATTGATACATAAATTGCAGGCTAAGTTGCACGTTATTTGAAATACAGAACTTGTTTAAAAAATAAAATGAAGTAATTTTCTAAGACTCTGAAATACTTTTACAAACATTACTCGCTTAGGCCAAGATCAGCCATTTACTGAATGGGTACAAATGATGTAATATAATTTTTATATGTTTAACTCATTATCTTGATTCACCTGCCTTGTTTCTCATTTGCCGTTACTGGAGGCTAAAGGCTATCCTACCGGTGGTAGGTATAAGTCAGGACCATGCAGTGAACACAAAGTCATTCTGCCGCAGTGTGCACATGTACACAGGTACACAAACACATGTGTATTAAGATTGTTAATGAGCCATCCACCTTTGGACTGTAAAGTGAAGAAAATACAAAGTTATACAATCATTCCCAGAATCAGTAAACTCCTCCAGCATGCATCCTGCCAAGATTTGGACTTTTAGTACTGTGCCACCCACTGTGTTTTTATAAGCTATACAACATTGTGCCCCTCACTGATGTGGCATTTAGGGCATTATCAGAGCACAAATGTGGATTCTTCTACTATCACTTTCATCCATATTGTACTTTATTATAAAAATAAAAATCTATTTGATAGATAGATAGATAGATGGATACTTTATTAATCCCAAGGGGAAATTCACATAATCCAGCAGCAGTATACTGATACAAAGAAACAATATTAAATTAAAGAGTAATAAAAATGAAAAAAATTAAAATAAAATTAATGTTAGTGTTAGTTAGTTGTCTTTAATGACTAGGGGCATGTAAAAAAGGCATTTTAAAAGTATATCTTATGAAATATAAAAAATGATGGTTGAGATTGGGACAATATTGTGTCAGGTAAGAGCAAAGAAAAAGAAAATCAAATCAAATCAAACTTAGGGATATTATACCAAAACTCCACTTATGTCACATATGCTTACAAATATGGTAACCATGCTTGAAAAATTACATGCATGCATTAGAATAAATCCAGAGAACAGTAACTGTGTATATCTTTAGACTGAACAGATATCATCCTCCAAGTGGTATGTAGAAGCTGTTTATCCATCATTGAGTAGACAAGACTTAACACACTCCTTCCCAGTTTTCATAATTTTCAAAGCCATTCACAGAATTAATCATTGAGAATTCTTTTGTCTTAAGAGTGAAGAAAGGTGATAGTGTATTTAAGATAGAAAAATGAGTATCTATTATTTATCTATTTATTTATTTTTTATATTTTCAACAGCCAGTACATTACAGTGGTATGCTACTCAATTAAGCATATACTACCATACCAGATATAATTTACTTCAAAATAAATGTAGAGATAACAAAGTAAAAATAGAAATGCAAAGGAAAAAATCCAGATGTGAGCATCAGTATGCTTTGTGTCCCTATGAATCAAGTTACCAGAATTATTCTATAACATTTCTTTAATTATTTACCACTTTGGTGCTGATCTTTCTGATCATAAAATAGGTCATTGCAATAGAAACTGACAAAAAGAATTAATAATTAATTGCAGATTTACAGTAATTGAGGGTTCCTCTAGAGTGCCTTTTCTTTTTTTTTCTCCCATGATTTGGCTCAAAAACTAATCAGCACATTGTCATCTCATAACAGTCTTAAGTTTCAAGTTTGGTATTTTTCTGTCCAGCCGTTTTAGCTCCAGACCATTCTCAAGAAACTTTGACACACAGACAGAAACACACCCATCATAGAGATATCAAAGTTTTCAGTATCAGGGGACACTAAAATATCAAGTGCCATTTAAAAACAGGAGATCACAATTTTTGACAAATCTAAAGCTTTCGCACCTCCCCCATAGACAATAGGTTATGGTAGGGAATGGCGCAAAGCAAAAAACAGAAAAAAAGACTCACCCGTCATCTAGGAAAACAAAGAGAGACATGAGCAAGTAAAAACACCATCTAAATTTTCAAATATGATACCAATAAATAGCATAAGAGAGTTATTCCCAGCCCAGCATGCATATTTTTAAATATCTTAATGCTAATGAATTTTTCACATATTTTAAGAGTCTTAGACATATCCTCTATGACAGTATTTGATTTTTTCTAGCATATATAGAATGCCACTTACCCTCTGAGTTATAGAAGATGGATTGGAGTTCTTGTAGTTGAACAAGATAAATCTGCGTTTTGGTAGTGTAGCGTAGAGTATTTCAATCTATTTCTCCCTGTACCTTAATATCATTTGGGATCTAAGAGTAAACTAAATATAATCATTAATGGATTAGGAATGATTATAACACTGAGGCTGCCGGAGAAAAATGTAAAGATTCTTGTCCAAAATCATGTCAATGTAGTGCATTACCAAAAATATTTGGACTAGTTATGCTTGGGGCTAGATGGCATTGCTCAAAGGTTGGGTCTTGCACAGGGTACAGTTTGGACAATTGTAATTTAGATAAATGTGATTGATGAAAGTCTTTTAGTTGAATTATCGAATGCTTGATTCATATAGAACTAGAAGGTTCTATATGGATCGCTGAGTTCCATTTCTTTTTTGAGATGCCAAATGAAAGGTCACTTTCCCACCATTCTCTAGGATCTTTGAAGGGTAGATTCTTTGAAATATTTTATATATTGTTGAAATGCTATCTGAGTCTTCATCAAGACTAACCAGCAGGGCCTCTGGGATTGATGTGAGTGTCTTGTGTCTTAATCTCTAGCGTTTTCCATAAGGTAAACACTGAGTAGGTCTGAGAAGGTGGTAAAATGTTATTGTCATGTATAAGATCAACAGATAAGAGCTTCTCTGTCTTTAAATGTGTACTGCATTGGTTGTATATTTTAAGTAATTCGTGGGTGACTGGATTGCTGATAAATTAACAATAGTTAGTATTGATTGCAGCACAGAGCAGTTCATACAAGGGATATAGAACAGTATTTGTTTTCAGTTCAGGTCAGGTCAGTGTAAACTCATTAATTTTTCACAGTATTTTCCAAGATTTTGTTTTACATATATTTGCTGCCCAGTAGCAAAATTGAAAGTTAGTCAGTACTGTGCCATCTCCTGCTTTAGATCTTTGCAGAGTCACCTTTCCAATATATGGCCATTTTGAATTTCAGATTATTGATGTTAGAGTTCAGTCTAATTTTTCTTAAAGAATGATTTGTTTATGTACAGTATATAGAGATATTCTGGAATTGATATAGGAACTTACAGAGGATGTTAATTGAGACATTATTAATTCTTCCTGCTAAATTGAGGTGGAGGGTGGACAATCTGTTAACATTTTGTTAAATTTCTTCATAGTCTTTTCAAACTTTTATGGGAAACGATGTTTCTATTTAATTTTAACAGTTATCCGCAGATATTTAAACTGTTTTCATATTATGAATGAATGGCTAGCAAATCTAGTTTGTTGTGCTAGAGAATTCACTGGGAAAAGCACACTAATTTTCAGATTATTTTTGAATCTGGAATTTTCTGAAATTTTCTAACAGGTTTCAGACTAATGGTAGAGATACTTGTGGGCCTGCTATATAAAGCACTGTATTGTCTGCAAATAGTGATATTTTCTGTTTCAAGTCCTTCTCTGATAATCCCCTTTATCTCTGGTTTCTTCTGGAGCTGATATATACCTCTCTATTATAATAAGAAATGGAAGTTTGGAAGGAGATGAGACGTGATCTTCTCACACACTTTCATGTCCCATATGATGAATCTTTGTGCCAAGAGCAGTGCCTTAGACTCCCACAGGGCACCTGTGCTAGGAGCAGGACCTTTGGGTTCCATGGGTGCCGCCAGGGGGCATTGCAGGAACGGCTGAGCCCTGTGTGGCAGCACTTCTGCCATATTCGCAAGTGCTGCTGGAATAAGGTCGGCTGCCACTACTCCCCAGAGTTGGGAGGAAGGGACACAAAGCTTGCTAGGAGGAGTGGAGGTGGATTAAGAGGGAGAGAAAGAGAGAAATAAAAAGAAAAGAAAATGCTATATGCTGTGTGTTTATGCTTTGGAACTGTGCTGTGTAGGAGGGAAGCGGGGGAGGGCGTTTCCCACAAGGAAAAAGAGAAAAAAATAAAAGTGTGTGTCCTGTAAGTTGTGAGGTAGGGCCTTCATGGATCAGACTTGTTTTTCCAGCACATCACACAGATGCTTGATTGGACTAAGCTCTGGAGAATTTGGAGGCCAAGTCAACATACTGAACTCTTTGTCATGTTTCTCAAACCATTCCTGAACAATTTTTGCAGTGTGGCAGGGCACATTATCCTGAAAGGAGACCAGAAAGAACCACTGCTGAAACAGACCACTGCTGTCAGTGAATACCGATATTATGAAGAAGTGTACGTGGTGTGCAACAGTCTTTAGGTAGGTGGTACGTATCAAAGTAACAGCTACATTAATGCCAGGGCCCAAAATCTAAAAGAAAATCTGATTCATCAGACCAGGCTGCCTTCTTCCATTGCTCCATGGTCCAATTCTGATGCTCACATACCCATAGTAGACACTTTTGACAGTGGACAGAGTCAGTGTGGACACACAGCAAACTGCAATGTACTATATGCTCTGACACCTTTCTCTAATGGCCAGCATAAAGTTTTTTAGCAGTTTGTACTACAATCCTGTGGGATTGGACCAGAAGGGCTATCTTATGACCCTGTCGAAAGTTCACCAGTTGTCCTTCCTTCCGTGAAAACCATAAATACAAAGAGAACTGTCTCATTTATGTTAGGTAGATTGCCCAGAGGGGACTGGGCGGTCTCATGGCCTGGAATCCCTGCAGATTTTATTTTTTCTCCGGCCGTCTAGAGTTTTTTTTTTGTTTTTCTGTCCCCCCTGGCCATTGGACCTTACTCTTATTCTATGTTAATCAATGTTGACTTATTTTCTTTTCTTACTGTGTCTCTTATTTTTCTATTCTTCATTATGTAAAGCACTTTGAGCTACATTTTCTTTGTATGAAAATGTGCTATATAAATAAATGTTGTTGTTGTTGTTGTAGCACCACATTTGGTTGGTACTGAACACTGCATATGAGAATATCCCATAAGACTTCCTGTTTTGGAGATGCTCTGACCCAGTCATCTAGCTATAATAATTTGGCCCTTGTCAAAGTCACTCAGATTCTTAAACTTACCCATTTTTCCTGCTTCCAAACATCACCTTCAAGAACTGACTGTTCACTTGCTGCCTAATATATCCTGTCATTGACAGGTGCCATTGAAATGAGATAATCAATATTATTCACGTCACCTGTCAGTGTTTTCTTATTTTGTGGCTGATCGGTGTACAGTACATATGTGTGTGTGTGTGTGTGTGTAATTGTTGGTTTTGTATCAGTGTTACTGTTTTAGGAGGAAACAGGCAAGTGAGAATTTGATTGTACACATGGTAATAATCTTGAACTTGAAGAGATTAAGACATATAACATCACTATACTGGCAAAAGTTTTTCTGTATGATTTTTTAGAAGTAGTGAATTTATGGTTGAGCTTGAGACACATTTTGCTTTTTTAAAGTATCACATTTTTCCTAATTGCTGCATTACTTAAAAGACTAAGACTTTATATCATCTATCTACTGTACATGTGGTTGTAGAATCTTGTGTTTTTATAGTACAGTACATTAACATATTGCAATTGGTTCATTTTAACTTTCCTAGAAAACTAATCACTTTTTAGTAAAATAAAGTAAAAAATGTTTCTTCATTATCTTAATTCCCTACTTACAGCAAATGTCTTTCTCAGCTGTCAGGAAGATGCAAATCATTTAGGTGATTGGATGTTACTGCTCTCTGAAAATGCACCCTACAGTTTAACTTCCGTAGCCCATCTGTTAAGACATGCTAACAAAGAGTAAATAAACAATTGCTTCAGTTTTCTGAAAAAGGGGAATATATATAAAATATGTAAAGAAACATAAACAATACTATGTTATGTATGAAGGAGGCTGAAATTAGCATATGAAAAGCCCCCTTAATTTTCCTTGTATGACATTCTCAAAAATATGTTGTTCCTGCTTGTGACACTAAAAAAGAAAACGTTGTCATTGCTTTAAAAGTTTTGAAAAATTTGCATTGAATTACAGTAAAGATAAATGATGGCGGACTATTCACAAGGGCATTCCTTTCTTACCTTAAATAACATAAAAGTAGTGTATTTGTACTGATTATTTTCAGGCCTGCTAAAAAATGTGAAAACCATCTACAACCTGAAATGCTTGGGTTTTTGAATCCTAATTATTTTTTTTTCCCAAAATAGACCTGACAATTTGTTAAAGTGAATTCTATTCTTTTGTCAAGTATTAATGTGTGTTTTTTTTACAGCAGTAGAAATAAAAATATATATTTTGCAATGGAGACAGTTATGCAAAGGTTATGATTACACACAATAATAAATAGGCTATGTCATTTCCTAACAGCCTATGTGATGTGATGAATTGCTTTATACTGTATTTGTTACATCTATAAAAAAAAGTTAGTTTAGCAATAATTTTATTTTGTGTTTTCAGTTTATAATGTTACTTTCAAGAAATTAAGGATCAAGAATGGTAAAACATAATTTATTTGTGGATATGAAAGAAAGCGTGATTAGTTCACACTTGTCTGGAGTTGTTTTTTCTTGTTTAGAAGCTTTATATAATTAAACACATTTTTTTGTAAATTATAAATCATTCATGGCGCACACATGTATTTTAGCAGTCTTCTTCACATTCTGATTAATATACGTTACTATATAAATAAAACATGTTTACAATAGAGAGACATAGTGATGCAGTGTTTAGCTCTGTCGTCTGCTAGATTCAGTATTCTGGGTTTACATCTCATGCTTTGTGGCTGTCTATGTGGAGCTTGCATGTTCTCTGCCAGGTTTACATAAAGTTTTTCTTTGGGTACTCAGACTTTCCTCTCATAACCCCTAGCCATGTATGTTAGATCAGTTGGCCATTTAAAAATGGCCCTGTGGTTATACATTTAGATGAGCTTTGTGTTGGGCTGGCTTCCTGTTCTGTGTCCTTTTCTGACTTAAACCAATAGACATTAGACCCCTGCAACTCTGGATTTGATTAACTAGGTTTGGGAATGTTATGTTACATTTAAAATGAAATGATTACCATTTTTGCTTAAAAATGTTTATGTCAGCCATCAATTAATCAACAGTGATTTAGTTCATGAAATAGCAGTTGATTGTTATATGTTATCACAGTGTATACATCGAACAAGAGAGTTTTATTCTGACATAAGTGTTGTTAAGGGACAAAAACGTTGACTGGGACTCTGTGCTTAATTGCACAGAGCCTGCAAAATCCAAAAATTATAAAAGTATTGAATGGGTTCTGGTATTCTCCAGCTCTTCAGCAGAACAGAGACAACTTCACAAAATAAAAGATGTTGCCATGGGGAATCCAGACAGCCCATTAACAATCACAACAGAAAACTCTCACGAAAGTGCCACTCTTCAGCTCATTCACCCCTGCTCCTCCATCTGAAGCTTTGTTCCTTTTCAGATTCCTACATTCTCAGCAGAGTGCAAGAGTGCTTTTTTCTGCTCTCCTCGTGTGGTCAAAGTTAAGAAGCCAGAAAGTAACTGGCCATATGCTGATATGAACATTAAAATTCTGCAATCATTAAGAAGTTGAATTATGCTATGTTTTTTTCTCATATATTGATCTATAATTTACTTTTTACAATTTTAAATATGCAGTATAAGTAATTTTACTTCTAAATGACATTCTTTTTTTAGTGCATGTGGTTATTTACAACAAATGTAATGCTGTCTGTTGCTGAAAGCTATATACATTTACCAATTTGTAAATTTAGAAATTGTCTTCTAAAAGGAGTAACCTTGGAAAAAAATATGGTTCATAGAATGAAGTGATGGGCACCCATGGATACAATACAGTAGGTCCTCAGCTTCACCAGAAATTCAGTCTACACTGCAAATTGTAAATGTGGAGGTACTATTGGGATGATGACCTGATTAATCCATCTTGAAGGCAGCCTTTCCTAGCAGCACTGAGTGAAAGGCAGAAACCATTTCTGAATAAAGTACCAGTCTATTGCATAGCAGACTCTACTGTACAGTATACAGGTAGACATTTCAAGCTACAAATATATGAATATATAGTAGCATTAGGTAGTGTACAATTCAGGCGAAACACTGTTGTAATCTCTCTCTAACCCCACAAAGTTTTTTTTGTATTTTTCAAAATGGTGAGGTAAATACATCCAACATAACTAAATGCTGACTTGTCTCCTTTAGCTTAGAATAATAGACAAAATGAAGCTCATACAAAGTAACATGAAATCTTTCTCTTACAGTGGAAACTTCAAAATGAAAAGGTACATACGATTTTTAGAAAACAAATACATCATAATGAATTATTTATTATTTTAAGCTTCAATAATTGACGACACAGGAGACAGGAAACCATAAATCAAGTTTACCATCATCTCTAAATATCGTAGCTTTGCTTCGCTTTAGTTAAACTTCACAGATATGGAGGTATCAACTCAAATTGAACCTTTACTGCCTCCTTTCTCATTTTTTTTAATTAGCATATATTCAATCTTCCTTTTTATTGTACACAGTGTACTCAGAAGGTCATGTAGCATAATTACACTGGACTAAGTGTAGGTACAAAGACATCTCTTGGCATGAATGCTCAATTTTGGGAAAATGGTTTTGTGCTTTTTCTACCAATTTAGTGGATTTGACTTGCTGTTCTCACCAGCACAGTGTTGGTAGCATAACACTAGTCGCAATGGCATGTTTCTTTGACAGCAATGTAGTAGATGATTTCAAAACTTTTTTCATGGTCCTCAGCATATTAACTTTGGTAGTGCTAAAAAGTTATGGTTGTCTGCTCATATTTAGGATCCATCTTTTTAGGCAGCTGCTGAAGTCCTGTTTTTTCAGCTAGTACTGATGGAGGCCATGTCCTTCACTATATGATAAGCTACAGTGGTAGCAATTTCTCTCCACTTTGTTCTGTCTTTTTTTTATAAATTACACAATGTGAAAATATTACTGCTAATGTAGCTTGTTTTAAGATGACAGATTGGTGTTTGGCAGTGGAAGAAGGGTGTTTGGCATGGAGTTTAATGCACTCTTTGTACTGAACTGTGTGTTGTTGCTTGAGATGGCAGAAGAGATTGGGTATATCACTAGCTTTGGTAATGATCCTTTTTAGGCATAGCCTGCAAATGACTGTGCTTTGTTCCTTTTACGACGTTTACATATAACCTTTTATAACTTTTACCATGCAATAGATCCATAGGTGTCTTTTTTTACAGATAATATCATCACTTGTACGGAACCTCCTCTAGACTAACTTTGTCAGCATTCTGGTGGTCTGGCTTATTCTAGTCACTATGCTTCATTTCTGCAAAATAAGATGTGTAAGAGGTGCAATAAATCATGAATTATACATTAGGGGGCACAGATTGGGAAATAGACATACCATAGGATAAATGATGATGACTTGATGTATATGCATGCATAACAAGTGATTTTAATAGCTTGGCCAATTGTACATTAGCAACATTGTCATGGTGATCAAGTGCAAATACTCAAACAACAGTGCTAGGTTTTGTGCACTACACTGTTGAGTGAACACAGCTGGCTCAAAAATCAATAAATGAATACATCGTCTACATATTCTAAAAGTAAATATGTATCATATAACCTCAATATTTGTTACATTGCCCAGCTCTACCTAGAAGTATTAAAACTAATTAACAAACAAAGCTTAATAGTTTATTTAGTAACATATTGTTTTGCTAGTTTGCATTATTTATGTGTGTTTTCAGACCAACATTTCCCCTTACCGGGTAGAATATATTCTAGAGAATAAGTAAGAGCATGGATTGCTGGGCTCACCCACATTGTTATGGTGAGGCACTTAACAATACGGAGAGGTATCAGGGCAGAGCCTGACAAGACAGTTGGTCTTTACTTGTACTAAAAATGTCCTCTGAGTAACTAAAACACAACTGTGATATGAGTGTTGGCCCATTGGAAGATACCCACAGGAGGCCCAAGACACAGCAAGTGGAGCATTAAACTATCGCTAAGCATGAAGTGGGCTTGTGAATCCCACCTACCCTGTTTCTACTGTAGCCCACAAAAGGACGATTGAATTTTTCTTTTTCTTGTTTACATGATTTTTGAAATTGCATTGCAGTGAGTACATTTACATAGCTTGTAATCATACAGTACTCTACCTTAGTTAAAACAGCTTGCAAATCTTCTGTTCTTACCCATCCAGAGAGTCAATGAAGGAAGAAAAAACACTTAAGTATTTTTACCATTTAAAGTTAAAATGTTCACAATTTAGCAATTCAATTGTACATTTGTGCAATTTTCTGTGGTCAATATTATTGAATGCCTGACAAATTCTAAAGAACTTATGGCCTGTTCATTGTAAGCAGGTTTTGAGTTTTTCTAGTTTTAAATAACATAAGAGATCATTTTTTACATTGTTTATAGTGGATGGATTAACATTCTTCTAGCTAAGTAAGCTGAGATGACAATTCAGTAGTAGAATAGTATGATGTGAATTATAACAACAGGTTGTTTGTTAAGTAGTAATATCCCATCATATAACAGTGCTGTAAGTAATGTGATGTTACATCTTAGGGAGGATTATGATTCTAAGACTTTCTGATAAATAACCAAAGATTGTATTCCGGTAAGGTCTCAGCAGGGGACAAAATATTTGCAAGCAGGTGCTTGATAACATCATTTCCAATTAGGATCATGGCCTGAGCTGAGAAAAATCTGTGCAGCATGCAATTCTGAGTCAGACTAGACCATTTTTTACACAGACTGATGAAGAATCCATTTTACCAAGAGTAGATTTCCAATAACAATCGAAAACAAGTACGTGCCCGCACCCTCCGTGCCCTAGTGCACCGTATTCATTTATTTAAAAACTACACATCTACATAAGGCTTACATACTGTACATCTCATATTCTTATGAGAAAACTGTACATCTTGTAGATACTACCTGTATCTTTATTACAGCTTGAAAGTGTGGTTTCTATAGAAGATATTAAGATAATATTAGAAATGATAACCATCTTTATCTTTAGTCTCAACTTGCATGTACATAGTAGAAGCAAGCTAATATATTTGAAGAACAGTTCAAATAATGCATATATATTGTAAATATACAGCTATCTAAAGATCTTAATGCTGGCCATATTCATCCATCCATCATCCAACCCACTATATCTTAACTACAGGGTCACGGGGGTCTGCTGGAGCCTATCCCAGCCAACACAGGGCGCAAGGCAGGAAACAAACCCTGGGCAGGGCGCCAGCCCACCACAACTGGCCATATTACATATGTTAAATATTGGATTAATTAGAGATGGAGGCGATATGAAATTTTCTTGTAAGAGTACAGTTGACATTTACATCTCAGCCTTAAAGTGTCCTCGGAATTGGTACAGTGTTCTGTAAGATTGCTGAATAACCATATTTCTCTGCACAGATCTAAACTTGCTGGGAGGAATTAGAGATCTACATTGCTAAACAAGCCAGTACAAGTACAGTTCTTTGTAATAATTTCTGTAATCCCATAATACATGTACTACATTTTCAACCCATTAGTAGAACTGAAAGTTGGGGAACAATATGCCCTCATTGACTTGCTTAGACCTCAGAAAAATGAAAAATGTGCTGCCTTTTTATTTTAAATGAACACAGTTTCAAAGGCATGTGTCTTTGAATGCACTGAAAAAGGTAAATAAAGTGTCAGTAGATATTCATTTTAACAATGTTAAATCTCCCAGCTAAATTAAGATGAAGAACATGAACAGTTAATAAGGTCTGGCTTCTCTGTTTCCACCTTGTCACTGAAATGTAATTTGAACACAGTAGCAGTTTAAGTCATTGTGGAGCTATTATTCCTGTTTATCTGAACTGTTTTAAGACAGTTAAAGAAAATTGATCAACGTTCAGCTAAAGTGCAAGACTGTTTTAAAGGGAAATAGTTTATGTCTATAATATAATGCCCATGTCATATGCATATCATTTACTGATAAGTTAATGAATACTTAAAAACAATTTTAAGTACTATTGCTAAATTCATATTTTAAAATATAATGAAAGTACGATTTTTCAAAAAGATTTGGGTGGCACAATTGCACAGTAGTCAGTACTGCTGCCTCACATCTGCAGAGCTCCTGCCTGGGAAACTGTCTGTGTACAGTTTGTATGCTGCCTGCAAGGGTTACTCTGGCCATCTGTCACATCCCATAGGTGTATGCCTTAAGTTCATTGGTAACCCTAAATAAACGTAAGTGAATGTGAAGTTGATTCTATCTTGTGATCAGTGCTGCCGAGATGGGTTTCCTATGACCATTTATTGGAAAAAGTGGCTTCATAAGCTGGACTGATGGGTGATTAATTGCTGTTTTTTGCATTGCTAAGCACTCCATGATTATATCAACTTAATATTCCCATTTCTTTTCTCTTTCTGGGGATGAAAGCCAAAAAAAATGCAAAGCATTAGTTTTAATGTAAAATAAGTCTTCAGTAGAATTATGTATATGCATATTTTTAAAGATACTGTATAGACTATTTCCAGTGGCATTGTTATTAAAGTGGTTTATCATCATATATATTTAATGAGAATAATGTCCATTTTAATTTTAAGGCTTTCGCATTCAAACAGTACTGTGCAGCTGCACCAGCCAATAGCCATGGACGTGTCTGATATCTGTGTTTTATTATGTTAGCAACTGCATGTCTCTCTATTGTTTTGCCTGAAAGAATTTAACATTGTGCTTTAATGGAAAGAAATTATGAACGGAAATAATGGAAAGATTGGATCACAGTCCTGCGCTCTTCATTGTGCAACTATCTGATCTGTGTGATTGGGGTCCTGAGTCTATCTCTAGCCTTTAATGTCTATACGCAGCACTATTGCATCCTGGTAAGGAACACTTCATTGTTTTTCAGTCTACAGGTTGAAGATTCCATGAGATACTGAGTCTTTGCTTCTGGAAAGTGAGGCATTTCACTTAATGTGAAGGTGTACATTATCACTGAAGCAGTCCATGACATAATTTTAGCATTAGTTGGTTGAGACGATTATACAGTCACAATAATTTCAATAGGACTCAGTGAACGAAAGACGATTCAAAACTTCACAGTTGTGAAAATACTGTACAGTAAATTGAAAAAAGTTTTTGTGTGAATTGGCAAAATACTAAAAAACATCTCCATAGTCACCACGCTTACTGTATATGTGTTTTCCATACTTGATATTGAATTATTGCACTGGATATTTGTCGGTTTGTTTACTGTCTTAATCCAGTCATCTTTGAGTGCTGTGCTGATTTTCCCAATCACCCTTTTATTTGAGGTGACAATTAAAATAACTGATAATAAAACAATAAGTGTCTAAAAATATAATTTTATAGTAGGATTTTGCTTTAGTAAACACAATCTGTTTTCTGAATCTGTGTTTACAGTTGAAAGTTGCACAGAGCCAGTTCAAATGAACATATAATAAGTCGACTCGAATAAGACACAGAGCACGTTTATGGAAACATTCATAATCATTTAGATCTGACCAGTTAAATGTCAGTAGTTATCCTAACAGTATGTTTTTGGATTGAGGGAGGAAGGTGGACACACAAAGAAAGCCCCTTCTCAGGGAATCAGACATAGTCAGGAATCAGCTTTACCCACAAATAAGGACATAAAATTCACTGAATCCTTACCATTTACATCAAGCACAAAAGCAAGCACCTCCCTGCGTGGAGTTTGCATGATCTTCCCGTGTCTGCGTGGGTGTCCTCCGCGTGCTCTGGTTTCCTCCCACAGTCCAAAGACATGCAGGTTAGGTGCATTGGTGATCCTAAATGGTCCCTAGTGTGTACTTGGTGTGTGGGTATGTGTGTGTGCCCTGTGGTGGTCTGACGCCCTGCCCAGGATTTGTTCCTGCCTTGTGCTCTGTGTTGGCTGGGTTTGGCTCCAGCAGACCCCTGTGACCCTGTGTTAGGATACTGTATAGTGGGTTGGATAATGACTGACTGACAAAAGCAAGAAAATACAGAATAAGAAACAAGTAATTGCTGCTGCTTTTTCATCAAATACTTTTTTTGATAAAAAAGAAAAGTAATTTTTTTAAGCAATCTTTCAAAATATTTATAGATCAGAGATTACAAGTATCACCGATTGTTGTAGTGTCTCATTTTTTGGCCCATAGTTAGGCTGGCAGTCTGGTCCAGCAGCTAAGACTTTAGACTTTAAATAACAAGGCTGCAAGTTCAGCCGCCATCTCCGACTCATTGTACATAACTCCAATTCTAAACAATTGTACTAGAGCTCTGTTCTGGTCTTGACACCGTGTTCAAAATAAAATAAAACGTCCTTGTTTGTTTCTTTGTCATGGCATTCTGTCCATGAATACCTGATCACTGTGCCTACTGCAGCATCACACTAATAATGGACGACCTTAACACCTGCTTTCATTGAATTGCGTGAAGGTGGCAGTTACTGTCGATTGTGCTGAGTCTGCGCCGTGGCACAGAGGACCAGTCTAATTTAGCTGACACAAACTCTATGTTTTCAGTCCCTGATTGCTTCTCATCTGAAATTCTCAACAGCAGTCTTGTTCAAGGTCAGATCCAGCAGTCGTGAGGATTCGAATATTACATTTTCTTACAAGTTTTGCACTGGTTATTTATTACCTGCTGAATGTCACAGGAAATGTGTAACCCTTGTACAGCCTCTCAATGTTCTGTGTTTATGCTTGTAACACATCTCCAATTTTTCATGTGAAACCCTGGACTTCTGTCTATCTTTGCTCTATTTATGCATGTTTTTGTAGGTGTGGAAAGAAGAAATTAATTTTCTCAATTAGGGATAATATAGTTTAATTGTGTAATGGTTAACTCTATCCCATCTGCAATCACTGCAATGTAGGGTACACAACCCCAGACATAGCACAAGCTTATCAGAAGGCACACCACCAGTCAGTCTAGCAGCATGCATAAGAGTGTTAGTGAAAATGGGAAGGCCATGCAGTGTCCTCACTGAAGAACTCCAGAAGATCACATTGAACCAAGACTAGGACTAAATCTGGCTGTGAACTGTCTTAAAAGCATTGAAAAGTATCCTTATTATTAAATAAATAATCTCAGGGCAACATATTAGACTTGTTTGTATCTGAACTGTGATGCCTGCTGTATGTAATTGGTTTCATCTTGATTGTGTATCCCTAGGAAAAAAAAACAAAACATCTTTGCTTGGTTCTTAATTGCATTTTGTGGCAACAATATGTAACTTAATAAACACCCAGAGTATCTGGAAAACTCTGATGTACCAGACGCATCATTTAGAGTAACGGGTCCTGTTACTTTTTTTGTGTGTTGCTTTGAAGTAAATTGTCGGAGGAAAAATCAAAGTCTCTAAAATGCACATTAGGCTGAGAAATATTCATAAGGTTATGAATTCCCTTTAACCTGATAAAAAACATTAAAACTAACAATTGAAGGTTACATTCATAACAATGAATATTAAGTCATTTGAAATTTTCTAGTTGCTGTGAGAATTTCAAATTATCTAGTTTAGCACCACTAAATCATTTTATTTTATTGTATATGTTATCATATATACTGCCAAAAAGCATTTTACACGCAATTTAGATTGGAGTACAAGAAATACAAAAGAAAACAATATATGAGATTAAGTGAACAGTGAACAACATTTTTCTGTAGCACATCTGCACATAAAGTGTGTTGGTCAAAGTGATTTACAAGAAGTTAAAGACAAAAAAATCACACTTGCAAAGAATAAGTAAATACATGAATTATAAATAAAAAATTATATAAATAAAATAATAAATAATACATAAATTCGAGCTTATGTACAGTAATATAGATAAGTCACTGAAATGGTGGAGTCCATGAGTATGTATTAAATTGCTAAACAACAACAACAACAACAACATTTATTTATATAGCACATTTTCATACAAACAGTAGCTCAAAGTGCTTTACATATTAAAGAATAGAAAAATGAAAGACACAATTATAAAACAAAACAAATCAACATTAACATCGAATAAGAGTAAGGTTCAATGGCCAGGGGGGACAGAAAAAACAAAAAACTCCAGACGGCTGGAGAAAAAATAAAATCTGTAGGGATTCCAGACCATGAGACCGCCCAGTCCCCTCTGTTGTTGTTGAAGACTAAACTTCGGACAGAAAGGCCCACAAACAAACAGCAACTGAAAGCCGCTGCAGTAGAGGCCTGGAAGAGCATTAAAAGGAGGAAATCCAGCATCTGGTGATGTCCATGAGTTCAACACTTCAGGCTGTCGTTGCCAGCAAAGGGTTTTCAACCAAGTATTAGAAATGAACATTTTATTTCCAGTTATTTAATTTGTCCAATTACTTTTGAGCCCCTGAAACTAAGGGACCGTGCCAAAAAATGCCCCAGTTGCCACACACCTCCATGCAATCCCCTTGCTCAACCCACCAAACCAAAGCCGAAAGCCTGCACCCCAACCGCAACCGAGCCGTCCCATCCAAAATCCATTGTGGCAATGCACAGAACCAAAACCAGAAAAAAGCTGTCTCCCTCCAAATATCCATGGACCTAACTATATTCAAAATGCATAATTATATTGTCTCAACGGAAGTAACAATTAACCTAATAAGCACTCATTTTCTGATGTGGCAAGAAATCAGAATCTCTAGAAAATAAAATCACACACCAGGACAGAACTAGTAATCGTCATGCAAACGACGCTTACATAAAATCAAACTGAGTTGATAAATTGGGGTCAAAAAGCAAAATGTAACTAGCATATTAACTAGCTTACTACAAAAGCCAACTTAAAGCAATTATAAACTATTATTATACATAAAGATAATATATACATTACTTTGAAAGGTATTGTTTAGAATTTGTTAATTGAATCATATAAAAAACAGCAATGTATGTAATTTAACATGGAATATAGAGAATGTGAGCAGATGCACACCTGGCAAGACGCTGCAATAGGAAAGGGCACTTTAATAAATTCCACTGAGGAAACACTTGGGTCGCTAATTAACATATACTATGTGCCTCAGAATGCTTTAAGAGTTCGGGTTAAGCAAAGAGAGAAACAACATGTAATGCTCTCCTAGGATGACTGGAGGCAAACAACGGTAGACTAGACTTAAACTGATGTTTAAGTCTCTAGTATTATAGCGAGAAGTTTGATGCTATGGTCAGATGGCCAGGGAGGACAGAAAATAAAACTTTTGCCGAGATGGAAAAAATGAACCTACAGGGGTTCCAAAGGTTAAAAGATCAACAGAACTTCATAGGCATTGTACTAAACATAAATATGCTAGAGAAACAATAATAGAAGTCAGCAATGATTGCAAATCTATAAAGTGTATGACATTGCACATATTATGATCTATTAGAACCACCACAAGGAAAAACAAAACTATGAAAAGCCACTTTTTTTAAGAATTTTTAAAATGTCCTACAGTAATAGGCTGGAATATCTCAATTGGTAAAGCATTTCCAGATTTTCACTGCATAACAGCTGTGAACGATAGGGGGCGCTCTCGCTCCCTTGAACCCCTGTCCACGACTCCAGACACCAGGTAATAGTCCAAATGTTGACTTTATTTTTCTTCCACCGTGCACAAAGCACACTCTCCACCACAATACTCATATAAATCACAATAATAATAAATAACCAATCCTCCAGCTCCCAGACGCGTTGCCACCCTTCCATCCAGCTCAGCTCATTGTCTGGGAGCTCCCACAGTCCTTTTATACTCCCTGACCCGGAGGTGTTTCTGCCCAACAGTCCACGAGTCCTTATTCCTTCCGGGTCAGGGTAAATAGTTCTTTTCTTCAACCCGGAAGTCCGTCGCTCTTCCTATGACGAACCTCCGGGTCACAGGGCACGAAGAAGCCCTCGGTCCTCCCTGCAGCTGCCTCCTGTGGCCCCCACGGCATCCAGCAGGGCTTTGCATAAAAACTCCATTGTCCATGATGCCCTGCTGGTCTTCTGGGGACCTCCATGCTGCAAGGAGGGCTCCACCTGGCGGCTTGGGGGTATTGGCCAGGATAAATGACCGGCCATCCTTCACACAGCAAAAGGCCACATCACCACTTCTTTTATGTTTAGCTCTTTGAACGTTGTTTCAAGATCAATGCAGTTTAATTTAATTCATTTTTGCATGTCCCTCTTCTCTAAGTAGAGGCTCAAAGTACTTACACAAGAATATCACTGCAATCACAGAAATAGTTAAGCCATAAATATTTACATACGAGGGGTGTTCAAATAGTTTCCATACTTTTATATTTTCGTTGGAAATCGTGAAGGAAGGAGTAGTAATTGGGCATTAAAAAGTTGGTACGACGCTGGGAAAATTGCATCACAGACGAAGGTGACTATGTAGAAAAGTGGTGTAATTTGTTTTTGAAATTCTTAATAAATAGAATTTAAAAAAAGTGTGGAAACTTTTTGAATGTCCCTCGTACATGGACAATGAAATGTGTTTTTAATAAATTGCTAAAACATTAACATGATAATTGAAATATTGTTAGTTGACAAAGAGAGAAACACACAATTTGCAGTCAGTGTCATTTATGGGGAAAATTTTTCAGGGGTTCATGACCTGTTTTATTAGACAAAGTCATTTGGTGACATTGGGCATTTGTCTGCCCACACTCTCATGAGCTTTCAACAATATTATATTTATGTGCTTGGCAGCTTAATAAGAAAATTAAATCCTTTCATTATTGGATTTTAGGGCTCCCAAAATCTCTTGTGTCTTTCCCAAGGGCAGGAAGAGTAGCATAGCAATATAGTATAGTCCATGAGTGCTGCAGCAGGGTACTGAGGAGAGAAGCAGAATAGAGGAAGTTCAGTGGCTGTTCAGAATAATCGTTACACTTATATTTTTGTGTAAATGACTAGCAAACAAAGAGACTGAACACTTTTCAGAGTAGTTATTGTGTATTGTGGAAATGATTTTCAATGGCACAATTACTCATGTGATCATTAAGTAGAATGAATCTGAGTGACAGTCACTTTTTTAATTTTTTAATGCTGCTGTATGCACACCTTTGTGATTTGTAAAGCCCAGCACCCTTTCTCACACACAGATAGAGCTATTTCACTGGGTTCATTGTAGAGATATTCAGCTTTCCCTGTCACACGCAATCTGCATAGATGGAATATTCACTCTACCCAGTGTCAACTGAAAACTTAAACTTAGGTGTATTCATTGATCGTATAGATGAAGGAATGGACAGAGGTTTGTTTACAAAGTTGTGACCCATTTAAGCCTGAAATTACCCACACCTTTGAAACTTTCGTCCCTGGTTTACAGATAATACATGTTATTGCTCAGCATGAATTTCAGGTTTCTATCTTTTACATCTTTCAGTCTTCAGCACCAACCATCCCAGCCACTAAATACATAGTGCAAGCTGTACACTGTTATTTCTTTTGGTAAGTAATCCTTCATCCCAAAGTCACACGACATGCCTTTTTTGGTTTGCTGTGAGTCCAAGGGAAGTGTGTGTAAAACAGGCAGGTGATTTGTATTGTTATTTGCACCATGGGCTGGAGTCTGCAACAGTATTCAGCCTGTTTCTGCTTCTGGCCCCTCATTTCCCTAAAATTTTGAAGCATGCCTCTTCAAAGTCAGGTGTGGCTGGATGCTCGTCTCTAGTAATTATGGTGGGAATAACCAAGAACAATCCTATACAATATTATCACAGTACTTGAGTCACAATAGGATAATGTAGCATTTTTTTAAAGGTTTTGCAGTATATTAAGCATTCTAATTCAATTTTGTCATATAATCAAATTTATTATTCTCTTTTATTTGTCTGAAGGTAATATTGAAACCATATCTTTATAGAGTCAACAAACAGATTTCATGGTTCTGCTTATTTATGTAATATAACTTTTGTTTAAGTTTCTTTTTTGTTTAATTTCAAGCATTTTGTCATTGTTTATTTTATTTAGTTCTGCAGTGTGCATAATTCTTCATTGTTGTGTAGTTATATTAAGGGTGAGGATGCCTACTGGTCTAATGTGGTTCATGTCCATCTGTTCTTGGTGTTGGTGAGTTCTCTTGTGTTTTGGATTATTTTTGTTAGTATTGCATTACTGGACTTCTGACCTTTACTTAGCTTTTGACCACTTGTTTTGGATTCTGTATTGGGACTTTGTTTTCTATCGGGTTGCCTTTGGGGATGTGCATTTTTGCCTTTTTGTGCTCTTTGAGCATTTTACAGTTTCAGAGCCTTATGAAAATAAAACCTTTCTGTTTTTACAAAGATTCTTCTTCTGCCCTTTATTAGACAGCCAGAGGTTTATAGTGCTCCTCTCCTTATAAGGGTACTTAGTAATGCATTTTGGGACTCGCAATTTTATGGACTTTGGGGGACTTACTGTATAGATTTGTGGCCTGTTTCCCATTCCCATTTAGAGGACTAGCTTTTCTTGAAGCCAGTAGGTTCCCTCTGGTAACTGACTGAGTCAAGTGTGCCCCTGCTGGGTGCATCAGTGAGGAATTTGGCATGCTCCCCAGTGAAGATTGTGGAGGAGAACTCCCCACATTGTAACAATAGATACATTGCATACTTTAGCTCTGGATGATTCCTTGCTCCTTAAGACAGGCCTTTTTGTTTGAGATGGGCCTTTATTGCCTGTCAAGCAATAATTGAAATGTGAATGTTTCATATTTAAAATATATAACTTGAAAATATCTGAATGTTTGTTTAAAATTATGGTGGCTACATGCATTTATTTCTAGGGATCCAGCTTTTGTTGCATTTTATGGCATACTGACGATTTCTGCACATGCCCCCCATTCATTCTCAAAGATTCATAGACACTTTTCCCTACGGTCTCTCTTGCAGTGTCCACATACCTTTTTCCAATTTAAAAGGACATTTAAGACAGCGTATGAACAGAGAACCACAAATAAATCTTCTATATAAGTCTGTGCATGTACAAATTCTGAAAATACAGTATAAATCAAACTACAAATACTCATGTCAGGTAGAGGGGGGAGACAGTTATAATTTGCTGCTTTGTCAGAGTATTATATGGTAGTATTTATGAGATGCATATTTAATATCTAATCCTTTCTTACTCTAACAACAGGAAAAACAAAATGAACACAAATGCAAGACTTTGAAGTGGACGGATCATTTTGTATAATAACCTCTATAATCTATAAAAATGTGAAAGCTTTGAATTTTGTTATGAAAATACTAAATACCCACAGACAAGCAAAATAAAAATGCCAAAACAATCTTGATACTTGGTCTTAATAACAAATCACATATCTAGAAAAATGTTGAAATATTATAGATCTGATGTTAAATAAATAAACCACAGGAGATCAGGGGCCTCATGTATAACGCCGTGTGTAGAACTCGCACTATAACATGGCGTAAGCACAAAAGCCGAAATGTGCTTACTCACAGAAAAATCCAGATGCAGGAATCTGTGCGTACTCCAACTTCCACGTTCTTCTGCTACATAAATCCCGATCAGCGTGAAAACTAACGCTCGTGCACGCGCTTCATGTAACGCCCCAACTCCACCCAGAATTACGCCTCTTTGAATATGCAAATCAATATAAATCGCCCTTAAGCTCAGCATTCTGTGAAAAGAGAATGGGAAAAGCACGGGGAAAATATAAGAATTTCAGCGAATACCAAGTGGAGGCAAAGGAAAAACATACTATTTGTTCAAATAAACCGTGGTATAATCAACAAAAGGAAGTTGATCGAGTGACATAGCGTGTTGGAGAAACTTGAAAGCTCACATTCACAAAATCGCACAGTGCCGGAAATAAAAAAGAAGTCACATATCAAAGTCGCCGTGGAAAGCCGAGTTGTAGCCCACTGTCTGAGTGTCATATGAAAGCTTATTAGGTACAGAGAAAAAAAAGGCACACAGTGGGGAAAAAGCACGAAATGTCAACTTCAATCTCGACATTTCAACTTTAATCACGTAATTTATTTTGTCATTAAAGTAGAACATCATAAACTTCATCTTAAAATCATTTAATGAACCAGTTTCTCAAATCACATCGTAATTAAAGTAGCACGTTAAATGCTTTGTTTTGTATTTGATCTTCTATGTGCTCTATGTGTGTGGATCACTACTTGCTTCTTAAAAAGGCTCTCTTCCTCCAACTGGACACAGAATCCATTACATTCGTGATATTACAGCTCTCTGAATAACTAAAATACTGAGATGTATACGTGATATCATTTTTATGATGATAGGAGTTAAAGCACGTTATTAAACATGTGTTTCACTTCAATGAAGTAATTTATTGCAGCAGTACTCAGGGGCGGCTCTAGGCTTGTGGTGGCACTGGGCACCACCGCCCAGTGTCGGTAAGGCAGCTTATGCATGGTGGATGGCCACGTCCTTTGCAGACACAGTATAGCCGCCTCGTGCTCATGACACAAGCATTTAACTTTTGCCGAAATTTGTCGCTGCGTTTTTAGCTGTGTTATTATTTTCTCTTTCTGTTTTATATTCAATATATTTTAGCGTAGCCACCCCTGCAGTCCTTACTTTTCTTTCCTCAAGTAACCGATCCCCACACAATCAGCTCTGTAATAGAAATTAAGCCATCTGTAAGCTTAGCACCGATTCTTCAAAACGTTTAAGGAACATTGAAATATCTTCGTAGTACATGTTTAATTATTCTATCCTTCCCAGTGAAGAATATAGATTATTTAAATGAAGTTAAAGTTTTATCTGTATAATTTAATAAACATATTTTGCTGCATTTCACCTTAAAAATGATAGTGTCATCATATGTAAATACGCGCTTTATAAAGTGGCTCAGGTTGTGCGATATTATAACTATAGTGCAAGTTTACAGTTGGGTGATTGTACTTATAAGTACAAACAGTTCTACAAGGTGCAATTGATTGAGTGCATTTAAAGTTCTTGGGATGAATCTGTTTCTGAACCGTGAGGTCCGTGCAGGAAAGGCTTTAAAACGTTTTGCAGTGGCTGAGACAGCGTGTCCTTGAAGCTGTATACTGATAATTCTCGTTCCGATCAGCTGCTGCTGTGATTCCTCACTCAGATACAGTGATATAAGTACTCCGAGTGGTGCAGTGAGAGTAATATGGAAAAAGATGATCCGCTGTGGCAACTTCTAATGGGAGCAGCTGAAAGAAGAAGAAGAAGGTGCAGTGACAGTATTTGCAATACTATGGCTGTTCCCTGGACCATTATATTGTTACAAATTAATTACAATCGGATGCGTTACAATAATAAACAATATGCGGTTAGTTTCAGTGTATTTATAAAGCCGCGTCAGAAAAATAAGGTGTAACCACACAGGAACAGTAGCATTGCTTTGACGCTGGGTGCCACCAGTCTGCAAAACCGAGCGGAGAACTTGCGTACAAGAAGGTATGAGGTACCGTGGAAAAGTGCGTGGCTTTACGCCAAGTGTAGGTTTTATACATCGCGATTTGAACATGGAAAAGTTCTTACGCAACATTTCTGTACGTACGCACCGTTTATACATGAGGCCCCAGGTCTGCAGACTCAGACAATTTGTGTCTTTGCTTAGAAGCATCTGGAAGGGCTGTGCTTCTTAATAAAATCTCATAACAGGCAGTGACAAATGAATTTATAAGCAGGAAAAGACAGATGAACCAATTGGGATTGGAATATTCACTTTTGGCACGGACAGACGCACTTACAATGCAGTTTCCAAAAAACACAATGTTAGTATAAAACTGCATTTAATGCTGGCCCCTTAACTTCTGGTCAGGGTGGAGTGGTGGCTCTGATTCTAGGGAGTTGCACTGGCAATTGGAAGGTTGCTGGTTCGAATCCCGTAAAACGCCAAAAGTGACACTACTTCGTTGGGCCCTTGAGCAAGGTCCTTAACCTGCAATTGATCCGTCCTGGGTATAACATTAATCTGCATCCAGTAGGCCCTCCACACTGCAGGGAAAAACCTGGGGGTTGGTGGCAGAATTGGCACTTCAGCCACCATAAAAAAAAAACTCACACTAGTTCCATTCCATCTGAACTCGTGTGGTGCTGAGGTATCACCCATTGTATGGCTGCACTCGGGTCCTAATCTGGGATCGCCATGTGGTGGGTGTGGGAATGCGCTGTATCAGCGTGTGCTCCTAACCTCCTCCACATTAACTAAAGTACTTACCTGGTCATCTAATTATGATTAATTAAGCATAGTCAGCAGACATGTAGCTGTTTTGGTATCTTATGGAGCTTACAACAAATCCTTGCCCCTATCTCTTATTTATGAAGATATTTATGGCTGAACTTAAAAGCCTTTTTTGTCTGCCAGGGGATGCAAAAAAATGAGTGTTAAGGTTTTTTACTTACTAAGTGTTTTTGGCTAATTTTCAATGTCTATTTTGATTCAAGTGTCCTTTGCTAGCTCACCTAAAAAGTAAGCATTGTTTTGTATGACACCATTCATTTTAATTCATATACTGTATATGTATAGACCAGGGCTTGAATATGGCTTGTGTGCACTGGTATGGAGTACCAGCACTTCTCAGTTTTTATCAGCTGTGTCCTGTCAATGTTTGGTTTGTACCAGTAGAGTTTTTGAGTTTATTAACTTGCTTTATGCATATCCAACACAACCTCCACCTTCCCATACTCTTAGATTGACTGTTAGGGAAATTGCACCACTCAAAACTCCTAGGGATCTCTTCCCTGTGCTTCAACTGAATGTCATTGTGTTGTGGTCCTCAAAGCTTACACTCCCCACTTTCCAGTCTTGAACACATTGCGCCAGTGTAGCACAGCTACTTAAAATAACCTACATCTCCCAGCAGACATGGCAGTATAATGCTACTCGGAATGCAGGGCTCGCTGAGAAGACAATTAATCAAGCAGACTATTTGAAAAGGATCCAAAAGACGCAGAAGAGATCACAGTCATCTGTCAGTTTTTGTTTCTACTCATCACATACCTCATTGGATTACAACTGCCACTACCTTGGATTACAGTTTCGTCTGGATGCATCTGCCGTCCTCTGTCTGCTTGTCCTTGTGAGTTTGTGTTGATTGGATACGTCTTCGTCTGTGGTATACTCTCAATCACCTCAAATCCTCATGCGCCAATGGGAACCTGGTAGGAAAAAACTTTACATTTCTTTCAGAGGGCTGTTCACAAGGATTTTCATTGTACACATTAATTGACAACTGGCCCTGCTGTACTGGACTTTATGGACTTTGTTGGTAGCGTGTATTGTTTACTCTATAGTGTATATAAATAATTATTGGCATTGTGTAATATTGTTTGTGTTTTTCATTATGTGATTAATATGTTCTTTACTATGTATCTATTCATTGAGCCAGTTATCAGTGTTTCTGTGTTTGATTGTGTGTGTGGCAGGTCAAGGCTGGGTGTGTTCCTAGGGTCCCTGCAATAAATAAACAAATTGCTGTCTTCAAACTGTCTGAATCTTAGCATCCCCTTGAACACTACACCAGCACTTTGGTATATCCACTTCAGGCACAGGTTTATAATTTCAGTGTGAATCTATAGCCCTGTAAAGTATCATTTCATTACATTTTTGATGGTTCCCCTCCTTTTTAAACCACCAGTTACGGATTGTTGCCCCTCTGTGAAACTAGTTCAGACACCTTTGTGACCCCAGGAATGATTACAGATTTGGTCTGTGCCTTTGGTATTGGCATCTCATTTATGACAAGATTATAACCATACTCTGTGAAGGCTGTAGTTGTTTGCCCTTCTTTGCTTTTCTTCACCATTTGTTACCCAGCATCTAACATTTGTTACACAGTCACAAATGGTTAGCCCTACTCCACCTGAATTAAGGAAGATCTTTCTTGTGATTCTGCTTAGTGATCGTGACATTTTTTCTCTAGTATTCACATACTGCCAAGCTATTACTTGTGGGCTCATGAGTGACAATTTCATCTTAATGGAAGGAATCTGGACATAGTCTGCATGCCTTCAATCTCAAAAGTAAGATTCTCAATTTTTTGATCAATTGTAGACAAATCATTAGCATCATCTTCTTTTTTCTATCACTTGTATGACATCTGTCCATTTTTCTGTTTTGTGTTTTGCCTTCAATGAAGAAAGTATTTGGCCTCAGGTATTAGGCTGAATTTTCTCAGTGGCAGTTCCGCTACATAGTCACCCTCAGGAAATCAGTGGTTCCATGTCCTCTATACCACTAACCAGATGCTTTGTTAATGTTTCATTTTCAGTAATACTCTGAGTGGTGACAGTACAAAGCCTCTGCTTATCTTTTTGATTTCTGGGTGCCCCTCTCTAAAAACTGATAAATAGCATTTGCGTCTAAAACTTACAAATTTAAGTACACTAAAAGGAAGAGAGTGTCATCTTGGATCTTAATTAAATTAACAACTGTCATTTGATTTTTTCCTTTGAAAATTTAAATACTTTTGTTTGGTAAATATTAGTCAAATACAATCTTAAAAAAGCTTCAGAATTTGTAACATCTTTCAATTATCATGCACTATGTACAAAATCAAAATTATTTTTTTCAGTTTTTATGAAGACATTGAAAATATTTTCAAGGAAGTCTGCTGCTAATCAGACTGAGTAGCTCATAATATACTAACACACATTGACACCAAAAATGCACATGAAAATAGCATCATTGATTTGTCTTTGTGAGGTAAGTGCAAGGAATTTTTTCATTTTGCATCGGCACCTAATGTGACAAAAACAGTAGTCAACATGAAATGTATCCTTAAGGAGCAATAGAACTGCATTTCTGTAACTTTAGTTTTATGAATAATAGTCTCTTTGTAATCTAGAACTTGGAATCAATCGTTACACTGAAACAGATTTCACCTACAGTAGTAGCTAGTGTTCACTACACATGACGTACTGCTGTGCTGTGGCCTTTAATCTGGTTAAAGGTTATACTTCTAATTTGTGATTTTAAATTATGCTGCATCTTTCAAATTGCAGAGAAGAAAGATGCTGACACCCAGTTCCATTTATTGTCAATCTGTTACCACTTTCTCAGTCAAAGTGAAATTTCCACAAACAAAAAGGAGGGAGTTTCCAAGCATCTGGCTTGTAAATTGCCCACTAATAATGAAGGAAGCCTGTGGAAAGGCACGTTAACACGCAGACTGAAATATGAACAATAATAAAATAATTAGACATTCCAAAATATAAAGAGCATTAAGACATCATATTAACAAGCTCAATCATATAAAAATGCTAACAAATCAAATATTTCAACTACTTACAATACAACATATCCCGCCACTGTTCTGGTCTCTGAATATTGGGAGGAGTTTACAAAAATGATGCTGCATAACCAGAATAAAATATTGGGACAAGTGTAATGAGAATAAAGCAAGGGAGCACATGAAATACAATGGCTATGTGTCAGGATTTGGTAAAGTTAATAAAGGTATGCATTATTTTATGTCCTCATTACATTACAGAAGCAATTATGACTGGCAGGCATCATTACTTACTGTATCATAACCTATTAATGTTGTCAAGAATGCATTATATTTTATTTGTAATGTTTTCATTTTGTGCTGATATGTTTTTGTTACTTGTTGTTCAATTGTTTTTTTTTTATCATTCCCCCAAAATATTTAAAAAAACATTTGTGTGCTTTCAGTTAACAATCAATTCCTAATCAGCATTTGAGAGTGCAGCCTACAACTGACTACGCCTCCTTTATCTAATCTTAGTATGTGGTCCAGATTAAATTAAACTATGTCATTTTCATTTTAGTTTTGTGTGCATTGGAATGGAGTACCTATCCAGCTATTAGGGTGGAGCCTGGGCTGCACTTGTAGGTCCACCTTCATTTGCTTACTAATGGTAAATTGGCTGCATTCTAGTAATGGGAAGGTCAAGGAAAATAAAAGATGCTTCACAGATACAGCTATGTACTTTATTTACATTTTGCAGTTTACCACTGTGAAAAACCATTAGTCTAAAGTTTGCTCCTGACATGCCCTTGTAGGAAAATGGCAGCGAAAAATGGTTCCTTAAGAGCAGGGAGATGGGAAAAGCAAAACTTTGATCAGGGACAAAACACAAGATTAAAAATTCCAGGAAAACAACATCGAAACTAAAAGAAGTTTGAACTGCCCAGAGAGGATTTGTAACCGTTAAAGTAAATGAAAATTTCTTTACCAAAGAGACATTGTACAAAAGTCGGAACACGCTGTTTGTTGCGTCATCACGCTCACAGGTTCTGTATGCGTGAGCGTGCGCACGTGTTGTTTTTCTGTATCTGATACGCGGAAAACGCTGTACTTTCAGGAGTCTGAACGCACTTGCATTTATTCCATTGTTTGTTGACTTTGTGTGCGTCTGTTTGATGTAAGTCACGCTTTGCTGTTTATTTCAATAGAAATAATTTCTGCAAGTAATGGTAAATCTCGTAACGTTGTTTTACTAGCAAGTTCAGACAACCCTTTATGTCAAAGTGTGTTCAGTTTAACGTTCAAAATTGTATAAGTACATTCAGAAATATTGCTTCTTTATTATATATAAGAGCTTCAAGAAACAGACTTGGTAATATTTGCTTAAGTATTGATTTATCTGAGTCTGTACAGCGCTAACGTATTTCGTAAGTTTTATTTAGTACCTTTTGTCAATGAAAGCACGTCATGGCGCTGTGTTAATTTCTGCTGCCATCTACTGACCTTTTTGGGCATTACATGTTTAGCGTTCTCTGAGCCTTTATTTTGTGAGTTATTTTATGTTATTGTATTTGTTCTGTTTCAGAAACCACACATAAATATTTGTCTTCAAATAAACGTTAAGTTCTACAAAGCCATTGCAACTATTCTTTCCTTTGCATCGTTCAGTAGTTAATTAAGATCTTCCTACCTTAATTCTGGTCTGCTTCATCCTTCTTATCGAGGATTAGGATTTGGTGCCACAGACACACACCAGTTTGACGCACACACTGTTTAACAAGTGGTCCTTCGAGCCGGAATTTACTTGTGTGTACCAGCATCCATGGCAGCATCCAGAAAGACAAGGGAGGAGCCACTGACATGTAATCCCCGTCCAAGCCGGACCCGCCGCATCCCAGGACATCTGGAGGACTACGTACTCAGTTACAATCCCAGGAATGATTATGAAACAGCTGAATTTAGGGAATCAGAGAATACTCAATGGCAATACATGCAGGAACGATGGAAGGATCTTCGTCTGCAGATGGAAGAACTTCAGGACATGATGGATTCTGCAGCAATCTCTTCTGCCAGGACATTATCTCCAAAAAGACAATCCATCAATCAACAAGCAGGGACCTTTCCACCTATGAAGTGCCCACAACCACAATCTCGCATTCAGCGTAGCTCCAGCATGCCTTTGCTTGAACCCAGAAGTCCTCATATACAGCTCGCTACCCCTCACCATGAATCAGCTGAAGAGTTATCACAATGCTTCTCAAACATGCAGACCCCTCGCAAACAAGTTTCTACAAGTGGTCATCACCAGACCCTCTGGGAACCATTTCTTCACCAGCCAAAATTTGAGTCTTACTGTATTCCTCCTTCAGCCCCAAGGCAATGGCAACAATTACAGCAACCTGTATACTCTATACCTCATCTAGAACAGTCTTATGTGCCTCTGTCCTCCACGCAGTATCCACAACAGGTATCTGAGCCTCAACAAGGACAAGGACAAGGACAAGTTAAGGCATTTAATCAGCCTGTACTGGATCCTAATTTACAAAGCTTAATGCAAATGGCTATTGTGTCATCATTTGGCATTCCCAAACCCAATCTCCCTACATTCAGCTCAGGTAAAGAAACTGACTTTATCTTATTGAAAAAGGGATTAGACAGCCTTCTGGGACCTCATCCTCATCTCACAGAAGACTATAAATATCAGGTATTGCTTGATCACCTTAAGTTCCCCTCTGCACTGCAGGTTGCTAAGAGATATTTGCACGATCCTAAACCATATACCAGTGCAATGAATGCCCTACAACAGAGATATGGTCAACCACGGCAATTAATTCAAGCAGAATTGGGTGCCATTTTGAATGCTCCTGCAGTAAGATCAGGGGATGCTAAAGGCATTGAGGACTTTGCACTGTCAGTTAGTACACTAGTGGGCTTTCTGAGCTCATTAGGTGGTGCTGCTAACATTGAGCTTCAGTGTGGATCCCATGTAGATAGGCTGCTTACAAAATTGCCACCAAATTATAGAGATGCCTTTGCAGAACATTGTGTAACACGGGGCATCATACAGAGTGGAAGTAGCCAAACTTATACACTCATTGACTTTGCTGACTGGCTGGAAAGGAAAGCACAGGTACTACAAGTGGCACGGAGAGCAACAGACCTATATCAGGCTTCATCCCAAGGAGCTGAACGCCGTGAAACAAGACCTGCAAAAACACCACCTGTTAAGGTCTCTACAATTTATCTTAGTAGTGAACAGAATACCCCCGAGATACAACAGGAACCTGACAGCATTCCTCCAAAGCCAATCAAGAGAGAGCGGTTCAAACCATTTTGTCCTTATTGTAATAATCAAGAGCATTACTTAAATGCTTGCTCAGAGTTTACCAAATTGGACACGGTCCATCGGATGGAGTGGATAAAGGACAAAGAACGATGCTGGAAATGTGGCAGAGGGCATAAACCAGACAAATGTACATTGAAGAAACCATGTTCTACCTGTGGAGAACAACATCTTCAGATTCTCCATGATGTAGTACAAGTTAGTAATCAAAGTATTCTTACAATCAGTGCTTCCTCCAGTATGTTGTACATCGATCAGAGCCATCGCTCCAGTAAGATTATGCTAAAGGTTGTCCAGGTAATACTGTCTAATGGCAAGAAGACCCTTAATACTTATGCTGTACTAGACGATGGATCTGAGCACAATTATCTTACCAGCAGCTGTAAGACAGCTTGGTCTTGATGGAAGAAAGGAGCTTTTAGAACTAAGAACCATTCGTCAGGATGTTGTACAATTAAAGGGTGCAACAGTAGAATTTGCAATATCAGCGCCAGTAATCCTAGAAAACAGTACAGTATCAACAGCGCATTTACTGCTGACCAGCTTAATTTAGCAGAGCAGTCGTGTCCTTTAGAATCTCTTCAAAGAAAGTATAAACACCTTAGGGGAATTCCCCTCAAGTCATATACAAAAATTCAACCCATGGTTTTAATTGGGTCTGACCATCCACACCTAATTATACCCATTAAGTCAGTGCGCCAGGGACCCCCAGGAGGACCAGTTGCTGTATGTACTCAATTGGGCTGGACATTACAAGGCCCAGCTGAATTCCTTCAGCAGCCTTATGGTGAGGTTTCATGTTTGCACAGTTCAATTCAGCAGCCTATTCATGACCTCCATCATCATGTAGAGAGGCTGTGGCAACTAGACACTCTTCCATTCCGTCAAGAGAAAGATGTGACCAGGTCTAAACAAGACAAAGAAGCTATGGAAATACTTGAAACTAAAACCACCCGTGTTAAAGTTAGTGGAGTACAGAGGTATGCCACACCTTTGCTATGGAGGAAAACCATTCCCTTCCTTCATGCATCACCATCAGCAGTAATGAGCCTTTTGAGAAGTACTGAACGACGGCTAACAACAGTTCCTGAGAGAGCCAGTGAATATAATAATGAAGTTAACAAACTTTTGGACGCTGGATATGTTGTGAAGATCACCAGCACAGAGGCAAGTGAATCTACCAATTCTTGGTATATACCTCACCATCTGGTTCACCACAATAACAAAGCCAGACTGGTATTTAATTGTTCATTTGTCTACCAGAATAAATCACTCAACAATAGTCTGCTCCCAGGTCCATCTCTGAGCCCATCACTTCTTGGAGTTCTTCTGAGGTTCCGAGAATACCCAGTAGCTGTCAGTGGAGACATTCGTGCCATGTTTCATCAGATTAGACTTCTTCCAGAAGATCAGCCAGTATTACGTTTCCTCTGGAGAGACCTGGATGTAAGTCGCTCTCCAGACACATATGAGTGGCGCGTCTTACCTTTCGGCACAACCTGTAGCCCATGCTGTGCGATTTTTGCTCTGCAGAAGCATGTCAGGGAGCATGCGAAAGGGAATGAAGCAGTCGTGGACTCTGTACATAAGGCATTCTATGTTGATAACTGCCTCCAGTCATTTCAGTCTACTCTCCAAGCTAAGCAGTTTATTGAGCAGTGTCGGGTGCTGTTGGCAGAAGGAGGGTTTGATATCAGGCAGTGGGCCAGTAACATACCAGATGTGATCACTCACTTGCCCCGAGACGCAAGGTCAGAATCATGTGAGCTCTGGCTTACCTTCAACAACATATACCTAGAAGAATCAACTTTAGGATTACGTTGGGATTGTTCCTCAGACATATTGGGATACAAGTTCAAATCTATTCCTTATGATCAGCCCACCATGAGGAATATTTACAGGGTTCTCGCAAGTCAATATGACCCAATAGGATATCTCATTCCCTTCATCACTCGAGCTAAAATCTTGGTTCAGGCCCTTTGGAAAAGGGAACGAGATTGGGATGAACCTATTGCCAATGACCTTCTCCAAGCATGGAATGAATGGGAGAATGAATTGCTGAACATACCCAAGATTGTCCTCCAACGCTGTTATACTTCGGGCGTGAACTTAGCCAAAGCTGTTGTGGACTTGCATGTGTTCTGTGATGCTTCCCAGCAAGCATATGGCTGTGTTTCCTACCTTTTGGTAGAAGATGCTCGAGGTAATGTACAGGTGTCCTTTTTAATGGCAAGATCACGGGTAGCACCTAAGAAACAGCTGTCAGTGCCACGTTTGGAGCTCTGTGCTGCATTAACGGGTGCACAGCTTGTAAAGCTGCTGCAAACAGAACTCTCAGTTCCTATTAGAAATACATTTCTATGGACTGACTCCACCACAGTATTGAACTGGATTAACTCTGAGTCCTGCCACTACAAAGTGTTTGTGGGAACACGTATTGCAGAGATTCAGGAACTCACCAGTTCTGCAGAATGGCGATATGTTGAATCCGCAGAGAATCCTGCGGATGACATTACTAGAGGGAAGACCTTGTTGTCATTAACTCAAATGAGCAGATGGAATCAGGGTCCTTCTTTTCTTCTTCTGTCATCAGATAATTGGCCAGAGATCCCTAAGCCCATTGATGCTGAATCAGAGGAAATGAAGAAATCCTTGTTCTGTGGTTTGACCTCCGTAGCTGATACAACATTGCTTGATCTTTCTCTGTTTACAAAATGGGAAGATCTGATTCAAGCCACTCATTTAGCTGTAAATGGGGCGGCTGCAGTGTCCCTATCTGCAAGTGAACGAATTAAAGTTGAAGTTGCTGTTTTACAGAGAGCCCAACGGACAGTTTTCCAGAAGAAGTAAAATTGCTAAGTGAAGGTGATACATTGCAAAAAACTAGCCGTTTATACAATCTATCTCCTCAGTATGATAAGACATTGAATTTAATCCGTGTTGGAGGTCGCCTTAAGGCTGCATCAGAATTAGGGGAGGATGAAATACATCCTATTGTGTTGTCACCTGATCATACTATAACTAAAATTCTGATTCGTGATTATGATGAACGTTTACTTCACCCTGGGCCAGAGCGAGTATTTGCTGAAATTCGGAGAACTTACTGGATACTTCGGGGAAGACAGGCTATCAGAAGTCACCAACGACAGTGTGTTGAATGTCGCAGGTGGCGTGGTCAGCCTGTCATTCCTAAAATGGCCGATCTTCCAAATGCACGTCTCGAATACAAAACCGCCTTTCTGGTCTGGGAGTGGACTGCTTTGGCCCATTTACAATTAAAATAGGAAGAAGGTTAGAAAAGCGCTGGGGCATCATTTTTAAGTGTCTCACTACACGATGTGTTCATTTAGACCTCATTCCTAGTATGGACACAGATTCATTCCTTCTAGCTCTCAGAAGATTCATCGCTCGTCGGGTAAACCTTATGAGATTGTAGCTGATAGAGGAACTAACTTCCGAGGTGGGGACCGAGAACTTAAAGAAGCTTTTGCCACAATGGAGACTGCACTTCAAGAACAACTTGCAAGGCAAAGTATAGAGTTTCATTTCAATCCACCTCATGCTCCACATTTTGGAGGAGCATGGGAAAGAGATTAGATCTGTGAAGAACTCCCTACATATAGTCCTCAAGGACCACACTGTGTCAGAGGAAGTTCTCCACACAGTGCTGGTGGAAGTGGAGGGCATTCTCAATGCCAAACCTCTTGGATACGTTTCTTCTGATATAGCTGATCCAGATCCAGTTACTCCAAATCTCTTGCTAATGGGGCGGCGGGACGCTTCCTTACCCCAAGCAGTCTATGGAGCTAGTGATTTACTGGGACGTCGTCGCTGGAAACACAGCCAGGTTTTGGCTGACCACTTTTGGTCTAACTTCACCAGGCGCTACTTGCCTGATTTACAACAACGACATAAATGGAAGAACTCCTCATCCTCCTTGAATGTGGGACAGATTGTTCTAATCATTGATCCACAGTTGCCTAGGGCTTATTGGCCTGTTGGAAAGGTCACTAAAGTTATTCCTAGTGATGATGGAAAAGTTCGCGTTGCTGAAGTCAAAGTGAAGGATCATATTTATACTCGCCAGTGAGCAAGCTTATAGAACTGCCGGAAATACCAGACGAATGACACAGACCCATTGAATTGCTTCAAATTTATTACTCAAATTTGGGGGCGGCTGTACAAAAGTCGGAACACGCTGTTTGTTGCGTCATCACGCTCACAGGTTCTGTATGCGTGAGCGTGCACGTGTTGTTTTCTGTATCTGATACGCGAAAACGCTGTACTTTCAGGAGTCTGAACGCACTTGCATTTATTCCATTGTTTGTTGACTTTGTGTGCGTCTGTTTGATGTAAGTCACGCTTTGCTGTTTATTTCAATAGAAATAATTTCTGCAAGTAATGGTAAATCTCGTAACGTTGTTTTACTAGCAAGTTCAGACAACCCTTTATGTCAAAGTGTGTTCAGTTTAACGTTCAAAATTGTATAAGTACATTCAGAAATATTGCTTCTTTATTATATATAAGAGCTTCAAGAAACAGACTTGGTAATATTTGCTTAAGTATTGATTTATCTGAGTATGTACAGCGCTAACGTATTTCGTAAGTTTTATTTAGTACCTTTTGTCAATGAAAGCACGTCATGGCGCTGTGTTAATTTCTGCTGCCATCTACTGACCTTTTTGGGCATTACATGTTTAGCGTTCTCTGAGCCTTTATTTTGTGAGTTATTTTATGTTATTGTATTTGTTCTGTTTCAGAAACCACACATAAATATTTGTCTTCAAATAAACGTTAAGTTCTACAAAGCCATTGCAACTATTCTTTCCTTTGCATCGTTCAGTAGTTAATTAAGATCTTCCTACCTTAATTCTGGTCTGCTTCATCCTTCTTATCGAGGATTAGGATTTGGTGCCACAGACACACACCAGTTTGACGCACACTGTTTAAGAGACATACTAGCAACAGTATTGAGGAACTTGTAAAATAAAGTCACCCGTTAATAAACAAAATGGCAAAAAGAGAATACAAAGTATGTAAACTTCAAGACTCCTAATAAACTTTCTGTAAGGGAGTAATTAGACAAATGAAAAAAAAAAAGTTAGCAATATCATGACAACTGCTGAGTTCATAATGCAGACTTTTTTTTTGTCATTAGATCATGTTTTTATGCAGAATGTTTTTGAATACCTTTGCCTGTACTTTGCTTGCCTTTTTGTGTATTGGTCTTGTGTTTGCATTTTGACCTCTCTTTTGGATCACATACTCTAATTGTTATATTTCAACCAAGACTTCCCTCCTGGCTGGAGTTCAGATTTTTGTTTTATATCTGTTTTTTTCATCTTTGATTCTTTTGTTTATCTTAATGCTACTTTTGTTAATTATTTGCATTATTATTTGATTTTGATTATAAGCCTTTGTTATTTGCCTTGAGTTTGGTGGGGGGTTCCCCAAGAGTCAGGCCACCTGTTTATCACTGCCAGGGACTCCACGAGCCCTATATAGGCAGAGGATTTCCCACAGTTCCTGGCAATTCATTCAAATGCACTAGGGAATTGGTGGTTCTTTGTTGTATCTTTTGTTTGTGCTTTTTGTGATTGATGGGTTTTTGATCCTCTGCTCTGCTTTTTTTTTACTTTGCCTTTGGATTACTTTATATGAACTTTAATTGCCTCCCTCCAGTGGGCCTTTTGGAGAAAGGCTGAACTCTTTAGTTCTTTGAACTCCAAGTTCATTAACAGTGATAATAAACAGCATTTGTTTTAACTGCTGGTGGTTACTGCTACTCTCTTGACTACTTGCCCATATCTGCACATTAGCCTTGGCTCATGTAGCAGTTTGTGATTAATGGGACAGTGCTTCTGACTGAAATCCCACAGTTTAGCTTTTCCAACTCAGATGCTGATGTCAGGGGGTTGCATAAATCCATCGCCAATTGTGTGGTGTGGGCTGGTCACTTGTCCTTTGTGTGAAAAAAATTGTTAATGCTAAAAATAGCAACTATTCATCATGTGCAGCACTATAGATTATTGTTGCCCAGGGTTAAGGTTTCCTCAAAATATTTTCCATTACCTGTGATATACAGTGGATGGATGGTGACATTTTCTTTATAAGTGTGCTTTTCACTGACACTTTATAGTTTGCTGAAGAATAGTATAAGTACCAAGAAGCTAACCCACATATTCAATAACAGCAATAAATATTGTTGACACTACAGTAGTTTAGTGTTATCCCAATTCTGCCTTGCAGCCTGAATAAAGCAGCGGCATAAATAGGACTCTTTCCTGCTAAGGGCACTATCCTCCTGAGAGGCCGGCAAGAAGCTGCAGAAAAATGCCCCTTAGCACTTCTTTTCCACAAACTGAAATGTAGCATATGATGGAATACTCTCAGTGGAAAATGTCTAAAATATGATTAAAAACAGTAATCAGCCTCCAGCTGTCTAAATTTGATATTCCCAGTTTACAATGGCAGCTAGGATGGTCTCAGCATACATATTAAACACACTCTATCACAAAATCCCACTCCCATGGGTTGAATGAAACCTGTATTCTGCAGTTCCACTAATGTTGCATATATAGGACATCTGATTCTTTGGGCATCAAAATGTACACTTTCAGAGATGGATTAGTTGTACTTCTCATGATTCATATCAAAATAATTTAAATTAATTGTTTGACTAAATAAGAGAACTTTCCCTTTAGTGGGGTAGTTCTGATAACTACTCTTCATGTTTCAAGATGTTTTAAGTAAGATTTATCTAGCAGTTGGGAGGGATGTCTGGCCCTCTAGAGAGAGAGGCCTGGGTCGAAAGAGAGAGACGGTGACAGAGGGAGTGCTTTGTTGGGTATTTTTTGGCAAATGGGAGAGCCACCCCACTAAGTAGACAAGGTTCAAGATCCATTTAGGTATACCATGCAGCTTTCTATTTGTTTTTATGTTGTGTTCTCTTTTTGTAATTCTCCTGTTTGGGAATTTTTGTTTAATAAGGTGGGCCATCCTTGTCATTACAACTAACACAAATGGTGTCAATGGTATCATATGAACAAACTATACCTGTGTGTCCCTTTATACTCTTTGGTCCCCATATTGTTATTTGTGCTGGGTAACCAGGAAGCTTACCCTAGTAGTTCTTGGCAAAGATTAATTGCTCCCTCCTAGCATTCTGAGGGGAGTATGATGACCTTTTACCTATCTTCTTGGCTCTTTCACTCATATACTTGGAGGCTTTGGGCACTCTTTTTCCTAGGTAAAATGTATATAGTCAGGGCTTACTGTTCTTTAGGAAACCTTCAGGCTGTGTCTTTCTTCTTACCTTCTCAGAAGGTCCGTTTTTTTCATTGCACTTTTGCTTGTCCACTACCATGTGATGGACATCCATGGCAATTTCTGTGCTGCCTGTTTTTCACTCTGAGTAGAGGATTCTGAATTTGTAGAGGTTTTGTGTTAGTTTCATGGCATTTGTACACTCTGTGTACAGGGCTTTGCATCCACTGGTGTTCAAGCAGGACATTGTTTATGTGTATTATTGCTTTTTTGCCTTTGTAGCCATATCCTTTTGAGTATTTGTGTTATATTTTTATAGTTTATTAATACATCTTCATTTTTATAAAGATTTTTTGTTTCCGTTTTGTGCAGAAGCCATAGGTTTACACTTACCCTCTCCCTTGTAGGGCATTTAAATATATGTCTGGGACTGGCTTGACAATTACAACTTTAAAAGCCAGTTCATCATTTTAGGCCTGTCTAGGACGAAATCTGTAGGTAGCAGTCGGTGAACCGGCTGGCTTGGGGTGGTTTTGGAATGGTCATTAAAGTTATTAACTTGCTTTTGGGGTTCATTTTGGAAGCTCACACCCTTTTCATCATGTCTGGAACTCCTCCACACAACAGACAAAATCCAAATTTGCCAGAGGAATTTAATAGTGACAGTGGGCAGTTAGAAGTGGTCGTATCACTTAAGCTTAAAAGGCGGCGGATATGTTGTGGTGACACTGTGGAATAATAGGCATCATGATGCCCTATCAAAGTCCACATCAAAGTGCATGATCATGTCTGTTTGTTATATTGATATCAATACATTTATATGTGATCAAGTTGCCCAATGTTATTTAAAGTGACTCAATATAAGAGTATGTGTGTTTGTGAGAATATCATAAAGTATACTGTAATGGAATAATGTGTCACCCATGGCAGATAGTTTGGGTACACTGTTACTAGGTCCTGGGACTCCATAGTGCTGAAGTACTAAAGTAGGGTTAAAATTAATGGAATCATCAATTTTGAAATTACGTTTTAAGTTACTTTTTGAACAGCTACCTGCTCATTTATCCAGATAGTGTTTATACAGTGGGAGAAATTGGAGTCCATGTTGAAAATGTAAAGGTTTGAGAGCCTGCAAACATACTTTCCAAATTCCAAATTAACACTAGAAGCAGAACAATTAATATTTTGTTGAGAAATGCAGTTGGGTTTTCACCTTTTTTTTAATACTAACTCAGATGAGCTCTACCAGTCACAATAACATTGATGCTCTCTGCCTGCTGAGACAGCTTCATGCCAGTTCCACCTTAGGTAAAGCAATGAACAATGTTAAAATGGATATGTTTTACAAGTCAGAAAAATGAATGACATTATTATTATAATATTCTTTACTAATAGTCATTAATTTGCTAAAGTCTGTTATTCTAGAGTAATTTAAAGTAAACTTAGTAAAAGAAAAATCTGATTAATTGTAAAACTGTATTATATCATGTATTTATACCTTTTGAGTGAATGGTTATTTCATGATGAGATTTCACTGATTACTTCAGATGGCATGAAAAATGGCAATAAATAAAAATCAGATTGGAGTGATCATGTACATCCCATTGTGTAGCATTTCTGTCTGTATGATAGTAGAATCATTAAGTATTTCACACTGCACATTTGTTCAATAAACATCTCTCTATTATAAAAAAACATCCTGGAGAGAAACACAAGGGCGTCGAGACATGATCTTCACGTTAAGATCACGGAAGACATTTAAAAGAAACAGGCAGTAATGGTAGGATTTTGTTTTTGGTTTTCAACTTTAACTTTATCTTTAAATTGTGTTGTTTTGCCCTGTCCCTTTTCTTGGTAGCTCTGGTTTAGTTTTTATCTCACAAATCTGACCCTTGCGTTGCCTGATTATGTCTTTTTCCTTGTTATCATCTCCTGGTATTTTTCAATGTTAACAATAATCTCTATGAGCTGTATTAAGTCTCTAACTCCAGAAACCTGGATTGCTTCAGTCCAGCAATTATACCCAGTTCTTTCTCAACATCATGTATGGTATCCTGTTTGTGTTTAATTTCTATTACAGCTCTGTAAATTTACTTTCCTTCACTCAGCTTTTTCTTCATCATTCCCTGCAGAACCTTTTTGTCACATGTGAAAACCTGAAAATTTCCTTTTAATCATTTGGGAGCTACTTAGTAATCCAAGTATTTTTTTTGTATAACTGCACACTGTTTTTGAAGGTCTATTAGCATCGATAGATACATTAGTACAGTCTGCAATGCAGGTTGTAAGTCTCTTGATATCATCCCCAAGTGATGCACATCATTTCCCAGTCTGGCATTCTTTGGAAGCAGTCATTCATGGCTTTTTCAACCACCAGAGTCCACTTCCTAACTATCCTGATTTCAGCAGGTTGCCATCTTATAACTTGTAGGTTGGAGTAAGATGGATCAGGCTGTGGTGATCAGATCTGCCCAGTTGTGCTACAGATTACATTTGAAGGCATCTTTAACATTTGAACAGTGCAGGTCCTGCTTTTTGTTTCCATAAGTAGAACGTAACATTTACTGACGTACATTTGACATTGCTCCATCCAATTTCACACAGGTGAATTCACTACATATTTTAACTGCAGAGTCAGAATAATACATCATTAGAGTGTTGGAAACAGAGTGAATCATTTGTGTTCCAGAGCATTCATTTGCAGAGAGAGAAATGTAAACATTAATAAAATTGATGTAACTTATCTTCCTGGGCAAATGACATGGACAAATTCCAACACCCAATATTTCAGTGCCTGGATTTCAAATTTTAGTTTTAATTTTAATGTGCGCCCTTTTACACCATTCCTTATTCACATATATAACCAGATCCTTTCCTGCCATTTTTTACACACTGCAGTGGGTCTCTGTCTGCTTGAATAAGATGAATTCTATCCAGCATTAATATAGTGTATCATGTTTAAGTCATCTCTCCATAATACACAAATTGCCACAGTAATTGAACACGCTGTTTTGTCCTATGATAGCCAGTGGTGGATAGTAACGAGTTACATTTACTCCGTTACATTTACTTGTGTAACTTTTTTTAAAAAATTGTACTTCTAAGAGTTGTTTTACTGCACCATACTTTTTACTTTTACTTTAGTACATTTGTGAAGAAGAAATGCTACTCTTACTCCGCTACATTGGGCAACACTCGACTCGTTACTTTTTTCCCATTTACACATTAGATATATTTTTGCCAGAAAGAAGCTGCCAGTGGATCTAATACATGACTGTTTCACCAATCAAATGTATAAATAATAATCACAAAACTCTGTTTCACCAATCAGACGGAGCAACAATAATCATAAGACTCCGTTTCACCAATCAGACGTATCAACAATAAGCACATGGCTCCGTTTCACAAATCAGACGTAGCCATGCAGTCACATAGCCACACACAAACTGTGGCGGCATAGTGGCACTAACTCCTTACAGACACCGGACAGGGAAAGAAAGAATACAAGTGGAACCTTGGTTTGCGAACATAATTTGTTCTGGAAATGTGCTTGCAATCCAGAGCACTCGTATATCAAAGCGAATTTCCCCATAAGAAATAATGGAAATTCAGATGATTCGTTCCACAACCCAGAACTATTCATATAAAAATGATTAATACAAAAAGTATTATATTAAATAGTATAAAGTAAAAATACATAAAACAAATTAACCTGCATTTTACCTTTGGCTAGTGTGAGTGAGTTTCTAAACTCTTGTGGGATTTCACCCAATGGGATGACATGCGGAAGAGCATCCCGAAACACCCAGTGCTGTAGCAGTTCGCCATAAAAGCGAATCCGAAAAGATTGCGGTCATGCTATAAGCACCTACTGTTGATGGGTGATACAAGGAACAAGGAACATTATAAATGCGCAGGGAACAGTATTACTTGGCCACTAACCTGACCATGACGCTGCCTGACTGATGTGTCAGTGTATAGTAAAGTGGCAGATCCCGCTACTGTTTCAAGTTGAATAAAGATGGTGTCGCTAAAGTATTGAGACTCAGCTTCGTGTTTTGTGAAGATGGGGACTCACACGTCACAGCACACACACGTGGTCACAATGCTGTAGTAAACAGTATACGCTCATACGGATGTTGACTATATGAGTGAGGCTTGCCGACTGACGATTGCCCACAATCCCGCAGCTCGAGAGAGAAGAACCATCAGCTCAGTTGTCATCACGTGACGCTCAGTAGACAAAGCGTATATGGACTACTCGTATTGAAAGACCTCGCTCATTTATCAAATCAAAATTTATAAAATATTTTAGCTTGTCTTGCAAAACACTCGCAAATCAAGTTACTCACAATCCAAGGTTCCACTATACATGAAAAATGAGAGCCAACTCCTGCTGAAGCTTAACCATCACTTTACTGAGTGAAGAACAAGCACATTTTAACTAAAACATGCACAGACACAGACAGTCAAGGTAAAGTAAGACTTCTTGTACGTGCACAAGCTGCCTTGTTCTAAAGTTATTTTCTATCAGCTGTGCTATTTGTTGGGCAAATGAATATGCAGTATTATACTGTCAGTGTACAGTATATCTTGTCACTGTAAGTAGTTTGCAATGTTCAGATATACATGTTACCTACTGTAGGTATTGGTTTCAAAAGCTTTGTTGTGAAAAACTGAGATGTAGAACTTTGTGTTATTTGTACATATTTATTTTGTAAAGATGTTTTTTATTTTTACTCGTTTTTTATTTTATTATTTGGAAACAGCAGAATTTGCACATTATTTTATATTTTTGTCTGTCTTATTACAACATTTCTAAAAAATAATTTTTTATGATCAGTTACAGTACCTGAGTAGTCTTTTCACCAAATACATTTTTACTCTTACTTGAGTCACTTTTTGGATGACTACTTTTTTACTTCTGCTTGACTAATATTATTTTGAAGTAACGCTACCCTTACTTGAGTACAATTTTTGGCACCTCTACCCACCTCTGGTGATAGCAGAAGACATTCATCTATACTAATAAAAGGCAAAGCCCTCACTCACTCACTCACTCACTCACTCACTCACTGACTCATCACTAATTCTCCAACATCCCGTGTAGGCAGAAGGCTGAAATTTGGCAGGCTCATTCCTTACAGCTTACTTACAAAAGTTGGGCAGGTTTCATTTCGAAATTCTACGCCTAATGGTCATAACTGGAAGGTATTTTTCTCCATTAACTGTAATGGAGTTGAGCTGGAAAGACGTGGGGGCGGAGTTTCATGTGACATCATCACGCCTCCCACGTAATCACGTGAACTGACTGTCAACGCAGTGCGTAGAAAACCAGGAAGTCCTCCAAAAAGCACTTAAGAAAACATGCATTATATAATTGAGAAGGCAGCGAAACAATAAGAAGCGAGCAAGTGACATATACTACCATATTCATGAGTGCTGCTACCTCGGAAAGAAAGCAAGGTGTAAACCTAAACTTTAAATTAAGTTCATAGACAGGCTACCGCTGGCGTTTCACATGCCCACAGGTAATGCGGGATACAAGTTTAATGAGAAGACGCAGGATATAAACGAGAGTTTTGATCACTTTGTAACTGAGTTAAAATTGTAGGTGAAGGGGTGTGCTTATGCAAATTCCAAGAGACTGTGTTTGTGGGGGATTGACAGTTAAGGCGGGTGGGGGAGTCACGTCATCATCTCCCCTCCCATTCATCTCATTTCGCTCTGAGCTGAGCTCCACAGCTAACGCCGTCTTCCGAAGCAACTTCGTCAGACTGCCACCAGATACTCACAGAAAAATCCACAAGTTAATACACACGCTGTCTCTAGAGTTTCTCCACACTGAATCCTCCAGGCACTACTTACAAAAGGTCACATTGACAATCGTGTTACATTATTTTTAAAATCTTTCCTTTTCTTAGCACAAGCACAGCTGAGAAGCTTCGATGCATGTGCTCCATAACGCGTTAAAAAATAATGCATTTAATCACACTTTGCATTACAAGCAAAGGGAGCTTTTGTCAATGCATGATTTCCTGGTACACCGATTACATTGATCAGCGCATCCCGATTCATTTTACCCTCGCACCACCTTAGTTTGAGAAGAAGTATGAAAAATATGAGGTTAACACAGAAAAACAGATCACCAATTCAAGCTTTATGAATAATCGATTCGCCATCAATAATTGTTTTGGTAAAGCCATCCTCCTTCCATTTTATAATTTTTCCGCCACTAGCCATGATTAAATGAACGGTAAAAAAGTAAGAGCAAAGCGAGGGTGACTTATTTAGGCAGGCATATATATGACAGCAACACTCATGACAATGTCAATCATGGTACGTTATTATTAAAATGTTTCCTATTCTTTTTCATTACTTCTTTAACACACTACTTCTCCGCTGTGAGGCGCGGGTATTTTGCTATATATATATATGAATGACCTCCAAAGAGCTGAGACTTTTGATATCATGAACGTGTCTGCAAAACTGGGGTCTCCTGCCCAGCAAAGTCGAGCAGCCAGCACGCGTGCATAGCTGTGCCGGCCTTTGAGACGCTGACTGCGCTTCTGCCTTAAGTCAAAGTGAGCACTTTTAATTTTTTTCATCCTCCCCCTGCGCTATAGCCCAGACAAGTGCAAACACGGACCCCTTTTCTACACCACGGCAAAATAATATTAAGGCGATTCACACTTTCTTTTGCACGTATACGATTATGAGGTCCTCAGCACGGATTATGAAGACACGCACACGAGTGGAGGACTGACAGTGCCATCACAGCCGATTAATGGCGGGGACGTATCACCAGTCTACACAAGACCCACCGCGACTGTCCCCAAAAGGTGATCATAACGTCAGCTAACACATCTCTCTATACTATATAAAAGAAAAAGGCAACTTTCCTTTCTTTACACCTTTTTTCCTTTTATCCCAAACCAAAGCCTTTCTCTCTTAACACTGCAGAGGACACAAAACTAATTTTCTTTAAATGCCGGTAAGGCACATTGCTATATATATATATCACAGCGACTCTCATAACAGTGACAAAACAATTACATTGACAATCATGTTACGTTATTTTCAAAATGTTTCCTTTTCTTTCTCTTTCCTTCTTTAACACACTACTTCTCCGCTGCCAAGCGCGGGTATATATATATATAGATAGATATGAGAACAACATATATATATATATATAGATAGATAGAGATATATATATATAGATAGATATGAGAACAACATATATATATATATATATATATATATAGATAGATATATATATATATATATATAGATAGATATGAGAACAACACTCATATCAATGACAAAACAATTACATTAACAGCCATGTTACGTTATTTTTAAAATTTTTCCTTTTCTTTTTCGTACCTTCTTTAACACACTACTTCTCCGCTGCGAAACGCGGGTATTCTGCTAGTCTTATATGAGAGCGATTGAACATTGTCCACTGTAATGGAGGGCATGCCAGTTCTGAATCCTTGTTCTCGCTCATACTCTTCACCCTTTCTTGGTTTGCAAGAATAGTTCTGGTAGCAGGATTAAACAGAGCTGCATAGGTGCCTGGACAGCAGTGCTAGCAGCTGATTAAGTGAATATCTAATATGCCGCATTTATTGTTTCCCTGTGTCACTTACATTTTCAGGTTTTGCACATGCAACATAGCCGTTAGGCCCCCTTTACTTTTCTCTCTCCTTGTGACTTTTTCCAAGTGTGTAGCTCGTCCAAAGGTATTTCAGATGAGCCGGACTTCAGATGTGCCATGACAGCAGCAGATCACATTTTTAAATTTAAAATTAATTTTTACAGTTTGTAGTTTCAGGATTCTAGTTGCTATTTCCAGTGATAAGCCAACTGCCAGACGACATCTATTTGTAAATTTAATCAGCTAGTAACTAATGAAATATGTTCAACAAAACAAAAGAAAAACAGGGTTTTTCTGCCTGTACAGTTCCCAGGAGATGATATAAATATATGAGTATGTGTTTCTGCATTTTTTGTGAGAGTCAAGAATTTTTTTGTTTTACTGTTTGTTTTTTTATAAGAAGAAATAAATTAACTGTATCAAAAGTTTTTATGCGTTTGTTGTCCCATGACGCCACATATATCTATTATAATTAAGTTGTTAAATCTAACAATTTATCAAACTTACTAACATTGGTAGTATTTGGATTGACATTTCAACCCATGCCCTTGGAGGTATGAGAGAGTAGTATACTGCACCACCCTGCTCTCCTCCAATCAATTTCAGTACAATGAAAAAATAATTAGGACGTGATGCTGATCTTTATACCCATAAAATAGGTCATTACGATAGCAATTGACAAGAAGAATTGATAATTAATTGCAGAATTACGGTATTTCAGGGTTCCTCTAGAGTCCCTCTTTCTCTTGCACTATTTAGCTCAAAAACTAATCAGCACATTGACATCTTATAATAAGGTTAAGTTTCAAGTTTGGTATTTTTCCATACAGCCATTTTAGCTCTAGACTGTCCTCAAGAAACTGTGACATACAGACACACACCCATCATCAAGAAACTGATGCTTTCTGTATCGGGGACCCTAAAATGTCAAGATCCATCGAAAAGCGAGATCAAAATTTTTGATGAATCCCCGAGAGATGATAGGTTATGGTGGGGGAGGGCCTAAGCAATAAAAGAAAGTAAGAAAAGTTTTGACCATTAAGCTCATGACTTATGTAACGGCCAAGTTTGTGCTTCTAAGTTTCTTTTTATTCTTCAGAATGCATTTACACTTCACAAATGTAGATGAAGAACTTATGTTGGTTTGATTGTCTTTTAAGCCGAATTATGACGGTTTGTAGATGGTAAAATGTTCAAAAATAAACTAATGATGTTATCATTGTGATAAATTGTGATAACACAGATTTCTTTAGAGTGTCTTTCCACCTTAATAAATTAAATTAAATTTGGCATCACTATTTTTATTGGAAAGCACACACATATTTCCAATTGAGATTTCCCATTCCAGAATATATTCATTTAAGCAGCAACAAGATACCAAAATGCAGCTACTATTTGCTCTAGTAGAGATTGCCACTATATTTTTATATTTAAATGAAATCTTGATCAGGAATGATTTCAGAGTAATGTATTACGCCATTAACAATGTGGATGTAAAGCATGTTTTAGTGGTCATACTGTATGTCACTGAAAAAGGAGGAAAACTGTTATCTCTAGCTGAGTGCAGTTCATTTGAAAATGTTGAAAAACAAAGTATACACCTGATTTTACACTTCATGGAGACAAAGCCAACAGAAAATTCACTAACTTGAATTGAAGCCCCCATTTTAAAGAAGTGAACAGTTCTAATGCAAAAAAGAAAAGGAATAGGAGGAGGTGTTGATTTAATCATTCCCCAACCTTGCACTGTCTAACAAAAGCATGCCTGCACAACATTTTGCTCCATTCCCGCACTGCCTCATCAGGCTGTGTTCAAATCATACAGTGTGCAAGGTTCATTATCTGTTATTACGTATTGTTGAGAAATGTGAGATTTTAAATTAATTACATTATTGAATCAGTTCAGGCCGTTCATAGTCAGTGTACTCTCATGGGTCAGCACAAGGTACCAAGGCTTACAATTAATGTAATAATTTTTATTGCTATATTTTGGAAGATGATGAAGCCAGAAGAGATCGCAGTGATTAAGTGCGAAACAAGAAAGACCATGCATCAATAAGTGTTGCTGTGCAACACAGGGTGAATAGTTGTGTTTTCCAGAGTATACAGTACTTTCTCTGTTGCATTGCCCACAAGCAGCCCCCTCTGCCACAAAGCATTTCAGTGTTGCGGCACAGATGAACCTATTGCCAGGTCAATTATGAGGAACATCACCTGCTCACCTCTATACCAGTAAATGCCTTCTGAGATATGATATAAAAATGTAATCATAAAGAAAATAGTCTTTAAGTTTTACAAAATCTTGCAGTAATGCTACATTGTTTTCCTTGTCCACACCGCCCATTGACTGAACGAGCATTCACATGGTGTGGTTCTCTCCTTTATTGGTATCTATAATTGGGTTTAGAAGAATATGAACCGCTTTACTGCTGTGTAGGAACGGTTACTGGTATACTTGGATGCCCTTGGAATTTTCTATTCTTCTTACTTGGAGAGATAAACAAAACAATAAAAAAACATCTCTCTATGTCACAGATAGATTTGCCATTTGCCAAATGCAAGTTGTTCTTTCAGATTGTCATTTAGGACCATTACTCTATTCAATCCTGATAAACAAGTGGAGTTGTGCTCCTATTCTGGTAGTATGTTTTACATTAAGTTGCCACTAGCAGGATATTTTAACATGTTTTTCATGGAGGAGTTTCCAGAATAGGTCAGAGATCATATATAAGGTGGAAAATTGGATGTTTTTGGCCTCAAAGTTTAAGCTAGAAACCCATACAAACACAAAGAGAATGTACATGTTTCACATTGAAGTTAACTCAGCTAGGAACTGACCCAAAGTCCATGTGCTTTGTTGTACAATGCAAGTTATAATATAAAAAATAGTGAACAGTTCTTTTAAAAACTGGATTTTTGCACATTGCAGTATAAAGACTACTATAATGAATATGACCAACTTTTTTAAAGGGTTAAATAAAGTGTGTTGGAGATATATTTATGTTGTTGTTTTTGCCTAACTAAGCAACTCCCCCTGCAAAACATACTGCATTTGGTTTGTGTGTTTGCTTCTTCTGAAAACAGCTGCATATGGCCATGGTTTACTGTGAAATCCTGTTGAAATCACATTGCAGGTTATAAAAAATCCCGCACACAATATAATGATAGACACATTTGTTGGTCTGAAATATAAATATAGTACCAAGGCTGTTGGAAAGATCTTTTTTCATTCAAAAAACGGGAAAGCACAATCAAAGTACCATCAAATAAATATTTCTGGAAAAAATCACATGCAACAATTTATATTCAGTACCTCTATATCAGGAGGATATTTCCTCCAATTAGCTGTGAACCACCCAATCTCACTGAGACTGCAGAGGTGGTGAACCAGCCTTGGGGGAGGCGGGAGGGATCTGTGGTATCCGGGGTGAAGTTCTCCAGGCTGGTGGTAAGGCTGTCCTCCTGGCATTGCAAGCAATCTTTGCTTCCAGCATCATCCCAGCTGACTGGAAAATGGGACTTGTCATCCCTATCTGGAAAGGGAAGGGTGATCGTCTGGATTGCAGCAACTACTGGGGGATAACTCTTCTCTTGGTGGCGGGTAAGGTCCTTGCTAGGGTCATCCTCAATAGAATCTGTGATCACTTGCTCACCTACCAGTGACCGGAACAGTCTGGTTTTACGCCTAAGAAGTTTATTATCAACCGCATCCTGGCACTGGGGGTTCTCATGGAGCACAAAAGTGAATATTGACAGAGTATCTTTGCAGCCTTTGTCGATTTTCTTAAAGCGTTCGACTCAGTTGATTGAGCTGCCCTGTGGGACATCCTGAGGGTTCCTGGATATCATGGCCGGTCTGTACACTAGTACTGTGAGTGCTGTGCAGAGTGGAGGCAGGACCTCTGCGTTTTTCCCAGTTGATTCTGGGGTTCGTCAGGGGTGTGTTCTTGCTCCTACTTTGTTCAATGCTTTTATGGACTGGGTATTGGGCAAGGTCTTGGGGTCCAGTGGCTGTGGGGCATCTGTTGGTGAAGAAAGATTCACGGATTTTGACTTTGCTGGCGATTCTGTGATCTTCACGAAGTCAATGGAGGCTCTGATCGGGGCTCTTGAGGGACTGAGTGAGGAGTCTGAGTGTCTGGGCTTGCGAGTGTCCTGGATAAAAACCAAAATCCAGGCCTTTAATGACCTCTTGGGCATAGCCATGAGCAGTGTGTCTGTTTGTAGAGAGAGTGTCGACCTTGTCAAGAGGTTTACTTACTTTGGCAGTGATATTCATGCCTCTGGTGATTCTTCCTATAAAGTCAGTAGATGGATTGGGAGAGCATGGGGGGGTCATGAGGTCGCTGGAAAGGGGTGTGTGACACTCCTGATATCTATGCAAAAGGACGAAGGTCCAAGTCTTTAGAGTCCTGGTGCTTCCAGTCTATATGGTTGCGAGACATGGACGCTATCCAGTGACCTAAGACGAAGACTGAACTCCGAAAAATCCTTGGGTACTGCTAGTTTGACTTTGTGTCGAATGAGCAGTTGCTCATGGAGTCCCGAATGAGGCAGATTACCTGCATTGTGAGGGAGCATCAGTTAAGGCACTACGGGGATGTGGTGTGTTTCCCTGAGGGTGATCTGGCTCATAAGATCCTCATTGTTGGGGACCCAAGTGGCTGGACCAGGCCAAAAGGTCACCCATGTAACACCTGGCTACGGCAGATAGAGGGTCATTTCTGGAAGGTGGGACTTACTGTGTGTCTGCCTGGGGGGTTGCCAGCCAGGATACTGAGTTGTTTCTTCATGTAGTGGGTGCAGCAACACACTGTACCAGTGCATGGTCCCCAACTTGACTTGACTTGACTAGGATTTTAAACTCCAGTCGTGGATGGCTGCAGTGGCCGCAGGGTTTCATTCTAGATAGATAGATAGATTAATAGACAGATACTTTATTAATCCCAAGGGGAAATTCACATATTCCAGCAGCAGCATACTGATAAAAAACAATATTAAATTAAAGAGTGATAAAAGTGCAGGTAAAAACAGACTATAACTTTGCATAATGTTAACGTTAAACCCAGGGTGGAATTGAAGAGTCACATAGTGTGGCGGCGGAATGATCCCCTTAGTCTGTCAGTGGAGCAGGGCAGTGACAGCAGTCTGTTGCTGAAGCTGCTCCTCTGTCTGGAGATGATACTGTGTAGCGGATGCAGTGGATTCTCCATGAATTCTAACCCCTTTCTTATTGATCTGTTTTTGCTTCTAATTAACTTCTTTTGAATTAATTTTCAAGAGTTTAAAGAGTTTTAGTGTACAAAATATATTTTCCAGATATCCATAAAAACCTTCAAGGAGCTGATCAAAATTGCTCAGTAAATGTTGGCTTGTCCTTGTGTCAGCTAATTCTGATGCTACCATTATGACTGAACCATCCATGTTCCCAAATTCTACCCAGTGCACTCCACATGAATATTAACATATCAAGACCTGCTGAATCCATTTCAGGATTGTGGGGTATAGAAGCCTATCTCAGCAGCACTGGGCTCGAGGTAGCAAACAACTCTGGGCAAGGTGCTAGGCTAATGGGGACTCCACACACACACACATGCAAACTCATACTCACACTAGGACAATTTAGAATAACCAGTTAACCTAACCTGCATGTCTTTCAGGATGTCGAAGGAAAATTAGGGCATGTACATTAAAACATATATAGAAATAGGTACGACATTCATATAGACATGGAAACTCCAGATGTGGGATTCAAATGACATTTATGCTTTAAACGGTTTCACAGACATAGATTTAGTTTGTATTTATGCACACATATGAAAGTATTCGACTTGAGTTAGAAAAACATATTACTGAATATCAGATGATATGTCAGAATGATTTTATGCTGTAGGAGAAGGCTCTTCCCAAGTGTAAACATCCAAACAGATGATGCCAGAATCTGCTGTTTAGAAGAAGGAAAGATAGGAGTAGTTAGAGTAACTGCATTATCTACTGGACTCATGTTTGTAAGCATTAAGTGCAGCTTCCACAACCTTACTCCTTGTACAATTTTTTTTACATGTGATTGCTGTCTGTTTTAGTTCCTCAGAATATTCAGCATTTGGACTTTTTTCCAGTTGTACACAGCTGAAGAGTCTAAAAACAAAAAAGAAAATGTACTGTTTCTTTTTTAGCAGACAGGCCAGAGATTCTTGTTCTAATAATATTAAATATACAATTTGTTTCTATTCCTGCTTGAGTGTGCAGTTAATCCACTATGTAAAGTTCTATGGGCTATGTGCTAATGTTCTTTACTTTTTAAAGCATTTGGTAAAAGAATCTAGTTTCAGATACAACATAACCCAAATGTGAAATAATGCCACCAATTAAGGAACAGCAGAGGGCTGCTTTCATACTGCAGCAAAGTGTAAGTAGCCTGTGATTTATAGAGGCACACATTCATTTAACAACAGCTGCTTACTTAGCAAATTAATACATTTAGGAATAATACTAAGTGGTGGCTCTGTTGACAGGATGAACCTCAAGAAATCCCATGGCTCTCAAGATAGCATTTGTCAATACAGTGGACTGTCAAGTTCAAAATATGCATTTTTTGTTCATTTTTCTCATTGGTTGCATTTTTTATGCTAAATTATGTAGTTTTTGAGGTATCCCCTCAATCCATAGGGATGCAGCTGATAATGGTTTCCCTGAGCTCCGTTGCTACTCCATGTACTCCCTGTAGTATGCCGTCTAGACTTCTGCACTTGTCTTTGTTACAGTGCATTTATTATCGTGCAATTATTGTTTTGGGCTTCTGGCTTGTACTTTTATTTGTTTTGCTGGTTGCAGCTTGTGTCATAATAGTTATCCTTTGCCCACAGGAGCTAGTGATCATGGATAAGTGCTTATTTCCTGCATTTGTATGATTGTTTAGGTGAGGCAAACTCCTGTGAACTCACCTATACTCTGAGGGCTAGATTCCTGCATCTTGGTAGGAGTGAAAAGAGACTTTCTAGGTTACAACACCACTGTTCTCTTGGTATCTTATGTTTCCCTTCATTTTCTTGAGACAATTTAGCCTTCCCTACAGTATATTGCAGTGTGATTTGAGCTAGGGTGTCAGATCTTAACACAGAAATAACTATTCATTACATCTAATTAAATATGATTAATGAAAATATATGAGACTTACTGTTGCCTCAGTTTAATATGCCATATTTAATAGTTTGATTTTTTAAATATTTGAATTATTCTTAGATGTTCTTTTTTGTCAACAGCTGACATCATTCCATACTGATAATATTATTAGGACATTTAGAGATCAAATTTCATTCACTTCAAAGAGTACCATTTTTCCTGCTCTCCAAATTGTTTTGTCAGGCAAATTGGAGAGGGCAGTGTGGTAGTGCCCCAGTACCAGGACTATACTTAGATAAAAATGTATTAATTCCACAGTAAACGCAAAGGAAGGGTAAAATAAAGGAAACCATATTGAACAGGCATTCAACAATACCTGTGGAATTCTAACAGGCTATGCAGAAAGAGACAACACCCGAAAGAAAATCTAGAAGAATGTCCAGAGATGACAAATGAAAGGTGTTATATATGTCCAAGTACTAAAGGCCTTTTGCTATCCTGAAGTAAGTGCAGTTACAACAACAATGCATCTTTTCATTAATTTTTTCTGTTACACTTTAGTCAAGTTGTGTGAATTGAATTGTGTATTTGTTATATTACTGTTGCCAAAAGTCAAGATATTGGATTACGCCTTTGTTTTAGTCCATTTATTATTATATGTTTAGGAGGCACCTTAACACACATTGGCCTATCTAGTGAAAACATAACAGGGGAACTCTTATTATGTACCTGTACCAAGGAAAAAGATGTTGAGGCCACAAAATACAAAAAGGTACTTTTATTTAACCAATAATGTTCACATTTCAGTGAAGACACAGTGAGTACAGTAAGTGATTTCCAAGTTCAGTCCTGAGGGACCCCTGTGGTTGCAGGATCTTGTCCAACAACTTTCATCATCAGTAAGTCATTTTCTTTCTAATTGATCTCATGGATTAATTAGCTTACCTTTGTTCTTCTCTCATTCTGAATTTAGAAAAGAACAGTAGTATGCGATTTATATTCAGAGTTCTTAACTCCCTTTTGAAATTTTATTCCCTTTATTGACAATTAAAACTGAACGAAGTAGACACCAAGGCAAATGACACTAAATGCTAAACCAAAAATTACAAGGCTGGATTTGCAGATTTTTACTGTAACATAACAAGCATTATGTGTGTTACATTGAGGTAATTGTTTTTTTAAGATTTTCATTCATTTTTCCAGTTGTTGTAGTTATTTAAGCAGTTATTTACTAGAGAATCTGACACTGAAGTAGTTGTGGCCTTTGTGCTCCACAGAACTTCATTACTATTGAATAACATTTCTTGTGAAAGAATAAACTTTTTTTTTAATTAAGATTCTATAAGGCCTTTTTTGTGTCTGTCTTTTGACTGTATTTCCCCCTCTAGTTGGCATTGTTGGAAGGGCTATGGGGACTTAACTGCTTTGGGACTCCTAGGGCCTCATGTATAACGCCATGCATAGAATTAACACTAACACATGGCGTTTGGACAAAACTGGAAATGTGCGTACACACAAAAATCCAGATGAATGAAACTGTGCATATACCAAGTTCCATACACTTCTCCCTTGTAAATCCCAATGAATGTGAAATTTAATGCACGTGAAATGCGCCTAACAGCCCCACCCTGACTCCTCCCAGAAATTTGCATATCTGAATATGCAAATCAATGTAAATAGCCCCTTCCATTCAGCCTTTGTTCAAAAGGCAATGGCAAAAGCACGTGGACAAAAGAAGAATTTCAGTGAATGTGGAGGCAAGGATAAACATACTATTTGCTGGCGTAAGCAATGGTAAACAACAAAAAGAAGTTATGTAGTGATACAGTGTGGCAGAGACATTCGAAAGTTCAAGTTTAGAAAGTCACTCAATGCCTGAAATAAAAAAAAGAAGTGGTCAGATATCAAAGTTGATGTGAAAAGGCGAGTCGCAGCCCACCATCTGTTTATTCTGTTTCAGACAATATTACAAAAACTGACCCCCGTGCAGAGGACGCAGATCCATGTGGTTATGGTGCTGCTGTGCCCAACTCATCTTCAGGCACTAACTGTGTGCTGATGAATGCTGTTCTGGAGTCACAAAATGTAATAGTGGATGTTGTAAGAGATTAAAAAATAAATGCTGCATCTGATTACCTGTTTTCACATTCTGCTAATTACATTCAAATGAAGTTGTAATGTCTGATTTGGCAGATCATTTGGCAGGTCAGGGTCAGGTTCATCATACCGCATCTCTTCAGGTACGGGCAAGCCACGATTGTGAGCACATTATGCAGCATGCTACATTCTTGCGCAATGCAACATACTTTCTTTGGACTACAGAGCAGCACATTAATAGAGTGGAAATGCTTTCTATTTACACAAGCAAATTCATTCTCTGAAGACACCTTTATAGTGTAGCATTGGCAACGAGCACTACAATGGATAGATTCTCTGCTCTTTACATGGTTCTTTGAGGTGACTATGTTTAAGAAGGACTGCTTGTCTTTTGCCGCACAAGTTGGAAAAAGCACCTGTGACTGTGCGGAGCTGCCATTTCTATAAGCTGTCCTAGATAATGTAATGCCAGCGCATTCTTTTGGTGATTCATCCCAGGCTGAAATAGCTTGTCCAACATTGTGGCAAAAGCAATGTGCATGAAGTTGACCACTCCAGATACATTTGGAAAACCGGGTGTTGTTATGAATTGCACTTTCATGTTTGCCTGTTCAACAACAGTATAAGGAAATCTTATTTATCTGGATGACACGTTGATAATACTATCCCATATAGTTGGCATGGTGTGATTCAATGATATTTGTGAAATACCCAATCAGTCAGCAAGTTCACGTTGAAAAGCTCCTCTGGCTAAAAACCAGAGAGCGGATAGAACTTGCAAAGGAGCAGGTAGAGCACAATACCTCAAAGTCTCCCTTTGTAAAACCGGCCCCAGTTCAGCACACAGCTCCAAAAGAGCACACAGCTCCAAGAGAATAGCTCCTGGAAATCAAAATCGACTTAGAAGTCAGTCGTTATCATCACTTTCTTCTAATTGTTCCATTTGCAATCTCTTCTAATAATGCTAAAGCATCCATGGTAGTTGGAATAGTTTGGCCATTCTGTGCACCATTATGTTGTTACAGAACGATTACAATCAAGTGAATTCAATTTGTAAACAGTATGTATTTGATAAATCCTGTGTCATGGTTGCAAAATGGAGACCAGAAAGAAACAGCAGCAATGCTTTGATGTTGGGTGCTGCCAGTTTGCAAAACCAAGCAGAAACTTGCAAACACACAGGGTGAGGCTGCCATAAAAAAGAGTGCGGCTTTATGCCAAGTTTAGTTTTTATACATCTCAAAGTGTGCATGGAAACTGGTGTATGCAACATTTTTGTGTGCATACATCATTAATACATGAGACCCCTGGTGATAACAGGAAGGACCAAAACCATATGAAAGCCCGCTAAAAGCCAAGACCATAAATTAGTATTTCAAACAGAAAAATGTATTATTAATCAAAACTAGATTTAAGAAATGATTTAAAGAACACTCAAAACAGGCCAAAGTAAAGTTTACATTTAACAAAAACAGCACTCTAATTTACAAAGCTAAATCAAAAACAAAAAAAATACTAAATACAGGAAAATGTTCAAACCAAAATTTCTAATAACAGAACTAAACAAATAAAGGCCAAAACACTAATCCAATGTTGAGAGAATGCAATTCATAATCTAAACGCATCAATGCTAAACAAAATGATTCTTTTCTAAAGAATTTCTTAGAGACTACTCTAGGGTGGGGTTCAAAAGCACAGAAAGCAAAGTTAAGAAATGTCACAGCAGAATAGTTAGGCAGGAGTTTCATATTAGCCTGTCGGGTAACTGCAGGCCCTAATAACTGTAGCACCTGATAGCCTTATTGAGACCTTACCCCTGCAAACATACGACACAACTGACACTAAAATGAAAGGCACAATGTAAAATGTCAAAAAAGCAATAGTAAGGGAAAAAAAAGACCTAAAGAAAAAAATGTAAACGGAGCAAGGCAGCACTGCAGTCCTTAAAAAAAATCAGTATTGAGATTCAAGAAGCCTTTGCTAGTAGGACTATAATGTTCATGTCTAATTGTGGGGAGCTAAAAGAAACATTAGCCTTTCAGAGATAAAATAATTCTCATTTATTTTCTGCGTGTTAGTACTCACATAACCTATCTATCATGGGCATTCTTTTTTCTGAATGCCCCATCAAAGTTCATTTTTCTCAGTTGATTTTTGTTATTACCTCTGAGGATAGCATGTTCTTCCTGATAACTTGGTATCAGGCAGTAGCATCCAGTTCACAACCTTAACTACTGCTTCGTGAAAATATAAACTGTGAATTCCCCTCCCTCCAGTGGTGACATGCTGGCTGCCCATGTCACTCCTGATTTTTGTGTTAGTTTAGCATCATCCTCAAGAATGGTGACCTTATTTTGTTGCTGGTTCAAACAAATGCTTCTGCAACTCCTGCACCACTTGCTTACTTGACCAGAACCCCTTTAACACAATCCTCTGTAGCTTCCTTTGTAAAAGAACTTAGATGAGACTGTTGGCAGTTCCTGCTGTCTCCTACAGCTCTTGACTCTCTGCAAACTCCTTCCGGCTTTATTGCAACTCCCACTCACACCAGCTATTTTTTTCAAATGCTCCTTCCTGTCAGCCCAAGATTTGCCAATGGCAAAGAGTCAGTGGCTTAGTCATTATCCTGTTTGAATGTCATGTTATAACTTTATTTACACATTTCTGTGGAGTCAGTGGATTAAATTTATTACATTTATCTTTGGTCGTCCTGCTTTGACTTTGTATAGGTTTATCAGAGTCTTTTTTTATTCCACCACATCTACAGACCAATATCAAAGAGTAGATTAGTGGGGATCACATTCACGCAGTGTGTTTCATGGAGACAGTTTTAGAAATAGAAGTATGTTGAATTATTTTTTGTGTTTCCTTTTATTTCTTTGCACTGCCAAAAAGCAACTTTCTGAAGAACCACAGACAAGCATTTAATGGAGTTGCATTGTATTAATGAGCAGGTCCCTGCTGCATACTTGTCTTTGAAGAATTCATGAAAGAGAAAATCAAAGCACATAGAATAACATTTGAAGATTTGGTTTAATTTTTGAAATGAATTGAGCCTTAACTTCCCATTTCTCTTTAAGCTGCAGACTGCCGTCTATTAATATATGCCATCGCAGAGCTGAGATTATATTAATAGATTTTTTTGTTTTCTCAACAACAGAAAATTCAGCATTCTTTAACAGCGTGTGAAGAATGAGTATAGAAGGAGGTTTAGCTTTGCTGCTTGAAGTTATTTGATTTTCAGTATTTATTATTCTGCCTCATATATTATATATTCTTGTAATTATATTTTCTTCTGCATGTTAAGCAATCTCAAAGGGAATGTTCTGGCACTACTAGTAAATCTAATGCTCACAGACAGGAACCCTCACCATTCATAAGTAAAAACATTTATTTGTCAACTAAATATTGTAATACTTGAGTAAATCTGTGTAGTAAACCAAGAAGGATGTGATGTTGTGTAAAGTTTTGGGGCCAGACAAACTGTATGCCAGCCACTTCTATTGCTGCACAGTTTTCTTGTCCTCATAGTATGAAAGATTATTTGTGAAAAAAATAAATGCAATCCAATGCAATGCATACATTCATTTTTGACTTAGAAGCCAGCCATAATCATCTGTAAATACAAGCTCTCTTCTATTGAGTTGAATTTAATTCATTTATTGTCACTGTATGTTACAATGAGATTCAATATGCATCTCCTCCATAAACCTATTTTCCTATAAAATTATTTAAAAAATAATAATAATAAGCAATACAATAAAAATGAAAAATATACAATATGAAAGCATAAGTTCATAAAATGGCTCAGGTTGTGTAATATTACAGTTGTACTGCATATTTACAGTGAGATAATTGTAAATTATAAGTAAAAACATTTCTACTGGAAGCAGTTGGACTGAATCAGTGCATTTATTGCTCTTGGGATGAAACTGTTTCTGAACCCCGACGTCCGTGCAGGAAAGGCTCTTAAGTGTTTGCTGGATGGGAAAAGTTCAAATAGACTGTGTGCATGGCTGAGTGGAATCCATGCAGATGCTGGTGGCTTTTCTGAGGCAGCATGTGCTATAAATGTCCTCCAGGGCTGGAAGCTGTATCCTGTACTGTAAACTGTAATCCTCTGCGCTTTCAACACAACCTGTGCAGCTGTGATACCACACATGAATGCAATAAACAGGTTAAAATACTGAGTGGTGCACTAAGAGTAACAATGCTAAAGCAGTTATGGTATTTGGAATAGTTTGGTCATTCCGTGCACCATTATATTGTAACAGAATGATTGATGGTTACCATCAAAATTAGTTAGATATATATGGGGATAGCCTAAATCAGGACTAACTTTTAAACAAAGTATTCCAACCACTGTGATTATCATTGTAATTGAGTTTAGTTCACTGTAGGGGCATTAGTTAGTATGTTGAATATCAAAAAATGGTGTTTTATTTGTCAGTGACTCTATTAATTATCATAGCCTTCAAAAATATCTGACCAAATTTGTTCAGAAACATTGGCAGTTGTGCAGTAAACAGTATAGACAGACAATAAAAACAACATTTGTACACCATGACACTGGAAGCATTAGCACACAATGCATCACAAAATTCATGTGGAATCTCAAAAGTTTTTCTCTGATTAAATCATAAAGAATAAATAGTTGCATACTTAATATTTTATTCTTACCCATTTTTTCCACGGGGTCAGAGCCTATAAATACAACAATAAACAAAACCAGAATATAAATTTAGGCAAATGAGAGGGAAATGCCAATGTTTGTAAAAGTAGATTGACTTGTTGTTAAAAATGTATATGTTGAATTTATAAATAAATGACAACACTACATTTTCATCCAGCAATTCATTTTCTCAGCCTGTTTTTTCTGTCATCAGATGTGTTGGTTTTTAAAAAATATTAATTCCAAAAAATATACTGTATCATATGTTACATCAGTCCTTTTTCTTAAACTACCCATCCATCCATCCATCCATTTTCTAACCCGCTGAATCCAAATAGGGTCACGGGGGTCTGCTGGAGCCAATCCCAGCCAACACAGGGCACAAGGCAGGAACCAATCCTGGGCAGGGTGCCAACCCACCGCAGGACACACACAAACACACCCACACACCAAGCACACACTAGGGCCAATTTAGAATCGCCAATCCACCTAACCTCCTGCATGTCTTTGGATTGTGGGAGGAAACCCACGCAGACACGGGGAGAACATGCAAACTCCACGCAGGGAGGACCCGGGAAGCGAACCCGGGTCTCCTAACTGCGAGGCAGCAGCGCTACCACTGCGCCACCGTGCCACCTCTTAAACTACCTTTTTCATTCATGTCCATCTTCATTCATTAGCCATCATCAGATCTTCACTCTCAACATTTAGACATGATGAGTTAAATTAGCACTACCATTTAAAATACCTAATCTGAATGTCTTTGGGAGCCTGGCAGAGTTTGTCCATGGGAGCACAGAGCAGATATGTAAATTCTTCTCAGACACTTACATGGCTGGAAATCAAAATGCAGATCCTTATGGCTGTGAAACAGAAGTAATATATTTTAGGACAATGGCTGAATCTTATGATTAAATATTGTTACTTAATTTAAAAAATGTTCAGTTTTAATGTTATGTGTACTTACTTGAAAAAGTTAGGACCACTTTTCACCCGGTATTAAAATGCATTTTTGGTGATCCAATCAGAACTCTAGCACATTAAAAACCTTATGTAAGACTAAGAGCACTTGTGGTCAGATTGTGATCTGATCCCTCAGACCACATTCAGAAGTGCTCAGAAGCTGATAGCTTCCACATTTAAAACAAGTGTGAATGCAAACGTATTTTCCATATGCATTAAATGTCATCAAGGCAACAATATAAAGGTCAACCCAGGCATTTCCAGGGTATCTGAATTTGACAGGTAAAATCTTTGATCTGCAAGTGTTTATTTTGGTTTTACAGTTTAATAACCTTTGCTCTCGTTTCTGACTTTGAATTTTTGATCATGTTTTGGCTGTGATTACAGGTAGGTCTGACTTTCGGTTTTGCCCGTGGCTTGTTTTTGTCTCATGCATCTCCAGGTCAATTTCATCTCTCCTACTGTCTCTGACAAGTCAGTATAATTGGATTCTTACATTTCAGTTTTATCAGGTGTCTGTCATTGTTAATTTATTTAGTGGGAAGGCTGGCTGGCTGGCTGGATTGAATAAGTGATCTTGTTGTCAGCATCATACATGTTTATTATGTGACTGGGTTGGTTTGAAGGAAAATAAGAGATAGGAAACAAGTTCCTCGCAATTATGGCATTTTCTTAGCTTTGAAAGTTGATGGCATTCCAGCACCTCATACTGTATATATTTGGCTTTATTTTTTTAATTCAAATTCCAAGAAAAATTAGACAATTACATATAGATATTCAAATCATGCATTAGGTGATAAAATCAGGTGGCTCAGATCACTGTCAGATTAACCTTTGAATTCTTAATTAAAGCGATTTTCTGAGCCCTAATTTTAATGTCTAGTTGTATGACATTTTGCTTAATATGCCTTTACATTGCAAGCAATATTTTCTTGTGTATACTAAGTTGCTCTAGAATTTTTTTCTTATTTTAACTTAAATGACCAGACATCACACAGCCTTTTAATTGCATTAAACGGAAATGTCTGAATGATTAGAGCCAGTGTGTCAGTCCAGCACAGTCTCTTATCTTATGCAGGAATTACTGTGAATTGTTTTGACACACTTCTTTCTAATACAACTGTCATCCTTTCAGTTCTTGACATCTGGTTTTCTCCATGCAATTAGAGATATTGTTAGCATCTGAAGCTTTCAAATGACAAATTTAGATGCATCTACTAACCGTGCTTTAAAACACACAGCAAAATGCTTTAAAGGGAATATTGAAACATATTTCAAATTGTAGAGATGGGAAATTAGGCCCTACTACTGGGATAATTAAACTTTAAAACATAAGACTGCAAGTTCAGCCATTGGCCACTGACATATTACGTGACCTTAAATGAGTAACTTAACATTTTAGAGCTTAGTTTTTAAATGATGGTTTTATTATTTAGGGAGAAAAAATCCATCCCAAACTTGGGTTTCACACCTGAGTTTAATTTCCTGAAAGGAGCTCTATAACTGACAAGAGAAGTAGACCAAAAGCACCTTATCATAAGATTATTATGAGAACAGAAGTATTGAGATTATCAGTCCATCCATCCATCCATTATCACAACCATGGAACTGGTGAACCTATATCCTAACTATAGGGACAACGTTACAGGGCTCACTTGCCTCTGCTGGAGCTGGGCAATCCCAGCCAACACAGGAAAAGAACATTAGCAAGGCAAGAAACAAACCCTGATGAGACAAAAGTTGAACTCAGGGTGCCAGTCCACTGCAGATTATTATTATTATTATTTCATTGGTGCCACACCTCAATGTGAAGAGTCCTCCCTTGTATCTGATAAATTTGGGATAGACTGCAGCATTCCTTGATAGTTATTGCTTAAGGGTGGCTCAACCAGTTATTAGGTTCAGGGGCAATTACTTTTTCACACAGGGCCATGTAGGTTTGGATTTTTTCTCCTAACAATCCTATTCAGGGTGCCAGTCCACTGCAGATTATTATTATTATTATTTCATTGGTGCCACACCTCAATGTGGAGTCCTCCCTTGTATCTGATAAATTTGGGATAGACTGCAGCATTCCTTATACTTAATATTGAACAAATTGGGCTTATAGAAGGAATAAATAGATTAAATTTATGTTAGTTTAACTAATACCAATACTTTTGAAACAATTTACATTTGTATTTCTACACTGGAAAACTTTTAAATTTAATTGCTTGGAAGTGTAGACCACTTTACTGTTTACAGTTAAATTGATGCTTAAGATAATTAAAATTCATCATTAACATTAAATTGATGGGTATCACTTAAGATTATGTAGCACCTACAATATATATACAGTATTACAAACATATTGTTATCTAATAAAAGCTTCTTGTGGTCTTAATAACACTTACAAAAATACAACGCAACACCTACTAATCATACGTTAATTAAATATAAAATGTCAAAAACAATTTAAAAGATTGGGGTGGCATGGTAGCACAGTGTAGCACTGCTGCTGCACAGTAAGTAGACAGGGTTCGTGTCCTGGTCCTCCCTGCATGGAGCTTGCATGGTCTCCCCGTGTCTGCGTAGGTTTCCACCAGGTGCTCCAGTTTCCTCCCAAAATCCAAAGACATACAGGTTAGGTGGACTGGAGATGCCAAATTGGCCTTAATGGGTGTGTAGTGTGTGAGAGTGTTCACCCTGCTATGGGCTGGTGCTCTGTCCAAGGATCATTCCTGCCTTGCACATAGTGTTTGCTGGGATAGGCTTCAGTGCCATGTGCCTTGTGCGCCTGCCCAGAATTAAGCAAGCTTAAAAAATGGTATGGCATTTATAAAATTGTTGGCTGTTCATAGATCCATGTATTAAAATATGGCAAAGTGGTTAGGGTTAGGATTTTTTAACAAAATATGAAAAAAACAAATGAGGTTCATTAGAGGTTTTAGAGAAAGAATGAGTTCTACAATATTTTCATGTTATGTATTTTTAAAAAATTCAGTGTTTCATTACTACATCGTTGTGAGCCTATTGCACATACTGCACAAACCCATACAATATTCTTACACAAGAAAACACTTTCTCTGATATAATTAAAAACATTTTAACTCTTTGTATTATTTTTTTACTGTGAAAATATACTGCTAATAAAATGTATTTCTTCTGAATTTTTTTTAATTTATATATATCTATACTAATAAAATGCAAAGCCCTCACTGACTGACTGACTAACTCACTCACTCACTGACTGATCACTAATTCTCCAAGTTCCCGTGTAGGTAGAAGGCTGAAATTTGGCAGGCTCATTCCTTACAGCTTCCTTACAAAAGTTTCGAAATTCTATGCGTAATGGTCATAACTGGAAGCTATTTTTCTCCATATACTGTAATGGAATTGAGCTCGAAAGCCGTGGGGGGCAGAGTTTCGTGTGACATCATCACGCCTCCCATGTAATCACGTGAACGGACTGTCAACGCAGTACGTAGAAAACCAGGAAGAGCTCCAAAAAGCGCTGAAGAAAACATGCATTATATAATTGAGAAGACAGCGAAACAATAAGAAGCGAGCGAGTGACATATACAACCATATTCATGAGTGCTGCTACTTCGGAAACAAAGCACGGTGTAAACCTAAAGTTTAAATTAAGTTCATAGACAAGCTGGCGCTGGCGTTTCTCATGCCTACGGGTAATGCGGGATACAAATTTAATGAGAGGATGCAGGATATAAACGAGAGTTTTGATCACTTTGTAACAAAGTTAAAATTGCAGGCGAAAGGCTGTGGTTATGCAAATTCTGAGAGACTGTGTTTGTAGGGGATTGACAGTTAAGGCGGGTGGGGGAGTCACGTCATCATCTCCCCTCCCATTCACCTCATTTCGCTCTGAGCTGAGCTCCGCAGCTAACGCAGTGTTACAGAAGCGATTTTGTGACGCTGCCACCAAATACTCACAGAAAAATCCACAAGTTAATACACACGCTGTCTCTAGAGTTTCTCCACACTGAATCCTCCAGGCACTACTTACAAAAGGTTACATTGACAATCGTGTTACGTTATTTTTAATATGTTTCCTTTTCTTAGCACAAGCACAGCTGAGAAGCTTCGATGCATGTGCTCCATAACGCGTTAAAAAATCACGTGTTTAATCACACTTTGCATTACAAGCAAAGGGGAACATCTGTCAATGCATGATTTCCTGGTACACCGATTACATTGATCAGCGCTTCCCGATTCATTTTACCCTCGCACCCCCTTGGTTTGAGAAGAAGTATGAAAAAATATGAGGTTAACACAGAAAAACAGATCACAAATTGAAGCTTTATGAATAATCGATTCGCCATCAATAATTGTTTTGGTAAAGCCATACTCAGTGTAATCCTCCTTCCATTTTATAATTTTTCCGCCACTAGCCATGATTAAATTAACGGTAAAAAAGTACGAGCGAGGCGAGGGTGACTTATTCAGGCAGGCAGGCGACAGCTCAATAGCTCGAATTTGGACATAAGTAGGTTCTATTTAGTCACCAGAAATATCTTTGTTAGGAATGGAAGTTGAATTTAGTCTTTAAATTTCTATGGTAAAGAAAACGTTATGCAATGATGACTAAATTTAACTATATAAAGTCAAAACTTGTATATATAAAGTCATTCCCGAATATATAAAGTCAAAACTTGATTATATAAAGTCACTGTTGGAATAAATAAAGTCAAAACTTGAATATATAAAGTCAGCGTCGGAATATATAAAGTCAAAACTTGAATATATAAAGTCATTCCCGAATATATAGTCATTCCTGATTATATAAAGTCAACATCAGAGTATCAGGAGCCAATCCCAGCCAACACTGGGCGCAAGGCAGGAACCAATCCTGGGCAGGGCACATGCATCATTTTCAAAACATTAACCAAACAGTGTATTTTTAATTTATTTTTCTGAATACGTTTTTGTTAACTTAGTTCAGTTCAGAGTCGTTTCAATCAATAGATTTTGACTTTCACTTTATATATTTAGGAGTGAGTTTATATACTCTGATGTTGACTTTATATAATCAGGAATGACTATATATTCGGGAATGACTTTATATATTCAAGTTTTGACTTTATATATTCCAGCGCTGACTTTATATATTCCGACGCTGACTTTATATATTCAAGTTTTAACTTTATATATTCGGGAATGACTTTATATATTCAAGTTTTGACTTTATATATTCTGACGCAGACTTTACATGTATGTATGTATATATATATATATATATATATGCCAGCAACACTCATGACAATGACAAAACAATTACATTGTCAATCATGTTACGTTATTATTAAAATGTTTCCTTTTCTTTTACTTCTCCGCTGCCAAACACGGGTATTTTGCTATATATATATATATATATATATATATATATAGAGAGAGAGAGAGAGATATATATATATAGATATATAGATATATATATATAGATATATAGATATATAGATACAGTATATATATATAGATATATAGATACAGTATATATATATAGATATATATATATATATAAATATATATATATATTTATATATAGATATATAGATATATATATATATAGAGATATGACAACAACACTCATATCAATGACAAAACAATTACATTAACAATCATGTTACGTTATTTAAAAAATTTTCCTTTTCTTTTCATAACTTCTTTAACACACTACTTCTCAGCGCTGGTATTCTGCTATATATAGCTGGTATTCTATATATATATATATATATATATATATATATATATATATATATATATATATATATATATATACTATTGCATTTTGTATGGTAGAAAAAATATTGATTAAGAAAAGATTTAGACAGGAGGGATGGCAAAATAATGTAGGAGGATGAAGAGAATTTTAACTCAGTTCATTAATTATCATTTTTGCTTGTAGCAGTAATGGTAATTAATTAAATAATTTGGTATGGCTCCTCTTTTATTTATTTTTTTACATTTCTCTGTAGGAGGCAGTCTTTGGCTATTACAAATAAGGTAACTGAAGCACACTTGTTTTTAATAAACAGAGTAATACAAGTTATTGATAAACACAGGACTTACAGAAATATGATAAACACTGACATCGAAGACAGGGCACAATAGAGATAAGACAAAAAAGTGCAGTTCTATGGCTGCAAAACAAAGCAGTATTAGTATAAAGATAAAGCATAAGTACTGTATTATGTTAGAAATAATTAAAATGTGGGTGAGATTCAGGAGCCGAGATGAAATGTAAACTGTGCTTAAAAAAGTAACCCATAGCTTTTTTAAAAAAAGCATGCCAAAAATATTTGATAACTATCCAATGCAAAATTGCATTTCATCTCTATTAGTGCTGAAAAATATTAGTTATATGATGAGCTGAGAGGAGAGGCTCTTGCTGATAACCATACTGCTTTTTACTTTTTTTCTGGATTTTTGGACCTCCTGCCAGTTAAGTAATCAAAAGAAGCAGTATATCTTTCCTCCTAAGAAAAAAAATAATAAAATTACTGTTCCTTTTTACTTTCCATTAGCTGTTATGGCAATTCAGGAGAAGATTATTTAGGAGAGGGCATCAGATAAAATGAATTCCAGCATGATTTTCATACATGGTTAGGGCTGCTTCCTCTTTTGAGACATTTATTGGTTTATTTATTTTCTTAGGTTGTGTTGGGGACTAATACCTGGTCATGAGCTAAATTACATTGGTGCCAGGAGAAGTCCAGGGGCACAAGTGACCCTGTGGATCCTTAATTACTAAATCCTCAAATTTTGTTTAACATGGGTCTTCATTCTCGGCCCTGAAGGGCCACAGTGGCTAGTGTTTTTCATTTTAAGCATTTCCTTAGTTAGAAGTCACTGCTAATACAATATCATTTATTAATTTAATTTTGGTAAACTTCATTGAAAAAGCTAAAAATGAAGGAAAAAGAAGAAATATTTGTTAAGTTCTGCAAAACACCTTCTCAGAAAAGCAAGATCGTGTGTTTAAATTAAAGCTATTATAAACTGTTTCATTATTGCAAGGCTCAGCTGCTTTTTAAGAAACTGGTTAGAGCAAAACTCTGCAACTACAGGACCCTCGGGAACCAAGGCTGAGAACCTGTACTCTTAAATGACGAGGGCTCATCGTGCCCCTGACCTTTTGCTTAGTTATTTTCTTTTCCTTTATAATTGTTTATAAAAACAGAATATATGAAATAGACAACTTCACCTTGCCTAACTAGCATTATTTAGACATCAAACTTTTTAAATATAACCTGCAATTTACACTGCAACTTTGAAGCAGTTAAATTTTTTGGATTTTTACTCTTACACTTTGAGGTTTTTTAATCTCTCTTTAATTAAACCGAGTCAATAGCAATGAGATCAGCCAGTCACATGCATTTTAAACTATCTTATGATTTGTATGCTGAAGGCACTGATGCTGTTGTGTAAGTCAGTGAATAACTCTGCCCTGCAAGAAAACAAAACTTAATCCTTTGAGCTTTTAATTCAGCATGCTTGATATGTTTCTGTAGCAACGCAATTTGGCTATGAATTTAAATTGTTAACGAGAAGATTTCATTATTGTACATTATACTGTAGTAGCTTCATTTAATTAGGAAATTACAGTTTTAAAATATGTTCCAAGGTGTATTTTTCTTATCACTTCAGTGTCATGCACTTTTACATGAAAACACAGTAAGCTTTGTGTTTAATGTTATCCATTTTGTTGGGTTCTCTGTCATGTTGTCTAAATTAGCATGCATTACAGAATACACTTCTAGTTAGGGGGAACCATACATGCATGAAGTGCTGAATAACATGTTGCTTTTGTAATGGTTTTGCTTTGAATGTTTTATTTGCTCCAGCCATCTTCAAACACTAACTGTTTCAATTGCTTTAAATTTTTTCACTTAATTACACTCACTGGTAGCCCCCTAAGGGCATCAAGTCATTTTCATAATTTCTCTCATTTATTTTCTTGACTAAAGTCATTTTAAAAATATATATATATATATATACTATTGCATTTTGTATGGTAGAAAAAATATTGATTAAGAAAAGATTTAGACAGGAGGGATGGCAAAATAATGTAGGAGGATGAAGAGAATTTTAACTCAGTTCATTAATTATCATTTTTGCTTGTAGCAGTAATGGTAATTAATTAAATAATTTGGTATGGCTCCTCTTTTATTTATTTTTTTACATTTCTCTGTAGGAGGCAGTCTTTGGCTATTACAAATAAGGTAACTGAAGCACACTTGTTTTTAATAAACAGAGTAATACAAGTTATTGATAAACACAGGACTTACAGAAATATGATAAACACTGACATCGAAGACAGGGCACAATAGAGATAAGACAAAAAAGTGCAGTTCTATGGCTGCAAAACAAAGCAGTATTAGTATAAAGATAAAGCATAAGTACTGTATTATGTTAGAAATAATTAAAATGTGGGTGAGATTCAGGAGCCGAGATGAAATGTAAACTGTGCTTAAAAAAGTAACCCATAGCTTTTTTAAAAAAAGCATGCCAAAAATATTTGATAACTATCCAATGCAAAATTGCATTTCATCTCTATTAGTGCTGAAAAATATTAGTTATATGATGAGCTGAGAGGAGAGGCTCTTGCTGATAACCATACTGCTTTTACTTTTTCTGGATTTTGGACCTCCTGCCAGTTAAGTAATCAAAAGAAGCAGTATATCTTTCCTCCTAAGAAAAAAAATAATAAAATTACTGTTCCTTTTTACTTTCCATTAGCTGTTATGGCAATTCAGGAGAAGATTATTTAGGAGAGGGCATCAGATAAAATGAATTCCAGCATGATTTTCATACATGGTTAGGGCTGCTTCCTCTTTTGAGACATTTATTGGTTTATTTATTTTCTTAGGTTGTGTTGGGGACTAATACCTGGTCATGAGCTAAATTACATTGGTGCCAGGAGAAGTCCAGGGGCACAAGTGACCCTGTGGATCCTTAATTACTAAATCCTCAAATTTTGTTTAACATGGGTCTTCATTCTCGGCCCTGAAGGGCCACAGTGGCTAGTGTTTTTCATTTTAAGCATTTCCTTAGTTAGAAGTCACTGCTAATACAATATCATTTATTAATTTAATTTTGGTAAACTTCATTGAAAAAGCTAAAAATGAAGGAAAAAGAAGAAATATTTGTTAAGTTCTGCAAAACACCTTCTCAGAAAAGCAAGATGCGTGTGTTTAAATTAAAGCTATTATAAACTGTTTCATTATTGCAAGGCTCAGCTGCTTTTTAAGAAACTGGTTAGAGCAAAACTCTGCAACTACAGGACCCTCGGGAACCAAGGCTGAGAACCTGTACTCTTAAATGACGAGGGCTCATCGTGCCCCTGACCTTTTGCTTAGTTATTTTCTTTTCCTTTATAATTGTTTATAAAAACAGAATATATGAAATAGACAACTTCACCTTGCCTAACTAGCATTATTTAGACATCAAACTTTTTAAATATAACCTGCAATTTACACTGCAACTTTGAAGCAGTTAAATTTTTTGGATTTTTACTCTTACACTTTGAGGTTTTTTAATCTCTCTTTAATTAAACCGAGTCAATAGCAATGAGATCAGCCAGTCACATGCATTTTAAACTATCTTATGATTTGTATGCTGAAGGCACTGATGCTGTTGTGTAAGTCAGTGAATAACTCTGCCCTGCAAGAAAACAAAACTTAATCCTTTGAGCTTTTAATTCAGCATGCTTGATATGTTTCTGTAGCAACGCAATTTGGCTATGAATTTAAATTGTTAACGAGAAGATTTCATTATTGTACATTATACTGTAGTAGCTTCATTTAATTAGGAAATTACAGTTTTAAAATATGTTCCAAGGTGTATTTTTCTTATCACTTCAGTGTCATGCACTTTTACATGAAAACACAGTAAGCTTTGTGTTTAATGTTATCCATTTTGTTGGGTTCTCTGTCATGTTGTCTAAATTAGCATGCATTACAGAATACACTTCTAGTTAGGGGGAACCATACATGCATGAAGTGCTGAATAACATGTTGCTTTTGTAATGGTTTTGCTTTGAATGTTTTATTTGCTCCAGCCATCTTCAAACACTAACTGTTTCAATTGCTTTAAATTTTTTCACTTAATTACACTCACTGGTAGCCCCCTAAGGGCATCAAGTCATTTTCATAATTTCTCTCATTTATTTTCTTGACTAAAGTCATTTTAAAAATCCTGGTATGCTTTTGTGTTGGCTGATTTTAAACACAAGCTCAGTAGGAAATGTGATTTTTAGACAGGCTAAGACAGGCAACAACGCAATTTTTGACCATGTAAAGTGTAAACAAAATTTTAAATAAACTATTTCATATGCTTTTGTCACATTTAAGTAATTTAAACCAGACATCCAAATGTTTAATGACTGTGAATGTAACCTGTCCATGATAAAATAAGCATTCCATTTTTTCCAGTTAGTTGATGATTTCCATGACATAATAATCTTCAGTTTAGAAATATGTCTCTTTTTTGAAAAAGAAAAAAATCAAATAGATGTAAGTCTTCTTAGCTGAAGCTGAATCCGAATTTTAGAAAACACTAAATGAAATATTGAATAACTTTTTAAATTTAGTTTTAATTTAGTTTTTAAAATTAAATCTATTGCACTTTTGATTCATGATTTTCAATTAATTGAATTGAATTGAAAAATTAATTCATTATTAAAGTTAGTCTTTTTAAAGCGGACATATTTAAAAAAACAGCACTGAAATTTTATAAATAAATAAATAAATACAACCACTATGAAATTATAGCTTGGTAAGTAATAAATGATGAAATACAGTATAAAAGTGTACACTTTCCCTTCATCCTGACCAAAAAAAAGGAAAAATCTTAGCATACTTGTACAGCTTGGTCAGCTAACTTGGTTAGAATGACTGTGCTGTTGGAGTTGAAGTTCTTGCACCCAGCCATTAGCAGATTGTTCATGAGCTTCCAATAATTTATCATTTTTAAATAATATACACTGATTCCAAAATGAACAGGATCACAATGTCAATGCAGAGTAAGCTATTGGGGTGTTTGGTCTATTACTTGGTTGACAAGTCAAATGGATTCATTTTACCGTATATACTCGTGTATAAGTTGGGTCTTGAAACACAAAAAATCGATCATAAAATCAGACCCCGACTTATATGCCCGTTCATTATTTATTCAATTATTTTTTCTCCAGCCGTCTGGAGTTTTTTTGTTTTTTCTGTCCCCTCTGGCCATTGAACCTTACTCTTATTCGATGTTAATTAATGTTGATTTATTTTGTTTTATAATTGTGTCTTTTATTTTTCTATTCTTTAATATGTAAAGCACTTTGAGCTACTATTTGTATGAAAATGTGTTATATAAATAAATGTTGTTGTTGTATGCCCGTTCAAAAATACGACACTTAAATATTTTTTTTTTACATCTTCTTGCTTCCTCCAATCTTACACCAGTTTCTCAGACACATCGAATTTTGTTGCAGCTGCACAGTTACCAATTTCTTTCACCACATCAACGACTTTTAATTTAAAACCAGCTTCATATTTTCTTCTGATCGAATGCTCCATCATAGACAATGGATGCTGTTACTATAAAGGTGTAGGAAGGTGTGAGATACAAAAAACACAAAACTGTGCAAATGATGCTTTGGAATAGTTTGGGTATTACCGTGTGGTCATGTAGGCACAATACATAGAAGAAAAAGGTAGTGTACTCCACGGTTACTATCTCAGGTGGGCATTAGCATATCATAATCTCTTGGATCAATAGCGTTCCGCATTCAACTTATATGACCAACATTATAAAATACCAGAAATAATATGGTAAAATCAAGTCCTGACTTATCCACGGGAGAACTTAAACATGAGTATGTATGGTATTTATTAAGCGCAATTTGTTTAGTATTGTAATGTGTCCCGATTTAGTTTAACCTGATATAATTCCTTCATCTTTGTCTCCCTCTTCTTGTCAATTTACTTTGCATGTTCGCACAGTATGTCACTAATACTGACGTTCCTTGTAAATAAACCAGTATAATCCTGCAAAGATGTTGTCCACACCCCACAATGCAATATGGTGTGAAGAATTGCTAATCTATAATATAATAAAACACTAAGGTCTGTGTGTGTGTGTTTGGTTCCTCTGAGCAGTCTGATCAGTCATTTTGGCTTTGGTGTGATTGGTCAGCTTGGTTTAGATAATGCGATTGAAAGAGCAAGAATAAGTGTCAGACACACTAGGAGGAGCAAAGGTGTAAAGGCATGATGAGAATCATCTTCAAAGACTGGAAGTATAAAATAAGCAGGCTTTATGGAAACATGCTCAAGTGAGGGAGTGCTATTCAAGAGAGGTTCAGACGTGTAGGGCAAGAGATATGAAATATTTTTTAATTTAATCTATTATCTGTCTTTGACAGGTCTCATGGCTAGTAATAAATAAATACTCAAAATAAATATATAAAGTTACTCTTAAAAATGGAGTTACTAGGGTCAAGGATGTCCACTACACATATTTACAACACATGTGACCATAGCTAATGTATATTACAAGGTTTTGTTCAGGGTCATGCACTTATGTACTATACACCTGATGTGACAGAAGGCTGGCCACTTTAGAAACATTGCTTTCTTGCCCTTCCTTCAGCAGTTAGACATAAACTATATATTCAGAAAGTGTTGAAACAAAGCAGACGTATCTGTAATTATGAAACAGAAGGTGTTTACAGCCAGTGTGACAAAAATAAAACTGACAATATCTTCTAACCATGTCAGAGGCTAATTAAACATTGTGAGAAGTCTGAAAGGGAGCACTGTGAAATTAACTCACAAATAAATAGATATTTCCCACTGAGGACAGTAAAACAGTAGACATGAAATTATCAGTGGCTTTCGGCCTAGTAGCTAGTAACTTAAACAAGTGATATGATTAACTGTTGGAGATTTCAAACCAAGTTGCGTATAAAATAAGATGGGTTAAGTTCCTTGTTTTTCTGTGCAGCTATAATACTAAATCAAGAAAAGATCCAGGCCAAGCACCATTGTGAATTATTATTTTAGGAAACTCAGGATCACAAGTTTATGCATGAACTGGAGCAGCTTCACTCTCATGATGCAATGTTACTTTAGAAGTGCTTAGACCAGAGACATAGATCAAATGAGCACCTTTATTAAGGTTGCCCTCCAATATGCAGTTTATCCTTTCTTGAATGGTCTTCTACATGTATTATATTCCTTCTATTTAACCCAGTTTAGACTTCATTATATAGTTTTTTTTTTACTTTATGGCATGCAGTAAGTACTCCTAAACAGAGCCTCACATCTGGGTCCATCTTGTTGAGGCCGAGTTAACTGAACACCATGGAGTGACCCTTGTGAGTAAGGTAGAATGTAATGGCATAATCTTCCATAGGAAGTTACTTAAAGAAGTACTACATGCATCAAGGATCTTAAAGGGCAAGAGCATGAGAGACAGGCAGCCAATATTTCCTCAGTAGAGCCTGGCTTCAGACCTTCAGTAGCAGACCACTATATGTCTGCTCCAACTACAGGACCCTGCCATGTCTTTCAGGGGCTGGTGACTATATCTGCCACTAATGGTGGCAAGACCTTTCTCAATATTTTAGAGATATCACCTAACTCTCCCGGATGGTCTTTAGGTACATAAGAAACCATACATTTTGTACATCATATTCATGCTATCATAGTATTACCAATATTTTTCCTCTAGCTAGTGCTTTATGTAGCTGTTATATCTTTACAAAATAAAATGTGTCCTATGAAATTAGGATATATTTTATCAAGAAAAAATGAGGTATTAAAGTACAAATAATATTATGTTATCTGCTAAGCAGCTAAATAAAGCTGTTAGGCAGACATTTAACCTTGCACTTATTGGTTCTGCATATCATAAAATGTTCCAGCACTCTTCTCGTATTTTATTTAACTTGTTCACCCCTTTTTCTTTCTGTTAATCAATAAAATTGCAGTTTTTATTTTAAACATGTGAAGTTATCTATACTTGCTAAAAATGTAAATTCCCAAATGTCAAATATGTATTTTTTCCTTTAAATTTTTATCATGTCAAACAATCATCTTACAGCTGAGCCTTCATAAGAAACCTTAGAAGTGACTTGCTAAATTCATGATAAAAGGCATTAGTAACATAAAAGAGGAATTATAAAAAGCCATATTTTTGCAGAGATGCCACAAGATGAAGTTAGTAATACTTGGAGTATACTTTGTGTGTTTAGCTGATGAAATAGTAAGATGAATTAAAGGCTGTTTGATAAAAGAGTGCCAACAGAAGAGGGTGGTGACAAATGAGCACAGGAAAAAATGTACGCAGAGACAAATGAGTGTAACTAATGGGCTGCTGCCTTTATTTCGGGCAATTGTTGGGAGCACATCTGTTGAAATGTAATTTAGCAATCACTTTCAAAATTGATCATTTTCTTAGTCATTGAGATGTTATTAGTTTTAATCTTTGTGCCTTTTGTGAAGACAGTCCCACTGCTTTTATAGAGCTTGAGAATACTTTTTAATGTAAAGCATATCAACAAAGGAAATTTGAAATCTGATTTTATGTTGGTGCATTAATGTATTAAAGGTGATGATTTGCTTATTTTCTTGTTCATTAGCTATGTGTAATAAGTATTAAGAATACTGCATGTGGAAAAGAATACAGAAAATGTGTTTTGTATAAATGTATCAATGTCTTAAAGGTAATATTTTTATGTATGGACTTGTACATGGAATGAATGTCATAACTAATCCTAAACTTTAAATGATATTACCCAGAGTGCTATGTGATTTGAAACAGAAAAAGAGAAAAAAAATACCTGCTCTTGATTCCTTTTGAGTAGCAGAATGTTGACAAGAGTTTTGATGGGTACTAATCATTAATGCATGTGTTATGTGAACTTTTAGTTAAAGCCTGAGTAGAATTATAGTGCATACTCATACGTCCAAAACAAGATATGTCCAGCTGGCAACAGTCAGACGAGGAATGCACAGTACAGGTATTCTCTTATTTACAGCAGTTTGTGGTTTCTCTTCCTTTGTTGTACAGTATGTATTTTATTATGTTTTGTTATGCTACATATAAATTTCATTTACATTAAAAAAAATTATTTCTAGTAAATAAAACTAACTCCCAAAGAGGGGTACTGTTATAACTTGGTTTCAATTTTTATGATCTGACCCTTGTTTTGGGGGTTTTTGAAGTCGTAGGTTTGATTTCGTACTTTTTTAATCTAACATTTCCTTTATAAGTGTGTTTTTGCTGCCATGTTGTATTTTAATAATCACCAACATTTTGGACACTCATTGTTAGGACAGCGTGTCCTCAGAGGCCATGGCCCATGGGTAATCGACACAACAGGTTAACAGGTCGGCTACCAGAGTTGCGCATTCAAAACCCTTTGCTACATCCTTTGCTTTACATTTTTCTGATTTGATTTTTTTGTGCCGCTGACGTTTTTGCTAAGCTTTTTGGCTAAGATTTTTGTCTCACATCTTGGCTTTATGATGTGTTATTTGATCTCCCGATTTTGACCCCTTTTTTGTCTCATGTTTACCTCATGGTGCTCACTAAACTTACTTGTCAGCTTGCTGACATAACACTTACTAGCTCCAATTATTTGTCACTATAAGCTTTTTCTTGCACTTAAATTATTGATTACCTTTTGTCCCACATGCTTTTCTTGCGCCACCAAATTTAGCTCTTGTTTACTTTCTATAACTTATAGAAATTTATTAACTTGCTCATTGAATCAGGAGCTACCAGAATAAATAATAAGATTTTAAAAAAAGATTTTTTAAAAAGGATTTTTTAAAGATATTTTATATGAGAAATTATTAAAAGTAATTTAGTAATTGTTTTTATTTAATCATTTGTGTACTGCTCTAAAAGATCCAAAACTTGAAGTGTTGTCCAATTGTATAAGAAATTGACAGTCAATCAATCAATAGTATGAACAGTTTTTTGCATAACTGTTTCCCTTTTTTCACTTTACTATAATGTGACAGCTACTCACATTTTAGGAGAAATACATTTTCCTGCAAAATATATAATTTGTGGACAAATCTGTTGACAGCACAACTATTCTAAGTACTGTAAATCTGCAATGAAATGGAAAAAAGATGGCTTTCTATATATTTCTTAGTTTGATTTACAACTTAAAATCACAGTAAAGAATAAAATTGTATAGCTTAGCAATTTTTGTGTAAAAAATCAAAAAGCACTCCATTTTCCTCCAGGCGCACCGGTTTCCTCCCACAGTCCAAAGACATGCAGGTTAGGTTCATTGGCGATTCTAAATTGGCCCTAGTGTGTGCTTGGTGTGTGGGTGGGTGTGTGTGTGTGTGTGTGTGCGCCCTGCGGTGGGCTGGCACCCTGCCCGGAGTTTGTTTCATGCCTTGCGCCCTGTATTGGCTGGGATTGGCTCCAGCAGACCCCCATGACCCTGTAGTTAGGATATAGCGGGTTGGACAATGGATGCACTTTTTACTTTACTAATGTAATGTTTAATGATTGAATTGTGTGTCCCTTTTTGATTTAAATTTTTCTGTATATGTTTTAAATATCATTTGCATAAGTAGTTTTTTGATCGTACTTAATAAAATATTTATTTGTTTATTGTCTTCTGACATGCCTTCTTTCCCTGTCTGTTCATGTGAATCACCACTTTGAAACTAACACACACACACACACACACACACTGCCTGCTAAGCATAATGGGAAATCAATCCACTCTGTCCTCTTGGCTTTGTCTCTGTATCATGGGGTCTACTGGCAGGAGGTCTCTCTAACCAAGTGTAATCCTTGATAGTGCAGTAAGGAGTGAATATCAACAAATATAGTCAGCTACATTGACTCTTAATTGCACTTTGTCATCTTTTTAATAACAATTTACAAATATGTAATATTAAAATATTATACAATACAAGAGAATAATTGTGGAACAAATGTAATGAGGTTTGTACATATATTGCATTGCCAAAAGTTTGTGGACACCTGACCATCAAACCTGTATGAGCCTGTTGGGCATCCCATTCAAAAACCATGGACATCAAAATGGAGTTGTCCTCTGCACCCTCTTTGTGGCTGGGAAGCCTTTCCACAACATTTTGGAGGGAGTCTATGGGAATTGGTGCTGATCCAACCAAAAGAGCATTTGTGAGTTTAGGTACTGATTTTGAATGAGAAGACTTGGCTTACAGTTGGTGTTCCAATTCATCCCAACGGTGTTCAGTTAGATTTTGATTCAGGCTCTGTGCAAGCCACTTGAGTTCCTCCTTATCTTTATTGTCCTGGCATTGTGCACAGAGCATAGTCATGCTGGAACAGGAAGGCCTCTCCAAACTGTTGCCGCAACATTGAAAGTGCACAATTGTCTAAAGTGTCTTTGTATGCAGTAGCATTAGCAGTAGCCTTGAGCCTAGCCCATACCCTCAAAAATAGCTCCAGACCATTATCCCTCTTCCACCAAACTTTACAGTAGGCAGCATGGTCCAGATGGTAGCATTCTCTTGTAATCCGTCAAATCCAGATTTGTCTGTCAGACTGCAAGATAGATTCAATTTTTAAGTTCAATCAAACATTTCCATTTCTCCAGTGTTCAATGGTAGGGTGCTTTACACCACTCCAGCAACGCTGTTATCTTAGGCTTTGTTTGCACTTGCTTAGCCATGGAAACCCGTTTCATAAAGCTCCAGATGCACAGTTCTTGTACTGGTGTTTCTTCCAGAGGCACCTTTGAACTCTGTTGTGAGTGTTGCAGACCATTTTTATGCATTACTGTTGGTGCTTGGCACTTGGCAGTCCCACTCTGTGAGACTGTGTGGTCTACCACTTCTTGGCATAGCTGTTATTGTTCCTGGACTCTTCTGCTTCACAGTTGACCAGGGCAGATCTAGCAGAAAACAAATTTCACTGACTTGTGGCATAGTTGGCACAAGTTCTCCAGCTTTTGGAGTTTTTTTTTTGTTTTTTCTGTCCACCCTGGCCATCGGACCTTACTTATTCTATGTTAATTAATGTTGACTTATGTTTATTTTTTATTGTGTCTTCTATTTTTCTATTCTTCATTTTGTAAAGCACTTTGAGCTACATTTTTTTGTATGAAAATGTGCTATATAAATAAATGTTGATTGATTGATCGATCCTATAGCATTGCCATATTTAAAGTCACTGAGTTCTTCAATATGATCCATTCTACTACTAATGTTTGACCATGGAGAATATAGGACTAAGTGCTTGATTTTATGTACCTGTTAACAGCGAGTGTTGCTGAAACTCTTTGAACTCAGTAATCTAGAGGGATGTCTACAAACTTTTGGGCAATATATTGTGTTCTGCATTGCTGTTCAGTCATGGCACTTACTGAATTTCAAAGAAGGAAAGAAAATGTTTCAGTAATAACCACAAAATGGCTTTTAATTAAAATGATTACAGTGAAAACCTGAAAGAGCATGCTGCTTCTTATACCAAAGTTGTGTTTGATGTACAGGTAAAATTCCATTACAACGAACTGCCAGGGATCTAAAAATATTTCGTTGTAATGAAAATTTTGTAGTAATGAGATTCTGCATTTGTCACTGTAGTGCTTTCTTTAACTTGCGTCCAGGCGTTTGCAATCATTTCAATAGTTTCTTTCCCGTTAATTGTAATCTCCTCCTGTCTACAAGTTATGCTGACGAGAATTTTTCTCAGCATTTCCTTGTGATAATACACTTTCAGGGTGCGAATGATGCCCAAATCCAATGGCTGAAGCACTGCTGTGCAATTGGGTGGGAGGAATTCAACGTGAACATTATCTAAATGTGGAAGAATGTTGTGGGCAGCACAGTTATCAATCAGAAACCGAATCATCCTTTTCTTCTTCTTCATATTGTGAGGTTTCTGAACTCTTTTGGGATTCCCCCCCACCCAATGGGGCGACACGCTGAAGTGCGTCCCAAAGCGCGATTGCTGCGTTTGTGGAAGATTGTTTGTCTGTTGCCGGAGCAGGGCAACAGCAGGCGCACAGCGCTGCAGTGAAGTGCCACAGAAGCAAATCCTAAAAAATCGTTGTTGCGCTATAAGTCCCTGTCTTGCACCCCAAAACACAAGGCTGAGTCTCAGTACTTTAGCAAAACCAGCTTTATTCAGCTTGAAACAGGAACAGCAGGGTTATTTATTGTAGCGGGATCTACCACTCTCATATACACAGACACAGCAGCCAGGCATAGTTGTGGCTAGATTAGTGGCCAAGTAATCCTGTTATCTGCATTTACAATGCTCCTTGCATCACCCATCAAGATCTTTTCTGTTTGCTTCAGCAGCAAGCCACCCACCACTGTAAGCCTGCTGTTGCCCCGGCAAAGAATAAATAGTCTTCCCCAGACACAATTTGCACTTCGAGACGCTCTTCGGCATGTTGTCCAGTTCGGGGAGGTCCCAAGAGAGTTTAGAAACCTCACATTTTCTTGAATGAGTGCCGCATTAATAGGAATGTTACTTGAACAAACATCACTGAACCACATAAAAACTGCTTTTTCAACATGTTCAAATCCAGCAGTTCATATATGTTTGCAGCCCGAGATTTTTCTTCTTTTTTTGCTCGGTCTTTCAAGAAAGTTGACAGTGTCGATGGTAAAATTCCGAATTCACTGGAAATGTCTTTTTTCTTTTTGCTGGAATTGAGATCCACAAAAATGTAAAGTTTTCTTTTCTAATATGAACTGTTATTGTTTTTTCGTGTCTGCCATTTCTATAGGAGGGTGACAATGAGTTAAATTCCAATGGATGTTTTTCAAATGAGCAATAAGCAAAAGGTATCACTGAAAACCACAGAAATCAAACACTGCAAAAAAAACCAGTTTGATTAAAAGAACAGATAGCCTTCCTGCACAAGAGAGGAGACAGAAATTGAGGGTAAGGCCAAGTCAGTGGCCAGTTTTAAATGTTCCCCGCATCAACCATTGAGTGACAGATGGGGAGCCTGCGAACTTGTAGTTGCACCGGCGACAGATAACCAATCCCTGACAATTTTTGACAGAGTTTTGGTGCACAGCACAGTTGATGGGGTTGTCTGGGTCTCAAAAATTTGACTGCATATATACATTCATATGAAAAAGTTTGGGAACCCCTCTCAGCCTGCATAATAATTTACTGTACTTTCAACAAAAAAGATAACAGTGGTATGTCTTTCATTTCCTAGGAACATCTGAGTACTTGGGTGTTTTCCAAACAAAGGTTTTTAGTAAAGCAGTATTTAGTTGCATGAAATTAAATGAAATGTGAAAAACGGGCTGTGCAAAAATTTGGGTACCCTTGTAATTTTGCTGATTTGAATGCGTGTAACTGCTCAATACTGATTACTTGCAACACCAAATTGGTTGGATTAGCTTGTTAAGCCTTGAACTTCATAGACAAGTGTGTGCAATCATGAGAAAAGGTATTTAAGGTGGTCAATTGCAAGTTGTGCTTCCCTTTGACTCTCCCCTGAAGAATGACAGCATGGGATCCTCAAAGCAACTCTCAAAAGATCTGAAAACAAAGATTTTTCAGTATCATGGTTTAGGGGAAGGCTACAAAAAGCTATCTCAGAGGTTTAAACTGTCAGTTTCAACTGTAAGGAATGTATCAGGAAATGGAAGGCCACAGGCACAGTTGCTGTTAAACCCAGGTCTGGTCGGCCAAGAAAAATATAGGAGCAGCATATGCGCAAGATTTTAAGAAAGTTTACAGACAACCCAAAGATCACCTCCAAAGACCTGCAAGAACAACTTGCTGCAGATGGTGTATCTGTACATCGTTCTACAATTCAGCACAATTTGCACAAAGAACATCTGTACGGCAGGGTGATGAGAAAGAAGTCCTTTCTGCACTCACGCCACAAACAGAGTCGCTTGTTGTATGCAAATGCTCATTAGACAAGCCAGATTAATTTTGGAAAAGTGTGCTTTGGACTGATGAGACAAAAATTAAGTTATTTCGTCATAACAAAAAGCACTTTGCATGGCGGAAGAAGAACACCGCATTCCAAGAAAAACACCTGCTACCTACTGTCAAATTTGGTGGAGGTTCCATCATGCTGTGGGGCTGTGTGGCTAGTTCAGGGACTGGGGTCCTTATTAAAGTCGAGGGTCGGATGAATTCAACCCAATATCAACAAATTCTTTAGGATAATGTTCAAGCATCAGTCACAAAGTTGAAGTTACGCAGGGGTTGAATATTCTAACAAGACAATGACCCAAAACACAGTTGAACATTTACAAAGGCATTCATGCAGAGGGAGAAGTACAATGTTCTGGAATGGCTGTCACAGTCCCCTGACTTGAATATTATCGAAAATCTATGGGATGATTTGAAGCAGGCTGTTCATGCTTGGCAGCCACCAAATTTAACTGAACTGGAGAGATATTGTATGGAAGAATGGTCAAAAATACCTCCATCTAGAATCCAGACACTCATCAAAGGCTATAGGAGGTGTCTAGAGGCTGTTATATTTTCAAAAGGAGGCTCAACTAAGTATTGATGTAATATCTCTGTTGGGGTGCCCAAATTTATGCACCTGTCTAATTTTGCTATGATGCATATTGCATATTTTCTGTTACTTCAATAAACTTAATATCACTGCTGAAATACTACTGTTTCCATAAAGTATGTCATATATTAAAAGGAAGTTGCTACTTTGAAAGCTCAGCCATTGATAAACAAAAATCCAAAGAATTAAATCCAAACATTTTCATATGACTGTATGTCTATATATATATATATATATGTACTGTATTCTTTGTAAGCAATGAGGCACGATACAGATGTCATACACAACAGATGTCAGTGATATCTTCTTTGCTCACCACCCAATGAGAGTTTTGGATTTCAGTAGGCCAATCATTCATAATATCTGGTTATTACTGTAATGGCTAAGTGCTTCAATATCTACTAAATACCGGTAAAGCAATGTAAAATGGATGCCAATGTACCATATTGAACATAAAGCAGAGTCAAATTTTCTTTTTATGAAAGGTATTAAATAGTCAAGTCCTGAAAGTGTAAGATGATTATACCTGATAATTCATAACAGGTTGTGAAATAAGCTCATACTGAATCAAGTCTGATGTGAATTTCCAGCTCAATCCAGAAATTGGCCATTACAGACTCTTGTGCTTTGAACTTTAAATAGCACAAATGTATTAAAAAACAATGAGTGGGTATGGGCTATATTGAGGTAAATTATGGATAATGAAATGGATGCAGTTGTGTTGGGAAGGAATAATCTTAAACCTGGTATTAAGGAGGATAGGATAAAATATTATGCAAATACCAGAATGACCATGTGTTTACCAAAGTTGTGTGTATATGTGTAGATAAAAGTAAAACAATTAACACCCCTTTCAAATATTTTCTTTTTTTGTGCAGCGATTTGCTTTCTTCAGACTATGTTGAAAGACATATTTCAGAAGGAGGAAAATCTGTGAGTTCCAAGGTAAGAATTTTAAACATTTTTACACTCATGAATATGTGTTATTGGTTATTACAGATAGAAAAGGTAATGTTTGTAATTATTTTCATTTAATGCTATCATCACTAGGCAAATATTGAAAACAGAATTACCTTAACGAGTTTTGGAATTACAAATACTGTGTTTGTTGACAGAATCAATGACTTTGCTTGCCACAAAAGTGGATATTATATCAAGTGCTCATTGCATTGCAAGATATTGAAAATATTGGTTTAAGCCATAATTACCAAGGTCATTTATTATGTTGAAGTAATCTTGCTGCAGTTTGAACTTTGAATCAGTAATGTGTTGAATAATAGACTGATCTCTGTTACATTGGTTTAGAATATGATTATGCTCTTTTGTGAGTTTTAAATAATTACTCTGCATATGGGACAAGGTGCTATACAAATGTAATACATTATTATTGTTATTATTACTAAAGCAAGTTGTTTCCACAAGAGTCTTATAATTGGTGAGGTGAACTGGTAAACTGTAAAATGAAGGGTATCAGGTTAATTGGAAGGCCGAAGATGCAGATGAAAAAGTCCTTAGTAGTATGAGTACTGATTTAATCTTTGAAGCTGTCCAGGACTGTGGAATGTGTAGACAGAGAATTTAGGGGAGAATGGTCTAATGTGGGTAACCCAGAAAAACCCAGCTGGTGTGTATATTGTAAGCTATTATTATACTAAAAAGCCACTGGCAGCTCAATAAGTGTATCTCCATATGCAGAACAATTTTTGCATCCTACTAAATAAGATTTTTAGAATAACAGGAGTGCTGGTGCATTCAACTGTAAGCTTACAGTAAAATCATAAATTTCATTGAATGTTGCAATTGAGCTCCAGCCTCACTAGGCCACATGTTTTGGGAGTGCTCCAAATTAACAACATTTTGGACAAAAATCTTTGCATACTTATGAGACAGCCTTGGCGTCATAATCCCTCCTAACCCATTAACAAATGTGTTTGGTGTACTTCCAGATAGACTTACAGTGGAGAAGGGCAACTTGATTTTAATTGCCATTGCTTCACTACTAGCACATAGCATTATCTTGCTCAACAGCAAGAACCCCACCCCACCACTTTTAAGTCGGTGGGTAACTGATGTCCTATACTATCTGAAATTGGAAATAAAAATCAAATTCTCACACACAGACTTTTTTTTAAAAATATGGCAGGATCTAATCAATAACATTTTAGAATAAGCTTCTATATTCTTTGCTGCTTTTAAAAATTTACTTGGTTGTTGGGTCTCCTCTCTTTCTCTTGGGTGGGGGTTGAATTTTGGTTTGTTAAGTTTGACTTGATTGCATGGAATGTTATTTGCTTCTATTTAAACTCAATAAATAAAAGAAGAATCCATAAATTTCACACATTCTGTTGCTCACATCGTACAAGTCAAATAAACAGCCATCTCCTTTCGCCATTGCTATAATGAGTTGGTACATTCAATTCAGCTGAAGTGATGTGCAAAGTCTTAGAAAATTAAAGACATGTTTGATAGTTCTAAAGAAATGCTCTGTGATCTATTTTTTGTGATCAAATGTCTATTAAAATGAAAATGTGATACCAAAGTAAATGAGATTGAATTAATCTGCAATGTAAATAAAACAGTAAACCAAACTTGAAACTGACAGTAACTGGTGTACAGCTGGAAATGGCTGAGGACTCCATCATTACTGTTTATGCCAGATTTGTTACTAGTTACACTGAGGAATATTTTTAGCAGGAATGCGATGTGAAAAAGTCCTGCCCATTAATAGCCAGAATATGACTGGATAATGATAGGCCTGTAATCCCTTAACTAAATGCCATCGCACAAACTGCTACATGTAGTTGTCTTGGTAGAGACTGGTAAAAGAAATATTCTGATGGTTTCTCTCTTCCTGCTTAGTTATAATCAACACACACTTTCCTGCAGTGGAGTTGTGAATCTTGGTGATTTTCCCAACATTAGTTAAGAAATAAAACAAAAATATGTCATAGGAGATTGTGTTCTAATTTAATTAATTTTACAATGTACGTTTGTTTATCTGCAGTGGGCTGGTGCCCTGCCCGGGGTTTGTTTCCTGCCTTGTGCCCTGTGTTGGCTGGGATTGGCTCCAGCAGAACCCCATGACCCTGTAGCTAGGACATAGTGGGTTGGATAATGGATGGATGTTTGTTTATTAGGCCTTCACTGAAACCTTAGAAGGCCCTGATGGTTTGCCACTGGAACATACATTAAAACTTGTGGTACGCGGTGCAGCAGTCAAGAAGTGGTTGTAGAGGCCAAGGCATAACTCGAGAAGTTGCCAAATCAATTTCCAGCTCCATTTTAGTGTGTGACCCGGAGTTAAGTCACTTACTGTACTCAGCCTGTGGTCCAATTGTAAAAAGAATACAAACAGTTGTAGTGTACTTTAACTTGTTTAAAGATTGTTGTTGACAAAACAATATTAAAAGATTAAGAAGATATTATAAACGTGACTAGTTTCTTTTATATTAGGACCCATTTACACCTAAATGTTTTTATAGTGTCTTAACACTAAACCAGAATGCTTGTAAACTCTTGTAAAGTCATTTGCCATGAGTTTCAATGACACTATTAACATCAAAGCGTTTTAGCAGCTTAGAAAACTCCTGTCAGCAGCAGTTTTCGGGAGGTATGGTCCATTGAAAGGAATGGTAACACTCCCAAATGCTGGTAAAAATAGCATTTTTGAAGCACTTTATCAGTGAGATTTGTATATTTCTGCTTATTTAAAAATTCTACATAAATTAAAGATTATAATACCTTTACCTAACCCTGTGCAGCCCTAAACTGAAAATGTGATATTAGCCTAGTATCATTTAACGTTAAAAAGAGGGCAATAATATCATAAAGAAACTATCACATGTCACTGTAGTTATGTGCTTATCGACATCTGCCTGAGTTCTTCATAGAGGTTTCATAATTGTGCTCAGAATTAAAGTCATAGAAGACATTCTGGAGGCACAATTATCACCTCACAACACTACAACACCATACAGCCCACAAAATAGTCACAGGAAATGAAATCAGCCTTATTTACCCTCCAAAATGCTTCTTTGAAAAATACTTGGAAAGCCTTGAAAAATGCCTAAAAATGGATGAAACGCTGAAAATGTACAAAGTAATAATATTTTAATTATAGGTACAGCAAAGCTAATCCATTATCAGAAAAATAAAGCCAAAATACTGATTCTAATTATTGTGAAGGCAGTAACACCAAACATCGATCTGCTGGGCCACCCTAAAGAGAACTGTGGGAAACAAATTCTCAGATTTAATGGGCCTTAGGAGTTTCTTGTCTTTGGCTGAGTTTTCAGCTATGCCCAGGTGCCTTGGATCAGGTAAAATGTGATTCAAGAGTGTGTTAGCTGTTGCTTTATTCAATCAATCAATCAATCAACATTTATTTATATAGCACATATTCATACAAAACAATGTAGCTCAAAGTGCTTTACAAAATGAATAGAAAAATAGAAGACACAATAAAAGATAAACATAAGTCAACATTAATTAACATAGAATAAAAGTAAGGTCCGATGGCCAGGGTGGACAGAAAAAACAAAAAAACTCCAAAGGCTGGAGAAAAAAAATAAAATCTGTAGGGGTTTCAGACCAAGAGACCGCCCAGTCCCCTCTGGGCAATCTACCTAACATAAGTCAAACAGTCCTCTTTGTATTTAGGGTTTTCATGGAAGGACCTGATGATGATGGTCACGTAGACTTCTGGCTTTCAGTCCATCAATGTTGGTGCATCATGATGCTTTGAGTAGGTGGTGGTGGCGCCGCCACCACAAAGAAACCGGAAAAAGAAACAGAAGAGAGAGTAGGGGTCAGTATGGATTTTGGAGCCACTGTGAATAGTTATTATGAAGAATTGAACATACAGAGTATCAGTATTAAGTTAAAGTGAAGTTATAAAAGGCCATGTTAAAGTAATGTGTTTTCAGCAGTGTTTTAAAGTGCTCTACTGTATTTGCCTGGCAAATTCCTATTGGCAGGCTATTCCAGATTTTAGGTGCATAACAGCAGAAGGCCGCCTCATCACTTCTTTTAAGTTTAGCTTTTGGAATTATAAGGAGACACTCATAGGAGGATCTAAGGTTACGATTTGGAATATAACGCGTCAGGCATTCCGATATATAAGATGGAGCGAGATTATTTAAGGCTTTATAAACCATAAGCAGTATTTTAAAGTCAATCCTGAATGACACAGGTAACCAGTGTAGTGACATCAAAACTGGAGAAATGTGTTCGGATTTTCTTTTCCCAGTTAGGATTCTAGCAGCTGCATTCTGCACTCGTTGCAAATGATTTATGTCTTTTTTGGGTAGTCCTGAGAGGAGTGCGTTACAGTAATCTAGTCGACTGAAAACAAACGCGTGAACTAATTTCTCCGCATCTTTCAATGATATAAGAGGTCTAACTTTAGCTATATTTCTTAAGTGAAAAAATGCTGTCCTAGTGGTCTGAAGAATATGCGATTCAAATGTTGTTTATAAGAAATAGCCTAATAAATGATTTAGTTAGTCTCCTCTTCCTTCTTTTTTGTTTTTGTAGCTAGAATATTTTAGCAAATTCTTTTGCACTGGTGTCTGTGGATTAAATTAATTCCCCACCCCAAAATTAGCTTTTAATCCATTAAGTTACCCCATGTTGTTCCTAGTGATGGGCAAGAAAAAAAAAATCATGTTTTTATCGACAGTGACTTTGGAACTGAAGACCTGTCTCCCCTCCTCATTCACCTGCCCAGTAATAGCTCAATCATCGGCTATCACATCACACATATCAACATTGCAGAGTGTGGTCTGAGAGGGGCGAACAGTTAGGGATTAAACTTTTGGAAAAGCAAGTGAAAACATTATCATGTGGAAAGTATGCCTTTTATTTGTGCATATCAAACTTGCTTCAACAAGTAGAAGGTACATTCAGTGATGCAGCTTATCAGTCAGCCATTGAACTACCAGAAATATGGCATTGTGGCTTAACAACCAGTGAATAATGGTAGCGGCCGGTCTTCTGTTAAAAAGATAATTTTCGTTTCTACATGCTCTACTGCCATTTATGAGAATATTTATCTGAAACAGTTTATTAAATAACGTTTTAGCAAAAATACATATGTTTGGAGCATTGTGAACATATGACTGGATATCTGATATATAGATTATGCGACACAAATAAACGACATTTTTTTGTGGATGTTTTGCTATTGTTTGGTGTTGTTCAGTGCCTTACTGAAGCCTGTTATGTTAGGAAATTTGTGATCTTCAATCTCCATAAAAACGTGGCACTGAAACTTTCTTTTCAGCCATTACTACAAGCAGCACAGCATAAGTAACATTTCTTTAAAACCCAGTGCAGCCCAATAATGGGCCAATCAGACATTTAGCAAAATTTTCTACATCATACAGGTGAACAGCATCACACACAGACACAAACAATACGCTGTTTGCAAGTTATGGATCTCAAATTCACAATGCTAGTAATCAAGTTGTTAAAATATTTATAAATTAATTATAATCTGATATGAAATTCCAAGTTTGATATTTCAGTAAAAAAACATTGAAAAAAGTTATAATAATCATTTTGTATAGGGTATACACATGTGTTCAACATCACTCTAAATGTGTTGACCAGGAAAATGAAACCATTGTGATGAACCCTCCCACCAAACTAGCATATGTCAGCTACAGGTCAAAAATTAGAAACAATATTAGAAGCATTCTTGGGATTTTTCTGTGCACGCTCGCATTTTAATTCACAAAACACTAGCAAAAAGCTAAACATGGCACATGAGTACTTACAGTAGACTGTCCTGATCAAAACATGCCCAAAAGTAACGTCGTATGATGCGCCATCATGAGATACTCGCCCATAACAGCATGCTACCTTTGGCTAGAATCATGTTAGTGTTCCGGATCTTTGACTCTGACTCGTAATGTCACACACTCAGAAGCATTTCACCATTAGACAGCAAAGAGTCCGACCTTTTTAATGATGTGTGGATGTCCATATATGGGCTTGTGGACCCTTAGCTGTATTCCAGGAAAGCCCTGTGGAGCAGCAGAGTGTATGTGAAGTAAGCGCTGTGCAGCAGAGCTGACTTCTGGCTGCTTTGCTCAGGATTATTTTGGTGTCTTTGAGTGAGGTGTTTAGAGTTTTTAACATGGCTCAGTATTTTATGTGTAAAAAAAATAGTTACAAACCTGAATACCTGCTTGGAGAAGTTTTTGGAGGTAAAAAGGGGACATATGGTACCAAATGCTGTAATTGTTTATTCCTTTGTGCTATTAACATAAAACTTTATGCAGGCACAGGTGACATGTTTGAGAACACCTTCGAAATGAAAGAAATGACCTGTCATTACTGGCAAACGAAATATATTGTTTCACAAAACAATAAAATGAAAAAAAAAACTTATTACCTATTTTTTTTTGTTTTACAGCAGTTTCTAAGTCAAAAAACACTTAGATTTGATACAAACACCCATTATTCTATCACATTTGAGATGTTATCTGGCAGGTTCTAGTAAAAAATTCACTCTTGTGCCTTTACTTTCAGAATAATAAGGTTTTTATTTTGGGGTACCCACCCTGGACAGAAATTGCTTAAAAATGCCCAGCAGATGGCGCTGTAGTCCAAAAATGAAATAAGGGATAAACGCGATTCAGTAATTTCACATATTGTTACTCAACTTAGTCTCAACTAAGTCTTCATAATCACATTTTTGCAATTTTTTCATGATATGCTCTTTCTAGAAAAATATTTCCTTTTGGAATACTGTATACAAAATTTTATTTTTGCCAGCCACCACTAGGCACTATCCAGGCCCTTTGACCCTGCAATGTTCTAGTCATACTTTGCTTACGTGTGTGCTTGTGCAGCCTGAATGTTTCAGTTGCAGGCTGGAACCCTTTATGGAGCCCATTGATTTGTTTTTGTTATGAAATTTAAAGTTTGTGTGAACATCTCTCTATTTTGGACTAGCTGTCATCATTATCATTATCATGTCGATTATGTATGTACAATACAATTTAGTACTTTATTCATTGAACAAAGATTGGAAACTTCTGAATAATCATTTGATTTTCTGCTTTTGGTGTTGAGTATTTAATGCTGATGTTGAGATATCTTTTAATACCATCCCAGAATAATCTTTTAATAGATCTATATTTTCCATGATTTACTTTTTCTGGCATTATTTGGCTGACACTTTATGGTGCTTGTTACTTTATGAAACACAGTGTCTCTCTATCACTCCCAGAGATTTACTGGAGTTGGTTGCTGTATAAACATCGCTGCTGCTGCTGCTGCTGTTCAACTGCTCTTATTTCATGTGACTCCAATGATCTTTACTCTGCCACTTCATTGCATGTAACTTCTAGCTATTCCATAAACTTCTCTCATGGGGTCAGAGGCAGCACTATCTACACTTACTTTCTTCAACTCGGCGAGCTGATCGAAATCAAGACACTTCCTGAGAAGAGCTGTGAATTTTCATTTCAAAAGTACCCCTGTTCCTTGGTAATAAAAGATCTTGTGCTTGTGCTGTCTTGCTTTGTAGTTCATCTTTTGATGTTTATATTTATAATGGGCAGTATCTTGTCACTTATATTTGATCCTTATATAGTGTCTGCTTATGTAACATACTTATCCTAGTACAAGCTAAAATGTATTTATTGATATTTGTTTAAATACATTATCAGTGTACTGTATGACTAAATATGTAAATACAGGAGAAGACTTCATATGTCTGCATAACCATCTAAAGCAAATCACAGTGAAATACTAATCATTGATTTGTTTACCTAGCACTGCAGGGGAAGCTACAATGTTTATTGTTTAGTCTTATTCTATTTAAAGTAACCTGACAAAGCAGTCTGTACAGTAAGCACAATCTCACCCTCTGTGGATCATTTAAGATGAAAAGCACACTAGATTGAGTCTAAAGTGTACTGAAAGGAATGCTAAAGATGCTGTGTGCCATCACCAGTTACTTAAAGTTCATTATTATTAAAACTGATGTAAGCACAACTGGGTAAAGATCATTGAGGCCAATTACCATATTTAATTTTGATTTTAAAGAAATGAGAAACACCACACAGTTCTAGCATAGTTGGGATGTTTCATCCTGTAAATGCAAACAGTATTTCTATTTAAAGTATTTTTTTTTTGTTTTCGGTATGGTGATTAATGCTGTTGTCACACAGTTCCTGAGTACTGGCTTTAAATTTTGCCTTGGGCATTGCCTGTATGGACTTTTTACAATAACCTTGTGTGTGTTTTTCTTTCACATCACAATGACAATGGTAGGGAAATTAGGGATTCTATATTGGGCCTGAGTGCACTGGCCTTATGATAGATTTGTACCAATTCTGGTATCCTACCATGATTCCAGTGCTACCAGGATACATATTCCCTCCCTGAAGCCCTAAACTGGAAAAGTGGATTTGAAAATGGAAATAAGGATGAATAATTCAATAGACAGGATTAATAAAAAAAACGTGTTGCCATACAAGTGCTGCAGACTATCTACCAAGAGCAATAAGGTGTCATTGTTGCCATTCTTGGAGTGGAGGTTTTGATGCAATCTCGAGTGGTAGAAATATGTATGCCTTTTTCAGTGTTTTTTAGTGATAATAGGCATGGTTGATGGCTGGGCTGGTGTATGGAGTGAGGCAATGAGGTGAGTGCTTTTTAAAGGGTCACATTTTCATGCAACTTTTTTTTTAATAATACAAAATAGCACTACTAAAAGGTTAAATGTGAACCTCAAGAATTACATACCTATCCTGTGCCTTAATTATATACTTCCTTTAAAAAATGTGAGAGATATTATCATTATAATATAGCATCTGAGAATCAAAATGGAGTATTTGCATTCTGAAGCCACATGTTAGCACTTGGTATTGGTGTTCATTTTCATTTAAATAGGCGCCATCAATGGAGTGGGGGAGGTCAATCCTGCAGAGATCCTAAAGAAAAGTTACAATGGTAAAAATGAGCATACTCATGAGCTACATTAGTCTTTTGCGTATGATTCAGATCCAATATGTACTGATGTACTGATATCTCTCCACAAGCTGCAAAATGGCTAACCTAAATAGCATAATATGGCTAAGTTTCTTTTTAGAAAAATATGCATTTGAGGTGTGACATTACAGAAAATATATAGCTTGCATCTTTTTACAGAAATGTGAAATGCAAAAAAATAGTTAGATTTGAATGGAAGTACAAGCAAGGAATGTAAAGGGTAGCTCCTTATACAACCTGAGAGCCTGCCAGGTATCTTACATTGATGGTGACTGCACCATTATAATTTTACTATTAGGCCCCATTAGCTGTAACTATATAAATTATATTTAGGCATTTGAACTAAACTGATTGTCCTAATATAATCAGATAAATCAATGAAACTGGAAGTATGTTGATCATATCTAAACATTTATTCATGTTTACTGTATCCTTCGTAATGTATACAAACAATGCAATATCACCATCCAATCAGTGTACGGCAGCAGTTTTTCCTACTACAGAGAATTTTTTTTGCCAAGAGTAGAAGCGAATGTGAAGAGTATAACCATCAAGTGACTAATTAAAGGATGCTATTTGTAGAGTTTTAATGCAAGTTTTAATGTAAGCCCATTTGAGAGATGCTTATACTTTGAATAAAATTAGTCTATAGCAATAAATTCAAAGTTTGCTGTTGTAGTTGATCATTTAATTTTATTTTGCCATGTTGGTGTCTTCTTGCTACACTAGATTGAGGATCATTATTATTATTGCTATGGTTTCTGATTATTATTGTTATGACACCGCTGGCTGTGAAAATAAGGAGAAAAGAACACAAAGACAAAAGCAAACAAAACCCAAGGGAGTCTACTAATCGTTGTACTTTTTTATGTTTTTTTAATGTTAAAAATAACATTAAAATACAGAACTTTTTAACGCTTCTTGAATGGAGACTAAGTTTCCCACAATGTTCTAACTGAACTAATGACAGTTATCTATTTTATAGCCCATCAAATTTGCTGTCCCCAAAAATGTTTATGATGGGCCTGCACACAATTTTTGCATAGGTTTTTTAAAAGAAGTACTAAATGGAAAATAATAATAATTGACATACATAATTACTGTGTATAGCTGTACAAATTTTTAATAATTAAGTATTTGACCAAGTGACCTGTAAAAGTTTGTTTTCACTTTCCAAGTGGTTTAATGCATTTTTATTTTTCTGGCAGATTTCATTAAGTAAAGTTGATACATTAAGATGTGGAAAGTGAATTTTGCAAGATCATCAGTACACAGTATGATGTCTGAGTTAATTTCTCTTGTCAAAGTGAGGATTTTTGAATTGCACAAGAAGACTGTGAAGAGTAAAGAACAGTGTTTTGACATGAAAATTCTGGTGGTGATCCCCTGGGTATTGGAGAGAGGCAGGGTTAGAGGGTCTCTGCAGGTAGAAATGGAGGTGGAGCCAGCAGCACAAATATATTGCCAGGGGATGCAGCAGCAGAAAATGAGAACGAATTGAAGGAATTATGAAAGATCAGGCTGTGGTAAAGTGAGGTCCTTGGCTGCTCAGCACCATTTTAAATAAATAATCGCCACACTCTCGGCTTAAGCAAGGCGTGGTAGCATGGCAGCAGTGGTTCCCGTGTGCAATGCAGGTGCGGGCATTCCCATAGTGCCTGTAATTGATACCGGGAGCTGCTAATCGCCACACCTGTGTCACGTCCCCATTTTTAAGGATAAGCACTAGTCTGGGAGAAATGAAAGAGAGGTTACCTGGAGGGAAGACAGGATTGAGCGAGAGAGAGCAAGTGTGTGTGAGAGGAAGCAGACAGCCTGGAGGAGGAGAGCCCCAGGAGATGTGTGTGCGGCCGACACTCAGGGTGGTGGTGTTAGCTGAGCATTACAGAGAGCTAGAGTGATCAGGAGTTGTGGTGCTCGCCGTTTAAGTCCGGGAAGGCAGCGGAAGCTGGTGACAGAGGTTCAGAAAGGGAGCCTTTCTGTGTCCATGGACAGAAAGAACTTGAGCCTGGGTCCGGATTGAGAGCCCCGTGGTGAACCAGGGAAGCAGCAGGGACCCCTGGACTTGTTGACCGCGTAGATGGAAGGCTGTGCCTGTTGAGTAGGCGTCTCCTCAGTTGCTAGCTTCTGTTGGGATTAAGCTGAGGAGACAATGGTTTTGAAGGGTTACACCAAGGCTCTTTGTTAATGGACGGATTCCTATCAGTCTTTTTAACCTTGATTTTATTGGAAGTATTTATTGGCAATTTTAACCTTCACATTTTACACCTTGTTTTTATGAATTATTTATGAAGTTGGAGAACTGCACTTTGGGCTCTGTTTTGATTTTTATTGTTTAATAAAAGCACTGCACACTTTACACCTTCTCCTTGCTCCATGTGTGATTTGTCCTCATCTGCCAGCTCATTCAGTTCTTTTATCAACGGTGTTGGGTTCAAGAGGCTCCAAAAACAGGAAGAGGGAGCATGAAGTAGCCAGCACTGTCACACAGGCACGCCAGGGAACATCAGCAATGATAAAATGTCAGGCAAATAATTTAATAAAAAGCATACAAAATAAAGATCTATCAATTGTGGAATCCGGGACGCCCAGGAGGACCGGAGGAGGGCTTGTACCTCCTCCAGACCGCGAGGGGGCGACCGCCCTGGTTACGTTGGGGGCCACGGGTAAAGGGCTTGGAAGCCCAGCCCTGTAGGGACCTGTAGCCACCACCAGGCGGCGCCCTGGTGCCTGTAGAAAACTGGAGCCCAGCACTTCCGCCACACCAGGAAGTGCTGGGGGGAAGAAGACAGGGGACACCCGGAGGGCTTCCGGGTGCGCAGCATGCACTTCCGCCACACTGGGGCGTGTCTGCGGAGGAATGCCGGGAAGCAGCTGGAGCCCATCCGGGTTACTATATAAGGGGCTGCCTCCCTTCATTCAGTAGCGGAAGTTGGGTGGAAGAGAGACGGAGCTGGAGAGAGGACTGGAGGCGGACAGGAGAAAGGCAGTTGAACTGTGTGGCCTGGACTTTGGGGGATCGCTGCTGGAGGCACTGGGAAGTGCACTAACGGAACTTGTAAATATTATAGTGTGAATAAACGTGTGTTGGGTGCAACAAAAGATGTCTGTCTGTCTGTATCCGGGCCATCGTTCACACAATGTATTATCAGGCAGTACAACCACCAAAAGACAGTATTAAATGATACCTCGACATCAACATCAAATACTTAATGCTAAAAGAAGAAACCCAAATGAAAATACTAAACTTAATTGCACATAAGTAATCAATGTGATCAGGTAAATCAAAGGAGCACTAATGGTAAAGGGTTATAACTAAGTTTACAAAACACGTATCAAAACCAGTTGTATCTGGGACTTGCCATAAGGAAGGGTAATTCATGTGGATGAAAGCTTTCTAAACAGGGCTTGAAAGGGGAGGGAATGACTTAATGCTATGTGGAACTCTGCACATTTTATCAGAGGCTAACAATGAGTTTTTGAAGTCAGAATGATCAGGATGGATTCATTTAATAATGACTTTCTGTAAGTGGAGGGCTAATTCTTTAGCTAATTGTTTTGTGCTTGAATTAGTGAGTTAGATGGGACTGTAACTCAGACATAGTGTATGATTCTTAACCAGTAATATTGGCTGTCAATTCTATAGTTTAGATGGTCTGAAGAGGTAGCTTCATTGATCATATTAAAGAGGGATAATTGCTTCCAAAATGTGGAAATTACCTTGGTGGGATGGCATCCTACCTTGGAGCCTTTCCAGTACTCATAGAGTCCAAAGCTCCTGTAACTTCAGCAAAGAAATGGAAGCATTTAGCAGAGTATCATCTTCTGTAAGATTGCTAAGAGCAACATTATTGAGGTAATGTTATGTTAAATTATTTGTGGTAGTAATAATAATTCTTTGCATTTATATAGTGCTTTTCTCACTACTCAGAGCGTTCAGCAATTGCAGGTTAAAGGTCTTGCTCAAGGGCCCAACAGAGCAGAGTACCTTTTTGGCATTAACGGGATTCGAACTGGCAACCTTCTGATTGCCAGTGCAGATCCCTAGCCTCAGAGCCACCACTCTGCCAGTAATCTAAAAATGTATTATTAATTATCTGGGATCATATGAAATAAAGACAGATTTAGTATGGATGTGTGGTGTGAAGGTAAACAAGACATTTTTCTTGATTCTGAAAGTAATCAGCCCGCTTGGCTTGGCCACCGAAACATAATAGTGGATCCTAATACAGTACTATGAATTAAGTATTTGGCTGTTTGAACTACAAGGTTATTGAACTCAGTTCTACTGTTAGCAATTCAAATTTGATGATCTTTATTGACCACAAGAAGGTGTGTACTTTCGAGAGATGAGGGTTTAGATTGAAGCTCCATGTAGCTTCTGGTAAGTAAGGCAGGGTCAAGCACGGGTCAAATGCATGCCAAAAGAAATTACTCAGTCCAAAAGTTTGTTTTAAAATATTTTGTGGAAATTCAAAGCAAACATTCCACACAATAATAAAGAAAAAGTTTGTTACACACATAGAATAAAAGGCAAAAAAATGTGAAAAAAATGGCTCTTCTGTAAACTTGGATTTTCTTGTCAAACTTCAGTCATTTCTATATTTAAAGATGCTTTACTTCGCCTTCAGTACGCTGTAAACATATGGCACTGCAGATTCAATAGATCATGTTGCATTACATACTATTGGGCACGTTAAGGCACAGTTTAAAACCGTGTGCCCACTATGCCTTACATCATAGCAAGGCAGGTCACTAACTGAGCCTACTCTATAGTATTAGAGACAAGAAATAGTTAGAATTTACCAACTTGTGGGGTTTATAAGAACCTCCCATAGACTATGCACTAATATATAGGCAGACATTTAATTAATATAACTTTAAATAACTAGCAAATGGCTCTTACACACTGTAATGCTTTGGAGTTTAGTTTGTGCCACATGTAAGAAGAAAGAGATACTAAGGCCCTGAATAAAGCCTTTAGTTGCCTTTCAGTTAGCACTATTTGCACAGCCAATACTGAACTTCAGGAAGTTATCCTGTTTTAAAAGTAAGTTGTTCATAACAAGTTTGTTATTCAGAAGAGAATTACTGCATTTTCACCTCAGAGCAGAGGACATAAGGAATGGAAAGCACATCTGCAAATAGTTAAATCTGTGATCTGAAAACACACAAGAGAGCAACAAGATATCCAAAACTAACAAGAGTAAAATAAAAGTGTAATAAATACAGGATTGTGAATTGTGACAGAACAAGGCTGAAGGACAAAGTAAATGAAACAGATCTATTAAATGAAAATTGGCAGTAAATTGCATAAAGATGATACAGAATGAGATGTGTGCTTGCCAAGAGATGACAGAGTCCTGACTAGCAATTTATTTCATGCAGTGCCCACGTCAATGCCAAATAGAAGCTTGCAATAATAGAATTTAAGCAGTTAGCCAGTGAGGTCAAAAGAGAAGGAAGGCAAAAAATAATTTATGATCTTCCAGCTCTGTTTGCAAAATCTGTTATGATTTTATTTTATTTTAATTTTAATTTGGCTTTCCTGTTGTACTTTGGTTGACTTTTCAGTCAACCAATCAGTATTAAGTTTTGAAACATGAATATTGCCATTTTGCTAATGATTTTTCTATTTGGAATTTATTTAATTAAGTTAAAATATTTATTCAAACTTCCATTTTGTGGAGCAGCAACTTCTGTGTTTCTTATGAAATGACCTGGAAGTGTACTGTGTGTCATAAGCTATCAGTATAATGGTCACTTCCTAAATCACGTGAGTTTACAAAAAAAAAACTGGAGATCAGCAGTTCAGATATGAGGAAAGCATAACTGTTACAAGCAGCTGAAACCAGAAACACAGAAAAGATGCACTGATGGGAGCAGTCCAAATAGTGACTGCAGTTACAAGATATTATAAAATATAATGGAGGAATGGGCTAAAGCCCAATAGATCATTTTGAAAATGCTTGCAAAGGCTACAATAGTCAAAGTATGGAAATACAATGCATCACCAGGGGTTTTATATGAAACTTTTATAGCTACAGAACTCCCACATCTCAGTGTCAGCAGGAAGCAAGCTAAATTTTCCCAAATGAGTCAAAGGCATTGGTAAGAAACAGCTGAATAACAGTAAAAATATTAGAGCAGTTATGACAAGAACAGAATATCCCACCTAGCATATCTCATAAAGCTCTATTCACTGGATTCTTGCAAAGAAAATGCAAACTATAGAAGTTTTGAAGGTCCACAGAAATTTAGTGTTTGCCACATTGACGGGTAGCGTCTTCTGTGCATGTATGACTTTCACTATTAAGAATTTGTATTGAAAGCAACAGCAGCCAAACAAAAGGGGTCATAAAAGTACCTTCAGCTCAATAGGGATTCATCAGCTGTAAGATAGTGAAAAAGTAAAAAGATATACTGGGTATCAAAGAGGCATGGAATGCTTTTCAGATTTGTAGAAAAGTAAAGTTCATAAAAGAATAATTTAAACTGTTCCATGAGGGTAAAGCAATCCTTAGTAAGTGTTATAAAAAGTACAGGTGATACAAGGTCCATTTTTAGCCATCAGGAGAACCTGATTAGGAAAGGAGAAAAAGAACTAGAATGGCTTCTGGAAGGTCAGGTGGAAAGAGAAGATAAGGCAAACAGGAATGAAGTCAGCATACACTTCATTAGCCGACATTTTGATGCTAAGGTGTCATTGTGGCAAAGAAACGGTGAACATATAATTCACTCTGGTCTGAAAAGAGGCTTAAAAGTGATAGTGTAACATATAGCAGTAGTCCACATTACCTCAGATAATCGGGGGTGTACTGTATGTGTGTGCTACTTGATGAACCCATGAGGTTATATCATTTATTGTTTGTTGAATAACTTCCTGATGTAGTGTCGTCTGAAGGATCAGAGGTCATAAACAGTCAGCTTAGGCTTACGTCCTTTCCTTTTGTGTACCAGAACTTCTCCAGATTTCTTGAATCTTTTAATTATATTATGCACTGTTCAGAATGAAATACCCAAATCCTTTCCAATCTCTTGTTGAGAAATGTTGTTTTTAAACTTTGCAATGATTTTCTCACACATTTATGGCATAATTAGTGGTCCTCAGCCCATCTTCGCTTCTGAAGTACTAGACTTTTCTAGATGCAGCTTTTATACTAAAGCATCATCTGCTCCTACTCACATCATTATTTTATTTTATTTTTTTTTGACTCATTGTTTGTTCTAAATTGCCCTATCACAACTTTTTTGGAACATGTTTCAGGCCCTCAATGGCAAGAATGGATTTATATTTATTGAAAAACGAAGCTGACTAAACTAAACATTAAATATTGTGTCTTTATACTGTTTGTAATGGATTACAAGTGAATTTTTAAATCACCGCTTTCTGTTTTTATTTGCAGTTTCTACGCCATCCCAAGTTAGAATTGTAGTAATCACCTGTTTAATATTAGGCTCTTTCAGAACCTTACGTGATGCAAATTACCATCATTATATTTATAAGTTTTCTTTTTTAGCTTCACTGCTGTGTATGCAAATTAGATGTTCTATATAATTAAATTGAGTACATTGCTTTGGGGTGGCACGGTGGCGCAGTGGTAGCGCTGCTGCCTCACAGGAGACCTGGGTTCGCTTCCCGGGTCCTCCCTGCGTGGAGTTTGCATGTTCTCCCCGTGTGTTTCCTCCCACAGTCCAAAGACATGCAGGTTAGGTGCATTGGTGATCCTAAATTGTCCCTAGTGTGTGCTTGCTGTGTGGGTGTGTGTGTTAGGATATAGTGGGTTGGACAATGACTGACTGACTGACATTGCTTTGGAATGATCTATTGTGAAAGGTCTCTGTACATTTAATTTACTGTATTTCTCGGCATTGAATGTGATGCTTATTCAAAATGACAAAACTCCATGAATCTTTTCATTTGAGTGATCTTGTTCCATCTAGAATTTTAGTGTAATCTATGTGACAATAACAAAAACAGCAACATTCTGTAGCGCATTTTTATACACAGAATGCACATTAAATTGCTTTACAAGATACCAAAGAAATATTTGCAAGAAAAGAAAAACAAATTAGGTAACAGTAATAATGGATAAATAAAACATACTGTATATATCAATAGAGACTCACATAAAATACAGCAGATATACAGTTTAATTAGTAGAATGGTAGAGTCCTTACATATAGTAATGTATTCTAAATCTGTAATGGTAAGTCCAATGATATGTACAGATGGCTAGGGAGGATGGAAAAAAAATTACAGATAAACTGAAGAACAGAAAAAATATAAAGTCTGCAGGGCTTCCACAGTCAAAAGACCACCCAGGCCCTACTGGCCATTCTGCCTAACCCACAGTAAATGTACTTAGGTTGTTTCTCATTGTTTCCAGGCCTTGTCCCAGAGGATTCAATGCAGCAGGTCTCGTGGTCAGCCGGGGCATCTGCTTTCATTCCAGCATTACAGGTAGCTGCAGCGTGCCTCGATCAGGTGGTGGTGGCACAGAACACTGACACTGAAAAACAAGAACAGAAGGCAGAAAAAAGTAGGGATTAGTAAAGACTGCAAACCCATGAAGAATAATAATTTTATGCATGTACAAATCTATTGGGAGTACAATTAAACTAAAATGTTGCTATGAAAAAGCCAATTTAAAAAAGTGGGTTTTTAGGAGTTTTTTTTTTAATGATCTACAGTGTTAGCCTGGCATATCTCTTTATTGGTGTATTCGTATATACATAATAAGTATTTCCATTAAAACAAGGTTACAATACATGACAGAGAACTGTTCTTTAAAAATGCAGAAGCCTTAGTTTCTCTTTCTAAAACAATTGTCTCTCTGGCTTACCCTCTTCGGATCCAGCAGCCAGTGAGGACAGCCTACCGGCAGGCCTGGCCGACCTTCTGCATTCAAGCTTGGGTCCCTGCTGCTATCTGAGGCCCCCTGCAGGGCACCGCACTGAGCTTCACTTCTACAACTCCTGCTGCCTCTCCGTGATCTTATGGAGAAATACACTTGAGCAACGGGTCACTCCAGCTACCTAAAAATGCTCAGCCAGAGTGACCCTCTTCAGCCTCACACTCCTCCTTGCAGCTTTTCACTTGACTACCTGCCTCCACTCTACTGCACCCTGGCTTTTCCACATCCTGCTATCTCCATCATTCATTCCTTTAACCTCTGTCTCTCATTGCTCACTCTCTTTCTCTCTCTGTCTCTCTGCCCCCCCTCAGCCATGCAAACTTCTCTTATAGTAGCATGATTGGGCACAGATGTGACCCTCCACCCACTGTGAGTTGAGAATTTGGCACCTGACTGATCCACCCACATTTCCATGGCAGCCTGCACACACTCAGGATATGATTGTTTATTTAAAATCTGCACAATGCCACAGACCACTTATCACGCTGAGAAATACCTTTTACTAGTAAACTACTACAATATGAAATTATCTGTGTACAGTACCTATAAAAAAGTAACCGCCCCTTGGAAGTTTTCACATTTTCTTGTCATACAACACTGAGTCACAGTGGATTTAATTGGGCCTTTTGACACTCATCTATAGAAAGTTGGTATTTAATGGATGAGTCTTTGTCAGCCATGACAGGCTTGAGTCTGTGTGCACAGATCTTTATCAGCTTTGCACATCTGGCCATTTTTCCCCTTCTTCTTTGCAAAACTGCTCAAACTCTGTCAGGTTGCATGGGTTTTATGAGTGAACAACCTTTTTAAAGTCCACACACAAATTCTCAGTTCTATTCCGATCTGGACTCTGACTCAACCACTCCAGGACATTAACAGTGTTGCATTAAACCATTCCTTGGAGTTGTTGTCTTGATGGAAAACAAATCTTCTCCCAAGACATACATTTTTTGCAGATTGCATCAGGTTTTCCTTTAGGATTCCCTCTATTTTGCCTCATTCATTTTAACTTCTGTCCTCACAAACCATCCTCACAGAATGATGATGCCAGTACCATACTTCATGGTGAGGATGGTGTGTTTTCGATAATGTGCTGTGTTTCAAACCTGGAATTTAGTCTGATGGTCTAAAGTCTCAATTTTGTTCTCAACAGACCACAGACGCTGCCCCAGCCGATTTCAGAATCTCCTATGTGTTTCCTGGCAAACTCTAGCCAAGATGTCATGTGCTTTTTTAAGTATCTTTCTCTCTGCCAGTCTCCCATAAAGCAGCAGCGATTTAAGCACCTGTCCAACAGCTGTTATCTGCACAATCTCTCCAAATTAACTACTGTAGCTTATAAGTCCTTCTGAGTTATCAAAGGTGTCTTGGTGGCCTCTGTCACTCATCTTCTTCTTACACAATTTACTCAGTTTTTGTGGATGGCCTGCTCCAGGTATGTTTACAGCGGTGCCATACTCTTTCCATTCATTAATGATTGATTTAACTGGGTTCCAGTGGATATTTCATGACTTGGATGTCTTCTTCTCTCCATCCTCAGACTTGTGCTTTTCAATTACCTTTTCACTGAGTTGCTTGGAGTACTCTTTTGTTTGCATTGTGTAGGTTAGGCCACCATACTGATGCAGCACAAGATGACCCCCCCACATACAGGTGCATTTATACTACAATCAATTGAAGCCCCTTGACCGCAGACTGGTGATCTCTCATTAACAAATGATGTGACTTCTACAGACAATTGGATGCACCAGTAGTGATGTAGGTGTGTCACATATAAGAGTGAATGCTTATGTGATCAATTACTTTGTGCTTTATATTTGTAATTAATTTAGACCACTGTGCAGAGATTTATTTTCACTTTGACAGTGTCAAAAAAGCCAAGTTAAATCCACTGTGATTCAATGTTGTATAACAATAAAATGCAAAAACATCCAAAGGGGTGAATACTTTTTCGAGGCAGTGTAATCTACAACCACATCTCTAATAACAATATTAGGTGTATGCATCTCTTAAAATCTATATAGATGTTGTATATTATCATATTTAATATTCATTATCTGCGGTGGGCTGGCATCCTGCCCGGGTTTTGTTTCCTGCTTTGCACCCTGTGTTGGCTGGGATTGGCTCCAGCAGACCCCCGTGACCCTGTAGTTAGGATATAGCGGGTTGGATAATGGATGGTTGGATGGATATTCATTATGTGTTGAGTTGAATATTTAAATTGAAGTGGTGTGGTTTGTTGGGCTCCATGTAATATGCACTGTTCACAATAAATAGGCTTAATACAGTTTTGTTTACAGTGCATCCTTTATGTAGTAAAAATAAACATTAAATATGCCTTAATAATTACTTGATTACACATTGCATTCCATGTCAGTTATCAAAAAGTTAATAAAATGAACTATAATTTGAAGTTATTGTTTTAACTTGAACATGATGTGTCTTAATCCTGACTTGAATATCTATTGAGTCAATATCGATATTTTGGGTGTTCGTTAAGGTAACCTTAAATGAGACATTTAAGGTTAAAGCTGACTTATAGTCTGTATAGTCTTATAGTCTTTCTGTCCCTAGCATGAAGATTAAATGAGAAACATGACCTTGGAAATAAATACAGACTTTAAGTAGCAAGGCTAAACAGAGTAAGCATAAAGCATTTGAAAACTGAATAAAGCAGTTGAAAATTGACCTTACTAATAGGTCTGCACTAAAAGAATTGAAAATGAGCCTTTCTATAATCTTTGTTTTGTCTCTGGAGATAGGGCCATGAAATGATGCAAACACATGGTTACTATACATTTATTTTCATACATACCCTGTTAATATTAGCTAAAACAGTTAACTAAAGCAACTATCTTTAGTGCTTAAGCAGCATTATTGATCAGAAACGTGTTTTTTTTTTCTTTTCCAAATTGATGTTCATCATTTCTTAATATATCTGCATTCCTAAGCATACATTCAGTATGCTTATCGAAACTCTTTTGGAGTATTCAAGTAACCAAATTTAGTTATTCAAAATGTATTTAATTCAGCCTACCCACTAGCTGTTCCAGTCAAGTAGTGGATGGTACTTCTGCCTCACAGCTTCAGAAACCAGGGTTTCTGTCTGGGTATCCTGAGGATACTCAGATCGCCTCCCACAGAGTAAATGTGTGAGTGTTAGTCTGGTTGGTGAATTTAAGTAGACCCTATGTAAGTAGCTACTGTATAAAGTGTCTGTAATGATCTGGAACTTTAATATCTTCACCACCGGTATAAAAAGATGTAGAATTTCTGCTAAGAAATGCCATATGAAAATCAAAGTCCAATGTACTGAAAAAAGCGAATACAATGACTTGTTATTACTGAATCTTGACATACTGTTACTCAAGACAAAAGAGTAGTCTCTTTTCCTGGAGCTTGACAGCTTTCTAGATTTTTGATGCTATGAAAAATTGAGCCTATGTGGAAATGCTCGGCTCGTTCTTCGGTAACATTATTGGTGATGGCGTGTTGAAGAGGCTCCATGGTGGGATCTGGCAGCATGGAGCTAACCCACACTGTCACAGACATTATTGGTAGGTGAAAGCTAAGGACATAGTGGAAAAGAAGCTTTGTATACTATGTATATCCAACAAGTAGTGTAGGTATATGATGATTACATCTATCACATAACTCATTTCTGAATGAGCTCAAGCGTCACCACAGGAAGAGCTTCATGTGCATTTCTGAAAAGCTTAAGGACTTGGGGTCTGAACAGACTGTGTTCAGGACCTCAGCTATGGAGGCAGCCTACAAGAGGCTATGGCCAAAATGCTTTTGATGTCTGCCATGGCAGCAATCCCACTGAAAAAAGTATAACATTGATGTTGTTCATTCAACGTAAATTTTCTCTTTTAAGCAACTTAAGATTAGTTATTTAGTGTTGCAGCTTGAAATATTTGGTTTCAGATCTCAATCAAAGTAAAATAATTTGTTTGTACCAAATTAAGTTATGGTGGAGTGAATAAACGTAAAAATCCTATTTCATTTAACTTAATATTTTAGGTTGTTCATGTGCTGTGGTTGGGGGCCGTTTGTATATTCTTTCGGTCGAACTTTCCAGTTTGATGGCTTGATGTACACTGAAAAAAAAATGTGATGATTCACACTTAATATTTTCAATCTGAGCCAATATAATTCTTTTCAGCTTATTGATCCCACAATTTTTAAGTTGAGGCAAATCATTTAGAGTTATTGGGTGCAATTCACTTTTTTAATTTTTTAAGTTGTTCTTCTTTTTTGGCAGTTGGAAAGCCATCAAACTGGAAAGTTCGACCGAAAGAATATACAAATGGCCCCCAAACACAGCACATGAACAACCTAAAATATTAAGTAAAATGAAATAGGATTTTTTACGTTTATTCACTCCACCATAACTTAATTTGGTACAAACAATTTTTTTTACTTTGATTGAGATCTGAAACCAAATATTTCAAGCTGCAACACTAAATAACTAATCTTAAGTTGCTTGAAAGAGAAAATTTATGTTGAATGAAAAACATCAATGTTATACTTTTTTTCAGTGTGGAGTATGTGAATCCCCTTGGGATTAATAAAGTATCTATCTATCTATCTATCTATCTATCTATCTATCTATCTATCTATCTATCTATCTATCTATCTATCTATCTATCTATCTATCTGCTGGTATCAGGAACCAACCTTTGCTAGTTGCTTACACTTTGCTAGTAAACCTAACTTGTATATCTTGAGATGTGGAACTTAACAATTGCTAATATAGTACACAGTTACCTTGCTAGGACTCACCATTTTTTATATTTTCAATTATTTAGAACAATTTCCTTTAAAATATGCAGGTGGCATTTGTTATACTTTTTTACAGTCCATCATTCCAGAGGAAGCATTTTCATACGTGATGCAATGTTGTTTCACCTAGGACATATTTATTTATCTGCCTACTGTTCAGTGACCAAAGGACCTAACAGCCTAGTTTAAATTAATTGCTGTCTAAATCCGTCTCATAAAAAGAAGCAGTTTAAAAAAATTCAGATTTTCTTGCCCTCATTTCTTATTTGCCTAGGCATGTCATTAAGAATAATTTCAAATCTTGCATAAAGACAGAATTAAAAATTCCCAATGTATGTACTTGTTTTTTGCATATTCAGAAAGAAATTAATATTCATTCCACCCTGTTCACACATTAGAAATTACTTTACACAACAGGAAAACATTAAATGTACAAGTGTGGAGAAAAGACCAGAAACATGTGAAATTTATATTAATATATTTCAAAGATCAGCCTGTTACAGATTTTTCATGTGTCAGCTTCTAGAGACTGCCAAGTCACATCTACTTACGTAGGTGTCTTCAACCACCACTTGAGGGCCTGATCAGGGTATTCACTTGCTAAGGTTTGTAGAATTAGGTCTTAAAAAAGATCTTTTCATGGACATGAATAAACTGGACAGTATAAAGTTTGACAGTTATTTCTGGTAACTATGGGATGTTTCAAGCAGTAATTCCTTGAAACATCCAAATTTGGATGCACTGTGCTTGGCTTTATTTTGTAGGCATTTACATTTTTCAGTCTCGCAAATGAGATGACCTGAGCTTTGTTCATGTAATATATTTTTATGTTCTGTGATGAATTGAGCTTGTTGCCTTACTGTGAAAAAGTATATGAAAGTGTCTCAATTTTTTTACACTTGTATTTACAACAAAGTACTATTTTCCTTTCTTTTTTTATATAAATCATTTATTAGAGAAGGTGCAATTTACCTGCAAGTGTGGGTGTGAGCATCAAAGTGTCCTGCACTGGGTTGGCCATGTCCAGGATTGCCTTAGGCCTTCCATCCAAATCGACCCTAAATTTGACTGGGCACCCTTGGAAGAGAAAGGACTGATGTATAACATTTTCAAAATGTAACACATTTTGCCATAAAGTAAACATTGTAGAAAGAAATACGAATCATGTAAAAGTGAAAAGAACTGGATATTGTTTTCATAAGAATTACTTCCATTTACTCATCACTTTATTTTGTCTGCTGCTTTCTGACTCACTGGTGTGAGTAAACCCCCATATATGATATACCGTTTAACTTATCTTGATGTCTAGTTATGCAAGACATTAATCTTTATGGAGTTCCCAGATTTTGCCCCTAGACCTAGAAAACATTTAGCTTTAGGCCAATTTTGAACCATACAGTATTTTGTGCAGGAAAATACACTCTTATGATGAACAGTAAACCAATACGTGGCTACAGCAAAAATGATCAGAAGAGCTGGAAGTTGTGTATGCCACATCTAACGAACTGAGGGTTTCACCCCCTAATGGGATACAAGGGGACAAAAATATTCGTTTTCACAAAACATCGAAAAAATGGGGATCAGTAACATATGCATGTGGAGTGTCATTTTATGGTATTACGAGGTTTTGAATATGATAACATTTTTGAAAATTGATTCTTTACTGGTGGTCCTAGCCCTCTAACAATCACTCCCAGGAGGTTAAAAATCACAGATAGTAAACATAAACATGTCAGGTATTGTTTCAGGCGGTTTTAAGGTCAGTGATTACTAATACTGTATGATATTTTTTGATTTCTGATCCTTTACTAGGGATCAAGCCCTTTATAGACCTTTATCAGAGGGTGAAACTGACAGATTTTTATTACAATCGAGAATATTTAAACTATGTTGTTCTAAATCATAAAGTCAATCATTACATCTCTTTTATGAACACCTCAAATTTGGGTGGATTATGCTAATTCAGAATTTTAAATAGTTGAATTGTTCAATAAATTAAATTGTAAGACTAATAGGATAATGAGGTTATGTTGCTGGCAGAGCTGACTAGACTAGACTATCTATAAGCAATTACCTGGTTTTGTTTTTTTATGATATAACAAACTACCCTAAACAGAGAGTACAATCTAATAATGTATATGGTGGGTCAAAAGTGACTTGAAGAAAATAGCAGTTTTCAAAACGTACAAACTAGAAAAATTTGATATTTTGAAACTTTTTTTTGTTTTTTATAGTTTTTACTAAAGGTCTTCACATTTCTGAGCTGGAAAGATTACATTTAGGATGCTTTTTTATAGGCAAACATCCATCCATCGTCTAACCCGCTGAATCCGAATACAGGGGTCTGCTGGAGCCAATCCCAGCCAACAAGGCAGGAACCAATCCTGGGCAGGGTGCCAACCCACCACAGGACACACACAAACACACCCACACACCCAGCACACACTAGGGCCAATTTAGAATCGCCAATCCACCTAACCTGCATGTCTTTGGATTGTGGGAGGAAATCGGAGCACCCGGAGGAAACCCACGCAGACACGGGGAGAACATGCAAACTCCACGCAGGGAGGACCTGGGAAGCGAACCCGGGTCTCCTAACTGCGAGGCAGCAGCGCTACCACTGCGCCACCGTGCCGCCCCTATAGGCAAACATACTACCCTAAATGAGGCTGAAAATACGTTAATGTTAGTGGTGGGTCAAAACTGACCTGAAATACATTGCATTCTTATTTATTATTTATTTTTTTACTGCTTGTCAACTGGGGTATATATATGAAAAGTTTCATCCTGAAGAGAAAACATTTAGGGTGCATTTACTGAACTTCAACACTAACCCAGGTGTAATTTGACCCAATGATGTTGCAAGATTTAAGTTGATTCTGAGTTGCAGAGAGCCAGAGCCTATTAATATATCCACTGCTCTCAAGGCAGCAGCCAAATCTTGGTGGTGGGCACCGGCCCATTATAACCAAACTAGCTATTAAAATGTTTAAAACAAAATACTAACACTCCTGACTGACTTTGTTTTATTCACCATTGGACATGTGGAACACTATAAAATAATAAAGAATTCTGTCTTCCCTTTGACTAACAAAATTCACTCGCTCTTGTACAGTATGAAAGATGCTTGTATCAGGTGTCAGTACGCATATGAACATACATGGTAATAATAAACTTGGCAGAGATGCAGTGTGACTTTCTTTTGACTTAATTGGTGTGGTATGAGCAAAATGTAAATTGTAAATGAATGATTAATCAGACTTACATAACAAGTGAACAGTTATGAAAACAGAAGGAAAAGATGCTTAGAAAATGCTAGATACTGACAATGGTGAACTAGAGATCTGAAAACCTTGCAAATGACCTCAGATACAGTGTTAAAAAGGCACTGCTGCTTTCATCAAATGCTATGAATGTCTTTGTTAATAATTTATGAGTATTGGCCTCTTAAGACCACCTCGCCATTCTTGGCATAGTGCTTACAGTTCTGAATGGTAATATAAGAGCTGATGCATTCTAAACACCAGCTGGAATACCTGGGAAAACAAAAAACAAATTGGGCTATCACCATGTGGTTGAATGTGTTCTCTTCTCAGTTAATTTATCAAAGCTATAATAGCTGCTTTGGGATCAGAAGTGAAATAGTAGTAAAAGAGATTGATTGACATTTGCTAGTAATGTAATTTAAACAAAATTGGTAAGATTTTACATTGTAAAATTTGCTGTCCTTCTCAGATGTTATCTGTAAAAAGGCAAGATGAGTATGTCACAGCTACAAAAGTCCATTACCAAAGAAATCATCAAATATACTCTAGCAAGTGAAGCTATCACAGATACTTAAACCTTGAAAGTCTGGCTGTTGCTACACACAAACTTGCAATATGTAAAGCTGGTAATGGAAGTAAATTAATTTACTGGTTTATGTGTTGTAGTAATCAGATCAACATTTAATTCAATGTTTAGTAGTAAATGTGGTTGATTTGGAGGCAGCAAGCAAAAAAAACACACATAACATTAAACACTAACCCACTTAATCCAATTCAGGGTCACGGAGAACCAGAGTGTATTCCAGCAACACAGTGTATCAGTCCATGCCAGGACCATCTCACGCGCACACCTACATATTAGTCAACATTGTGGCCATGTATGTCAATTACGAATTAACATACTTAATAATTGTGGTCAAAATGACCAAATGAAAGACAAGGGGCAAGTACCAAATTTAACATGACAAAATCAATCACCAAGGTGCAATGTACTAAAACAAGGTATGCTAAAAAGTCCAAAAAAAAATGCAAAAAGGTCTGTATTATCCTTTCCCTAACTAATCCAAAAGTTAGATGTAGAAAAAAGCACACTGATGTCATTTAGAACAGTGTTACAAGTGTCATCACAGGACACACATATCAAATAAGGTAAAACAACAAACAAGAAAATGATGGCATCTGTGGGAGAAGCAAAGTACAAAATAGCACCACAATCGTGTTGAGACACTGTCTTACACCCCAAAACATGAGGCTGAGTCTCAGCACTTTAGCAAAACCAGCTTTATTCAACTTGAAACAGGAACAGCAGGGCTATTTATTGCAGCGGGAGCTACCGCTCACCTATACACAGACAGAGCAAACGGGCAAAGTCAGGTCAGTGGCTAAGTTATACTGTTCCCTGAATTTATAATGTCCCTTGCGTCACCCATCGGCAACAGGTGCGTATAGCGAGATGTCGTTCAGCTTGTGGTGGTTTCCACGGCGCTCTGTTGCTGCACTGCGAACCTGTAGTTGCCTCAGCAATAGACAAGCAGTCCTCCACAGACATGACAGTTGCACTTCAGTGTGTCATCCTGTTGGGAGAGGTCCTAAAAGAGCTCTGAAACCTAACATTGCAAATCCAATAGAGCTAATATAGAACTGTTATACAGGTTTTCATATTCAAATAACAACAATTAATGTTACCTGAACATCTTTTGGGATGTGATAGGAAAAAACTGTAGTGCTCGGAGCAAAGCTGTTGCAGACGTAGGAAGAACAGGCAAACTCCTCACAGAAAACAACTTATTGAGGGATTTGAGCCCAGATAGCACCAGTGCACAGCACAACTGTGCTATCCAAAAAAACAAATAATAATAATAAATTCTTAATGAACATGCTCAAAATAAGCTTAAAATTGTGTTTGTTACAGCATCACATAAAAATGGCTTGACAAATGTTTCTGAAATATTTGGGCATGTTTAAGATAGCTTAATGTAACCTAGAATGTACATTTTTTTTTGTCTGTCATCTTGTCTAGTTATGTTCAAGAATTTAACTTTCAGTTGTAAATTATTTATAGTTCATGTTTATGTAGCAGTTACAGAAGCCAATAGCCCATGCAAAGAGCAGATACAGTATCTCAGCAAGTGTAAATTAAGACATGCTTTAGATAGGTTGTCAAGCTGCATTACCAATAATTTCATGATCACCACGGGCATGTGAACAGTTAAAACAGTTAGGAAGTCATTTCAAGTTATCCTACAATGTATCAAGTTCACCAAACTGTAGTCATGTAGTGGCCCAGCATGTAATCCATACCACACCATTTCCATAAGTTCAGTACTGTCTGGTGTACAGAGTACTGTGAAATACTTACTGTACATAATCGACATATAGAACCTGCTGCCACTCTGCCATGATCAGTATTACTATTGCCTTACCTCAAAACTTATGTCTTTATCTGAAATAAGAAGTAACATGCCCTAAAACATCTCAGAACAATGTTTGCTGTGAGTATGTCCTTATATTTGCACACATGATGAGCAAATTTTACATTTCTCCTGACATTAATAAGGTTATAGACATTGTTATAAAAGTTTTCAATTATTGTTCCATCACAGAAAAAAAGAGAATAGAAAACACAATGCTTACAATTTCTAATAATATTTCTAAGGAAGAAGAAGAATATTTAAAGGTCTCTGTTTACAATAACAAATGTGATTCCTTCATCTGCCTCTGGGTCGATTTACATTATTAAATTAGGTTTAATGATTTTGTTGAATTTCCAATGTGTTTTAAAGTAACAAATATTTTATGGGGTACACTCCCTCTAAATACAACCTAAGAAGTTTTTTTTGTTATTTTCTTTAATTGTGTATTGGTTATTTATGATGACAGTTTCATTTTTACTGGTTATGACCACAACATGCTTCAGTACTTTTCTCTGGGAGGGCTGTATGAGAGAGATCATTTTTATAAAACATATTAAAACAATGCTGCTGGGATAGCTTTTGGCTTGCTGTGTCCATACAATGAAATAACAGGTTTCACAATAAGGATGAATGAATAAACGTTTGACTGTTTAAGATTTTTAGGGTAATAATGTACAGTGCATGTATGGTGACAAAAGTGGTTGTCACCTCCTACCAAAATATATTGCTGTGACATATCCAATGACCATTAAAATACCCTGAAAACTACAGTGTCGATCCATGACTCCATGAGGATGTTCCAGCATTTGACATGTCACAGTCCCCCCAGATTGGTCATCCCAAAAGTATGCCATACATTTCATTTTTCAATCAATCAGTTTTTCACTCTGCTTATCCAGAGAAGGGTTGCGGGGCAACTGGAGCCTATCACAGCAACTAATGGGCACAAAGCAGGAACAACACCTGGACAGGGGGCCAGCCTGTCACAGTTTTTGAAACATACTGTATAATTTGTATAAATGTTGTGGTGAATGCTCATGCATCCTTCTGTCTTCTACCATAATAGAAAGCAGATACATTCAAACAAAAATCTCAAGATGGAAGAAAACTACCTTCTGTGTAAAAATAACCATATTAACCTCTAATAAGGGCAAAATCTTCAACTGTTTTCTTGTTGAGATCCTACCCCACTAGGCACTCCCAGCTACCTCCCGGAAGAAGCCTACCATAACAATTTGTTAATGGTGGTGGAGAAACAGTGTCTATCAGTACATTGGTGGCGTTTACTTATTTTACAGCATTCTAGTTGCTTTCCTTAAGCCCATTTAAAAAGAGAAACAACATTAATCTTAGTGTGGCATTTGTTGTCTTGCTGCTGTCTACGCCAACTGAAATTGAAATATATTACAAAATTTTATACACAAAGAAAAAAAAACTGTGGCACTCTTGTATAAAAACTATTTAAACTTTATAGGAGAAACACAGCCTCCCCAGCACAACACCGTGTAGAAAAGGCCGCCTGCCACAACCGTCTGATAGAACATCTTCAGCATCTTATTGCAGATGTTGAAGGACGCCAGTCTTCTAAGGAAGTATAGTCGGCTCTGACCTCTCTTGCACAGTGCATCAGTATTGGCAGTCCAGTCCAATTTGTCATCCAGCTGCACTCCCAAATATTTATAGGTCTGCACCCTCTGCACACAGTCACCTCTGATGATCACAGGGTCCATGAGAGGCTTGGGCCTCCTAAAATCCACCACCAGCTCCGTGGTTGTGCTGGTGTTCAGTTGTAAGTGGTTTGAGTCGCACCATTTAACAAAGTCCTTTATTAGGTCCCTATACTCCTCCTCCTGCCCACTCCTGATGCAGCCTACGATAGCAGTGTCATCAGCGAACTGGAAAAATTGGAAAAACTGTTGTAATGTTCAAACCCTTGCTAATGTTCAAACCCGAGCATTACCATGATGGCCTCCTTTGTGTAGTTCTTTCTGTTAGAACACAGAGCTCAGTGCAAATGTTACTGAGTGCACTGACAAAGGGGTTTTAATGATAATGTTAAATGTTAACTGAGTCATTCTGTTATTTTCTGATGAAATGCTTGGCAGGCGTGCGTATCAGCTGTCTGTGCTTTGTTCTTAAAAACAAAATTCAGTGCTTTTCTACTGACATAATAAGCTTGAAGTGAAATCTGGATAAATGATCTGCAGCTAACAGCCTCTGCATTTAAGCAGTCAGCAGTGAACCTGAGAAAGAGCATATTCTAGTCTGGGGCTTAATGGACATATAACTGCTAAACGTGGGCACTTCTCTCTTAGATGAGACATATAAAGCCCTGTGGTGAAGTGCTCAGTGCACGGTTGGAATACATTAGAACGGAAAGCGATGGGTGGGGGTGAGAGGTTGTTGAAACTCTGACTTCCCGTTGATCGATTACCTTTATGCCTTTTCCTGAGATAGGGCACATAGTTTAAGATGATACAGCAAGTTGGCTAATCAATACGGTGCATGAGATCTCCTCTGCAGTTGTTTATTAGTTAACCCTTTACAATCTAAAAGTTCCAGAAATGTAAGTGCAAATTGTTTTCTTGAAGATTTTTTATTGTGGTTGTTGTCATTTAGTCTAGTCTAGTCAAAGATTAAATGTACCACATGTATGGTGTCACATAAACTCACCAATGACAAGCAAAAACTCAAACTTTATGAGCATAGTGTAATGTAAATGTATGAACTGGTTGGCATTATATAGCTAAAATATTGCTACCATACAGACACGTTTTACTGCATAAAAAATGACTATATGCAAAATGTTTGCTCAGGCTGAGTCCAGAGCATAAACCTTAGCAGGTGGGTCGCTGTACTCTGTGTAGAATATTTAGAGTTCTGCAAACATCACGTAACCTGCTATAGAGGGGGGTTAAGGCATGGACTTTCTCCACATCTTTCGGTCCATTGTTCTTTACTTAATGTTCACATACAAGCGTCTTAATTTTATTTGAATAACATCTTTGAGGGCCCTCATGGTTTATTTCTTGGTTTAAGACACAAAACATTTTCTTCTCTTTTTTTTGTGTTTCTTACAAGATTTTCTTTTTTATAATTTTATGGTATATACCCACTTGATTAATTTCATATTCACGTTTCAGATGGCTCTAATCTGCTTCGGTCCTCTTTTCACAAACATTCATGTTTCTGAATCATTTAATATTACACACCGTCAAAAATATGTTCTTGTTTCTTTAAGGCAGTCAAACTCGATTCACTTGTGAACAAACTCTAGGCAGGAAAAAATGACAGCTCAGTTACTTTTGCTTGGTTACAAATGACCTTAGCCACCTTGAAATGGGGTTAAGTTACCTTGAATGGTTGACATCTATATTTCAACCTTTCATATTTGAGTTAGAGTTTTAAGGAAAGGATTGAGACTCTCTCCAGAGGCTTTAGCAATTTCTGAGTTTCAACTGACATACTCTTAAATTTCAAGCAACAGTGCACAGTTCTTTTTATCTTCCTTATGGTACCTGCTATGAAAAATTCAAGAAAAAGTTTGTGCTGTTGTGGGTATTCACTTCTTCTTCTTCTTCTTTCGGGTGCTCCCGTTAAAGGTTGCCACAGTGGATCATCTTCTTCCATATCTTTCTGTCCTCTGTATCTTGCTCTGTTACACCCATCACCTGCATGTCCTCTCTCACCACATTCATAAACCTTCTCTTAGGCCTTCCTCTTTTCCTCTTACCTGGCAGCTCTATCCTTAGCGTCCTTCTCCCAATATACTCAGCAACTCTCCTCTGCACATGTCCAAAACCAACAAAATCTCGGCTCTGTGACTTTGTCTCCCAACCATCCAACTTGAGCTGACCCTCTAATGTACTCATTTCTAATCCTATCCATCCTCATCACACCAAGTGCAAATCTTAACATCTTTAACTCTGCTACCTCCAGATCTGTCTCTTGCTTTCTGATCAGTGCCACCGTCTCCAATCCATATAACATAGCTGGTCTCACTACCGTCCTGTAGACCTTCCCTTTCACTCTTGCTGATACTCGTCTGTCGCAGATTACTCCTGACACTCTTCTCCACCCATTCCACCCTGCCTGCACTCTCTTTTTCACCGCTCTTCCACAATCCCCATTACTCTGTACTGTCAATCCCAAGTATTTAAAACTCATCCACCTTCACCAACTGTACTCTCTGCATCCTTACCATTCCACTGACCTCCCTCTCATTTACACACATGTATTCTGTCTTGTTCCTACTTACCTTCATTCCTCTCCTCTCTAGAGCATATCTCCACCTCTCCAGGGTCTCCTCAACCTGCTCCCTACTATTGCTACGGATCACAGTGCCATCAGCAAACATCATAGTCCATGGGGACTCCTCTCAGGTTCTATTAGTGTTTGTTATTTGTGGTGTTTTGGTAACCTGGTATACATATGATAATAATATAGGTTAAATACATTTTATAGTCTCTGGGACATTTTTGAGAACTCTCAGTTTTTTCCATCAGCCATATCATTACTGTTTTGATGGGCTCTAATTCCCTCATGCAGCAAAGTGAAGATTGCCATCTTATATGCATAAAGCATACGCTTAGTAAACTTCTTTGTTTTAGATATTTTAAAAGGAAGTCTAAACTTCAGTTTGTCTTTCAGAAAATAAATAATCAGTACATATTTTCATCAAGATTTAGAACTAAAATAAATTAGAAATGAGTTCTACATTCTTCAAGGTTCAATGATTTGATCAGTGAACAGCATTTTCTTTAGTTCCCAGCCCGTTTTTCTACTCTTGAGCAAATTAATGTTTTCCTCCATCTCAGCCACTTAAGATAATTCTTATTTTTTTTCTACTTTACTCTGTTGAAGCTATTCTTGATTAAATGACTTCTAGGTACTAGGTACCCTCAGTTTAGATGGCTGGCCAGCTCTTGGAAGAGTCCTGGTGGTTTCCAACTTCTTCCACTTATGGATGATGGAGGCCACTGTGCTCATTGGGACCTTCAAAGCAGCAGAAATTTTTCTGTAACCTTCCCCAGGTTTGTGCCTCGAGACAATCCTGTCTCAGAGGTCTACAGGCAATTCCTTTGACTTCATGCTTGGTTTGTGCTCTGACATGAACTATCGACTGTGGGACCTTATATAGACAGGTGTGTGCCTTTCCAAATCATGTCCAATCAACTGAATTTACCACAGGTGGACTCCAATTAAGCTGTAGAAACATCTCAAAGGTGATCAGGGGAAACAGGATGCACCTGAGCTCAATTTTGAGCTTCATGGCAAAGGCTGTGAATACTTATGTACATGTGCTTTCTCAATTTTTTTTATTTTTAATAAATTTTCAAAAACCTCAAGTAAACTTTTTTTACATTGTCATTATGGGGTGTTGTGTGTAGAATTCTGAGGAAAAAAATGAATTTAATCCATTTTGGAATAAGGCTGTAACATAACAAAATGTGGAAAAAGTGATGTGCTGTGAATACTTTCTAGATGCACTGTATCTAGAAGAGTTGCTGTTTTATTCTGAGCCCAAACAAATAACACCACTTTTTTGTCATTTCAGCTTATTGTGGTTTGCTTTCAGTCAATGGTACAAGGACGTCTTCTGCTAATGGAGTTGAAAGGACACACATTATTAGGGACTATACTGTTCAGTGAATCCTCAGTGGCAAAATGATTTTGAAAAGTAACATAAAACTGCCAGACACACTTTATCCAGTTCATGTTGGTGGTGGGCTGGGACTGGAGCCTATCTCGTAAACACTGGGCTCAAGGCAGGAACCAACAATAAAATAAAAGTCTAGTCTTTAAACAGAGCAAAAGTGAGACTACAAGGACCAGCATTCAAAAGTTACTTAGGAAGAATTTTACTAACGCATAACAGTACGCATGGGAGTCTCCCTGCAAGACTTTCTTGAACTGGTCAATGCATTTTTTAGTTTTTGTGTTGGAATTTTTAGTTCTGAGAATGTATGTGATGTTTTTATGCTGAGATCTGTTTTCTGAATCATTAACTGCACTGCTTACTGGAGTCTTGTACTTTAGTTGTTGTTCTTCTCTTACCATATTTAGGGCACTTGAAATTTTTAATTCCCAATGGCTTGTATTTCTGGTGATGCTGGCTACAATTATACTGAAATAAATCTATTTTGACTCTTTCTGGCATTGGTGTTTAGGAATATCACACGCTTCTCCCTTTTCATTCTAAAATGCACGTTATTTTCAAATGATCACTCTTGTTTCTATCTGTCACACTGGTACTCTGTTCCAAGGTTTTAACTTTTGATTTGCTCCAACTGGCATGTTAGCCTACATACCTTTTTTCAATGTTAATCTGATATCCTGCGGTGGGTTGGCGCCCTGCCCGGGATTTGTTCCTGCCTTGCGCCCTGTGTTGGCTGGGATTGGCTGCAGCAGACCCTCGTGACCCTGTAGTTAGGATATAGCGGGTTGGATAAAGGATGGATGGATGGATGGATACACATGGAATGACTTTAAAACTAACTGATGTGTGTGCTGCACAATTGACAGATGAGCTGATCACACTGTCATACAGATGCTCTGCCGCCAGAAGCCAGTAACCTCTATAATCTGATATTATCTGTATCCTTTGTCCTGGATACCAGTTGCTAGCCTGTCTGTAATTTCTTGATTCCAAAGTTTCAGATGCACTTACTTTGTGAGATCGTGAGCACTCCATATTCATTGTTCTTAATTCATTCCTTGTTTCAGAGTGCTGTGGCTGAGATGGGCCCTTTCATATATTGTGGTGACTTTTTGCGATTTCAAATGGTAAATACTGTGCAGTTTAATTGACTTAGTCTGTGTGTTGTCACACGTGTGCGTCAGAGGATCTTCTCATGGGCTTTTTAGAAGTATGTAAAAACCCACCAGGACAACAGGGGGAGCTGTTGCTATTTTTCCACACAGTGAGGGCACTTAGCCCCACCCCTTACGGTTACCCAGCATTAAGAAACCCGACTACCCAGAAGGAGGTGTCTTTTGGCAACCAGAATGACCCAGCGGATGGAGCTCCTGTCTGATAGATCCTAAATCTGTGACTAGAGCCAAACCTGTTTGTTTATATTGAGCCTGAGGGCAAGAAGTATAAACACCAAGAGGCGTTATTTTTGTTGGTCAATTTAGTTAATTAAATGGGGCAGCCCGCGTGACATCCAAACTTTAACTTTAGCGTGACTTGTCACTTTTGCACCTGACCACAGTGTAAACATTGAACAAATACAATTCTGCAATTTTCTAACAAGGATGACAATGTCAGAGAGGTGAGAGTGTGTTGGTTTGGAGATGTGCAGAGGAGAGATGCTGGGTATATTGGGAAAATATGCTAAGAACGGAGCTGCCAGGAAAGAGGAAAATAGGAAGGCCCAAGAGAAGGTTTATGGATATGGAGAGAGAGGACATGCAGGAGTTGGGTGTAACAGAACAAGATGTAGAGGACAGGAAGATATGAAACAAGATGATCTGCTGTGGCAACCCCTATTGGGAGCAGCCAAAAGAAGAAGAAGAAGAACAAAATGTGATATGTCCTCATGCCTAGGCTACAGCAAAAAAAGCTGTGGGACCACAGTGCGCCAGCAGACATGGTTAGATCAGTGCAGTGATGAGTATGACTTTGTAATGGCACATGCTTACCTGTTTAAGGATACACTTTTGTACAACCTGAAAGCAATTGAAGTAGTACACTAATGCTGGGATAGGTGACAGCTCCCTGAAACCATGTGATGGAAAAATTAGTTTAGAAAGTGAATATTCAGTAATAATATGTTGAGTGTTTTTCCCCAAATATATCATACTGTATGCCTAATCTACAATTATCTTTACATATATTTAGTTCCAGAATGTTCATGCATACTTGCTAATAGCGTTTGCTGGCTGACATACTGTAGCTAGTCAAGTGAGGTCCTTTGTTCCCGTGAGCTTTGCCTGATGTCATTACTTCTTTTTATAGCACTTATAATTATTACAGTTTTATTTAATTGCATGTTCCACATAAGAATCTACATGGTACAATTAAACTAAACTTGGCATATCTGATGATTTTGGTGAGATAGCAGCCCCTCTCACACACACACTCTCAACATTACCTGGGTAACCATTCCATTGCAGTGGGTGTTGCTCTTTTCAACCAGTCTCCTCATTTCCCAATTCAGTAAATATTCCATCATACACTTTTAAACAAACCGGAAATGTTCCAGTAAACTCCAGAGTTAGCCTGCTTGCATAAATGGACAAATAATAAAGAGTATGATGCGTGCATTATATTTTGAGGCTGATATCTGTCAGCATTATGCTAGCTTGTATGTATATAATAAATGACCATCTCACAATAGTCCCCCTGACACTTTATTTACTTCCTTTGTGTATTAACCGAGCTTCTCTTCATACAGATTTTCTCATTTGACTTTCTGACTTCAATGACTGCCATCATTTTAGCTTCGGGTGGTTGTGACAGGCAGGTAAATAGCCTGTCTGTGGAATATTAAGTTCTCATATACAGTACATTATGCTTTTATTATGAATGGATCTTTTTCAGATTAATGTACTAAAGTCTGCAATTGTTTTCAAGAATTAGTATGTCAAAGTTGGTAATTACTTCAGGATGGAATGGCCCTTTTAAATATTTTATATCATTTTTGAGTTTTATGACTTCATTTAAGCATGGATGCTGTGACAACAACAAACTTTGTAAGTTTAAAAAACCGAAGTCAGTAATATGGTCTGTGTACTTCAGTGCTGTCAACTAGAATGTGTAAAATTTTAGTTTTGTTGGCAAAAGCAATCTAAATAAGAAGCTGATCATATATGTTAGAAGCATCAGAGGTACAATCCTTCTCATACCAGTAAATTTCAAATCAGGTAGCAGTGTGCTGTATTGTTAAATTTATTACCTTCCATTCATCCATCACCTAACCTACTTAATCCCAAAGCTCGCCTTACAGCAGCAGACTAAAAGCCAGGAATCTTCCTTGTATGCAGCATATTTAAAATGAATTTAACTTTCTTGTCGTGCTTCAAACGTGAATCTGTAGTGTTGCACTTTTGAACATCTTGACACTATTCTGTGTAGTGTTCGCTGTATATTTGGAGTGCTCTAGCTGTTTATCTCGTCAGGTTTTTCAGTTAAATGTTGATAAACAATGAAGTTTTCTTGCAGCCCTTTGCACTCTTACTTTAGCATTTTTATTTTTAATTAACATCTGTGTATTGGGGAGAAAAATAGTCCTTTTTACAGTTTGGTAAATAAGACTCATAATATTTAATGTAAAATATTAATATAATATACCACACCATACCATTTGGAAGTAGAATAATTTAGAGAAGATGAAGATGCAGCTTTTAAATTAACAGAACAGAAGACAAATGTAGATGTTCTAGAAAAAAACTAAAGGATTTAACATGGCTGGGATGAGTAAGTGATTGCCAAAAAGAAAGCAGTTTAAGGGCTGATGGGATGTATGCAAATATCAAAAAAACAGTTATATAGTGCCATGGTTAACAGATCATTCATGCAAGCTTTAAACTTGAGATGAGGAGTTGTTTGTATGTTTCCATGAAGATAAGAGTATAAGTGATTGAGACTTTTTCAACTTGCACATTAGCAATGTAGTAATGATCAGACAAATAACATGACCATTGACAAGTTCATGTTCAGTTTTAGCATGATTAAACTATTGCTTTGTTTCTATTAATCTTACACGGCCAGTCATTGCCTGTATAAAACAGAGAGTTTTAGAGTGTCTTGGTTCTTTTTATTTTGGCTTTTCTACAAATTCTCCTTTTGAAACTTGCCACCTGCAAAGGCTTGTCTGATCCTCTCTGGACGACTCCTGACTCTGTAAACTCAAGGCTAACTACGTGGTATGAAGCTTGATTTCATCCATTTAACTTTTTGATGTTTGCTATCTCTGGCTTCTCTGCAAGTAAACTTACAGTACATAGGTTGTGATGAAATAAAGGCTGTGATTATATCAGTAAAATTCCCTTGTGTTTACTGACACCAGAATTCACTGAAAGGTTATGGTTGTTCCTGTCAAACTTAGGTCTTACAAGAAAACAGGGAGTCATTCTTGTACAGTCCTCTCAGCGGTGGAAGACTGGGTGAAGTTGTAGTCCCAGAAGTGTGCAGCCTATCATTGCTGAAGTGCCCAGTGATGATTACTATGGGCTGTATATGTCAAACACAGTCAAAAAGCTAAGGTACAGACTTCACCAATAGAAAAAGAACCCAGGAGGCTAGTGTATTACCTCTTATGACAATACAGCAGTTTTCACAATAAAACAACTGGTTTTGTGGTACAGAGGTTCAAATAAGTATTAATAATATAACATGTTATGTCATTGGCAAATAATATAACCTCTTTGGCTTCGAGTGAATAACTTTTGAAATTGCATTTTTATGTGCCTCAGGTATTGTGTTAATGTACATTAAAACCACAATGGCATTCGATTATAATTGTGCAAATTAGGACCTCATAATATAATGTTATCCTAATACTTGGGTCACAATACGATGATATTATGATTTTGTATTGCGATTCAGTTTTGAAGTGTGTTGAAATTTATTGTTCCTTTTTTTAATGACTAAAAGTGAAGTTGAAATGATACCCCTATATGAAAAAAATTTGGGACAATTTATTATATCTAATGTGACAACAATCCATTTACTCAGTTTATATCACTTAAATATTTAATTGTGAAAATAGGTATCAAGTACCTCAGCAATCCATACGGTGACTGAGTGTACTCTGTTAAGGTACAAAATGCGCACACAATGACACATTGTCTAAAACTGAAAGTTGAACAAACATATGCTGTCAAACAGTCAAAATGTGTCATATTTAAACTCGATTGTGTGAATATGTATTTAAAGATAGTGATGCTATGTAAGTTTATGTTGTCATGTTGTACATTTGGAACATTACATTGCTATTTATGTAGAAGCTAAACACGTTCAGTTCTATTTCATTCTTAGATGTTGATAAAATTTCAGTGTTAACTAACCATAAGACTGTCATCTTCTTTGTTTTTGTTCTTGGACCTTGGACCTCCTTTGCAGACAATTTGGATAGAAGGAACCAACACAAATGTTACTTGGTTTTCTTCTTTCTGTTTGATTGCATCAGTTTGTAAATTCTAAATGTTGCATAAATGGTGATTAATCTCTCCTGCCATGTTCATTTAGAAAGATTGTCCTAGTTTGTAGCGTTATATCAATGCTACAAACTATATATTTCATTTTAGCAGTAAAAACAAAATGACTCCAAATGCTCCACTTAAACGTGGACAGTGCATTTGATGTAGGAATCTTTGCAGCAGTGCTGTTATTAAAAACAAAAATTTACAGATGGCAGCTCCCTTGGATGGAAATGGGTTCTCGGATTCCTGCAGGGCAGCATGGGACATGGAGTCCGTATCCTCAGCCCTGTTGGGAGCTGTGGGTGCCGTCAGGAGGAGATCACCAAGTACCAGGGGGATATTATGAGGACAATAACCCGGAAGTACTTCGGGGTCACGATGACGAAAGCCCGCAGTACTTCCGGGACAATTGATAAAGGAAGATGTGGTGTTGACCCGGAGAAGAAATACTTCCCGAGTTAAAAGGACTTTGAAAAACCCCAGCAGACTGAGCCGGAGTTGGGTCGTAGAGTGACACAGCTGTTGGGAGTGGAGGATTGTGGATTATTGCTTATGATTATTGTATTGATTAATTATTGGAAGAATTGTGGATTGTGTGGTGCTTGGTGCACTTTATTGAAGAATATTATTATTAAAATGTTCTTTGTGCTTTTACAAGTGTGTCTAGGACGTCTGTCTGGTGGCTTCAATGGGGCAGCAGCTCCCCTAGCATCCATAATACAGTAAGTGGAAGAGAAGATTGACTTTATTTTAGACGATCTTTGTAAAATCTTTATTTTGTCTTGTAGGATCCTATGGTGACCCTATTTTCTCCGTTATACGTGTTATTGAGTAGACTTTGAGAAAATGTCCTAAATCCCATACACTGAGCAGTTTGTGTTCAGGTGCTTTAGCACTCCGTCCCCTCTTCTCTGTATTATCTATATTAATAAAAGGCAAAGCCCTCACTCACTGACTGACTGACTGACTGACTGACTGACTGACTGACTGACTGACTGACTGACTGACTTTGGCACTCACTCACTCACACTCACTGACTCACTCACTGACTCATCACTAATTCTCCAACTTCCCATGTAGGTAGAAAGCTGAAATTTGGCAGGCTTATCCCTTACAGCTTACTTACAAAAGTTAAGCAGGTTTCATTTCGAAATTCTACACAACGGTCATAACGGTTGATAACGGTTGACAACGTCCGCCATGTTGAACTATCTTATTTATGGCCCCATCTTCACGAAATTTGGTAGACGGCTTCCCTGCGCTAACCGAAACCGATGTACTTACTCATTTCGATGGTATGACGCCACTGTCGGCCACCATATTGAACTTTCCAACGTCACCAATTTTCCAACTTCCCGTGTAGGTAGAAGGCTGAAATTTGGCAGGCTCATTCCTTACAGCTTACTTACAAAAGCAGGTTTCATTTCGAAATTCTACAACAATGTCCGTGTTGAACTTTCTTATTTATGGCCCCATCTTCACGAAATTTGGTAGGCGGCTTTCCTGCGCTAACCGAGACCAATGTATGTACTTATTTTGGTAGTATGATGCTACTGTCGGCCGCCATATTGATCCTTTCTAGCGGTTTTTTTTACTTATGGGCCCAGCTTCAAGAAATTTGGTACTCGGGTTCCCAACGCTAACTGAATCCTACTTACGTACATATATCGTCCATAGCCTGCAGCTCGGTCACGTGTGAGCGGTGTTGGGTCCCCATCCCAACACCTCCCACATTGTTGGCTGCCTGCCTATATAAGCCTGTCTGTCGCTCCAGCCTCTACATTCCCTTCCTTGCTTTGCCACGGGATTCACGTCTCCCTGCTGATAACTACAGCCTTTTTATTTAATTCATGGCTTCTCAGCTGTTTTATTGTTCGTTTATTACGATTATAGTTATTGTGTAGTATTTTAGACTTACTTTACATTGTTCAGGTACCCATTTCCTTTATCATTCCAACCGTACCCCCATTAACATGTCTATCAAGGTGATCACCATCGATCAAAGAACTGTCACTTACCGAGTGGTTTCCATGCCCGGAGATGGCACCTACCTTTTCCATTCTCTTTGTTACATATTGCACGGCCATATCAGGCTCACTCTTGATATCCGGAGGAACATTGTGTCTTATGTATTGAATGACTGGGACTGGTTCAAGGTGTGGACTGATGACGGTACAGGAGATAATTATACTACACAGGAGCACTATAAGAGTGAAATGCTTAAGCCTTCACCTATGGATCTTCATGTGAGTTGATGGCTGCCGCTGAATTGTTCGGTTGTCGCTTTCAAGTGTACCGAAATGGCCAAATATTTTACACCTTTCGACAACTGCCTATGCCTCTTAAACATCTTAGATTCACAGGTCACGATTTCAGTAGTGGACACTTTGATGTTTATGAATGTTTAAACTCTCAAAAGCTCCTAGTCCTACAAATACTGTCGTAATTGAAACAAACCATGAAACTCAAACCGATTATGACAGCAGCAATCCAAGCTGTGAGATTTGAAACAAGATTACTGTTCACATGGCCAACTGTACGTTGCATGCTCAAGAGTAAGCTCAGCGCACAGCTTGGTCATATTACAACCGGAGGGCCAAACTCACAATGTGGTATACAAAGAGATCCTTAACAAATAATTATTGGTATATTTTCCCTCAGTTTTAAAAGGTTTAATTTTCTTCTTAATAAAAATTTTAAGGCAGTACTTTGCCGCTGCGAAGCGCGGGTATTTTGCTAGTTGATAATATGCCCTAAAATAATAATGAAGCACATTACAATGTGAGTGCTTGCAAAACTGCCTAAATAGCAGTTCATCTTGCATCTATGGGCGGCTATCAGCTTATTTTCAGTCTAACTTGGTTTGTGCTAACACGTGGCTTTTGAATGGAGTACTGAAGCAGGCTGCATTCCTGTCTCAATATGGTTACCAAGTTGTCTTCATCATGGAGAAAATGCAAGAGAGAGTGGTGGTTGTCTCTTCATTGCCATATGGAGAGTGTGAGGGGTAAAGGCAAGGTGACCAGCTTTATACGATTCTTATCACAAATCATGATTTAACGAGGCATTGTGAGACAGAATGGCCACCAAAACCACTCATAAACAGCCATGCTTCAGACAAACAGAATTAGTTTACCTGTCTATTCCTGGACCATTTTCCAATGAAAACACTCAGGTACAAGTCATCTCCCTGTTAGTTTTTTAAGTTGTAGACTGTTCCTGCAGGGATGACTTATAGACTCACGTAAGTCCAAACACAGTCATCCTTGCCATACTGGTCTGATACATGTTCATAAATTTCACGTTTTTGGTTAGTAAGCATCAAAGTATAGCTATTGTTATCAATAATGTAAAACATACCTCCTGAAACACTACTATTGTCTAGCTTACAAATAAAAGCATACAAAATATTTAACTCAACTTATATGCTAGATTTCCAGTATACTCCAGTACAATTGTAAATGAAGCCATTTTGAAATAAATACTGTATACACTATGAGCCCCACTTCTCATAACTCAGATATGTGGTCTTTCAGCAACTAGCTGCCTTATTTTATTTTATCACCTTCTTCCTAAATTTTTAACACAAACAAATACAGTTTGCAACATTCTCATTTTTCCTCATAATCAAATACTTATTTAAAATATAAAATATTAACAAAAATAATTCATCACCTCAGTCACCCTTGTGGTGTATATGGAAATTTTGTTTTTCCATCAAGTTATGTTTTTAAATTTTAAACAGAATCATTAATGTATTTCTTATACATTCTAAGTAATGACAAAATGACAAAACCGTGGAAATGTCCACAAGTGTAAGAGTGATCATATTTTCATAGTTATGTCAGTCCTGTGAAAGATGAATACTCGTTTAAATCTTGATTTAAGTATATTTCTCACTTTCATCTTCAGCATTCTAAATTTAAAATGGCAGTCTGCTTATACATCAGTGTTGGACTAAAAATGATTGCTAATTCTTTAGTGGTATTGTAACTCTTCTTTAATGGCATATACTCTTTTGGAGTAACACCATTTGGGAGGAGATTACTAGATGTTCAGCAACAAGCAATGAACGGTGATTTGCTATGTTACATTGCTTGCTTTTTTATTTATTTTTCTCAGTTGGAAAAATCCTAATTCATAACACAGTCGAAAAGTGATCTCTTATCCAAAACTAAATCACATTTCCTTTGCAAGGAAGAGTATAAAGTGTTTTCAGAATTTGTCAGTAATTTGTTGAGCCTGCTGTGCCTCTGCCTCTGTTCTGTTTTCCTTTTGATGTTTTGGCATTTCTGTGGAATTTCTATTTTATAATAGGCCTTTTATTAAAATAGCCATGTAGGAAGTTTGATGTTAATTTTAACTGTGAATGCATTTTAACTCTCTTTTGGAAATGTTGTTTTTGATTTTCTCTTTTACAATTTTAATCTCCTCCATTGTCAACTGGCTGTAGGTCATCAATTAATTAATGGAGAGACATTGTTGGTTTTCATTTATGTTTAATCAACTTCTTCCTTGTTCTCGGTGTGTTTTACAAATCTGCATTTTTATGTGCACCAATTCTTCATTTAGTAAATAGTATAATCTATTCTGATATTTTAACTGAGAATTGCTCGCAGTGCTCTGCACTTGCACTCAATGAAGAGCTGTTAGATCTCAAAAGAATATTACATGAATATGCATTTTGTATGCTGAATTATTTTATTCTTTACACCTTGTTTTTTATGCATTTGACTCCACATAAAGACCTCTTGACATTTTCAGTATTCACTTATTCCTCAAGGGGGTTTTAGATAGATAGCATTGATTGTGGATCCATTCAAATTCACAGAACTACTCTACAGCTGGACTGCAGGATATCAAGTGACTTGCATAACATTGCAGACATCCTCTTCTAGCACATTTGTTAGCAGTACAGTTTGGAAAGATTAATAACAAGATAAAGGAAACATTTAAAGAAATGAGGGATTCAATTTCAGTGAGCACTGGTTAGTCATTGATATATTTAAGCAAGTCACGTTTAAGATTATTTGTAAACTAGGGCGACAACCCCCCAGCGCCTTCAGCACCCAACCCCCAGTTGTGGCCAGAATATTAGTAAAATCTGTAAGTGTACAAAAGAAAAATTATTATTTTTTGGACTCAAAATCACTAAATTCTATAAATATGTAAAAGAAAAATTTAATATTATTTAATGGAGTAAAAGTCATTAAATGAGAAAAAAAATATTTACTCTCTTACCGATTGGAGTATTCCCGTTAAACTGAGGTCCATATTTTAGTTTATAATTTAAAAATGGATTAAGAATCTGAAAATCTAACAATATTACATTAAAGTTCGACAAACTCTGAAAAGAATTGTAGCCGCCGATGTATAAGGCGAAGTCAGGCACGGGTAAGACGCGTGTCAAAGAAATCTCTCAGTCCAAAGGTTCGTTTTAAAAATATTTAGTGAACGTTAAAGGCAAATAATCCATACAAGAATAAAAAGAAAAATAGTTACACACAAAGAATAAAGGCAAAAAAAGGGAAAAATGTATCTTCTATAAACTTAGTTTTTCTTATGAAGCTTTGGTTACTTCTGTACTTAAAGGTTATTTATTTCTTCTTCTGTATGCTTTAAACATACGGTTCAAAACTTAGATCTTTTAATTTACGAGTTACTTTACACTCAAAAGACCCTTAGGCTGTTGGCACTTAGATATGCGCCAGGCTCAGTGACATGCATAAGCACGAACGCGAGCATAAAAAGAATTCTTTCAAGGACACGGTTAAAAAACCGTATGCCTCTGTACCTTACACAAGGCGAGGCTAAACACTTACTAAAGAACATTGTTTACTCAAAACTGTTAAGAAATGACAGGAAAATACCAACTCAATTCTATTCACGGGGGTTTTAGGAACCTCCCATATTTTATGCATTATCATCTAGTAAATATTCATACATTTTATAGAACTAGGAAAATGGCTCTTACAAGAATGATACCAAACATATATGTGTAGGTTTTAAAATAAGCCTGATTTAAAATGTGACTTAAAGACGTCACATAAAATTGTTGCACAAAATCATTGCACTTTTAGGCTTAGGATTTTATATATACAGGCATTCCCCAGGTTACGTACGAGATAGGGACTGTAGGTTTGTACTTATGTTGAATTTGTATGTAAGTCGGAACAGGTACGTTATTTTAATAAATGCTATTGTTGACCGAATGTAACCAAGTGCTCTGCTAATGAATGATGGAGTTTCACCTCTCTCTGACCTTTTTATTATTTCTACTTTATTTTCAATGGTGATGGTTTTTGTCATCTTTACTGTATCACCAGCACTTGCATCAGACATTCTTGAAGGGTAAAGACAAAAGGTTAAGATGAGCTCTTCTGCACAGCACTGTACATGCTATCACAGCAGGAAGGCATCTGCTGTCAACACGTCTGATGTACTGACAAGAGACAACTTCCTGCTATGTGTGTAACAGTACAAGCAGGCTTACTATTGAGAATGAATGGGGGCGGCGAGGAGATGTCACTACAGTATGTTGTCTGCAGCGTCCGCCTACCGAGAACAAACACAGTGTGGCCAAAGGTGTGTAGTGAATCGCACACCACCACCCCCACTCAACAGGCAGCTACCTGAGGCACACTACAGTGCTGCCGCCCCGCTCACCCTCAATGGCCTCCGTTCAGCCACAACCGGATCACCACTTGCAGCATTACCAGCCGCCCACTGGTAATGAATGGGGCATCCATGTGTGGTGGACAGGTAGTGAAACGCCTGCCTCCGCTCCATCCAGCCTGCGTCCAGTCAGGAGCAGTAGCTGTGGCAGTGTAGTGGGCGGGCAGCAAACTGCCCCATCAAGCCTCCATTCTGCACATGAGCGATAGCTGTAGCCCCGGTGACTATAGACCATGGGTCACCACTTGCCGCTGGGAGCCGCCCGAGGGACACTGCACTGCGCAAGCAGCAAAATTGCCCTCCTCCAGCTTCTGTCCAGCCACCGCTTGCAGCATTTCAAGGCCAAAGATGATGGAGCGGCAGTTACTGAGGCGCATACGTCACAGCTGTGGACCCATTTGTAAGTCGTAGGTCGGATGTCTGTAACCTGGAGACTACCTCTATATAGAGTAGATATTCGGGGCACACCTAGTTGTTTGTTGTGTTGGTTGCCATGACTCAAAAGCAATATCTCAGTGACTATAAGAGGAAGCTGGCTTTGGGACACATTTAGTAAGGGCTTCAGTGGCAAAGACATGTCAATTTGCTGATGTTATGTGAACAACAGTGGCCAAAGTGACACTGGTATGGAATTTAGGAGGAAAGACACCATAAGCTAGCGATTACTGTTTCACAAACCCTCTCATATTTGGGCTTCAGCATGCATGAAGAAAAGACGTACTTGCTACTCCTCATCATGTGACTTTAAATGTCAGACTAATACAGAATCCGGTAGTTTCATTGAGAATAGTCCTTAAGGAATTTCATAGAGATGGAGGGTGGTGGAGGTGTTACAAATAAAAAATCACTTTTATGAGTGTAGAGATACAAAAACACGCTGTGAGAGAAATAAAAGGCATATGGCCAGTTGAGTCATCATTTAATGTCTGCATCTTGTCCTCAACACGAGGAGTACCTGTGTGGTTGTTTTTCTGAGGTTCTGCTAGCTCTGTTATGGCATGAAGAATACCTTCTTGACATCTGAGTGATCATGGTAATTCTGTGTTAAAACATTTCTGTCCTGATGGTTGAGGAATATTTTAGGATGACAATGCTCTGATTCATAGCATGAATGGTCAATATATGGTTTAAAGATCATGACATTGATATTAACCATAAATTATAAATAAATTCATCCCAGTCTCCATATCCCAGGCCAACTGGACATTTATGGAACCCAATGGAACAGCACTTTGATGTAAGCATACTTCTCATAGGTTGGTAACAGTTCATATGAAATTCAACAGGTAACCAAAGTTAATTTCTTGATCTTGAAATTGGCCCTCCATTTCCCTGATCTGTTATATTTAACTTCAATAAGACATCAGATGTGCACTGGGGCTCTGCCAGAGGCAGCAATCGTGGTTGCCAGTTGAGTATATGTATAATTTTGTGAGATTAGCCCTTATCATTAAATCATTTAATGCTCATATGCAGACCTCTCACTTTAGTTGGACTTAATGCAAATTGAATTTCATGTTAAATTATTTTTTCTTTTTTGCTTTCTTTTTTTTTTATAGGGTGCTGAGCACTGTTATTATCAAGGCAAAATCCGGGATGTGCCAAAATCTTTTGTGGCTATTTCCACATGTCATGGACTTCGGTGAGTTTTCTTTTTTTAAGTCTGAACTTCTTATTTGTTTGCCTTTCATTTGTTATTTCATTGTCTGTTTTAAATAAATGTATGACAAATAAATATATGTTGTCATATGGTGAAGACTTTGAAATATATCATACAGCTAATAAAATATGTGTGCAGTATTATACAGTTATAAATGATTACAGCTAACAATCAATTTACCATATAATCCTGAACATAATTTGCAGCTTAAAGTGCTGAAATTTCTACAAATGTAGAGAAACAATTTGCAAACCCATCATAATTTCATATTGGTAAAAAAAAAATACCCTACTCACTTCTACAAACATTTTCGTATTTATCAATATAAAGATAATAAGAACATCACAAGAGCATCAGAGGGGCATCCTGGTGGCACAGCACTATTGCCCCACTGTTCCAAAGTTCACAGTCTGTGTGGTGTTGCACATCCTCTCCCTGTCTTTATGAGTTCTTCATCTGCGTCCAAATGACATACAATATGTTAGGTTAAATTTAAAATGATCTTGCATGCGTGTGTATGTGTGTGTGTGTGAGAGAGAAGGCCCTGCTAGAGATTGGTGCCTATACTGCTGTTCTGCTGGAATACGTCCTGATTCCTGCAACCCTCAGTTCGATTAAGTCGGTCCAACAATAGATGGATGGATGTAAATTTGAATCAAATCCCTTGCCAGGTTCTTTGTGTGACTCTTAAATACTCTGAATACAGTACTGCACTTTCAGTCTTGCTGGTTTTCCATGATAACATGAATGCATCATTTCTGGCATAATCAGTTTGCAAGATCCAAATTAAAGTGTAAGCCTTGTATTGAACATCCAAAATATGTAAGCTGAGGAGGGAATTGTTAAAAAAGAAACATTTGGCAATATATAGCTTTTAATTTTGAAAGCTATTATGAAACCTGCATGCTGTAGCATACACAATTGTTATTTTTCTCTTTTTACCTCCAAACCAGTGAGCCTTTAGAGCAGTAAAAGGAATTTTGGATGCTCTGTTGGTCAAACTGAAGCGCAAAGTTAAAAAGTCTGAATTAGTGTAAGCCACGCTAATTCACGGTGTTCATAAGAAATGTAATGATTTACTTCATGAGGTAGAAGTACATAATAAACATGAATGTGTGATTCAATGTTAATGTTTAAAGTTCAAATATTCTTGATTCTAGTAGAACTTTGTAATATTTACCTTCTGATATAGGACCATAGAGAGCTAGAACCACAAGTAAAGAATCAAATGTCAAAAATATTATCATATTCATGGTCACTAAACTTGAAATAGTCTAAAACAATAGCCTGCATGCTCATGTTTGAAATTTGTAATTTTTAACCTTCTGGGAGTGGCTCTTAGAGGGTGAGGACAATCATTAAAGATTCATATATTAAACAAATCATCACATTTGTGATCAGCAACCTTGAAATAGTATAAAACAATACTCAACATGCCTATATTACTTTTTTTTTTAAGTTTCATAAAAAGGAGTGGGCGGCACGGTGGCGCAGTGGTAGCACTGCTGCCTCGCAGTTAGGAGACCCGGGTTCGCTTCCCGGGTCCTACCTGCGTGGAGTTTGCATGTTCTCCCCGTGTCTGCGTGGGTTTCCTCTGGGCACTCCGGTTTCCTCCCACAATCCAAAGACATGCAGGTTAGGTGGATTGGCGATTCTAAATTGGCCCTAGTGTGTGCTTGGTGTGTGGGTGTGTTTGTGTGTGTCCTGCGGTGGGTTGGCACCCTGCCCAGGATTGGTTCCTGCCTTGTGCCCTGTGTTGGCTGGGATTGGCTCCAGCAGACCCCCGTGACCCTATTCGGATTCAGCGGGTTAGAAAATGAATGGATGGATAAAAAGGAGTAACATTGACCCCTATACCATTAGGGGGTGAACCCCTGGGGTCGGTTGATATGGCATTCACAAATTCAAGTCCTGTTTATTTTTGCTGAAGACACCCATTGGTTTACTCTTTATCATAAAGCTGCAATTTCCTGCACAAAATGAGGGATTTTCAGATCTATAGCCAAAAGTAGAGAGGTTCAGCCTCTTACATAACTAAACATCAAGATAAGGCGAACATTATGCTATACTTGGGGTTTTTCTTGTACCAGTAAGTCAGGAGGCACTGGACTAAAAAATCTGAAGTGATCTCAAAGCCTTCATAATTAAGACTTATACATGAAAAAGAGAAATATTAGGGAAAAACCTTCCTTCTGAATTTGCAATACCAGCATATCCTGTTCACACCAAGCCCTGAGGCATTGATCTAGTGACATTAAAGCTGATCAATAGGTACGTTAGCAGCAGCAGTTCAATCAGCTCCTTGAAACAACAGAAAAGCATAGAGAAGGCAGCAAGAAAATTACTTTGCTCTTTCTTATTCTTATTTTGCTTTTTGTTTCATTTTAAATTACAAAAAATGTATATAAGGAAAATATTCAAAATGTAATAAGATATGATTCACACTGTTTCTGCATGTAACTTTTTTTTAGATTCACATTTAAAACATTTACTTATATTTTAACATGGATGAATTAAATGCAATTTAAAAATGGTTAATCCAGGCATCACCAAGCAGGATTATTAAATTACATCATTCTCATATAAAATTATATTACTTTAAGCAAACGTGAAGAGTGCCTAACATTTTTACATAATTAACAAAGCTACTGTTTATAATAATACATTGACAGTTGATTTGTACTGAGAAAGGGATGATAAATAAAAAGATAAGACTTTTACCCAGGAACACTGTGAAAGGTGACATTTAAAGTGAGGATTTATCATTGAAAGGATGGGAAGAGGGATTCCTGGTCAAAGCACCTTCTGTATGGAGTTTATAGGTAATGTCCCAGTTTGTGTGGGCTTTCTCTCGCTACTAACATTTTACTGTTCAGTAACGTGCAGTGAAGTTCAATAGCAGCTCTAATTTGGCCTTCTGGGATGTTATTCTATTGAGATTTAATAGGTACTCATTTCATGTCAGTAATGTTGTTTAAATTACCAAATCTAATTTATAAAATAAAATACTTTCATGTACGTACCAATGACCTTTCAGTATCATTCATTTTATTACCTGCTCATAAAATCAACCTAAACATTTTAAAAAGAAGATGAAAGTAACGTAATAATGATCCATTTTCCTTGTTTTTTATTTAAAACTGACTTTCCAAGTGCATTGTAACCTTTTTTTTTTACATACAAGTTCATCCATGATCACGCCATTCTGGCCCCTTTGCAGTTTCATAGTGCTGGTACCTAAGCCATACATGTGATGTCTGTTGCATGACACCCTATAGCTCCACATTTGCTCCTGCCACCTACCAGAGTAGAAATCTGCAACCATATCTTTCATATGTTATAAAATGTTTGTAGTGTTTCTGTTTTTCACACTGATGTTACCTGAAATCTTAACTATGAACAGGTCGGCCTGAAGTTTGTATAAAGTCTAGTCTTACATGATTCAGGATCACACACTCAACCAACACGACAAACATATAGAGCTTATACACAAACCAATAGCACAGGCCTGAAAACCAGTATACAATTGCAAGGAAAAGTGTGTGAATCCTTCACAATTAGCTACATTACTACATTAATACTCATAAAAATGTTTCCTAATCTACAGCATTTCACCATACTAGAAAAACATAATCTGTTTAAACCCATAACACACGATTTATTGTGCTTCATTTTGTAAATACTGAATACATTCTTTAGATTTGATTAGATTTATAACAGTACAGGATGCACGTGGACATCTAGGTAATAACTTCTCCACAGTCTAATTGGAAGTGCCATGCTCTATGAAAAAGGCACACAAAGTTTGGTACCCAACAGTCTGTCTTTCTCAAGAATGATCCAATCATGTGAACCATACCTGAATGAAAAGAAATCTGTGAGGATCTTAGAAGAATGGGGATTGTGGTTTTGCATAAAGTTGGAAAAAGTTTCTGAATGCCTGGGTATTCATCACTCCACAGTAAGAGAAACTGTGCACAAATTCAGTACTGTTACTGTAATCACAGGAAGAGGAAAGTGTGCAATGCTGAAAGCAAATAACCTCAATTATCTATTGAATTTGCTAACATTTCTGTCATGGGTCCACTATAAGACAAACACTAAACAAAAATGGATTTTTAATGGAGGAACAAACTGAAGAAAACCACTGTTCTTCAAATGTAACATTTCTGCACATCTCCTCTTTAGAAGATCCATCTGAATATTCCATAACACATCTGTAAACAGGTTCAATAAATGAATGAGACAAAAGCTGAACTCTTTATTGAAACATGCAATGGTATGTTTGGTGAAATAAAAGTACTGTACACCAACACCAAAATCTCATCCTAGCTGTAAAGCATGGTGGAAAAATCATCATGGTTTGAGTATGCTTTGCTGCCTCAAGGCCTGGACAATAAAATAAAGGGAACAATTAATCAAATTACAAAAGACAATCTGGACCGAATAGGTCTACACTTGGGTAACTTGTCATCTAGTGTGTTATGTTAATGTCAGTGCAAATCAGAAGCAATGGAGTAAAATGTCACAAAATCAGTTACATGAATTTGACTTTTCAGCTAAGACAATTTGAAAGTGTGCCTACCTGGCAAGTGTAATTAAAATGAAAAAATGGAATTGCCTATGATGGTGTGGTTCGGCATCTTGCTCCCTCTTCGCTTTTGGGAGCCTCTTGTATCTAACACTGTCAGTACCATAACTGAGATGAGCGTGGAAGATGAGGACAAAACACTCCAAACAAAGGGATGGTGAAAAGTGCAAGTGCTTTTATTATAAAAAAAACCAAATCCAAATAGTGCCCCAAAGTGCAGTTTTTAAAAGAGTTCAATAAATAAATAATCCATACAAAAAGTGTTCATGTGGAGGTTAAAATCAATAAATAGAAAAAAGTCAGTTAAAAACGAGGTTAAAAACAACACAGTGCAGGAAACTCATTTTAAAATCCGTAAGTGCTGGTGCCCTCCCTTAAAACTGACACCCCTCCGGCTTATCCTATCCTGACCTCACAACCCGGAGAGACGTCAACCAGCAGGTACAGACTCCCATCTCATCTGTCCCATTTCCCTACCACCCATCCCATGGCATCTGCTGCACCTGAACCGCTGCCAATCCATGCTCCCACCACTGCCATCTCAAAGGTTCCTCCCAGCGAGAGCACCCCGAGAGCATAATGGCTGCTCTTGTAAAGATACTCAACAGGGGAAACCCACAGCCCCATCCTGAGCAATGGCCACTCGCTCCTCCTTGGGGCTCTATTCCCATCCGCCAGCTTCCACTCTGTTCACCAGCTTGTTTCCTGTCTCTTTCTCCTGCCTGCTTCTTCTCCCATCTTTTAACCTCTGCTCTACCCAACCCGGAGACATGGCATCTTCGGCAGACCGCCCGCACCTCCTCCCACTCCCCAGCGAGAGCACTTTTTATTATTAAATTATTAATTAAAACAGCCACTCTTTGAGCCGTGGACCCGCTATAACACATTTCCACTTTATGGTATTCAAATCTTTGTCATGATAAAGGCTAACTGAAGACACAAATACAGACTCTAATCTGTGACTTGGAGCATTAGCAGTAAACTATTTTACATTTTCAAAATGTGCACCACCATTAGGCCACTGTTCTGAGCCTGGGCACAGCATCAAGCTATAACTCTTCATCTTTCTGACTCTCCAATTCTGTCCTTTTTCCATTTTTCCCTCATCTACAGTCTGTTGCTGCTCCTTATCTGTATATTCTGGCTCATACAGATAAGATTTAACAGTGAGGCAAAATGTTTAGTTGTCTTCCGAATCATGCATATTGATGGTAAAATGACAGCTTATTCATCTAAGTGCTAAAAAAAATACAATTTCACCAGAAATAAAGTATAGCTTGAGAGGTGGAATCTCTGTCAAAGTGTGATTGTTAGTCAGTCATTATCCAACCCACTATATCCTACCACAGGGTCATGGGGGTCTGCTGGAGCCAATCCCAGCACGCAAGGCAGGATGCCAAGGCAGGGCACACACACGGGACAATTTAGGACCACCAATGCACTTAACCTGTGTTTTTGGACTGTGGAAGGAAACCCACGTAGACACGGGGAGAACATGCAAACTTCACGCAGGGAGGACCCGGGAAGCGAACCTGGGTCTCCTAACTGCAAGGCAGCAGCACTACCCACTGCGCCACCATGCCGCCCAAGTGTGATTGTAACTGCACCATTCATAAAACAAGCTTGAACAATCCACACTCATATGGATGAAGACTGCCACATGTGGAAACAGAGCAAGAAATGGTGAGTGCTTCATCAGCAATGAATGATTTCTAATGAAGCGATTGGGTTGGAACAAAATTCTGAAGCCACTGCTGCCCTTCAGGACCGACACTGCTCAGCCTTGATTTAAATGGTCTGAGTCTTAAATAGCAAATATATTAAATGAAGTTAATTAGTAGCAAAAATTAGTCACTAATTAAGACAATGGTTAGAATGAAAACCTGTAGCCACTGTAGCTCTCCAGGATCGGTGTTGGCCACCCTTGACAAATCAGCATTCAGAAAATTATCAGCTTTGAAGTGGACATATTGGGTAAGGCTTTTAAGGCTTTTGTTTCAAGTGTCCTCTGATGCCCCACATACCACTATTGTAAGCTGCTGCTGTGTTTGGTTTGAAGTATACAATGGTGTTTTTGGCATAAAAATTGCCATACCAGAATTTTCCTATACGTGTGCAGGCTTCTCTAATGTAAACTTTGATGTACCTAACTAGTAATATCTGTATGTCCCTCTTTTGATCGTGCCTCGTGAAACATGCAAGTTCACGCACCTTTCACATCACAGAAGCAATAAAACAATGGGATGCTGGTGCCTGGTCCATCTTGACTGACGTCAGATCATTGTGATACCTTCTGACATTATCGTCATCTGACAAAATACAGTAACATAGATGTAAATGCTAAGTAATCAGGGAAATATATTGACTATGAGCTGTCTAAACTGAAATGAAAGCATATCAACTTTAGAGTCAAATGGCTTTGAGATGAACAAAGAGAAAAGCTTTAATAACATTAGCAGAACACCCAGACTATACACACTGCACAACTGCAAACTGTACACTGCACGTCCAGTAGTAGCTTTAACTACCATATGGCCAGGTGACTCCCAGTTAGCGCATAGCTAGCACAGAACTGAAAAACATTTTCTACATAAATACCTGCTCGCTACACACAGGTATTTGGAACGTCTTCCAAACAGAAGCATCATACTACTGGCTTCATTTCCACTGAGTGGAAGGAACATACTTGGGCATCCCTTTTTCAAATGTACCGCAGCCTTCCTGAGCAGTGGGTAAAAATCAAGATGCCGTGTAAGGTGTTGTAGATGATGCATTCCTGATATTGATCTCCTTAGTTACTGTGGCTATCTTTAAGGGAGCAAATGGTACTGGACCCTTTTACCTTTTTACTAGCATTTACTAGGATAAGCTTGAACCAGAAGAGCAAACATGCAAATAAATAAACAAAACAGCAACAGGTTGTCCCCATTTTAATACTGGACGACCCTCAAACTCCATCACTAAACTGGAAAGTTCAGGTTACATATGTGCACTCACACCCATCTGGGTAGAGAACACTGCAGGGCTAATTGATCAACGTCTTAACTGAAAACAGGCTTCCAGCATTCAGAACAAAGACAATTTCACATATTACAAAAAAACAATATTCTTCTAGATAACTGATTTTAGTGAGCGTATTATAGAAAACTGGAAAAAATTGCTTAAGAATACAAAGCTGAGGGTTGTTATAAACTCTCAATTAATGATATGTTAAATTACTGAAGGATGCTTATTACTTATCTTGTACAACATCTGATGGAGCTGTGGCCCACTGACTCTTAATGCAGAAAGGCCACTTGAAGACGCCTTTTTTACTCCTAACAGTTGTTGTAACGATGTTTTCAATATACATCTGATACAACAGAGAAAAAAGACAAGGTCAGAAGTAATAAATAACGTCAAATAAAACATTAATGTAAAGTTGTTTACATTCATCACAATTTGGATCAATATATATTTCTTTTAAAACATTAATGAAAGCAATCCAGGCATTGGACAAGCTATCTGCAAGGTTAACAAAGTCTCTCTATCCATGGAATCTTTTGGTAGAAGCTGCAAGGACTGATCTATTTTATATTCTTTCATCAGCCAAAGAAAAAAAATATCTCCCATGATTACAGCTGTTTTAGAAACTTGATCTTAGATTGCTCTTTTATTTAATAGAGCATTACCTAGCCAACTTACATATAAAATGCTAAGACAAGTCAGTACTTACTTGACTTGTGATATATTTTATGTAGACAATGTGTATACACATATATTTATTTGCACACATATATTTATTCATGTGCCGATTTACAGCTGAGGGCCGTAGGAATGCAATACAGTAATAATCTATAAATTGTCAAAACCAGCCGCTACAGGCCAAAAAGACCATACACCTTTTGTTTATCACATCTGCACAATTTGCATAGAAGAACTGAGAGAAGCCATGGTGGAGCTGCAGAGGTAGTAGTCTCTCGGGAGGCTCCTTCCCTGTACTGATGCTGCAACCAACAGATGGCCACAGACTAGCAATAAGAAAAAAAAATATATCTTTTTATATAATACGCTACTATGGTTATTCGTTTGTCTGTCCAAGATTTTAAATCACCTGTAGCTCGCAAACCGTTTGCACTATTGATCTGAAATTTGGTACACATATACTACGTCACGTCTACTATCAGCTTTCAGGGTGATGAATGTCCTCCAAGATTATTCCTCTTTTTATTTTATTGTAGAATCAACTCTCAACAGTGTCCAGCAGGGTGGCCGTGCGGTGCATGCTTACGGATGCCGTTCTCATTCCTACAACCTTCACCGTCACTTCCCCTACCTCTTTATATCTTAAATCATTCTTGAGGCAGATTGAAGACTCAAGTGCCAGCTTATGTGACAAATTAAAGAAAATGTACTAAGTAATTGCAACACAAACACTGACTTAATCAGTTTTAACGTGAAAAGATGCTGACGAAAGAAGAGGAGAAGTGGGCCGATAGGGTGGAGAAAAGAAGAGCGGATCAGGAAGCAGCAAGCGCATCAACCTTTGAGCAAACGAATGCTAAATGTACAGTATGAAAACTAGGAATGCTCAAGTCAAGTGTATTCACTGCATGTTATGCACCATTACTGGTATATATACAGGGTGGTCCAGATCTAATTATGCAGAACCAGATGGTCTGGATAACTTTTATTTATGCGGGGATGATTCCAGTTCGGCGCGAAGACGATTCTTCATGTCGCCAGTTCTCACACTTCTCGATGGTCCGGGATTTTTCAGGTGATTTTCTATGTAATAAACTTAATAAGTTATAGCATAATGAAAATTCCACCCTTTTCCGGCTAAGGACCATGGTCTCGGATTTGGAGGTGCTGATTCTCATCCCAGCCGCTTCACACTCAGCTGCGAACCGATCCAGAGAGAGCTGAAGATCACGGCCTGATGAAGCAAACAGGACAAGATCATCAACCTCAGCCGGAAAAGGGTGGAGTGCCCTCTCAGGGTTGGAGGAGAGATCCTGCCCCAAGTGGAGGAGTTCAAGTATCTCGGGGTCTTGTTCACGAGTGAGGGAAGAATGGAGCGTGAGATCGACAGGCGGATCTGTGTGGCATCCGCAGTGATGCGGGCTCTGCATCGGTCTGTCGTGGTGAAAAAGGAGCTGAGCCATAAAGCAAAGCTCTCAATTTACCAGTCGATCTACGGTCCTACCCTCACCTATGGTCATGAGCTATGGGTAGTGACCGAAAGAACGAGATCGCGAATACAAGCGGCTGAAATGAGTTTCCTCCGCAGGGTGTCTGGGCTTTCCCTTAAAGATAGGGTGAGAAGCTCAGTCATCTGGGAGGGGCTCAGAGTAGAGCCGCTGCTCCTCCGCATCGAGAGGAGTCAGATGAGGTGGCTCGGGCATCTGATCAGGATGCCTCCTGGACGCCTCCCTGGTGAGGTGTTCCGGGCACGTCCAACCGGGAGGAGGCCCCGGGGAAGACCCAGGACACGCTGGAGGGACTATGTCTCCCGGCTGGCCTGGGAACGCCTTGAAATTCTCCCGGAAGAGCTGGAAGAAGTGGCCGGGGAGAGGGAAGTCTGGGCCTCTCTGCTTAAGCTGCTGCCCCCGCGACCCGACCTCAGATAAGCGGAAGAGGATGGTAATGAAAATTGCATAATTAGATTTGGACCAGCCTATATAATCACTGCACTTACACAATGGCACATCTTGTTTGTTTTCAATCTGAGCAGATGGTTTGCACTTTTTTCCTTCATCAAGAAGACAGAAGCTCCTTGTAAATAGTAATACATCTTTTGTTATTATTATTATCATTTCACAGTTACCCATATGTTTTCTGACTCTTGGAGAACCCTTTAAGGTTTCCTTTTATCAACGCTGCTCCACATGGTTAATTCTTAAACATTCATCCTGCACCGCCTTCCTTTACTGAAGCTGGTGTACAGCAGTCGAGAAGATTGGTTTGTGCTACTCAGTATCGGCACATAGTTAATGTTAGTGTACTGGCGACTCACACCAGACCCAAAGAGCCTCAGTTGCAAAAACCAGTACACATTGTGCCCAACATACAGACAATTTGAGTCCCAAATGCAACCGTACATCGACGCATGACTGTATATATATATACTGTAGTATATATATATCAGTACGTGAGCTATAAATTTTTAATTATCCTACTTAATGCATTAACATTTTCCATATAAATAAATGTAGACCATCCAGCAATGAGCAAAAACATCAAAGATGATAACTGTTTGCAGTCTAAAATGTGGTGTAGCTGCCAAAGGTCTTATAGCTAAGAGACAGTGATACCCCTGAAGTATATAATATTGAGTCAATGTGCCTAATGATTTTATGTAGTACAGTTAGAATGTCTCAGGAGAATACCAGCAACATGTATATTTCGTCTTTAGAAATTATTGCAGTTTATAGTTATTAAACAATAACTTCAGCACATTTGACGCCAGCTACTGAGAGTGCAGCTGTCGACAGGAAATTGATTCACTTGGGTGTACATGTGGGAGTTAAACCAGATAAGCTGTCTAAATTTTTATGTGCACTTGGGTATGTTTTACTCTGGCTAATGGTTTCATCAGATAGGAAAGGGAAGAGAACTATGTTTGATGAGTTTAAAATGTAATGCCAGCTCCATATTTAAAACATAAGAATTTAAAACATAAGAAACCAGCAGTCCAGGATATTGCTGTGAGTTCTCCATCCATCTCCATAGTCTTTGACTGCAGTTTCCTGGGCAGAAGTTGTTTATAATATGACTATATATTTTAGGACTATGGAAGTGAGCACTCAGAAGTAAATTAAACCTTCTTAGAAGGTGATTTCTTTCTAAACATATCTGTAATTGTAAGTCTTCTAACAGTGACTGAGAAGCTGTGTCGGACAGACATTTTGTTTGCGGCTTTTTCCTGCCTTCTGCCTGATGCTGCTGGGATGATTTCTGATTCCATGATCATAACACTCAGATTAAGCAGGTTTAGAAAAGTTCTGAATGGATTACTGAGGATAGCAATACCTAAACGTACAAAGGATGACAATTATGACCTACATTTGTAATGAAATAAAAGCTATACACAGAAACAAGCCTCTTTAGACCTGAGAGCACTCGTGATTTGCTTGGGGGTTTAAAAGAATCTGCAAGCTCTTATATTTAGGTCAGGCAGATTTGGAAATTCTAAGAAAGGAAAATAGCTCAATTTAAAAGGTTCTGCTATAAAGTAATACCTAGTAGTGCTCCATACCAGGGAGCTTGATAGGATAGTATTTAATACTCCTGCCTCACAGTTCCAGAGACCAGGGTTCAAATCACAGACTTAGGGTCTTGTTGTCTGGAAATAGTGTGCTTGTCAGAATTTTCCTCCTATGCTTTGCCTGCCACATCTCAAAGATGTGTGTGCTAGGGTTAGGTTGGACAGATGCAGCCCCCTATGATCTCACTCTAAGCAGGCAGGTTGACAAATGAATAGAAACATGGATGGTTGTATGCAGTGTCACACATCAGTGAGAAAAGTTAAGTGACTGTAATGTCTGATCACCACTCCGTTATATCACAGAAGCTTTTAATGCAGTGCTGTCTGAAGGATCAAAGATCACAGGCATTCAGTATTAGCTTTTGACCTTACCTTTTTATGAAAAGAGATTTCTCCAGATTCTGTGAATTTTTTAATGTTATATATTATAAATCATGAAATCCCTAAATTCCTAGTAATCGTGCATTGAAAGTCAATGTTCTAGAACTGTTGAATTAATCAATTATGAAGATTTTCAAAAAGTACAGGGAACCATCATTAATTGTAAACTACTGGGCCACTCCTGGATGCTCCTTTTAAACCCAAGCATAAAAGAATCACCTGTTACATTCCACAATATTCTTAGTCATATAATGCATGGTCCAACTTTTTTGGAATGTGTGTTTATTTACAAAAAAATAAACATTATAGTTGCCATGGGAAAACCTTTTTTTGTTGTTATTTTACTATTTTCAGTGAAATACAATTCATTATATAAAAACCACCACAATGTTTTAAAAGGAAACCACTGCTTTTAAAAATAATCTAATTGTATCATACACTGTCACTGAGGACAACGGTCCCATTCCTTCTGTCAGTAGATCCTTTGGACTTCACGCAGGTAAGACTGTCACTGTAGCCTTCCTATTGGGAGTGTGCTCTGTCCCTCACCCAATTAACTTAACTAAGAAAGTAGCTTGGTTCTCAGGCCTCAGTGATTAAAATAGAGCAAATATGAAGGCAGGAAAACAGGCTTCAATAAACTGTAACATTTACGCATTACAGTGTCATGCAAACGTTTGGGCACCCTTACTTAAAATGTCTGTTACTGTGAATAGTTAAGGCATAAAGTTAAAAATGACACATTTTTTCCAGAATTTTATTAAAGATTATGATATTGCTTTTGTTTCATATAAGTGAACAGTGAAAAAAGGAAAGGAGCACCATGCAAGATATTTGAGGTCCCAGACCTTAATTAGCTCGTCAGGGCTATGGCTTGTTCACAGACATCTTTAAGAAATCCAGGGTGGTGTAGATTACAAAGCCATATAAAATCTCTGACTCCTCAAACCTTGTCCCAACAAACAGCAGCCATGGGCTCCTCTAAGGAGATGCCTAGAACTCTGAAAAATAAAATAATTGATGCTCACAAAGCAGAAGAAGGCTACAAAAAGACAGCAAAAGCATTTTCAGGTAAGCTGTTTCCTCAGTCCATAATGTTATTAAGAAATGTCAGTTAACAGGAATGGTGGAGGTCAAGTCAAGGTCTGGAAGACCAAGAAAACTTTCTGAAAGACCTGCTTGCTGGATTGCGAGAGAGGCAAATACAAACCACCGTTTGACTGCAAAAGACCTTCAGGAAGATTTAGCAGACTCTGGAGTGGTGGTGCTCTGTCCTACTGTGCAGCAATACCTGAACAAATGTGACCTTCATGGTAGAGTCAACAGACAGAAAACCTTTCCTGCATCCTACCAACAAAATTTAGCATCAGAAGTTTTAAAATTTGCATCTAAGCAAGCCTGATGCATTTTGGAAACAAGTCCTGTAGACTGCTGAAGTCAAATTAGAACTTTATGGCCACAATGTGCAAAGGTATGTCTGTGCTTCTAGAGCTCATATGTTTCTGCCTTTACAGTCAAAATTCTAGACTTACAGTGCCACAAAGCTTTTTACACTTTCTAACTTAAAGTGACCTAAAGGTGATTATCAAAACATTCCAAGTAATTCTACACAAACAACAAAGCATTAACAGACAAGGCACATTTTCAGTAGTAGCATGACAAGCTGTTTCAGCATGGAAATGAATAAAGTAAAAGTCCACTTTTTAAACATTACAAGAAAAGTAATTTTTCTTCCACAATAGTTCTGCTCCTTTTCTAAGGGCCAGTTTATACTTCATGCTCAGAACTCTTACATGTGTGAATCGTGGCTGCCACGCATTTCCAGCATTCTTTTGATGCGTCCTCAAAGCACATTGTCAGAAATTAACGTGACGTGCAGTGCCTGCACAAATATGATTGGCATGTGTGTTCAAGTTTTGGTACATCACATGTACGTCAGCATCATTGTTTACTATCAACATGAGACAGTGAGGTGCATTGCAGCTCCAACATGATCAATCTGCATGCTGTGATGTTTGATAACCAGTTTGATGTGATGAAGCAAAACATTATACTTAAATGCTGACATGCAAATGTATTCATGGTGCTTTTCTTCATCCATTTCTCGCATAGGCAATACAAGCATTGCATATTTCCCATTGTAATGACGTGATACGTTTAAAGGTCCCACATATGATTTTCTGTGTCATTGTTGCTGATTTTTTTTTTTTGCACCTTTTCAAGAGCATCAGAATGTAAAGAGTTTTATATCTAACATCTTTTTTCCCTCAATTCACAACACAGTGAAACAGTAGCATCCACAAGTGCACGTGACGTGTAACATTAAGTATATCCCAAGCTAAACAGTAATATAAGCAGCATCAATAGACAGCTTTCACATTTGCACTTCAACTCCTTTTTGTATGTCACTGTTTTTTATTCTATTTAATGTTAAAGTGCAAAGCTGAAAGTGTTAACTCAGGCTGGTGACACAAAATGCATCATTGAATCCATCCATCCATTATCCAACCAACCTGCTACATCTTAACTACAGGGTCACGGGGGTCTGCTGGAGCCAATCCCAGCCAACACAGGGTGCAAGGCAGGAAACAAACGCAGGGCAGGGTGCCAGCCCACCGCAGGGCGCGCACACATACACACACACACACACACACACTAAAGACAATTTAGAATCGCCAATGCACCTAACCTGCATGTCTTTGGAATGTGGGAAGAAACCAGAGTACCCAGAGGAAACCCATGCAGACACGGGGAGAACATGCAAATTCCACGCAGTACGTGAACCTCCTAACTGCGAGGCAGCAGTGCTACCGCTGCGCCACTGTGCTGCCCCGCATCATTGAATGTTTCATGTTATTTCTTTTCTGTTGTGCATTTTTAATTATTTTATGTTTAATGCGCCTGCACATTGGTGTCCTAAATCTTAGTTCTGGAGGACCTCAGTAATTATTTATTTTCATGCCAGTCAATTTTCTTTTTTTTAAATTAGAAGCCAGTTATTGATGTTATTGCAACATACTACTTTAGGCTCAATTTTTGTTCACTTGCTTGATAAGATCCTTTAATTGCTTTTAAACATTAAATGGATAAAGTCTCTAGTTTTAATTGCTTCTTGTTTTGTGAACCAACAATGTGATCCAAATATGATAGAAACAAACAACTCACTTGCCCTCATTTAAATGCGTGTGTTGCTTATAAAGCAAAGGCCCTCAATTTCAGTCCTAAAGGACTTCAGTAGCTGCAATTTTTGTTTCAGTTATTTTCTTAATTAAATGTGTTAAATAATTCTGTTAATTCTGCGGCTTGCTAGTTATTTTAGACTTTTCTAGTATTGGACATTTTTTTTCCTAAAAACATTATCCAAATGTTTTGTGGACTACAGAAGATTATACTTAAGTTTTTTATGTTTTTGTCATTAATCCATACATCCATTTAATACAAAACTTTTTATTGTAACAAATACTTTATAATGGGTATACACACATTTAAATGAGAGCATGTTATGTGGTGGTGAGCTGTTGGTTGAGGTCCCCAGCTCTTCATGACCAACTCTTCATGAACATGATTTTCAATAACGGCTTTTTTCCAGACAAATGACATTAAAACTCTTGCCAACAGTGAATTTTAATGCTTGGGATATGGGTAGAAAGATGGATTGGCAATAACTGTGGTGCACACCACTGGTGATTTTGAAATGAAACACGATTGTGAAGGTGTAAATGAGTCAGTAAGTGAGTCTTAGCTTAAATCCAGTGGCCTGGGTATAAAGCAGCCGGTAGGTTTTGGGAAGGATCGTGGTTTGGTCTGAGTCACAGTCTTAGGATGGTGATTACACATAGCATTGCCTCTCACTTTGAGTAAACAGTGTGAAAAAGAGCCAACAGCATGAATGTGCAAGCAGTGGACGTGGCAGAGAAAATATCATTGGAGCTGTATGGAAGGAGCTGTGAAAAATAAGAGTGGCAGCAGTCCCATTGGTGGGCAGCTTTGGAAGGAAGGGGAGCGAAAGGGAGTGAGGATGATGCAATTTGTTTTCACAATGTATTAGGCTACCAGCAACAGTGATAATAAAATGCCAGCCAAATACTTCCATGACAAAACACAAAATGAAGATCTATCTGTATATTATTTTGATGTACAGTACCACCATCAGAGCACATTATTAAAAGGTTCAACATCAAATTTTCAGCACCAAGAGTAGAAATGCAACTGAATATTTACACATTTCAATTACTATTCAATTCAAGTGCTACAAAAGTAATCAACGCAATTCATGATAATAAGAATGATTGCTCCAAACTGGCAAGATGTTTACACAGTCCTTTTAATCACACAAAAAATAAATCAATCAATGAGCCTCTAAATAGGGTTCTGGACTTAAAGTGCCAAAGTGAAACTGAAAACTTCAGGTTGCACATGCAAAAACATGAGCAAGGGTACACCTATAGCACTGCAGGGTCCAAGGACCTGCCCAAGCAACCGGGAAACAGGCCAGCGGCACCAGGCACCTGGAAAGATGTAATCCAAAATGGAAATGTTTTGAGTTCTAGACAGGTGCATGGAAATGAAACAGACTCTTTTAAAATGTGGTAGAGATAAACTTGTTGTCTAAATCTAATCATTTAGTTAAGCAACTTCTTACTAAAGTTTCATCGATCCACTCGAGATAGTGAGTATGAAATCTTGTCATCAGACCGGTAAGGCTGGAAAAAAAAAATGATATATATTTTTTTTACATCTTGATTCCTCCAATGTCGCATTAGTTTCTCAGACGCATCGAATTTTCTTGAAGCAGCGCAGTTACCAATTTTTTTCGCCACTTCAACAACTTTTAATTTTAAACCAGCTTCATATTTTTTTCTGATCGAACGCTCCATCGTAGATAAGGGATGCTCTTACGATAAAGGTGTATGAGGGTGTGAGACACACAAAACAGTGCAAACATCGTTTCAGAATAGTTTGGGTATTGCTGTGTGGTCACGTAGGCACAATATATAGAAAAAAAAGGCAGTGTGCTCCATGGTTAATCTCTCAGGTGGGAGGTAGCATATCATAATCTCTTTGACCAATAGCGTGAGTTTTCCACATTCGACTTATATGACCGACATTATAAAATATATATATATTGCAATGAAAATAAAGAAACATATATTTACATCAGGAATGTTGTTATTCATCTACTGCTGTCTTCACCAAATCAAATACTGCAACAATCAACTATCACCACTTCCGACAAGCTGAGCCACACTGGAGCCAAGGTTGAATTCTAAGATGCTAAGAGGAAAACAAATAGCCATACACCCCTTAAATGTGTAATAAAGCCAAATGTATTGAGAATTTAAATTCAAATCACAAACACATATGTAGGGAGGAATAGCTAAACAAAAGAATATATTAAATAAAACTAAAGAAAAAATAGGTCTATTATTTTTATCAGTTCTGCAAAGCAAGGAAATAGTTGCTGTTTTCTTTATGAATGAAGATTGATGTCACCCAACCATCCAATGGAACTTTTTCCTTCATACAGTAACAATGCTGGTTGCTTTTCCTTTTTTTAAAGTCTGAGAACATCCAATGAACATAATCCATTAAGTGAATTATCCTGAAGCTTCTTCATTTCAATTGGAATACACAACCATGTTATAATCCTTAATTAAATTCCAAAAGGTTTACATTCCAGGGCTGTTTTACAACAATGGAAGATCTCTCCCCTTCTCCCAAGTGGCCTTTTTTTCCACTTTATTTTTTCTCTCCTATTTTCTGTGCCCTCCACAAGATGGTAACCTTCCTTGTAACATTTTGCTTCTAAAGACCTTCCTGTCTTCACATTACACAAGGCAGATTTCAAAATAAAAGATTACCAAGGAATTTGTTCCACCCAAAAACCCTTCTAACCAAACAATTGTAGTTTATTGTGGCCTTATCACATATCCACCCAAAAAAAAAAATATCCTTACGGGGAGCAAATAACAGCTTCAGATTAGTCATATGAACTGTCTCTGTCTTCTTATCGTGCTCATGCCATTGCATGTGATAATTAACAGGTTTTAATTTTTTAATAATTTTAATTGGTCTTACCCGGTTAGGTGCGAGTTTAGCTGAGAATCTATAGAGGCAGCATCGGAAATATAGTGGGAACATACCCAGACCAACTTGTTAGAAGAATGTGCTCCTTTTTCCACCAAACATCATAATATTTGGCTTGTCTGGCTTCAGCTAACCCTATTCTTTGCTTAAACTGTTTAGCAATCTGATGGTGTCTTTCTAAGCTGTTATAGGATGTCTGTTGAGGTGCTGGAGTATGGAGTTGACATTCTGGAGGTCCATTGAAGTTATATCCTAGATGGAGTTCAGCTGGAGCCACACTAGTTGTATCATGCTTTGTTGTATTAATTGCAAAACGAAAATCAGAAACCATCGATCCCAGTCTCAGTGGTTTTCATGCACATAAGAGGTTAGCATTGTTTTAAGGGAGTGAATAACTCTTTCTGTCATTTTAGTCTGAGAATGGTAACTGTTAGTAGGCTTCAGTGTAACTCCACAGTCATAACAAAGGGTTTCCAAGAAGTCATTGGTAGCTTGAGGCCATGGTCTGAAAGAAGATATTTTGTTATCTCTATCATTGGAAGTATTCTTCTCTCAATAGTTTACATAGTCAGGGTGTCTTGCTGTCCCATGAAGCAAAAATCTTCACCCATCTTGTATAATAATCAATCACAGTCAAACATTTCTCCTGCAGTTTCTACTTTACTTGTCTGCATTAGCCTTTAAGGTTTCCAAGAGTCTGGCTTATATCTTTGGGAGGTGACACATGTTCCAGACATCTTTACGTACTATTGGCCACCAAGCACTTCCAAAATCCTAAGTAAAGTTTTCAGCCAACATAGGTGTTCCACTTAATAGCCTATCATGAAAATACTGTAGAAAATTATTAATCAGGGAGGAATATTACAAACACCTGGGACTGTGCCCCATGATTCCTCAAAGGCTACATCCTATAAAAAACACCTAGATTTACCATGAAGGAGATAGTCACTCCTCTGATCGGGGTCATCAGTTGTCATAAACAAGGGAAAAGGCTTTCATCACCTTCCTGAGCTTTCTTAATCTCATCCAGGGAAGTGAGGAGAGATATTATCTCTGGACAAGTCACAAGTGCTGCAAATGAGGGACTTGGAAGACTGTATGATATAACATCAGGGATTATGTTGAATGCCTCTTTCCTGCAGGTAATAAAAAATAAAATTTTTGCAGCCTCAACCTCTTGACCAATAAATGAAGACATATAAAGCAGTATAGATGACTCCATACAGAATTCTGATTTGGGACATGTGCAGCAGATAAAGCTTAAAAGTAATCAATGTGTAAAACTGTACATGTATAAAAGAAAACAATTAGACAGGATTACATACTGACAGATTCTGAGCTAGAAAGCAATCAGTTTGTAACCTAAGATTATCTAAATCATCTTTTAAAAACAATTACCAGGAGGTGGGCTTTTTCCTCAGCGTGTAACTGTGTCAAATTCCATATAAAAATGATTTGGGAATCAAAATGTATTTGACACTGTGTATAGCTAAACATTATGCAGAAGCAGTAATAAATGAAAACAGGCTGCTTGCTTGGAGGCTACAAGACAAGAGAGCTTCTCCTTGTAAAATAAAATGTACATCTGCATGGATATGTGAAGTTCTAGTCTCGCTATCAGAAGCAGGCCATAACTGTATTGATAAAGTTCAGAAAGGAGCTGACACTTTCTTATTTCATGACTGACAGCTTTCATTTGTGAAGGGAGTACATGGGATTGATATCAGCAGTTACAAACAAGTAAATTATTTAATGATAATGAAAGGACACATTTAAAAACCAGTTTGGAGTAAATTCCCCACAGATGTATTACATATACATTCACGGAGAGAATTGTATTTATTTGCAACCAGTTACCTTGATGTATGCCTGAAAGAACGACCTTGGACAGTTACAAAACTTTGTTTTCTGTAAACATTAAGTGAATAAGAGATACAAAATATACAGTATGTCCTGCACCAATGACCTGTTGTAGGCTCATCTTTTTCTTTTGCTTCACATTAGAGGACAGCCCAGTCCCCGACCATCGCTGACGAATGATTTCTACTTGGCTGGACGGCTCCCTAATTACAGTGTGCATGCTTTTATTTAGGAGATGACTCAGAATCAGCTTGAGGTAGATCTGCCGTCTGGTTGTCATCATTAGTCGTTTTTTGACTAAATAATTTTAGCTTTTTCTAACTGTACATGTCAAGATGAAAAGGGCACACAGTAGCACAGTGGAATGTACAGTATGGTCCTCAACTGGATAGGTTTCTATTTTGATTTTTATTTTTGCTTAATATGCCTTAGTGTATTGTTACACTGTCTGGAATATTTCCACAGAGCAACAACAGCTTACCCATCCTGCTCTGGCTTCACTGAAAGTCCTATCGGTTTTGCCCGTCTTCCTTAATAGTGGCCACTTCACTGCTCAGCCATCTTTAAATTGGGTACACTACCTCCACTCACCACTGTCTCTTCCTCTCCCTCATTCTCCTCCTCCCTCCCTCCTAATTACCCACTGACATCACCTCATTTTCCACAGGGTTTCTCCAGGCTTGCCCCTTCTTTTCACATGTCCTACTTTTTCATATCTTCTCACACACTTGCAGGCTCTTACCTTCCTGTAATCATTTCTTCCTGCACTGACCTGCTCCTGAAGTGCGTTTCCTCCCTAATGGGACACCCCCACTGCACACACTGATCTCCTCACTAAAAGCTGAATCATTACAACTCTTTTCAATACCTGCCACCGATCACAACCTAAAAGCAAACAAAAGAAAATAAGTTTTAATATTTGTGCCTCTATTAAATATCTGAACTGACAATAACGCAGTTAAGTGTTAAATGTAATACTTCGATCAATTATTGGTAAGGTGTGTGATTCAGAAAAAATAAATGTATTTGTATTCAGCATCATTAGCTAGTTTGGCTTTGGTTTGGCGATGATGCATTTCTTGAAAATGCTGAATCTTAGAAATTAACAAGCAACTTTGCAATTCATGAAGTTAAAATGCAAGCTACTTTTTCACGTGTTTCTCAAAACCCTTCTTAACCAGCCATTTTGTGAGCAAGCATAAAATCCTATTTAGTTAACCTCATCATTGAAGTCACCCACAAAACAGCATCACAAGTTGATTAAAAAGAGGTGATTGGCAATACTTTCATTATAAGGTGACACTTTAATCCTTCTGTGGAATAAAAAAAAGCTGTGAAAAGTAATATGAAAAATAGTATGCAAAGTAGTATGAAATAAACATAACATCATAATTTAATAACATAATATGACAAAGTGCATAAATAACCATAAAATAGAGCACATATCATTTCTGAAACAAATGTCAAAAAAAAAAAAAGATGGACACATCCCATCCATCCATTATCCAATCCGCTGTATCCTAACTACAAGGTCATGGGGTCTGCTGAAGTCAGTCGCAGCTAACACAGGGCACAAGGCAGGAACAAATCCCTGGGCAGGGCGCCAGCCCACCGCTGGGCACACACACACACACACACACATCCAGCACACACTTGGGACTATTTAGAATCGCCAATCCACCTAACCTGCATGTCTTTGGACTGTGGGAGGAAAGCGAAGTACCCGGAGAAAACCCACGCAGACACGGGGAGAACATGCAAACTCCACACAGGGAGGACCCAGGAAGCGAACCGGGTGTCCTAACTGCGAGGCAGCAGCGCTACCCACTGCGCCACCCCATGGACACATACCATAAAACAAAATCATAGTTTTCTAAAAATGTTTTTTAAAAAAGCCCCTTCTTTTAGATTACAGCATAATGTTGCTGTTTCCAACAATAAACAGTGAGTGAGATCATACAAAGACAGATTGGGTGTTCCCTGAGAGGAGCTTGCATGTTCTCCCCGCCATGTTTCCTTCGGGTACTTCTTTTTACTGCCACAGTACAAAGACATGCAGGTGAGGTGAGCTGGCATTGTTAAATTGGCATCACTCTGTGTTTGTGCATGCACTCTGCAATGGACTGGCGCCATGTCCAAGTGCTGTTCCTGCCTTGCCTTCAATGTTTGCTAGGGTAGGCTTCAGCTTCCTCTGTCCTGCATAAAGGTCTGTCCAGGTTAATCAACTGGAGAGATGGATGAATGAAATGCTACACGGACGACAATATTAAGCCTGCACATGACAGCCTTTTTTTTACTCATAGTCATCATCTCGACAGCCTGTTGATAATTTGTAAATTATTTGTGTATCCTTAAATAAAGTAATTACATCCCATTATTTATTGAAAACTCCCACACTCCTTCAAACAGTGCATGGTAGGCTTATTTCCCAAATATATACAGAATAACTTGAGTATAATGCAATTAAAAAGAAAACCATTATACCACTTACAAAGACCGCAGCTTCTCATTTTCCATATAGTACAAATACAGTGGTGTGAAAAACTATTTGCCCCCTTCCTGATTTCTTATTCTTTTGCATGTTTGTCACACAAAATGTTTCTGATCATCAAACACATTTAACCATTAGTCAAATATAACACAAGTAAACACAAAATGCAGTTTTTAAATGATGGTTTTTATTATTTAGGAGAAAAAATCCAAACCTACATGGCCCTGTGTGAAAAAGTAATTGCCCCTTGTTAAAAAATAACCTAACTGTGGTGTATCACACCTGAGTTTAATTTCCGTAGCCACCCCCAGGCCTGATTACTGCCACACCTGTTTCAATCAAGAAATCACTTAAATAGGAGCTTCCTGACACAGAGAAGTAGACCAAAAGCACCTCAAAAGCTAGACATCATGCCAAGATCCAAAGAAACTCAGGAACAAATGAGAACAGAAGTAATTCAGATTTATCAGTCTGGTAAAGGTTATAAAGCCATTTCTAAAGCTTTGGGACTCCAGCGAACCACAGTGAGAGCCATTATCCACAAATGGAAAAAACATGGAACAGTGGTGAACCTTCCCAGGAGTGGCCGGCCGACCAAAATTACCCCAATAGCGCAGAGACGACTCACCCGAGAGGTCACAAAAGACCCCAGGACAACGTCTAAAGAACTGCAGGCCTCACTTGCCTCAATTAAGGTCAGTGTTCACGACTCCACCATAAGAAAGAGACTGGGCAAAAACGGCCTGCATGGCAGATTTCCAAGATGCAAACCACTGTTAAGCAAAAAGAACATTAGGGCTCGTCTCAATTTTGCTAAGAAACATCTCAATGATTGCCAAGACTTTTGGGAAAATACCTTGTGGACTGATGAGACAAAAGTTGAACTTTTTGGAAGGCAAATGTCACGTTACATCTGGCGTAAAAGGAACACAGCATTTCAGAAAAACAACATTATACCAACAGTAAAATATGGAGGTGGTAGTGTGATGGTCTGGGGTTGTTTTGCTGCTTCAGGACCTGGAAGGCTTGCTGTGATAGATGGAACCATGAATTCTACTGTCTACCAAAAATCCTGAAGGAGAATGTCCGGCCATCTGTTTATCAACTCAAGCTGAAGCGATCTTGGGTGCTGCAACAGGACAATGACCCAAAACACACCAGCAAATCCACCTCTGAATGGCTGAAGAAAAACAAAATGAAGACTTTGGAGTGGCCTAGTCAAAGTCCTGACCTGAATCCAATTGAGATGCTATGGCATGACCTTAAAAAGGTGGTTCATGCTAGAAAACCCTCAAATAAAGCTGAATTACAACAATTCTGCAAAGATGAGTGGGCCAAAATTCCTCCAGAGCGCTGTAAAAGACTCATTGCAAGTTATCGCAAACGCTTGATTGCAGTTATTTCTGCTAAGGGTGGCCCAACCAGTTATTAGGTTCAGGGGCAATTACTTTTTCACACAGTGCCATGTAGGTTTGGATTTTTTTTTCTCCCTAAATAATAAAAACCATCATTTAAAAACTGCATTTTGTGTTTACTTGTGTTATATTTGACTAATGGTTAAATGTGTTTGATGATCAGAAACATTTTGTGTGACAAACATGCAAAAGAATAAGAAATCAGGGAGGGGGCAAATAGTTTTTCACACCACTGTATATCACCACCCAGTATCTGCTGTTTTTTTATTATGCTAATCAATGTAACCAATTCCAATGTAAACAGATCTGAAAGGTAATAAAATAAATTGTGTGAAGCCTGTAAAAAATTACCAAAGTTGTAGCTGTTGCAAGAAGATGCTTAGATACATATCATCCTAAGGCGGTGATTTGTTTATTTCAGGGACCCCATGAACACACCCAACCTTGACCTGGCTTGAGAAGAAGTGTACTGGTGCCGATATTTAAGAATAAGGGGGATGTGCAGAACTGTAGTAACTACAGGGGGATAAAATTAATGAGACACAGCATGAAGTTATGGGAAAGAGTAGCGGAAGCTAGGTTAAGAAGTGAGGTGATGATTAGTGAGCAGCAGTATGGTTTCATGCCAAGAAAGAGCACCACAGATGCAATGTTTACTCTGAGGGTGTTGATGGAGAAGTTTAGAGAAGGCCAGAAGGAGTTGCATTGCGTCTTTGTGGACCTGGAGAAAGCATATGACAGGGTGCCTCGAGAGGAGCTATGGTATTGTATGAGGAAGTTGGGAGTGGCAGAGAAGTATGTAAGAGTTGTACAGGATATGTACGAGGGAAGTGTGACAGTGGTGAGGTCTGCGGTAAGAGTAACAGATGCATTCAAGGTGGAGGTGGGATTACATCAGGGATCGGCTCTGAGCCCTTTCTTATTTGCAATGGTGATGGGCAGGTTGACAGATGAGATTAGACAGGAGTCCCCGTGGACTATGATGTTTGCTGATGACATTGTGATCTGTAGCAGTAGTAGGGAGCAGGTTGAGGAGAACCCTGGAGAGGTGGAGATATGCTCTAGAGAGGAGAGGAATGAAGGTCAGTAGGAACAAGACAGAATACATGTGTGTAAATGAGAGGGAGGTCAATGGAATGGTGAGGATGCAGGGAGTAGAGTTTGCTAAGGTGGATGAGTTTAAATACTTGGGATCGACAGTACAGAGTAAAGGGGTTTGTGGGAGAGAGGTGAAAAAGAGAGTGCAGGGTGGAATGGGAGGAGAAGAGTGTCAGGAGTAATTTGTGACAGACGAGTATCGGCAAGAGTGAAAGGGAAGGTCTACAGGATGGTAGTGAGACAAGCTATGTTATATGGGTTGGAGATAGTGGCACTGACCACAAAGCAGGAGACAGAGCTGGAGGTGGCAGAGTTAAAGATTTACATTGGTCGTGATGAGGATGAACAGGATTAGAAATGAGTACATTAGAGGGTCAGCTCAAGTTGGATGGTTGGGGACAAAGTCAGAGAGGTGAGATTGCGTTGGTTTGGACATGTGCAGAGGTGACATGCTGAGTATATTGGGAGAAGGATGTTAACAATAGAGCTGCCAGGGAAGAAGAAAAAAGGAAGGTTTATGGATGTGGTGAGAGAAAACATGCAGGTGATGGGTGTAACAGATGCAGAGGACAGAAAGATATGGAAGAAGATGATCCACTGCGGCAACCCCTAACGAGAGCAGCTGAAAGAAAAAGATATATATCTCTCTATTATAAAAAAAATCCTGTGGAATGAATGCCTAGGAGACGATACAGTACATGACCTTCACGTTAAGATCACGAAAGACAAATAAAAGAACTGCGAGATGAAAGAGAATGGGAAAAAAAAAGCGATCACAACGCGAGCAAAAAGGACAGCGGCTGTAAAGGCTTTAAAAAGATCGAAGGGCAGCGCAACAGCAGTAGCCCCGTAGTATATATATATATTGTGGCGAGTGGCTGAGGGTGGTACCCAGCCGGGACGCACGGAAGGACTGACGGAGGGATTACGCCTCCTCTGGACCACGAGGGGACGACCGCCCTGGTGGCTATGGGGACCATGGGAAAGGAACATAGAAGCTCAACCCTATAGGGGCCCGTGGTCACCTCCAGGGGGCGCCCAGATGCCTGGAGAGCCCTGGTCCTCAGCACTTCCGCCACTCCCGGAAGTGCTGGGGGGATGAAGACCAGGGACACCCAGAGTGCTTCCGGGTGTGCAGTAGGTACTTCCACCACACCAGGGAGTGCCGGCAGAAGCTCATTGGGAGGCACCTGGAGCACATCCGAGTAAGGATAAAAGGGGCCACCTCCCTCCATTCGATTGCTGGAGTTGGGTGGAAGAGGAAAAAGCCTGGAGGAGAGGAGTGTAGGCGGTCAGAAGGAGAGACATTGAGGAAAAGGCCTGGACTAAGGGTGATTGGTGCAGTGGCACTGGGTTGTGTGCTGTTAAACATTGTAAATAAAAATGAGTAATGTTTAATTAATGCGTGTGTGATGATAAATCATCGGTGTCTGCCTGTCTGTGTCCGGGCCAGTCTCCACAAAATATAACTAACTAACACAAAAGAAAAACTAACAAAACACCAAGTAAAAAAAACATCAATGATAAACACGACAATACAGTCCAAACACAGTCCAATTCCAGATGCAGATGCACATGTCGATGTCGATTGAAGGTGATAAATGAACGGAAATCCCAAGTGAACAGCTTCCTCTATAATATGTATAATTTTGTAGTACCTGTGGGTTGATTCATACAGTCTTAAAATGTGATTTTAGTTGAACGAGTAGCGCAAATTTAGCTGGCTGTGACTGTGTTAATGAATACTTGTAGATCAGCATCCTATCCAGTCCTTGACCTTTGGTAACTACAGTATAACCAGAGGAAAGTGGGTTTAAAACTAATGAAAGGAACATTTAAGAATCCTCTAATTCTAACAGACACACACTTGCTTGTAATCTACACCCATACTATACTGTTGTTGTGTAAATGTTTAAAACAAACAAACGTTCCTTCTCCACACTATGCGACTCTTCAATTCCACCCAGGGGAGTAAATGCTAACATTAATTTTATTTTTATTTTTTCATTTTTATTACTATTTAATTTAATATTGTTTCTTTGTATCAGTATACTGCTGCTGGAGTATGTGAATTTCCCCTTGGGATTAATAAAGTATCTATCTATCTATCTATCTATCTATCTATCTATCTATCTGTCTATCTATCTATCTATCTATCTATCTATCTATCTATCTACAAAAAAACAAGTAAAAAAGGGGAAAAAACTAAATAATAAAGTACACAATGGCAAAATACCCTTAGTAAATGCCATAGAAAAGCAAATCTCCACATTAAGAAGAAACTACATATATCAGGAGCAAAGGGGTGCATATAATGTGCATAATTAAGTAAGATTGTCAAGCACCTATATGGGAGAGCCAGAGGAGCCACTTACTTTACAGAGGTAGTGAAACAAAACAGAAAGCAGTGATCACTGGACCCCTTGGGACTGCTATGGTGGTGCAGCACCAACCTCTGCAGTGTAAAAGTCAGCTGGCAGGCAGGGAAAAATGCTTACTTCTCTTACGCCTGCCCCGTGATAAATACTGTTTAAGGTGGAAAAAGAAAACATGCAGTATCATCATCATCTTGAATTTATTGTGACATTGCTCAGAGTCATTTTATTAGTGCTGCTTCTAAACGGCGTTCATCCTAATGTGCTGTTCCACTGAAACATGGTGATGAATAAGGACATTTATGGAAGCAGCCTGCAAAAAAAAAATGAAAAAAACTTGCAAATTTGAAGAACACTGTCACACATAAAAGAAAACCTAACTGTCTTTAAAATGTCATCTAATGGATAATATTGTTCATTTTTCTATAAATTATATGTACAGTAATTAACATAACATACAAATGAGAAAAAAATATGCTTAATCTTTTTTTCAATTGACTTATAATTGAAAGTCTTTTATGAAGTATATTTTTTAATTAAATCTATGGTAATACACACACACACAATCCTCCCCAGTTATAACCAGGGTTGAAGAGATACCATGTGTCATAACTCATTTAATCTTAAAATAAAGAATAAGATCAAAATGGTTCATTTTTGTTTCAGTCTCTCTTTTTTGTGTGTGGTGCAGAGGTTCTTTTCAAAAAGCAGAGACAAATTAGCCGGGACAAGCAGAGTCACAAGGACTAAACAGCTAAGAAGTCAGGAACAAAATGAGGGTCACCACAAAAGGCAAAAACTTTTGAAAAGGAATTGCAAGGGATACCACTTTCCTCACACTAGAGAAAGGGTCTTTACCACAAACAGAATGGAGGCGATTACTGAGCATGAGGCTCGACTTTCAATAAAATTACCACCAAAACCTTCTGATGTGACATTCAATAAGCATATAGGACGCCCATCCTGGTGACACGTGGCTTCATTTTAAAGTGTCAATGTTTGTTGACATCACCATCATGCAACTAAATAATGGTTACAAAATAAGCAAAAGAAAAACAACAAAACATTAAGTCCTGTAATGTAATCTAATAACAGCTTCAGTGACCCCAGATGAGACAAAAACTTGGCTCAATGCAATATTATTGTGACATCCCCACAGAGCTGGGGCATTTGATTTGGGGAAATCACTATTGGAAGATGCCTAGAATGTGGTGAGGAGAGCAAGGTCCAGTTCAGCACCAGATCTAAGTGTGTAAGCACTGCCCAAGCTGTTGCCTCTCAGTTTTAGAGGATAAAAGACTGGGTTTCTGTCATGGATGTGATCAACACTGGAGCACCACAAGGAACAGTCCCGTCTACTTTTCTCTTCACTCTGTATGCCTCAGACTATAAGATAACAGCAGGTCATGTCACCTGCAGAAATTCTCTGATGATTCTGCACTTATCGGGTATATAGATAAAGGAAATGAGTATAGGAGTCCGGTGGAAGAGATCTGTCTACATCTTAACATCAGCAAAACCAAAGAACTGGTTATTGACTTTCTCCACACCAAACAGACTCCCATGTCCAGTCACTATTCAGGGAGTGGATGTCAAGGTGGTCTACTAATACAAGTACATCAATGACAGGCTGGACTGGACTCATAATACAAAAGAACTGTATAAGTAAGAGCAGAGCAGATTCTTTTTTTTCCTAGGGACTGTGCTCCATTAATGTGGGATATTCTTCACATGTTCTGCAACTTTACGATGGCCAGTGAAAGTTTCTGTGCTGTGGTGTGGTGTGCTGGGCTGGTAACATCACTTCGAGAGAGGCCAGCCGAACGAACTAATTAAAAGGGATGGCTCAGTTATGGGATGCATTCTTGAACCCCTGGAGGTAGCAGCAAAGGAGACGAGAATGAAGACAAAAGCAGGTCTGGGTTTGGGAGCTCATTCAAGTGGAACGTAATTCAACTGAGGTGCCATATTCCGGGAGCCTTCGGATTTATACTGTCTCGAAGGGGTGTGGCTTAATTAAGTCAGGGCATGACTAGGATGTCCTCCATGGGCAGCTTCTCGGAGCAAAGGAAGAGAAAAGAGACAATATGTTTAGTGTTGGCATCCCCTCTTGTCCCAGTAGATTATTGTATACCTAATCAGACCCTAGAAAGTGATCCTCAGACACCCATGTGTGACACTGTGAATCCTGTGGCCACTGTTCCTTTATAAGTTCCCAATCCTCATCATTATAGATTATCAGAGGAAAGTCAGCCAATATCAGAGAAAATGGATAGGGTTACTAAAGAACATGGGCGAGATGTGTCGATCTGCAGAGCCACAGCACCATATGGCACTGCAGGTCTATGCCAGCAATTTCATGGTGGAAGTGACATTACTGCATGTCTAGTCCAGCAGTTTAGTAATAAACGTTTATGGCACATCACAAATCAAATTGATTGAGATGCTAACCACACCAAACCCTAACCCTTAACAAAACTAACCCCTAACCTTAACCATTTATTCTGCACGCTTACCATACTAACCCCTAACCTTAACTTCCGCCCTATAACTTCTGGTGTATACCTGCTCTGGCTTTGTAATTGGATATCACTGACATGGGCAGCATCGCCATCTATGAAAACGCCTATAAACTGAGAACTCCCCTTGAAGTCCATTGTGGAGAGGTTCAGAGTATTCTACACAAGAAAACTGCTGCAATATAGGGAATGAACTGAAGTTACTGGGTAAGAATAGCAGAGAAAGCCACAGCAAAGGGAAAGAAGAGACAACAGTTTGATTGCACTACAGTATCCTGTTAGGGATGTTAGCTAAAAGAGGTAGACTGAGAACCTTTACAACTCCTCACAATGAAAGGAGCCCAGGGACAGGAGAGACAGCAAGCAGCTAGTCCAGGATGAGGGGAGTCAGGTCATTGAGGAGGGAAAGTACTACAGGGAAGAAAAAATGAAACATCAGGGCATCTGAACAAGGTTAGAACAAGCCATGGAAAGAAAGATCATGTGTACTTACCTTTGGCAGGCAGAACCACAATGAATTAGGTTCTTGGTTCAAACAGTTTCTACCAAATCTGCACAGCTGATGTCTGGCCTTATACAATAGAAGTGAGATCAATGATTGGTCCAGATACTTTGTGTAAAGGCTGGTATCATTGGTGACACAATCAAAATGGAGACATTGCAGAGGTTATGTGCAATAGGATTAGCAGTGGCTGACAGTCTAAAGCCATGAAGTATTCCATAACCTTTGTCAAAGTGGGAGAGGAACTAAGAAAAATAATAACTACTGATTGATCGCTGCTCAGAACCGGCAACTGATGGTAAACTTGGGCAGGTAGGCAGAATTTCCCCAAAACATTATAGGCTCAACATCATCATCATCATGTCAGAATCGAAAAGAGTCATTGTCATGCTGGAAGTTACCATGCCATGGAAAGATAGCATGGCGGAAACCCTCAGGTGGAAGACAAATACGCTCTGGAAAGTAATTGCCATATTCAATACAGTTTATTATTATATAGCGTTCTTCACTGAGTGCAGACTCATGGCCCTGCAACAAGTTCACAGGTAAATGCAATTGCAAACTTACTGCCTGCATCATGAGTAGACATAAAACATAAAAGATTTGTTTAAATAGACAGAAAATAACTACTGTATAACAACATGGGGGCTGCAGAGACAGAGCTGTACGAGGCTGCTGATTGGGTGCAGGTTGAGACTTGATCAGCTTATACGGAGTTAGTATAATGTTGAAAACCTACACAGGAGGACCCCTGGTGCATTACTGAGGAAATGCTCTAGGTCAGTGTGCGGAGATGCTTCATTACCAGAGGGCTCCCGAGGGAAGACAAACAAAACTTACAGCCTTGGCAAATTCCTAAGAAAATCTTTGACAGTTTGTATTTTTATTACATTCACTCTACAGTGTGAGCTTCCACAAAACACTAAATGTCCAAGTGTGAGTGTGGGTGTGTATGTGAGTGAACACTGCAGTGGACTGGCACTTTCTCTATGGTTGTTTTCTGCCTTGCACTCAGTATGACTGGCATTAAACAAGTTGAGAAATGTTATGGTGTGTAATTTCAAATCTTTAGCATTAAAGTCAATGATGAAGAACTCTTTTGAAACATTGTACTTTTAGGAAAGAGATGTGATTACTCACTAGCTAACCTACACATGATAGCATGTCCCAGCCAGATGGTCTGTAGCTGACTAGAATTTTATTTATCCTCCTTTATTATCCATCCATTTCCCTTTTTGAACAATTTTTTTGCTGGTAAAGGCTTGTGTTTTAGATACCCAGAAAAAGTTTGTTCAAGTAAGGGGAGAATTTACAAGCTCTTCTTGGAAAGGCATTCCAGGTAGCTACTGAATCAGAATCTAATCACTGTGAGGCAGAAATGCTACCTGCTGCACCACTGTGCCTCCTTTATTCATTTAATCTTAAGTGGAGTTTCTTACTCACACTTCATTATTAGAATGTAACTGTTGCTTCATGTCACTATGAAATGTCTTATTGTTAATGTGTAGGCATGAGCTGTGCCATACTGTCTATACAGTAGTTACGCTTGTTGTGTTCAGCTTAGTCTCAAATAATGTCGGCTGCAGATCTAAATAAGAATGTTTAGAAGTAGTAGAGAAAATGTCTAGAAGAGTAAGAAGGTCTGCTTAAGACAATTTCTAATCTCATGGGCGTATTAGGACTAAGTGATGTGAACAGAAAAATCAGTAGTAAAGGAACTCACAGCTTTGTAGTCGGGCCAAGTGGGAGAGTGAGTGTGCATATGGGTTGATCTTTATTGAATACTAGGGGGCTCTGCCTCCTGCTTGCTTCTCTCGCCCACTCCCGTATTTGGTTTACCGGATATACAATACAATACAATTTATTTTTTGTATAGCCCAAAATCACACAAGAAGTGCTGCAATGGGCTTTAACAGGCCCTGCCTCCTGACAGCCCCCCAGCCTTGACCCTCTAAGAAGACCAGAAAAAACTTCCAAAAAAAATCCTTGTAGGGAAAAAAAATCGAAGAAACCTTGGGAAAGGCAGTTCAAAGAGAGACCCCTTTCCAGGTAGGTTGGGCGTACAGTGGGTGTCAAAAAGAAGGGGGTCAATATAATACAGTACAGTACATAGAACAGAATAAATCCTCAATATAGTATAAAAATAAAAATTCTAGAAGTACGGAGTAGAATTTCACATTAGATAATATCACATAATATGAATTGGATTTGTTTTAAGTCCTGGAGACCTCATTCATCAAGCTGCCTCCCCCATTTTGCCATTCCACATTTGAAATAGTGCTAATCCGATGAAAGGACCCCTCTTTCCCACGATTCCTGCGATCCTCCATCAGGGATGACTTTACCTTAGGCAGGCAATACACAATTTAAAGACATTGTTATTTTCTTGGAAATTGTTACATATGCATTATTTTCACTTTTACTTTAAAAATTTTTGTAAAAACAATACTTGTCCTTTATTTTCGGCCCCGTGCGTGGTTACATCTCTTCCTCGCCAGACGTATAACGCTGCTCGCGGGGAGGGGCGGCTGAACGTATGCTAAGGATATGCCGTCGCATCATCTGCTGTCTTCCTGCTGCTGGCGAGCTGCACATTTTGCTTGTCTCTTGTCGTTGTTTTAAGAGCTGGGAGCACATGATGCTTGTCTGACAGATGCAATCCAACAACTGCTAGGTTAGATGTCTGTGGACTTGTTTTAAATGATGGCTCACTGCCTGGTCTCGCTTGACGTTGTAAAAACAATATTTGTTCTTTATTTACGGCCCCGGGCGTGGTTAAATTCTTTCTTGCAGAACGTATAACACCGCTCGTGTGCGAGGGGGGGACTGCTGTCACGCTGCCCTTCGATCTTTTTAAAGTCTTTACAGCCGCCGTCCTTTTTCCTACTTTGTGTCTCTGCTGCTCGTGTTGTGATCACTTCTCCGTCATCATAAATATACACCTGACCAAATTGTGTTTTCTTTGAAATTAAACTTGTCGTTGCTTTAACTGTTGCGGGTCCACAGATTCTCATAGTATATGTTCCATTATTGTGTAAATCTACGTTTTGTGCATTGAATGATGTGCACTGAGACACCTGTATCTGTGTGTGCTGCTTCCCTTTACACTACTGTTTTTTTTTGGTTTTTTTTGCCCATTCGTCTTTCGTCTCACGGTTCTTTTATTTGTCTTTTGTGATCTTAACGTGAAGATCACGTATCGTCTACTAGTCATTCATTCCACAGGATTTTTTTTTTATAATAGAGAGATGTAAAGAACCTCTCTGTCACTATTAGACTTATTACTGGAACTCGCAGGTACCCATAAATAAGCTCTGTAAAAAGCTATTTAAATAATAAAAACGTATTATTTAACTATCATGATACCTCCTATTATATTAATTATATACAGTGCCCTCCATAATGTTTGGAACAAAGACACATTTTTCCTTGATTTTCCCCTCTGCTCCACAATTTAAAATGACAAATCAAACAATACACACGTGACTAAAGTGCACATTGCAGACTTTCATTTATTGGGTATCTGCATACGTTTCAGTCTCACCATGTAGACAGGAGGACACTTTTTCTACATGACCACCCTATTTCAGGGCACCATAATGTTTAGGACATCACAATGGCAGGTCTATTAAACAGTCATATTTAGTACTTTGTCACTTATCCCTTGCATGTAATGACTGCTAGAGGTCTGCATGTCCCAGACATCACCAGGTGCTGAGGATCTTCTCTGGTGGTGGTCTGCCAAGCCCCTAATGCAGCCATCTTCAGCTCCTGTCTTTGGGTCTTTTTCTTTTCCATAGTGAGGATTTTTCTGTCATCGGCAGTTGGGGGGGTCTTCTTTGGTCTACCAGTCCCTTTGCGATTAATGAGCTCACCAGTGCGTTTCTTCTTCTTAATGATATTCCAGACAGTTGATTTAGGTAATCCTACCATTGTACCGAAGTCTTGAATGCTTCTGTTCTATTTTATCAGCCTCATAATGGCTTCTTTGACTTTCATTAGCCCAACTCTTGTCATCATGTTGAATGATGGCAACTACAGACTCCAAAGAGCAGAAGAAGCCTAGCCATCTTATGAAGCCATGAGACCCACCTGAGGAATCACAAACACATGAGTGCCAATTGTGCTAAACATTATGGTGCCCTGAAATGAGGGAGCCAAGCAGAAAAAATGGTGTCATTTCTACAAGGTGCGACCAAAATGTGTGGACTGCAATGTTCATGTTAATCACGTCTGAATTGTTTGATTTATAATTTTAAACTGTAGAGCAAAGACATAAATAAAGGAAAAATAAGTCCTTGTCCCAGACATTATGGAAGACACTGAAGGTCTAAATTAAAATTCTATAGCATTTAATAGGTTCAATATTTATAAACAAAATCCAGCAGCAGAATCTGTACTTGGTCAGCAGCCTGGTATACTAAGAGATGTTTTTTGTGTTTTAAAACGTATTTATTAGCCAGTGTATTCCTGCCTCGAGTAAGCAGAGAGCGACCTTTAAACATCTCTACTAAGATAAGATAAGATAAGATAACTGGGCTAGATTGAGGTAATCTGCCTCTGTAAACATCACACCAAAATACCGGCTGTGAAAAAATATGGAAATCATTCATTGATAAAGTTTATGTACAGTGATATTGTAGCATAGTGTAGAACAGTTCCTTTCCATAATACTCAGCCAAAAGCATAAAAGACTGTTTTAGCTCCTTATTTTTTTGCTACATTTTGCAGTCATGGCCATTGATGATGGGCCTGTTTCCTGATTTCTTTATTGTTTTATTTGTTTCTTAAGTATGTATGATGTTTTTTTGATGACTCCCTGCATGAGGTGAGGCAGAGAGGCTGCTTTTCAACCCAAACCCTGGAGTTCTTCCAGTGCAACAGGATTGCTAACTGGAAGCACTTCCCAGTCTGGCAGAACCTCTTTGCTCCCAGCAGCTCCTCCTAGTGCCACCTGAGGACCCCAACAGAGCTACCAGCAAAACTACAATTCCCATGCAGCCCTACAGGTGTCTAAACAGGAGCCACACCAGAGGGATACTGCCACCCAGTGTACTGCGGGTACATATAGCCCCGGGAGTCAGTCTCCCTCTGTCCTTCCTTCATAATGTCAGTTAGTTTTAATGTCATTCTATGTGTATGCTGTATCTATTTACAAAATTCTTCCACTTGCCCTAGGAAGCCATGATAAAGGAAGGAGATGGATGAACGGGTGTCCCAACTGTGTTGGATAATGGTACGGTTCCCTGCTGGGATGCCCATCCATCTGTCTTCTTTCTTTATAACAGCTTACCGGCAGGATGAGGAACCATTCACTCTGGCCGTGCTGCCAGCCAAATTGTGTCTTCTATTCCAAATGGAAACATTTTGTAAATAGACACAGCATACACATGGAATGCCCCGCGGTGGACTGGCACCCTGCCCGGGGTTTGTTTCCTGCCTTGCGCCCTGTGTTGGCTGGGATTGGCTGCAGCAGACCCTCGTGACCCTGTAGTTAGGATATAGCGGGTTGGATAAAGGATGGATGGATGGATACACATGGAATGACTTTAAAACTAACTGATGTGTGTGCTGCACAATTGACAGATGAGCTGATCACACTGTCATACAGATGCTCTGCCGCCAGAAGCCAGTAACCTCTATTGTAACATTTCTGGCACCTCTCTGCTCCCTAAAGATGACAGTAATCCTGTTCTTCTGGCATCCGAGGTGCCTCACTGGCCAGATGCTTGGTAAGATTCATCTTGCTTCCCTTACTTCCTCATCACAACTTGCAAGTTCATCTTTCTACATGCTCTACCTACAGTTCTCTTTGTCTGATAAATGACAGGTCACCTTCAAGGTACAGTTTGTATATCTTTTGGCTCACTGTTTTGATATTAGCAGTAGAAATTGGAAGAGTATGTAGATGGTAGACCACAAGTATAAAAAGACAAGATAGTTAGATAATATATAATGGTATAATGTAGGTTTGAAGATACAGAGTATATAGAGAATCACAGAGATTTATGATCCACATTTGACCGAGTCTTGCTTACTTTGTTGCCAAATCAAAGAGAAGTATTGACATGTGAACATGAAAACTACAGCTAAAATACTTATAATTATGTGAAAAACACAGTTCACATCATTGGCATTTATTTCCAAAAGTATAACCCAACTTCTTAAAACATACATATTATTTTTCCTACACACTTAAGTGATGTGTCTTTTTCTTATGTTGCTGCTCTTAAGCTTTCTCGTCAGCCCCCGTTTCAATAACTGGCCTATTTTAGGATCTCCAATTTCATGATTAATTAATAAACTCATACTTTCACTATCACAGCCTTTATTCACTTAGCCTAAGCTATTTGAGAAAAAGTCCCATAAGAAATTGAAAATACAATAATTGTTTTACATTTTTAATGAAAGTGTTTACAGACCTTAGATCCCACATGGACCAGGCTAAGTCCATTAATGAGTGTCTTTACTAGTGGAGCGCCTCTACAGTGTGTAAGTGCACGGATGCTTGAGGGCGCTGTTGCCCCGTGAAACCCAACAGACAGATGCAGACACTGGTTTAAAAACACCAAGAAGTAATTTAATTTTCTTCTTCAAAGTGCCCCAAAGCACATCCACCACCATAAACAATAAATCAATAATCATAAATACAATACAGTAATCCCTCGCTATATCGCGCTTCGACTTTCGCGGCTTCACTCCATCGCGGATTTTAAATGTAAGCATATCTAAATATATATCACGGATTTTTCGCTGGTTCGCGGATTTCTGCGGACAATAAGTCTTTAATTTATGGTACATGCTTCCTCAGTTTGTTTGCCCAGTTGATTTCATATAAGGGACGCTATTGGCGGATGGCTGAGAAGCTACCCAATCAGAGCACGTATTACGTATTAAATAAAACTCCTCAATGATATACGATATGCTTCCCGTGTAGTGCTTTGCATACTTAAAAGCTCTAACAGCATGTATTGATTTTTGATTGTTTGCTTTCTCTGTCTCTCTCACTCTCTCTGACATTCTCTGCTCCTGACGGAGGGGGTGTGAGCAGAAGGGCTGTTTGTACAGAGGCTGTTTGCTTAGAAGATACGGACGCTCCTCTAAAAAATGCTGAAAGACTACCTTCACATTGATCCCTTCATTGCGGCCGCTTTATCGCGGTGCTTCATCACGGTGCTTCACATAAATAAAAGCCCAACAGCCCTATTGATTTTTGATTGTTTACTTTTCTCTCTCTCTCTGACATTCTCCGCTCCTGACGGCGCTCCTTTGAAGAGAAGATATGTTTGCATTCTCTTAACTGTGAGAAAGAACTGTCATCTCTGTCTTGTCATGGAGCACAGTTTAAACTTTTGACTAAAGGGTGTTATTTCATGTCTAGAGGGCTCGAATAATGTTAAAAAACATATTTAGAAACAGGTTTTCTATGCTCTAATGCGAAAATATTAGATTTATAAATAAAGAATCCTACTTCGTGGAAATTCATTTATCTGTCTGGAGCGGATTAACCACGATAAACAAGAGTTTACTGTATAACTGTGCGGAGAATATTTATAAACAGTGTTGGAAAGTTTCTAAGGGCTTAAAATATATAAAAATAACCATACAAACATGGTTTCTACTTCGCGGATTTTCACCTATCGCGGGGGGTTCTGGAACGCAATCCCCGCAATCGAGGAGGGATTACTGTATAATAAATCTTCCTCTCCTCCCAGCAGCTCTGTCACACTCCCTCCCAACTCCGGTTCAGCTCGCTGGGTTTCCCATAGTCCTTTATATAGTCCTTGACTTGGAAGTGCTTCTCTTCTTCTGTTCACATGACTTGTCAGCACTTCAGGGTCAGATGGAGAATTACATTTTTCTTCAGCCCAGAAGTACTTCTGTTCTTCCATTCCCGTGACTAGGGAGTACTTCCGAGCTATATGGGTAATAAAAATCCCCGCGTGTCCCTGCAGCGTCACACAGCGGCACCCACGGCACCCAGCAGGGCTGTGAAGCAGAACTCCATCTTCCATGATGCCCTGCGGGAATCCTGGGCACCTCTAGGCTTCAGGGAAGATGCCATCTAGCGTCATGGATGTGTCAGCCGGGATGAGCTGCCAGCCGTCCATCACAAGTGACTATGTACCCATCTGTCTGATTTTCTGAATGTTTTGAGCAAAAGAAAAAAAAAGCAGTCTCCCCTAGACCTTCTTGTACACTCAGATAAGGGATGGATATTTAAAGAGTAAACTGACTGACTGCAAGCCAATGATTATATTTTAATCAGTAACGACTCACTGTACAATTCCTAGTTTTCATCCTCTTTCTCTGTACGTTTAGCATTTGTTTGCTCAGAGGTTGATGCGCTTGCTGCTTCCTGATCCGCTCTTCTTTTCTCCACCCTATTGGCCCGCTTCTTCTCTTCTTTCGTCAGCATCTTTTCATGTTAAAACTGATTAAGTCAGTGTTTGTGTTGCAATTACTTGGTATGTTTTCTTTAATTTATCACATAAGCTGGCACTTAAATCTTCAATCTGCCTCAAGAATGATTTAAGATATCAAGAGGTAGTGGAAGTGACAGTGAATGTGGTAGGGAATGAAAAACATGCACTGCACAGCCACCCTGAAGGCCGCTGCTGAGAGTTGATTCCACAATAAAATAAAACAAAAAGAGGAATAGCCTTGGAGGTCAATTGTCACCCCAAAAGCAGATAGTAGACGTCACGTAGTATATGTGTACCAAATTTCAGGTCAATAGGTCAAACGGTTTGCGAGCTACAGGTGATTTAAAATCCTGGACAGGTATTATATATAAAGACTAGCAAAATACCCGCGCTTCGCAGCAGCGAAGTACTGCCTTAAAATTTTTATTAAGAAGAAAATTAAACCTTTTTAAACTGAGGGAAAATATGCCAATAATTATTTGTTAAGGATCTCTTTGTATACCATGTTGTCAGTTCGGCCCTCCGGTTATAACATGACCAAGCTGTGTGCTGAGCTTACTCTTGAGCATGTAACTTACAGTTGGCCATGTGAACAGTAATCTTGTCTCAAATCTCACAGCTTGGATTGCTGCTGTCATAATCGGTTTGAGTTTCATGGTTTGTTTCAATTATGACAGTATTTGCAGGATTTGTTGTGTTGAAGTGACATTTGGCATCTGTCAAGCATTGTAAGCACACAACCGGTTTCATTGATAAAGTCACATCCAGCTTTTGAGAGTTTAAACATTCATAAACATCAAAGTGTCCACTACTGAAATCGTCACCTGTGAATCTAAGATGTTTAAGAGGCATTGGCGGTTGTCGAAAGGTGTAAACTATTTGGCCATTTCGGTACACTTGAAAGCGACAACCGAACAATTCAGTGGCAGCCATCAACTCACATGCAGAACCATAGGTAATGGGCTTAAGCATTTCACTCTTATAGTGCTCCTGTGTAGTATAATTATCTCCTGTACCGTAATCAGTCCACACCTTGAACCTGTCCCAGTCATTCAATACATAAGACAGAATTTTCCTCCGGATATCAAGAGTGAGCCTGATATGGCTGTGCAATATGTAACAAAGAGAATGGAAAAGGTAGGTGGTATCTCCGGCAGGAAACCAATCGGTAAGTGACAGTTCTTTGATCGATAGTGATCATCTCGATAGACATGGTAATGGGGGTTGGAATGATAAAGGAAATGGGTACCTGAGCAATGTAAAGTAATTGTAAAATACCTATACAATACCTATAATTGTAATAAACAAACAATAAAACAGCGGAGAAGCCGTGGATTAAACAAATTAGGGCTGTAGTTATCAGTAGGGAGACGTGAATCCCGTGGCGAAGCAAGGAAGGGAATGTAGAGACCGGAGCGACGGACAGTCTTATATAGGCAGGCAGCCAGCCAACAACGTGGGAGGCGTTGAGATGGGGGACACAACGCCACCTCACGCGTGACCGAGGTGCAGGCTATGGACGTATATATGTACGTAAGTAGGATTCAGTTAGCGTTGGGAACCCGTGTACCAAATTTCTTGAAGATGGGCCCATAAGTAACAAAGACTGTTGAAAAGTTCAATATGGCGGCCGACAGTGGCATCATACCACCGAAATAAGTACGTACATTGGTTTTGGTTAGTGCAGGGAAGCCGCCTACCAAATTTCGAGAAGATGGGGCCATAAATAAGAAAGTTCAACATGGCAGACGTTGTTGACCGTTATGACCATTATGCATAGAATTTCGAAATGAAACCTGCTTAACTTTTGTAAGTAAGCTGTATGGAATGAGCCTGCCAAATTTCAGCCTTCTACCTACATGGGAAGTTGGAGAATTAGTGATGTTGGAAAGTTCAATATGGCGGCTGACAGTGGCATCATACCACCGAAATAAGTACTGTATGTGCATTGGTTTCGGTTAGCTCAGGGAAGCCACCTACCAAATTTCGTGAAGATGGGGCCGTAAATAAGAAAGTTCAACATGGCGGACGTTGTTGACCGTTATGACCGTTACACGTAGAATTTCGAAATGAAACCTGCTTAACTGTTGTAAGTAAGCTGTAAGGAATGGGCCTTCTAAATTTCAGCCTTCTACCTACACGGGAAGTTGGAGAATTAGTGACGTTGGAAAGTTCAATAATATGGTGGCTGACAGTGGCGTTCTACCTACACGGAAGTTGGAGAATTAGTGACATACCCCGAAATAAGTATGTACATTGGTTTCGGTTAGCGCAGGGAAGCCGCCTACCAAATTTTGTGAAGATGGGGCCATGAATAAGAAAGTTCAACATGGCGGACGTTGTTGACCATTATGACCGTTACGCATAGAATTTCAAAATGAAACCTGCTTAACTTTTGTAAGTAAGCTGTAAGGAATGGGCTTGCCAAATTTCAGCCTTCTACCTACACAGGAAGTTGGAGAATTAGTGACGTTTGGAAAGTTCAATATGGCGGCCGACAGTGGCATCATACCATCGAAATAAGTAAGTACATCGGTTTCGGTTAGCGCAGGGAAGACGCCTACCAAATTTCGTGAAGATGGGGCCATAAATAAGAAAGTTCAACATGGCGGACGTTGTCGAACGTTATCGACCATTATGACCGTTACGCGTAGAATTTCAAAATGAAACCTGCTTAACTTTTGTAAGTAAGCTGTAAGGAATAAGCCTGCCAAATTTCAGCTTTCTACCTACATGGGAAGTTGGAGAATTAGTGAGTGAGTGAGTGAGTGAGTGAGTGAGTGAGTGAGGGCTTTGCCTTTTATTATTATAGATAATATGTACATTAAAGAACCATCAACAACAAATCAAATCAAATTAATAATACATTGAACAATCATTATAAAAGTAGAGTTGAATAAATCGGACTCTGCAGTTGCATGAATACCTCAAAAGTTGATAGAAATCAACATTTTGTACATAATACTTGTATGCAAAATTTGGTTGACCAAAGTGAAAACATACTCAAGGTATTGTGTTTACACACACACACACACACACACACTCACACACTGATGGTATTTTCGGACTCAGGGAGCTTGAATACGTTGAAATTCATCAAATTCTCGAGGTTGAATTTTTGGACGCTCACAATACTTTCCCTATAGTTCATATATAAAGAAAGTAAAACATGAAATGCACTATAATATATACTGAGGTAACATGCTACAGTATGCCAGAGAGTCTGCTGAATGGTGTACAAAGTGACTACTGAAGAAAATTATGTTTGTTTCATTGAGCAGCATACAGTGCCCTTCATAATGTTTTGAAATAAAAGCACATTATTTTCCTTGATTTTGCCCTCCACTCCACAATTTAAAATTATAAATCAAACAATTCAGATGTGATTTAAAGTGCACATTGCAGGCTTTCATCTAAGGATAACATGACAACACTTTTTCTACATTTCGCAAGACTTCATGAACAGAAATACAGAGGCCACACTGCAAGATGCAGACTACTAGGTAGCCACCAAAACAGGACAACCAGATTACAGTTTGCGAAAAAGTACTTAAAAGAGCCTGCAGAATTCTGAAAATTATAGAGAAACGAGACAAAGATGAACCTGTATCAGAGTAATGGTAGGAGCAAAGTGTGGAGAAAGTAAGAACATTCTGCTACTTAGGTGAGATGCTGAATGCTGGGTACAAAGCAGTGATAGCAAGCATGAGAGGTGCATGTTAGAAATTCTGGGAGCTGTACCACATGCTGTTTTCTAACGGGCACTCTCTGGCATTGAAGGGAAATGTGCGAGATGTGGCTGATGAAAGTGTATTATGAAGCAGAACTGGAAAGAATACGGATGAGCATGATCAAATGGATGTGTAAAGTGTCACGGAGTGAGAGGAAGACAAATGCTACATTATGAGAAAGACAGCTTGGAGGCAATCGTTGATGTGCTGAAACAAACTAAAGTAGTTTGGATGCATGTGAAGCAAAAAGCAAAGGATGATTGAGGGAAGAGGTGCATCAAAATGAATGTTGAAAAAATGAAGGCCAAAAAAGGCATGCTTTTAGGTGGTGTGACATGATATGTAAAGAATGATTCTTACCCCAAAGAATACCCAGGACCGTGAAGAGTGGAGAGGAAAGATTTGGTGGGAAAATGGCTATCCTGGGTAAACCCAGAAAAAGGCTTTTAAACCAGTGGTGATGGTGATGATGATAGATCAGTATCCTGCTTTCCTCTCACACACTTTTTACAAATTGCATATTTTATGCAGCTACATCTGACCACTTGTAGTGAACTAGGTTTCTCCCAACACCTTTCTTACAAATCCCAGTCCTTGGCACATCTTCTGCACATGAAGGCTGATGATTGCAGCCGAAGCTTTCCTTCTCTGTCTCTTTTGTCCGACTGCAGTCTGGTTCTCTTCTGCTTGGCAGTGGTGATGCCTAAGTGTACAGTCTGTCATTGGGTGCAGCAGTCTTCAGGTCATCTATAACGGTAATGGTTGTTCTGTGGGTTGGGATCTTAATGCAAGTTCTCCATACATATGAATATACAAAAGCATATTTAGCACATACAGTGGAACCTCGGGTCACGACCGTAATTCGTTCCAAAACTCTGGTCGCAACCCGAAGTAATTTCCCCCATAGGATTGTATGTTAATACAAGTAATCCGTTCTGGACCGTACGAGCTGTATGTAAATATATTTTTTTTAAAGATTTTTAAGCACAAAAATAGTTAATTATACCATAGAATGCACAGTATAATAGTAAACTAAATGTATAAACATTGAATAACACTGAGAAAACCTGGAACAGAGAAAACTAACATTGCAAGAGTTCACGCTACAGCTTTACGAACCACTCGCTGTAAACACTTTTTTTTAATGAGTTTTAAGTACAGGGAAAAAAAATCCTTAACTTATACAAAAACTAACCATAAACAACCAAGAAAACTAACCTTGCATGAGTCGAGTTCTGGCGCGAAGGAAGTGAGCAGGAAGCTGGGTGGAGAGGAGATTACAGTTTTGAGGTAAAGTCCCTCTGCATGATGCATATCTGACCGAGAACAATGTACTGTACAGGAAGAGACTGAACATGTGCGTAAATTACCGGCGCATACAAACCGGTAGGGAAACGAAATAAGAGCACAAAGAGTTCACAGGGTGCACAGGGAGAGACTGAAGACATGCGGAAATCATCAGCACGTACAAACCGGAAGGGAAACTGGTTTGTTCGTCACCCGAGTGTGTGCTCGTGAACAGATGCAAAAGTTTGGTGAACTTTTTGGTCGTAACCCGATTTGTACGTGTTCAGAGACATTCGTGACCCGAGGTTCCACTGTATCTGTTAATCCATTGTAAATAGGTCCATATATGGAACAGGACATTAGATCATTCTGTATTAGGTTACATAGAGAGATACATGATACTTCATACCAAGTCAGGGGCAACCTTGAGGATCTGCATACTAGAATGAACTATGAATCCTATTTAGATACAAAAAGGCAATATAACGGAAAAGCTTGACAGGCTAAAAAAGTGAAATGTATTCCACTCCACCATCTACTGTCCAGTCCAACCATTTGTGCTTCCTCATACTTTGACACTGCAGAGATACTATCTAATCATCCATACCTAACTTTCTCAATATCCACCACACTGCCTTTCCTAGAATCCAGCCAAACCGCTTCTTCAGGTCCACAACTTTAATAATGCAACTTTTGTTTCCTTTTCCTGCAATTGCGTGATAACAAACATTACATCCACTTTTCTCTTCTAAGGCATGAAACCAAACAACATTTTGCTAATTTTCACCTGATCCCTGATTTTTTCCTCCAGCACTGTCTCAACCACCTTCATTTCCTGCTCCAAAAGCTTCAACACTCCAGTAGATCACACTTTCCTTTATACTGTATATCAGAATAAGTGTACATTTTTTTTAATCTTAAGGACCCCCCCTCCCCTTTCACATGCAATCATGTTGCACAGGTCTTTCAACTATTTAACCCCAGTTTGTATCCTGCCATTGAAAGGAAGACGCGTCTCCTATACCAACAATGACACGGTGCTTTTTACAGTATCTCATTGCTTTCAAAGTTAGGACACTGTCAAGTTCATTTTAAGCTATTAGTATTTTAAGTATTTGGGCTTTTGCTAATATAGTTTTTGTTATTTTTGCAGGGGAATGTTCTTTGATGGTAACCACACCTATATGATCTCACCAGATGAAAGAAGTGAATCAGAGGTAGGGTTTATTTTTCCATTTTGATTAATTTGGTTTACTGTGATTTGCTACTGTTCTGCAAAATTAGTGGTGTCATTATTATCTTAGATTTATTCAAATAAGAAACCTATCCTTTGTCTCCTTCAAGTAAAATGAATTGTGAGTAATGTGAAACATTATGGAGTGGCATGGTAACCATGGCTTGAATCCTAACTTGGGCCTATATTTATTAAGTGTCACAGAATTACTCCTAGGATCTGCACTAAAAGTGGTAAACTATGGATAAGAAGTTGTCCTAGTTTTTATGAAGAGTTAGCAATTTGAGGATGATGTTGCGACTTCAAAACACTCCGATCTGCAAATGGGAACTCATGATGCCATTTTGCAGTTTTCTGATGCTAACACTAAGGGCTGCACCATAATATTAATAATAATCATTATCAAAGTAGTAGCAGAATAAGAAAGAGGAAAACATAAATACAGTAGTGGGACGTTGCCCTAATCCGCATGTAATTGTTGCCAATTCATAACATCAAGAATAATACATTAATGAGCACCAAGATGGAAAGACTGCGACACACTCATACCAAAACAGAACATGTTAATCTAACAATGATGATCCATCATGGCTGGTATAGGCTTCAGCTTCTCTGTGACCCTGGACATGATCAAGTGGGTTTAGAAAAATGGATAGATGGAAGGATGGATGATCTACAACTGAACTTTCAGATTAATCATCTTTTCACTGTTATGTTAATGAAAAACGACTTGTAAAGTAAGTTTTACTGAAACTAGACATAGTTATCAGAATCAGAAAAACTTCATTAATCCCGAAGGAAATTACTTACAATTAATTACAGTTAATTACAGTTATTCTGGCGCTCTTTCGAAAGTCACATTCAATCTTCCAGTGGGCCATGTAGTGCCTCTCTCAATAACTGGCAGAACCTCTCTGTGAGGCTCTATTAATGCCCTGGGAGTTTCCGCCTGCCTTCTTTAACCTCACTGTGCTTATAAGGTGTAAAGCTAGCAAGCAACCGAACAGACACATAGATATATCATTTTATTAAGGTAGATTGTTATCAAGCATTTCCAAAATATTCCACCTTTCCTGGGATGTAACTGCTGGTCTCTGCCTGAAAGCCATCGAGTTCCATCCATCCATCCATCCATTATCCAACCCGCTATATTCTAACTACAGGGTCACGGGGGTCTGCTGGAGCCAATCCCAGCCAACTTCCTAGCGAGTTAGGACAACTCAAAAGCTCTCCTAAATCCTGGTGAAGTTAGGAATAGTTTTCTAAATTAGGAAAACTAATGAAATGCTTATTCTCCTGAACCAAATTTGCATCCCTCCAGCCAGTTAAGGACTGTTGTCCTACTCTGAGAAGCTTGATAAATACAAACCCTGGTCAGTACCCCCATTTAGTTTGTAATTTCTTCACATTTTAGTATCCAAATTAAATACCCCCCCAAAAAAAAAACGCTAGTTGAACTAAGAGTGCCCTCAATGCAAATACCCATAGGCGCTCAAGTTCAAGTTTAGAGTCGACAGTCACTTTGTGTATTTAAAACAAACAACAAACAGAATCTAGCTTCAAGGTTACAGAATTGAACAAAACTGTAAATGGGTCGCCACATTTCTCTCTACTTGTTAAAAACAGCTCCAGTGGAAGCCATGTGGTAGACCCGTGCTTCAATAAGTGTCATTTTTCTTTCAGATTATTGGAGATGAGATTCAGTTTTATTACTAGGCCACACTGTTAAATGCAAAAGAAGTCAACAGTCACCATAGTATTGATAAGCAATGGCAAATTAAAACACAGGTACCTAGTTTAGGAACCATAAAAGTCAGCATTTATTAACTGAAGATTCTGTTTTGTTATACTTTATTACTAATGTGTCATAGTTTTAATCTGAGGAAAAAAATCATCTCTTTGCCAATGTAAAGGTTGCCCTTCTGGTAGTGCCTAGACATACAGGGTGGTCCAGATCTAATTATGCAGACCTAGATCGTCTGGATGACTTTGATTTATGTGGGGACGATTCCAGTTCGGCACTAAGACAATTCTTCATGTCGTCAGTTCGCACACTTCTCGATGGTCCGGGATTTTTCGGGTGATTTTCTATGTAATAAACTTAATAAGTTATAGCGTAATGAAAATTGTATAATTAGATCTGGACCACCCTATAGCAGTCACGAAATTTCACAGGTTATGTTTTTGCTGTCCTACATACTCTACCATCAATCCATATATGGCCCCTAAGTCCAAGTCTTTCTCATTGGGTGGGAGTTGTGAGAAGGCGAAATTACCCACTGTTACCCCCTACTCAGCCTCTCAGTAGTTTCCATCTCACAATTTGCATCAAGCAAGTACATTAAAAAGTTAGGACTAGTCTTTATAACCAAAAATTGTAAACATGAAATGCCTTCATTTCTATGCTTTGCTTGTGGGAAAGGCGCTTTATAAATACTGTAAAATCTAGTATTATTATTATTATTATTATACTTTCTATTCATCCTGAAGAGAAGTGTAGTTTGCAAACAATTTTGTTTAGTGATTATCTTTTCAAAGGCATCTGGCTGTAAAAATTGTGCCAAAACCTATAAAACATCGACACCACATAGAAGTGAGAAAAGATGACAAGGAAAAAGAAGAAGATTTAAACAAAACATGTAAATGTCAGTGCAGCTGAATTAGAAAGTGGACTTACAGATACTTTCACATTCTTATTAAAACATGTCTTGTTAAACAATGGACAGGTTTCAGAATGTTATGTTATTCAACAGTTTATCACATAATGCATTAAGCCAAAAATAATCCATCCAACCATCCATTATCCAACCCACTATATCCTAACTACAGGGTCACGGGGGTCTGCTGGAGCCAATCACAGACATCACAGGGCACAAGGCAGGGAAAACAAACCTGGGGCAGGGCACCAGCCCACCACAAGCCAAAAATAATAACTATTAATAATACATCGAAAAAGTTGCAAGTAACCATTTGTTAAAGTCAGCTTTATTCATTAATAATCAAGTATCGCATAAATTTTTGTTTTTGAACAGCTTTGACTGTAATGGAATATCTACATGAACTTTTGCTGCTTATGACACTGTAAGTGGTTCATAAAGTAACATGAGGTAGAGGTTCTATAAACTACACTCACCAGCCACTTTATTAGGTACACCAGTTCAACTGCTTGTTAACACCAATATCTAATCAGCCAATCACATGGCAGTAACTCGATTCATTTAGGCATACAGACATTGTCAAGACAACTTACTAAAGTTCAAACCAAGCATCAGAATGGGGAAGAATGGTGATTTAAGCAGCTTTGAATGTGGCATGGTGGCTGGTGCTAGATGGGCTGGCCTGAGTAGCCAGAAACTGTTGATCTACTGGGATTTTCACGCACAACCATCTCTAGGGTTTACAGAGAAAGCTCCAAAAAAGGGAAAATATCCAGTGAGCGGAAGTTGTACAGACAAAAATGCTTTTTTGATGCCACAAGTCGGAGGAGAAAAGCTGATAGAAAGGCAAGAGTAACTGAAATATCCACTTGCTGTTTCCTTGTAATTATTGAGAAGGCAAAATGCCAAGCTGCACAGGACATCCTTCTGGAAAACTCTAAAATGATCCTTGCATAGTAAAAAGATGCGCTGTCTCTGGCAAGTCCTGGTTATGCCTCTGGACTTTGGCCTTCCAATTACATGATCTAAACCCTTTTGGCTCTCTCTTCTCGTTTCAGAGAAGTAGCAGTTAACTCTAATAATCTACTGTACTGCTGAATTCTACTCATCTCAGAAAGTAAGGTTGCATGTTCTCTCCATGTCTGAACTGGCTACATGAGCATCATGAGTAAGTCTTTGTGCATGCAAATAAACTACCATCAGGTCAAGGGTTGACTCCTAGTTTATGTTCAATGCTTCTGGGACAGCCTCTAGGTCATCACAATTCTGAAATGGTTAACTAGATTAGAGAATAAGTTCAATTATGAATGGAGGCAATTAGAATTTACCAAATACACTCAGCAGGGATGCCAGCACCGGTCCTCAAATCGCATTTGGATGCTACTTAACTGCAAAGCCCATTCATGAACTTGCTAGTTTGAAGACAATTTAGAATAGGCAATCAGAATATTTGGAGAACCCCCGACACAGGATCAATGTACAAACTGAAACCAGGTTGATCAACTAAATGCAATGGCTTCTGCGCTGCTCTAAAAACTTTCGATGTCCAAGAAAAATCTGATATCAGAAGCAGTGTATCCATCTTCCAGTGACTGAAACTGATTCATATACAGTAAATGGTTGTGAAAAAAAATGATTTGATTTAACACAACTATGCAATAATCAGCCACAACATTAAACTCACCTGCCGAATACTGGGCAAGTCCCCCTCATGACGCTGAAACTTCTCTGATCCTTGGAGACCTGGGGCCTCATGTATAACGCCATGCGTAGAACTCGCACTATAACATGGCGTAAGCACAAAAGCCGAAATGTGTTTACGCACAGAAAAATCCAGATGCAGGAATCTGTGCATACTCCAACTTCCACGTTCTTCCGCTACATAAATCCCGATCAGCGTGAAAACTAACGCTCGTGCACGCACATTATGTAACGCCCCAAATCCTCCCAGAATTACGCCTATTTGAATATGCAAATCAATATAAATCGCCTTTAAGCGCAGCCTTCTGTGAAAAGACAATGGGAAAAGCACGGGGGAAAATATAAGAATTCAGCGAATACCAAGTGGAGGCAAATGAAAAACATACTATTTGTAAACATACTAAAAACATACTATTTGTTCAAATAAACCGTGGTATAATCAACAAAAGAAAGTTGATCGAGTGACATAGCGTGGAGAAACTTGAAAGCTCACATTCACAAAATCGCACAGTGCCGGAAATAAAAAAGAAGTCACATATCAAAGTCGCCGTGAAAAGCCGAGTTGTAAGCCCACTGTCTGAGTGTCATATGAAAGCTTATTAGGGTACAGAGAAAAAAGGCACACAGTGGGAAAAAGCACGAAATGTCAACTTCAATCTCGACATTTCCACTTTAATCACGTAGTTTATTTTGTCATTAAAGTAGAACATCATAAACTTCATCTTAAAATCGTTTAATTAACCAGTTTCTCAAATCACATCGTAATTAAAGTAGCACTTTAAATGCTTTGTTTTGTATGTGATCTTCTATGTGCTCTGTGTGTGAATCACTACTTGCTTCTTAAACCGGCTCTCTTCCTCCAACTGGACACAGAATCAATTACATTCGTGATATTACAGCTCTCTGACTAACTAAAATACTGTGATGTATACGTGATATCATTTTCATGATGATAGGAGCTAAAGCACGTTATTAAACATGGGTTTCACGCGCAGTGATTATGTGTGACCTTCGATGAAATAATTTATTGCAGCAGTACTCAGGGGCGGCTCTAGGCTTGTGGTGGCACTGGGCAGACGAAGAATCAGTGGCTCCTTCGCCCGCCTGTCAGTAAGGTAGCTTATGCACAGTGGATGGCTACGTCCATTGCGGACACTGCATAGCCGCCTCGTGCTCATGACACAAGCATTTAACTTTTGCCGAAATTTGTCGCTGTGTTTTTAGCTGTGTTGTTATTTTCTCTTTCTGTTTTATATTCAATATATATTGGCGTAGCCGTCACTGCAGTCAGTGCTTTTCTTTCCCCAAGTAACCGATCGCCATACAATCAGCTCTGTAATAGACGTTAAGCCATCTGTAAGCTTAGCGCCGATTCAACGTTTAAAGAACATTGAAATATCTTCGTAGTACATGTTTAATTATTCTGTCCTTAACAACACTCCCAGTGAAGAATATAGATTATTTAAATGAAGTTAAAGTTTTATCTGTATAATTTAACAAACATATTTTGCTGAATTTCACCTTATAAATGATATCGTTTCTGTTTCTGAACCGCGAGGTCCGTACAGGAAAGGCTTTAAAACATTTTGCAGTGGCTGAGACAGCGTGTCCTTGAAGCTGTATACCGATAATTCTCTTTCCGATCAGCTGCTGCTGTGATTCACACTCAGATACAGTGATATAAATACTCTGAGTGGTGCAGTGAGAGAAATATTGAAAAAGATGATCCGCTGTGGCAACTCCTAACGGGAGGAGCTGAAAGAAGAAGAAGAAGTGAGAGTAACAACGCTAAAGCAGTTATGGTATTTGGAATACTATAGCTGTTCCCTCTACCATTATATTGTTACAAGTTAATTACAATCAGATGCATTACACTAATAAACAATATGCGGTTAGTTTCGGTGTATTTATAAAGCCGCATCAAGAAAATAAGGTGAAACCACACAGGAACAGTAGCACTGCTTTGACGCTTGGTGCCGCCAGTCTGCAAAACCGAGCGGAGAACTTGTGTACGACAAGGTATGAGATACCGTGGAAAAGTGCGTGGATTTACGCCAAGTGTAGGTTTTATACATCGCGATTTGAACGTGGAAAAGTTCTTACGCAACGTTTATGTGCGTACGCACCGTTTATACATGAGGCCCCTGGGCTCCTCTAAACCTCCTGTGGTATCTGGCACCAAGTTGTTAGCAGCAGGTCCTGTAAGTAAGGTGGGTCCTCCATAGATCAGACTTGTTTTTCTAGCACAACCCATAGATGCTTTATCCGATTGAGATCTGGGGAACTGAGAGCAAGTCAACATCTTGAAATTCTGGTCAAACCATTGCTGAACAACTTTTGCTGTGTGGCAGGGTGCATTATCCTACTGAAAGAGGCCACTGCCATCAGAGAATATGGTTGCCATGAAGGGTTATACTGTATACGGCCTTTAACAACCTTTAGGTAGGTGGTAAATGTCAAACCAACATCCACATGATTGTCAGTACCCAATGTTTCTCAGCAGAACATTTCCCAGGGCCTCAGACTGCTTCCAGCAGCTTGCCTTCTTCCCACAGGTAAACAATGCACACACACCCAGCCTTCCATATGATCTAAAATAAAATGCAATTCATCAGACTATGCCACCTTCTTCTATCACTTCATGGCACTCACATACCCTTTGTAGGCACTTTTGGTGGTGAGCTAGCATGGGCATTTAGTCTGGTCTATGGCTATAAAGCAAGCTACAATGCATTGTGTGTTCTGGCACCTTTCTCTCAAGGCCAGCATTAACTTTTTCAGCAATTTGTTCTATAGTAGCTCTTCTGTTGGATAAGACCAGACGGGCCAGCTTTTGCTCCCCATGCACATAATAAGTCTTGGGCAGCCATGACCCTGTCACTGGTACAGCAGTTGACCTTTATTGAACCACATTTAGTAGGTACTAACCACTGCATACCAGGAATACCCCATAAGACCTGCCATTTTGGAGATGTTCTGACTGAGTCATCTAGCTTTCACAATTTGGCTCTTGTCAAAGTCGCTCAGATCCTAACGCTTGTCCATTTTTCTTGCTTCCAAAACATTACATTCAAGAACAGGTTGTTCTGTTGGTGCCTAATGGGATACTCCTTGACAGGTGGCATTGCAAAGAGATAATCAGTTTTACTCACATTACCTTTTTGTAGTTGTGTCTGACCAACATAGATGGCATATGTTTAAACCATTTACTCACCGAACAACATTAATGCATTTTTACTGTATGTTGGAATTAAAGCAGAAACTAAAAAGTCAAAATGTGATATGTGTTTAAAACTGCATTGGCAGCATAAAATGATTTTACTGTTTTGTAGCAAAATAAATAATTGCTTCCGAGGGATTAAAATGACAAAAAAAAGAGATGAATCATATTGGATTAACTAATGTGTGCAAGGTCTTAAACACTAAACAGCATTACCAGAAGACTCATGCTTTACTTTTTATTCACCCAAGAACAAAAATAATTTCCTACTGTACAAAATATGGTTTTACACAAAACTGAGTTGACTAATGGAGAGATTACTGACAACTCCTTTGGAATCTCATCACAGGAATTACACGAAATTCTATTAACTGCAGATCCACAATGTCCTTCAGTTTTTCCAGTGCAGCTTTCCTGAGAGGTGTAAAAGACCTGGACCTGACAGACAGGTCCTTCTTACTCAAATCTGTTTCATAGTGGGGTCTCACTGAATGAATTAAATTTTACAATAGTTACAAAATGCATACGACTAAAGTATCTGTTAGAGCTGTGATTAAGTTTTGATTTACTATTCATTATTATTGCTTAGGTGGCACAGTGGGTAGCACGGCTGCCTCGCAGTTAGGAGACCCAGGTTCGCTTCCCGGGTCCTCCCTGCGTGGAGTTTGCATGTTCTCCCCATGTCTGTGGGGGTTTCCTGCCCGGGGTTTGTTTCCTGCCTTGCGCCCTCTGTTGGCTGGGATTGGCACTAGCAGACCCCTGTGACCCTGTAGTTAGGATATAGCGGGATGGATGGATATTATTGCTTATTTGACAGATGTACAGTACCTCACAAAAGTGAGTACACCCCTCACATTTTTGAAAATATTTTATTATATCTTTTCATAGGACAACACTGAAGATATGACATGTTGATACAATGTAAAGTAGTCCGTGTACAGCTTGTATAACAGTGTAAATTTTCTGTCCCCTCAAAATAACTCAACACACAGCCATTAATGTCTAAACCACTGGCAACAAAAAGGAGTACACCCCTAAGTGAAAAATGTCCAAATTCTGCCCAATTAGCCATTTTCCCTCCCTGGTGTCATGTGACTCGTTAGTGCTACAAGGTCTCAGATGTGTTAAATTTGGTGTTATCGCTCTCACTCTCTCATACTGGACATTGGAAGTTCAACATGGCACGTCATGGCAAAGAACTCTCTGAGGATCTGAAAAAAGCAATTGTTGCTCTACATAAAGATGGTAGAGGCTATAAGACGACTGCCAACACCCTGAAAGTGAGCTGCAGCACAGTGGCCACGACCATCCAGCGGTTTAACAGGACAGGTTCCATTTAGAACAGGCCTTGTCATGGTCAACCAATTTAAAGTAGTCTGTGTACAGCTTGTATAAGTGTAAATTTGCTGTCCCCTCAAAATAACTCAACACACAGCCATTAATTTCTAAACTGCTGGCAACAAGAGTGAGTACACCCCTAAGTGAAAAATGTCCAAATTTTTCCCAAAGTGTCAAATTTTGTGTGGCCACCATTATTTCCCAGCACTGCCTGAACACACTTGGGCATGGAGTTCACTAGAGCTTCACAGGTTGCCACTGAAATCCTCTTCCACTCCTCCATGACGACATCACGGAGCTGGTGGATGTTAGAGACCTTGCGCTTCTCCACCTTCCGTTTGAGGATGCCCCACAGATGCTCAATAGGGTTTAGGTCTGGAGACATGCTTGGTCAGTCCAACACCTTTACCCTGTTTTTCTTTACCAAGGCGGTGTTTGTCTTGGAGGTGTGTTTGGGGTCGTTATGTTGGAATACTGCCCTGAAGCCCAGTTTCTGAAAGGAGGGCATCATGCTCTGCTTCAGTATGTCACAGTACATGTTGGCATTCATGGTTCCCTCAATGAACTGTAACTCCCCAGTGCCGGCAGAAATCATGCAGCCCCAAACCACGACACTGCCACCACCATGCTTGACTGTAGGTAAGACACACTTGTCTTTGTACTCCTCACCTGGTTGCTGCCACACACGCTTGACACTATCTGAACCAAGTAAGTTTAGCTTGGTCTCATCAGACCACAGGACATGGTTCCAGTGATCCATGTCCCTAGTCTGCTTGTCTTCAGCAAACTGTTTGCGGGCTTTCTTGTGCATCATCTTTAGAAGAGGCTTCCTTCTGGGACGACAGCCATGTAGACCAGTTTGATGCAGTGTGCCGTGTATGGTCTGAGCACTGACAGGCTGCACCCCCACCTCTTCAACCTGGTGTTGGCAATCTTCTTATAGCCTCGGCCATCTTTATGTAGAGAAACAATTCTTTTTTTTCAAATCCTCAGAGAGTTCTTTGCCATGAGGTGCCATGTTGAACTTCCAGTGCAGTATGAGAGAGTGTGAGAGCGATAACACCAAATTTAACACACCTGCTCCCCATTCACACCTGAGACCTTGTAACACTAATGAGTCACATGACACCGGGGAGGGAAAATTGCTAATTGGGCAGAATTTGGACATTTTTCACTTAGGGCTGTACTCCTTTTTGTTGCCAGCGGTTTAGACATTAATGGCTGTGTGTTGAGTTATTTTGAGGGGACAGCAAATTTACACTGTTATACAAGCTGTACACGGACTACTTTACATTGTATTAAAGTGTCATATCTTCAGTGTTGCCCTATGAAAAGATATAATAAAATATTTACAAAAATGTGAGGGGTGTACTCACTTTTGTGAGATACTGCACTTACCTTGTGTGATTTACAAAAACAAAAAATTAATTACAGTTGCTTATATGGAAACTAAAATCATATTTGCCTGCTCACATTTATTGTCAAGTCTGCTGAAGAACATACATTTGCACTGCATTGTAAACTGTTTGTTTTTCTATATTGTAATACATAAGACATTGAATGTTGCAATATTTCAACTTCCTTTTTAATTAGTAAGATGGTGAGAGGACAAGTTTAAACAAGAAATCCTATATTCATGCCCAGACTACCCAATTTAAATTAATGAACTTTCTTTACGTGTTTTGTACCAAGAATTTACATTCCATCCAAAGAGAATTTTAGTTTTATGCCCACTGATGCTATGATAATATCTGGCCCCAAGCATTAATGAACTGATTTGATTATAGTATTTAAAACTATAAGGGACTGCTGGTGTCCTGTTATCTGTGAGAAGTAAGCCTTGTGATTTAGGGTTGGTTCACTTACATTAGCTCTGCACAACTGAATACATGAATCAGATATTATATATATAAATCCTAGGGTGAGACAAGACTTTTTCAGAGAGATCATTTCAAGTCCCACGAGACAAGACTTTGTGCCAGGAGATTTAACCACGCCCATGGTGACTCTTATAAATTTTTACCTTTTCCTCATTTTAATACAAGATATACAATCTATTCATTTCCTTCAATGTAGTCCTTTTCTGGACAATAATTTTATACGTCAATGAATAAGCAAAGAAGGGGCAACGCATCAAAAGGAGGCCAAAAAGCACTGAAGAGAAAAGAATTCAAAAAAGAACAATAATAATCTAAGTGCAGATTTGGAAAATAAGGAGTTATAATCAGCCTGAACCAAGTTGAACTGAAAACCTAACAGGTCCAAGAGGGGGGCGGAAATAAAAGACAAAGAGTAGAAGACAAAGTAGAATGTCGTAAAGAAGTCTAAAAACGTTGGTGTGATACACATGCAGAGCAGGTTAGAGATTATGAAAGTACTACAATTCAAAAGTCTAAAAAAACTGATAGTAAAGATCACATTAGCGCTAACAAACAAATTATTACTTGGTGAAATAACAGAACAGCAAAAAGAGATTGATTATATGGACAAAGGTGATATGACAGAAGTATGTAGATATTGTTTGGTTTTAAAGCTTAAATCAGAGACTTGTACTCGTGTTGCCATCAGGGAAAAGTAGTGTTTCTTCCCAATGAAGAGGCATATCTGCGAGAAATAAAAGATTTGTTATTTGGAGAAAGTGAAACCCACAAACACTACAGGCAAAATATCTACATCTAAATATGCACATCATTCAATGCTCAAAACAGATTTACATGAGAATCTGTGGTCCCAAAACAATTCAAGATACTACAAGCTTAATTTCAAAGAAACCATAATTCGTTCAGGTTTATATTTATGATCACGGAGAAGTGATGCAACATAGAATCGAAAGAGTTAAATGATCAGACGCATTACAAATTTTACAGCCAATAATGGTTACAAATCCATAGGTCCAAAAGTATCGCACTTTACAAAAATTTTGTCTGAAAAACATGGACAAAAGTTTTCTTGGATTTCAACAACATCTGACCAATTGTCAGTGATAACAGTTTCAAAAGACGGAGATAAAGACAGAGTTGATATTCGTGTTATTCCAAAAGAGCACAGCACGATTTGTCGCCAGCGGCAGATCCAGGAAATGACTTAGCATGTAGGGCCCACAGGGGGTTTGCAATCGAAGCGAGCAGAGCCCCATTGTGTGTGTGTGTATATTTTTTATATATATATATATATATATATATATATATATATATATATATATATATATATATGTGTGTGTGTGTGTGTGTGTGTGTGTGTGTGTGTGTGTATATATATATGTATATGTGTGTGTGTGTGTGTTCCATGTGAAGGACTGGCACATTACCCAAGATTGGTACCAGTCTTATGACCAATGCTAAGACAGGTTTTAGCTCCACCAAACCTGGAAATAGACTGATTGGGTAAATAAAATGGCTTGAATATAATAGCAAAACAGTTAAAATACACTGGCTACAGGAAGCATAGAACAAGCATGACAACATCTATTTCAACATTTAATGTTATTTTAAGCACCTTATTTACAACAAGAACTTTGCTCTGTACACAGTTTAGCTTGTGAATATACAGAAACATACTGAACATTAGCAGACTAAAGCAAGAGCAAGGCTCTCATTTTTATATTTTTCACTAACATGTATGCTCATTAAAATGTCTAGTATTAAAAAAAGTACACCAACAAAAACACATAATGATATCACTGATTTACTATTACAAAATGTGTGTGCTACAAAGCACTAAAATGTAACACTACCTATATTAAAGCAAGCAGAAATACACTGAACAAAACTACATAATGTGCAATTAATTTTAAATACTCTGCATACACAGATTGCTAACTTTAAAAATATTTTGAAGTATAAACATCTAGAGACAAAACAAGCATAACTGTTTCGGTTTCATTTGGTATATACAAAGTTGAGCACAATTAAGCAAAATGCAAAATCACCACTTTAAGATGTTCGAGTTTATAACAAGAACTTTTAAACAAGAAACAATGTTACTTTTTTTTTTCTTTTAAACTCAATTCATAGGTTTGGAATTCAGAACACAACATACTTACATTTGTAGAAAAATACAGCAACAGATAACATTTAAAAATTAAAAAGAATATTTCTGAGATGTATGCAGTCATTTCCAAATTCATTACCAGTGTATTATGGCACTTTGATCAAAAGGCTTACTATACTTAGTCTGTGATCATACAAACTGGTCTAACATGTCTGTTTCATTGAAGGATTTGATGCTTTTTGGTTCTTTTTGTTTCTTACCATTACAAGGCAGCAATTTGTTAAGAAGACAAAGTAATACATTTATGGCAACAGTTTTAATATTAGCATATCCATTGCTAATGACTGTAAATAAATTAGAAAACAAATGCTCGCTGTGATTATCATCTTTGAATTACAATAGTGATTACTACTATACTTTATGGACCAAATACTATCAAGATTGTACAAAGAAGTATACATGAAATAAAGTATCCCATCTTTAGAGTAGAAGAGTGCAACGTTGGAGCTTATACAACCCTTGGGGTCTTTTTTTAAGAAATCTGTTTAGTATATCCATTCGATTTAGATTTAATCATTTGGTGTAGTTTTGGCTGGTTTAAAAAAAATCTACTTTTTTAAAAATTGCTTTAACTATGATTGTGAAGAAAAAAATACTCCTTAAAGTGTAACAATATAATCCTGTATATAAAAAGCCTAGTGTTTAAAGTTTTGATGCCAGGTTTCCATTATGAAACTTGAGTGACAACTGGAATATCTATTTCAATTGTTGATAACCTAGACCGAGAGGAATATGGAGGAGATGCATAAGAATGAGATGGATAACTATGAACACTGGCAGGCTGTGAAGGTAGTGGCTGCCAAAAAGGAGATGGCAATGCCTTGCAAGCACAGTACCACAACATTAACAGACAAGAAGTGAAAAGCATCCCCCCAGCACTAGCAATCGCTAAATATGTTGCTGTGCTGGTTGCATAAATACTTGCATATTTTTTGTTCATGTCATTGGTCTGGAAAATAACCCAAACAGATGGAGTAAGGCTCAGGGCTCCAGACAGAAAAAACAGTAAAGCAGCTACTAGATGACAACCTGCACTGTTTACAAGGCACTTGGCAAGGTTGATGTTAGGAGCTTCACGTCCAAAGGCTGTGTTACATATACCGATCAAACATAACAGAGCAGCTAAGCTAGCAAAGAAAATGCTAAATGGAAGGGCAAACTGGAGTACTCGCAGATCCAGCTGGTCCATGTTAGAATACCAATCAGTCTCGTATAGAGCACATTCAGAGTCTCCCTCTATCCGGAAACATTTTATCCACAAGCCAATGCTCACCGAAACATTTTTGGCATTTTTGTTGAAAGAGATGAGTCTCATTAATCTCCAGTTTGGTGCAACTGTAGCAGTTATTAGTCCAGCTACAGAGGCCATCCCAAATATATATGCAAACACAGTGGCTGCATGAATGTTGCGACAAGCCATTATGGTGACTTTGAATCCTAATGGGGGGAAAAAAGACATAGAAATAGATTAGTATTAAAAGGTATATACAGTATATGAATATAACAACAACAACATTTATTTATATAGCACATTTTCATACAAACAGTAGCTCAAAGTGCTTTACATATTAAAGAATAGAAAAATGAAAGACACAATTATAAAACAAAATAAATCAACATTAATTAACATCGAATAAGAGTAAGGTTCAATGGCCAGGGGGGACAGAAAAAACAAAAAAACTCCAGGCGGCTGGAGAAAAATAAAATCTGTAGGGATTCCAGACCATGAGACCGCCCAGTCCCCTCTGGGCATTCTACCTAACATAAATGAAACAGTCCTCTTTGTATTTAGGGTTTTCATGGAAGGAGTTGATATAAAGCTTAAAAACATTGTGCTGATCCAGTCCTACAAGTTAATTTTGTAGGCTATCAAACCTATTAAAATATGTCTCCTGGTCGGGTTAAAACAGTTGTTAAAGGGGCATAGACTAAAACACAAAATTCCCAGAGGAAACTATAAACCTATTCTAAAACGCAGATTTCATCAGCCTCTGTAAACACTTGAGATTTGTACACGCAGCATTTTATGTAAACACATAGAAGTTAACTTTTGAAAAGTTAATCTTGAGTAACAGAGTGTATTTTTCCATTGTTAAAAACAGAATGAACATTGTTAATTTTCACTAAGCTTAGAGTTTGGTCTCTCTACAGAATACAGTGAAATCCTTACTCGCATGCACACTTACATGCAACACGTCAGCACTCTCTGGAACCATAATAAGCGAGTGTTAGCGCCGCACCTTGAAACTTATGTCTTCCGTATCTAAAATAACTACCTTAACTTGAAGTTAGAATTCTAATTAGAGAAGATTCATCAGCCTCAGTAATACCATTGGTTTTGTTGCTCTTCTCCTACTACTGTGCAATACTTAATGCAATCCTTTGCTTGCTGCCCCTTCACTATGGAGATTTAAATTTTCCTTGCTTTTATGTGAAATTTTCTAGTCTAATCAGAGGGCATACACAGAATATCTTTTAGCAGTTCTTACTGCATTAGGCTAATAGTTAACAAATATTTCTAATATTTCAGATATTTTCTAAGCATGCATGTTATGGATTGCATTCTTATGAAGCAATTACAGTTAAACGTATTTATGTTTTAATTAAATTTGTGAAGCTAGTTTAATATTTTTCTTATTTAATTATACAGTATAGCAAATTACAAATGCAGAACTTAAAGAGTTAATGCATTATTGGTATTTAGTTGTCCATTTGCATAAGAGGGAAAAAATGCTCAATTCCAACAAAAAACAAACGCAAACTGAAAAATGTGTAGCATATGGCCATCTGTATATAATTAAAGTGTGTGTTATAAGGCACAATCCATTTGCCTCTGATCCTGAAAAAGCTGTTACTGTATAGGTATAATGCATAGATATGAAAAGCCAATCAAGACTCAAATGAAGTACTCAGAAAGCTCAATGCTGAAATCAGCATTGTCTGTACTGTTAAAAGGAACTCAAGCAAACCGATGGCAGCACAAGTTACTCCACTAGTTTTGATGACAATAATGACTCCTGCCCCCTCCTGCAGCCACATTACTTGTTTTGTGCAGCAACTTTAAAAAAGCTGCCAATGCATATAAATTGAAATGACTGTAGATTATTGTCGGCATTTTAGTATTTAGACAGCCAGAAAATGCTGAGAAAGAGGGGAATGACTGTTTGAGCACTGCTGCATTGCGACAGAAGTGAATAGCTTCATGCAATATGAAACAATTGATATGACAAAAAATGAAAAACAATTATTGAAGAACACTTAAAAACAACAAAAAAGACATTCTTTATGAGAAAGGCCAGCTGTCAGAAAAGCGATGGTCTAAAACTGAACCAGACAGTAGTTTTGCATTGTTCTTTTCATATTTAGACCTAAATGTGAATATAACAAATAGCAAAGAATTTCTGGGCAGTGCTTAAGTTCTTGGATATTGATGGTATATGGGAAGTACATGTTTAAAGAAAAGGCTTTCAAGATGAAGAAAATAAAAGTCTGTCCTGCACCTTAAGTGTGTTTTACAGGTATTACTGTAAACCAAACATTATTGTTTTATAGCAGCAAGTTTAATTCCAGCAAAAACTGTACCTACTTGCTAGTAAACAGTATATATCCTAGTATACAGTAAACTTAAGTCTCAAAACAATTTCTCTCAGCTGGTGTCTTTAATATCTTTAATAATACATAAATTAATATAATAAGTTAACATAATACCATAACTGTAACAGACTTTTAGTGATTTTCTGTCATTTGTTGTCAACTTTAAAATCTAGACTGATAGTCATTCATATCTCAGCGTTGGAGAATGTGTCACCATGCTTTCATCCTAACAGCCTATTTAAGGCTATTTATGACACAGTTCTTCCTTCCCCCTCAAAAAACTTACATTTGATTGGAAGTATAAAAAAATTCTAGTTTAGCTGTGAATCAGAAAGGATGGCAAGTTGAATAAGGCCTCAAATTGTAGAACTGTAACAGATATAGAAAAGCACCAGCAGTACAGAACACAAAAGGAAGAAGCTGCGGCCTTATGCTAAAGGAATTTTGTTGCCATAAATATGTAAATTGGGAAAAATGAAATTAGATTTAATAGTAATGTAAAGATGCTGACTGTACAGCTAAAAAGACACTAGCACTTACATTTAAAAAACAATGTAGGGCCAGTAATAGGGATGTCCTGATCAAGTAATTTTGAACTCAGTTGAGATCTGATATCTGCTAATACCAAGTCACAATGTGATTCTTGTATTTTAGTAAATAATACATTTGAACAGTGGAGATGTATATGGTCGACAACTGAATAGCTCTGCAGTGCATTAAGAAAAACTGCCTGCATCCAAGCTGTTCCTTAATGTTTTTTTAACAAAATAAACAAACTTAAAGATGTCTTTGTAAATAGCTCCTCTTAAAAGTGTTAATTTTATAAATACCAAGCTATAGACCACAGGTGTTAACTGTCCATTTTTTACTAACAAAATGAAACCCTGTAGGCTTATTGTGCAGCAACAATAAAAACATAAAAATAAAGATTACCTTAAAATACATACCTTTTTAACCAATAAAATATGTAAAGAAAAGGTTTATCCACAATACTAACACATAAAAGTAAAATAAAATGCTTCTCATAAATACGAGCCATTGTATTATTTAATTTCTTCTGTAATGTGCTTGCCTGAAAAAAAGCTTAGTTAAAAAAAAAAAAAAACATTTTTAACACTACTACAGTTTATATACATTTATTTTATTTATACAGGCGTGCTTTTTTTTTCTTGAGGTTCAATTATGAATATGGATTACCACTTTTAATTATGTAGTAGTTTTTAACCAAAACTTACACTGTATGACACACACACACACAGTACAAACCCTAAGCTACAAATTTAACAAATATACACAAGATGCTTATCAAGAAAAAACAAGGCTAACATATTTAACACATTTACAAACAAAATAGACAAATTTGTTTACTAAGCAACAAGTTCAAATTATTCTTTATCATTTCTTCTTTTTCTATTTGAAAACATAAGCTGCTGTACTTAACACAAGTTCTCCGCATCCAAACTCAGACAGGCAGTGTTCATTTTAATTAAAGTAGCATTTTTTCTAATTGTACAGGATGACTTCTCCGATTCCTTTTTCTCAGTTTAGAATTCCACTTTCTTTAATGTAAAGAAAGAATATATTCTGGTCCTCTGTCTCTCTACCTGTCTCTGGTAAAGTCAACCTTGCTCTTACTGCTTGCTCTCAGTTTACAGTCCTTCTCAGTAAAATTTTGTCAGCCTAGATTGGCAGTTAATCAATCGGGACTTCCCTAGCAAATAATGATCAAAATCCTTATTGAAAGAGAGGACAAAATGAATAAAGGCAGCCAAATGACTAACTGCATTTGTGTTGTGCTCTATATTAATACCTATTTTGGAACTCTAAAATCAAGACCACCGTTCTTTTATGCTAAACTTACCAGGTCAGGTTGGGGATCACTGGTACAGCACGTTGCAGCATCCACCCTACGACGAAACAGCTTAAGATCCTGGTTGGCAACACTAATCCCATATCCCCCAGCCCCCCTACAGACATGTGGTCCAGTGCAACCCTCCGTAAATGACCCTCTATCTGCTGCAGCCGTGTTATGTGGGCGTGCCCTTGGCCTGTTCCAGCCACTTGTGTCCTCAATAATGAGTATCCTGCTAGCTGGATCACCCTCAGAGAATCATGCCACATTGCCATAACTGCTGCTCCCTCACAATGCAGGCAATGTGCCTTGTTTGGGACTTCACAAGCAACCACTCATTCAACACAAAGTCAAACCTGTAGTACCCAAGGATTCTCCAAAGAGACACAGTACCAAAGGAGTCCAGTCGTCATCTCGGGTCACTTGATAGCGTCCATGTCTCGCAACCATATAGCAAGACAGGAAGCACCAGGACCCTAAAGACTTCAATCATTGTCCTTCTGCATAGATGCCGGGGGCACCACACACCCCACTCTAGCGAACTCATGATCCCCCATGCCCTCCCAATCCATCTATTGACTTCATAATAAGAGTCACCAGAGGCAAAGTCAAGATCAGTGAATCTTTCTTCACCAACAGATACCCCACGACCTTGCCCAACACCCAGTCCATACAAGCATTGAACAGAGTAGGAGCAAGAACACACCCTGATGAACCCCAGAATCAACTGGGAAAAATGCAGAGGTTCTGCCTCCGCTCTGTACAGCTCTCACAGTACCAGTGTACAGGCCAGCCATGATATCCAGCAACCTTAGGGGATCCCACGAAGTCTCAGGATGTCCCACAGAGCAGCTTGATCAACTAAGTCGAAAGCTTTACTAAAACCGACAGAGAAGGCAAAGAAATTCTGCTGATATTTGCATTTGTGCTCCATGAGAACCCTCAGTGCCTGGATGCGGTCGATGGTAGACTTCTTAGGCATAAAACCAGACTGCTCCAGCCACTGGTAGGTGAGCGAGTGATCACTGAGGACGACCCAAGCAAGGACCTTACCAGGCTCCAAGATCAGTGTTATCCCCCTGTAGTTGCTGCAATCCTGGTGATCACCCTTCCCTTTCCAGATAGAGACGATAAGTCCCATTTTCCAGTCAGTTGGGATGAGGCCAGTCTCCCAAATAGAAGAAAAGATTGCTTGCAATTCCAGGAGGACAGCCTTACCACCAGCATGGAGAAGTTCACCCCGGATACCACAGATCCCTGAAGCCTTGCCTACCTTCACCTAGTTCACCACCTGTGCAATCTCAGTGAGATTGGGTGGTTCACAGCTAATTGGAGGATCAGCCTCAAGAACCAAGGACCCAGAGACGTCCAACGTCCTAGCCGGAGAATCAGCATTAAACAGCTGCTCAAAGTAGCCAGCCCAGCAGGTCACAACTGCAGTGTCATCCGTAAGGACCGTTCCATCAACCGCCCCTGACTACAACTCTAAGAACAACAGATTTGGATTTGTGTAATGCTTTGATTCGTCTGTAAGCAGGATGTGGGTCACTAGACTATAGATAGTGGTTCACTTGCTTACAGATTCCTCTAACAAATGCCTCATCTGCCCTTAGAGCCCTCGTAGCCATCCTTCTCAGTAGGGCTGTGCGATATGACCAAAATCTTATATCCCGGTATTTCATTTAATATCCCGATATCACGATATAGTACATTTTCTTTGTATTCAGTGAATAGTTTATATAATCACCACTCCTTTTTTTCATTTAAATTAAAAAAATCAAAAATGAGAAGTACTCAACTTGTAATTATTTCTGTTCTTTTATTTAGAACATTTGAGCAAATGTTTGACTTAGAATGTAAACATAAAATGTTAATGTATCAAATATAAAACACTTTTCAAAAACAAATTACTAAAGGCCCAATATAAAATACTGCTATATAAAATGCCTGACATAAACAAAATGTGAACTGTAGCAGCAATAACTCTCACAACATATATTAAATATAAAAGGATCAAAGCACTAACAACTAAACTATATAAGGCCAATAAACCCTTTAAACAAAATAAATACAAGTCTAACATTAACTGTCAAAACCAAATGTAAACATTGTACTTCAAACTGTAGCAGCAATAAGGCTTACGACAAAAATATATTAAATATATAATATTAAATATAATATTTTTTAGGCTACATTCTAGTAAAATGTTAATTTGCACATTAGGGTGGCAAATCTCCGTTAATGAGTTACAGCTGATCGCCCCGTGCGTGGGACTGGACGGCGCTAGCGCGTTGATGACGTCCAGCCCCAAGCACGGGCGATCCGCGGTAACTCGTTAACGGGGATTTGCCGTGTTAATGCAGTTGTGGCGTAAACGTAATTTTAACAAGATTAACGCTGCAGGGAAAATTGTGCCTTAAGCAAATTGTTTTGGTAGCAATTAATCTTCCAAGCTTTTAACATGCTCGTTTAAATAATACCTTTACAACTGTAATATCCTACGTGGCCTGCCTCTCAGTTGTAAACTCTCTGCATGCTCGCTCACGTGCTTTTTGCGGAGGTGGTAGAAGAGGTTTGTCGTGTTGGAGTCTGTGGTAGCGATCGGTTTGCAGCATAATTTGCACAGTACCGTTTTCTGGTCCGTGTCAGACTCTTCAAATCCAAACCATCTCCATACTACAGAGGTAGCCCCTCGTTTAGGAACAAGGTCCTTCTGTGTGGAGCTACCTGGTGTTGCCTCATCTTCATCAGCCATGCTAGTGTGTCTGCATCCACGTGGTGGCCATCAAAACAATGAAAAAAATATTGCCGTAAACAGTTTATTTTGCGACACCACGAAACAAACGATAGCGTAATGTGCAGCGATAGACGTTTTCATATTGTCATCCGATATATATCGTTATATCGAACAGCCCTACTTCTCAGTTCATGGTACAGGCCGGAGTTGCCATCAAGCTGTGCAGTGCAGCTCCTCTTGATGAAAGCCAGAGAGCCCTGCAAGAACACCTGCTTCTGGGAACACCGGTAACACCAACACAATCCTCAGCAACCTTTAGGATCTTGTCACGGAAGGTCTCCTACATCACATCAGGATCGGCAGTTGCACCCAAATCCGCAAGTTCCTCACACAAAATTTTTGGAAACATGTCAAACATCCAGGTCCAGCCTCATTTTCCTAGTAGGTGATAACCTATTGGACCTAAGCGGTTTGTGAATTCTGACCACTTGTTGTTGCTACACTAAACTTAAAACTTTACTATTTTTGCTCAAAATATACAATTGCCACATAGTTTACAGATCGTTTGCCAGTTTTATGATTCATAAAAATATACACCTACTAAAATGAAGAGGTTTGGCAATACTAATTTGATAAAATATTTAAGAGTACATTATGTAGCAGAATACATAGATTTTCAGCAACTTAGACTTTTAGGCAAAGTGACAATAACACTGAATCTAAAACATGCAACTTTCACATTTGCATGGGGATAAACATTTCAAAATTCTAGTGTGAGTGAACCTGCTGTTAACAAGAGAAAGCATTACTTCTGGATATGATAAAATCAGAACATTCCTCCGGGTCTGAGGGCCATTAACTAAGGTGTAGATGAGGTCATGGTTTACTGCATTAATAGCTAAAAAGAAAATCACAAACATTTCTGTTGGTGCACAAAAAGCAATAAAGACGGTGTCTCGAGTGTGTGAATGGGTGATCATTTGCTCACATTAAACATTAACAACACCCATACAGATACAATAGGCTTTTTTGTTTTTAGGAGCCAATCAGTACATGTATAATGTAGGCCCTGGCCAATTTCTGTATTGAGTAACCAACCGCACAACCAGAATTATAACCTTTATGCAAAGTATGTGACATGAAAGGAAAAGTGATGTGGTGTGAAATGCAGTACAAGCATTAGTTCATATGAGACAATCAGGCACCCAGTAGCCCCTAGCACTGCTTCAAAGCAATCATGACTTAAAGGGGAAGATGAATGCTTCAACGCAGTGCATGGTGCATCGCACCAGGGAGGTGGCTATAAGGACTCCATCTTCACTGATAACTCTCCAAAGCCCAAACTACTAACAGATTTGTAAGACAGTGCCAGTGCTTGTGGTCAACAAATCAGCACAATTCATCAACTGAGCCCCAGCCATGAAAATAGATACCTTGAAATAGGAGCTAGAAAAAGTTCCAGACCAAACATGGCCTGTGTTCCTGCAGCAAAAATGCTACAAATGTTGCTAAGTCTCTGGTTCCTGGAAAATATTCTTGTGGTGGAAAAGTGCCTAATGAGGACCCCATACACAGACATGTCTGTGGATTTAAACACAGATGCCAATAGCAGTGAGAAAGGTTCTGACCAGCTTTACCACAGTTGATATTACATATTTATTTTGGACGGCATCTTTTGTGTATTTTGTTGGTAGTGGTGAAGAGCAAGGGATGACTATATTATGTTACTATGTACAAAATAATTAATTTTATTACTTTTAGTGATTTCTCCTTTAATGTTGAAATCATTTATAAATATGTAGTCTGTGCTAATGTGAATTAACTTTGCACAGCAGTGCTTTGTAATAAGCCTGGACTTGGTAAGCTATTCCCTACCAAATGCTAGGCAAAGTAGGAAACATTTTCATTTTGGTGATGGCTCACTGAACCCAGTTCTGGCAGCTAAATCTAATTTAAATAGTTTAATTCACTTTGTTAGTGCACAGCATTACTTGATAGCCAGATTACACAATGAATTGCCAGATGTGATTATACTTAGAGAATATTAACAAAACCAAAAACTATCCCCAGCATTTTGTCAGATGTATTTTATTTGAAATTTCTGTGGTTAATTAAGGATTGTGCACAGCAGTCAAAACATATTTTATTGAACAATTATTGAAACAAGAGATTTATACAGCCCCAGACCTCACAGGTTACATTTACAATTAGATTTGGTTCAGCCACTACCATAAAAAAATAATAAATAAAAATAACCCTAGCCAGCAGAAATCCAATGTTGTGTAACTGTAAAACCTATCCATATGTTTTGCTTTTGTGCTATTTATTAAATAAAAAAAAAATGTAGAGAAAGGGAATGCTAAAGCTGTAGGAAGCCATGACCATTCATAAAACCAATAATTAATTAACACGAATAGAACTGGGGTTCTATCATGCTGGTTATTATGTGCCATTTCTCTTTCATTCTGACAAGATAGGTTCAATATTTATTTATATTGGTTATACCATAAATCTTTGAAAGCATCTTAAAAAATGCTTACTTGAAAAAGTCACCAAATTTAGTGGTTAAACTACATCAGTAAAGTAGAATTAAAGAATGGTGATATATTTTGACAAAAAACATTAACAACATTCCCAGATCATTAAATAAAATCATTACTCCACTCCACCACTGTGGTGGACAATGAACAACTCACAGACCCAATCCTGAACCAAAAACATGCATAGAAGGAATATTTGCTTGGTGTACTCATTTTAACCCAGTTAAATGTTTACTACTATTGTAAAACATAGAAAACACTACAGACATAAAATGTATGAAATAACACGTGGGGGAATTACAGTATGCTGTGACTAATACAATGTTATATAAGTTTTGATTTGTTTTTTAGATTCTTTAAAGTGGACCCTTTTTGCTTTGGTGACAGCATTTGCACACTTTTGGCATCTTCTCAGCCAGTTATGTGATGCAGCCACTTTGGATGCTTTTCTATATTTGTGTTCATTTAGAAGCAGTAACATAATATAGGAGAAATCTGTGGTGGATAAATAAGTGGATAACAAAGTTACAAAGGAAAAACAGCTGTATAATTCATACAATATTACAAACACCACCACTAATCATAAGGCGTAAGAGGGTTACAGTAACAGTTAAAAAACACATTAGGAAGCCTAAACGGCAGTTAAGAGAGAAATACTACAGAAAAGGTGAAAGGTAATACAAAGAGATTCTTTAAAGATTTTAGTAGTTAAAGAACAGTCAAGGAGTAACATTATGAACATTTTTTTATATTTATGCTATAAAGGGTATAAGAAATCCAATTTACTTTAATCCTGTATGTTACTCTTTGACTACTGGACACCTGCCACAGCACTTACTGTAACTAGCACATTGCTTTACAAACTTATCAAACTGGGCTGCTCTACACACTTGATCTACTTTCTACAAGCTGTCTTTTACATTATAACCTACTAGGGGGTTTTGCCCCCTGCTCACCAACCCCCGGGCCTGCGCTATTTGCTAGCCTTTTTGCAGTTCTGCCGCTCGAGTATGGGGATGCGGATGTACAATTTAAACAGATTTTTATTTTCATGGAAATTGTTACATATGCATAATAGAACTAACTATTTTACTTTACAGAGAGTAATTAACCATATTAGAAAATAGCAAAACGTAATAATTTGAAAGTAAACTATGTTTCATGTTGCATTAGAGTTATTCATTGCGTAATACAATTTTGTTCTGTTTGGCTTTGAAATGAACATGCAAATATTTTTTAAACTAACACCTTTACTGTAAAACTTCAGTAAAAACAATTTTTTGAATTTAATTTTCTTCAATATCACATTGAATTTTGATTTTGCGTTTGGACTTTCATTGTGACAATGCAATGTATAACTGCCTGTGACTGAATTTCCTTTCTTCCTCACTATTAAACAAGACGACTTTTTCAAATGTTTGGCTCTGAGATTTGTTAATTGTCTTTGCAAAAGCTGTTCTAACGGGAAACTGTTAACGTTTTAATATGAATGGCATATCAACATCTCCTTTGTTGTCTAATGTTATTTGTGGAAGATGTACTACATTACCTTTCTTGGATACAGTAATCCCTCCTCGATCGTGGGGGTTGTGTTCCAGAACCTCCCACGAAAGGTAAAAATCAGCGAAGTAAAAACCATATGTTCATATGGTTATTTTTATATATTTTAAGCCCTTATAAACTATCCCACACTCTTATAAACATTTCCAGTTATACAGCATAAACCCTTTGTATTCTCTTAGATATTAGGTAAGATTCGTCGAAATTATGTATGTAAACACACTGTTTATATACAGTAAAACCTAAATATTATTTTAAAGGTATTGAGCGTCTCCGATATCACATATGTTACAGCTATTACGACAGACAGGCCACCAGCAATAAACACGTACAATGCAAGAAAAACTGTATACAGTAAAATGTGTGTACAGTGACACTAAACATATGTACATGTAATAAGTACTGTACGTAGAAAATTAATTATGGTTAGTCACCAACAATGACACGACGACTTGTCCGATAACGAGTTTAATTTTACTGCACAACAAAGGATAGCGTCACAGCTCTTCTAAAGGAGCCTCTTCAGGCAATTGTGTAGCACCGCCGTTGTTCTTCTTCTTCCGACAGTCTTCAATCCAAATCCCTAAAGCAGATTCCATCCGGACTACCGCCTTATTACATCCACTTACAACTTGTTTTGCGCCCTGGTTAAAGGACACTGCGGCCGTAGATCTTATATTCTTTTCCTCCTTTTTAAATAAAAAGAATCATGGACTCATTGATGCCGTAATGGCGTCCTGCAGCGGTGTAGCTGTTCCCTTCATTCAGCATATCCAAAACTTTTACCTTTTCGGCAATCGTTAGCATCTTCCGTTGGCGTTTGGGCACGGCCCCTGAAGCAGTAGCAGGAGCAAAATGTTTTCGAGGCATAACGATGGGCTTGACTATGCACAAAGATAAACACAAAAGAGCACAAAAGTTAACTATTTACACAGCGAAACACATTGACGCTGAATGAGCGAGATTAGACTTCCTGGTTAACGCACCGGAATCGAATTCGGTGCTCCGTTGCTGAGCCAATCAGCGCACAGGAACTTAACTGCGTGCTCTGATTGGGTAGCTTCTCAGCCATCCGCTAATAGCGTTCCTTGTATGAAATCAACTGGGCAAACCAACTGATGAAGCATGTACCAGAAGCAGCGAAAAATCTGCGTTATATATTTAGACTAGCAAAATACCTGCGCTTCGCAGCGGAGAAGTAGTGTGTTAAAGAAGTAATGAAAAATTAAAGGAAACATTTTGAAAATAACGTAACATGATTGTCAATGTAATTGTTTTGTCACTGTTATGAGTGTTGCTGTCATATATATATATATATATATATATATATATATATATATATATATATACACAGTATGTATGTATATATATATATATATATATATATATATATATATATATATATATATATATATATATAAAATACCTTAAAAGTTTTATTCAGAAGAAAATTAAACCTTTTTAAAATGAGGGAAAATATACCAATAATTATTTGTTAAGGATCTCTTTGTATACTACATTGTGAGTTCAGCCCTCCGGTTGTAATATGACCAAGCTGTGCGCCGAGCATGCAACGTACAGTTGGCCATGTGGACAGTAATCTTGTTTCATATCTCACAGCTTGGATTGCTGCTGTCATAATCTGTTTGAGTTTCATGGTTTGTTTCAATTACGACAGTATTTGTAGGACTTGTGTTGAAGTGACACTCGGCATCTGTCAAGCGTTGTAAGTATACAACCAGTTTCATCGATAACTTCATATCCAGCTTTTGAGAGTTTAAACATTCAAAAACATCAAAGTGTCCACTACTGAAATCGTCTCCTGTGAATCTAAGATGTTTAAGAGGCATTGGCGGTTGTCGAAAGGTGTAAAATATTTGGCCATTTCGGTACACTTGAAAGCGACAACTGAACAATTCAGCGGCAGCCATCAACTCACATGCAGAACCATAGGTGAAGGGCTTAAGCATTTCATTCTTATAGTGCTCCTGTGTAGTATAATTATCTCCTGTACCGTCATTAGTCCATACCTTGTACCTGTCCCAGTCATTCAATACATAAGACACAATGTTTCTCCAGATATCAAGAGTGAGCCTGATATGGCCGTGCAATATGTAACACATAGAATGGAAAAGATAGGTGCCATCTCCCGGCATGGAAACCACTCAGTAAGTGACAGTTCTTTGATCGATGGTGATCACCTCGATAGACATGTTAATGCGGGTACGGTTGGAATGATAAAGGAAATGGGTACCTGAACAATGTAAAGTAATTCTAAAATACCTATACAATAACTATAATCGTAATAAATGAACAAAAAAACAGCGGAGAAGCCGTGGATTAAATAAAAAGGCTGTAGTTATCAGCAGGTAGACGTGAATCCTGTGGCGAAGCAAGGAAGGGAATGAAGAGGCTGGAGTGACGGACGGCCTTATATAGGGAGGAAGTCAACAACATGGGAGGCGTTGGGATGGGGGATCCAACGCTGCCTCACACGGTGACTGAGCTGCAGGCTATGGACATATATATATGTACGTAAGTAGGATTCAGTTAGCGGCGTTGGGAACCCGTGTACCAAATTTCTTGAAGATGAGCCCATAAGTAACAAAGACTGTTGAAAAGTTCAATATGGCAGCCGACAGTGGCATCATACCACCGAAAGTACCACCACATTTCAGCCTTCTACCTACACGGGAATTTGGAGAATTAGTGACGTTGGAAAGTTCAATATGGCGGCTGACAGTGGCGTCATACCACCGAAATAAGTACGTACATTGGTTTCGGTTAGCGTAGGGAAGCCGCCTACCAAATTTCGTGAAGATGGGGCCATAAATAAGAAAGTTCAACGTGGCGGACGTTGTTGACCGTTATGCGTAGAATTTCGAAATTAAACCTGCTTAACTTTTGTAAGTAAGCTGTAAGGAATGAGCCTGCAAAATTTTAGCCTTCTACCTACACGGGAAGTTGGAGAATTAGTGACGTTTGGAAAATTCAATATGGCGGCCGAAAGTGGCTTCATACCACCAAAATAAGTACGTACATCGGTTTTGGTTAGCGCAGGGAAGCCCACCTACCAAATTTCGTAAAGATGGGGTCAGCCTTCTACCTACACGGGAAGTTGGAAAATTAGTGACGTTGGAAAGTTCAATATGGCGGTCGACAGTGGCGTCATACCATCGAAATAAGTATGCGACATCGGTTTCGGTTAGCGCAGGGAAGCCGCCTACCAAATTTCGTGAAGATGGGGCCATAAATAAAGTTCAACATGGCGGATGTTGTCGACCGTTATGACCGTTACGCGTAGAATTTTGAAATAAAACATGCTTAACTTTTGTAAGTAAGCTGTAAGGAATAAGCCTGCCAAATTTCAGCCTTCTACCTACACGGGAAGTTGGAGAATTAGTGATGAGTCAGTGAGTGAGTGAGTGAGGGCTTTGCCTTTTATTAGTATAGATATGCTTACATATAAAATCCGCGATAGAGTGAAGCCGCGAAAGTTAAAGCGAGATATAGCGAGGGATTACTGTACATCTTTCTTTCTACAGTAATTCGTGTAGTGGAAGACCAGACAGTGTTAACAGTTGTAGATATTTTTCGGGATATTGTAAGTTGATGTTTTCATCTTCCACACAATCACCACCAACTGTTTCAGCACAGTATACTGATATGCATTTAACCAATTTGCCGTATAACCAATCGACATTTTTGCCGTTAATTCGTGCTAAGATTGCCCTTGTACTCATTTTTTCTGTTGATAACCCTTCGTGATGAAATTCTTTAATAAGATTTGGAAATAATATCTCATCTTTAATTGGGAACTTACAAAGTGTGGAAAATGTTAAAATTTGTAAGACATCAGAGAGCAGGAACTGTGTCTGTCAAAAGCATTCACACGAATGAGAGGTGAGAGTACCGTATGCGTGGTTGAATATGGTTGAGAGGAGGGCGTGAAGTGAAAAAATCTCATGGCCAAAGTCTTGTCCCAGAATTTATATATATTTATATAACAGAGAGACGTATCTTGTGATTTGTTTTTTTTTTTGGCAAATTTTGTAGGTTTATTTTTTTAAAACTTACTGTGCAATTTATTGAGGTTCACACACATGAAGATGTTGGTAAAACAAAAGTAGCAGGGACTACTAAGGAGGTTCTTAGTGATTTGGAAATTTTAGACAGAGAAATACTACATTGGTTAAACAGGCTGAAATCTAACAAATCACCAGGACAAGGCAACATTTATCCTTGAGTGCTTAAAGAAGTTATTGAGTATATATGTTACGGCCAAAACCCGAAATCGGCCAAAGTGGGAAGTGGCCGGCCAAATCGGGAAATGGCCAATGTCACTGCAAACTGACTGGCCAATGTCTGATCTTTTACTTGATTTTTAGGATTTGGCCAGCCAGTTTCCGAAATGGCACAGGGTGATTGGCCAAAGTCAGAAGAAAAAAGGCAGGAGCAGCGATTTGTTATGCACTTAGTAGTGCAACTGCATCGAGTGTAGCCTTGTTCAGAAAGCTGATGCCACTTGGTTGTTTCACGATAATTAAGATTAGGTATACAAGTAGGTTTCACATTTCTATTATCATTTAAGCCCTAAAATAGTGACTTAACATCAGGGACCTATTTTATTAACTTTAAGGTTAGTGTTTGGGCGAGGGGAAGGCTTTCTGAACAAGACCCGCCTTGAGCAGTTTCTTGTGCAGAATGGAAAACTCACTTCTGAATCTGCATCTGAAAGTTTTTAAGCATCTTCGCACCTTGAACGGACAGTCTTACATCAGCGGTTCGGATTTTGGCCAGGGAGTTCTCGTCATTTCGCGAAATGGCCAGCCAAAGTAGCATAATCCCTGGTCATTTCTAGTAATTTGGACTTTGGCCACACCTCACGGCCAAAATGCAAAACGGCCAGCCAGTTTGAGAACTGGCCGAACTTCAGGTTTTGGCCGTAACATATACACATCTAAAGCCTTGTCACATATATTTTGAAAATCTCTGCAAGCTCAGAAAATATCCTGTTGTATAAAAGGATGATTTAACTGATCTATGTACCTATACAACAGTAAGCTCAGCATGCATCACTGGTAAGTAAAAGTTCTATCAGCACAAGTCTAAAACTGGTGTATTAGCCAACAGTGAACATTGGTTCAGACAGGATGGTCACGTTTTACTAATATGCTGCAGTTATATGAGGAAGCAACAAAATCATATGATAATAGAAGTGTATATGATTGTTACTTATCTTGTCTGCCAAAGGCCTCTGATAAGTTACCACACGAAAAGTTAGTGATCAAACTAAAACAAGTGAAAAATCGAGGTGTGGTGTGTAGGTGGGTACAATGTTGGCTCAAACACTGGAAGCAAAGAGTCATGGTTAGGGTAAGTATTTCAAAATTAAGTGATTGTGGTATAGCATGTCCACAGCTCCTGTCAAAAAGGCCAGTTTTAAATAAATAATCGCTGCACTTGCGGCTTAGTGAGGGGGTGTGGCTGTGTGGCTGAAGCGGGTCCTGGGGAATTTGTGATGTGGGAGTTTCTCACCTAAGTGCACAGGTGAGAAGCAGTCCGCATCCGTAATTGTTCCAGAGAGCTGCCGATTGCCACAGGTGAATCACTTCCCCGTTATAAAGAGTAGCCAGAGGCAGCTTTTTTAGGAAAGTGAAAGTAAAAGAAACGGAGGTTGCATGGAAGCAAGGGAAGAGAGAGACCCGGTGCAAGTGAGCGAGCGAAGGCTCGCAGGCAGGCAGCTGGACATTGAGCCCTAGCAGGGGTGTTTGGCCAACACTCGGTGGGGCAGAAGGAAGCGGTTGCTCCAGCTGAGCGAACAAGGAGCTGTAGTGACCGGTGATGAAGGACGGCTGGCCGTGTAAGGCCAAGAAGGCAGCGGGAGTTGAGAGGCTTGGGTGAGGGATTCCCCATTGTGAGCGTCCTGGCCTTTGGGGAAACTACGTCTCGATCTGGAGAGCGCGTAGCCGAAGCCAGGGATCGGGAAGCCTCCAGACCAGAGGAGCGGAAAGAAGGTCAGCTGCTGGTAGGGCGAATCTCCTGTTGCGGGGCCCAGATGGGAGAAGCAGGAGAGCCACCAGGGCTTTATTTTAAAGGACTGCTTCCAGCATTATTTTAGCCTCGATGTTTTTAAAATACTTTTTTCTATTGGATTTTAACCTCCAGTTCACTTTCGTTTTAATGGAATATTTATTTAATGACTTTTGAAAAGCACTGCACTTTATTTAATTTGGACTCTGTTTTTGTTGTTGTTTTTAATAAAAGCACTTGACACTTTTTACACCATCACCTTGCTCTATTTGTTGTGCCTCACTGCCAACTCATCGGTAACATTACAGACAGTGCAGGGTTCAAAGGCTCCCGGAGGGACAATGGGAGCATTCAGCGAACCCGCATCATCACAGTGATGTTAAAAGTAGGGCCCCTTAAGGATGTGCTGGGGGGCACTTCTCTTTTTAATACATAAATAGTCTGGACAACAAAATAATCAATAAGCTAGTTAAATTTGCAGAGGATACCAAACTAGCTAGAATGGCAGATAATATTGCATGTTCCAAACTGTTATGGTGGGATTTGGGCCAGTTTTTGTAATATGAAAATGGATGTATGTAAAGTATTACACATACAAAGTAAAAATGTTAGATTTCAATACAGTATGAAATGTAAGGTCTGAAACCTGAAAGTACAGCTTATGAGAAGGACGCAGAGAGTCATAGTGGATTATTCACTATCTACCTCAAAACAGTGTAACAAAGTTATATAACACACTAATGAGGCCTCCCCTGGAGTACTGCGTTCTGTTTTGGACTCCATATTACAAAAAAGGGCATAGCAGCACTACAGAGAAGAGAAAATTGGTTGATTTCATGACTAAGAAGAATGAGCTCAGAGGAGAGATTGAAGGAGGAGGGCCTTTTCAGATTAAGCAAATGGATATTAAGAGGTGACATGATCCAAGCGTTTAAAATTATGGAAGGAATTTGTAAAGTGGAACCAGCACAGTTGGAAACTTAAGAGCAGATTTGCACAAACATTAGAAAGTTTTCCTTAAGGCAAATACATTATAATGTAGTGTGTTGGAGAGCTGGACTTTAAGGACCGTCAAATCTCAAACTGATGTTATTTTGAATCATCAAAGTGAACAGGCTCAATAAGGTTTTTGGGCTTACTGACATGTTCTCATCACAATTGTTCTAGTCTTCTAATAATTTGAAGGGGTTCCCACATATGCCGAGCATTTGATGGCTGCTTTTCCTTCACTCTCTGGTCTAATTTGCCCCAGATCAGCCCTACTGGGTTCAGGTTGGGTTACTTGTAGAGGCCAGGTCACCTGCTGCAGCACTCCATCATTCATCTTCTTTGACAGTTTGCCTTTACACAGCCTGAACGTGTGTTTTACACTACTGCCCAGTTGAAAAGAATGCTGTGGTAGTCATGCTGATTAAGTGTGCTTTCAATTCCAAATAACTCATTGACATTGTCACCAGCAAAACACCCCACACAATCTACTGCCTCAGACACGTTTCACAGCAGGGGTATGAAATATGTATTGTCTACAATAAAATCTTAATTGTTATTTTAACGATGTGCAAGCTGACATTATCAAGTATGTCACTTACTTTGCAAAAAAACAATCAAAAACATGTCTTGAGTACCCCAGTCATTCACTGCGTCATGTACGATAGACTGCTGTTCGTGTACATTAAAAGTGCATGCAATGTGCTAGTATGGGCGTACATACTGCTCCATAAGGTAAGCTAGTGAAGCTAGTTAAAAATGAATGAACAGATGGCGCTAGGAGACAAAATACAGAGACACCACCTTGCAATCTATATCACTAGATTTAATTGCTAGACATGGATCATCCTCACTTGCATGGGGGTGTTTTGGCTTTGAAAAAACACGACACGTTCAAAAGATGAAAACTGCAAACTATGTTAGAAATTGGTAGCCATTAAAGACAGCTCAGTAACTTGTAATCATGCTTTTCTGTAGGCAGATGCTGTGGACTGACTGATGTTTTTGTTACACAACCTGAGATAAACAGGATTACCAAAAACTCCAATTTACCCGTTTCCTTTGTCCACCCTAGTGACTGCTTTGAATTACGAAATACTGGTATAATGACTATTTTATTGTTTTGTCTGTACATTCTGGACTTGCTAATTTTTTTTCTGGAGTTTCTAGACTAAAACTATTTGACAGAATCTGAAGTATGGTGCATCATTTGTGCAAATTCTACAATTGTTTTATTCTTTGTTGGTATCTTTCTTCAAAATTAAACATAACTTGTAGTTCGCCATTTGTTTAAACTTGCCATTGGCTATTTTTCTGTATCTTTGGGCAAGTCAACAGAACAAAATGGAGTCATTTGATTACAAGTAGTATACGTTTTTGTGCAGTACTTGGAAGAACTTGAGATTTGGATTTGGTCGCTTACAGTGAAATGTTACAATTTTTGTTCTTGCTTGTATGCTGCACAATTCACCTTAAAGAAGAGCAGCTGCGTGTTCATCCACTTCTATTTTACTTCCTCTGAATTCATGTCTTGTTTACTTTAAGGGGAACTGGCTGTTTCTCTCACTATTATAGCTTTTGTTGGTCTTTGTGTAGATTTTTACAGAATAAATCCTGTAGGCCACTTTGAAATGGTTTGCTCATGGTTTGATCTCAATAATACACTGGTGATTTGAATTTTTTTGCATTGTTTTTACTTCAGTTTTAAGGAAATAATGTTTTCTTTAAATATTCGGTTTCCATTAGTAAGCAATAATTAATATCCTATTAACAAGAGTGAGCTGCAGCTAGTACAATACAAGAGTGGCAAACATACTGTTTTGAAGGATGCAAAACACCATCTACTTTTCATTATTGACAAAATCCCAGAAAACATTGTGATACCATTTTTGTCACAGTGGCATCCACACATGCTGATTAATTAATACATGCCAGATAGAACCAAACATCTCAAAGTTGAACTCATCTGAGCAAAGGACAGCTTTCCACTGCCCCTGTTTCTTCTTACTGATACTCTGGTAAAATCTTTGAAAATTACACTTAAGCAGCATCTACAGCAAGATGATGTCATTGCTGAAGCCTCAACAGCAAAATTAATACTGTACCTATATCAAAATGCTGTAAATACACCGCTATAACAAAATGACCAATACAATGTCTTATCATTCTTCTACAAAAATGGAAAAAGGCCATGTTCATGCAGTAGCATTACTCAAACTGAAATGAATAAACAATCTTAACATTCAGCAGCACTGGTCAAAAATTGATTTGTTTACTGTATCTTTAAAGGAAAGCCGTCTGATTTTCCTTCTTTAATTTTAAACTTTCTGGAGCACCAGATATATTTTATTAAATGCGTGAAAAATGAATGAATTTGTACTAAAACCAATTATAACTGTATTGCATGGCAGTACACGGCAGCAATCCAACCGATTACATACTCGGGTGCATTTTTTTCGTTTTAGGACTCCTCATAAGATGTCTACTGTTCGTCTTCTTGAATATCATAATGTGAGCAGCAGCTCCATCTAGCCACCAATTCGAAGATCACATGTAATATACATAAACACAATTTGAACGGAACTTAACACATTATTAACTTAAATAAAGCGTGCAACTAAGTCAAAGTGACACTAAAACTTTCCTACTTATTCCTTGCAATTCGTCGTCAGGGCTCTCCCTGGCGCCTTTGTCTTGCAACGCTCCCATTCGTCGTCAATAAAGCAACAAGTGTATTTAAAAGCATCAAAGTAATCTCGGAACTCGCCTTAATGTTGGTTCTGCTCCTCCCTCTCCTATTAAACTAATGTTAAATGAATGCTTGCTGCATTCTAACATTGTCTACAACTGCACGGTTATATAACTCCCCTTCTTGTAACACTGAAAATAAACATATACCAGGCTGATCAAATGCGTAAACTTCACGTCCGTAGCTAAGAACAAAGTTTCACTTCAAACTATAACTGAAATCAGAAGACTGCTTCCGAAAAATTGCGAAAGGTAATCCACCCCAAAAACGGCACCAACCAAGCGGGTCGCGAACTAGTTGACGAGGAGGCCCAAAGACGTTGCGTTTCCTCGGTATTTCAGGGTTTTTGGTTCGCAGCTTACTTTCGAGGAACCACGGAGTGTAAACTGGGCAAAAGAACGGTGGCATCTCGGACTGTCGTTTTAAGAAAGCTGACTTGTCGAGCGCTCAACAGTGCTGTTTACCTGGCTCCATTTACAAGTTTACTACCCTCCTTCCCATTTGATACGCCATTGAATACTCACCGCTGATAATGAGTCTGGAATATCTTAGATGTCATCCAAACCTTCGTGGCTATAAGCTATAACCACTTCATCTTCCTAAGCATTCCTGTTTCCCTTTTCGTTTTAGCAGCAGAAACAGGCAGGCAGCTACCAGTCCTTTCGCTTCCGGGACTCCGTGTTGATGACGTAATTGCTCGCTCCCGCGGCGTTTTCCTGCGACTGTGGATGTGAAAAATACCTAAAAGGGAATGTGCACGTGCACGTGCACTGTGAATTAAAAGGTATACCTTTTCTATGACATCGTAGTCTATGCAATTTAACATCATCCTTATTTCAAAGCTGATTTAAATAGCGAAATAGTTTCTTTTTAAATTTACTTCCTTAGAAGTCATTCTGGTGTTTTTTCAAATCATAGTTTATATATATATGTATCTACCTCTTTATGTATTTATTTATTTAAAGAGCTTCTGCAAATTTTCCCCCTGCAATTAAAGTTTATATCTATCATTTATGTCTCAGTTAAGAGTCTTCAGGGAGTCTTCAATGATTGGACAGATTGTTTTGAGAAACAATATGGATTGGAAATATCTAATAGTTCTAATGCAAAAATTAGACATTTCTTTTCAGTGAGTCTTATCAATGGAGTAAGATTGCTGTCAAAAATAACTCGTGATAATTTAATTAGAGACTAAAAAGTGTACATTTCTTAAAACAAAGGCATTTTAAATCACCTGCTCAGAGAAGCATCTAAAAACCAAACACATTGAATGTTAACATTTTAAAATAAAAATAAGTAATTCTGTATTAATAAAACTGTTGGTACTCAAGTAAACCTAGTTTATTATAGTTTTTTAAATTGTTTGTTTAAGAGTAAACCATTTGTAAACAGTATTTGAAGCTCTATAGAGGGTGGGTAAAAAACAATTCTCATCTCATCTTCCCATCCACTTTTCTGTATGAGGGTCACAGTGGCAGCAGGCCAAGCAGGTCAGCCCAGACTTCTCTGTCCCCAGCTACTGATTCCAGCTGCTCCTGTGGAATTTCCAGGCATTCCCAAAACAGCCAGGAGATACAATTCCTCAAGCATGTCCTGTGTCAAGTGGGGCAAGCCAGGAATAACTCATTCTTCTGACATGGCCAAACCACCTCAACTGGCTCTTCTCAATCCAGAAGAACGTAACTCGGAGGTTCGTCCAAATCACCAAGCTTCTCTCCCTATCACAGAATGTCAGCCCAGCTACCCGGCGAAAAAATCTAATTTCTGCCACATGTACTTGAAATCTCATTTTTTTAGGGCAGGGATGTAGATCAACTGGTAAACCAAGAGATATGTCTTAAGACTGAGCTCCTGCTTTACCACCAGAGACTGATACAGCGCCTGCAGAGCAGCCACTGGCACTCCAATATGCATGTCAATTTCATGTTCTCTTTTTCTATCACTGGTGAACAAGATCCTGAGATACTGATGAACTCCTCCACTAAGAGCATTTGTTTCCCACTCACCTGGAGTGAGCAATCTACTCTTTTCCAAGCAACAACCATGATCTCAGACCAGTGGCATCACTAGGGTTTGCGTCACATGATCTCAGACCAGTGGCATCACTAGGGTTTGCGTCACCCAGTGTCGTAACCAAGGCTGGATTAAGACCGCTCCAGGCCTGCTGGGTAACTTGATGAATAGAGCTCCTTAATAAACAGTTGATTAAAATTTAATCAATACAATGATCCATGTAATGCAGAGCAGTAATTCCCACTATTAGTAGTGTGTGAACAAACAATTCTTTCATCAGGTTCCCCTTTGGTGATGTCAGACTGTTGACACTTGATCATTTCATCAAGCAGGAAGTGTGTACACCTTGGTTATTTAAGCCCCAAACACTGCACAAAAAGTTTAGTAACAATCATTTGGATATCTCCCAATGTGGTCACCACCCCAGATTTGGAGGTTCTGATCCTCATCATTGCCACTTCACACTTGGTAGTGAATCGCTCAAGTACAGTATGTTCCAAAGGTCACAGTCAGATGAGGCAAAGAGAACAATGTCATCTACATAAAATATTGATGCTACCCCTAGCCTCCCCATCTGGACACCTTCACATTCTCAACTGCACCTTGATATCCTGTCCATGAAAACTACAAAGAGACATGGTAACAATACAAAGCCTTGATGGAGTCCAACACCTACCTGGATTAATAAATCAAGCATTTTACTCAGTGGTATGTCAAAATTGCCTGTTGTGGCATGCGGCTGAGGGTGGAGACCAGCCAGGAGGACCGGAGAAGGGCTGGTGCCTCCTCCCGACCGTGAGGGGGCGACAGCCCTGATTTTGTTGGTGGCCTCGGGTAGGGGGCTTGGAAGCCCAACTCTGTAGTGCTGGGGGGAAGAAGACTGGGGACACACGGAGGGCTTCCGGGTGCGCAGCCGACACTTACGTCACACGGGGGCGTGTCCGCGGAGGAATGGAACCCATCTGGGGTGTTATAAAAGGGGCCGCCTCCCAACAGTCGAGAGCGGAAGTCGGGTGGAAGAGGACGGAGCTGGAGAGAGGACTGGAGGCGGCCAGAAGAAAGGCACTAGTGACTGTGTGAGAGGCATGGACTTTTGGGGAATCGGTGCTGGAGGCACTGGGTTTGTGCACTGGACATTGTAAATATTGTAAATAGTTGTGTGTGAATAAATGTGTGTTGGGCGAACAAACGATGTCCGTTTGTCTGTGTCCGGGGCCAGTTCCACACTGCAAAATGAATGCTACGGTTTATTAGAGAACCACAGTGGACAACTTGATAGGAAAGGTTTTTGGACTTTCAAACACGATAAACATCTAATGCACAGAGCCAGGCTGACCGTCTAGTGGCAGAATTGTAAAAAAAAAACAAAAAGGCCCTCCATGTGTACATCCAGCCATAGCCATGTATCCTTCTGGCACCTTGCAACTGAGCAGCAGTAAAGTGAAGAACTTCTTCAGTGTCTGCATAGCACATTCGGTAGAGACCATTAGCCTTGAGAATCCTTCACAGATACCACTTGGCCAGTGTGATGCCCCATAAGGCAAGAGTCACTACAGTGCTTTCATAACCCATTCACAATTCAAAAAATATCCTTTCAAGTTGTCTTCTCTCCATTAGGCTCTTTGTTTACAACAACATACGCAGCAGGGCTATTCAGAGCACAAGTGTATGCATTAACTAAATTGAGGGTACATTTTAAATAAAATGTGTGCACAAATTGATAATCATTCCCATGATTTCTTTTTCTACCCATGTTGTGTTTGGTGCTCCAGAGTAGTAGGATGTGTGTTATGAAAGAATAAATTGACTTGAAGAGTCTGTGCTTCAGTCCTAAAGAAGCAAGTTACAATCAGGTAGGAAAGTAAGTACATGTAGAAAGATGCTTAGTATTAGTTACATAGAGTAAAATCTGCAAAAGACTGCACTGGATACAAGATTTAATATTATGTGTAAAAGCATTCCAGAATACAGTATAAGATAGGATATTAACCTTAAACATTAATACTGATTCTGCAAGCACTTAATAGACAGACTAGATACATTTGTTAAAAACGACTGAAAGTGTCTTTAAAAGAGCAAGAAAACTAGCTTTAGAAGATCTTATTTGGCTGGCAGGTTTATAAGGGATAAAGCAGCTTAGTCAAGTATTATGTGGTGTGCAGATGAAGGGATTTGTAAGTAAGTAGCATGGTGCTGAAGACATTTTAGAAAACAGAGGTAAACCAGTACCAAGTAAGGGGAACTGAAGGAGATGAAAAACTGTCTCAGCAGACAGACTAGCCACAGTAAACCACATTAAACTATTTAAATTTATACACATATTGCTCTCAGTGCCCTCCTACAACTCTCCCAAAGCTTCAAGTGTTTCCTTAACCTATTAGGTGGGTATAATTGTTCTTTAAGCACTGTAAATAATAAATGGGCTGTAGCCAATGGCTTAGCCATACCTTCTGTTACAATATGCTGTATGTCTGTGGCTGCACCCTAACTCATTTTCATAATCCTCAGTTCACCCTCCCTGTACAAACACTGGACTGATGAGAAGAAAAAATCATCACCTAGACTTCTTTGGCATTATCAGTTATAGCAAGAACTACTGAACACTAAAATAAACCTTCACAAATCATAACTCATTTTTAAATATATAATACAGGTATATAAACAGATCCACATATTCCTGAATATCATTTTATTATAATTTTTTTTGTTCTGGACTATTAAATTTGCATCATTTTTTTCAGATATGTACTCACCACACCAGTGCAGGTTATACTGAGTTTTCAGAAGTAAAGCTCGCAGGGGTCCCCAACTCCGGTCCTGGAAGGCCCCAGTGGCTGCAGGTTTTCATTCTAACCTTTTTCTTAATTAGTACAATGCATTGTATAATCGACAATGTTGGTCATGTTTTGGTTCATTTCGTATCTTATTATTGTTTGGCTGCTAATTGTGGAAAAAAACAATTAAGGCATCTGAGTCTTTTAATTCAAAAGAAGTTAATTAGCAGAAGAAACAGGTGGTGAAAGTTAATGGACTTAACACTAGAGTTCAAATTGTTGCAGTGTAATGAAAATAAAATCTTGTATGTAAATAAAAATCAAGTAATAACTGAAAAGTTGGGAGTGCATATGTATTCATTCCCTTTGCTATGAAGCCCCTAAATATGATCTGGTCCAACCATTTAACTTCAGAAGTCACATAATTAGTTGATTAGAGTCCACCTGTGTGCAGTCAAAGTGTCACATGATCTGTCACATGATGTCTGTATAAGTACACCTGTTCTAAACGGTTCTTGATTCTGCAACAAAGCAACAGGAAGATCAAGGAGCTGTCCAAGCAGGTCAGAGACAAAGTTGCAGAGAACTACAGATGAAGGTTGGCTCCTAACATAACATCCCAAACTTTGAATATCCCAAATAGTACCATTAACTCCAATTGAACAAATTGGAAAGAATATGGCATCACTACAAACCTGACAGGAGAAGGCCACCCACCAAAACTCACAGAATGGGCAAGGAGAGCATTCATTAGAGATTCAACAAAGACACCAAGGATAACACTGTAGGAGCTCCACATTGGAGATGGGAGTATGTGTCCACTTTAAGACAGACATTCCAAAGGATAAGGCATTATGGAAGAGTTGCCAGAAAAAATTACTTTAAGAAATAGATAAGAAAACATGTTTGGAGTTTGTCCAGCAGCATGTGGCAGACTCCCCAAACACATGGAAGAAGGTTCTCTTGTCAGATGAGACTAAAATTGAACATTTTGGCCATCATGGGAAACACCATGTGTGGAGCAAACCCAACACTTCTCATCACCCCGAGAGCACCATTCCCACAATGAAGCAAGGTGGTGGCAGTATGGTAGCAGTGGGAAAAGTAAAACTAGTCAGGACTGAAAGAAAGATGTATGAAACTAATTATAGGGCAATTCTTGAAGAAAACCTGTTTGAGTCTACTAGTTCACCTTCCAGGTGGATAATGAATGACCCTAAACATGTTGCTAAATCTACAGTGGAGTGCTTTAAAGGGAAACATTTCAATGTCTTGGAAGGGGCTCATCAAAGCCCAGACCCCAATCCAACGGAGAGTCTGTGGCATTACTTGAAGACTGCCGGACACCAATACAACCCATCTGACATGAAGGAGATGGAGTGTGGCCTTGAGGCACAGGCAGAAATCTCAGTTGAGAGATGTGCGAAGCTGCTAGAGACATTTACCAAGAGACTGGCAGCTTGGATTGCAGCAAAAGGGAGCTCTACAAAGCAATGACTTTGGGGGTGAATACTTGCACACACTCAGGGTTTCTGTTTTTTTCCTAATTATTGCTTGTGTCACAATAAAAAATATTTTGCACCTTCAAAGTGGTAGGCATGTTGTGTAAATCAAATGGAGCCAGCCCCCACTAATATCCATTTTCATTTCTGGTTGTAATGCAACAAAGCAGGACAAACACCGAGGAGGTTGAATGCTTTTGCAAAGAACTATAATTTTTTTTTGTTTGTGAGTTTCTCTGTATTTTTGGTCATGTTGTCTATATTTGAGTATTTTATTTAGTTGAGGTACTGTGTCATTTCATATCCTTATTTTATGGTGGATTACATTTTTAAGAAGGCATCGCAAAACCCACTTAATCCACTTCATGGTTGCAGGGGGTAGAAGCAGCACTAGGTAAGGCAACAGGCACTCGCCAGGGACTCTTATGCACATAGACACACACACACTCAGACTATGCTGGAATTCTGAGTTAACTTAACCTGCATGTTTTGGGGTATTTGCAAAGAAAGCCAGAGCATCTAGAGGAAAACCCACGCAAAACATAGGGAGAGGGTGCAAATTCTACAATGAGAACAAATAGGTATGAAGTTCAAACCCAGGACTCTGGATTTGCAAATCAGCAATGCTAAACACTGCACCATTCTATTATAATTTAATGTATATTTTAATTTCAGTGATCAATTGTTCAGTATTGTAATGTCCATCCAGATTCTGATTCAACATGATGTTTTTAGGGCTTGGGTGCAGGGTTGGGTTATTTTCAGTGGCTAATAACAAAAAAAGAGAGATTTCATGTTTCTTGTTAACATATTCAGTTAATGTGTTTAATAAAATGTTTCTTGCAAATGATATATGTTAATCTTTAATTTCTGCTGTTAGATAGATAGATAGATAGATAGATAGATAGATACTTTATTAATCCCAAGGGGAAATTCACATAATCCAGCAGCAGTATACTGATACAAAGAAACAATATTAAATTAAATAGTAATAAAAATGAAAAAAATTAAAATAAAATAATAAAATAAAAAAAATGTTAGTTTTTCTTTTTGAAAAAAAAAAAGGCCAGGTTTCTGACCAGCTATGTGAGATTACTAAAGAATTGTAAAATACTAATAAATAATACTTTAGATTATAAAGCATTTACAGATACAGTAACTGGGATATACCATATGGAACAGTGAAAAAACAGATTTAGATCAATATGCTAAAAAGATGGTGTTGGAGGCCAAAATATGAAGTTTTGAATTATTATTATGAGACTCTGACCATTTTACATGTTGCGTCAGAGCTCCAAACATCCAAATAGGGAAACAGTGGTACTGTACCATAATGTTGTACAGTGCAGTCGTGGTCTCACAGATCTTGGGCAGCACTTTAATTCACTGCTTGAGTGTCCTGTGTATGAATTCTGCTCTTTCTTCCAAGTCAGGTAGTTTCTTCCTATACTCTGAGGCCAATCTAAGCTGTCTCAGTGTAACAGACTGCAACAGACTAGTGTCCTGTCCAAGGTTAGCTCCTGCCTTGTGCACGACTCCTGGGTAGGTTCAAGTTCTGGGTGACAGTTAAGCAGGTTCAGATAATCGGTGCACTGGATAATTATTCAATGCAGAATTTGTAAAATGTAAAGGACTGGTGCTTATTATAGCTGTATTAGACACCTAAGAACAGGAAGAGTAGAAAGGGTCACTATTGTAACTAAAAAAGGAAAACATTAACTTTGCTTCATATGATGCATAATAAATGTTTTCCATAAATGCATCATGTAAAATATTTGCTTTTATACTTAAAAGGAAAGTTCATCAGTACATACCAATTTAAGGAGTAACATTGATTACAGCAGAAAACTGTGTAGCTTCTTACTGTAAATAATTTTTAATTATTACAATTGTACAATTTCAATAAAAAAGCTGTATGCACAATATTTATAATGGACTTAACTGATTCCATGCTTTGTTGATATACTTCAATGCACTGAATTCAATTAAACATATCAAATTATTACAAAATTAAAATTATTAAACTCACATCTCACAAGTGTGTGCACCTTAAGTGAGTTGTAGCTGGAGTCCTATTCAAAATATTTATTTTACTGTGATGTGCAGAGACTTCAAAACTGATCTTTCTAAAATGATTATTGAAACACTTCCTCAGAATAACCTTTATCTGGCCATTTAACACCTTCATTAATACACTTGCTTTCCATCTATTTCAGAAACATTGTCTGGTACTTACTAGGTGATCAGCAGAGCTCTTGTGCTAATCATTTCATGACTGTAGAACCAAATCTGGGTATTTTCAAGTATACAGTAGCTCCTAAATACCAACAAAGGGCTGGATGGAAATAAAGAAGAGAAATGGGAGTCACAAAGAGCAGACAGCATGATGTGCAGCAAGATTTAGGTTGCATTATTAATGCTACCATTTTCTCTAATATAAAACCCATTGCATACTGGATGTAAATCTAATACACATTTAGAGACAGAAGCCCAACCTATAAATGGTGTGACGGATAGCCAGGACCATTACCCAGCCAGAACGCTGGCTGAATGGAATTACAGAGGGAGAGTGTCCTCCTCGAGACACTAGAGGGCAGACCCCCTGGGTGGCTACTGCACCACGGGTCCACGCATGGCATGCCAGAAGTTGTAGTTTGGAGCAACCCTGTTGAGCTCCATGTGTGCTGCCAGGGGGTGCTGCAGCTACATTTGAAGCCGCTGGGGCACCACTTCTGCCACACCCACTGCAGCCAGAAGAGGGTCAAGAAATAACTGGGGCACTTCTGGGTCCACTATAAAAGGAGCCGCTTCACCATCAGTCAGCAAGTCAGAACCAGGAGGTGGAGGACATCGCTTGCAAGGAGGAGTGGAGGTGACAGAGGAAGAAAGAGAAAGAAGAAAGGACTGTGTGGCATTTGATGCTTTGTACTCTGTTGTGTAGTGGAGAGCAAAAGAAAAACGCTTTCCCACTTAAATAAAAGTGTGCTGTCTGGAATCCTTGTATCTCAGTCTGTCTGTGTCAGGGGTTAGGGTGCGTTATGTCCCCTGGTGGTCCACAAAGGATAGAGAAGATTACCAAGCAATGTGTAGTAGTCTCAGCAAAATTTTCTTTAAAAACATGTATGCCACATGCAAAATAGGAATAGTTTGAATGAATTACCAAGTTCTCTTTTTGTAAATTGTGCCAGCATTCAGCGAAGTGGACAGAAATGAATATACGAAAGAATCACATAGTCAGTAGGTCAAGAATGTTGCATGCAAGCCATTTTCTGGTCTTATGCTAGGAGAAACTGATTTTGTTTCCATTTGCAACAAAGCAACACTGAAATAAAAAACAAAGAAACATTTAGCTGTCAGAACCTTGTTGTATTATGAACATTTCCAATGGCTAGCTGTCTAGTAAAAATGTACATTCTCTTTGAATTAGCACAATAATGCAACATTTTAGATTCTCTAGGAAATTTTTGCGCTTCTGAAGCTGGACTTTCACTTATTAGGTTACACTGACCTCATCTGGTAAGACAAAAATATTTACACATACACATAAGTATTTGATTTTCCAGTCAAATGGACAGGTTCTGCACCAGATGGGTAGTTTGTAAATTATATCTGTAATAAAGGTTTTCCTCAAAAATAGGTGGGTAATTGGAAAAGAATTTGTTTATCTTGGATTTAAGTAATACGGTCATATTCTAGTGGTTCATATGTAACATGCAAAGTTCAAAACTTTTATTATTTATATTATTATGTCAGTAACTAACAGTGCAAAAAAAAATTCTGAATGAAGACCAATCTAAATCAATCTGTAATTCCCTAAAACTGAAGAGTCAGCAAATTAGACTGATTTAAAAGATTCCCCCATGGGCCCCATAATATTTTATATTACAATGAAAATAGGTGTCTTCCAGGAAAAATATTTAAGTGTTTACTTTTAATTTACTGGAGATGAAAATTTTATTTGGAATGTTATGTTTGAGAAGAACAAATGTATGAATACATAGGTATTAATATTTTTCTCTTCTTTACCTCAATAGGATGATTCTCATTTTCATGTCGTTTATAAAACTGCTAGTCTGGATTTTCCCCTTAATGACCCAATATTTGGTAAGATACTGGCAAGCAGACACTTGTTTTAAATGTATTCATCATATTGTTTAAATGTCTACCATAATGTTTCTTTTTTATACAAAAAATTTGTCAATTAAAAATAATTTTTAGATACAAGTAAGTTATGTTTATATGTTATACGTTTGTTATAAACTCAATATAATGTTGATAAAACTTTGAGAGAGTGTCAAAGAGTATCCCCAAGATGTTCAACAAATGTTCTACAATGCAATAAAGTTCTGAATAATTTCTGAGTCCACTGTACATATTGAGGATATATTGACTGGGGCACGCTTATGTTTTTCTTACAATGTATTAATGTGGACTTTGTTTAAGCCACATAACATAAGCATTGGTAACTTTTGAGTTTTGCTTATGTAAACATTTCATTTATCTCTTTCAGAGCTTTACATTAAAAAGCACAAGTACTGTACATCATATGTTCAAAGATGTGAGTTGTGAATAAGAAGTGGTTTAAGTTATCTTTTATAAATAATAAAGAAATGTCTTATCTCCATTCTCTTTAGATAATATTCAAGGAAATAAAGTAAATGAGAAGAAATCTCCCATCAAAATATCAAATATACGGAAAAAGAGACAAGTAGGTATTATATTCTTGGTATTCAATAGTAGTTAAGGAACTATGGCATTACAAAGCCTTCTCAGTATAAGTTGTTTATGTAAAGCAAATTAAAATCAACTATGTAGATCTCTTTGTTGGTTAAAAGAAAAAAGTAACCTAAACTAAAACCTCATATCTTACTACAATATATCAGTTCCTTAATATATTCATAGAAATTACTTCTGTATGCTATTATTATACATATATCGTAGGTCTCTGTATTAGATTAAGCAAGTTAAAAAATTGTTAAGGGGAACAGACATTTTGTAAAATACCAAACAACACTGATTTGGCTTATATATTGATTTTATAACGTCAATCAGACTTTGCTTCTAAAAATCACACGATAGAAAGTATTGACAAACACAAGTAGAAAATGAAGAAAGTACGCAGAAGGACATTTATGAGCCCAGAATTAGGGTGAAACACGTTTAGCATACTCTTTGCATTATTTGACAGTAAAACAATTCAACCATATATATATATATATATATGAATATGATATGCTTCTTGCAACTGAGAGGGCATGGCGAATGTTTGCTGACTGGTAGACCAACCACAGGTGTTACCTGGTAGGTGACCACCCAGATAATCAGACTGGGATTCAGATTTATGGATATAATACTCCGATCTACACCCTATCAATAAGCGAACCAGCTGCCATGGCACAACATCTGAAGCTTTGCCTCAGTAGATGACATCCGAGGCTTGATCGCCGCCAGGGAAAGCAAAGGTGTGTGCACACCTGATGAGCCCCAATTAAGGTAAAACATGTATTATTTGACAGGTACTCTATAGTATGACTATGGTCTGCTTCTCACAAGCGTTACCTGGGAGGTGACCACCAAATAATCAGATTGCAATTCAGACCTATGGATATATACAGTTTATTATATATGTTTTCTTTATGTACTTTTCAAATAGTGTTGCAAAACTTTGTTATGTTAAACATAACAGTCTATAAATATAGCAAGCTTATGGGAGTTGATGGAAGAAGAGTGGAAGCAGTGTTTGATTTTACACAGATCTCTTAGGAAAGAGAGAAAAAAAGGCTTTAAACTTTGTGGAATCAGTAGCACCTCCTTGTGCAGTAGAAGACCCAATGACCGCTTGCAATTCCTCCAAATTTTTGTAGGTAAGGCAAATTATTGCATATAGCACATCCTTACAGCCTCTCTACTCACCTTGAATAAGATTAAGAACTCTATAGACAGTCTGAAATTATTATTATTTTTAAATAAAACACACTATTGAGAGTTCCACATAATCGGGGTAAAGGTAATGTTTAAACCAACTAGTAAAGTAAACAAAGTCTAGCTGCTTTTCTGAACCAGCCTTTACAGTATGTCTCCGTCTAAAAGGTAAGTTAGCTCTTTCATTTCACTGTTAAACCCAATTCAACTACCACTTTATTCAATTATTTGTACATGCTGACATATAGGTTTTACTATATTTTTTATTTTTAGATCACAAACCCAGTTCCTTTAAAAAAATTCATACAACAATGCTTCTTACAACATGTAACTATTCAGGTAACAGAGCATTACAGTACATTTAAACTCAGAAGGCTCTAAAATCAAGTATACCTTTAAAAACCATCTAGTCTAATGTCACTAACTTTGTGTGTATGTGTTCTAAGTTCCTTAATATCCCCAGAATTGAAAACTGTTATTCCAGTTCAGTCAAGATTTCATATATGTAAGTTAAAGAAGACCCACGGTAAAAATTGTTTCCAAAAAATGAGTCTTTCTCAAAAAATACTGCTGTAACTAGTCAGATAATAATGAAATATTAAAGATTTGTCATTATTTTGTTCATATAATTCCAATCAGTTCAAGTCCGTTTATTTTAGTATATCAACTTAACTGAGTGCTGGTGCAGAGTGCTATAAAAAGTTCACAGCTACTCATTACGTCAATTACACATTAAGACACAGATTAGATTTAAGCACACAGTAAACCAAAACAGCTCCAAAGTGACAGACATAAATGGAACTTTAAAATATCTGTTAAATAACATTATCGTTGAACTATGCCCAGCAGACAATGGAGAAGAGGAAAATCAAAACTCCAGTCAGCAGCATCCCTGGAGAAAATAAATAGGGGAACCATTGGTCAGTTATAACAAAGACAAAACATAACGTCAGACACAGTTACACTCCTGGAGACCAAGCTAACTGGCTGCCTAGCCCCTGCTGGGCAAAAACCCCTTATAAATCATTTATTGCGATAGTCAGAAATGTCAAATATGTGACTGTTCTAATGACTGCATGAGTTTTCTTTGGGTGCTCTGGTTTTTCCCACGTCCAAAAATTGTATGTGTAAGTGAGGCCTTTGATGGACCACTAACCCCACTACGATTGCTTACTGGTTTACTAGCCTGTGTTCAGTTTACCCAGAATTAAACACACAGGTTTGATAAAGGATGGATGGATGATTGTGATGACAATGAGTGTCAAAGAGCCAATTTGACACGCATGCTGGAAACTGTCAAAACTCACTTAGCTTAATCAATCTAAAACCTTTCTTATGTATGTGGTTTTGAGAATTGAAGCTATAAAACAATAAAACTGCCTCATACTGAATCATTACACATATTTCTACCAGTGTACTCTCTATTTTAAATAAAAAACTGCATATTCATCCCCAAATACAACGCACAAAACAGAATACAGGTATTCCTTACTAGTTCAAGCAGTGTTTAGAATAAGCAGGTTATGAAAGTGGAAGGATAGATGGATTCAATTACTGTATGTATGCTGTGTTTTCATCCAAAATTTAGAAAACATACCTGATGAAGAGTTTACTATAGAATATTTTCTTGTCTGTGGTGGGCTGGCGTCCTGCCCGGGGTTTGTTTCCTGCCTTGCACCCTGTGTTGGCTGGGATTGGCTACAGCAGACCCCTGTGACCCTGTAGTTAGGATATAGCAGGTTGGATAATGGATGGATGGATATTTTCTTGTGTTCATAAAGTCTAGTACAGGAAAAAAAAATATCTTCATCATCCAGACCTTCTATAACCTCACATATGAGTAATACTGGAGGCACTGCTGACATTTTTCCCATTTGTTAGTAGCTGTAAATTAAGTAAATAATTAAGGTTTTACAGGCTGCCAACATTATACCTGGACTTTGTGAAGTTTGAAGTTATATGATCACAAGAGTCTTTTTCTTCTTCCAATGTAGGCTTCACGCATTCCACACAGTGTTGAAATAGAGAAGAAATATGTGGAGCTCATGATTGTAAATGATCATCTGATGGTAAGTTTGTGCCACACAGGCTGATATTTGAAATTGCCAGGTCTCTGTTGCGTGGTTGTCATTGCCTAGATTAAAAAAGTTAATGTTTCTATAAGCCTTGTAATGATGAGCACCAGAGTGACCTGAACGACATTCTGTATTTATATCCATATTATTGAAAAATAACTATTTTTAAATGTTAAAAGAAAACTGAATGAGGAAAGTAGGGTCGAATATCATTGAAGGAAACTGTTTTGAATAAGGATGATATGTTGAAGGTCTTGAACTCCTCCTGTATTGTGTCTAATAGGTCGTTGCTTTTCATTCAAAGGCATTGGTGGAACTGGAGAAGGCATTGCAGATATTGCAAGCAAATGTAAAGATGTTTCCAACAGGTTTAAATAGTTGACACTTGTATGATTCATTCATTCCTTGATCGTGGTTTTCTTCTTCATGAAATCCTCCTTATAACAGATTCATTACATGTATATGAATGTTTGCAATCATTTCATTTGATTTTAGCTGACAAAAACATGCTTTATGTTTTGCAGTTTAAAAAACACCGCCTGTCCGTTGGTCATACGAATAACTATGCAAAATCTGTGGTGAATATGGCAGATATAGTAAGTATTAGCAAAAGCATCAGTGTGTATACTATATATTGACTTTAGAGAAGCTTTTAGTTCGTCTTCCAATCAAGTTAGTGTCCTGAACATATCTACACTATATGATCAGAGTGAGAATACTTAACACTATTTAAAACGCTGAAATTACCATTTTTGAAACCTTCAAACCTTAAATTGATTATATTTTTGAATGTTATGCATTAAATTTAATTGACAAACAATATTAGACTGAGTTGCCCTGTCTAATTAAAACTTTTTCTTTTATTTGACTGGTGTTATATATAAAGCTTTTATTATTCAGCTAAATTCTTTTTCTTTCTTGACAGTTTTTTGTATTTTGTGTTGAGTGAAGAAATATTAACATTTTTTAAATGCACTCTGTATTTTGTTTGTACCCATGATTCTGATATTTAGATAATAATCATAATCTTTTTATGGATTCATCCCTGTCTTGCTAGTCATCCAAATGACATTGCGCCCAAGTTCCAGCCTTTATCTTATGGGTTGTCAGTCGCTCCATGAAGATTGTTTGAGCTTAGCCTGATTATACTTACTGTATTTGCCAGTGAACAATCTTCAAGGCCTGAGAGTACATGTGGGTCCTTTAAGCACTGTGCTGGGGTACTGGAACAAGTGAGACTCCAACCTGGCCATGGAAGACGGCACCAATTGTTTATTCTTGCACAGATATTTGAGGGGTTGTGGAAGTTTGTTAGTCCTTTGCTATGTGGACCTGAAAAATGCCCGTTATAGTGTATCACGTGGTATCTGGTAGAGGGTACTACAATAGTGTAGATTCTGTGGCTGTGGTAAGTTGCAGTTTGATCACTGTATGTGCACTGTGAGAGTTATACTGCATACCTGTCATTCAGCCCATTTAATATGAGCATTGAGCTCCACCAAGGGGGCAGCGTGTCTTTTCTCCTGTTTATGGGTGCCAAGGTATAAACATAGCAGACCAAAAGGTAACTAGGCTGCAACGACAAAGAGTTTAAAAAATTAGCAATTTATGAAATAAACCAAAATGCCTAAGCTCAATACTTAAAACAAGAATCAAAGTCAAAGGGTAGTACATGTACCAGTCCAGCTTCTAAGAGGATTTTACACTAGCTAATATGAAGTGCATTTGCAATACAGAATCCAAAACCATGGATAAGTTCAAAAGCAAGTCATCATCTCAAATAGGGACAACCCAATGACATCACATTTCACAGCTTCAGGCTGTCACATGAGCAAAAGGTCTATGTAGTGATGGAAAGCGTAATTTGGCACTTGTCTTAACATATGGTTCCTGCGCAAGGTTGCTGTCACTCTTCATGACAGGATGAGAAGCCTAAAAATTTGGGAGTACCATTGAGTATAATTGCTGCTACTCTTGAACCCAACTTAGATAGTCTGAGCATGTAATTGGGGTGCCTCGGGAGGGATTTGAACCCAATAAGTCCAATTGGAAAGTCCCAGGGGCAAACTTAGGAAACACTGAAACAATATCTCTTTACTGGTCGGAGAAAATCTGGGAATTACCCAGCATGAACTGTCCAGCTGGGCATGTTGCCAACATGACTCTCACTAGAATTGCAACCGCGGTTCCAAAAAAGCTGGGATGCTGTGTAAAATGTAAATAAAAACAGAATGCAATGACTTGCAAATCTCATAAACCCATATTTTATTCACAATAGAACACAGAAAACATATTGCTTGTAACATTTTAAGAAAAGAAAAAGGTCATTTTAAATTTGATGGCAGCAACAATTCCATAGCTTCTACTGTATATCCCATACACATGCAATATGACTAAACAGCTGGCCCTAATACTGTAAATCATTATCTGTACATTGACATAAATACTGACAATAATGTTTCTTATTTTGGGCAACAGTTACAGAGTACGATACCACACATCAGTCTCTTTTCAATGGTACACTTCACGTGCGAAGTTGCGTAAAGTTGTAGGTGGTGTATACTATAATCCTGTTGAAGGTAAAGTTTCCATTTTGAAAGAACTGGTATCAATATTCCACCCACTATAATATACAGTATATAGTAAGTAAGTTTTAATGAAGTATTTCTGTTACTGGAGCAATCTGGACTTTCATTTGTAGCTCCTAGCTGTTGGAACAAGCTGCCTTCTTCCATTTTAATTGATGACACATCAATGTATTTAGGAAGCACTGTAAGACTTTCTTGTTCTGTACATTTCTGTTTAGCTGATAATGGCTCTGATAGGTTCTTGTAGCCAAGGAAGTATAACTGTCTTGTATTTTGGTTTGAGCTCTTCACTTGTGATGATCAATTTTGTAACCTTGTCCTGTAACACTTTTTCCTACACAGTCCCCCGACTGATGTTTATTCAATTATGTAGACCTCTTTTGTAAGTCGCTTTGGATAATAGTGTCTACTAAACCCATTAATGTAAATGAACATGTTCACAGGAGAGAGAAAGATAGAACAGTTTTAAAACTTAAGAATGATGTTTTGGCCTTATTCCATATATAACACATTACTAATTGCCATTGTTTATGTTTTTATGTTCTATTTAAAAGATTTTTAAAGAACAGTTAAACACAAGAATCGTTTTAGTTGCAATGGAAACCTGGGCGACTGACAACAAATTTAACATAGATGAGAACCCCCTGATCACACTGCGGGAATTCATGAAGTACAGAAGGGACTTCATTAAAGAAAAGTGTGATTCTGTTCATCTATTCTCGTAAGTAATGGCCAAAGCTTCCCATTAAATGTTTTTATCATGTCCACCCCCATTCTCTTATGAAACAGTCCTTTGGTGACTTAAATGTTCTTCCTTTTTAAAATACTCAATTAATAAATTGTTTAGTATGTTATCTATAACAATAACAATTCTGGAGTGTGTGAAATAATAAACATACAGTATAAGGTAAAATAATATAATGTAAAATATTCTACTATTCTAAAGTCAAACAGGTAGATGCAGAATATGACTTTGCTTCCAGTTTTTCCAGAATGAATTAAGAATTTTTGCAAAACCCATACTCCTTTAGTAAAGGAAGATAACAGCCATGGTTCCTATTTAGTTAAAACCTACTGACATTGTTCACAAATAGAAGTCAAAATATATAGATTAACAACACTTTATCTTATAATAAAAGGTGTTTGAAAACAGAATTAGATAAGAAAGGCACTGAGTAAATTATCTAGCTTAGTTACACAGTATGTTGATGCTGTAAACACAATTAAGCAATACATTACTTTGCCCACTATGAGAGATGTTTAACAGCATTTTTGATGTGCCATAGTTTTTTTTTCTTCAAATATTATAATTTTCTACTATACAATACAATACAGTTTATTTTTGTATAGCCCAAAATCACACAGGAAGTGCCGCAATGGGCTTTAACAGGCGCTGCCTTTTGACAGCCCCCCAGCCTTGACTCTCTGAGAAGACAAGGAAAAACTCCCAATAAAACCTTGTAGGGAAAAATGGAAGAAACCTCGGGAAAGGCAGTTCAAAGAGAGACCCCTTTCCAGGTAGGTTGGGCGTGCAGTGGTTGTCAAAAGTAGGGGGTCAATACAATACAATATACAGAACAGAACAATTCCTTAATACAGCATAATAATAAAAATTTTAGAAGTACGGTTTAACAGTAGATGATATGACATAATTAGGTTTGGATATTTTTAGAGTCCTGGAGACCTCATCCATCTAGCTGCCTCCCCATTTGGCCATGCCACGGCTGAAACGTTGCTCCGATGAAAGGACCCCTCTTTCCCATGATTCCTGTGATCCTCCACTAGAACTGTACTAGAACTGTATATACTGTATACTTGCTCCCAACCCGTCAGTGCCGCTTTACAGTTTTATTTTGAAATCCTCAAGACATAATTGTTCTGAAACAAATTAAGCTACTTCTCCATATATCCTTCTGCTATGTGTCTGTCTGTTATTTTCATCCTCCGATATTAACATGTTAAATAAATCTTAACAGAGAAAGTTATTCTTTCTTTTTCATTATGTTTAAGTGTTGATGTATTTGGCAATGTCAAAACAAAAATACATGATAAATATGAATTGTCTCAAATAAAATTATTGCTCAAAAATGGAAAATCAGCCACATTGCAATGAATGATTGCTTAGCTTTTTTTATATTTAAGTTAGATTATTTTTATTATAAACAACCTATTAAATTGAAGGTAATACCGTATTTTTTGCCTGATTAATTGTAGTGTTGCCTTTTCTAAGTTTATTCTTTTCATATTTCAATAATTGGCAGAGTTTAGTTTATTTTACTGTGTAATTTAGCAAAGAGGTGTACCTATAGATAGCTTTTTAATTAATTTTGAACTCACTTTATAGAATTATGTTACATATTTCTTTACTAAAAGTGTGTATTTTTAAGAAGGTACCTGAGGGTGAATCCTCACTGCTGTTAATGTCTGAGTAAATATATTTCTAATTAGCAGAGTACTGAAGGAGAGAAGTAAGATCTAAATAATAAAAAGATTCAATGCATGAATTGACAAAAGGGCTCTTGTGCAGTGATAGCTTTAACTGGTATTGCAATATTCCAATACTCCTTAGAAAATTAATACACATACTGTTGTGTTTCTGAATATATTTGTCAAGATCTATAGTTGTACATTTTAATTAAAACCTTTCAATGTAAAAAAAATTGCCATTGAATCAAGAAACAAAGTTTCTTAGAGTTGTTTGCCAAAATTTATTGCTGGCTTAAATTCAGAATTTAATGCTTTTCAGGGACGCTAATTTGTTAGGACATTTTATAAAATAGTGATTATATGAAAAGCATTAAGTTTTATGATCCAAGAGGAAAAAGGCATTTTTCTGTGGTAGCGAACACGTCTTTTTCTGATCAGAATTAAGAGTGAGATATTGAATCCTTTCTGCTTTTTACTCTGCAGTGGAGGCCGTTTCCACAGCAGTCTGGGTGGTGCTGCATATCTTGGTGGAGTCTGTTCTTTAACAAAAGGTGGTGGAGTCAATGAGGTAGGCTGATTATTTGTTCAGTAATTAAAAATTGTCTTTAATAGTACAATGGAAATAATGGGAAAAATATCATTAATTTTCAACCATTCTGAAAACTGCTGCTCTGGCATTTTTTGTTATCATAACTTATTCTATGGTAAATAACTTAAGGTAGTAACTGTTTATCTGCAAGTTTATCTGTCATATTTCTTGTGCATTACATGCTGGATGATAGTTTTTTTATTATTTAGATTCCATTTTGTGGTGCTTCAAGCTATTTTCTATTTATTTGGACAAAATTAAATTTTGATTTTGTTATTACCGTCTTCTGTTTTCATTTTGTATTTCTTGCAGTATGGAAAAGCAGATGAAATGGCCATTACACTTGCCCAAACCTTGGGTCAAAATATTGGAATTTTTTCTGACAAGAAAAAGATGATCAGTGGTGAGTTGTTGCTAATTGTGTTTTTTATAATAAAAAAAATTACTTGGCATCTTAATCTAAGCATCTAAGCATCCCTACCCCGAGCTCGCTACGCACGCTATGCCACTCGCATTGCTTCAAACATTTAAAAGCTTATACAGCAGCTGTCCTTTTGTCTCACTACCTTGTCTCGCGGGACGTTCAAGTGTCTCCGAGAAAATCATGTCTTGTCTCCTTCCAAGCCTTCCAAGATTTTTTTTTATAATAGAGAAACATTGTATTGCATAATAATCATATGTGCAAAATGAAGATATACGGTGTTCACCACACATTTAAAAAGCTGAAGTGGAATTTGTGTAGAATTCTCAAGCAGTTCTGATATATCACAAGAAGATACTTAAGAGGCAAACTTACTGAGTACAATGTTTCACTTCTCTTTTCTTTGCTCTAATTACATTCTTTAATGTTTCAAAATAACACTACACCTTATTTTCTAACCCCCCATTTCAAATGATTGCCCAAATGAATAAGGCAAAATGAAGTAATAGAAAAAAACACAGTATTTGGTAGTACGTTTACTGCACACACCTGTTCCTTCTAGCCTGTGATCTGCTGACATCACAAAATTGTGGTTTGCTGCTTTGTAGTGCTGTGCCAGACCTTTAGCTTACACTGCTACTTGTCCAGGAGAGTTTTTAGATTTGGTCTCTTTTTCAGCTAGTGAATTATACTGAACGCTCAGTTAAGACTTGCAAGTTAACTTACCTGGTAAATCTGAAATTAGCCTTGTGTGAATATTATTGTGGATGTGTGCGCATGAGTGGACCCTGTGATAAACTGGCACCCTATCCAGGGCTTTTTCCTGTGTACTTTACTGCTGGCATGGGCTCTGGCCTACCTTGACGATGAAATGGATTAAACAGATTGGAGAATGTTATGAATTTATACTACAAATGGGATTTGCAGAGATGTCATGGTTGGTGCTGGATCTACTAGCTGATTGATGGTTAAAAAGAGTACTGTTTGACTTCTTGCACTATAATTTGTGATTTTACCAATATAAGAGCTTCTCTCAGATTGCACTGCTGCATTGTATTTAATTAGATTTGCCTTCATAACTTCATAATCAGCTCACAGCACTCTTTTCTGTTTACTACTGCTTGATTTTTCCATGGCACTCTTGCATTATTTGACTTTTTAATGGCTTTTACAGGAGCTACAATGTCTGCTGCTGCCTTCAGTTTAGCAGTGAAATTATTGACCATGTGTGAAGGACAGCCAGGTCCCATGCCCGGCAGGGTTGCCCCTGCTTCTTATGTTCCGGTGAAGTCGCCATGGGCAGTCCAATACCTCCCCCAGGACACTTGGTGGCAGCCTCGCTGGCCGACGGTGATTCCCCAACCACCCGCAGGGCTCCATGGGAGATGGAGTCCTCCACAACTTGGTTGGAGCCCGGGGTGGCCACTAGGGGGGGCTGTCTTCTTCCAACAGTCTGGCTGGATGAGTCTTCAGCCCCACCCGGAAGTGCAATTAGGACCAGGTGGTTAATCACCTGGAACGCTTCTGGGTGGGCTATAAAAGGGCCCAGCCACCACCACTCGGGGAGCCAGAGTTGGGAGGAAGGAGACGAAGCTTGAGAAGGAGTGGTGGTAAAGAAAGAGAAGTGTTGTGTATTTGTGCTTGTGCTTTGGGACTGTGTTTGGGCTGTGTGGCACAGGGAAGACGTGTCCCACAGCTGAAGAAAAATAAAAGTCTTTGTACTTTTTATACGTGCCTCCGTGTCCTTCTGTGTCGGGTCAGGCGCCTATATAGCGCCTTTGTTACACCGTGATATTTAAATTACTATTAAATCTGAAAGTGAGCAGTAGGTTCCGACTGACTTTTTAAAATATTAGAGGACCTGATGACAGGGTCCTCAAAGTAACATCTTTTTTATTAACATCATTTATATTGGAAATTGAAATAGATATGTTGAATAAAATACAATAATAGTTGGATATAGAAATATCCAAAATTTGTTGTATATTAATATATAGTAGTGATTATTAACATTGGTTCATTTGATTATTGTTTTTCTTTGTTTCCACATATTACCATTTGTAAAGCACTTTGCATTGGAAGGCTCTATATAAGTAAATGTGGTGTTGATAAATTTAAAGATTGTCTTGGTCAAACTTAGCATTTTTCTGCCTGTGATCTCTTTTGGCTTACATTGGCAATTTACCTTGGGTAATTTTTATTCTCCAGAATAAAGCACTGGTCAGTAAGTTCAGAGGCATTTATTGGTAGACAGGTACTTCAGTCCACTTTTAAGACATTCTGTTGATTCAATAATAGTTCCAGTGTTCCATGGTAGCCATTAATGCTCACCTTAAGACACTGCCTCCACCACTTTCCACAGATGAAGTGGCACATTTCAAATTGTGTGTTGTTCTCCTCATTTTAGAGGTTTATCTCTTGTTTTATTTGACTGTGAAAATTTGTTCTAGGATTAGTCTGTAATTTGGTTTCAAATTCTAAACAACCATTTCTGTTTTTGTACTGATAAAAGGTTCGCAGACTAGTGTTTCCAACTCTGACATCAGATTCTTTCCTTAAAAGTAAACTTTTATACTTTCTCCCCTGCAATATGGAAGTTGTTGATGACTTTAAAGACAGTTGTTTAAAAACGTTTTTTAGGCTACTGATCATTTTTAAGTCATTAACTGCAGCTATTTTGTACTGCTAACCACATTTTTGATGATTGCAAAGCAGACACGTGTGTGTGTGTGTGTGTGTGTGTGTGTGTATAGTCTTTTTGGTAAGCCCTAACAAAGAGAAGAACAAAGGCTAAATAAAGCACAGCCCATTAACATCATTTTATTTGTGCACAGCCAAAATGGCAACCACGTTGCAGCCATTTTTCAGTGTTTGTGCTTTCTCAAACTGTGGAACACAAGGAATGATATTATTGTGATCATTACAAGTTTATGCTATAAGACCAGTTATAACCTGAAATAAAAAGTGATATTTGTTAATGTTTTTTACTCCTATTTTCATTTCAAACCCATATTGTTTGAGTACTCAGTAGAAATCCCAGTTGAGATTTTTTTTTATCTCAGTAAATGAGCACTTTGTACCAAAGCCCACATGCAGTCACCCTACCTCTAGTTATCAGATCCCCTTACAAATATCATTCAGATCTCCCACAGCAGTCCCAGGAATCAGCCTTCATGCACACTCTTGACTTTCAGGTAAACTGCAAATGAAAAAGAAAAGTGATAAAGAATAAATACAGATTTACATGTCTGTATTTTAGGAGTAAGGGTAAAGATCAATTGATAACAGATTTCAAAATTGTAATTGTTATTATCCAAACATTAAACCTTTTTACAGATGTGCTATTAAAATTGTTGCAGAATAGGTTTAAGTGGATTGAATTTCCATGGAAGATCATTTTCAGCACTGGAAAAGATTTCATGAAATGGATAGTGCTAAAAATGGTAAAATGTATTAGTGATGTATTCTTATAACACAGTTCTGCTTGAGTTGCCAGGGTTATAAACATGCAATTTTAATGTAACATTCTCAAACTTACATAATTCATTTCATGACAGATGTCAAATGCTTTAAAATGTTTAAAACAATGGAGAGGTCATAAATGAGTTTATTAATCATTTTCACTTTACATAGGTGAATGCAGGTGTGAAGATACATGGTCTGGATGCATAATGGAAGACATTGGGTAAATTGAATCTTCAATTTCTACTTCTTAGTATTGTGTTGCTCTTGCAGTATGCTTTCCTTTATGTATTCTTCATATTATTGTTACAATTACAGCTAAATTTCACAACAGTTGTTTTGTATGGGTTAACACAGCAGTACAAGTGAAAACTTTCATGTTTTGGTACTACAATGAACTATGAATTGTACAAATCAAATATAATCAGTGTTCGTGATCACATTTAGAAAAAGTAAGTTGCAGATGTTGGTTTATTGTTCTACAATTTGCCTAATAGTTGCATTTCTTTACTCTCCTGGTGTCATTAACATCTTATTACATTATTTTTTTAGCTTTAAAAGCACTTGACCCTTGTACCTTTTCCATACAAATTATAATGACTTAAAAACTTTCAAATCTAGCATTGAGAAGGCAGGTAGTGTTATATTCACCATTGTCGTTATCATCAACATCACCGGATTAATGGCAATTTTCCAGGTTTGCCTTGGTTAGTCTGTTGCTCCCAAATCTTGTGGCCCGAGCATCCTTTGATGTGAGACCCATACTTTTAATATCCTCCAACACCAACTCCAAGCATGTCCTCCACAGTTTCCAGGTCCATCTTGGTGTAACGTTTTCCTCTTCACCCAATCATCCTCATCCTGTCACTCCACAAGCTCAAAGCATTTTGTTATAACACCTATCATTTCCAAATCAAGTCTTTCTCTTTACTCATGCTCAATGTGATCAAGACCTTAAAATTATTAAATGTAAACTGAGCCTCTACCACATTGCCTTGCTTGAAGTGTCATCATTCTTAACTTTAACATCTGCAGTTATGAGTTCACCTAAATGTATTCATTATATAAGGTCCCTTCTTATAAGTCAATACTGGTGGCTCTTAACTAAGAGTTCAAAAGACATTTTTCTTATACATCCTCTCAAACAATAAGTACAAATATTACCGAAAAGACAATTAAGGGAAATTGATCATTTTGACCCCATACTTACCTTTTGTGTTTCAAGCTAATTCAAAAAATTCATTGTCCTACATTATTGCAGCAAAATGCACAAATTTCTTCTTGTTTTATGCCTTTGCTCATCAAAGTGTCTTAAATTAACCTTGATCCTTCCTATTTTCCATGCCAGAGAATGTGAAATCCATGTGAGATTATAACTGAATATAAAATAGAATTTCAAATAGAAAGATGACTTTGAAAAAACAAGTAAAGATTTTTTAGAATTCTCCTAACTTCCATTTATTAACACAATTTTTGGTAATGTCTGTAACTGTCTTCTGCTTATGTAGAAATGGCAGGCCTATTTAAAGATTTATAGAGTACATTCACAGCATTTGTAGGTGAAATGTCTACTCTGCTTTTGTCCTACTTACATCCAAGGTCTCAGTATTGAGGAATCATTATTAAGTACTAGCTTATATCTCATACATCGTGGATACAACTTGTGGTTGCTCAGTTAGTCATCCTTTAGGGCAGCTGACTAGTCTCCCCATGCAAAATTCAGGCCTGCATGGTCAGAAAATGTCTCCATAAATACTTCCCTTGACTTATTCTAGGAAAACAAGGCTGCAGTCCTTAAAAAGAACATTATACTGTTGCCAAACTATTTCTTTGCAGTTTTGCCCAATTTACTTATTCCCTATACAATATGTCACAAGAACAACAAAACTATTACTGTTGTTTTCTGCTAAGTATTCTGCTTTTGGGACTCCTCAGATCCTGTTTGGTGCCTAAACTTTGGAATCACTTCCCTAAATGAATTAGATCAGCTAACTCAATTCATTCCTTAAAAAAACAACTTAAAGCTCATCTGTTCAGGAAGGCTTTTAACTTAACCTTACATTCTGCCCCTTCTTTCAGTGTACCTCTCTGTCCAGATGCTCAGAATACTTTTTATCTGTGTTATACCATAAGTTATTAATTCCGGCTTTTCTTTTAGTATTGAATTTCATATTTTACTCTGGTTTGTTGTCTTTTATTCTGTTTAATGTTTTGTATATCCTGTATTTATCTGTATTAGTGCTCCGTGTAGAAAATATTTGCATCCAATGTGAAATATACTGTGCTGTTCATTCTGAGACTATGTGAAGCACCTTAAGCACGGAAAAGGTGCTATATAAATAAAATATATTATTATTATTGTATGTTAATAATGACCATTCTTGTTCTACAGCCAAACCCAAAAATACACATAAAGCTATGCAAGAGTCTGCCTTACACTGCATGTTTAATTCCTTAAAGAAGTCTACAATGGAGGGCTTACTCAAGACTGATTAGTACTAAATCTGTAGCTGTCTGCTTTACAGTGGGAAAAAACAGTAGATTGACAGTGTTGTACAAGGCACAAGAAATGAAAAGTCATGTAGGAAATCTTCATCACACAGGAGGAACCACACTGGTAGTAATAGGACATCTCCTGTAGTAATAAGTACACCTGCTATAGCTGCACTGTCTCAAGGATATCTACCACAAAAATGAAAATTTAGGAAACTCCCATGAGATAAAGAGAGCAAGCTACACAGATCTAATATTGGGCCAAAAACATATAGGCTGTTAGGATGTACTGTGAAATTTTGTTTCATAGAAGAATAAATCAACATGTCACTTATGCACTTTGTGCTCTTCCTCGTCTGTTTCTAACATTTCATTGTTATGCAGAATGCAAAACTTTTATATGAGTTTATTTTTATTCCAGGTGTAAAGAGATATGAGATTTGTGATTTTTTTTTACACTCAGTTCATTTTCTTTTACACATTTGTGATAAAGGTGAGGCTCAGATTTTAGCATTTCTATCCCTGTCCAATCATTGTCTATATTGAAAAAAAATAAACTCCCTGTGTCTGGTAAAGCTAAGTTGTAGATCTAAATTGTCTCATTTCAAAAGTGTGGGGCTGTGTGAATTAAGTAAGTGGGCTCTGCATTGGACTGGTTCTTGTGCTGAAGGGATATGTTTTGCTTCCTCATTACTGTGAACTGGATTAAGTGGGTGCAGAAAATTAATGGATGGATATTTTCTCCAAATGTCGCTATTCTGCAACCCAGAAAAATGTAGTGATAAAAATGTAATGAAAGAAACATAGCACAGCTTACAGTTATATTCATTGTAATTTTTTTGTAAAAACGTATTGTACATAGCTTTTTATCCTTTTCTCAATACTAATTTAAAAAGAATTAGAATTTATATGTTTTATTTTTGTCATCAATTGTCCTGTTGTGTAATCTCTATCCTCTAGAGGCCAGTAGAGTGCATGAAATAAGGGTGTTTAGCACGTAGTCAGTATCCTTATTACATCTTCAGGCTGATCATATTTATTAAGGAACGATTTTAACAATACATGCAGTTTTCTAAAAGGCAAAATTTTCTGTTCTATAAATGTGTCACCTCTTATAGACAAAGAAAACTAAGTGATTACAAGAGGGTTCAATGTGCTGTCCATGGTTTTCCTTATTTCTTGCACATTCTTTGTCATTTTTCATATTTAAATTAAAACTGATTACACCCCAGCTTCCTACTAACCAGACAGAGCTGTGTTATTATTTCTTTAACTTGTTTATAACCTGCTGGGATTAATTTGCAAGGAGATACTTAAGGAGCAACTTGAACTACAGGGTGCTCATCCAGTTAGGACTCTACATAGCCATTTCACCCTAAAATTATTGAATGTCCTTATTAAAGCCTTAGCAAAGTAATAAACCAAAGTAATAACAGGTTTTCAACAAGTTTAAGTTAAAAAAATGACCATTTCCTTAAGAGAACAGAATTTAAACACTGTTTCTTTTTTATTTCTTATAATTCTGTAGAGGTTGACTGCACCCTGGTTAGCAGGGCAGGGCTCCTCTTTGCTTGAACTGGTACACCTTGGACCTGTACTGTGCAGACTTTCTTCCTTCATTTGTCACTGGTAGTGAACCGGCCTTACTAATTCCTGTTTTTTGGTAATGACCAACAATGAAATACCTTCAGTTCCTGTAGTTGATGTGACTAGATTAGACAGACTAAATAGACTTCCATTTCCTTTTCAGGTATGTCTCCCTTTAGAATCCTGAACTTCTCCCATGAAAAGAGAGATGAGCGTGCTCTGAAGTAGTGGGATTTCTCTTATCTTTTCACTTATGGGTTTTGATATGCCTCATGGGAAGGCAGGGCAAACTGTGACAGTTCATTTTACTGCAAACAATAAACCACTGTCATTTTTTCTTACTAATAGAGTTAAGTGATATAGCTGTCTTCTTAAACAGAACATTTAGTATTTAACTGTAGACCACAACATTATTTTGACTGTGTACCGTTTTTCTCTGGCTTTTGGTTCAGATAGATATTAAGTTTTTCAAGTGAACCACTGATAACATTTTGAAAAATATATATTAATTCTATCACACACATCAGCAATGACTGTTACTAATTTGTGAAAAATGTCATAACAATCTCTTGCCATTAATGTTCTCCGTGATTCCAGGTTTTACTTCTGTCCTGTCTTCCATAGTTAATCAAGAAGCCACCAGATGTGTCAACAATTTCAGCCAAATATGCTAGCTTGGCTTTGCATTTCAAACAACTGTGACTAAATGTGGCTTTCTGTCTTCAATAAACTTATCAAGCTAATGCCGTAACTTGAATATCCTTTATAGAACTTTTCCCTTTGGTAGCCATCATATGTCAGAATTCAACAAAAGCTCTGCATGATTAGATTCCATAATCACATAATGCAGTAAGAAATCTTGAATTTAAAATGATTGACATAACATGGAACTTTACAAAAAGTAAACATATTGGTATAAAATTTTCAGATATGTATTTTTTTAATGAACTACTTGTAGACATTTTAAACAAAATATAGATTTTTATACAACATTTATGTAATAATACTTTGAAAATAAATAGTAATAAATAGAAATGAAACACCTAGTAGCACTTCTGGATGTGCAATAAACTCACACTCACAAGATTTCTTGAAAAACACAACTGTTTTCTATAAATTAACTAAACTTACAACTTCCATACATACAGTATTCAGAATCACACTAAACCCACACTTCAAAATTTAAATATGTAATTTAAGCTTTTCAGTTTCTGTTAAAAAGAAGCTTTACTGGCAAAGCATCATGTAAATATCTGACCTCCACAACACCACAGAAGAATCTGCTGCACCATCATGACTTTTTTTTTTTTAAGTCTGCAGTAATGTTTGAAATTAGTTGTGATATGTTAGAGAAATGTCCAGACTGTTTTCCTTTCGCAACAAAGCAAGTGGTTTCGTTAGTGCGAAACTCAGTAATATGTCGTGTTTATTTTAACTGAAAGTTCATATCTTTCTGCATCATCTTTCTTCCTTTTTGTGTTTGGAAAAACTTTTACCACTGCAGATTCTTTAGCACACTTGCTTGCTGCCAACATGATGTGACAGCCTGCTGCATGTCCTTTTCAGTTGGGAGTATACTGTTCGATTTTCATATTTTAAAACTGTGTGATCTGGCCACAAACTCTATTTTCCTGGCTACACTAGGCTTGCTGTAGTAGTACTTGCAGATTATCGCGTCTTCCTCCAGATTATACAAAAGCCATGTGAAGTCCAATAGCCTACTAGTCTGGAACTTTCGTTTTTCCACCCCGCTCCTATGTTTTCACTCGGAATGAGCTATAAGCCTGTCAGTCGCAACTGATGAGCTGTGAGATTCACTTCCTTTGCACACAAGACTTAGGGGGAAAAAAGGTTTCTGCTTGGTCAGGGACTTAAGTTTCTTCATAACCCTTCTTTTGTAAACACGCACATGCTAATGTTACATGTATTTGCCAGCATGTAATTCAGCACTATAATTTAGAGGACTGACCGTGTGACTGTGGCAAGTGAAAATCTAAACGTTTGCTAGATAGTGGCTAATGACACATTTTTTATTCACCTATCACAAAACTCTGTCGCATATTCTAGTGTTTTAATTGCATCATAGGGGCTTGACTATGACTTAAATTATTCCTCAACCTAATCAACAATAACGAGCACAAAAAGGCTCACAAAATACTTTTTTGAAGATAAAGGAAACACCCTTTCTTTGCCAATCACACAAGGGCTGTAGAATCTCCATGTGTACTGAAAAATCGCTGTCATAATTTAAATAGCTAAGGTAAGCAGACTTTTTTAAAATCTGTTACTTAAGGATGTGAAACTGTTTGCCTTTGTGAATGCAGTCCCTTCTTTATATTGTCAGAGCCTACCTTTAAATCTAATTCGCTAAAAGTGAAAGGCTGTCCTTTGATGATCTTTAAGGAGACCCAACATTTTTAGATCAACCTTCTAAATATTGAAACTTAATACCGTATATATGCTCCAATAGTGGCCCCCAGCATTTATTTACAAGACTAGCCTCGGCTCCCGGCGCTTAATAGAGACCGGCTGCTATTAGAGACTGGCCATTATTTAAAAAAAAACCTTCAGAACGCAATATTTTTTCTGCGCGTGTCGGTACATGTAGGTACACAAAAATATTGGCTAATAATACAAACAGCTACTTTATTTGAATTTCACATGCTACGTAAGACTGTTAAAGATGAATGGCAATGTCTTTCTGTACCTTTCGCTGCTATTCGTCATCCGAATCCACAATGACAGATTTGTTGTTGTCCAGTTCACTATTGTCTTCCTCTTCTTCCAGGTTTGTCCGTATTTTGGTCAACCCGGCACGAAAATGAAGCAGTTTTAGAAACCGGTATATCCGTATTTCTTATATATGCAACGTGCTGACGTGCACATGTATTACACACGCAAATATACAGATGCTTACAATGTACGCTAGTAGGCAAATATCAGGCCCGGCTACTGTTAGAGACCGGCTACTATTTGGCCACGTCCCCTCTGAAGCCCGGCGCTTATTAGAGACCGGCGACAATAAGAGACTCTGCGTTTTTGGAGCATATACGGTAATTACTGATTAATAATAATAATAATAACAATAGTAATAAGTTATTAAACATAGGATTAAACTGATTATTTTCAGTGACTCACTGTGAACCAACAGTCGGTGTCATATAGACATATGCCAGTCTATAGACCACAACTATAAATAGCGCTGCTGTAGGTGGCATTTTAGAAACACTTGGTTGGTAGGGATATATGTTTTGTTTTCAGGTTTTTTTTTTTTTGTTCTTGTCACTGTTCTATAAGGTTCCCTCTGTGGAATGGCTTGGAGAGTGTTGACCCATGAAAATAATCTTTAATTATATATACTGACCTATTGGAACATTTGAACACTAGACCAATTGTGACAAGAACAGGCCATTCAGTCCACCAAGGTCTTCCATCCTATTCACCTAGATTGTCCAACATAACATCAATTAAAATTTGAAGTTCTCTAAAGTCCTGCCATCCACCATGCAATTTGGTAATTTATTCCTCGTGGTAGTTTGCTTAAGTTGAAAAACTTTCTAACATTTGAGCAAAATCTGCCTTTAACAAGTTTCCAACTGTGTAACCATATCCTTATTGAAGAATTTATTTTAAAATAACAGCTAGTGTTACTGCTGTACTAATTCTTTTCATAATTTTAAACACTGATCTTGTCACGTCTACATTTCCATTTGCTTAAACTCAAAAGGTTCAGCTCCTCCAATCTCTCCTCATAACTCCTACCTTTTCATCCCAGAATCAGATAGGTTGGTCTTCTTAGGACTTTCTCTAGACTTTCTCTTCTCTGACTTTTTTTGTAATACAGAGACAAAAACTGTACATAGTACTCGAGATAAGGGATCACTAGTGCATTATATAATTTAACCTCCTTTAATCACGTCCTTTGACTTGTACCCCACAAATCATTATATAAAACCTAACATCCTATTAGTTTTTTGTGCACTGTCTGGATGTAAATAGTGAAGAGTCCACCATAACTCCTAGGTCCTGCCTTTAAGGGGTGGTTTCAAGTTTCTTACCTCCCATTGTGTATTCAAATCTAATATTTTTACTTCCTATATGTAATACTTTACCTTGAGCATGGGAAAGGTAATATAGTAATAAAATGTATGATCATTCATTATTATTACTGCTTACATTAGGTTTCAATCAATCAATCAATCAACATTTATTTATATAGCACATATTCATACAAAAAAATGTAGCTCAAAGTGCTTTACAAAATGAATACAAAAATGGAAGACACAATAAAAAATAAACATAAGTCAACATTAATTAACATAGAATAAGAGTAAGGTCCGATGGCCAGGGTGGACAGAAAAAACAAAAAAACTCCAAAGCTGGAGAAAAAAAATCAAATCTTTAGGGGTTTCAGACCACGAGACCGCCCAGTCCCCTCTGGGCAATCTACCTAACATAAGTCAAACAGTCCTCTTTGTATTTAGGGTTTTCATGGAAGGACCTGATGATGATGGTCACGTAGACTTCTGGCTTTCATTCCCTCAATGTTGGTGCATCATGATGCTTTGAGTAGGTGGTGGTGGCGAAGGCTTAATCTGCCCAAGCCCGTATGCTGTGCAATTTCCTTTGTAACAGTTTATCTGATTCTTCATTTTCTGTCCTTCCACCTAGTTGGTAATATCTACAAATATAATCAGCTTATTAATGATTTCCTTGCCCATATTTTAATGCATATTAAAAAGAGTAGCAGTCTCAACAGTAATCCCTAAGTGACACCATTTTTAACATCACCTTATTTTGTTAAAGTTCCCCTCTCCTTAACCCTTGGCTTCATGTGTTTGAGCCAATCATGTACCCACCTACACACCATGCCTTGAATTCCTACTTCTTTTACTTTGATCACTAACCTTTCATATAGTACCTAATAAATAAACAGCCTATTTCATATATGTTGCGCTGCAAGTTTGTGTCTATTGAGATATAAAATAATTTTAAATTGGTTTAAGTTGCTTAATAACTTGTAAGGCAAATTTCATTCACTAGATCACGCCATGGTATAGATAAACACAACTGGTTATTTCCAATTAAAGCTTTTCCAGACCATCTTGACTGTATACACTCCTATGCAACACTGGATGCTTCAGATTCTAGCTGTAACTGATTTAAGTTGATGCTCTACATATCTTCAGGTATGCTCCTAAACATCAGGTGTCCTATAATGCTTTAAACTGAGAACCAGCTTTAGAAGGGCTTTGCAACACAGCTAACAACATAAAATTATCAGCTGCTGACCAGCAGGTTTGAAAGATGTGGCAGTTTCCTGCCAAACTGGGTTAGTGAAACAGCTCCATGATCAAATATATCAATTAGGTAGGGTGTGACTTTTTGACCTTCTTAGAAGATATATCACAGCTGTAAAAATAAACTGGAAACTTGAATGTTACCTGAAATAAAATTAATAGCAAAATTAATTGATTTGCCAATTTAGTAGGAAGGCAAAGTGAAGACTGCAGTACAAATAGAACATTGAGGTAGATTAGAAAAGAATACAGGATAAAATTGGCAAGGAAAGGTGATGCAGCAGATATGAATTATGGCAGAATAAATGAAAGTGGCCATGATAACACAAGGTTTTGTTTTCTGTAGTTAATACACTACTTTAACTTGCATCTGGCCCAATTACTTCCTCTATAGAAGTCTGTGAAAATTTCCTCCACTTTTTCCACAATAAAATTAAAGATCTAAATAATTAAACTAACATTAATCCATCATCTACTTATATCTTTCCCAGTTTTGCCAGTCCATCCAGCTTTTTTTTCTAAATTTTCACCAGTCACATCTGCATTTGCTAATGACCTACTTTGTAAGATGAGCCCCACTACCTGTGTTCCTGGCTTCATGTCATAATCCCAACTGTAGCAACATTAATCAATACATCCCTTGGCACTGTCTTTGTCCCAGCCACTTTTAAAATCACTTCTGTAACCCCACTGTTAAAAAAGTCTGGACTTGATGCTAAAAATCTTAAGAATTTTCTAGCCTATTTCTCACGTACCTTTCTTTCAAAAGTTCTTGAGCGTGTTGTAGCCTTCCAACTCGCCAATTACTTAACCTCTAATAATTGATGAAACCCTTTCAGTCTGGTTTCAGGGCACAGCACAGTGAAACTGCTCTTGCCTTGGGTAACCAATGATTTGCTTATGGCAGCATACTCTGGATAAAGCAGCATATTAATTTTGTTAGACCTCAGTGCAGCATTTGACACTGTCAAACATGACATTCTACTGTCCAGAATGGAGAACATGCTTGGTATCTCTGGCACTGCCCTCCAGTGGTTCAAGTCCTATCTGACCAACAGACAAGAGTTAGTTAATCTTGGCAACAGCAAATCCATCTCAGCGCCGGTCACACAAGGTCTTCAGGGCTCTGTCCTCGGCCCTTCGCTCTTCAGTGTCTATATGTTTCCCTTTGGCCATATCATTCGTAGCTATAGACTGGGTTATCATTTTTATGCAGATGATACTCAACTCTATTTCAATGTTAAAAGTGCAACTTTATCAGAGCTTTCTCAGCTCACGACTTGCCTCAGTACAATTAAAACCTGGATCGAGCAGAACTCTAAAATTAGCTCCTTTTCAGTCACTCTTGACAATGAACTCATCAGACCTTCTTCTAAAGCAAGGAATCTTGGTGTCATTTTTGATTCCTCCCTTTCTTATTCCAACCACATAATCCACGTTAAGAAACTTTCCCACTTTCACCTCCGTAACATAACCCGTGTTTGCTCATTCATCTCTTTTTTTAATGCTGAGAAACTTGTCCATGCTTTTATCAAATCATGCATTGATTATTATAACTCTCTACTGGCAGATGCTGCTTATAATCTTATATCATAGATCCAGCTGATTCAAAGCTCTGCTGCAAGAGTCCTTACACGAACCAGCAACAGTGAGCACATCACACCCATTCTGCTTTGCCTCCACTGGCTCCCTGTATGTCTTACAGAATATATAATTTTATTATTAACCTACAAAGCTTTAAATGGCCTTGCACCGGGCTACATCAGTGACCTTCTCTATCACTATGCTCCTGTTCGCCCACTAAGGTCCTCTGATTTTGGCCATCTTTATTGTGCCCCATACTAACCTGCACTCTATAGATAACAGGGCCTTCAGCTCCATAGCACCCAGACTTTGGAATGGCCTCCCGAAATGAATTAGATCAGCTAACTCCATTCACTTTTAATTAACAACTTAAAACTCATCTGATCAGGAAGGCTTTTAACTTAACCTGATGTCCTGCCTCTTCTTTCTGTTGTCCTGTCTGTCCAGATCCTCAGTATAATTTGCCTCTGTATCACGAATAATGCTATTTGCTAGGCTTTCTTTTAGTATTGAATCTAGTGCAGTGGTTCTCAACCTGTGGGGGACCCCTAGGGGCAGCAGTAACAAAAAGGGGGCGAAGAATTAAAAAATATGAAAAATACATCTATTGAAACCAAAACAAATTAACTTAAACTACATTCTGATACTAGAAAAATCAATATAGAGTTAGATGTCGATAAAAGTTAAGTAGGTACAATAAAATATGCATCTATTATATATCATTAATTAAAAAAGAACAAATTGGTATTATAGGGCCCCTTTCAAAAAAACGTTAGGGGGGCGCGATTAAAACTGTTATGAAAACTCGGGTCGCAAATACTTAAAGGTTGAGAAATGCTGATCTAGTATTTTTATCTGGTTTATTGTCTTTTATTCTACAGTTTTTAATGCCTTTGTATACCCTATATCTATCTGTTTTAATGTTCTGTTCAGGAAACATTTGTATCCAATGTTACATATTCCTGCTATTTCTTTATAAGACTCTGTGAAGCGCCTTAAGTGTGGGAAAGGCGCTATATAAATAAAATGTATTATTATTATTATTATTAAGAAAGATTTTCAAAAAATGCCCAGTTTGGCTCTCTCAATGTTGTCTCTATCATTCAGAAACGCTGCTGTTGGGTGGTATTTCTTCTGGAACCCACAAATGAGATCAAAGTTCAGAAACAGGATGTTGAACTCTCAGATATAATAAGACAAACACGCTACTTCAAATTTAAGTCAACACAAAGGACATCTTCAATAATCACAGCTGACATCTACTTGATGTCTAATCGAATCAGAAGAGGAAGAAAGCAATGCCATATGAAAGACAGAACACTTAAAATGATTCACTTGTTACTAATACATATAAAAGATGACCAAAACGGAAAGAAGAAACAAAAGAAAGTAAAAAAGTGCCAGCAACTGGCTGTACCTTGTATCGTTTAAAAGAGCGAGTTCAGGAAAAAAGAAAACAACATCCTTCTATGTGCTTACGACAATATATGTATGTCATAAATTATGTATAATAAAGTGCCGATGGATTTTTGATCTTTACTTATCTCTTTTAAGTAACTTGCTATCGTTAGAAAGACCGCTTGTTGATGCCATAACTAGTTGGAATTCATATGTGAATTTGGAGGGCTTGCCGTTTTTATAGGCTCCTCTGCAGGTGGCTCTAAAGCTCAGTTGTATGATGGAATGCCAACTTATACTGATGGTGACTTATCACCAGGCTGATGCAACTCCTCCGTGGCATTACAGTATATTAATGTGTGACATTCCACAATGCAATTTGAGTATCACACAGTAAAGTTGTCAGTGCTACATGAACTTTGAGTATGTTAAAATTTGTGAGACTTGTTCATATACCCCTCATTGATTTTCTGTGTACATCTTTGTTGTCTTCCATTGTTTCATTTTTCATATATTGTGCTCATAGGGAACATGCCATTTATTGGGCTGGTTTGTACTGTCATTAGGTGGGTTTCAAGATATTTTTGGGCTAGGGATTTTTGCAGGACCTGGCAACCCTGCTGACCAGACTGCAGCAAAATCAAACTGACAAAATACACAAACTGAAATAAGTTAGGGCACACAGCAATGAGTGTGTTTATCTCTTTTAGGACAGCACATGCATTATGGCAATCTTTCTGTGCATGCATCACATTGGACAGACAGATGTACAAACAAACAAAGGAGCACCTACAATCACAGCAACAGCAAATGGTATAGAAAATTAAGTAATCTGTTTTAATGTAAAATTGAACCCATTCACTTACACTTGTTCTAATTTGGAATTATCAGTTATTCGCCTTGCACATCTTTGGGGATATAACATTCCCATATAGCAGAGGTCCTCCATCACAGTCCTGAAGGGCCGCAGTGGCTGCAGATTTTTGCTCCAACCCAAGGGCTTAATAAGAAGCAATTATTGCTCAAGTAACACTTCTGCTTCACTTTAGTTGTCTCACTTGTTTTGAACCCTTATTGCTTATTTTAGTCTTAAACAGTCGTATTCTTGGTTTTTAATTGCTCCTTATTAGCAATAACATGCAAATGACAAAAGAGACCAGCATTTGTCCATTTAGCTTGTTACCATTTACACCTGTGTGTACTCATGCACTATTGGGTTAAATTAAATACTTGGAAGGAAATTGAAGAGGAAAAAGTGAAGGACTGAGAATTACTCATCCATTTTAGCCTTCAAATCATTTGGATGATATCCTTACAAAGGGAAAGAAAATCCAGGATATAAGAATTACCTGACAGAGCAGAGTTAAAACACTAACAAGCCATGAAATTAAATTATTGGCAAGAATTGCTTTCTAATTAAGCAACCGGGTTAGAACAAAAACCTACAGCCACTGCGGCCCTCCAGGACTGTGATTGAGGACCCCTGCCATATTGTATGGTATTATTAAAAAATGAAAATATGTCATGTATGCCCTTGACCAACAGATAGGCAACATGTGTGCAACATTACAGAAGACACAAAATGTACAACTAATACTGTGTTTATGTATCCTCATGGTCCCTCTAAGGCTTACATTTGGCTTAAGAGAAAGAATTTCTATGGGGTCCCTCTTGTGCATATCCTGAAGATCATTGATTCACCATTAACCAGTATATCAATTGGCAGGCACTATAAACTTTGAAATGATATGGAAAAGGACATCAATACATTGTCCAGACTCTTAAAGTGACATTGTTTCAATAACATGAGGGCCACATCCCCTTTAAACTAATGAAGATACAAGCCTAAAATTTGTCACATTCATTTTTGGATACAACATTATTTCTCTAAAGTATGAAGACAATTGGAGCTGGTTAGCTGGGAAGTTCTGTTGATTTCACGTGGATGGGCACTTATGCTGTCACTGACCCAGCAGGAAAGGCCTTCCATACAAGTGTTAGTATTCCACTTTGCAAATGGCTGATGTCACTTATTAGTGGTGGGCAGCAATAGTAGTATTGGTGATACTGTATCCTCACATGGGCATACTGTATATAATTATAATTTGTGCAGATGAACATTGTTTATGTAAGTTTTAATGAGATCTTTCTGCATATTACTCATGCTTAACTTTGCTTTGCAGTTTACTCTAGAGATGTTTTTCATCCTGCAACTGTGGGGGCAAAAAAGATACAATATGCACATCAGTTAGTTATTTGGGCAAAGAGCTCAAAAGACAAGACTGAGATGACCATGGGCTACTTATTCTTTATAGTTCACTCTGTTCCTTATATAATTGTCATATATTTATAATTTTGTAAAATGAACATTTTATTTTAAATCTTTTAAGTTGCGTTTTCTGCATATGTATTCTTTGTTTGAGCTACTGGGTTTGACAGACCAAGAGTAAACAACAAGGTGTTATGTAACTGTAAATGTTATATTATGTCATCACTAAAACCAATCAAGAAGCAACTTAATGTTTTTTTTATTTTTACTGTAATAACATTTAGAAATTATTACTTGATCCAGATATATTTATTATTCTACACTTAAGCCCTTCAGTTAATATCACTAGCCGAATGATAATCCACATATTAATGTATATGCTTGAAGTAAGTCTTTTGCAGCCCCAAATGGATTAGTGGACCTAGAAGATGAATGAGTGAATGAATGCTTCTTTTTCTTCTAGTTTATACGTTTTTGTGTTGTCTTGTTTTTTAACTATGTCTTACATTTTCTACAATTTCCATATTGGATAGCAGGTGAGCTGATGTTTGTTACAAAACAGATTTTTCAGCTTTAAAGTTTTGCTTTACCAACACTGAGAATATCATTGCCAGTTTTTTTTTTATTTTAATACTTTACATATGATCATCTAGTGAGATACCTTGCCTAGCATTTTTTTCACAAAAAATGCAGATAATTAGCCTTGCCTGTGCCTTCAATATGTGTTTTATCACATCTATTTTTGCTTCTTATGTTATGTAAATACATGAATAAAGCTGTGAATTTTCTTTTATTGGTCAAATACCTGACATCAGTTCAGATTTGATCTGTCTTTCATTCTTATACCTTGATGTGTAGTTTACAATATGTAATGTTTATTTTGGTCCTAGATGAACGTCTTTGTAATATCATCTAGGTGATTCTTTAGACAACATTATTTGATGTTGGTTTCAGTTCTTAGATCACCTTTTATTCAGTATTAACCATTCATATCTGGACAACTGATCAAGAGGCTTTTGTATTACAAATGTAGCAATATTTGGCTAATACATTTAAAGAATTACCATTATATTTACAAATACTGCAGCTCCGTATTTCTTAAGCAAGTAAGACAAGTTTCTGCATGTGTCTGTGCACATATATATTATAGCAAATCATGGTTCTAGCTCATGGTGATCTCATAGATTTTTTGCTCATTTTGTCACTCCTTTAGTTTGCTTGCTACCCTTAAAAGGACTGCTTACTATGCCATGTTAAGAGACTCACCTGCTGGCTTTTGGCCTAACAACAGCCTATTTTTTACCTCATGGCTCCCTCTTTCTGTCTTTTACTTCAGACCTTTGCTTGTTTTCCACCCTTAGGTGAAGATCTTGCCATAGATCACCCATCCACTGTGAGCTCAATGAAGCTATGAGACACCAGGCTAGAACTCACTGTAGCACTTGCTGGGGTCTCCGCACCTCCCAGCCTTCTGTATCTTTAAAATACTATGCCTTTAGTCCCCACTCTTCTCACTTGACAAGTGCTGTCACCTTCTCTTTTTGAGATGGGTTTAGCTGAGTTTCCCCAATGTCCCTTCACAACCTGGATAATATTATCTACTGTATTAGGTATCAGAATTGTATATGAAAACAGATGGGCAAACTAATTTAATTATCTGTTGCAAACTCAACAAGACAGTCTTGTTTTCTTGAACTTTGTAAGTATTTTTTAACTGCTAGAGTTCTCCCAGTTGATAGTTTTGTGTTGTAATGATTAGGACATGGGTACAGTCCTGTTTTCAAGTGCTTAATATTTAGCTTATCAGTTGGCCCTTCCTTTGTGTTTCTCTGCAATTATATACTTGCTTAAAACGATATAAGTTACTACTTTGTTGTTTATTTCATTTCTACCAAACATGAATACAATATTCAATATATAATCAAAAATATTCCTCACTTAACAGAAGACATCCACATGATACATACTGGTGTCTACATTTTTTGTTACCTAGAGAGACATACTGGAATTATTAAATTAAATCAAACAATCAATTTAATATATATAAGTCATTCACAAGACCCTTGATCAATTGAAATACTAACATTTTGCAAACAATGATATTCTTTTCTGTATTTTATGTGCAGCTGTGTTTCATTAACTGTAATGCACGTAATACTGTATCTGTTTAAGTTTTCACAATATTTGTGTGACTAATTAATTGATAAATTAAGGCTATGTGCAGCCAAATTGATACAATTTAATTTACCTTATCATGTATTGAACCCTTACATTGATTTTAAATTTCTAGTTATAAAATACAGTAAAAATAATTTACTTCAATGTACAGTTCTTTCTGCAGGCCTGAATCCATGGGGTGTTGGGGGTAAAAGGGGGTATTGCTCTTCAACTAAACTGTCCTGTCCTGTCCCCACAGCATTGGACGACTGATTTTTGAACAGGTTCATCTACTTAACTTCCACCTTAAAAACAGCTGGATATTGTTAGTGGTCAGATAACTACAACAACCACTAATGTACACCAAAAGTGACACACTGACACAGCATAAGCCTTCCTCTATCCAGTTCACACAGACTCCATTCTATACTGTATTGAAATGCTATAAGTGGAAATAAAAACAACAGTCTTCATAGTTTTGTAGCCTTCCCAGTTTTGTAACAATCGTTTGTAGTAATTTCTCAATCTTTGTTGATCAGTTATGGAGTATAGTGTATTTCTGGCAATGCCCTTTTTTGTATTAAGTGATATTGGTTCTGTAACAAGTGAATCAAGCTTCTTAATTACGTTAGATGTGCATATCCCATATATAGTGCATTTATCTAGCATTTATTAATACTATAAGAGCCCATCAAGGCAGGGGAAGACGGAGTTATGGAGTCAGTACTTGGACAGTGCTGTTGATAGGTGGCCCTTAAAAAGACCATTGGTTTTTCTCTGGGCAAAAACACTGTCCCCTTCCTCGGACTGTACCACCGCACTGATCTTCCATTGCCTCTAAGCGCTCGCATGTGCCTTGTCCACTATTTGTAAAATCACACTACCAGCTTCACTTAAAACTGCTCACATTAGGTCAGAGGCAGCAATGCCTGCCACATTTTTCCCAATTTCACAAGTCAACCAAAGACAGGATGCTATGTGAAACTTGCTGATGGTCACTTACCCATGCCAGTGGATTTTAGCTAAAGGAAAATGCCTTTTAATTGCTTGTAGATAAGTCCTCTTTATCCGCACCCTCCTTTTTATGCTTAGCTTGGGGTCTTTTATGGTGGGCTTTTCCAGGTTGCTCCACCCATTCTAATAAATCTGTTAAGGCAAGTTTACATTGAAGGAAGTCAAAGATAAAAATGTCTGTTTTTTAGGAGAGGTGAACAATATGGTAATTAAATATCAATGAAATAAAACATATTAAGGATTTCATACTCAAACACAAAAATTTAGAAGTATTTGTTTTTACTTTAATGCTTAATGGGACTGAAATTAAAAATAAAGTTTCACTTGGGTATTTGCAACAGCTGTAATGTTACTTCCACCCACCTAAGAACTTTAGATGCCTTCTTATAGATTTTCCCCAGGTACTCACCACTCTGTCCTCAAAATTAGAGAAACAGAACCTTATTTTTTTGTTTTACTCTTTCCTTCTGTTTGTCTTTTGCTTTCTATGCTATCTTTAACTTCTATCATTTATACTAAAGATTCAGGTAAGCCATGGGATTTACACTGAATGAGTTAATACTAATAAAAACATTGATGCCTTTTAGAGCATTGACATTTAATTTACTTATTTTAATTGTATATACTGTGAATGAACTGTTTTTAAAATTCTAGACATTAATATGTTCATTCTATAAACATAATTTTCCTGAAAATAATGATTTCTTAAGACAGTTAAAATGTTCCTGAATGAGGATACGCCTTTTTGTTTTTCACAGTGAAAATGCTGATTTAACCTCAATAATTTTGTCTTTTAATATTTCTTAATGAAAGGCAGAAATCAACACAATTTACCTCAATTAATAAACCAAAACAGCACAAACCAGTGAAAGTTATACAAAAGATGACAAAGAAATATACAGTATACTGTACAACAAGTAAGATGAATAAACCGATCAATTATAAGCAAGGCTATGTACATGTGATATGTAATACAGTCACTGCACAATCAGTCTGGATTCAGTTCTTAATGTACATATGAATTGTGACGGTGATGCCAGCTTGAATGTCCACTGAAGAAGCAGCTTGGGACACAAAAATGAGTTTCAGAAGGGCAGGAAAACTTCAGAGCTCATCCGTTTCATCCAAAACAGGACAGGCCTAGTTATAAATGTATCTCTGAAAACATTCTCTTTCCTCCAAGGTGTTTTTTAGATGTTCACAGCCAGTGCAAAGCTGTATTTGGAACTTAAACTTGAATACTGCGAACTGAAGTACTTCCATTTTGGCAAAAATCCAAAGTTGTTCATGCTATTGTTGTTCTTTCTAATCTTCACTTCTACTTTCAGTCTAAGAATTGCCCAGATATGGCTCATTCAGACAAGCTTCAAATAGTTTCAATCTCCTCATGAAAACACTGCTGTTGAATAATTATAAATTATTTGTTCATTTATTACATTTTACCATACTAAATGTAGTGTTAAGAAATGTTCCCACATTCCTACAGGCAACATGATGTTTTACCTTTCAGTGCCTCAGCTACTAGGCCATTCCACAACTTAAATTCCACAGACTTGCTTAATCCAGTACAGGGTTGCATGGGGGGCAGAACCTATCGCAGCAGCACAGAGTACAAGACAGGAAACAGCCCTGGACAGGATGCCAGTTTATGTAGGGCAAATAATGTACACACCTATACTAATCTGAAGTTGACAAGCACATTTTTGGGTATGTGGGAGAAAATATATGAGGACACAAGCAGAAAGTACAAACTTCACAATAAAAATGGACAGGTGTTGGCTTCAAACCCAGGATTACCAGATCTGTGAAGTGGCAGACAATTTACACCAAATGTTTAAAACATATCAAATAAAAAAATCATAGGATTATCTTTTCTCAACATTGAGTCAGAATAGACTAGTCCTTTATATACTGTATTTAACATTTCCTGCATGAGTGTTTCCTTACTGTCAGTCTCTTATATGATGACTGGACAATCAAGAGTGCTATGTGGTGGACTGATGCACATCCAGGGTTGACTCTTGACTTGCAACAAATGTGTTACTGGTATGATCAACAAAATAAACATACAGTTGTGCTTGAAGGTTTGTGAACCCTTTAGAATTTTCTATATTTCTACATAAATATGATCTAAAACATCATCAGATTATCACTCAAGTCCTAAAAGTAGATAACCAGTTAAATAAATGAGAAAAAAATATTATACTTGACCATTTATTTATTAAGGAAAATGATTAAATATTACATATTTGTGAGTGGCAAAAGTATGTGAACCTTTGCTTTCAGTATCTGGTGTGACCCCCCTTTGCAGCAATAACTGCAACTAAACGTTTCCAGTAACTTTTGATCATTCCTGCACACCAGCTTGGAGGAATTTTAGCCCATTCCTCCATACAGAACAGCTTCATCTCTGGGATGTTGGTGGGTTTCCTCACATTAACTGCTCGCTTTAGGTCCTTCCACAACATTTCGATTGGATTAAGGTCAGGACTTTGACTTGGCCATTCCAAAACATTAACTTTATTTTTCTTTAACCATTCTTTGGTAGAACGACCTGTGTGTTTAGGGTCGTTGTCATGCTGCATGACCCATCTTCTCTTGAGATTCAGTTCATGGACAGATGTCCTGACATTTTCCTTTAGAATTCTCTGATATAATTCAGAATTCATTGTTCCATCAATGAAGGCAAGCCGTCCTGGCCCAGATGCAGCAAAACAGGCCCAAACCATGATACTACCACCAGCATGTTTCACAGATGGGATAAGGTTCTTATGCTGGAATGCAGTGTTTTCCTTTCTCCAAACATAACACTTTTCATTTAAACCAAAAAGTTCTATTTTGGTCTCATCCGTCCACAAAACATTCTTCCAAATGCCTTCTGGTTTGTCCACGTGATCTTTAGCAAACTGCAGACGAGCAGCAATGTTTTTTTGGAGAGCAGTGGCTTTCTCCTTGCAACCCTGCCATGCATACCATTGTTTTTCAGTGTTCTCCTGATGGTGGACTCATGAACATGAACATTAGCCAATGTGAGAGAGGCCTTCAGTTGCTTAGAAGTTACCCTGGGGTCCTTTGTGACCTCGTCGACTATTACACGCCTTGCTCTTGGAGTGATCTTTGTTGGTGGACCACCCCTGGTGAGGGTAACAATGGTCTTGAATTTCCTCTATTTGTACACAATCTGTCTGACTGTGGATTGGTGGAGTCCAAACTCTTTAGAGATGGTTTTATAACCTTTTTCAGCCTGATGAGCATCAACAACTCTTTTTCTGAGGTCCTCAGAAATCTCCTTTGTTCGTGCCATGATACACTTCCACAAACATGTGTTGTGAAGAGCAGACTTTGATAGATCCTGTTCTTTAAATAACACAGGGTGCCCACTCACACCTGATTGTCATCCCATTGATTGAAAACACCAGACTCGAATTTCACCCTCAAATTAATGGCTAATCCTAGAGGTTCACATACTTTTGCCACTCACAAATATGTAACATTCAATCATTTTCCTTAATAAATAAATGACCAAGTATAATATTTTTGTCTCATTTGTTTAACTGGTTTCTCTTTATCTACTTTTAAGACTTGAGTGAAAATCTGATGGTGTTTTAGGTCATATTTATGCAGAAATATAGAAAATTCTAAAGGGTTCACAAACTTTCAAGCACAACTGTATGTGAGGTACAGTAATATTATTACTTCACTTTTAAACAAAAATAAAAACATTTTAAAAGACTTCTCAGAGTTTGGCTTCAGAATAGGTGCCAGATATATGGAAATTAAAATGCTATCTGTGGACTGAGAAATGTACAAGGCTTGTGATCTATGTTTTCTCTTTAAGCCAATGCATTGTAATTGTAAGAATTGTAACATACTGCAGTTTGAAGTCATTCAGGCCATAAAATGCTTTGTCCTACTAGTTCTTTCATCTTAGCCCAATGTCTCTGTTATTAATTAACTGTGTCCAAATAATAGTCTTTCTTAGTATGTGAGTGATCAGAATATTTGTTATCAAGAAAATAATTGATTAAAAATTTCATTTATCATGGGTAAAATGTAATGTGTTTCACTTTTATGCCAACTTCGCTGTTCATTTTAGAGACATTTAACCTTACAATTTCTCAATCACATCCTTGAAAAAGCTGATGATTTTTTATATAATGGAATATTTTGTTCCCAAAGTGCTATTTTGTAGTAAAGAAGATAACAGGGCAAAGGAAGGTTTCCAATTAGCATTTATTTATCCAAGAACAATGAAGTGCATATACTGTACAAAAATGGCAGTGAAGCAGCTAATTTGTTACCGTTTGCATTTTGGTCTGTTCATCAGGAAGTAGCTTCTTGATTAAAACATTTAGAAAGAAAGAAATAATAAATACTGTACGACGGGGGATCACTAATAAATGGTAATTCATAAAATGTTTTCTTGATTTTCTTTGAACAGTAAAATATATTCTGATACTGTACAACTTTATGAATAATTAAAAAGCAAACAGAATCTAATTAGTTTCATTGTCAATTAACATCAAAAATTGGTTGTATGCCTAAAGGTTCTTTCTGAACAAAATTGTGCAGCCCCTCAGGATTGCAGTTTGTGATTCCTCATCTTGAATTTATTGGGTAAAAATGTCATGACACATTGGCGTGAAAGTGTGTCATCCATCATTGATCTGTCTTTGAAAGTCCAGGTGCTTAAGCAACATAATGAATCAAAGTGAGTAAGTAGCACAAAAACTAAAGGATCTCCTTGTGATTCATGCCATAGCATTAGGAGCTGGGAATAAAGGACAACAGTGAGTCACAGCATGGATTTCTAATCCCAGCTGTGCTGTGGCTGACTCTTGTTGAGTCAAAACAGAGAAATATGTCAGATTAACAGGAATATTGTGCTGTCTAAAGGATGAAGAAAGATGTTTTCATATCACTTATATTCATATCACTTTACTTTAGTGCGCGATAAAATCATGTGCAGTTAGAAAGGAATCAGTGCAGAAACTCTGACCCACAGAATTTTTTTAATAGAAATAAAATGCACTGCTGTCAGATGTTGGTAGAGCATATCATTCCATTCACTCTTGGCTACAATAGAGTAAAACCACTAGTGTTAAATTAACTCTTACGGTTTTAAAGTAACCTTTTAAAATAGATATATTATAAGTATATTTTAAAGTATATATATTTATACAGTAGAAGTGTAAATATGAACTGTTTTTGTTTGATAGAATGAATATAATCAGAACATTGCAATCAATGAGCCTTTAAATTGTATTTTATGTTGTCTCCAAAAACAAAAGCAATAATAATAACAATAATAATAATAATACATTCATACATATATCCTGGTAAACACTTCTCATTGTATCTTAACTGCTATTTTAGAAAATGTGTCATGGTTAGCAAATTTAGAAGAACAACAGATAGTCCTGTTAAGAAAGACAATTAACTCATTCAAATAATGTCTTCATGGGAAAATAAATACTTTAAATACAAATATCAAAATGTACTAAACAGTTCCATCATATTCAAGCAGAATGATTTTTAAATGAACCTTTACACTTTTCACATTGTTTCCTTTATGTGTGCTGATTAAATTATCTAAGAAATATGTTGTACAGCTACTATAAAAATTAGGGAAATTAATAAGAATACATATTCAGGTGAATATATTTTAAAATGGTTTCTGGTACTGCAGAAACTACTATATACTACTATATATATATGATATGGAAATACCAAAGAGATCATTGATGTGTTTTTTACAGCACAGTATCGTTACTATAAGGAAGCTGCCGCCATTTAATGTATTTCACTATGCACTCATTACTAGAACTGTCAGAATACAAAAGCATATCTACACTATTTAAAATGCTAATAAAAGTTTTTAAAGAAGACTCAGCCTGCGGTGGGCTGGCGCCCTGTCCAGGTTTGTTCCTGCCTTGCGCCCTGTGCTGGCTGGGATTGGCTCCGGCAGACCCCTGTGATCCTGTGTTAGGATATAGTGGGTTGGACAATGACTGAGTGACTGACTCAGCCTCACCATGGCACCACAGTGATTCAGGCAGAATACCACAAAGGTCCACTTAGAACCACTAGATAATGACAAGAAAAGAAAAAAAATTGGGAGTGTGCTCTCCTCCACTTTCTCGTATACTGAGACAGAGGAAAAGGTTATCAGAACCACTTTCAGTTGCGCAATATTTCTCAAATATCATTTCTTTTTGATTCTTATCATAACTAATTGATAATATTGATACACAATCATTTATTTCTATTTATAATCAAACTTAATATTAAAGTGATATTTTCACACTTAGGGAGTACGAAAGTGGTGGTGGAATTTTTTCATGATTACATATGCACTACCTAGATTACATGCAAAGTAAAAAGATTTATAGTCACCAAAACATAGAAAAAGTGTTAGTATTATATAATATCTGTTGCAGTAAATTGCTATAGGTGAAACTGCATTTGGCTATATTTAATTATGATAATGATGGCAGAAATAAAAAAAAAAAATCATAAAATTAAATGTCTTACCAGGAACACAACAGGGATGCAGCAGCTTATTTTTCCCATTACATCTTTATATTTACAAGGCGTGTTCAATGTTTTACACATTATTGTTAAACTGATGATGTATAAATTAAAATAAAATTAATATTTATTGAAAAATATGTGTTATATTGAATACCATTTTTAATATTGTGTACACATTTATATTTCCATGATACAAAAAAATTTGGATGGTTGTTTAAATAAAATACTACTTCCGGTTAAGAAATTTTTCTCAAATTTCATGTCTGCTTGCTTTTTATCATTATAAATATCTATACACAGTTTGAATCATCTATCTGTAATTATAACCATAGTTTACTTGAAAATTAGCAAAAGTATTCAGTTAAAGTACCACTTCCAGTTGCGTGATTTTTCTCAAATTTCATATCTACTTATTTTTCGTCATTTCTAACATCCACACAAAATTTCAATCATATATCTTTATTTATAGCCATAGTTTACTTGAAAAAATCTGAAATGTGTTTAGGTAAAGTACCACTTCCAGTTGCCGGAAGTGGCCCAAACGTTGATAGGATTCCTCATTTTTAATATAAAACAGGTGTACAAAATCTCACTGACCAAGGTCAAAGCGTTTTCAAGTTATCGTGTTTACACACAGAGAGATGAGATTTTTGAACTCAGGATGGTCTAAAATGTCAAGATTCATGAGAATCTTGAGGTCAGATTTTTTCATGATTCCTGTACTTTCTCTATACTTTGTATATGAGAAAGTAAAAATGGAAGAAACTTAGTAACTGTCCAATAAAAAAAAACTACAACAGTGCTTTAATATGCAATATGATGAGCCTTAGCTTTACTAAGTGTAGTCCCTGATTTAATTGCTGAGACAAAGAAGCTTTGCACATATTGATTGACATGTGGATCATTAACAAAGAACTTAAAAGCAAATTGCTACTCATCCACTGGTTTACCACACTAAAGCAATTAATTAACTGATGAATGCAACTGAGTGTCAGAAGTGGAGAAGTAATATTTAAGCACAGTGCAATGTCTGGCGGTTCAGCTAGATTCTCAGCTCTGCTTAGTGGAGTGTTGTGGTCAATATTTCCAAAGGCTGCAACTAATTCTGAATACATAATGACATCGTTGTTCCCAGCATCTGATAAAGCCGGCATATCATTTCCAATATGTTTTAATTATGTTTTGTACTGTGATCAGCAACCTGCAAAAATGATCTAACAATGGCAAAGTGTGAAGCAGTCAGGAACAATGTATTTTAACATACTGTAGATGTATGAATTATGTTCAAACACAGCAGCCCTTCATTTGGAAAGCAAAAGGCTGCTCTTTCTCATGAAAAAGAAGCCTGTCCATATCATTGATTTAAATGCAATCTATTTTTAGGTATGGCTCACCAATTTATGGGTTTCACTGTGGCACAGTAGTTAGAGTTGCTGTCTCAAAGCTCTAGTATTCTGGGTTTGAGTCATGGCCCACTCAATGATTGTAGTAAATGTGGGAGCAGCTTCAGCAGGGTGCGGTGGAGGAAGAAGTTCCTAAATCTTCTGCTTTCAGTATCTGCAAGTAATATACTAGAGGTCACAAATGACATCCCACTAAAGGCACTCTTATCCATCTATTTCTGAATCTCGTTTTCTGTCTCAGTGTTCCAGGGACTTAAAGCATATCCTGGCATCAGCAAGTGTAAAGAAGGAGCCAACTCTGAGTTGGGCCACAGTCCACCGTGTGCACACCATTCATGTACAGAGTTGAGATATTGCAGGCAAATGGAGCAACCCACACATATACAGCATGAGAGCTAAGTGCTGGAATCAGAAACCAGGGTCTGTGCAACTGTAATGCAACAGTGATAACCACCATGCCATCCTGTCACTCTGTCTGGGAAAGGGTTAACGTTTTCAGACTTTTCAGATGATGTTAAAAGATGATAAATAATAATTAAAAGCATATGTGAATATGCATAACATAACAATCTCAAAAGCTCTTAAACCATTTGAGACTCACAGAGGGCTATCCTGGCAGCATTAGGAAATATATCTGGATAAGGTGCCAGTCCAGCGCAGGGCTCACACTTGTACTTGTGCATACGTCCACATACACCCACACACACATACTCTGTTTATCACACCAGACCAATTCAGAATCATTAGTAAACCTGATAAATACCTCTTGGAATTTGGGAGAAAAACTTGAGAATCCAAAGAAAAACTCACACAGATACGGGAAGAATGTGCAAACTACAGACAGTTGCTGGGTGTGGAATTCCAAACCTGGATTTATAAGGCCGCAGTGCCAAAACTACACCGTTCTGCTGCCCAACGTAAATTATTTAACCTTTTATTTAGCTTTTTAATGGTAGAAGATTTGTGCTGTTGTGTGCACATACATATTCGTTTATGTTCTAAACTTAATTATATTAAAACCCAGTTAAATAGTTTGAATAAATTAATAAATTGAATGCTGATTCTAAGCAGTAGGTTTGGTCACAATCAGGCTGCAAATATGAAATCACATTTTCATAACTTGGTAAATCAATGTAACATTTTCTAAAACTTCCAGAAGCAAAATCTCTTTTAAGTAAAAATGAGTAATATTACACAATATAATGAACAACGCAAGACTTTTAATATTTTTTGAAGTAAGACTGAACCGCCAGTAATAACAGTAAATGCAAAATAAATAAATTAGAATTTAGACAATAAGATATACCCTGATCCAAATTAAATGGGATAATAATACATGTATATCAGTATGTTATGACAATAAAGAAGTCTTCAGAAGATTGTTGATGATATGAGCCTCACAGACACAAAGTATTCCTAATTTTCAATAGGATGAGAAAAATAAAATTAAATCATCAGGGTGCCCCTTTAATGTCTCTTAAATTGTTATTTTGTTTTTTATTTTACCATGGTAATGCATTTATCTTGACATCAATATTTACTGTTACTTTTTCTTTACATAAAGCACTTCTTAGTAAACTGCCTGAAATCACAGGACATTGGTGGCATCTCTAATGGAAAAAATCCTTAAAATGCAGATGAACTTCAAACATTTGAAGAGACCTGATGTGATAATATTTTTTAAGTAAAGTGCAGCCTAGTGACTCAAATATACTTGATCCTAATAATAGATTGACATTGCGTCCTTACATATGAGTATATATAATTGAAATCCTAGACTCTAAGTTGAGGAACTAAACTTTAAACACCTGAGATAGCTTCTTTATTAGTATAAAGATTCCGATCAGAGTCTCACCAGATTTTATGTCTCATCCCATACAGCTATTACCTTCCTAAAAAGTTTTCCCAGTGCAACGTAGAAGAATACTATAATTTCTTAAACAGTGGAGGAGGAGCCTGCCTTTTCAATAAACCATCAAAGGTAATGTATTTATTTCACTTAGATTTGCAGGAACAGTATTAAACATGTTCATATCACAAGACATGTTCATCCCTATACATAAGCAAATCAGAACCAAGTTATTTTACATAACATGATTTAGTAAGTTTGTAGGTATGTATAAGATATACCCAATGCATTTGGTGGGAAAACATATATCAATTAGTATGAATGGTCAACTGATTATATCATTTATCTATTCATTTACATACTTATTTATTTACAGTTGTTAAAAGGAAACTCAATTGAAGTGATTCAGCCTATTGTAATACAGGGTGGTCCAGATCTAATTATGCAATTATGAAAAGGCGAACACATCGGCACCCGCTGTTCGACTGACAACCGTCTCCCTGCCACTTTGGAATGCAGGGCAGGTGCTGCCACCTATCAGCATCAAAAATATTTTTTTGTGAATTCTCTATGTAATAAACTTAATAAGTTATAGTGTATCGGATAAGCAGAAGAGGATGGATGGATGGATGGATGAAGTTATAGTGTAACGAAAATTGCATAATTAGATCTGGACCAGCCTATAGTATTTAGTTTGTCACACGCTAATCCTGAAAATCATTTTGCTCATATACATTTGTTCCTGTAGACTAAATTTCCCAACCAATTTGCCAGCCAAGTGACCAACCAGTTAGTGTTTCTGGGCTCTTTAGGTAATATGGTACATTCTTCAAGTGTGGCTGCTGTAATTATCGGTAGTGAAAGTAATTTTTATTTGTTTTATTAAAATTTGCAACACTTCTATGCCTTTGGTGGTATTGTAGGTCATCTGAGAGGAGTCAGTTGTACAAATGCAAAATATGTATATACACAGCCACCTATTTTATTTGAATAAGCTCGTTTTCAGCAATATTCACTCAATATTCAGTGACTGCAACATGTAAAAAGAGATCAACACGTAGCATTCATTAACTGTTGCTATAATTGGAGAGATCTTCAACTTTTGTTTTTGTTGAACAGTTATCTGCCTAATTCAGGTATGTATCCCGTGCAAACACATTATCTGCAGCTTTTACTTGCATGTATTGCTTGTTTCCATTTGCATAATTTTACACTAATAAATTAGGTATGTTACTTTTCATATTTTGTTAAACTTCACAGATAACAAGCTTTACAGCTGAGGATATTTTCAAAAAACAAGATGTAATTAAACATATGAGTCATTATGAGAAACCCAAATGTGCAGCCTTGTCCCTTGCCTCAATTGAACTACTTTATATATTCCACATTTATATATCATTGTAATACTTAAGGTTTCAAATTACAAATGAGACCTTGAAGTAGAAGGCAGTTTAATAGCATAGAAAAAGCAGTCATGTTTTGAAACAGCAGCAAAAAATCCATCTTATATTACTGAGCCCAAGTACTCTAGTTCAGGGCCTTTTGTAAATACGTTCATAAACCAACTCCAGGTATCAGTTGAGCAATTTGACAAAGTTCTCATTATTACATGAAAACAAGGATGCTGCTTGACCAATGGGTACAGTCTGTGTATGGCACATAAGCATTCACATGTACATATTTTTGCAAAATAGACACAGAAGATCCTACATGTAAAAACTACAGGTATAAAAGCATTTCCCAAATTAGTCTTATGAAAATGATGGTTTGGTAAGTTGTCAATGGGCTGACAAAAATGTCCTTTACAGTGCAGTTGCTTGTGACATCTTCTGATTGTGTTCAATTTGCATAAAATGTTGTATACCTTTTTCACATAAGTGGGAAAAAAATTAGTAGTCTAAATGTGTTACTATGATATGCTGTTTAAAAATAAGCTATTTTTTTTATCACCTGGCAGCTTCTTGATCCTCCGGTATGTGGAAATGGATTTATTGAGCCCGGAGAAGAATGTGACTGTGGCACTGCTGCCGTAAGTCTAAGTTGAAAGCTCTTTAAGAAAATGTAATATTACTGTTTGTAAGATTCTATGTGTTCATCAATTTTCAGGTTGACTTTTACTCCATTCCAAACTACTTATGGCAACACTGGTCTAATCCATCATAGCCTAAAAATGTTAACAGCCCAATAAGGAATCATTAATTAATGGGACAATGAATGGTTTATAACCATTAAAAAGTTTAGAATTTGTAAATAGTCATACTAGTGGCAAAGTTACAGTGTGTTATGCAGCAGTTCCATATTTAAAAAAATGAATTTACCTAAATTAATGCTTGGTTAAGTATTTAACAATTGCACTTTAAGAGGAGATCATTTTAGATTTATTTGTAAACTTTCTGTTTCTTAAGCAATATAAGAATCTGTTCATTGAGGTCATCAGGACAGGAAAGTGTTGGAAAGAACGAGTTACTCTTCAGTACATCTGTAGGAAGAAGAGAAAGGCATTAATATTCATTACCAACCCTTTTCTACTGTTTGACCGCCCTGAATTGGACCCTTTGGCTGACCCCTAAGCGCATGTGTGTGTGACGCGGTAAATCAGATAAAAATATGTTGCGGACTTATCAGAGTAGTGTGTGCAGACCAAATGTGGTTTTTTTTTCCAAAGACCTTTGCATTTATAATTAACTTTTTTTTTTTGTTTATAATAACTTTTTCTGATTTCTCCCTAGGAGTGTCAGAAAGAAGGAGGAGATTGTTGTAAAAAATGCACGCTGACTGAGGAATCAAAATGTAGTGATGGCTTGTGTTGCAAGAATTGTCAGGTACTTCCACATTTAATGCTTCAAAGTAGAAATTGGCCCTGTGTGATTGTGAGTGTGCATTAGTGGGCTCTGCAGTGGACTGGTGCCCTGTCTAGGGCGGATATCTGTTCTGCTTGCAATACTGTCAGGATAGGTTCCTGTCTCCAGCAAGCTTGAATTGAATTAAACACATTTGAAAATTTGAAGATACTGTGTTATATTTTTGAAGAATTTGTATTCTTAAACTACCTCAATAGTATTAAATAATGTAAATGGTAAATTATCTGCATATTAAGTTAAACCCAGCTCACAATAAGGAAAAGAAAAGTAAAAAGAAAAATCCAGTCTACACAAATGCACCTGTCCTTGGCCAACTCTCTATTGCCACTACAAAGTGCACAGTGGCATTGGAAAATAATTGTTGATGAGTTTGGCAGAATACATAACCGCTCCAAAATCCGGTGTGTTAATGACATTTCCACTTTAAGGTTAAAGTCCTGTGCCTGACTAAATAGTCTCAATAAAAGTTCGACTGCAGGACACTATAACTGAACTGAAAAGGGAACTACACTGCTCACAAAAATTAAAGGAACACTTTAAAGAAACACATTAGATACATCAGATCTCAATATGAAGTTGGATATCTATACAAATAATGACAGGGCAATGTCTTAGGAACACAAGGATGCCAAGTCTTTTAATGGAAATAAAAGTTTTCTGCCTACAGAGGGCTCAATTGTGTAGACACCCTAAAATCAGAGTGAAATGAAGATGTGGCAGGCTAGTCCATTTTTTCAAAAACTTAATTTCTGCTACTCAAAATGCTTTTCAGTATCTTGTGTGGCCCCCATGAGCTTGTATGCATGCTTGACAACATGATGGTGTCTTGTGGCATTTCCTCCCAGATCCGTATGAGGGCATCCCTGAGCTGTTGTACAGTCTGAGGAGCAACCTGGCGGCGCCTAATGGACTGAAACATAATGTCCCACAGATGTTCTATTGGGTTTAAGTCAGGGGATTGTGATTGTTTCAATTCCTTCATCCTCCAGGTACTGCCTGCATACTCTTGCCACATGAGGCCGGGCATTGTCGTGCATTAGGAGGAAATCAGGACCTACTGCACCAGCGTAGGGTCTGACAATGGGTCCAAGGATTTCATCCTAATACCTAATGGCAGTCAAGGTGTCTTTGTCTAGCTTGTAGAAGTCTGTGCGTCCCTCCATGGATATGCCTCCCCAGACCATCACTGACCACCACCAAACTGGTCATGCCGAATGATGTTACAGACAGCATAACATTCTCCATGGCTTCTGCAGACCCTTCAACATCTGTCACATGTGCTCAGGGTGAACCTGCTCTCATCTGTGAAAAACACAGGGTGCCATTGGTGGACCTGACAATTCTGGTATTCTATGGTAAATGCCGATCGAGCTCCACTGCGCTGGATTGTGAGCACAGGGCCCACTAGAGGACGTTGGGCCCTCAGACCACCCTCAAGTCTGTTTCTGATTGTTTGGTCAGAGACATTCACACCAGTGGCCTGCTGGAGGTCATTTTGTAGAGCTCTGGAAATGCTCATCCTGTTTGTCCTTGTCCAAAGGAGCAGATACTGGTCCTGCTGATGGGTTATGGACCTTCTATGGCCCTCTCCAGCTCTCCTAGAGTAACTGCTTGTCTCCTAGAATCTTCTCCATGCCCTTGAGACTGTGCAGGGAGACACAGCAAACCTTCTGGCAATGACACACATTGATGTGCCATCCTGGAGAAGTTGGATTTCCTGTGCAACCTCTGTAGGGTCCAGGTATCACCTCATGCTACCAGTAGTGACACTGACTGTAGCGAAATGCAAAACTAGTGAAAAAAACATTCAGAAAAGATGAGGAGGGAAAAATGTCAGTGGCCTCCACCTGTTAAACCATTCCTGTTTTGGGGGTCATCTCATTGTTGCCCCTCTAGTGCATCTGTTGTTAATTTCATTAACACCACAGCAGCTGAAACTGATTAACAACCCCCTCTGCTACTTAACTGACCAGATTAATATCCCATAAGTTTCATTGACTTTATGCTATACTCTGATTAAAAAGTGTCCCTTTAATTTTTTTGAGCAGTATAGAATGTATCAGGCGTGTTACAATATTGTTGGCTGTAGCGCTGTTTAAGGTAAATGCTTCCTCAGTGTTGTTGATTTTTTTGCATGTGACACCTAGTTTTTAATGACATGAACATTAAAATATAAACGCCCCATTGTAAACTTTGGGAATTAGAGATGGACAATGAAAGCACTGATGGCAGATGTTTCTTTGGACTTCCAGGAACTCATGTTGTTCATGAGATAACTAATGGTTTTTATTTTATTTTGTATTTTGAATGCACTGCTCAATGCTCTTGAATTAATACATTCATGACTCAGATATTTAAAAAAAATCACTCAGTCTCTGCCTCTTCATATCTGAATGCTTAATAGAATCAACTTTTTGGACCCAAGACAAGCTCAGTAATTATTGCTTAAAAATGTAAAAGATTTTCGATATCTCCAGTTCCACTTTTTCTATCTATTGTATCTTTCAGTCTATTTGATTTTTTTAATCAGATTAAATTGCAATCTAAATATCCCAAAGTACAATTGTACAACATCAGTGTAACCTGCTGGTAGAGGATTACTGCCTTAATGTAACTTCAAACAAAATATGATTCCTGTTCTTCAAAACTGAAATGTTTAGTGCATAATTGTTTTTATTTTTATACCTCCCATTGCAGTTTCAACTAAAAGGTTTTGCTTGTAGAGATGCTGTGAATGACTGCGACATTCCAGAAAATTGTACTGGAAATTCAAGCCAGGTAAATTCCAATATTAATTATTGTAAAGTGATAAAATACTGTACCAGAAATTCTCACTAGGGTCAAGGCTGAATTTTGTAAATACCTGTAATATTAGACTTTGTACAGCACACATTGACAAAGCTTATGTAGTAATATGAAAAGAAGAAGGTCAGTAATCAAAACTGGAGTAGATCTTGAAAGCAAGAATGTTTATTGCAAACGTGAAGGAAAATTTGTATAATGTGGTGCTACAGCACTGAGAGGCACAATGACTACCCACTGATAGCTGAGCCTCCATATCTACTACTGTCCCAGTCCAGAAATCAATGATGAAACTCTACAATGAGATCATGACAGTCATATCAAGCGGCATTGCTAAATTACCATATTAGTGTTCATTATACATTTAAAACATGACAGTTATTAATAATATTACCGGTTTTCATATTAAAAGTAAATTAAACTGTACTGACTTTTGCAATATTAAATGGTCTGTTTATTTCCTGTGTTTTAAGTGTATAATCAAATATCATACTTAATGTTGCTGCTTTCGTATGATGAAATCAAACATGACTTTAGACAATACATCATTAATATCCTATATCTGTATACATTCCCTTTCCATAAATTTTTCACAGCTTCCTTTATTATCAGTGTTCCTGCTCATAGGCAGTGTACTCCTGACCACTACCACTCAAATGTCTCTAGATATCAAATTATAATTACAATCTCTAAAAATAATCACATACATTTCTTATCATAATAGTCTGCAGCAGTTTTATGTGATCTGCTGTAAATTACATGCTTGCTTACAGTCTTCATATTTGGCAATTACTGGTTTGCATTTTGTATATTGAAAACATTTTAAGTCTTAGCAAAGTTGTTGTCCATTCTAACCTAACTTATCAAGTAAGAGTTTACTTTATACTGTAAATTGTTAATAATTGTGCTCAAATCATTACAACTAATGAATAGCTTACCCAGAATTTAAAATTGCTTGATTTTTTTACCTTAAACAATGAACTTTTGCATATAGCTCACAATGTGTTATACTAGGAACATTTTACTTCTGCTTCAATAGTGATAGACTAGAAAATCTATGTGGTTGCTGCTATCTTGTGTTAATTGTTGAAGATGTGAAAAGCATTATTACGAAACTTTAAAATATGCAGTTGATAACCTTTGAACACCACATTAATATCATTGTAATAATGACCTCTTGACATTTTAAATTTATTTGCTAATCATATTGTAATTATTATCTATTTCTCTTCTTGTTTTTGTAGTGCCCACCAAATGTTCATAAAATGGATGGCTATACTTGTGAAAAAAACCAGGTAATTTTGAAAAAATGTGTTTATTCTGCATCGGTAATAAAGTAATATGCTGGAAAAAAACACAAGAGATGCATGATAACTGATGCACCATGCTGTCTATACAAAGTGCCTCTGAGTGGTATCTGACCTGCTCCCAGTACTGGCAGCTCCTAATGAAATGCTGTCAGTCAATGAACAAAGTGCACGTAGGTTTCTTTACTGTAGGTTTATAAGATTTTAAATTGTAGAAAATGTGTGTGCTATAAATTTCCTTATAAACACTTTTCAAATGTAAAGGAGTATCTTGAATTTTGATCTCTTATTTAACTTGGGAATATTCTCAATATTTTAGTTGATAAGACTCTTGAAGTATTCCTCCTATGATTTGCTTAGTTTTTTGGGGGGGGATATTGACAAAAGGTGTCAGAATGGCACAATTGGTGGGATTCATAGGCCATATTATTGGACTCTGTAACTGTTCTAACAATATGCAACTGCTCAAAACAGAGCTTTCCCATTTTGGATTTGCCATTTCTAGCACTATAAACAGTTTCTGCACTTCCATATTTATAGATCTCTTATTAGTTATATCAAGTCTTACCAAAACAGTTTTTACAAGGCCCGTAAACACTGTATATTGCATTACAACACAGTGGAGGTTCCTTTCGTGTTGAGCCTGCATGGTCTTCCTGTTTCCAAGACATTTTGATTTCCTCCCACTGTCCAAAGACAGATGGCTGCATTGATTTACCAATTCACCTGACATGAGTGAGACTGGGTGTGACCTCTGATGCATCCAAAGTTCCTAGGAAAGCATGTAACTCCTGGCAACCCGATACGTGGATTTATAACATATGAGGTACTAGGGTGTTGTACCTTGTTAGCCGTTATGAATCTAGTGAAAACTCAAGCAAAATGACACCTTTTATTATTATTATGACACCTTATTTATTGTAATCTTTTTAAAAAAGGTGTCATTTTGCTTGACTTTTCACTAACATTTGAGCTGTAAGATAAAATGGAATTGCATTGCATCTCTTTAGCCTACCAATATCAGATTATGCATGCAGAATAGCAAAATAATGTCAGTGGTCATAGTGGTCATAGTCCACCAATGGACACATTGCCTTCCTGTTTTTTTACTGCATAGTTGACTGCCTAGTAAATTGAAACTCACTAGCAGCATCATTTCATTGAAAATATTTTAATCTGAACTGCCCCAGAATTGTGATTATCTGTGAATTAGTCAGCATTATAAATAATGCCATTATACTGTTTTACACTTTGGGGCCAGTGAAAGATTTTGTACTTTAAAAAGTGACAAAGCAAATATAGCAGCACTATGAAGGGAAGGAAGTAACCAGTAACCGATACTGGAATATCCGAATAGATCTTTGTATGCAATACTGTGCATTATGAATGGGAAAGAAAATATCTGTAATATGGTACCATAACATTGAGAGACATGATGACTACCCACTGGCACCTGAGCTTACATATCTACTGTCCCAGTCCAGGAATTAACAATGAAACACTACAATGAGGGTATGACAATCATATCACATTGTTAAATTAATACATCAACATGCCATGGCAATCTAAGGAATACTTTTATATACTGTATGATACAGTGCAAAAGATTTTAGCATCATCCAAGCTGAGAGAAACATATTCACAGGAAAGTAAACCTATGTTTCTTTCATAGTAAGGGAATCCATATGGTAAAATAAATACATTATAATTTTTTAACCGAATTCATTGATAAATATATCGCTTTAAAAAAAAATATTGGAAATGGCTTCTGGACTTTGCATACATTAACTTTAATTTAGCATTTCTTCCTGGTTACCCTCTGAAATTGTTAAAAGAGTAGAGTACTGAATTTTTATTTTTTATATCTGCTTCATGTTTTTTACAAGATGTTATTCTACTTTAGGGACGTTGTTTTAATGGAAGATGTAAAACTAAAGATGGACAGTGCAAGTATATTTGGGGAGAGAGTAAGTATACACACTGATGGGTAGTCTACTAGATTTAAAAGTAACATTTTAACTTTGCAAATTAATATTGAAATATTCTGTTTTCATTTCAGAAGCTACAGCAGCTGATAAATATTGTTATGAAAAGTTAAATATTGAAGGGACTGAAAAAGGTAACTGTGGAAAAGATAAAGATACCTGGATTCAGTGTAATAAACAGTAAGCAACTGTATTATCTAATATTTTTACATAATATAATGCCTACGTATTACATGCCACTTACACTAATAACTTAACAGGTCATTTTGTCCTAATTGGTATTTTATTTAAGATGGCAACTGGTTAAATGATGCCACTCATACCCTGAGGCTGGTATGTAAGCGAACAGAGTGCAAGTGGAAAAAAGAGAAGCTTCAGGTGTCCTTTGATATTTTAAGGGACAGTTTGTCTAATTACTAGAAAGCTGTGAAATCTGCTAGGACAAATTATTTTTCACATATTATGTCAAATAATTGTCATAGAGTTTTATTAACACTGTAAAACACCGTTCACTTCACCTGATGGTCCTACATGGTCTGACATGACATCAGCAGTCTGCGAGGATCTTCTCCAGTTTTTTGTTCATAAAATTGCTAAGATTAGATCCCACATTACACCCTGTGTTGTTTTTCATCAGTTTGAGTGTGTATCTTTCCCTTTTTTGGCAGATGTAATTAGTCGCCTAAAACCCACAACTTATTTGTTAGATATTGTTCCTGCTCATCTTCTTAAAGATGTCTTTAAAGTGGTTGGGCCTAGCATTCTGGACATTATAAATAGTTGTCTTGAGAATGGTTCATTCCCTGCCTTTTTTAAACATGCTGTGGTGCAGTCTTTATTTAAAAGACAAATCTGGATTTTACAGACCTTTCGAACTTCAGACCCATCTCCAAGCTGCCCTTTCTATCTAAAATTCTGGAGAAGGCTATCTTTCTACAGCTGCAAATCTTTTAAATTAAAAGGGCATTTTGAAGTATTTCAGTCTAGTTCTAAGATGTACCACAGCACAGAGTGTGCACCTTTAAGGGTTCTAAATGATCTCTTAGTAATAAGTGACTCTGGGGATACTGCTGTCTTGTTGCTGTTACATCTAAATGCAGCATTTGATACAGTTGACCATGACATCCTTATCACCCATCTTGAGCAGTATGTGGGTATACAAGGAACTGCTTTGGAATGATTCAGATCATACTTCACAGGTAGGAGCTTTTCAGTCAGCTTAACAAATATCTCCTTAGATTCAGCCCCTATCACCTGTGGGGTCCCTCAAGGATCTATTCTGGGGCCTATTCTTCTTTCACTGTACATGTTGCTCTTAGGATCCATTTAAAAAAACACTTTCTTTCCATTGCTTCACAGATTATACACAGATATAGCTTCCACTGAAACAGAGCAAAACAAATTCTCTTAAATGTTTATTGGAATGTGTGAAAGATATTAAAATATGAATGTAACTAAATTTTCTTTGTTTAAATGGCAAAAAAAAACCAGACGACAACCCACTGTAAACCCTTCACAAAAAACCATGGTGTGATTTTTAATAATGCCCTCAAATTTAATAAACAGATTAGCTCCATTGTTAAAGCCTGTTTTTATCAGCTCAGGGTATTGGCTAAGGTCAAGCCTTTTTTTCTGTACACGATTTTAAAACATTAATTCATGTATTTGCCTTTTCTTGGCTTGACTCTTGCAACTCATTATACATTGGAGTTAATTAGTCGTCCCTTGCTTGTCTTCATCTAGTCCAAAACACTGCTGCCAGGCGTCTAACAGGCACTTGAAACCAGAATCACATCACACCAGTCTTAGCTTCTCTTCAGTGGCTTTCTGTTCACTACAGGATTGAGTTTTAAATTTTACTTTATGTTTTTAAGTTTCTGTATGGGTTATCCCCCTTTTATCTTACTGACCTCTTACACCCTTCACGATCACTGAGGTCCTCTGACCAGAAGTTATTGGTCATGCTGAGTTCTAGACGTAAGCTTAGAGGGGGCTGTACTGTTGCAGTAGCTGTCCCTAAGCTTTGGAATAGTCTGCCTTTTTTTTGTTAGGTCAGCACCTTTGGTCACTTTTAAATCTTTTTGCCTTAGGTTTTTAAACTTGTATGTGGGTATTTATTTTTGGTGTATTTATGGAAGCTGTACAGAACTTTGGTTGACTTCTGTTGTTTTAATTGTGCTCTATAAATAAAATTGACTTGATTTGTCTCATTTTATAATGTAAATAGCCTATGGTTATCTCAGGATTCAAAGTTTTTATAATAACTGATCTGATGGCTTTCCTGGCCCTATTCTCTACTCTGGTCCTGTCCAAGGACTGAACTGTCCTTAGCTGGTTGTGACTCTTCACCCGGGACGGCCCTAAACATGTTGGGGCCCTGCAGGTACAATAAAAGTACAACTAGAGCAATGTAAACACCAAACCCCCATCTCTGTCCTTGTTTAATCCACCTCCTCAAGCATTGTTCCACACTTGCAAAACAAGTACACCTCAAACTTTTAACTGTGCATAATTTTTATTTTAGGAAGTAGAAATAAAGACCAACTGGATGCAAGAAATATTGATTTTTTACATTTATACTGTTACTGTTCACAAAAAAGGGAAAACCAATTTTTTAAATAAAAACATATATAAAACACTTATGCATGCGCATAAATAAGGACTATAAAAGAAAAGTGCTAAAAATGTTTAATAGCATAAAAAGATGTATAACAAATAAATATCTCTTTAATAGCATCTTAAAACTTCAACAATTGGCTTCATAGCCATAACTCATAGCAATTTTGGTAAGTATGATATAAGTTATCATATTTAACAATGTACAACCTTAATTTAAGATTGTAGAATGATAACAGAAGTTCAGAAGCAATGTCTCTATGACCAAACAGTAAACTTTGTGAGCTGGAATGTCAAACGTCTCAATCATGAACTAAAGAGAAAGAAAGTTTTCTCTCACCTAACAGGTCTAAACCCCAAGATAGTGTTTTTACAGGAGACCCACTTATTAAGCAAGGATCAGTTTCAGTTGCAAAGAGACTGGACTGGCCAAATATTCCACTCCAGCTATAAAAAGAAAACAAGAGCTGTAGGAATCTTAGTTCACAGAATATTTTCATTTGTAGTATCAGATCCTGAAAGGTGAAATGTGATGGTTATGGGTAATTTATTTAATTGTAATGTGATTTTGATAAAAATATATGCAATGATAAAGATTTCATCCAAAACGTATTTGCATCCATTCCTAACTTGAACACTTATAAAATAATTATGGCCGGAGACTAATTGTGTTTTAAATCCAGACCTGGATGGGTCTTCAACTACAGGGGTGACAACACCTAACAGTGCAAAAATAATTACACAGTTTTTAATAGATCATAACTAATCAGACCCATGGAGATTTCTAAATCCATACTTAAAAGCATATTCCTTCTTCTCACCAGTACATCATTGTTACTCAGGAATTGATTACTTCCTTACAGATAACAATTTCTTGCCCACAATCAAATCTTGCCATGCCCCCCTGATCATCACTATGCCCCACATGCTCATCTCGCAGCTGGCATCTTAATCACCTGTCATTAGCTGATGAAAACTGTACAGAATTTATATCCAAGATAATTGCATGCATCCTCTGAGGTTTCTGCAGAAATACTCTGGGAAACTTTGAAGGCTTTTCAAGAGGACAGATTATCTCATATCTTTCCCACAAAAATAAATCAGAAACCAAGAAGACATCAGAGTTAATCAGTGATATTACCAGAATAGATCAAGAACATGCCAGGTCTCCAAATGAGGCACTTTTTAGGAAAATACAGGCTTTGCAATCAGAACATTACAACAAACATGGAGAGAAGGCTAACAAGATCTTAGCGTAACAAATCCATAAGCAGGAAGTTCGCAATGCAATATCAGTAATCACCAACACAGACAGAAATAGAATCATTGGCCATGAAAATATTATGAACACATTTAGAGACTACTATAAGTCCTTATATTCTACTCAGTTTAAAGAACACAAGACACAATCTAATGCATTTTTTGATACATTATGGATACCACAACTAAATACTCTTAGTGCAGAGGAATTGGATAAACCTCTGACATTATTAGAATTACTAGATGCTATAAACTGACTTCAGAGTGGGAAAGTAGCAGATCTTAATGGCTACCCTGCTGAACTGTATAAAAAAAATTTTCAGTTAAATTAGCTCCCCTCTTATTAGCAACATTTATAGATGCCAGAGACAAAAAAATTCTACCTGAAACTTTTTGCCAAGCATTAATTACTGTTTTTCCTAAGAAAAATAAGGCCTTATTACAATGTGCATCATATAGACCAATCTCATTTCTGAATAATGATGTTAAGATACTCTCCAAAGCCCTAGCAAGAAAGATTGAGAAAGTGCTCCCCTCAGTAATATCACAAGACCAAGCTGGATTTATTAAAGGCAGACATTTGGCTTCCTATCTTTGACGCCTGTTTAATTTAATATATTCACCAATGAAGTCTAACACTCCAAAGATTATATTATCTTTGAATGCAGAAAAAGCATTTGATATGTTTGAATGGGATTACCCATTCACCACTTTGCATAAATTTGGGTTTGACCCGAACATATGTGCATGGATCAAACTACTGTATACCAGTCCAGAAGTTTCAGTTTGTATTAACATTATTTCAGACTACTTCAAAGTAAAACACAATACTAGACAAGGTTTCCCCTTGTCACCACTGCTAATTGCAATCACCATTGAGCCATTGTCTGTTTACTTTCGAAATGCATCAGAGATAAAGGGGATTTTCAAAGAAGGACTGCAACAGAAAATATCACTATATGCAGATGATATGGTACTGTATATATCAGACCCGCAAAATTCTGTTCCTACAGCCCTAACAGCACTAGCAGAATTTCAAAAGATATCTAGACTTAAAATTAATTTGAACAAAAGTGTACTCTTTCCAGTGAATCCTCTAGCAAGCAACATTAGATTGTAAACCTTTCCTGTTAACATTGCATATAAGTTTAAATACCTAGGTGGTCAACATCACAAGTAAATATAAAGCTCTTCAATAAAATTTTGCTGTTTGCATGGTGTGAAAAGCATGCGCCCAGACACAGACAGACAGACAGACAAACACCAGATTGTACAAAATGCACACTTTTATTAAGTCCACAGTATCACAATACCAACAGTTTATCTCTCTCTCCCTCACTTCTCTTCTCTATACAATGACCTCCTCTCTCCTCCTCATAGGCTTTGTCTCCCTCCTCCCAACTCCGGCTCAGCTTCTTGAGGGAGGCGGGCCCTTTTATAATGATCTGGATAGGCTCTAGGTGTTCCGCCTAACATCACTTCCTGGTGTGGCAGAAGCACTCCGGGTGACCTTGGAATTTCTTCTTCCTGGTGTGGCGGAAGCGCTGTCATCCAAGGTTCAAAGCATGTCCTGGCGCCCCCTGCCGGTCTCCAGGGAAAATATTGTCCCATTTCCGGTCCCCTGCTTCTTCCGGTGTCCTGGCGGGGACATATCCCTGGGAATCTATGACAATGGATAAAATTAAACAAGACATGAATAGATGGTCTACCCTCCATCTTACTTTAGCAGGAAGAATTAACATTGTGAAGAAGAATATCCTCCCTAAGCTTCTGTTCCTGTTTCAGAACATCCCCATATACATTAACACGCCTTTTTTTAAGAAATTAGATTCAATCATAACCTCATTTATTTGTAATTCAAAAAATCCATGTATTCAAAAGGTGACCCTATAATTAGGCTTTACCTAATTTTCAGTTTTATTACTGGGCAGCAAACATATAAGCTATAACAACCTGGACATTGACAGAAATTGATGAACACACACTCACTTGATCTGCAATAGAAATTAAATCCTGCAGCACTTATTTATGTTCATTGATTTCTACACCAGTAAATACAAGGTATCACCAATATACTAACAGTCCATTTATCCTTCATTCACTCAGAATATGGAACCAATGTAGGAAGCACTTTAAGTTTGAGAAAATGTACACAGTTTTTAATGCTTGGAAAATATATGGGATTAAATCATTTAAAGGTTTGTATATAAATAATACCTTTGCATGCTATGAACAATTACACTTCAAATTTAATCTCCCATCAACACAATTTTTCCACTGTCTCCAAATTAGAAACTTTGCTAAACGAAATCTGCCCAGTTTTCCTCACCTGCCACCTATTTCTATTCCAGAAGACATACTAATCAGTCTTGTGGACTCAGACAGCATTTCTATAATACTGTATATAACAACATTTTAAAGTCCCTTCCTTTTAAAGATCCCACAGTACAGTGGGAAAAGGATCTCTTGCTCAACATTTCAGAAATGGAGTGGAAGGCAGCCACACACAGAATTCATCTTTTATTGAGCACATCTATCTCCCTTGAAATTGTCCAAGATGTTTCCAGGGCAAGATCCAACCTGCGAACGTTGCAATCGAGTCCCAGCTTCACTGGGCCACATGTTTTGGGCATGTACCAAATTAACATCATTCTGGACGAAAAAATTTAAATGCCTATCAGACAGCCTTGGTGTCACAGTTCCTCCTAATCCATTAACTGCTGTGTTTGGTGTACTCCCAGATTGACTTAAAGTGGAGAAGTACAAACAAACTGTAATTGCCTTTACTTCACTATTAGCACGTAGACTTGTCTTTCTCAACTGGAAGAATCCTAACCCACCTCTTTTAAGTGGGTAACTGATGTTATATACTATTTGTAATTTTAAAAAATCTAATTGTCACTTAGAGGATCTGTTCAAAATTTTTTTAAAACCTGACAGGACCTAATCAGTAACATTTTAGAATAAGCATTTATATTGGGGAAAAGACTTCTTTCTCTCTTTACTACTCTTAACAGTTTTGCTCTGGTTGTTGGCCTCTCTGTCTTTCTCATGGGTGGGGGTTGATGTGATTTTAGTTTTGTTAAGTTTGACTTGATTGTATGGAATGTTATATGCTTTTAATAAATTCAATAAAAAAAAACTTCATTGTGCCTTCAAAAGCCTACTTTCTAGGGAAAATGCAAAACACTTTACAGTTATCCCTCGCTAAATCACACTTCGACTTTCGCAGCTTCACTCCATCGCGGATTTTAAATGTAAGCATATCTAAATATATATCACAGATTTTTCGCTGGTTCATGGATTTGTGCGGACAATCTGTCTTTTAATTTATGGTACATGCTTCCTCAGTTTGATTGCCCAGTTGATTTCATACAAGGGACGCTATTGGCGGATGGCTTAGAAGCTGCCCAATCAGGGGCATATATATATACAGTATATATACAGTAATCCCTCCTCGATCGCGGGGGTTGCGTTCCAGACCCCCCCCCGCGATAGGTGAAAATCCAAGTAGAAACCATATGTTTGTGTAGTTATTTTTATATATTTTAAGCCCTTATAAACTCTCCCACACTGTTAACATTATTAGAGCCCTCTAGACATGAAATAACACCCTTTAGTCAAACGTTTAAACTGTGCTTCATTACAAGACAGAGATGGCAGTTCTTTCTCACAATTAAAAGAATGCAAACATATCTTATCTTCAAAGGAGCACCGTGAAGAGCAGATAATGTCAGAGAGAGCGCTCGCTAAAAAAAGCAAACAATCAAAAAATCAATACGTGCTTTAAGTATACAGAAGCACCGCGATAAAGCGGCATTTTGTAGAGGAGCGTCGTATCTTCTTGGCAAACAGCCACTGTGTAAACAGCCCCCTCTGCTCACACCCCCTCCTTCAGGCAGAGAGAATGAGAGACAGAGAGAAGCAAACAAAACAAGCCACGCTGAAGCATATCTTATAGCATTGAGGAGTTTTAGTTAATATGTAATACATGCTCTGATTGGGTAGCTTCTAAGCCATCCGCCAATAGCGTCCCTTGTATCAAATCAACTGGGCAATCAAACTGAGGAAGCATGTAACCTAAATTAAAAGACCCATTGTCCGCAGAAAGCGGCGAACCAGCTTAAAAATCCGTGATATATATTTAGATGTGCTTACATTTAAAATTTCGCGATAGAGTGAAGCCGCGAAAGTCGAAGCGCGATATAGCGAGGGATTACTGTATATAAAACATGGGGTAAAGGATTGTTTTTAATGAGGAACAAGTATAAGCACACATGACAAGATTTCATATTGATTATTTTGTTAAATAATTTGCAGATCTGCTCTCATTCATGTGAGATGAGATGCTGCTTTTCTCGTGGAGTATTCCATGTAGAGAAATCCTTTGAGTGAATTACCTAACAAAACTGTTTAATAATTAGCAACTAAAGACTTTACACTCCAGGAGCCTAAAGTATAAACGGTGCGTACACACAGAAATGTTGCGTAAGAACGTTCCCACGTTCAGATCGCAATGTATTAAACTTACACTTGGCGTAAAGCCATGCACATTTCCACAGTACCTCATACCCTGTCGTATGCAAGTTCTCCCCTTGGTTTTGCAGACTGGCGGTACCCTGTGTCAAATCAGTGCTACTGTTCCTGTGTGGTTATTCTTTCTTTTCCTGACGCGGCTTTATAAATACACTGAAATTAACAGCATATTGTTTATTAGTGTAATGCATCTGATTGTAATTAACCTGTAACAATATAATGGTCCAGGGAATTGCCATAGTATTCCAAATACCATAAGTGCTTTAGCGTTGTTACTCTCACTGCACCTTCTTCTTCTTCTTTCAGCTGCTCCCGTTAAGGGTTGCCACAGCGGATCATCTTTTTCCATATTACTCTCACTGCACCACTCAGAGTATTTATATCATTGTATCTGAGTGGGAAATCACAGCAGCAGCTGATTGGAAAGAGAAGTATTGGTATACTGCATCAAGCACACGCTGCCTCAGCTACGGCAAAATGTTTCAAAGCCTTTCCTGTACAGACCTCGTGGTTCAGAAACAGTTTCATCCCAAGAACTCTAAATACACTCAATCAATTGCTCCTTGTAGAACTGTTTGTACTTATAAGTACAATCACCCCACTGTAAACTAGCACTTCAGTTATAATATTGCACAACCTGCGCCACTTTATAAAGCACGTATTTACATATGATGACAATATCATTTTTAAGATGAAATGCAGCAAAATCTGTTGATTATATTATACAGATAAAACTTTAACTTCATATAAATAATCTGTATTGTTAGTAATTAAACATGTGAGGACACGGTGCCGCAGCGCTAGCAAGTTCACGTATTGTTCGTGCCTCACGCTGTATATTTACTTAGGCTGGCGCAACACTGGAAGGATAGGACAGAATAATTAAACACGTACTATGAAGATATTTCAATGTTCCTTAAAAGTTTTGAAGAATCATCGTTGTAAGCTTACAGATGGCTTAACGTCTATTACAGAGCTGATTGTGTGGCGATTGGGTATTTGGGGAAAGAAAAGTAAGGACAGGAATTGGGGGTTAGTACATTTGAAAGAGACAGTACTGCTACAATAAATTATTTCATCGAAGGTTGTGCATGGCGCAGCAGCATCTTGTGTGAGACATGAACAATCACTGCGCCATCGTGTTCTCATGTTTAATAACATGCTTTCATTCCAATCATCATAAAAATGATATCACGTATAAATCTCAGTATTTTAATTATTCAGAGAGCTGTAATATCACAAATGTAATGGATTCTGTGTCCTGTCAGAGAAAGAGAAAGAACGGAAGCACGTAGTGATTCACACACATAGAGCACATTGAAGATCAAATACAAAACAAAGCATTTAACATGCTACTTTAGTTACGATGGGATTTGAGAAACTAGTAAATGAAATGATTTTAAGATGAGTTATGTTCTACTTTAATGACAAAATAAACTATGTGATTAAAGTGGAAATTTCGAGATTAAAGTTGACATTTCGTGCTTTTTTCCCACTGTGTGCCTATTTTTTTTTTTTGTCTGTGCCCTAATAAGCATTCATATGACACTCAGACGGTGGGCTACGACTTGCCTTTTCACGGCGACTTTGATATGTAACTTCTTTTTTATTTCGGGCACTGTGTGACTTTGTGAACGTGAGCTTTCGAGTTTCTCTGACACATTATGTCACTCGATCAACTTCCTTTTGTTGATTACACCACGGTTTATTTGAACAAATAGTATGTTTTTCCTTTGCCTCCACTTGGTATTTGCTGAAATTCTTATATTTTCCCAAGTGCTTTTCCCATTGTCTTTTCACAGAACGCTGAGCTTAAGGGCTATTTATATTGATTTGCATATTCAAAGAGGCATAATTCTGGGAGGAGTTGGGACGGGACAGCACGCACGTGCACAAGCGTTACTTTTCACGCTGACCGGGATTTATTTAGTGGAAGAACGCGGAAGTTGGCGAACGCACAGATTCCTGCATCTGGATTTTTCTGTGCGTAAGCACAGTTCAGCTTTTGTGCTTACGTCATGTTATAGTGCGAATTCTACGCACAGCGTTATGCATGAAGCCCCAGATGTGCAGAGACTTCCTAAACATGAGTAGACCCGGCTACAGCCACCTCTATTGTTAATCTGACCCCACTGTCCTAAATGTGTGTTTTATTCCGAGGTTGCTTGTGGGTGAACAAGGTCATGACAGCAAGAAAATTTATTTTAATACATGTTTCTAAAAGTATTTAATTTTTTCTGTACAAAATGTTTAAACAAGGGACCAACAAAAAAAATAAAACTGAGCCAAAAAAAAAATGTTTGTGATGCACATATGGCAGAATTACTTAATTATATAAATATAAAGTGTCTGTGAACATTCCCATGCCCGTAAAAAACAAAATGTCGTTTAGAATTGCCTCTCCTTCCCCTCAGTTCTTTGCTTTCTTTTTCTGGAACCAGACCTGCGGTGGGCTGGTACCCTGCCTGGGGTTTGTTTCCTGCCTTGCGCCCTATATTGGCTGGGATTGGCTCCAGCAGAATACCCCTGTGACCCTGTAGTTAGGATATAGCGGGGTGGATAATGGATGGATAGATGGATGGAACCAGACAAATCTATTCATTTAGATTCAATTGCAATGCTAGACTGTATTTATACTTTATCGCAGCATTTTCTCCCTGACAGGTAAGCACGTGCCACTAACTGTCAATTATTGAAAGTTGCTGTCCACATGGAATCCCATAACAAGCATATTAGCCACCTAAAAACTGTGACTCCATAAGTGTGAACCTGGCAAACACTTTTCACCCAAATATAATCAGTTGGTCCACCCAGCCTGTGACTCTTTACTGCCGAAACTCAAGCAAATGGTGTACAAGAAAGAAAAAACCTTTGAATGTAGCTAGTGTGTGCTCCCCTAAAATGTCTGGGGCCCTAGGCGAATGTCTAGGTCACTTAGTCAATGGGCTGGTTATGCTCAACATCATCCAGATGTCTGTCTCAGTGGTTTGATTCCATTTTAATGGATTTTTAATTTGAATTCCTGAAGATTTAGTCTACTGGCACTCAGCAGAGTCATCCATGTCGATATTCAGTAGTCAACCAAATGCTGCATGCTGCTTACATGTAAACGTGAATGCTCAACATGCTGTAGGCTTAGCTCGCAGTAACATGAAGAAAGTACATCACTTCGGTTAGATATGTACATATTTATTGTAAACTAATGGACATGCATTACACTGCTGTACTAGTTTAATTAGCCTACATAATTCTTTGAAGTAAACAATTTAGTATGCTGATTTTTTTCCTATATTGCTAATAGGTCAAAGTTATTATATATATGTTCTTTGAGGATTCGTAATTTAAGAGTTTCTGCACTGTAGTAAGAGCCTTTCTACACTTATATTCATAGCACAAAAAAAAACCACTCAGAAAACACTGTGGGTAATAGCTGGTTTTGACTCCAATATGCTGGGACATGATACATAGAGTTTTTTTATCAACATGGTCCTTTAGAGCAGGAGCAGCTATCTTTGGTCCTCAAGAGCTGCAAGTGCTGCAGGCATTCTTTCTAGACAATCTGTTTTTTTTTTTGTTGAAAGTCCTTGTTTTTAACTGATCTTCTCATTCAATGAGAAGGTTTCCCATATTCCTCAATCTATAACCACTCAAAGTACTAAGAAGCTTTTGATTCTGAGTTTTCTATACCAACACGCAATTAACATTAGAATCAAACAACATGGTAGCTAGCAGCTGATCATTGGAACTGTTACTATTTTTATCTTTGCATGCTTTCATCATGAGTAGTTCTTTTTAATAAAATATTCAGAAAAACACAATCATTTCCCTTTATTTACTAAACATGCTGTTAATTTTACAGCAACATCACAATTATAATAAAAAGGGCAGCTGTGGAATTTGGAAGGAGAGATATAAAAATACTATGTTTTCTATCCATCTTATGACGTACATGCAGTACCATATAGCAAAATTCAGATTGACTTCAAAGTATAAGCACTCTTTTATGTGCTTGTGGCTTGATACTTCTGCTTTGAAAATATTATTTTCTTTAACATCTAACATAAGAGTTACCAAAATAAATATATCTTTGATCAAGGCCTTTTCACCTTTCATAAAGACCATCTTTTCAGAAAATATTTCTCTTCAGTTGTGCCTTACATGAACTTCCAAAAGATGTCAGTGAGTGGCATTTTCAAATCTTACCTTCAGTGTTATCTTATGTCTAAAGGTGTCATACTAGTGAAACATAAGAGTTACTCATTAAAAATAACTTTTTTTGTCTATCTATGCAGCCATTTGCAAAGAAGGAACCAATATGTCACAGGATGTGCAGTTAGTATTATAATAAGTTTACAAGAAACTGTTCATTTCAGCTCTGAACACTGGCAGGTATGAGGTGGTGTTCACTATGAGCTGTGTAATTTCTCTCTTAAATCGTACTGTGAAGTACTTGTTCATTATTCCAAACCATTATGCAGGTCCGATCAGCAGCTACAGGAAACGTTTGGTGGAGGTTATTGCTGCTAATGGAGGTTCTACCACCTGTTACATGCAAGGGTTCACATTCATTTTTCTTCCAAAGCCGTGAATATTTAAATAACGCATTGAATATTAATAAGAACAAGTACAACAACTGTTTTTGCGTTAATAGTGTGATCAGATTATATTTCTCTATTATTGTGACTAAGTTGAAGATCAGAACACATTTTACGAATAATCAATACAGAAGTTTAGGTAACTCTAAAGGGTTTCCAAAATTATTCTTGCAACTCTATATAGTAACTAGACATTAAGCCCGTTACAATAACGGGCGCTAGAACAGTAGTGTATAAACATTAGTAGGAACAGTCTATATTAAATGGCAAGGGACCTTGACCTCATTCTGTTTGTTGTCTTAATTTTTTTTTGTCAAAAATATTTTTGCAAGAAGCCTAAAGTAAAATAATAATAAAAATAAAATAGAAACGTATATGACAATACAGTAAGTTTTAATTAATATTGCCTTAGTGTAAAACTTATATCTGAAGAAGATATATAGGTACAATTTTCTATTTTTTTACCTCATGAACCTTTTTTATACAATTTCATTATAGACAACATTTCTTGTAAATATTCTGTCTGAGTCTGGCAACAGTTTGTCTTGATTAGGACCATCTAAACCTTGACAACAACATCTGGAAAACTTCTAACTCTTGATAATGCAACATATAACTGACCATGGCTGAATACTGGTTCTGACAAATAAATGGCAACTTTTTCTAAGGCTTGCTCTTCTGAGTCTTTCTCTTCTAGCGTTTTTCTGACGGTCATTTTTTTTTCCTTCAATTGATCTATTTGCTCATATTTTTCTTTGTCTTTCAGCCATTCTTTTGTTGATGTTTACTTGTTGAGCTGATCGTTCTTCCAGGAGATGTTGCTTATATAGGATTTGATTGTCTGTGTCTTTTGTCCTACTTGATGTGTCCTTTTTTTTGGGTGGCATGTTGTTAGTAGATACATCCGTAATATTTTCTCTTACAGTAATACTGGCTTGTATCTGGCTGTAATATGTGTCAGTGTATTGTGTGTCTTTAATTTTCTCTCGCAGTAATACTGGTTTGTATTTCCATAAAATGCCTGTAATTTTCTCTGACAGTAATACTGGCTTTGATGTCCGTAATATGACTTTAATTTTCTGTCACAAAGTGTGGGCAATCAGCAGAGTGTCCCCAGCAACTGATGTAATGTGTGGCGTGCTGCTTATAATCGTGCCTGTGGCGTCTCCCCAGTAAGTACTGTGCAGTTCCCCAGCGAGTATTTTAATCTGTGGTGGCATGCAGCTGATTATTTTATGTGTGGCGTCTCCCCAGCAACAGATTTTATGTGTGCGGCAGCGACTACCCAATCAGCACTCTCCCCAGCAATGGTGTCGTTTATATCTCATCATGCGCGGCTGTGGCAAGGCCATTCACTGTGTGCCCAGCTTCCAGTGTGTGTGCTTTATTTGCTTATCATGCGTGGCCGTGGCAAGGCCATTGACTGTGCGCCCATCTTCCAGTGTGTGTGTGTCCACGGTGCCGAGCGCATGGGCAGGGCATGGTACGATGTGTGGCGCGGCTCGCACATGCGCACTTCACCAGAAGACACACACACACGGACACCTGGACGCACACAGGGGTTTTATTAAAGAGGATGCACAGTGTAATCTTGATTAGCAGGACCAGTCTAATTTATATGCAGAGTATGTAAAAATAGGCCTAACACAGACTTATGAGGTACCAATTTTTTTGTCCACAAGGGATTTTAATACTGAATTAGCCAAAATCACAAAACCAATCAGTGGCATCGTTCTCCAGAGTAGACTAAGAGAGGGCAACATTTTTAATAAACAAGCAAATGAATCCAAACAAATATGATGGACCATATGACGATACTGCCCTTGATCTTAAAGTACATATGGCTTTACATTGTGCCTACACACATTTCTGTACAATTGCCAATAAATGCCTTCCATCAAGATCAAATACGTAGAAAGAAAACACCTATAAAGTTAACCTTTTTGCTTACAAAAATTTACCACAAGACACAATTGAGTGCATACAGAAAAAAGAAGTGAAAAACTCACAGTCTTACACTGAAATTCTTAGAAATGAAACACATTAAAAAGAGCTTTGTTCAACTTAGTATTGTTCTGCCATGTAGAAGTAAAGCTACAGCTATCCATAATTAATGAAAGTTATAACATTGAACAATATAATATATGGTTAATGTCTTTATGCTGACATTCATTTATCATTTTAGCCTCTGTTACTGAAATATCTTTGAAAAGGAGGTGAATTTCAATGAGCATCCATATGTGTAGCTTTGCCGAATCAAGTGATTTGGACTCACATTCTGAAAAACTGATAGTTACTGCTACCATTCAGGACTGGAATTTGATACTCCTCCTCTAGTGCAGGGGTCTCCAACCTTTTTTCCCCTGAGAGCTACTTTTACAAAATGAAAATGGCCGAGTGCTACTCATATTTTCTAACGTTTATTCTGATAGCTTATTTCAACCCAAACAAACTGAATAAGCTTGTTTTGCCTGAACATTTACAAAATGTTGGTGTCCACAACTCACATTTTGCATTAAAACATCACAAAAAATATTTAGTTGACCTGCAAGTGCATTCTGTATGTCTGTTGCATTTTCTAGCGTATCTCACACTATTGATTTAAAACATGAATGCTGTCAAAATAAAACAATGCAATTACAAATACACAGATATTACTTATTTATTTGTCATCTTGTTACATGTCACTGTTTCACTTTATTCATATGTCCAGTTCCATGTGTGATGTGTTTTTTAGTTAGTCAAATGACTGGCACTGCATGGAGTCAACAAGAGAGGTGTATGGTGGAGTGGAGCCACTTAGGTTCACACTTATGGAGTCATTTAAATGTTCATCTGTCAGTCTTGTTCTGAACTTTGATTTCATGACATTCATCTCAGAAAAGGCAGACTCACGGAGGTATGGAGACCCAAACAAAGCAGACATTTTCAGAGCTGCTTGGTGAAGATTCTTATAGTTATCTGGCTCTACTAAACTCCTGAAATGCTGAGAATGCTGTTGAGACTTTAACTGCACATTATTTTGAAGGTTTACTAATATATAATATATAAAATCCAATGTCTCTCTGTCTGTATGACTGTCTGTCTGTCCACTTTTCACAAGAGAACTACTTAACGGATTTAGATTGGGTTTTTTTCTATAATTTGCTTGAACATTACGGTTGATTTTGCAACTTCTCTCATTTCGCTATGTATCAAAGTTCATCTGCCGTACCGATTTACCATTTGCACAAATCTGAGTAAAACGCAGTGGGCAGAGGGGAGGGGCCTTCCTCACTCACTCGCCAGCTTCGGGGTGTGTTCCTTAACTCTGCTTAGATAGCGAACGAGAGAACTATTGAATTCAACTTTGTTTGATAAAGTGTTACTTGAGATTGAGTTCCTTAAGTGTATGCCACAGTGAAAAGATAGATTACAATTCAGATTGTGGATCGTGATATGACTTTTTGGAAAGATAGCCCACCCCTAATTTGACTAATCAAGTTTTCAAATTTATGGAGGAGTCATTAATTCGTTGGCGAGCTACTTGGAAAGGGTTTCCGAGCTACCGGTAGCTCACGAGCGACGTGTTGGAGACCCCTGCTCTAGAGTGATCAGATTGTGCACAAGTACCAGAGTGTTTCCATCATAGAATCTGACCAGATCTCAAAAGAGTGGGTTTCTAAATAGTTTCTGGCCTAAGCAAGCAAGTCAGGCCAAAGTTAGTTGGACACCGATATTTGCCTGAGCTGGATGCTGCAAAGGGCCAGTTGTCCTGCTTTATGTAGTCATTTAGGCTAGGACTAATGCTGGAGGCAGCTCTGTGTTAGGGAATAGTCAGGGTTTATTCTGTGGCTCAAATGTGTTTTCTTTTTATTTAATCTTTTTGCTGTATTTTAAGTATTATTCTGTAAATGTTATTGAACAGGTTTGTGCTTCCTTTTTGTATATTATTATGTTACTCCCAATTCTGTGTCTTATGTTCCTTGTTTTTTATTATTCCTTTGACTATCTTTAAATATAAAGAACATCGTTTATGTTACTATGTGCCAGGGGTTTATATGGTTCCCCATCTCCCTCATCAATGATTTTTTCAGCCTTGGCTTAATTGCTCTTTGTGCATGCAATGAAGCCTGCTTCTTGAGTTTGGGGCCCTTATCTGGAGTCTTGAGGCCTAGTTTTTGTTAACAGCCAGTTTCCGAGCTTCATAAGCCCTGCTGCATCATAACACTGTGTATATTGGGTTTTTCAGTAGGTGACACGTATTCCTCTATCTCTCTGTTGGGCAGCAGAGAATCCAAAAATGGCAATATTGGAGCTTTTTCACAGGAGCATCAGGAGCAGTTCAAACCTTCTAATCTATACTAATAAAAGGCAAAGCCCTCACTCACTCACTCACTCACTCACTGACTCATCACTAATTCTCCAACTTCCCGTGTGGGTGGAAGGCTGAAATTTGGCAGGTTCATTCCTTACAGCTTCCTTACAAAAGTTGGGCAGGTTTTATATCGAAATTCTACGCGTAATGGTCATAACTGGAAGCAGTTTTTCTCCATTTACTGTAATGGAGATGAGCTTCAACGCCGTGGGGGCGGAGTTTCGTGTGACATCATGCCTCCCACGTAATCACGCAGTACATAGAAAACCAGGAAGACCTCAAAAAAGCGCTCAAGAAAACATGCATTATATAATTGAGAAGGCAGCGAAACAATAAGAAGCGAGCGAGTGACATATACAACCATATTCATGAGTTCTGCTACTTCGGAAACAAAGCACGATGTAAACCTACACTTTAAATTAAGTTCATAGACAGGCTGCGCTGGCGTTTGTAATTTAGTGCCTGCCCATATAAGGCCGTCCGTCAGCGGCAATCCAATAGCAAACTGCCACGGGTAAATATTCCCGGGTGAAGGACTGTGCTTATGGAGAGGAAGATGAGATGGTCAGGGTGGTGTTTGACACAAACTCAGCGAAACTGCGAGAGAAAGTTTTAAGTGCCAGGACTAAGGTAACATTAAAAACAGCCATGGACATAACACGAGATGGCACCAGCACAGCTGGGAACCTTCGATGCATGTACACCGAGTGGCTCACGTGAACTGACGCAGTGCACAGATAAAAAGCAACAGTTCCAAAGAGCGCTGAACAAAACCGAATTACACAATTGAAAAGGCAGCAAAAAATATGAAGCGCCTGATAAGCATATTCATAAATGCAGCTACTGTGGAAACAAAGCACACGGTGGAAAAAGTCAATGTCCCGCTAAAGGAAGACAGTGTAAAAAAAACCCGTGCATGCAGTGTGTCAGGTCTCAGATAAAGAAGAAGATGAGCTGTTTATTGATGCAGTAAGAAACGAATCGATGAATGAAACCTGTCATCTTTACAACGATTGACAAACACGGAATGTAACTTGAACACAACACATCCTACAAATCCGAACCTGATTGAAAGAAATAATGAGAATCAAATCCTTGATGACAGCAACACTCAGTAACACTCACAAAACAAATACTGTATATTGACAGTCATGTTACGTTATTTTTAAAATGTTCCCTTTTCTTTTCTACCTTTTTAACACACTACTTCTCCGCTGCGATACGCTGGTATATATATATGTATATATATATATCCCGCTCTACATACTCGAATAATGGATACTTTATTCGCCATCAATGATTGTTTTGGTAAAGCCATACTCAGTGTATTCATTAGATGAACGGTAAAAAAGTAAGAGCGAGGGAGGATGACTCATTGAGGCATGCAGGCTGTAGTCTTGCCAACTCTATCTGAATTGCGCGATCACATTTGAAAAATATATCTTTTCAAGTTCTATTTAGTCCATATGTGTCAAACTCAAGGGCGCGGGCCACATCCGCCCGGCGTAATTATATCCGCCCCGAGATCATTTTATATACTGTATTATTGTTATTAATGGCCCGGGTATATGAAGCGCTGGTAACACAATAAACTACAGATCCCATAATGCAGCGCTTCAGCTGCCTTGCCAACACTTACCGCGTTAATCAAGTCTACCTTATGATGCTGCAAGTTATTGCGGCTATAGTTATTGCGCACTGAGTTTGCACGGCGCTTTGGTGACTTTGAAGAACAAAAAAAGTCCGTCTACATGCGGCTCGAACCTTGTGCATGTTTGGTAACACATATCTGTGTGAGAAGCTCTTCTCAGTGATAAAGACTAACAAAACAGCACACAGGAGTCGCCTCACTGATGAGCACCTGCAATCCATCCTGAGAATCTCCACAACACAGAACTTCACAGCAAACAGAAACGAACTTGTGGCCAAAAAAAGATGCCAGGCGTCCAGCTCTAAAATGACATATGAGCAAAGACAACTGAATGATTTGATTTGTTATTGCACGTAAGAGCGGGAGTCAACCGTTTTAACAAACAGCGTATTGCACTGATCTCGAAATAGCTGTGTGTGTATATATGTAGATATGTATGTATATGTATATATATGTTTATATATGTATTTGTGTGTATGTATGTATGTGTGTATGTATATGTAGATATATATATATATATATGTATATATGTGTATATGTATATATATATATGTTTATGTGTGTGTGTGTGTAAATATATATATATATATATATATATATATATGACAACAACACTCATCACTCACAACAGTGACAAAACAATTACATTGACAATCAGGTTACGTTATTTTCAAAATGTTTCCTTTTCTTTTCATTGCTTCTTTAACACACTACTTCTCCGCTGAAGCGCGGGTATTTTGCTAGTATTTATATAAAAACATGGAATGGAGATACAAATAAGTATTCAGCAGAGGAATATCCAGTTTTATTTTTAATGTTTTGTTATTTTTTTATTCAGGTTATTTTTATATTGCATGCCTTCTGTTGACAAGCACTGAGTACTTCATATTACCAAATAGATTAAATTAAATACATCTGTGAAAATGAAAACCTGATGCTATGAAACTTAGTAACACCATGCTGTCTATGTTAATAAAAATGCTTATAAATATCTACTTTGTAGCAGAGCTCGCTAAGCATCAGCTAGGAGAAGTCAGCAAGTAGAGATGAGTGACTAGAGACAGTCAAGGAAGAGCACAGCTAATTCGGGAATCCTGCATCCATTTAAGCATTAAGGGTCTGTTGGTGTTTTAATGTGTTGCTTTTGAAACCTGGCTGGTTTGTAGTCATTGAAATCAAAAACATTAAAGGCAGTGTAAACAAGGTTCTTAAAGAATTATGGAGTTTGGATATATGGTTTATGTCAGGACTCTGGCAGTAACATTTTAAATCAAATTATGTCTCTTAATGCTACTTACAGTAAGAACACTGCCAAAAAGTGGCACTGTGTAATAATAATAGCATATACTATTTTTAAAAAGCAAACTTTGTTTACTTTTCCTACAGAGATGTGCATTGTGGATACCTGCTATGTTCCAACATTTCCCCTGCACCAAGACTTGGAGAGCTACAGGGTGGTCTGACTTCCTATTCAGTGGTACAACAAAGTTCAGCTTTGGACTGCAGGTAATTCAAATATCACTTGTGAATGAAAAATAAATGTCCTGGTAATAAATGAATTCCAAATAAGTGTACACCATCCATTTACAGAAGCAATTATTTTTTTCCTTTAGCTAATAATAAAATAAAGTTACTTTAGGATATAATTGACATTTCATGATAACATTTTGCAGTACATTAAATTATTCAGCATTTGGCTGCATGGCAATATTCTTGTTTCCTGTGCTGCGGTTAATTAATAAATTTCAAATAATAAAAAAGTAAAAGCTGCTATTATTTGATATCTAAATACAAAGAACACCTTGTTCAACATAATTATTTATTCTGGTCAAATACTCTATGCCATAGTTTTTTCATAATAAGTAATGACTAGGAATTTTTTAAAACAGTATTTGTTTTTTTATCTTGTCTTATAGTGGAGGCCATGTAATGATAGATGATGACATGGATCTCGGATATGTGGAAGATGGAACCCCTTGTGGAGCTGAAATGATGTGCTTTGACCACAGATGTGTTTCTGTGCAAGTGTTTAATTTTAGCACCTGTCCTGGAACTACCGATAAAATGATTTGTTCAGGCCATGGGGTATGTTTGTCAAATTTTTAGTATAAAATAGACAGCAATAGCTCTTTAACATTTACCTTGTACATCTTCCTATTTTAATGGGTTGGAAATTGTAACCTTAAGGATTGTTAATTTCCGGCGCCGCACCCGAGTGGCAGCCTTTCCAGAAGCTCCGTATATGACTTTATCTTTTTACCTTTTTATCTCTATTTTTCTCTATTTCACTGATCACTTCTACCACTTTCTTTTATGTGGAATTGGTCCCTGGATACTTTCTACTATTTTACCACTTGACATGGATTTTTACACTCCAAGAATCGCCTATTCAAGTAGTCAGCTTAAAGCACTGAGAAGAAATGCTTATGCCGGTGTGGTTCCTTATTTACCTGACGAGGTAAGAAGACGATATCGGGCAGCCGAGCCGCAAAGATAAAAGATAAGATTAAATCGAGACAACTTGAGAGAAAATGACGTTATAAACCGTCTGTGCCTTCTGTTATCCTGGGAAATGTGAACTCACTACCAAATAAGATCGATGAACTGGCTGTGCTGGTGAAAAATGTCAGAACCTACAGAGAATGCAGCTTGCTGTGTTTTAGTGAAACGTGGCTAACGTCTACCATCCCAGATGCTAACGTGGAGCTACCCGGGTTTAGCACAGTTAGAGCGGACAGAGACGCAAGTACCTGTGGAAAGAAGAAAGGAGGAGGACTCGCTCTCTATGTCAATACAAAGTGGTGCAACTCAGGACATGTAAACGTTAAAATCTCTACTTGCTGCAGGGACATCGAACTTTTGGCCATAAGTCTGCGTCCCTATTACTTGCCAAGAGAGTTTGGACACGTGATTGTTGTTATTGTTTACATCCCCTCAAGCGACGGCGATGGCGAGTGACATCATCCATTCCGCAGTTGCTAGGTTACAAACGCAGCACCCTGAGGCACTTGTGCTAATCGCTGGAGACTTTAACCATGTAACGCTGGACAAAACATTACCTGCCTTCTCCCAGTATGTGGATTGTAACACCCGGGGAAACAGGACTATCGACCTACTGTATGCAAACGTTAAAGACGCATACAGCGCCACCCCGCTGCCTGCGCTTGGGAAAGCAGATCATAACCTGGTTCTGCTTCAGCCTCAATACAAACCAAGAGTGAGGGCGCTACCTACAACCATTCAGGAAGTGGTCCCCTGAGGCAGAGCAGGCTCTAAGAGACTGCTTTGGAACTACAGACTGGGATATATTGCTGGGTCACATAGTGAGAACATTGAAGAGGCTGTTGAATGCACAACTGATTACATCAACTTCTGTATGGACATTGTAGTTCCAGTAAGAACAGTACTGCTGCTATGCTAACAACACATCAAGGGCCTTTTGAACCAGAAGAAAAGGGCTTTTAAAGGCGGTGATCAGCATGAGCTCAAGCGTGCAGAAGGAACTCCGAGTCCAGCTCAGGGCGAAAGAGCAGTACAGGAGAAAGCTGGAGCAGAAGTTGCAGAACAACAGCATGAAGGAAGTGTGGGATGGGATGAAGATTATCACTGGCTGCAGCTCGCGGGTGCCACCATCGAGACAGACGTGGAGAGAGCAAACCAAATGAACAACTTCTTTAATAGGTTTGATCACTAACCCACTCTCACCTCGAGTACTGCATCCTCCAACCATCCTTCTGCTGATACCAGCATAGGTGAGACATCCCCACCCACAATTACAGCAGCCCAGGTGAGCAGCGAGCTGAAAAGACTTGTGCCAGCAAAGCAGCGGGTCCAGATGGTGTATCGCCACGACTGCTGAAGGCCTGTGCGTTGGAACTGGGGAGTCCTCTACAGCGCATCTTCAACCTGAGCCTGGAACAGGGAGAGTCCCAAGGCTTTGGAAAACATCTTGTATCACCCTGTCCCAAAGGTATCACGTCCTAGTGAGCTGAATGACTTCCGCCTGTTGCTCTGACGTCACATCTGATGAAGACCATGGAGCGGCTGCTGCTTCACCACCTGAGGCCACAGGTCCGCCACGCCTGACCCTCTGCAGTTCGCATACCAGGAGAAGGTGGGAGCGGAGGATGCCATCATCTATATGCTACACCGATCCCTCTCCCACCTGGACAGAGGCAGTGGTGCTGTAAGAATTATGTTTTGGACTTCTCTAGCGCCTTCAACACCATCCAACCTCTGCTCCTTAGAGACAAGCTGACTGAGATGGGAGTAGACTCACACCTGGTGGCATGGATTGTGGACTATCTTACAGACAGACCTCAATATGTGCGTCTTGGGAACTGCAGGTCTGACATTGTGTTCAGCAATACAGGGGCACCGAGGGGACTGTACTTTCTCGGTCCTGTTCAATCTATATACATCAGACTTCCAATATGACTCGAGTCCTGCCACGTGCAAAAGTTCGCTGATGACACTGCTATTGTGGGCTGCATCAGGAGTGGGCAGGAGGAGGAGTACAGAAGCTAATCAAAGACTTTGTTAAATGGTGCGACTCAAACCACTTACACCTTAACACCAGCAAGACCAAGGAGCTGGTGGTGGATTTTAGGAGGCCCAGGCCCCTCATGGACCCTGTGATCATCAGAGGTGACTGTGTGCAGAGGGTGCAGACCTATAAATATCTGGGAGTGCAGCTGGATGACAAATTGGACTGGACTGCCAATACTGATGCTCTATGTAAGAAAGGTCAGAGCAGACTATACTTTCTGAGAAGGTTGGCATCCTTCAACATCTGCAGTAAGATGCTGCAGATGTTCTACCAGACGGTTGTGGCGAGTGCCCTCTTCTACGCGGTGGTGTGCTGGGGAGGCAGCATAAAGATGAAAGACGCCTCACGCCTGGACAAACTTGTTAAGAAGGCAGGCTCTATTGTAGGAGTAAAGTTGGACAGTTTAACATCTGTGGCAGAGCGACGGGCATTAAGCAAACTCCTGTCAATCATGAATAATCCACTGCATCCACTGAACAGTGTCATCTCCAGGCAGAGGAGTAGCTTCAGTGACAGACTTTTGTCACTGTCTTGCTCCACTGACAGACTGAGGAGATCGTTCCTCCCCCACACTATGCGACTCTTCAATTCCACCCGGGGGAGTAAATGCTAACATTACTCAAAAGTTATTGTCTGCTTTTTATTTTATTTTTTCATTTTTTTCATTTTTATTACTATTTAATTTAATATTGTTTCTTTGTATCAGTATACTGCTTCTGGATTATGTGAATTTCCCCTTGGGATTAATAAAGTACCTATCTAACTATGTATCTATCTAAAGAGAGCTTACGAGGTATTTTAGAATGAAAAATGATAACATATTGTTCTATTGTGGAAAGGCATTGGGGGATACCTCATCTCAAATCTCATACCTTTTCTTACCTACACAGATTCTTTTTATGTGTAATAGTGTAATACCTAATTCTCTTTTACTCTGACCTTTAATAGCAACCGTGATATACAGCTTGTGCTTTATTCTGCATCTCACTGCTGTATCAGGTCTTTTCAGACCACACTTTATTTTATATCATGGTACCATCTTAATTTTACTGGAGCATCCTCCTCTTTTGCTGATCTAACTATGCACTTTCTTATTAGTGGTACAGTACATAGAAATGTAAGCTAGACAATCAGGCAGTTCCAATAGTTTAATATTGTAATGTTTAGAATATGAATACTATATCATCCTATTTGCCAAAGATAAAGCAAATCAAGATGCGACAGTCCACACCTGGTTTTCAGTCTTGCAGGTGGCTCTGGTCTTGTCTTGCTTTTCGGTGTCTTAATCTGCTCTATACTGTACGTGTACCTCAGTTATGGTGGTGGTAGAGGAACTTGATCAGGCCATCGTCTAATCTAATCTAAATTCTAAATTAATTTAAGGTATGGTGTGATCTTGTCCCTGAGGGTCTCATAAAACTTGCCAGCCCCCAAAATGTCTATGACCTTTTATTCAGGTTCTCGCAAAACTTAAGTTTCCTATTTCCCAGGCAGCCAGCTTCGCTTTTCAGAGCTCATAAACCTAACTAACACCTCTGACCTCAGAAGCAATACTTGTGTAACTTGCCATTCAAATAAGCTGTTTTGCTTATCACACTCATCAGTAACCAAATAACATTTTACAAGATATTTCCGAAAACAACATAACTCATGACCGTAATTTGTTCCAAAACTCTGGTCATAACCCGATTCGGTCGTGACCCGAATATAATTTCCCTCATAAGATTGTATGTAAATACAATTAATCCGTTTCAGACTGTACGAGCTGTAAGTAAATATATTTTTTTAAGCTTTTTTAGTACAAAAATAGTTAATTATACCATAGAATGCACAGTGTAATAGTAAATAAATGTAAAAACATTGAATAACACTGAGAAAACTTTGAACAACAGAGAAAACTAACATTGCAAGAGTTTGCGCTACACTCTTACGAACCGCTCTCTGTAAACACTTTTTTTAATGAGTTTTAAGCACAGGGAAACAAAATGAAAGTTTGCAAAATCCTTAATTTATACAAAAACTAACCATAAACAACCAAGAAAACTAACCTTGCATGAGTTGAGTCCTGGTGTGAAGGAAGTGAGGAGGAAGCTGGGTGGAGAGGATGTTACAGTTTTGAGGGAGAGTTCGGCTCCTCGATGTCCTCATTGTCCACTTCAAGATCCATGCTCTTGCCCATGGACACAATCTCATCTTGATTTTTACATCAGCACTAGTGTTAGCACACAGCAAAATGGTTAACGTCTTCTTCATTGGTTTATGGCCAGACATAGCCTTCTCTTCCTGGGTGATGTAGGTCCTCTTCGGCATCTTCTTCCAGAACAATCTGGTCTCGTCGCAGTTGAACACTTGTTGCGGGATGTAGCCTTCGTCCTCTACGAATTTTGTGAAGTTGTTCATGAATTCCTCCGCAGCTGCAGCGTCGGAACTAGCAGGCTCGCCATGCCTTACCACACTAAGAATGCCACTTCTCTTGTGAAACTTTTCAGACCATCCTCTACTGGCTTTAAATTCCTCACCTTCACCACTCGAAGAAGGATTGTTTTGCAGCAAATCGCCATGAATCTTCCTGGCTTTCTCGCATAACATCGCCTTGTTTACGCTATCCCCTATAAGTTGCTTCTTGTTCAACCACACTAGCAACAGTTTTTCCACCTCTTCCAGCAATTGAGGCCTCTGCTTGGTTATCATTGTAACTCCCTTTGCATCATCAGCTGCTTTAATGGCCTCTTCCTGCTTTAGAATAGTCGAAATTGTAGATTTCGACTTCTTGTTCTTGGCACCAATATAAGTAACACGAACGCCACACACATACTTTTCACTGATTTCTTTCTTTAATTCGATTTCAGTTTTCTTCAAACCTTTCTTCTCACCAACACTACCACTCTTCACCTGCTTAGAGGCCATGGTTAATTGCAAAATGAATGCAAAAGTACATTAAATAGAGCACAAAGAGTTCACAGCGAATGCACGCACGTCTGACCGAGACAATGTACAGGGAGAGACTGAACATGTGCGGAAATCATTGGGGCGTACAAACTGGAAGGGAAACTGGCCGGCAGTGTTTTTGTTTGCCACCAGAGCGTGTGGTTGTGAACAGATGCAAAAGTTTGGCAAACTTTTTGATCATAACCCGATTTGTACATGTTTGGAAATGTTCATGACCAGAGGTTTTACTGTAATAAGGTCTATATGCGGAGCATAAGATGCTTTAACTTTTGCAGAGTAGATGGTCATTATGTAAACTCTGAGGTGAATGCTTCTTGTTGTGTTGTTATTTCCATGAATTTATTAAGCATTGACAATGTCAGGAGCAAATTTAAAGCAAGCTTGAAAGTTTAAGCTGTTGCAGTATGCTAGGTTAAAAGGTGGGGTGGTAGATAAACATGTCACCTTATAGTGATTGGACTCTAATTTAGATTAGACTAGATAAAATAAATCTTATTAATCCCAAAGGGAAATTTACAATTCCAATTTCCTCCTGCGATGCCTCCTTTTGGAGACTCAGATTTCCTTCAATAAAGTCCAAAAGCACGTTTTACGTTTAGTGGAGGATTTAATTTTGTTCTGTACAGGTCTGAACAAAGAAATAGACTGTAGAACCACTTAGTGTTGATTCATGCTTGATGCTTTTTGCTGAAATGATATGCTTCAGTTTGCTGTGACCCTGTACTGTAGAAAATGGACAAATGTCTATAGTTCATACTTTACTTGGTAAAGTAGATTTAAAATGAAAAAAAAGTAAATGACACTTGTTTTGTGGGTACTAATTAAATAACAGTTTATTGTCATCATTATAGTTTACAAAAGTCTTATTTTTAACATGAGAGGCATTATTTAGCAAAAGAATTTGTGGGTTTGTATAACTTTTGGTATGCTCTGTTTAAATCCAACCATCCTTTAGAAATAGGACATATAAGAATTAAATACAATTTAAAAAAAAATCTTAATTTAATAATAGCAGCTCTTTGTCTTTGATTTTAAATCAAAGCAGAGAAGGCCGTATAATGGAAGTATAGATTAAAATGAGTAAAAGGTAAAAAGTGTTTTACTGGTAGATCTTTCATTGTTGTGGGGAGAAATGAGAAGAATTTCATGAACCTAATATACATACGAGGTGTGGCAGAAAAGTAATGAGACTGATTTTTTATTTACCAAAGTTTTTATTTTTTTCAAACATCAATGTTATCCCCTTCAAAGTAGTTCCCTTGGGCAGCTACACACCAATGGAGACGTTGTTCCCACTGTTGGTAGCAGCGCTGGAAGTCTTCAACCGGTATGGTCTTCAGCATGTCCGTTACACTCTTTTGGATGTTTTCTAAAGTCCCGAAATGACGTCCTTTGAGGACATTTTTCAGTTTAGGAAAAAGGAAAAAGTCACACAGACTGAGGTCAGGTGAATAAGGGGGCTGGGGAACCACAGGAATGCCTTTTGAGATCAAAAATTCTGTTATGGAGAGGGCAGTTTTTTGGCACCATTTTGGCACAGACCTTTCGCATGTGCAAATGTTCAGTCAAAATTTGATGAACGGTAAATCTGTTCAAATTTAATTGTTCACTCAACATTCTTAATGTTAAACGACGGTCTGATCTCACAAGAGTGTTCACACATTCGATGTTTTCATTGGTTTTCCCTGAATGGTGTTCATCTTCAACGTGTTTTCTGCATTCCAAAAATGATTTGTGCCAGTGAAAAACTTGAGCTCGGGATAAAGAATGTTCCCCATAGGCCTGTTTTAACTTTTCAAACGTCACACTTGCCGTTTAATGGCACAACGTTTCTCCAAATTCCGCTGTTCCATTTTGTGTGACGGACAACCAAAAACACAACTTCGCTAATAGCAGTCACAAAAATCACATAGTTAACGGAAGGAGTTGAAACTCGCACTGAGCTATGGGAGGGTACTGATACACGTGCTTTATCAAGGACAACAGCGCAGCGTTGCCAGATCGCTTGCAGTGTTGCCAGTCTCATTACTTTTCTGCCACACCTCGTAAAAAACACAGTGAAAACATTGCATGAGGTAACAGCACCTAACCAGATACAATGTCTTTCATATTACTGTTGTTGAGTGGTTATTAACCTGTAGAATTATGGATGTTTAATTTTGTATTTATAGCTCAGAACTACTTAAAGCTAATTCAGTATGATAAATGTCATTTTTTGTTTGTCTATTAGCCTTTTTATTTGTCACCTTACTTTTAGAAAACTGTTCCTTCAAACTGGCAATGTATTATCACTAGTGTGTTTAAAAAATAATGCTTACAAGTCACTTTTTTGAATCTGATAACTGGAATATTGCAAAAAAGTCATCCCATAAACACTATCTCACAATACTCTATACTCTCATGCAAAGTTGCTTCCAGCCTCTCGAGCTCTGGATTACAGCTACGAGGATGCTCTCAATTTCAGTTTACATAGCTCTATGTCTTCTGCCTTTTTTCCACTGAATAACACCGTACGGTGCTGATGGAAATAAATAAATGCTTAGAAACCCTCCTCTGAAAATCAGACTGGGTCACATTCATAACAAGGTATATTTTCCCACTTGAAAAAAATCTCTACTGATGAGAAAGGGATTCCTTTAGGATTTCATTTTACTTAATAGTTATGATTCACTGTAGCCTAACTCCCTTTTGTGATTAGATTAGTTTGCTTTTCATCTGAATGTCATCTTTGGTGTTCTTATTATTTTATGCTGCATAATTTGACTTTCATAAAGCAACACTTTGTTACATCGGTTTATTTAGCTGTAAACACTTCAGTGGTTTGAAAAAGTACCACAAAGGTTTGTAGTCGTTGCAAAGAGTATTACCATGGAAACATAAAAGGTTTGTTTTGTTTGTTACAAATATGTTGTGTTATACAAGTTTAATGATAATTTTAAATTGTACAAATAAGCCTGTTTGCCAAGATAGCATAAAAGGGTTTAGATGGTACACTTGACATAGCATACATGAGACAAAGCTAATTAGTTGGTGCACAAACTAAAACACCGCATAAAAACACACTAACATGAAATTCCCCCATTATACCACAGTTACAAACATGAAGGATTTTTTTCTCTTCTAAATGCTATAGTATCTCTTATTTAAGTAAAGCAGATCCCTCGATTCTGCATCATCAAGCTCGGGTCAGGTTTGTCACCCAGATTCTCCAAGGAGCATAACTAGGACAGTTTTATCAAGGAAGATAGTTTCTTCACCATACTGCAATGGTTCCATATCACCAGAGGTTATTGATTAATTCGAGGTATAGCCTGACAAATTAATTGATTATTCAGGCATTTCAGGTCCAGAGAGTGCTATGTATAATGAATTCTCATCAGATCTCTGCACACCCAGGTCCTAAAAAATCCATTCGATGTCCTGGTGGCAAACAGGCTTAATGGAAAAACAAGTTCAGGATAAGGGAGTGTTGTATTAAGAATGATGAAAATGTTTTTAAGTAACACTCTAGAATAATGTAAGTGAAGACAAGAATAGGCTATGAGCATCTTTCACCTTTCACAAAACTACATGCAGGTTGAAGTATAATCCAAGTACAGTAAAGCTCACTAGAGCACTACCTGCTATATCTCAAAATATAACATTTTAATCAAATAAATTCTCCACACTGAATAGGATTACCTGATTTACAGCATTTACTTTTTAAAAATAGCTGTTTTTGCTCTTTGCTAGTAAAAATAACTATTCTAATTTGTGTATTTCTGAGAAATCAGTCAGTCAGCAATAACAAATACAAATTTTTATATTGATAGCTCTGGCCAGTTTGATGATATAGCCTCTAGTGTGAACCTCTCATTGTTTGCATCCTGCTTCATATCCTAGCCTAGGGACCTTTTTAGGTGGAATTTGCATTCTCTCTATCAGTTTGCATGGATTTCTATTGGTAACACTGATTTCCTTCCTCATAAGCAATACGTTTTTAATTTGGAATTGCATGAGTTAGTCTGAGTGCACTGGGCCCCATGTAGAGTTGTTGTCTTTCTTTGCTTCTGCTGCTGAAATAAAATTCAAGCTCATTTCAGCTCTCACCAAGAAAAATATAACACAACTTTCTTGTATCTAAATATCCATCTATTTTCTTAATCAGTTATATACAATACAGGGTTACTGGGAGTTGGTATCTATGCCAGCAGCCCTGGGTGCAAGAAAGAGGCTAATCCTAGAGACACTCAGCATAGAAACCCACTGTCACTCACACAAGACTAATCAACCTTTACTATACAATATCTACTCTCTATATATAAAATCCTAAGCCTAAAAGAGCGATGATTTTATGTGATGTTTTTATGTCACGTTTTTTGTCTAAATCGAGTTTATTTTAAAACCTGCATATATATGTTTGGTATCATTCTTTTCAGAGTTTATCGAACTTTAATGTGATGTTGTTAGATTTTCAGATTCTTATTCCATTTTTAAATTATAAACTAAAAAATATCAAGAACTCGTGCCAAAAGATTTAACCACGCCTGGGGCCGAAAGTAAAAGACAAAGAGTAGGACAGCTGCTGTACAGGCTTTTAAATGTTCAAAGGGCCGGATGAGATGCAGATCACGCGGCATGGCCGCAGCAGCAAGCCAGCAGCTGATCAAGCAACTATCTGTTTCCCACTGTATCACCGTTTAAGAGGGGGTTTCGGAGTTGCGGGCGCATCTCTTTGGGGTGCGTTCAGTCCCCTGTAATGCGAGCGGCAGAGACACAAAATGTCTGGCGCATAGCGCAGGCCCGGGGAGGTTGGTGGGCGAAGTGAGCAAGGTGGAACCCCCTTGTATATTATGTTTTCTAAAAACTACATGAAGGACTTCTGTGCAGAACCTTAAATCAAATGAAGGCCCAGTACCTTTCAGGAGGACTACTTACTGTGTCACATTTCAAATAAGTAGATACAATTTAAGAATATGTTTCATCTTTTCATTCCTATTCTAAACTCCCTTATTCCAATATAGAGCTATGAGGAAAGACAGAGATTATTGAGGCAGCCATTAGCCAGTGGCCCAGAATCAGTGCCAGTCCCATTGCAGGGCACACTCACCCAATAATACCAACTGTCAACCCAAGCAGCATGTGTTTATGAAGCTGGAGGGTTGTCAGAAAGCCTATGAGGACACAGAGAGAACATACAAACTGCACAAACACAGAGAGTACCAGATCAACTTTGGTGAACTCTGGACTCTGTGATTGTGTGACAAAAGCATTAGTCACTCTGTCCTTGTGCCCTCCTTTATGAAAACATATTACATGCTATGTTTTTAAGCTGCTTGCTGTGACAACAGTTTATTTGGGTCACTTATTAATCTTCTTGTTTCTAAATAATTTAAGATTTTGTATTTCATTAATTTTATTAAATCAAGCCAGAATGGTTTGATCTTCAAAGTTACCACAGTACTCATCTGTTCTATTGTTCTCATCAAAGGACCAAGTACATTATTTACATGCTTATTCAATAGCTAGAATATTTATAGATGTGACATTTTATGTTGCAGTAATTGGATTCTTTAATGAAGGCTCTTAGAATTCCAACAAACCTCTATTCTTCTTAAGGGAGAGCATCATTGTAGATCATTGGGTATATGCACTTACATCTTCTTTTCAGAAATTATTTTTAATTATACCAGTTGAAAAACCTGCAATGAAGTTTACAACTTGCAGATTAGCAAAATGTAATGACAAGTACTTTATGAAGTCAAAGGCTTTTAAAAGTAATGTTTCATTAAATCATTTTATTTTGCATTGGATATTACAACTACAGGTTATTTGTATGCCACTTTGAAATGTGTTTCTTGTTCTGATATGTGTTACAGGTATGCAGTAATGAGTTGAAATGTGTTTGCGATAGGCATTGGACTGGAGAAGACTGCAATATTAACTCTCCTTTAAAGGATGCATTGTCCATTGATGAAGCTGCAGCACCTAGAGGTAGGTCATGGTGTAAGTCACCGACATCTTAAAATGAGTCAGGTTATGCCTTACAGAACGATTTACACCACTTCCATTTTTTAGTATTTAAAATAACACATTAGTGTAATATATTATTCCATTTTCACAATTATTGTATTTTTAATAACTGCATGATACAAACAGCATAATACACATTGTGAGGAGTTTTACTTATTTACAGAAGCTGTGGAGCCAACCCGAACACAGACAGGCAGACATATTGTTTCTCAACCACCACACGTTTATTTACAATATTTACAAGTATTTAATTGGTCACACAGACCCAGTTCAGTGCACAAACGAACGGCCACTCAATGCCTTTTCTTCGGGCCGCCTCCACAGCTCTCCTGAGCTTTGTCCTTCCGCCTCCCGACTCCAACCCTGAATGAATAGAGACGGCCCCTTTTATATGGTTCCTGGATGAGCACCAGGTGTTCCCGGCCTTCCTCCTCTGGCCACGCCCCAGCATGGCGGAAGTGACGGCTGTCCTCCCGGCTGCTCTCCGGGCGCTGTCCTAAATCTTCCTCCCAGCACTTCCTGGTGTGGCGGAAGTGCTGGGGTAACAGGTCTCCAAGGCATTGGGGCACCTCCTGGTGGTGACCACGGGCCCCTATAGGGTGGAGCTTCCATGCCCTGTACCCGTGGCCCCCAGAGCAACCAGGAAGGCGACCCCCACGTGATCCAGGGTGGGCGCAGACCCACATCCGGTCCCTCATGGCGTCCCGGCCGGGTCATGGCCCCTGGCATCCCTGACAAAGCGTATTAAGAAGTCATTGGTATGCTTCAAGAAATCAGAAGTTTTGCTGTCTTTTTAAAGTCAACATTTTAGCACAGCAATATATAAAAGTAAATGTTCACATAACAAAGCATAATATCACTGAATATACTTTCTGCAAGTTACACAAAAATACTGTGAAACCTTTATTTAAAAAATCATTATTTAGAAAACAAAGTGCTTTTTAAAATCATTTACTTTACTATAGTAAATATATAGTTTAGATATCCAATAATTATCTTATTCAGTAAACAAGGTTTTAGTTAGAAGGCAAAGTCTACTTTGTCTACAGCACTTGTATTCTGTGTTATGTCTCCTAGTAACACTTAAATGCATTATGTTCTATTACTTGGTCTTGGCTGCAAAATGATGTTAAATTTAATTCAGCATTATGTGTAATCAGTTTTTTAAGGTTTCAAACTCTGGTCCTGCTACTTAACAGTGGCTTCAGATTGTGTCATTTTTAACAGCTAGCTCTTCCTCAAAATTAAATTGAACTCCTTTCCTAATACAAAATCATGTTTTCCTACAGAATTACCCTATTTGTCATAATTTACAGTTTTGCACTTATTATTTGTACACTCATCTGTTAGAACTATTACCCCTGTAAGAACTGTAGTAAGAAAACATTCAACATTTAAAGTGCATCAGAGAAACAAAGATAAAGTCATCTCGTAGGATAGTCGACTTCTACTACAAAGTTAACTTTGAATAATCCAATACAGTTTAAATAAAATTTGCAAATTCTAATTAAAAATGGAAAGCACCAATAGTTGTTTCCTCTAATTCCTGATGATAATAACTAATTTGTGTAAAATACCTAATTATAAAACATCATTCCAATGACTAAAGCATGTTGTGGGATATAAGGCAATGCCACAGTCAGTACTTTTACATAATTTGTACAAAACTTAAATTTTAATAATAAGTAGCATTTTATAAATAATGAGTATGCACAGTAAATAGGGTCAACCCCTTTTTCTAGTATTTCACTGTCAAAGGTCTGTGCATTTCTTTAGACAGGCATTGCATCATACAGTATATACAGTATACTAGAATCGAGAAACATCTACTTCTTAAAGCAGATGTACAACGGTAAGTCTGTCTGTTGCAGTCACGGTGCATCTTATTGCCTTTGTTCATCAGATGTTCTAGCCCATCCATCTTTCTTTGTGGTTCTTGTTTCCTTTGTTCATCGGCTATTCCTACCCTTTTGTGGATTGTGGAAAATATTACTTCCGGGCATGGATATCAAATATTTATATATATATATATATATATATATATATATATATATATATATATATATATATATATAAAACACACACTAGAGCCAATTTTGCATCACCGAAGTACCTAACCTGCATGTCTTTGGACATGTCTCCATTACTCTTGGGGACAAAAACAGTTGTGCCCAGGAGTAATGCTCCAAAGTGCACACTGCCTGGTATAGGACGGCTGATTGTTTAAACAATTAGGTTTTTATGTCAATTAGGGGACTACATTTCAGATTTGCCTTGAATATCATGTCTAAATAAATGTTTAAAGTAAAGGAGGAGCAAAACTCATAAAATAAAGAGTGCAAAGGTTAAAGCCACAGCTTAATGTTTCTTTCCTTTTTTTTATTATTTTGTCCTATTTTTCCCCCACACTTTTAACCCATTATTTTACTACCAATTAATTGTTCAGTATTATGCAGTGGATTTTCCCTTTAAACAAAAAAAATATTTATGGTTTAAACATGAATTCTTTCTTTTCTTTGCAAATGCTAGGTCGCTCTTTATTTTTAAACCACTGGATTTGTCTTTCTTTCTTTTTTGTGACAATTAGCTATTCTTTATCTTTCCTTCCCATAGTCTTTCAGTTTCTTTAATCATTTTGCACCAAACACTCTTGTTTCTCTCTTTTAGTACTAAAGATGCAACAAAGCTAGTATCACAGAATACTGGCCAAGGAAGCTCTGTTTCCTGTATGCTTACATGGAAAATGATCCCCTTGACATTACTCACTTACTGTATGTATGTAGTTTCAGCTCAGAACATTGCAATTCAGCATAGCTATGCTACGGTCCACGGTGTTCAAAATAATATCATGTGCAATGTAGGAGATGTGAGAGATTTCTGTTTCACCTTCCAGCCAGAACATAAATCAGAGGTTCATAAATCAGAAAAAGTCCACATTAAATAATTTTGCTTTCTCTGTTATGGTACAGACAAGGCAATAGGCTTATTATCAACAAGTAACCTAAGCATGCTTGATACAATAAACCAAATAGTACAATTTATTTATAACATAACGATAACAGTATATGTATATATACAGTATACTATGTATATATATATATATATATATATATATATATATATATATATATATATATAGTGAAGTCAACCCCGACGCAGACAGACACAGGAGGTACAAGTGAAAACACACGCTTTATTTTTTATTTTTTCTTTCATGGGAAACGCCTTCCCCCATTTTCCACAAGCTCAACACAGTCCCAAAGCACAGCTAAGCACAACAGAATTCTTCTTCTCTCTCTCTTTTTGTTTTCCTTCCTCCACTCCTCCAAGCAAGCTTCATCTCCCTCCTCCCAACTCTGGCTCCCCAAGTAGTGTCTGTTGACTTCTTTTATAAGGTATCCGTAAGTGCTCCAGGTGCTTGATGTCCTACTTCCAGGTGTGGCGGAAGAACCGCCCATACGGGCTCAGCAGCATCTGTAGTACCCCCTGGTGGTGCCCCCGGATCCCAACAGGGCTGTATCCAGCTCCAACTCCCATGGAGCCCTGCGGGAGTCCAAGGCACCACTGCAACCCGGGGGGCTGCCACCTAGCACTCCATGGGAGGTAATGCTCTGAACATGCTTCTTCCCCTGGTCCTTCCATCGTGGAGGCGTACCTGCCAGGGCCCTATATAATGTGTGTGTATAGACAGATATAGTTATATATATGTATACACTGTATGTATATAGAGATATATGGATGAAGGACAATAAAAAACAACACAAAACATAAAATGATAATAGCTTAGTTAAAGTTTTTCTATCTTATAGAAAAAGGCACATGGCTTCTGAATTCTGATCCTTAAATTTATGTGGTCAAAATAGATAATGTTTTTAGTTTGTTTTAAAGTTCTTAATACCTGCACTGTGAAGATGACATTGATTTGCTCACAGCCAATTTGCACTGGCTTACCTCCACCACCCCATGCTCTGAACTTTCCTAGTGGATTTAGGAAGAAACTTATAACATCTACAAACTTATCCTTTACAAGGGTATTACATGTCAGTTACAGTGATACCAATACCATATTACATTGGCTGCCTTTATTCTAACTATTAAATTACAATTAAAAGTTTTTGGAATTAAACTAGAAGTACTTATAGTTTGGTGTAGGTGATGCTTTGTTCCTTTCCTGGTCACTTTTCTCTGCACACGCACGTGGGAGGATTGTCAGTGTCCTTGTCTTTCTTTGTTCTTCTTTTCTGGCGTGGTCGCACCTTCTGGTTGCAGGCAGTACTGCAGTTTTCTCTTTGATATTTTTACATACTGTACAATGTCCTTGCTTGCCAGCAAAGTTACACCTGGTTGGCAATTGGTGATCAGTTATCTGCTGTGGTTTGCAAGACGAATGTTTGGCATTTACGGTCTCTCTCTTACTCATGCACTTGATTTCCCTAGCAAGGTGTGGACTTGTGGCTCCCTTGTCAAACTCAAATATAGACAAGTTTTCTACCCTTCTAGTCTTGCACTAGAGTTCCCTTGTTGAGTAAAAGGGACTGTCTCCAACCTTTGTTACAACTACAGCCAAGGCAACATGATGTCTGTTAGAGAGCAGAAGGTGTGGCTTGGCTGAGCAGTGGCAAGGGCTTGCCAAAGGGTTTGGGTTGTGCAAGAGTTTTTAAAGGAAGGAATACATGTCTTGCCATTGATTCCTTAGGTGCACATAAGTCCATCCATTTTGGTTGGCTATTGGAACAAAGATTTGTCCTTCAAAGTTACCAATTGTTGAGTTATGGCTCGTGTTTGAGCTTGGGTATTTAGATGGTGCCTTGAAAAGCCATCTCTGGGATGTCACATGATTTGTGATTGATTATTTTATCAGATAAGGTGCAGAGGCAGAATTCCAAAGACAAGCCCAGTCAAGTAGAAATTGATATTAAGAGTGCCTGGCAGCAGCTTTTTAAGCAAAGGACTTGTGTTCCAGGCATAGCAGTACAGAAATCCAATATCATACAACCCTAAGAAATTATCAAAATGTCCAAAGAACAACAAAAAAGGAAAGAAATATTGAATCATGATTTTGAATTCCAAAATTCTGTATAATTCACTTTTTGATTAATTAGCTGTATTCTTTTCATTGTTATACTGATAATTATATTTTGTTTCTTTTTCTACTTTGGTTGCAGCCATAATGTGATTATCTTTATATGGCTGCAGCCATGTTGTTTATTGTTGCTATGTCCATTCCAACCCCTTGAATATGGAAGCCATGTGACATATCATGCCATTGTGTCCCAACTGTAAAAGATGGAGTATTTTTGACACTTTCTTGTTCTCCATTTAATACATTTTATGCCACAGTCCATTCCTCAATACTTTACATCATAGTGTCCATAATAAAAGTATAGTTAGATTCTTAAAGTCATCCAAAAAGAGGCATAGGTAAAAAGAACAGAAGAAAATTAGTTATTACACTTAATTAACTAGGAAAATGCATATACACAGTGTATGAATTAGCATTTGTGGAGTAAATGTGGGGCCTCATGTATAAACGCTGCGTATGCACAAAAATGTTGCATACTCCCGTTTCCACGCTCACATTGCGATGTATAAAAACTTAACTTGGCATAAAGCCATGCACATTTTCACGTCAGCTAAATCCTTGGCGTGTGGAAGTTCTCTCCTTGGTTTTGCAAACTGGCAGCACCCAGCATCAATGCAGTGCTTTTGTTCCAGTATGGTTTCCCTTTCTTTTTTAGATCCACATGCCTGACGCAGCTTTATCGTGCGGAAATCATCGGCACGCACAAACCGAAAGGGAAACTGGCTTGTTCGTATATAGAGTGTGTGGTCGTGAACAGATGCAAAAGTTTGGCAAACTTTTTGGTCGTAACCCGATTTCTATGTGTTCAGAGATATTCATGAACTGAGGTTCCACTGTACAATTACTCCACTGTAAACTTGCGATACAGTTATAATATTGCACAACCTGAGCCACTTTATAAAGCGCATATTTACATATGATGATATCATTTTTAAGATGAAATGCAGCAAAATATGTTTATTACATTATAAAGATAAAATTTTAACATCATTTAAATAATCTATATTGTTAATAATTAAACATGTGAGCACAAACTGGCGCCCGCTCAGGGATTCCTCGCCTCGCGCTGTATTCTTGCTAGGACTGGTGTGACCGTGGATGGATAGATGGATAGAATAATTAAACATGTACTATGAAGGTATTTCAATGTTCCTTAAAAGTTTTGAAGAATCGGAGTTCTAAGCTTACAGATGGCTTGACATCTATTACAGAGTTGATTGTTTGGTGATTGGTTACTTGGAGAAAGAAAAGGAAGGACAGGAATTGGGGGTTAGTACGTTTGAAAGAGACAGTACTGCTGCAATAAATTATTTCCTCGAAGGTCGCGCACAACGCAGCAAGCATCTTGAGGGAGGCAGGAACAATCACTGGACGGAGCACTAGCTCATCACTATCACTGCGCCACTGTATTCCCATGTTTAATAAGATGCTTTAATTCCTATCATCATGAAAATGATATCAAGTATACAACTCAGTATGTTAATTATTCAGAGAGCAGTAATATCACGAATGTAATGGATTCTGTGTCCTGTTGAAGGAAGAGAAAGCCCGTTTAAGAAGCACGTAATGATTCACACACAAAGAGCACAAAGAAGAACAAATACAATACAAAGCATTTAACGTGCTACTTTAGTTACGATGGTATTTGAGAAACTAGTAAATTAAACGATTTTAAGATGAAGTTTATGATGTTCTACTTTAATGACAAAATAAACTGCGTAATTTAAGTGGAAATTTCGAGATTAAAGTTCCATGTTTTTTCCCCATTATGTGGAAATTTTTTCTTCTTTTCTTTGTACCCTAATAAGCTTCCATGCTTCACCTTTTCATGGCGACTTTGATATCTGACAATTTTTTTTTTTATTTCGGGCACTGTGCGACTTTGTGAACTTGAACTTTCAAGTTTCTCCACCAGTCTCTGTCACTCAATCAACTTCCTTTTGTTGTTTATACCACTGTTTAAACCAACAAATAGTACGTTTTTCCTTTCCTCCACTTGGTATTCGCTGAAATTCTTCTGTTTTCTCCTGTGCTTTTGCCATTGTCTTTTCACAGAACACTGAGCTTAAGGGCTATTTATATTGATTTGCATATTCAAAGAGGCGTAATTCTGGGAGGAGTTGGGGTGTGGCGGCAGGTGCTGACCAGGATTTATGTAGCGGAAGAACGTGGAAGTTCATCTGGATATTTTTGTACTTACACACATTTCCACTTTTGTGCTTACGCCATGTTTTAGTGTGAATTCTACGCACAGTCTTATGCATGAAGCCCCAGGTGTTTGTGCAAGCATTTTTGCCAAATTATAAAATGCTAACCCATACAGAAGTGGCTCCTGTTGTTTCCCTATTTCTGGAATGACAGGCCTCAGCTTATGATCCTCTAATAGCAAATACTGTATCATAAAATGGATGGCTAGGTAAATATATACTTTTAAGTAATTTACTTTAAAAATTATACTAGTGTCGATTTCTGCCTTGCATTCAGTCCTGGTGATATAGGCAGTATGACCCATGATCTTCATCTGGTATTAGCGGATTTGAGGATGGAAGAAAATCCCAGTAATTTTCTGTGTACAGATTGTATGCTGTCCTTGTGCCTGTGTGGGTTTTATTCTGGATTCTCCTCTCACATACCAAAGACAAGCTATTTATGTTAATTGGCAATTTGAGAATGTGGGTGTGTGTTTGACTGAAGCCACATCCATGGTTGTTTTCTGTCATGCGCCCATTGCTACCAGGAAAGTACCTGCCCCTATTTAACCCTGTATTGGATTAAGTCAGTTTGAGAATGATATGTTATTTTTAATGTTACATACTTCTGTCAGAGTTAATGAAAAATGCATTTAATAATATATGCTATAAGGGAATGGCATATCATCCAAGACTGAATTAAGCGGGATTTTTAATATTATGTATGTACATTGATACATAGGTTAAGTCATTGTCTCAGCATATTATTTAAGAGGAAAAACAATCAAAATTCATAAAATTGTTAGGAAAATATATTTATATGTAGAGCTGTATTTTATACATTTTTTTTTCTCTTAGCACCTGCAACTGTTGAAAATTGTTGTATTTATGCAGAAATTATAGTGTTGTTTATTCCCTTTTCCTACAGGTATCGGTAGCACAAACATTATCATTGGTGCCATTGCAGGCACCATTCTAGTGCTGGCGGTCATTTTAGGAATAACTGCCTGGGGTTATAAGTAAGTAAACAATGAATTAAAAGGAAAACTATGCAGTATATTAAGTTCAAAGGAACTTAGCATATCTTCCTTTCAGTAGAATTGTTCATTTTTACATTGGGTGAAAAGGGAAGTTTGCAAAGAGGTTCTTCCACCTCATACATTGCTAAAAGGTATATGTTAATCTTTGTTAAGCTTCTACTTCTACTGTGTAATTAATGAAAAATTAATGTTATTGTATTGTATGCAAAATATAGTATAGTATGACAGGATTTAGCTTTTGCTTTCCCATTATGGTTTTGCGTGTCAATATGGTGCATATTGTGTGAGATCTAATATTTCACTGTACATAGTGAGGGACAGAGTCTTGCGTTTGTTTTAAATATATTCCTAAGTAGTTATGCTTATATCTAAGTTATATAATTGCACAGTACATAAGGCATCATATTACTTTATTCCAAACTTTGTCAAAAATATGCTGTGTATTATTCTGAAAATTGTCAATGTTCATTTCTTCTAAAGCTACCTTTCACTGCTTTATAATTCATCATGCTCCTCTCTGAACACTTTCTTTTCTTCTCCACATCATATTGTGTCTTCACCCACAATGTTGCAAAGTTATTTGTCCTAAGTTCATAAAACAATATATTTATTTGCTTTGTTTGTCAGGAGATATACTGGTATATTCTAAATGCCAGTTTCATGTTTTTCATATCAGTATATTCAGAATGAGAAGCTAGCTGTAGCTCAATACCAAGCAAAGTTTATTATTTAACAAATAGAACTTAACATGTTAAATGCTTGTAAAAAATAGAAAAAATTAAAGAAAAATGATGGGTTATTTTGTTTCTTGTGACAAGTGTTGTGCTAAATCTATAATTATTTAAAAAAATGGTTTGAACAGTAAATCTGCTTTCAGTTTGCATATGTTAGAAAGTGTGGTGATGAAGCTTTGTTTATGTAAGAATGAATTTTCAAAATGAAAATCAGTTTGATTTGCTTTAACATTTTGAAAACTGCATTATGACTTGCTGCTCATATTATTAACTGTATAGACCCTGGTATAATAGAAACAGGTTAAAGTTAGAAACAATATATATATTTGAGTCTTTTACAGCAATGTAACTAACACTGTTTTATTAACACAGGAATGTCCTCTCAAAAGTCTTTACAATGGTAACTGATTTTTATTTCTTTCTGTTCTCAACCCCGGAAAGAAATTATCGCAAACGGAGGTATGTACAAATAAATTGCACATTGAAGTTTTTAGATAATGTTTACCTGTATTTACAGTAACTTTGAGTCTGCAGGGTATTAAAATTACTTTGAATGTGAAAGGTCATCTGAAATACCCTGGCAGTCCATCCAATTATGTACAAGCTTTATAGTAACACCCTCATTCAAGTCAAATAATATTCCAACCTACAGTTTTGTGCAACGTACTGAGACTACCTTTAGTATTTCAATTAATATCAATTCTCTATTTCAATTTCAATAACACTTTTTATAAGCATCTTACAAAAAATAAGCACAGCATGTTCAAAATGATGTAAAAAAAAAAGCTTTCCTTTTGGTTACTTCATGAGCCAATATACAGTATATCGAAATAGACTGTGGAGACAGGAAGACATTTTTAATGAAATTAAACTTTTGTTTACTGAGTATTGCTCCAAGTGTGACATAATTCTGTAATGTTCTTCCAACTAGCCTCCTTGAGAAATCTACCATCTCGTATTTCCTGTATTTATTCCGCTATTTATTAAAGCAGGCCTCCTCCCTCACCATCCTCCAATATCATTTCGTCAAGCTGTTTCAAATTTTGACTCTAAACATTTCTCAAGCCAAAAATGTTTGAATTTGGGCACAAACAGAAAACTTTTATTCACTTCTTCCTATACAAATTCTACATGTGACGGTTATATTCCTGTAGCGTTGAGAAGCACACATGCAGTGAACGTAACAATTTTAATCTCAAGAACGGTAATATGTCTGCAAGGTAGTCTGTGAAGCATGTTAAGACCTTTGGTTTCCATGTCATTTCTTGTGAAACATTTATTTATTGTAGATACATACAATTAACCTTTATGGTATATATAATACATGTAAGAAATTAAATGTTTTGTCATCTTTTATCTCTGTCTTGATTCGTATTTCTTCTCCTGTCCTCTCATCCTTTGTTTGTAGACAAATGCCACCAGGTGACTATGTAAAAAAGCCGGGGGATGCCGACTCCTTCTATAGTGACATGCCTCCCGGAGCAAGCACAAACTCTGCTTCTAGCTCTAAGAAGAGGTCTGCTTATCTGTCCCATTTTCAGATCTATACTCGTTCCTTCACTCCTTCCATCCCATCCATTAGTCAGAACATTTCATTGTTTGGCATCAGGTTTGGGCTCGTCCATCTTTTTCTTCTATTATTCATACACATGAACATCTTTCTTTCTTGGTCTGTTCCTGGGCTTCCTTAATTTTAACCTTGGCCTCTAGTTGTTTTGACTGCTGATATACTATTTGCATTTGAATTTTTCAATATTTTTTGTTTGAATATTGCAGTTTCCTCCAAATGATTAGGCAATTAAAATAAACAATTAAGACCAGGAAATTGAGATGAAATCATTTTGTCATTATTATTGTGTACGTGTATTTAATGTTTGTGTTCATGACACCATTCTATTTATTTTGAGTTTGCTTATTGTCAAATAGCATGACTGACTAATTAAAATAATAATAATAATAAAATCAGATCATTACTGTTAATGAAATCCTGCGTAATAATCATATGTAATAGACTCTGAAGGTTTCTAATGTTATCAGTCTTGTTAGATTATATTTTATGTTAAAATGAATTTCAGTACTTTTTCTTGCATTCATTTCTTGAAACCATTTGCTCTGTTATAGTGACAAAATAAAAGGCACCAAAGCCTAACACAGCTGTATGGCACAAAACAACCACCAATGGGCACACTCATGTGCACACCCAAACAAACTCACATCAGGCCAATTTAGAGGCTCCTATTAACTCCATGTGTACATCCATTGGATAAGCAAAGAAAGCAGAAAATCTGGAGAAAGCCCACAAAAACTGGGAAAATGTGCAAAATCCTTGTAGACAGTACACCAGCTACAAGAAAGGAGTTCTGACCTCTGCACCATAATTCTTCCTGACAAATTCCAATATTGAAAATTAAAGAATATCAACAAATTAAATGATCTGAAAGTAACTGTTGCCTTTTAGAAGCTTTCAGTAATCTGCAGCGTAAATCTCATTTCATGATTTAATAGATGCAACCCATAAAAAGGTTTTTAAGATATTTTCATTGGCGACTTAAAGCTAATCTAAAATGATTAACATCTTGTGTTCTTCCTAGTTTAGAATTTACAAATGTAATTCTATACCCATAAGTACCAAAAGATTACAAATTATACATTTATTTTGTAGTGTTTATGGCCCATATCACAAAACTTTAGAGACTGTGTGTGTGATTAACATTCTTCTTACAAGGCCCCTTTTCTGTTCAGACTGTAGGCAAGTAGGTAATCGCAGTTTACAGCCAGTCTTTTACTCTTCATGGTAATTCAGCTTCCTTCCACCACACCCTGGAGCTGTAATAAATGTCATTTGAAACTGAGTAGAAGGGAATAAAATGAAGAAAAAAAAAATCATATATATTTGGTGTTTTTTCTTAAAGTATGATTCTGTATATTTTGTCAATAGTTTTATAGAAATGGCAGCATTCTAATGTGCGTGGCCCCAGTGGTTGACTGGCATCTCATTCATGGCTGGCCCTCAACTTGTGTTCAATTTTCCTGATAACCCTGAATTGAACTAGAGTACATTTTAGAATGTTATGCAGACCGGCTTGAGAAGGTTTGTAAAATATATAGACAGTTAGATATTTGCTACAAAGTTCCCCATCCATTTTCTGAATACACTCTAGTCTGGTAGCTCTGGACACAAGAAATGATTAAGACCTGAAAGGACATCCAATCAAACCCATGCTGGCTCATACTAATGCAATATAGAAACTTTCATTCATGTACCATGTATGTCTTTGAAATGACGACCTAGAGAATAGTCAAGATGACATGGCTAGAACATGTACTGTAAATTAGATACAAAATGTGACCATCCAAGAGCTTTGATCTAAACTTCTGTACATTTCCGACAAACACTCTAAACAAAGTGCCACCATGCAGACTGCACATTCCAAAAAAGACATTGGTGTGTATTTTTAAAGGCTTTCTCACATTTGTTATTCAGTGCAACATTATTGCAACTAAAATAATTTAGTGTTTCTACAACATGTAATTTAACTTGTAAGAATACCTCCGTTATCTGTGGAATGCAGGAATAATTCTCCTAGCTTGTAATAGAAGATAACGAAGAAGCAAAGGGCAGACAATTTTTATTGCCCAAAGCTTGTCTTTATCGAATAACCATTTTCTATCCAGATGGGCACCTTGCTCATTTCTGACGAAAGTCGTATATTAATTGTGTTGCCTGGAAGTTACATTTCAATACGTAGGTCTTTGCGATGTAACAATTTACTGCTTAAGGGAGAGCCAGACATTTAAAATCACCATTAATCATTGACTTGAGTCAGTTGGACTTAAGAGAAATTATACTTTAAAACTTTAATATTTTTCCTTAATTCTCAAGTATATTATAAAAATGAAGTCATAAGCAGATGGCAGTTTCTTTTTTATATATCAAGCACCGCGAACATAAAGTTAAACCTCACATGGAAATACTTTATTTCCTTCTTCCATTTTTATTTAAATAATAAAAAATTTATTTGAGGAAAAATGATGAAACACATTGAAATTATGAAAACAGAAAATTGTAAAGCACTTGACCTATTCAATGACAGAAATATGTTTTTGTACATTGTATTGAGCAAAGTCAAGTTAATTGTCTTGTCTGGCTCTCTGGATTTAAACAAATTAGAGTTTTTGTTGAACTTCACTACTCCACAACTACACTTTTATATAAGCAAAGGCAAGAAAGTGTGAAATATACATCATGTATGTCGCTTTAAAAGCTAAACCTAGCAAAACCACATCCTGAGCATATCTAAAATTGCAGTGCATTAAAATAACAGATCCCTACAGATTTCATTTGTGTAAATTTGTAATGATCCTTGAAAACTACATACTCTGTATGTAGTGAAAATTAGTCACTGACCATAAACAACCAACGCCTTCTAGAGGACTCAGGACTTTCTTACTGGCCCATTCCAATGAGACAGGTGAACACTGATAATGTTTTATCAGTAGAGTGACAGCAAACAAGGGTGAGCTTCCCGAAAATGATGAATCTTAGAGATTATCAATCAGCTTTACAATGTACATTTTCTAAAACTCCTCTTAAAACAGCCACTTTATGAGTGAGAATCTAGTCCTTCTTTGCTAACCCCACCGCTGAAGTCACTTAACAAAACGCAACACTAATCGGTTCAAAATATTTGTATTATTTGGTGACATTTTTTGGTCCTGTGTTATGATCAAATTAATTTGAGAAAAGTAGTCTGAAGCACAATAAACATGACATTATTTAACTCTTTCAGGGCTGATGTTGACTTTTGTCAAAATTCAGGAGTAGAGGACGGTAATCGGCTGTAAACTGTGACAAAACTCGCCCTTAAGTTTTAGTTCGACTCTCTCTGCTTTAAGGAAAGTTACATAGCTTTGTTGATTTGACCTCGATGCGTGTGAATGAGTAGTAAAGAGTAAACAGCTAACCAATTAAGGCAAAGTCTATAAATAAGTGCAAAATCAGCCATATTTTGTTTCAAAGATGAACACAAAGGAAATGATGGATGGAAAGCCGCATTTTAAGAAGAGCTTGTTGTTGTTTTAGATAGGAGCAGGGGCAGGGTTTTCTTGTTTACTAAGGCATGAAGCATCCTTTCTTACAGTGAGAAGAAACAAAAATGGAACAGAATAACAATTAGAATAAGTGCCTGCATATCACAAAATATAATTTTCAGGTGCAAAGACACCACTCGGACCACCTGGAAGCAATTTGTGAATTATTTGTATATATATTTAATTTATACAGTTGTTGATTTTCTATGAATTTTTAAAAATCCGACACTTTTTAAGGCTATGCTTGGTGTGTTTATTTATCAAACATATAGAGAATAAAATGAAAACAATTTTTTTAAATTGGACTGGGGGCCTCACCCCGTGCTTGCTTTGCTCACCAACCGCCCCCGGGCTGCGCTACGCAACAGCCACTTTGCGTCTCTGCCGCTTGCGTTGTGAAGAAGTGGGGCTGAACGCACCCCAAGGAGACTTGGTCGCTCCTCCGAAACCCCCTCTTAAACAGTGATACAATGGGACACAAGTACAGTTTTTTTTTTACCTCCTCTTGCTGCCGTACCATGTGATCTGCATCTCGTGCGGCGCTTCGATCATTTAAAAGTCTATACAGCAGCTGTCCTTTGCTCTCACTGCCTTGTCTTTCTTCTCCCCCAGACATCCTCTGCTCCTGTTGGGGGTCCCGCTCCCGAGGCACACCCCTATGAAGAGGAAGATTTTCTATTCTTTTAATTGAGAAACAGAACTCTCCCCTCCTGGCAACATGAATTAGACAATCTACAAGTCTCCGACTTAATGTTTAAATCCAAACACTATACTCAATCTCTTTTCACTGTTCTGTTATTTCACGGAGTAATAATTCCCGTTTGTTAGCGCTAATGTGAGCTTTACTATCATTTTTTTGAGACTTTCGAATTTTCATACTTCCGTTATCTCTAACCTGCTGTGCATGTGTATCGCGCCAACGTTGTTGAATTCTTTACAACGTTCTACTTTGTCATCTACTCTTTGTCTTTTTCCGGCCCCGGGTGTGGTTAAATCTCTTGGCACAAAGTCTCGTCTCGTGGGACGTGAAAGCGTCTTTCTGAGAAAGTCACGTCTCATCCCAAGATTGTTTTATATAGTAGAGAGAAATGAATGAAACTAAATAAAATAATTAGGTAAAACTGTTTTTTGTGAACAAATACTTAATGGGTAAAACAACCCAATGCAGATAACAAACACCCTTCCCACAACCCTTTTACCCAGACCTTCAAACCTATCTATCTATTACTTTCAGGTAAACAAGTCCAAACTGGCAAGTGAGAGAGAGGCAGCCCTGCCAACTTGTCCCCAGAGCCCTAGAGGGACTTTAATGATCAGCAGTGTTGACCATTTAAAATCCGGTACTGAATGACCTTCGCCCAATGCTGCTACTTCTTAATATTAACGCAAGATGCATTATTAGGATAAAACCAGTGGTAACAATGGACTGCGTAGCTTGCACACCAGCTGTCTGAATCGGCCAACTTTGCCATAATATTAGTAAAAAGCCCACGGTGATTGCAATTCTCCTGTAGATTTAATGAAGAGAATGTTTACGGCAGGGAAGACCAGGCTGCAAAGTCGTTTAAACTATGAATGAGTATCAGCTACAACCCAATGATTTAATAAATCCAATCCACCTTAAGCACTGGATTGTTGAGGCAGTGGTCACATACTCAGGCATGGAATTAAACTAATATTTTTATGAATAGGTTTCCTTTATTGCAACTGTTGTATTTCTTTACAGACATACAGCACCAAATTTCATTTCTTGTCCTTCACTTGTGTCTCAGAAGACATCAATGTCAAAGTACAGCCAGCTGCAAACTAAGAACACAGATTCCTTTAAACTCTTAAAGAACTTCTAATGTATTCTCAACCTATAAATTAGTAATTACTAACAGTAAAATGTAAATGAACTTAGAAATTTATAAATACAGCATACTGCATATCTGGTTTCAGGAGGTTTGAAGTGGTAGTGAATTTTAGGTTATACTGTACCACAACTGGGAGACACAGAACAGTGCAAAAGATATACAGTAATGCTATACTTGCAACTAGTAGTGATGGCCTTTGCCTCATTACCTGCAACAAGGGTACAGAAAGGTTTTGAAACCCACCACCCCAGTGTGATATAGCAGTATAGCATAGGAGCCTTACCAAGTACAGTTTGAAGATGTTGCTTGCTTGTGTGAATGGATGGTCAGCAGAAAAGAAAATGTTCAAGAAGATTTAGTTTTCCAGATATTTGTGAAGAAACTTACATTCAATTATTTGTGCGGTCACCTAGAGATTGCAGGGTCAATTGCAGTGAAAGCTTAATTTGCCATTGCTTCAGATGCTGATGCCTGAAAGTACAGAGCCACCACAACCACAGATTGCTTCATAATGACAAATTCCAAAGAGAATGCTTGCTGCCAGTAATATGGAGAGAAAGTGTAATTTGCCAGGTTGTTTATTGCCTCAGCTTCAGAATTTGACAAGCATGCAGAAAACAGAAGTGGGATGGTGTAAATAATGGAAAGCCATCCCAGAGGGACACCCTCTCCAATACAAATATGTTAGACATGTTGATCAGAATAGTGGCAATTATGTGGACTGTGATATTGAGAGTCAGCAAAGCCATGCTTTAATAGATACTGGGTCCACCTTGTCAGCAGTTTGACCAAGGAAGAAAAAGCAGCACAGTGCCTCATGACTCTCACTCATCAGCCAGCTGACATGCGCAGCCCTCATAATTTAATTATTGGCATTGCCAGCTACAGAACTTGCCATCTTTTCTGGCTGGCACACATTAATGTTGATTGAATCTTGCGCCTGAATTTTCTTGAGGCAAGCTACCATTATTTTAAAGTCCCGACAGTTTGTGCTTGCAGACTAGCAAGTTCCCCTACAACACAGGAATGATTTGGGATTGGTCATAATCAGAGGTGGGTAGTAACGAGTTACATTTACTCCATTACATTTACTTGAGTAACTTTTTAAAAAATTGTACTTCTAAGAGTAGTTTTACTGCACCATACTTTTTACTTTTACTTGAGTACATTTGTGAAGAAGAAACGCTACTCTTACTCCGCTACATTGGGCAACACTTGAATCGTTAAATTTTTTCCATTAGATACAGTACGCTATATTTTTGCCAGAGAGAATCCGCCAGTGGATTTACTGCATGACTGTTTCACCAATCAGACATAGCAACAATAATCACAATTCTCCGTTTTACAAATCAGACTTAGCCATGCAGTCACATGATTACACACTAACTGTGACCGGGAAAGATGGAATACTGTACATGAAAAATGAGAGCCAACTCCTGCGGAAGCTTAACTATCACTTCACTGAGTGAAGAACAAGCACGTTTTAACCAAACATGCACAGACACAGACAGTCAAACTAAAGTGAGACTTCTTGTACGTGCACAAGCTGCCTTGTTCTAATGTTATTTTTTATCAATTGTGCTATTTGGAGGGCAAGCGAATATGCAGTATTATACTGTCAGTGTACAGCAGGGGTGCCCACACTGTTTTCGGCTTGCAAGCTACTTTTAAAATGACCAGGTCGAAATGATCTACCTACATTAAAAATGCCATATTATATATATATATATATATATATATATATATATATATATATATATACTGTATATACTGAGTATACTTTATACATAAAATATATGTTGCCGTACCTTGCATAACTGGATAACCCTTATGGCACAATAACATTTCAATATATTTATGATCACTACAGTATTTGGATTTAATAATCGTGGGAAAAGGCTGACTTGCATAAATAAGTAGAGCTGAATAATGCAGTCAAGGAGGTAGCACATTTCCTCATGTGTGGGTACTTTTCCTCTGTGAGTAAGTTCCAAAACTGTCCATGAGTCCCATACTTCAGCTGAATGTCATCCTGTAGTGTCAAAATCTCATCCTCCACTGTAGAGGAGTTTTAGGTGAAACAGTGTTGCAATTTTTGATGTGGGTGAATCACCCTCAACATCTTCCCTAAACGGATAGCACTTAAATGTAGCGATTGGCTCAAGTAAAGCTGAGTCTTGAAACCATCTGTCAAAGTCTGACAGACAATTTTCAATCTGCTCTGTGTAGCGTATGCTGTCAAGTTGCGCACACGCCTTCCATTGCGTCTCCAGCTCTGACGCGAGGTTTTGGATGTTCCCCAAATCAGGGCGCTGCAGCTTTGAGAACAGATGTTGCATTTTTCGTTTGAAAGCATTAACTGAGCTAATCATATTGACCATGGTTTTCTCTTTTTCTTGCAGCTGTAAATTAAGCCCATTCAACAAGTTGGTCAGATTGAAAAAAAATGCCAAGTCTAGCAGCCATTGATCATTATTAAGTTGCTTGTATTCTGCATGTTTAAAGACAAGGAGAAACTCCTTTTTCTCCAGCCAGGGGTCTTGAAATCTCAGCAGAGATTTCTCCCTAGCCATCTGCCTCAACGATGGCCTCTATTATCATCTGTCCATCTTGGAAGGACATCTTATACTTAATGATCAAGTGACTCACCCAGAACGATGCTTTGGTGTGTCTGCCTTTGCAATGATAGATTGACAGATCAGAAAAAAGCACTTCGATTGTGACATTGTGAGAGAAAAAAATCCTCTTCCAATTCCACATCCAGCCCATAACCAACACATTTTTTTTAAAATCCCTTCTTTAGTCGATATAAATTGGAAGGCTAACTAGATCACTTAGCCGGAGTTTTACAGTAGCTTGCGTGTTTGATCGTGCGTGCGGGGTGACCAGTGTGTTAGAAGAAAAGAGATCTCAAACTGGCCACCCTGTATGTCAATCAAGTGGAAAATGCCATAGGGAGGATATATGATAGACTAACATTTAAAAAATTAATTTTTTGAATGCAACGCAATCTACCTGCACTACCTTTCCGATCCACTGATCGATCGTGATCGACATATTGGGCACCCCTGGTGTACAGGATATCTCGTCACTGTAAGTAGTTTGCACTGTTCAAACATACATGTTACCTACTGTAGGTATTGGCTCCTAAAGCTTTGTTGTGAAAAACTGAGATTTGGAACTTATTTGTGCATGTTTATTTTGTAAAGATGTTATTTATTTTTACTCATTTTTTATTTTATTATTTGGAAATAGCAGAATTTGCACATTACTTTATATTTTTGTCTGTTTTATTAAAACATTTCTAAAAAATAAATAATTTATTATGTTCAGTTACTCAGCACTTGAGTAGTCTTTTCACCAAGTACTTTTTTACTCTTACTTGAGTAATTTCTTGGATGACTACTTTTTACTTCTACTTGAGTAATATTATTTTGAAGTAATCCTACTCTTACTTGAGTACAATTTTTGGCACCTCTACCCACCTCTGGTCATATTCCAAGCAAGCATATTGAAAAGTAAAGAGGCCATGACCACACATTCAGCATGAGACACAAAAGATAAAAAAGGGTGATACTGTACTGTTGAAAAGGATTACAGTGAACTGCAGACTACAACATGAGTAAATCAGGCCAGGGTATAGGACCAGAAGGTAGTAAGAGAGTGTTGGCATCATCCCCAAGGGTGAAAAAGTCTGTGGCAGAGTATGAGGGGCTACGTACAGCACGCTGTATCCATTCATATTAATCCTAGGAAGATGAGATTAGAAGAGCAAAGTGCACAAGAGGAACACTTGAAAGCAGTGACTGATGCAGTGATCATTAAGCCATTTAAGAGCTGTTGGTTGACCCCTGCAGTGCTCTCCAGGAAGAGGGATGGGTCCTGGTTGTTCTTCATGGAGTAGAAGCAGCTGATGAGACTTACTCAAAAGGATATTTATCCTCTTACCTGACAATGCATTGTTGGATTGCTTCTCTGGATTATACTGGTTTATTTTGCCAGACTTTCACAGTAGCTATTGGGAAGTGAGGTTATCTCTAGAGGTGTCTCATTTGAGCAGGGACTTTGTCAATTCATAGCCATGCCATTTGTTTTTTGAGTGCTCCTGCCACCTTTGAACTTTACTGGTGTATATACTGACCACTGCCCAATGTACTAGTCTGTGGTATATTTGGATTGCTTGTTCGTGTGCACTTCTGACTTTGAGGTGACTCCCCAGAACCATTTGTAGAATACTGAAGTGTACAGTATTAGAAAGGTAGGTCTTAAAGTTAATCCCAAGTTTCAGTTATGGCATAAGAAAGTGGCATCTTGTTTGGTCAGGGTGGTGTAGCTGCAGAATCTGCCAAGGCAGCTGCTGTGAGAGAATGCCCTTAAACTGAACCTAAATGATGTGCCTTTCTGTAATTGTCCACATATTATCACGTCATTTTATAAAATGTGTCAGGATTTCTTTTAAGGCAGTTATATTCAGCTATTGAAGCATCTGGGCAAGTTACTAAAATAAAGCCTGTTTTTTTTTAGGTCACGCATTCCTCATTTCAACTACAATATAATCCTTTAGATATACAGTATTACTGCATTTTAAAATTAAAATGATATCAATTAGTCATGAATAAATCTTAGTATTCCAAATTGTCAGTGAATGGTTTGCTTTATTCAAATTCAGACCTTAGTGTTTCATATATTTATTTTATATAGTGGTGTTTAATGTCTAGTATTAGTCTGTATTCAGTGTTATTAAGTTGCTTTTACTTCTCGTGTATCCTTTTGAATATTTGTAAAGGGCTCTGTGCATTGGGAAAGGTGCTATAAAAATAAAATATTTTACTCTCATAGTATAGTTGGTAGTAGTATTTTTTAATTCTACTATTTTTTGATTCCAAATGTGCTCTGTTTGGGGACCACTGCCTCTCATTTTGGTTGACACACAGTTAACCAGATTAAAAATCACTCATCCTCTAACAAGTGGGTCTGGTAGAATGTAAATTAAAAGTGCTATTTTACTTATGATGGGTTTGGGAAACACTCATACATTAATGATTGATTTTAAAATGGAGTTTACAATGTTGCATATTTTGACCTCAGATTAGGAGAACACATTGTGTTAACTGATGAAGAGGCAATGAACGTTTAATAACTAAATCAGACACAATACTTGTGAATGTAACATTTATATCTGTGTTTAGTCCTTTTAAAATGCAGTTGTTCTGGGCATAGCAGCTAGATTTTAGGTTACATTTTCTGATTTGAGTTAATTTAACCAGTTTACTGTTGATTTTCTTGGACTAGCCAGTGAAACAACAGTTTGTTTCTTTTTTGCTGCTATAATATGCATGACTTAATAGCACATTTTACATACAGTATATGTTGATTTTTACAGTTTCATATCTATTATAGGGTGGCACGGTGGCGCAGTGGGTAGCACTGCTACCTCGCGGTTAGGAGACCCGGGTTCACTTTCCAGGTTCTCTCTGCGTGGAGTTTGCATGTTCTTCCCGTGTCTGTGTGGGTTTCCTCCGGCTACTCCGGTTTCCTCTCACAGTCCAAAGACATGCAGGTTAGGTGCATTGGCAATTCTAAATTGTCCTCGGTGTGTGTGTGTGTGTGCACCCTGCGGTAGGCTGGCGCCCTGCCCCAGGTTTGTTTCCTGCCTTGTGCCCTCTGTTGGCTGGGATTGGCTCCAGCAGACCCCCGTGACCCTGTAGTTAGGCTATAGCAGGTTGGATAATGGATGGATATCTATTACAAATATCTTTCTATTTTTATTTGGTTCCTTGCTTCTCATTTTGTGTAATCTAAACCTTGTATCGAGACCCACTGAGACTGCTATTTTTTGATTCCAAATATGATCTGTTTATATAGTCTGTTCTAGTTTTCTATTTAAAAATATCAGAAATTACCAGTAGTATGTTTTTCTTCTTTTTAAATATTCATAACTTGTAATAAACAGGATATGAGCTAGTCTCAAATTATTTTTTTACTTACTTGATTTTAGTTAATTTGTTTGTCATGTTTAGGCAAAATGATATCGTTCCCTTTTTTCATGTGCAACTATTCTATAATATCCCTTATCAAGCGGGGTCATTTTTGCTAAATCGCTTGTAATTTAACCTCTCCAAATTAGAATCATTGCTGTTATTGAACTATCTGGAGTATAAACACATGTTTGGTCTCTTTGTAAAGGTAACATTCTCTAGTTTCACCCTTAGTAGTCAGAATCACTGTAGGTGTGACTGATCAAAAGTTATGCACATTAGAACTCACAGAAAAAATGAATTTTTTTGTTCTCGCCTAAGTTTTTTTGTGAAAATAAAAGCCTCTATAGCTGCAGTAGGTAGGTGGGGACAGAAACACACTATGTACCAACAGAATATCTTGTTGACTACTCACATTTCAAATTTGAAAAGAATACCTGTAAAATGACATTTTTACACCAGTTTTATGTGGGCATGCCAGGGCTTTTAGAGGGACCTATGGTTTATCCATTATCCACATTTTGGAACGTATGGAAAAAGTGTAATAACTTTTGAATGCTTCAACCCACAGATATCAATGAGGGCTCTACTGAAAGCTTACACCTAAAGGAATCTATATCTACACACAGTGTCACTCTATTAGTTATGGAAATTCATATTCCATAATAAAAACAATAAAAAATACACATTTCAATTAAAAATAGTCAAAACAAGTCTTATGGGCCAAAAAAATATATATATTTTATTTTTTTAATAAAATGCACACAAACTATATACATTTTTTACAAACTGTTACAACACAGCTCAGCGTTTTTCCATGTGACACCGATTGTAGCAATCACAAGCAAGCAGAAAGCACAAGGGCGTGTCACATGTCGCTGTCTGCCTCAGACTTATCCTGGTCCGATTGATCACTGTCACGCCGCATACATGCCTCTACTACTTCATCGAGAGTGTATTTACGTTTATCTGTACGTTTATCCATATTTAAAATGCGAAAAAACTAGGTGAAATCACAATAAACAACCACGCACCAAGTCTGCAGACTGGCACAAATGCCAGCTTCGCGCAGCTCTGATCGGTTTTGTTTACAAGTTGGTATGGCAAGTTACATATCGGCGTGCTCAGCTGCTCATTGGCTGTAAGTTTGGAGTGTCACTCACAGCGTCCAATCAAACTGGTAGATTCTACCAGGGTTTGGAGTTGTGCATCATCGTTCAGCTGTCTGTGACACTCGTTGGCTATACGAGGTGCCAGTCACCCCCCAGACCCCTCGTAATTGGCCAACTTAGGTGTCAATCAGAAGCTAACACTTCCGTGTAACATGCTTTAGCATGGTTATTGCCGACAGAAACAAATTACGTCTGATATGACCAATAGAAATGAAAAAAAATGTCGGAGCTAGTCTCAAGTTAAGAAACGTTTTCTGGAGTTTTTGTCCCTTTGAGGATCTATCGTGTGTTGTGGACCTAATCGTTTTACTGGATTATATTCCCTGGAGCCTTACGGACAGAATGAGATCAATATTGCTTGGAAATATTGATGTTTGACTTGCAGAGAGCCTTCAAAGGTAGTCAAAGGTAGGAAAAGTCAGCTCTTAAAAGTATTTACTTCTCTGTAAAAAAGGATTTAGTGTCAGTGCTGTGGTTGTTGTGTGTCAAAATGGTTTATATCATCAGAAAGACGAGACTCTGAATTTTCATTTGATGTGTAGTATGTCGAGGTGCATGACAGAGGGGCAGGCACACGTGGCTGTGACGTCGTCCAATCGTAGTTATGTACCGGGACCGGTACGTGTGCATGTTAAGTGGTTGAAACACACATGAAAATGAACTCGGCACTAACTAGCTATAATATAGTGATCATCACATAGCAACTGAACAAATTATTTAGAAAGAAAATAGAAGGCAAAAAGTTTAGGACTGCACAATACACACCGATTCACATGACATTTTTTTCCTGTCTCCATAAATTATAAATATAAAAGTAGAAATTTCTTGAGCATCAGAATGAGAGGAGGTACAAAATGTCTGGTGAAACGAGCATTTCCACAAACAATAGCTGATTTATAGTTAAGGAACTGTTTGCGAAAGAAAGCCAGAAACCAAAGTGGGTTTTTAGGAGAAGAGTAGGGAATCATTAGATTAACTTATCACATGAATATCTCACTGTTTCTTTTCACAGACTGACAGGTTACACATTAGAGGAAATCGCTGTTTTTGCTGTCAGTTCCCTTTACTAAGAACTTAGGCTTGCAAGTAATTAAATGCTTTAAAAAGGATCATCACTAAAGTGTGAATGCCTGGATTAAAAATCCACCTAACCTTTCAGAACAAATGACTGTTTTTTTGGAAAAAGGAAATTGTTCATCTAATATTGTTATTATTTTAAGTGTGGCACAACTGTTTCATCCAAATGAATACATTAAAACTGGTTGGTTTGCATGATTTTAAAAGGAATTATTTTTGGTATATATAAAAACACCCTGCTACTTTGCTGAATTAATGAGTGGCTGCACTCTGATATGAAGAAAATCATAAACCAGTTTACGTTAAAAAATGACATGCTATATTGAAAAGACACTACAGTTCAAAGTACATTATAAAATTATGAACTCGATAAAACAAATTATAATGAGATTAGACTACTATGTATACTTTTTGAAAATCATTTAATCTGGGTGTTTAAGAAATTCTGTGGTTTGAAACATTCTAGTGGGTTTATACTTCCATAGTAAATTAATTTGTCTTTGATGCTGTAATGTGTTTAAAGAATGCTTGAAAAATACTGTGATGTGTTTTTTTAAAAAAAACTAAAGAAAACATTTTACTGCAGATCAAATGGACTTTCCCATTCATGGAGTGAGCGAATTCCTGATTCCAAGCACATTTCAGATGTTTGTGAAAATGGTCGCCCCCGAAGTAACTCCTGGCAAGGTAAAAATAAAAAATTAATAAATAACATTTCTCGACTGCATAATATCGCAAATATATTTTGAAAGTTTTGCATAACAGTGATAACCCCAATCTCTGTTTGTTTTAGGCAATGTAGGAGGGAATCGAAAGAAATTAAAAGGAAAAAAATTCCGACCTCGTTCAAACTCAACTGAGTAAGTATATATGAAAAATATTTAAATCATAAAAGAAGGAAAATAGGTTCTTTACTGTAGATGAGATCATGTAAGTGTATTGATTTTTTTTTTCCGGTCCTCCAGCACTACTTAGCAGGTTTATATTTGGTAGTACATTATGCACACTTTTTGCTGACAATAAAGAACAACTATATTCTTAAAATCAGTTTTAAAATGAAAACATTCTACTCTTTAAAGCTTAAAAGGTTTGATTACCAGTAATAAAAAGGTTAATTATCAGGTATTGTTCTTTGAAGCTATTTCAGGGTATTAAATGATACAGTAGAGACTTTGTATTACTCTTTTTGATTTAATACAAGAATCATTTTTTTAGGTAGCCATAGCAATACATATTATTGACAGACTCGTCTACAAATATATGAAAATATATTTAGTATTCTATTTTAACTTATAATGTGCATAAGAGTTTTGAGAAATAACCGGAGACCATTTAGACCTTCAAGGTCACTTGGTTAGCCAATAGCTAAGATGTTCTAGTATGTCATCCAAATACTACTAAAAAGCTGTCAAAGTTTCTCCTTCAACCTCATGACTTGGTAGTTTGTACCAGATTGCAAGCACAATTTTGGTGAAAATGTTACCGTGTTTCCCCGAAAATAAGACCAGGTCTTATATTCATTTTTACTCCAAAAGATGCACTAGGGCTTATTTTCAGGGGATATCTTATATTTATTCATGTACAACAATATTCTTCTGGATTATCATCATAACTCTCTACATTCAAATCCTGAATTCCAGCCTGAATTTCTTTCTACCACAGCCGCTTTTAGGATTCTACAGGATCGATGTGTGTGCTTTGATGTTTGATGAATGGTTCGATGTGGTGAAGCAAAATGCCGAAATACAAATGCATTTGTGGTGCTTTTATAGTCAAGCGTCGCATATTCCCCAAACTAATGACACGATACATTTTAAAAGTCTCACATACCATCTTCTGTGCCGTTTTTTTTTTTTTTTTTGCACCTTATACCATCAGAATGTACGGCAACGTATTTGAGTCACAAAGAAAAATAATAAGGACATAATGAAAATGTCTATTTTGTGATTAAAGTGGAAATTTCGGCTTTAAGCGCGAAATGTCTTTTTTAACCTCGTAGTTTATTTTATCATTAAAGTAGAACGTCGTAAACGTCATCTTAAAACCGACCCAGTTGTTTATTGCTACGCGCTTCTGGTTTTTCCTCCTGACCTGACAGCAGTGGCAAGCAGCAATAAATCGCCACACAGAATACATTAAAGTGATGATATTCCAGCTCTATGCACATTTAGAATTCTTAGATTTATACTTAATATCACTTAAATGATGAAATGCATTAAAATGTGTATGTTACATTACAGATAAATCATTAACTTTGTTTAAATAATGAATACTGTTAATAGCTACACATATGGGGGTGGCACTGTAGCACTGCTGTCTCGCAGGGAGTCACGTCCCTTGTGATCCCTGCCTGGAGTTTGCTCGTTTTCCTGTTGTGTTTCCACAGTGTGCTCGGTTTTCCATCCAATTACACAAAGGTTTGGGGATTTGGTGAAGTTATAATGACGCCAGTGTGATTGTGTTCACCTTGCAATGAGGTGATGCCCCATTCAGGGATTTTGTTTCTGTCTTTTGCCGATGCTGCTGGAAAGGGCGCATCCCCGAATTGATGGATGTAATCATTAAACATCATTTTCAGAGATATTGTGGCAAGGTGTCCTCGGAATTTAATGGATGTTTCAGGCACACGCGTCGCATCACGTGGCGCCTTACTTTTCAGCTGACGATCTTGACTAGGGCTTATTTTTGGAGTAGGGCTTATTATATTACAGAGCAGCCTGAAAATCATGTTACGGCTTATTTTTGGAGTAGGTATTATTTTCGGGGAAACACGGTAAACAGTAGTATGACGTTCTGAAATCTATTATGACAAACAATAAAAAAATAATATATATTTTATAATATACTATTAATACTGTACAGTAGCAGAGTGAAATTGGTTTCAGAAATATCTGTGTGTTAGCAGAATCTCTGCCGAGCAATTTGATAATATCTTAAAATAATTTGTATTATCTTTATTCACATATTGAGGCATTTTCATTTTTTAAATTATTCTTCAATATTATTCCTAAATACTTCTCAAATAAGTATTCAAATTGTTATAGTTTTAACAATTTTAAACACAAATACAACCCAGATGTGTTAATCGCATAAATTATAAGAGATGATTTTATGAAAACTGTACCATAATGAACATATGGCAACAGAAGATGTACCAGGTGTTATAAATGCAAAGTATCACAAAACATATTTGATACTCCAGTACAAATACTTGGCCTAATAATAAAATTAATCCTTCAAGAGACCAATATGCTTTAATACCAATGCAAAGCAATAAAGTGTTTATCATTTATTTATAAATTATTTGTTATGTGTTATATATGAAGTGTTAAGAAAAATTATAACATGGCAGAAGAAAAATTCTATTGCCATTCAATTTATTGGAGCTCTTGTTCTTCATAAATTAGGAGCCCACTTGATCAAAAAATGTATTTAAGAAAAACAGTTAGAGACTAGAATGTTTTTGAAGTTTCACAATATTCCCTATATTTACCACCAAGGTGTCACTGAAGCCTATATTTAAAATTAAGAGTAATGCCATTGAAGAGGCAGTTACTGATTACTGACACTGATGTTTACATCCTTTTTACTCCAACTTGCTAGAGAATCTCATAAGCCCTTTCTTTGAGCAGGTTTTGATTTAGGAAGAGGAGTCATTTATAGGCTTAAAAATAATGCACAATGAAAAATAAATCGGAACAGGAGAAAAAACGAATGACAGAAATGAGGAATGTTTGATTCTGTAGTTAATGTTTGTTATATATTGTACACATAAAATGCTCATTTATTTTGAAGATTCAGTTGATTAGACTAGTTGTCATACTACAGTATTGTTAATACTATTTGACCTGTTTTGTGATTAGTGCAAGATGTTTATGTATTTGAACCATTATGATGTTATTGCAGTAGAATCTTCAGCTACTGTAAGTGATACTTAATGTAATTTTAATATTCTTAATTACTAATCCTGAAGTAAATATGGTGTTTGACTAGTATCTTAAATGCTTCTTAACTACAAGGTACTGTACAAAGGGAACAGTCTCATGCAAAATTGTTCTTCAGTTATATGCCCACTAGAACAAGAAGCTTGACAAGCACAAAGCATTTTTGAGAAGCATATTAAACCACAAATTATAAAATAGGGTAATTCATCATTGAATAACTTTTATAATGTACATCTACACTAAAATGTGTATTTTACATTAGCTAAACTGATTATTTAGCTCAGCATTTATGCACACTTCTGTTGGCTTTGTTCAACCACTCTGCCTTTCTTAATGCTAACAGATTAAAATATTCTCTGCACTTTAGACCTTTCCTTAACAACATTTCACAGTCAACAGACTGTATTTAATATATAAATATGGTGAGCTGATTTTATCCCCACTGATGTTAAAGGATAAGTTTGGTATTTTCAGAGACAAAGTTATTCCTTCATGGCAACATGAAGTTACGTTCCAAACTGAAGCATATTACATATAAAAGGCATTACTAGGCTTGTGCTAGCGTAACAGAGGTGAAAGGTACCAGAGTCCCATTATTAAGATAAGCCAAAAATGTTATTGAGTATTAATCCATGTCTTGAGATTACATACATATTACAAAACTGTGCATTTATGTTGTTTCAAAAAGGAAAAAGAAGCAAAAAGATGGGGATATGGAGGAATGAAATTGGCCACTTTACACTGAATGGATTCTGTACTTATTACAAATCAGCATATCCATATTGTTTGAAGAAGGGAAACAAGCAAAAAAATGAAAAGACAGCTGAATGGAATTTTGCCACTCAGGTGCTCTGTGGCTCCATGTACGCCCAGCTGCTTTGATTCTTTGGCTGCTCATGCAAGCTGCCTGACTCCACCTCACTATGCTCACCTGGGGTATGAGGCAACCCATATACCATTCTTTCCGCCCAGCTCTGTTAGCCATCTCAAGGCTGGGGTCTACATCTAAGATGCATCATTGGCCATGCATCTGGACCAATGGACTCCAGCAGTGTGTCCAAAGTGCTCTCTAAGTGCTGTGTCTGAACATCTGTCTGTTGTTATAAGCCACGGCAGCATACAAATTACAAAATAATAATTACAAAAGCAAAAGTAAGATTATAACCAGAATATAGCTCGACCCTGGGGACGTGTTGGGGTTGTCATAACTCCACCTGCAACAAAGGCTGTAAGCAGACAAGCAAACAGGAAATCCAAGAATCTGTGATAAAATAATTATTTTTAGTTTCCTTTCTTTATCACAAAGATGCCTTGTAAATGCAGAAGGCGTCTTTTCTTAAATCAGAACCATTGCTTCTTTAAAGTGGATGTATCTGTTAAGTTTTAAGACTTTTTATTTCACCTATGGATGCTGGTAAACCCGCAAAGCCAAGAACAGGAAAGGTATTTTTAAAATGTATGAAAAACAACTCACTTTAGAACACAATTGTGTGTGACAAATTAATATATTGATTGTATATATATTATGATGATAATAATAATAATAATAATAATGATAATGATAATCATTATGTAATGATTGCAAGGAAATAACTTCAACTTGGAAAATACTGAACTTATCCTTTAATGTTTTTTCTCTTTCAGTTTAATGAATACCTAACATGAGCTGTACTGTATTTTTAAAACATTTAAAAAATGCTGAGCATCACAATTCATACAAACATTGTAACCTAATAGCCAAGACGCTACACTTCCAACTCCAAAGGTTTTAATTATTAAAATTGTAGGTATGACGTATCCTAATCTTGTAAGTTTCTTTGAGTAAAGGGGTCATCAAAATCTAGAATAATATTAAAAATATAGTGAAATTGCTTCCACTGAAGAAAAACAATTTCACAAATGCCAAAAAACAACGCCATCAATCTTTCCTAAACAGGCAAGTTGAAAGAGTCAAAATCAGTATTTCTTACTAAACAATTAAGACTTTTCTTATATAATCCTAAAAAATTACACTGGCATTGTATACTAACTTCTGAAGAGAATAAAATGAAAACACTATTGTTATTACATCATTTTAATCAGAATAGCCATGAAGACTGACAGCAACAGTACTTAGCTTTTTAATGCTTGTTTTAGTGACTCTATCTGAATATCAGTACTCTTTTATAAATTGTGTGCACTATGACATCTATTTCTCCTTCTGCTTTCTTTGTACTCACCATTGCTTTCTGCAGGTATTTAAACCCATGGTTCAAAAGAGAATATAATGTAGCTAAATGGGTAGAAGATGTGAATAAAAACACTGAAGGACCGTTCATTAGGTATTTTGAATGAAGATTATATATAAAGTATATGTCTATCTGTGTTCTTTTTTTAATGAACAGTCGCTGTGCATATACTAATATAAATGGACCTCCTGTCTTGTATAATCATACAAGGTGCTGGGCTCTATCATCTCTGTACTGCTAGGAGTTTGCTGAGCTTCATGTCTGCCAAATGTTAAAGTGCTTCCCCTTTTATTACCTTTTTGGAAAAAGTTACATGCATGTGCCTTCAAAACTTCTCTTTGTTTTCTACCATAAAAATTCCAGAATACTAACAATGTAAACATATGCAGCTAAGCAGCAATGAGAATACTAACTTCAAATATATTAACATTTTACTGAGTTTTTTCAAAGTAAAAATAGTGTTACATTTGTCCAGTGGTTACACAATACTTGTTATAGATCCATAATAATACTAACATCTCTTGTGTAACAACAATAACAGCATTTTTCATGTAATGTTTTGGTGTGGCCATTAATATAGTGATTTGAAATAATATATCAGTTTTGGTCAACCCTGTCAATAAAATTAATGAAACAAATAATACAAATCAGTTAAATCTGCAGTATATCTGTGTATTCAAGCTTCTCATCGAAACTAATATTTAAATTTTAGATTAAGACAAGAAAAGCAAGGTACTGGTGGGTCAGTCTTATGTTCTTATTAAGACATTGTCAACATTATTGGAATCATTCATTCTGTTAGGGCATCATATTCCAGTAAGAGTGTATCTTCTCCACAATTTAGTCATGGTAGGATATCATGGTAATAGAAGAAACTGAGCAAAAACTGCCATTTCTGATTCTTACTGTTGATTTTCGTGCCATTTATACTCAGTATCATTTCTGAGATCTATACTTATGCCTGAAGTTTTGTTGCAAGGTGATCATGATTTTAGATATTATAGAGATTTCCTGCATAAAAAGTGTCATGAATTCAGATCATAAAACAATGTGGTTTAACAAGTCACCAGATATTCTTGTCTACAAATATAAATTGATCATTTTCATTTAATAATTTGTGTTACCTCCTTTAGTCACATTAACTAATACTAATTCATTCGCTGACATCTGGCTGGAGGGATTTTTCCCAGCTCCTCTTTAAAAAAACTCTGACATGAACAGCCCTCTTCATGTATTGCTACAGCATTTCAATTGGATTCGGGCCAGGAATTTTGCTTGACCACTCCAGAACACAGAACCTCTTCTTCCTAGACTTGAAATGTTTAGGACAGGGATCTCCAACACCCAGCTCGCAATCCCTTTCCAAGTAGCTCGCCAAAGGGTTAATGAATACTACATAAATTTGAAAACTTGATTAGTCAAATTAGGGGTGGGCATTCTTTCCAAAAAATCATATCACAATCCACAATCTGAATTGAATTCTATCTTTTCAATGTGGCATACACTTAAGAGAATATCCGGACTCAAACTCATCAAGACCTAAGTAATACTTTATTTTAAATATCAAACAAAGTTGAATTCCATTGTTCTCTCATTCGCTAGCTAAGGAACACTCCCTCTCAGCCTGCTGCCTTTAACTTGGATTCACACAAGTAAATCGGTACAGCAAGCGAAATACGATACATAGCGAAATGAGAGAAGTCGCAAAATCAACCGGAATGTTCAAGCAAATTATAGAAAAAAACCCCGATCTAAATCCATTAAGTAGTCCTCTTGTGAAAAGCAGACAGACATAAGACAGAGAGACATTGGATTTTATATATTATATATTAGTAAACATTCAAAATAATGTGCATTTAAAGTCTCAACCGCATTTCTGGAGCTTAGTAGAGCCAGATAACTATAAGAATCTTCACCAAGCAGCTCTGAAAATGTCTGCTTTGTTTGGGTCTCCATACCTCTGTGAGTCTGCCTTTTCTGAGATGAATGTCATGAAATCAAAGTTCAGAAGAAGGCTGACAGATGAACATTTAAATTACCCCATAAGAGTGAACCTAAGTGGCTCCACTCCACCGTTCACCTCTCTTGTTGACTCCATGCAGTGCCAGTCATCTGACTAACTAAAAAACACATCACACATGGAACTGGACATGTGAATAAAGTGAAACAGTGACATGTAACAAAATGACAAATGAATAAGTAATATCTGTGTATTTGTAATTGCATTGTTTTGTTTTGACAGCATTCATGTTTTAATTCAATAGTGTAAGATACACTAGAAAATGCATACAGACATACAGAATGCACTTGCAGGTAAACTAAATATTTTTTGTGGTGTTTTAATGCAAAATGTGAGTTGTGGACACCAACATTTTGCAAATGTTCAGGCAAAAAAGCTTATTCAGTTTGTTTGGGTTGAAATAAGCTATCAGAATAAACGTTAGAAAACATGAGTAGCTCTCGGCCATTTTCATTTTGTAAAAGTAGCTCTCAGGGGAAAAAAGGTTGGAGACCCCAGGTTTAGGATCATTGTCTAATCGAAAAATCCACTTTGCGACCAGTTTGACTTATCAAATTGATGGGCCAACACTCATTCTAGGAATTTCCATTTTCTCAAAATGCCACACTACCTACCATTAACAGAACCTTATCTCTATTTTAAAGCAGGGTGTTGAGAGCTTCCTTTTATGGTGCTGTTTTTCTTACTCTGTCCCTGAGCAGCCTGACACCACTGAGAGACTCTGGTATTAGATCAATTTGGAGTTCATCTGTCTAGAGAATAGACTACCAGAACTCTTCAGCCATATCCCAGATAGACGTTTTTATTCTTTTTCCACAAAAGAGGCTTTTTCCTGATGACCCTTATATAGATTATAGTTCCTTTTAGGGTTCCACTAATTGCTGATCTGTGCACCACTACCCTGGAGGCAGCTAAGGAGGCGTATTGACCTCTGAAAGTTAATTTACAATGACTTCTCTCTATGGCTCTGGCTGGAATTTGAGGAGGATGTCCACTACTCAGCAAGGTTGCCATTGCCCACCACTTACTGTATATACTATTAACCTAACAGTGGATTTACTGAGACTGAATTTTTAATTGCAGTTATAGTCTGGTCCATATTGATGAACATCCACTACTTTTTTTCCTTTATTATACTGTTTTTCCTTAGTTCAAGACATGTTGTTTGACATGTGTGAAAATATAAAAAAATGTTACAAATAGGGGAAGGCCGTTCACAGACAAGACTGCCTATTACTTATATTATCCAATTTTTTTTTTCAAAACTTTGATGTTGTTTTCGTGCATGACTTGGACGGTTGTTTACAGTGACCACTTGTGTGATGAAGTGATTCCATTTTTCTCTCTCTTAAATGCACTTTTGCCTCATCTCTACCCGAGAGTCAGACTCAGTAAGCTTGATGCTCCACAGCCACAGTGGTCTTCATACTGGGCAGCTGTAAGCATTTTCTCTTTCTTTTCAGTTTGGGAAAGATAACTAGTGTCATATTGAAGAAATAACTCAATATATCCATATTCCTGCGATATTGTTATCTAAAATTGCATTTGCCAATGCATTCACTGGTCAATTAGTTTAGGTAATAACCATTTAACGTATTTTAGACTTGTGTATAAAGGTGTCTCACTATTATTCATTGAATACTTTATTGTCAATTTAAAGCTCAGGAGGAAACGGATTGTGTCTTAATTCAAGGTAATTTTCTTCTTGACTATGCCAGGCACCTTCTGCAGGGATTGTGTTTTTGCAACATGTGAGTTTGTCATTGAAACTGTCCAGGTCTTGGTGAGCTTTCAGATTTGTGTTTAGTTTAGTTTTCCAGCCCTAAACTGCATGGAAAAAGCTGGACTTGTTACTGTAAAACAACCAAGTCTAAGTCATAAATGATAATAGTTTAATTAAAAAAGTGTTTTCTTTCATGACAGCAAAGACATTCATCCCTCCAGCCTATATAGATTAACAAGAAACTGAAACAGGGCAAGGGTCACATATAAGATAGCAGAAATGCATCTGGTTTTGGATTTCAAATTGTGAAAAAAATAGTTTTGTGGAAAATCCAGATGATCACAAAGCCTTATTTTTTAAAGTGTTTTCACAGTTACAGTAATATTTATGCTTGATATTTATCCACAAGAGAAAGAAAGACATTTAGTGAAGGTGGTCTTTGTTCTACTGGCTTTTAACTAGGATGACTTAATTGTCTGCATTTTGAGAAAAAAAAAAAAACATTCTTATTACTTATATAAATGCACTTGACTTTTAACATGGGACTGGTGTTTCTTGCCTTGTATAATGAAAAAACAACAACAACAATACTGCTGAGTATTTCATTGCAAGTTTCTTCAGTGGTATTGGCAGGTTATTGCTTAGCTTGGTCTAAAACTGTTATTCATGACAATCAGCTCTTTGACATAATGTGAAATGGCGGTGACTTGTCTAAACATTAATGTTCAGTGTTGCTGACATATTCATTCTAATATATCCATCCATCCATTATCCAACCCGCTATATCCTAACTACAGGGTCACGGGGGTCTGCCAGAGCCAATCCCAGCCAAAACAGGGTGCAAGGCAGGAAACAAACCCCGGGCAGGGCGCCAGTCCACTGCAGGGCACACACATCCACACACCACTAGGGACAATTTAGAATCGCCAATGCACCTAACCTGCATGTCTTTGGACTGTGGGAGGAAACCCCCACAGACACGGGGAGAACATGCAAACTCCACGCAGGGAGGACCCGGGAAGCGAACCCGAGTTTCCTAACTGCGAGGCAACAGTGCTACCCACTGCACCACCATGCCGCCCTATTATAATATAACATCACCTCAAGAGAAACATGACAAAGGGTGCTTCGTGGCAGACTCTGAATTTTACAGCACTATTGAATGATGATGTTAATGTATGTTACAAAGTTAATCATTGCTAGTTAGTATCTTGTCCCATCAATCACCTTAACAGTGATTCTAAAATATGCTGATACAACTTATTTCAATATGCCCACCAGAGATTTAATCCTTATATGAAGTGTTTTGTAAACATTTCCTTGATATACTTTCATTAAATTGACACACATTTCATGCTAGGTTTCCTGCTGAAGGCCATCTTTTTAAATATTTAATTTTCTTGATACTGTTAATACAGCTTTTTAAAGCAAAACAGGCTGCACACAGTTGGACTAACAGGACACAGCCAGAGCCCCTGTATTACAAATTAAATGTCAGCAACTTGCTTAAGACACGGTATTACAAATTCATGCTTTCTTGGCTGATTAAAAAGAAAGGAGGGAAAGAAATAGCATAATGTACAATACATGGGTACTTAATAGCAATAATACAATTTAAACTTTATGTAATGCACAAAATGAATATAATATTGTGTTTCTATAAATTCTCATTGATGAAGCACAGGAAGCTAAAGAACATTTGAACAATTAGTGACTGAGTTACAATTTCTTGCAAAAGATTTTAATTAGGCACACAATGAGGAGATAGGGGCGATACTGATGAGACAGACTGCCATTTTGTTTGAGCTAATGCCAGCACAAATTCTAAAGGAAAACTATCAGTATTGCTAAAGCTATCCTGGGCTATTGTTAACTTCTAATCCACCATTCAAAACAGTCTTATATAGTTAACACCCCATAATGACAGGGTGGAGAGAGTGTTAACAGACTTTGTGCATGTATGACTTGCTGTGTGGGCATCACAGACATGGTGCCTGCTATGGTAAATTTTGCCATATTCTCAAGGGGATAAAACATCATTCTTCAGCCTGATTCTATCTACACTTTATTTCCATTTTGCATGAGCCTACCTCTGTCCCAAAAAATTAAATACATGTTGCATGATTTTGATGTTATGTTCATCATTAATTGATTTGTTACTCCAGAGTCATAAAAAGCATGATTTCATATTCACGATTGTAAATATTGTAATTGTGTCATAAGAAAACCCGAAAATAATTCATCAGTGTACCACATTGCCCATTCTTAGTACCTGGGATTTGCTCCTACTTTGACTGGAAATATTTTTGAAAGTTGGAAGAATCTGAAAGGCTGCAGGTTTTTGTTCCAACCACCTTCTGTTTTTAGTTGGACTCCTAGCCCAATTAAGCGAGCTGTTATTTCCCAGTTTCTGTGTTTTGGAGCCAATGGAGAAATAACAAAACTAAGTTTGGTAAATTTTTATTAAAATGTACTAAACACTTATAAGGGGATAGTTTTTTAACAATTTTCAACCTGATTTTCATTCTGCTTTTCCATGTGTTCCGATTGTTTCATTTATTACCTACTAATTAGTGGGTCTGACACTCAAGTTATTGCAGCCTTTCATCATTCAGTGTTGTTTACCTGGCTGTCAGTTCTGTTTGTTTTAATTATTATTATTAGGATACAATGAAGGGTGCAAACTGCACAAAAAAATAACAAAACAATAGGACAACAACAAAAGAGGGGTAAGCGTTTAAAGCAAAAGTAGAAGTATTTCAAAATGTCTTATAAATGTAAAAATCATACTGCTGTACTTTTCTAAACACAGAATAAGAGAAGGGAAAAAAGGCCATCTAAATAAATGAGATCAATTATTATCACTAATTATGAATGTGGCTGGAATAAAAACCTGCAGCCACAGTGGGTCCTTAGGACCAAGTTTAGGAACCACTGCTCTAACTGATACAGCCTGCTGAAATTGTTTTCATGATTAATACCTACACAGATCTTTTCAAAAGGTTATACAGTAATCCCTCCTCGATCGCGGGGGTTGCGTTCCAGAACCCCCTGCGATAGATAAAAATCCGTGAAGTAGAAACCATATGTTTGTATGGTTATTTTTATATATTTTAAGCCCTTATAAACTCTCCCACCCTGTTAACATTATTAGAGCCCTCTAGACATGAAATAACACCCTTTAGTCAAAAGTTTAAACTGTGCTCCATGACAAGACAGAGATGACAGTTCTTTCTCACAATTAGAAGAATGCAAATATATCTTCCTCTTCAAAGAATGCGTGTCAGGAGCAGAGAATGTCAGAGAGAGAGCGTGAGAGAAATGCAAACAATCAAAAAATCAATACGTGCTTTTAAGTATGCCGAAGCACCGCGATAAAGCGGCATTTTGTAGAGGAGCGTCCGAATCCTCTAGGCAAACAGCCCCTCTCCTCACACCCCCTCCGTCAGGCGCAGAGAATGTAAACTGTTGACTAGTAGAAGGCTTTTCACTTTATATTATGGGGTAGGTTATGGTTATGCAAATGGTTGTGTGAAAACAGGATTCCCTCACAGCTGTTGCATGCCATGGACTTGTATGTGCAATACTTGTTTGTATGGGACATTATTGACTCTGTGAACCTGTTAGTAGCAGCGCTCCTGTAAATGTCTGCCTTAGCTTCCCTTATGTTTATTCTTACAGACAGGAGACAAAGGCACAGCCTAGGCAAGTACAGCATCTCTAATGTTTACAAATGATTTTGCCCTTTTGGCCTGCTATGACTGACCTGATGCATGCACTGAAGTGAGCAGCAATCTCGTATAATGCATTAGAAATGAGAATCAGCACTTTGAAATATAAGTTGATGGTTGTTTAGTGAAAAAGAATGGCTGACTCCCCTAGGATAATTGTGGACCAAATAGATGTGTTTAAATATTCTGTTCTCCTGTTTTTAAGGGTAATAACGGTGGATTGCTGAAGGTTTGGATGTATTGCAACGTATCGCTGAAATGGAAGCTCTTGAACAAAACTATTTATGTCTGTCTAATTCACTTCTCCAACTATCAAATAGTTGATTGATAATGACCCAATTAATATAAATAAAATACTTCCATAAAGTTGTGAGATATTATTTTTACTTTATAAAGTTAAGAACCCATCAACCTAGAACATAGGTTCCCAACCTTTTTTGGGTCAGAGCCCACTTTTTCAAAGAGTGATTCGATAGTACCCCCCTTGGGTGAACTGTACTATACTATATATTGAAAAACAAGCACAGATTTTTATTAGAAGATATTAACATTTGGTGTATTGCTCAAAGTATGATTAAAAAATATATATTATTAAAAAAAATGAATATAATATTATTAGTGAGAGGGCTGAATTTGGTGTGATGACTCTAATTTTTCGATGTTTGGTGCCATTTTTGTCATCAGCAATCTTAAATTGCTGCATTCCACTATTGATAATCTGTTTCTTTTCTTTGTTAATAGATTGTTGACCATGCTAAATCATTTCGGATAAATATGATGATGGGAGACTTGTAGATCGTCCAATTCGTGTTGCCATCAGGGAAAAGTAGTGTTTCTTCCTAATGAAGAGGCATATCTGCAGGATTTGTTGTTTGGTGAAAGTGAAATCCACATATGCGAGTGGCAGAGACGTGAAGTGGCTGGCGCGTAGTTTTCCTTTGAATGTGATCTGTAGGTACCGCACTGTAATTTTAGGTTTACACTTGCTCTGAAGGAATTCCAAAACAATCTGGTAGTGATAAAAAACTTCTCATGCATTTATAATAATATTCAATGAACCTGTCAAAACATGCATAGATTTGGTCCTCTGCACATGCGTTAATCTTATAAGGACTTACATGATCTGAGAATGCATGACTTGTGCAAACTTGTAAATATAATGTACTAATACCTACTATTTAATACGGACGGGTTTTTCTTAATGGACATTTAGAATAATTGGTTGAAACATGTGTTCGACGATTTTTAGTATTAATCAAACTTTTCAGAGTGTTCTTGCGAGAGTGTTGCCCAAGGGGGTGGCGGCTGGTCCTAACCACCCCCTTAATATGTCTTGGACCAGAAATGCCCCGTTAGATTTCTTCAGTGCCCATTGGGAACCTTAGACCTAGAAGGACCTCAAAGCAGTGATGTTGCTTCCCCAGATTAAGACAAACTTGTTGTGGCAGTCTGGTCATCTAGTAAGGATACCTTTTTTTTCAGTCAGTTTTTTTATTATGCAAGAAGTCTGAGAACCACCAAGAGCAGGTATTCTTCTCCTTATCATTATACTAGAATGTATTTATAGGTACTTTTAAAGAGTTCTAAATAAGCTTATCGCTTATTAAGTATTTTAAACTAAAATAATGAAGCACGGACAACAACAAAATATCTAGAACTGACAGATATCCAAAACCGATATAATAATCTGACAAAGCCGTAAGTTAATTAATACACCACAAATATACACTGTCTGCACTGGCTTGAGTGAAACAGATTTTGCCTGTTTATTTTCTGCAGTGCAGCTGTTGTACTGTGGTGGTACTCTAGTGTTACAGTGTTGGGTGACAAATTAATTTTCTTTTAAAATGAGATGCTCACTACTAACACATTCTGACACTTTTTGTTGAGATCCTCATCCATAATTTGTTGCCTTCCATCACTTCATGGCTAATCAAGGAAGCAAATTTTAATTTGGAGTTTTTTAACCAAATTAATTTGATTTTTTTTCTTTTTTATAACACTCCTTGAATGAGGATAGGTATGTGCATGACTATGTGATGGATTAGTACCCCATTCAGGATTACTCTTACACCCAAGGTTGGTCAGACTCACCATGACCTAGATGACAGACCTATCAATGAAAGCTACAGCCAGTAGAAGAATCCTAGACAAACTTGCAAAAGGCAAGTTTCTTAGCTGCTTAATCCATGCACTTGTATTTTAATGCTGTTTGTTTTTCAATGACAGACTCATTCAATTATTTATTTAATTACATCACAAGTTTAAAGCTCAGGTTCAACAAAGCAAATATATATCTGAATTTTAAAAGCAATGTCATTTTTTCACTTTAATACTTACTTAATGGTTGCTTGAAATTTGTTGAAATGTTTTATAGTATTAATCTTTTTTGCGTTAGAACCAAGCATCACTTGGGCTGTGAAAACAGTGTTAAAAATGTTAGTTCAGAGTGTCACTTAACGTCTCACATCATGAACAACTTTTAAGAGTACTCTTGTTGTAGGAAAACTGAAGAGGGTCCAGGTGGTCTATCCGACTAAGATTGCAGTGGAGGATGCAATTATCTATCTGTTTCACAAAGGTTATTCTCATCTGGACAAAGCTGGCAGCCCTGTAACGACTAGGATTTTTGATTTCTACAGCGCCTTCAATGCCATCCACCTGTTAAGGGGTAAACTCAGAGATATGCAGGTGGATGAGCCTGTGGTGTCCTGGATAATGGACTGTCTGTCAGGCACTGCAGTTTGTGAAACTCAAGGACTGTGTTTCTGATACGGATGTGAGCAACATTGGAGCACCACAAGAAATAGTCTTGTCTCCTTTTCTCTTTACACCTCCGACTAAAAATATAACACCAGGTCATGTCACTTGCAGAAATTCTCAGATGATTCTGCACTTCTGATGTGCATTGATAAAGGGGATGAGGCAAAGTATACAGTAGGAGTCATGTGGAGAAGTTTGTTTGTTTCTTGGTGCATCTTAACATCAGCAAAACCAAGGAACTGGTCTTAATTGATATTCTAATTTTCCGAGGTACTGGATTTGGGACTTTCATTAATTGTCAGTTATAATCATCAAAATTAAAAGAAATAAACATTGGAAATACATCAGTCTGTGTGTAGTGAATGAATCTAATATACAAGTTTCACTTTTTGAATGGAATTACAGAAATAAATCAGCTTTGTCATGATATTCTAATTTTATGGCCAGCACCTGTATAAGGAAAGGGAGAGCCGGCTCTTTTTCCTTTGGAGACTGTTCTTTTAATGTGGGAAGTGACATCATTCACACCTTCTACATCTTTGTGATGGCCAGTGTGACTTTCTACTCTGTAGTGTGCATTTCAAGAGAGGCCCACCGAATAATCAAGCTGATTAAATGGACAGGCTCAGTTATGGGACACACACTGGACCCCATGTAAGTCATAGCAAAGGAGAGAATTAAAACAAAACTAAGTGCCATTATGAACAAGGCTGCATATCCTCTCTCTAACACAATAACATCAAGGACTTAAAGGCAACAAATTATACAGCAAAACTGTGCCAAGAAACACAACTGGGACTCCTTTATACCAACAGTTATACATCTGCATAATACCTAACTGTAATTGTGACAGCCAAGTCAGAACTTTTCTTTCTTTATTTTCATTCCAGTGCATATTCAGACCAAAGTGTGTGTGCATATGTGTGTGTATTATTTATTGTTTTAATCTAACTACCTATTTATGTATTTATTAATTTAAATGGCTTCTGTAAAAGGCCAAATTCCACTCTGGGGACATATAAAATTCTATCTATCTATCTATCTATCACTAAGGTGCAAATAATATAGAAACCAGCAGTTCTCCATCTAGCTTGTTTCCAATTACATATGGATGTAGTCATCATGCACTATGTGGTTTAACAAAATATTTAAAAGGAAACTAAAGAGAAAAAAGTGAAGCACTGAAAGTTGTTTTAGCCTTCTAATCATTTGGATCATATACTTAAAAAAGGAAACATCTATGATATAAGAATGAGATGACATGGCCGAGTTAAAACAAATCATGAAATTAAGTAAGATCTGTTATTGGCAAGGATTGTTTTCTAATTAAGCAAAAGTCTGAACAAAAACCAGCAGCCCTCCAGGACTGACATTGCTCACCCCTGCTTTAAACAATAGCAAACTGAAAGTGATAAAGGACAGTGAACACCGATACAGTCAACTATGCAGTAGATATTGAATAACTGGGATAGACAGGGATGAGAAAAACGTCTCTGTTACGTCAACAACAGGCAGCAGTATGAGCTGATGATCCATCCAGAGCCAGCCAAAGGGGAGTCTGTAAAAAGGGCGAGTTTTGTTAATGCATCTACTCTACACATTGTTATTCAAACATAAAGCTAAACATATGATGGAAAAGTAGTAGCTTGACAAATGATAAATTTAGCACCTGCGTGATTCAGAGGTTTTTTCATTACAGTGTTTAGGACACAATTTTGTTGACTTGTTTTTAAAAAATGATGGGGATGAGAGACATTTGTGGTGTGTTTATCCATTCCCTACATTGTTAACTTAATATTTTTGCCACTATCAATACACATTCTTTTTACACTGAAAAATGAGAAGCAGTGTTGCTTTCAAACCACCAAATAAAATATACACGGAATCAAGAATTTTCATGGGATTTTAGACATATATATCTGCAAAAATAATTATATGTTTAGTCATGCTAATGAGGTGCATTTACTGTTCCATCAGTAAATGTTAAGATGATGCAAACATTTCGGTTATTAAAATATTAGAAAATAATATATAATAGTGCCCAATGTACACTGTCTTTTGTTAGCAACAATCAAATATCACATCAACATATTCTTGCTGTCAATAAAATTGACCATCACTGTAAGTACGTTTAAAGTATTTAAGATGGTTAAAAGTAACAATCATAATTGTAGAAAGTTACTTTGTACCTTTTTAACACTACAGTGAGCATTACTTTATTTTTGGGATGAGAGGGCAATGCTTCTGTCTAACACTCCTAAATAATGCTCTCTTGCATGCACATGTTAAACTGAGTTGGTCATTCTGAAACTATTATAGTGTGATCCCTTTTAAAATAAACAGCAGTTCTAGAAAATTAAACTCAGTGAAATGCTTTGCCATCATTTTAATATATTACCTCCATGCTTCTGCTTTTTATGTAAAATGTAAAGCAAATCCAGACATTTCACCAGCTGAAGTGACCATGGCAAGAGCTCTTAAAATAGTTGCACGATTCACTATAACAGCTTAAATTTATAGGACAATAGATATTAATTTCCATGTAATATTGTTCATATACATACAGTAATATATCTGGCCTACCCTTACAAAACTAGTACTTTGTTGTCTGTATAGATTTGCTTTGCTTTTTACCCATCTGCATTGCTCTAAATCCCGCTTTACAAATTACTGCTAGACATGTGAAGGGCGCAGATCTGCTCTGCTCTTGCGTGATCAGAGAATCTCCCAACTGCATGCGGTCAATGCTTCTGTTCAGCTCCTAGCTTCATGACTGCCTGTGTCTGTTGCTACGGTGCCTTCTTTTACTTTGTGTTCGTTTGTACTGGGATCAGTGATGTTCTGAGGGTTTGACTCTTGGGAACAAGTACAAGTATTCACTAGCCTGGTCTGTTAAACAAGACATCTCATGTGTACTAAGTGAATCATAAGAGTCGTTTATTTTCCAGACATGCAGATTATTGATGAGAAATTTAAAATCAATTTAATTAGCCTCATATTTTATTCTTATTCAACTGGCAAACTGAATTTAACAACATACTGCAGGGATGTAATAATTCTTTATGACAAACTTCATTTTTTTCATGAGGTGTTATAAAAATTTGGCTATGAGTAGTGACTGTAATGCTCATCTGATTGTCTATATATATATATTGATTTTTTGGGAAGGCTAATCTTATAATGTGTTGTCTAGTGATCTGTCCAGAACCTGCTCTCCCAGAATATCCAAGTGGGCAGTAAAGACAGTAGGTGCCAGAAAACTCATTTCATAATTTCATTTCCTTCTGTTACTTCCAGGCCTTAAACGTATGAAGTATGTTTTTATATTGCTAGAATAACTATTTCTGTGTTAACTTATATCAGCGTTGCTTTCAATTTAATTGTCAATGCATGACTCTGTTTGTTAAATGACATCAAAAAAAGTGAGTTAATTAACCTTAGGTTGTTATTGTTGAGCAGCAGACACCATTGCCTGCATTCAGTGCAATTTAACTCCTAGCTGGGGCGATTATTGCACGGAGTTCCTGTATCCTCCTTCAGTTTTCATGCAGACTTTCTGTGGGAAGCCCCTGGTTTGTTCAACTTCCTAAAGTGAAACTATTGTGTTGTTTGATTGCAAATACTAAACTGACCTGGCATGAGCCTTTGATCCCAGAACTGATTCTTGGTTCGTGCCAATTTTGATTCAACATTGGGAAAAAAATTAGTTTAGCAAATGGAAAAGTTAATGAATTGATTTACAGTCATTAGGTATAGTGAAAAGTCAAGCAAAATGACACCTTTTATTGGCTAACTAAAAAGACTGCAATATGCAAGTTTTTGAGGCAACTCAGGCCCCTTCTTCAGGCAAGATGTAATCATCCTGTGGCAGCCTGAGTTGCCTTGAAAGCTTGCATATTGCAGTCTTTTTAGTTAGCCAATAAAAGGCGTCATTTTGCCATTAATGGCTAACTGGCACCCTAACTGTCATTAGGTGTATAATGTAATGTTGAAAAATATTTAGATTAGGAAATCCTTTTGTGAAAGTTATCCATTACTTGTTAATGGCAAGATGACATTAAAAAATAAAAACAAATAATAACAAAATTGTCTTGATAAGATCAGGACATTCAGCTGAATCTACTGCTCTTCTGCTGTAATTTTGTTTAGCCCTATTTCTCTGGTTTAGCATCAACGGCAAATTTACATTTTTTTTGTCTAGATTGTCTATATAAATTAAAAAGGACAATAGCCCCAAACTCTGATCCTGGAGGAACCTCACTTTTAACATAATTTTAACATGTTGTTTGTTAAATATTTTCGAGATTATGTAAAAGCTAAATTTACCATTTGGACAAAGTACTAGGGTGTTGTACCAAGTTAGCTATTATGAATGTCAAGCAAAATGACACCTTATATTGGCTAACTAAAAAGATTACAATATGCAAGCTTTCAGTCAAGATGTAAATTACCATCTATCAATTATTTTGTTATTTAATTATTCAGATTAAATTTTTTATATGATGAGATTTTTACTAGCTTCCAGTCCTCAAGAATTATTACAGTATATAATGAAATTGAAAATGTACAATGTTTCGAGAAAAAAAATGTAAAATGTAAGCAATAGTTAATTCTGTACCAATGCTAGATGAAAAGCTAAAATTCATATAATAAACCTGCTTCACTGGGAGTAAAGTCAATATTCTGCAGCTATCCAGAGGGAGAGCAGCGAAGAAGAAGCACATTTAAATAGTCCCAGATGCATTGTAAAGAAACAGGTAACATCAGTAGATTTCTAGCAGATACGATGGTCATGAGAAGCTCATTCTGCAATGCGGAAGCAAAGCTTGAGAAGCTTTTTCCAGTTTAGCACATTTGAAAGGAGAATACAGTCCAGGGACCAGAGACTGAGAAATAAATCATTGTATTCTTTTTTTTTTTTTGACCTTAGCGTATTAATTTGCTATAAAAGACACATTAAAACAAGATGCATAAATATATGCAAAAATATCTGTAGTTTACCAAAACCTGAAAACCTTTAAAGGGCCAGAATGTTTTGCAAGGCACTATAGTTATGACTTTAGTGAACTGTTTGGTAAGTGCATTATACCATTGTAAAATCAAGCAAACATTTTAAATGTTGTATTTTCCTTTGTGTTCTACCAACATTAGCTAGGAGTGTCTGTACAGAAATGAAATGGTGAGTGTTATTTCTGCAATGTAATGTCAATCCCGCCTGGTTGTAAGATAACCAAGCATTCTGAATATCCGTCATTTGTATAGTAGTATGAGGAACTACCATTGGTAGCTTGACTAAATACTTTCATTTGGGTTTGTCTGGAAGACACACACACCTTAAATACGGCTCTATTCAACAACGGTGCACACAAAAAGGCGAGCTTCAAAAGGGCGACCTCAATTGCCTTCGGGCTTCAAAAGGGCGACCTCAATTGCCTTAAGAAAGAGCAGAGCCTTACTGAACTGCGTCTTGAACAGCTCATTGCAGGTCGGCCTTGGCATTGCACATAATCTATAGCTTCAAGTGTAACACAACAATGAGTAAGAGCAGAAAACAACAAAATATAGAGAGCTTTAGAAATAGTTCATTAGAAGTTCATGCATTAATTAATTGGATGTTTTAATATTCTTGCTTTCGCCTTTTTATACGTTCAATCATTGCCTTTATCTAATAAATTTTCTGTAATAATTTTGTTGCGTTTGCCTTTATTCGCTGCGCCCAATTGAGGTCGGCCTTTTGAAGCTCACCTTAATTTACGCGCCCTTATTGAAGGATACCCTTAAATACATCACACCTTCACTAATCATGGAGTGATTTAATACTGACATCAAGAGCCACTTCATCTAAATACTCCTATGTTAAGTGCTCTTCAACCAAAAGACATACTTTTACTAGAAATCTGAGTTTGTGTTAAACCTTTATATTTATTTAATTTGGTGTGGGATTATATCTCTCTATATAGCACATGATTTTTCTGTAGATATATTTTCAGAGACTGATTTCGTTAAAAAAAGGAGTTCTGCCCATGCAATTCTAAACAAGCGGAAGGTCATGTGGAAGAGTTAATGATCTGGCAAACATCAAAAGCAAGAAGACAAAAAGAAATGAAGCAAGTTAAATTTACATAAACATTGAGTTACCATTACAGAGCTGGCCATGACTCTCAGAGTTTTCCCTTCACATCTCAAGTTAGTTAGGTAGATCGGCTACTCTGAATTAGTCCAGTGTGCATGTAAGTGGATGTCCTGTCCTCCATGTGACTCCTCCACAGTGCTTCTAGGATGGGCTCCAGCTCCCCAAAATCAGGATAGGCAGGTTTCAAATGTATGGGTGGCTGTTTTTGCATCTACTTCTTAAAGCAATTCCTAAGTTTGATTCAAGGTTATAAGTGAACTTGTGGTCAACAGCCCACATCCTGTAAAATAAACCCCAGAGCTTAATTGCATCACCTTGTTTTAGGTGTCATCATAAGGTGTTTGGATGATGAAGCTTTATGAAAAGTGAGCTTGGTTCTGTATGCTGTCATCAATAGAAAACTGCAGATCTACTGTGGGCCTCTACAAGTTTACTTACGGCATGTAAGAAATACGTCATGTGCCAGGTGGTCTCTTTTTTTTTTTTTTTTGTAAGGAAAAGATTTTTAAAGTGGGAAACACTTTACAATTCAGACTGTGCAGGTGCTCCTGTTAGTCCATTACTGCTTTGTAACACGACCTTAACAAGCACTTTATTTTTATTGGTCACTCGGGTGTTTTAATTTCTGGCGTCTTCAAGCTGTCAGACCTTTGAGTAGATTATATTTTATAGGTACTAACAATAGGTTAACAGAGAGAGAGAGAGAAAACTGATACAGTCCAAGCAACATTTAGCATATCAAACTACAATTTAAGTTTCAATTGACAAATGATGCAGAAACAATTATGATACCTTTCATCTGTTTTATTGTGAACAAAAGGAGCGATCTATGCTGCTACTTGCTAATAGTTCTGCATTAATGGAAAATGTAGTAAGGAAATAAGTGTTGAAAGACAACACAAAGTTCATTTGCTTTTCTCCATAACTTAAATTAAGTAATCAAAATCACTAAAAACAGTTTTGCTGTTATTGAGAAACACAAGATTCAAGTTTTTCAATAGAAGTGTGTCAAGAAAAGCTACTGGGATCACTTTATACCTAAGGCAGTACATCTTTGTAATGTCTCACTGTGACCTCTTATGTTTAGCCAAGTCAGAAGGCTTGTCTTCTTTTTTAATAATACATTTTATTTATTTATAAGTGCCTTTCTAAACAGTCAAGGACACCGAACAATAGATAAAACACACATTATACATCCATTCATTATCCAACCCACTATATCCTAACTACAGGGTCACAGGGGTCTGCTGGAGCCAATCTAAGCCAACACAGGGCACAAGGCAGGAAACAAACCCCAGGCAGGGCGTCAGCCCACTGCAGCACACATTATAAACAAAACTAAAATACAAAAATTTAAATCAGACAGAGCAATTGTAATCAAAGAGAAAAAGCAGTCTTAAACAAATGAGTTTTAAGTTTAGATCTGAAAAGTGAAAATGATTCAATATTTCTAAGCTCAGGTGGTAGTGAATTCAGAGCTGGTGAGCAGAGCGACTGAATGCTCTCTGCTCCCCATAGTGGTAAGACGGACAAAGGGGACAGTCAAGTGGATGGAGGAAGAGGATCTAAGGGTGCGGGAGGGAATGGCAACATGGAGGAAGGTCAGACAGATATGGAGGGGTAAGGTTGTGGATAGCCTTAAAAGTTAACAGAAGAATTTTAAATTGAATATGGAAATTCTTTTTGTAATTCTAATGTGTGTTTAAGGCTGGTTGTTGTTTGTTATATTATTTCTACAGTTCCTGGAATGTTCTCTTTGGGTGGATAAAGTGCTCTCTATCTATCTATCTAAATTTCAACAATGCTAGAGCAAGTAACACCTTACATATGTATATACCATATTGCTTCTAATAAAAGCCACACTTTTTCACATTTCCAAATATAAAATTGGGGAGGGTATCTTGAATTCAAGATATTTCAGTTGGCATACCTCATGTCATTTGGATGTACATAAACGATTCCTCTTGCATGTGGACGTGTTAAGGGAGTGTCATTTGTTGTGCACACAGAAGAATTGTCAATGAAAGCAATTCCTAGTCCATAGATTAAACTAGCAAAAACTATTCCAAAAAAGAAAAAAAATATATGTATAATAAATATGCCTCCAATGGCCACAGAACCACCAGATTGTGCCTAATAAACAGAAGTCCATTGTAATGAGACTAGACAATAGCATTACTTCAGTCTCCCTTGTTGTTTACACATTATGGTATATTTACTTGCCATTACTGCATATGCCAGTATTTTTTCCTTTTTAAAGAGGGTTGCATTTCAAATCAGAAGCAATATGGTGTATGCTATACACGCACATACACTAAGCTTGCATTCTCTAAGAAACTTGTTTTTCTTTTAGAATGAATAACACAGTTATCATGATATCAAATATAAAAACTGTGAAATTTCTAAATACTAAACACATACCTATGAACTGGGGTGATCATTTTGAATTGCTGCTGACTCAAAGCTGGCCATGTTTTCATATGGTCTAATCTGCAACGGAGTGGAGTGGCTCTGAGTTAGGGATCTGCAATGGCAATCGGAAGGTTGCTGGTTCGAATCCCATAAACACCCAGAGTGACTCTGCTCTATAGGGCCCTTAACCTGAAATTGCTCCGTCCTGGGTATGACGTTAATCTGCATCTTGCAGGGAAAACTTGTGGGTTGGTGGCAGAATTGGCACTCCAGCCACCATAAAAAAACCTCACACTGTTCCACTCCATCTGAACTCGTGTGGTGCTGAGGTGTCACCTGTTGCATGGCTGCATTTGGGTTCTAATCTGGGATCCTGAGTCGGTTTGTCTTGTGGTCGGTGCAACAATACACTGTATCAGCGTGTGCTCCGAACCTCCTCCTCCTCCTAATCTGCAACTGTTGTAGACCAGCACTGAGATCACACTTTCTGTTAATTAAATGTGAAACGTCATTGCACTTTTTTTTCTTCTTTCAATATTTTTCTCACAGTTAAATTAACTTTTCAGTGAGGTTGGATTATTGTGGGCATCAGAACCATAAGACTGATTCACTAATGAAAATCATTTTTCCTTATGTTGTCTGCAAAATATGAAGAATTTCTGGTCAGTCAGTCAGGGGCTTTAAGCTTTACATGTGTATGGATACATCCATACCTCCTGACAAATGTTTCTCACACGTTGCTAGTATTTAGATTTAACCTTCTATTATCACTTATCCTAGGGCTTTCCAATCTATGTGTCACAGTACAAAAGTTTAAAAAACAGAAAAGGTAAAAAACTGAACACACTGCTTTTTGTGGTAATTTGAAATTTGATGAATCATCTTCTCTTTTTAACAGTGAGACAGCATTAGGTAAGCACCTTTGATAAATCTCTTTAGCCAGCTTAGCTGTGTTGACCCTGTCCACCTTTAACGTGACTTGTTTTTGGTTTTGGCCAACATCAAATGGCTTGGTATGCTTTGGTATCCACATGTGTCACGGGTGCAGTGTGGCAGTTGTGAGAAGACCTCCAAGAACTGGCATGGCTTATCATTAAGGCTCCACCGGCTCTATAAACGTAGCATACAGTAGAACTGCCTCTGTTACACCACCAACTAGTAAAAGCCCATTCGAGTACAAGTGTAACATTTTGACATAACTGGGATAAGGCAAAACCTCTCCCCAGTAAAGATTTAACTTTCTTCTATAGCACTAGATGTAGCCGTTGCTGCATATGTGTTTGAGAATTCTGTTTGTCTGAGACTGGTCTGGTTTATTGTTGGGTGTGTCTTGCCTTTGTTAACATGGCCACCCCCTTTCCATGTGCAGCATGCTGATATATTTCTCTATGGCTGGAGGTGCTTCAGAAACACAGATCCATGGTTTTCTTTCAGCACAATATGCAAACAATGTTTTACACCTCAGCAGAGTGTCATCGAACGGATTGTAAAATTGAAACAAGCGTCACAGATTAAGAACAATCTGGTCTCTCACCTTGTCCACTACTGCTTACAATATCGATTGTGTCCATAATGTTCTGGCCAACAAGCATGTGACTGTTGAACTAAAAATGTTAATAACCTGGAAGACTAAGTAAATTTTGTATTTTTTATTTATTTTTATAAAGATACTGCAAATATTTTTGACATGCCCTTGTATATTCTGTTTTGATGGCAGGTCTGATAACTACTTTTACAAAGTGGCCGTCAAATTGTTTGCATATATATAATGAAACATCCAGGATTTATGAAGTTATATGGTTACCCTATGTCTGATGACGAAAAGCAAAATATCTTAGGATTAAAGACTATCCTGGCAATATCAATCATAAGAAGGGCATCAGCCTTGGAAAATGTGCCATTCTATTTGCAAGGTCCACTCATGGACAACAAGGGGATTCAGAATCACCCGCTAACCTACTAAGTATGACTCTGGAATGTCAGATAAAAACTGGAGTGCCCAGAGAAACATCCACACACACTCACTTCGAGAAAACTCCATACAGGCAACCCAGGCCATAATTAAAACCCAGCACTCTGGGGCTATGAGGTAGCAGTGGTACAGTAGCCATCGTCTCTCAACCAGGCATAAACTTCAGTCAAAACTGTAAATTATGTCAATGTCAGGGTGCAAGTACACTGTGCATGTTGGTGCAATTCCATTAGTGACTCCATTAGGCCACTGATGTTTACTCCAAGTCTGGGAAAATTGGATGCATGTTTGACCCAGAAAGAAGTAATATTCACCAGACTAATTTCTCTAGGAGTACATTAAAGATCATCAGTGATAAGTTGGAATTTGATATCTTCTGTGGCAGACAGAATAATTCAATAAACTCTTCTTTTCAGATGGTATCTTGCATATTCCCATCACAAATTAAATACTGTAATTGTATTTCCATTTGTGACCAATTATACTAGCAAAAATAAAAGACAGAGAAGGTCCGAAATCAAGTTCTTTTCAAAACTGAAGCAGACCAGTGCTGTGACTATGATGTGCTTGCAATTCATGTTCTTCACTGAAATGGTGGAACTCACGTAGACAGTTTCATGATTCTTTTTCAGGACATTGTCTCCAGCTAAATCTCCTACATCCTCAACAGGCTCCATTGCCTCTAGTCGGAAATACCCATACCCTATGCCACCACTTCCTGACGAGGAGAGAAAAACCAACAGACAAAGTGCCCGGGTAAGGGATTTTTGATGCTACCGGTTTCATACGCACTTTATCAGTAAGTACTTAACAGTAACAAGAATATGAAAATATATTTTAACATTATTTTTGTATATGCCTGGCATATGTCCTGCAGAGGTGTTAACTAAACTGAATTTTGTAAATAGTATATACCCAGAATTACTTTACGTATTTATTAATATTTACATTTGGGAATCTATGAATTGCGTATAGCTTTGATACTAGCATATCACAATTAAGCTTTCCAGACAGTAATATTGACAGGTGCCATATTGATATGTCCCAAAAATGTATCCACACCTTGAATGATTATAAATACAATGTTTATTAAGCCAACACTGTGACTGGTGTCGTTTATTTGAACTTGCAGCAGGAATCTATCGTGCCACGCATTTGAGAGGAGTTTAGGGATGAGGACCAGTTTTATTTCCAGCACGATGAAGCACTTTCCCTCTACCATCATGACATGAGAGCCTATCTTGACGAATATCTACCAAAAAAACGGACTGGGTGAAGAGGTAGCCCTCACGTTCACCAGACTTCAGACTTTTTTTTTTAAATGGGGTCATGTCAAAGATACTGCGGTGGGCTGGCACCCTGCCCGGGGTTTGTTTCCTGCCTTGCGCCCTGTGTTGGGTGGGATTGGCTCCAGTTGACCCCCGTGACCCTGTAGTTAGGATATAGTGGGTTGGATAATGGATGGATGAATGGAGGTTGTGCACAAATACCAAATGAAAAGATTTCTGATGTTTGCAAATCCACGGGTGTGCTTTGTCTAGAGTGTTTGGACCACAGCAGCCAGTAGTTCAAACACTTGTGATAACTGATTCTACATTAGTCTTCCTTAATTTGAATTATAAAACGCAGATGTATCTTAGTGAACCTTTTTATTTATAACTAGCCGATGCCCGCCATAGCATACAGCGGTGTAAGAATAGGAACGGAAAACGGTGAGAAAGAAATTCAGAAATCAAGAAGAAAGAAATACTTCTTGAAATACGCAGTTGTGAATAGGTGTTTTTCTGGAGATGACAGATAGTGAGTCAAAAGATCTAACCCTAGAAAAGCCACGTACAACTGACCGTGGCTGAAGACTGGTTGTCGTAGATTAACGCAAATCTTTGCAAACGTAATGCAAGGCGGGATGTTGGGGTTGTGTTTGAAGTAAATGACAATGGTAGCATGGAGAATCTTGGAAAGAGCTTGAATTTCAGCTTCACCACCATAAACTGTAGATGTTGCCATGTATTGATAGTACTCATTACTTGTTGTGATAACTTGACTTGCGTTGGAAAGAACAACAGGAAGAACATCTCCAAATCTGTCCCAGTTTGATGCAACGAAATCTACTGCGCTATGTCGTAGTGAGAGTGCATTGCCTTCATCAACCGTTTATGTCAAGAAATAACCCACTGATAGGAACAGGCAGTTCCCGGATCCTGGAATACAGATGACGTTGTACAAAAACATCGACAGAAAAGATACTGTTGTTCATTTTATAACAAAGGCTTAGGGAACAACCGCTGCAGTATAACGAAAATAGCAAGGAGCCAAACCAATGCCAATGGCCAAGAGAGTACCTTCCTGTAGCAGGCTACGGAAAAGACTCCCAGGCGCACACCTGGCCGAAGTGAAAGGTCACGTGATCAGGCTAGATATAGGGTGGTGACGTGACACCAATGGGGTCATGAGAGAGGAGCGGGGAACGTGGTAGTCCAAAGGAGGAATAGGAATCGAGAAAAGCTGCGTGGAGATGTATGGGGGGCCGCAGGCAGCATGGGGAAGGGTTTGGAAGAGGAGGAATAGGAATCGAGAAATGCTGTATGGGCTGCGTGGGGGGGGGACCGGTTTTGAAGAGGAAGCAGGACGAACCAGAAGAGAAATATATATGAGAGATCATTCAACGTCTGTATACATTTTTTTGGGACACCTGATAAATATATTTTAATGTTGTGTACAACTTAATTGTCATGCCGTTTTTTAATGTTTAACACAGCAGATTTATTACAGTATATTATTATATTATATTAGAGAGCAGTTAGACAGACAATTGGATCAAATTCAGTCATCTTTATCATATTTAGATCTGACAGAATGACATTCAGTTCATAAATGTTTGTATTCTTTCTTAAATTCAGACCACACAGTTGGCCCAATACATAATGTGACAGAACAGCACAGAAGTGAGGACATCTGTTTAATTTGTGGTGGTCCTAAAGGATAAAAAGGAAGGGTCCTTTAACATAAAGTGACAGCAGACATTCACAGCAATGCATAAGACACAATAAACACTAAAGTTGGCAGGCTGGCTTTAGCCACAACTCAGCGGCCACCCGACAGTATCAAATTGCTATTTACTATATATTACAAAATGTATCTTTCTTTTCACAGCTATGGGAGACGTCCATTTAGTCAGCTTTACTCTGCCACTTCATGGGGACTGCATTTTCTTCCAATTTTATAAGGACACCATCAAGGAAATGCCTTTATGTACATCCAAGAAGGACTCGTTTTCAGAGACTAAAACAGTGCAGTAGGACAACATACGGACACACAGGCCACCCACCTCGCCTCTGGAAGACACGTTTAAGCTGGCAACTGCACATGACGAGGGGGACCTGTGTTACACCTAAATACCGTGTGTATGTCTGAATACATTAGAAAAGAAAGACAGACACAAAAATGTACAGACTGGGACTAACGTCAGCAGGAGGAAAAGGTTTTCAGAACCTCTCTTGGTAGTAAAGAAAGCTCTTCATTTGATTTGGTGCTGTTCCATCGGTGGATTCATGTCACATTTTAAAGCACGCAGCCACAGTAGAAACTAAAACAACATATGCATGAAAGCGCTCTTTATTGATCATGTAGTTTTTTTAAAGAAATGAATACACTTGAGGCTCACAGCATGAGGAGGACGGAAATGAGAAATAAAAAGGGACTATTGTTTTGCTTTCTTTACATTTTATTCTCATTCTCATTTCAGTGGTTTATAGGCAGATATCATTCTTTCTTTTATGGGGGGAATTTGAGTGGTTCCTGAAATGTAAATATGTATATATGGCTCACTGGACATATTCTTTTAATTTGATTTTATAAAAGATGCTTTTTTGAAAGAAAAAAAAAAATCTTACTTTGCTAACAATACGTAGCCTCTGTAATTTATCCAGAAGGCAATTTTAGGGGCTTCCTTTTAAAGATAAAAAGAAAAAACCTCAGTATTGACGTGTTTGTTAGCTCTACTCATTGCTCTATGCTGTCCACTATGCCATTTAAAGTTTGCTTTATGAACTAGCCATAAACCTGAAATGCACTAACCCCACATCTCAGTATTACCCAAATACAAAGAGGTTAAAAGTCCCACTAAATACGCCACACTTGGCTCACAAAGTAACGTATTTAAGCGTAGTATTTTCGACTTAAGGAAACTTGATTTGGTGACCGGGGGAAAAAACCGATGCACACCAGACTCCCAGACTGTACTGCTGCATATAAAGCCATCTTCATAAATGTTATTAAGCACAAAATTGTATAAACTGTATTAAGTGTATTTACTTCCGCTGTTCAATCAGATTTGAATGATGTGCTATGACTCCTGAGGTCTTCATAAATAATATCTTTCATTGTAGACTTATTGTTTTTCTCAAAACATATAGAAAAGAATGCAATTATATTCCAGAGGAAATCTGTTAAAATGGTTGTAGTAGATTATGGAACAATTTTGCATGAACTTATAGTGAATGCACTTAAGTATGAATAATTGATTTTCATTTTTTACATTTTTTTAATTAACACAGCCATTTACAGTGATACATAATGCCCATGTGTTGAATGCATACATGCTTTGTGTAACGCTGACACACACATCAGTTTAACATGAGACGCCTTTAATCTCCTCCACTATTTTGAACAAAAAAAATACTGAGTAATTATTGAGTGTATCCACAAAACGAGACAATGGTTTCTAAATAAAAAAAAAAAACTGATTTCAATCATTATTGCACCAAACGTTGGGATTGGCTACATGGATGGACATGATTTGTTTTAAGCCATTGACATTTACTAATACTGTATGCTGATAAATCCTTAGCTCACAACTGGCCTTGCATTTCAAGGTTTGCTCAAAACTTTAAACATATCAAGATGATTCAATTTCTGTATCATTTTACAATGCAGAAGGCAACCAATACTATCAATAACCTTGGACAATTCAACAGAATACGAACTTTAAATGCATGGCTAAAGGAAATGAATTCATATATTAATCACATTTCATTATCTTCCATACTGCAATGCCAGTACCATACATCGTGCCAGTATATAGCTTGAATGTTGTTAAACTTAAATTAAAGGCATTTGTGTATATACGGTATATTACAAATGGGGAAAAAAGAATGTGTTTTCACCCAAGTGACTGGAACACTTGTTTTGTTGACAAGCTTTTTTTTAAAATTAACATTATTTACAGCTCTTAAAACTCATGATACTAAGTCCTTATCTATACTGTACTGTATACAGAGCTACATTGTAAATCAATGCCCATCTTTTTTTGAAAATATTACTACAAGTTAATATTGTAATATATTTAATAAAACATTACCTTTCATTGAAACTCAGTCTGTTTTCCTTTCCCATTCGTAGTTAGTTTTCTTTCCTCACTTTCAGCTCTAACACTTTGGACCAGTCTTCTACGGTGTGTGAGTAACAGTATACGGTATCTAGCTACGAGAAGATAGTGCAGAGAGTTAACATATTTATTCCTTGTTATAGGCTTTGCAAAAATATATGTTTCACGGTGGCGCTTCAGAAGAAGGCTGTGTGTGTTTTTGTTTATTTCATTTATTTAACAATATACTGTATACTTTCACTTCTTACTCAATTTAACTTACTTATCATCAATTGCAGATTTGTTCATGATTCAAAGTTTTTAATTAGTCACAAAGAACAATATTTGGAACTTTTCTTCAAGATAACATTGAATTCCGTGTTTGGACTTCCATCATGACAACGCAAGCTATAACTGCCTGTGAGTGAATATTGTTTCTTTCTTTCTAATAAATAAAATGACTTTTTCGAATGTTTGTCCGTGCTCTTTCTTATTCCATGCTCGTTCTTCTTCGCTTACTCGTTGACGTGTTATCTAGAACATATAAAATTATTGTCCTGATAAAATTTCTAAGAGCTGAGAGTGCAGGAAGTGCATCTGACAAAAGCATTCACACGACTGAAGTTAGATGACCGTGGTCTTGTTCGAAAATAGTCGTAAGTACGGCGTGACTTGAAAGAATCTCATGTTAAAAGTCTTCATACCACACCAGCGTTCTTGGAATCTTTTAATTCACACTGGCAACACGACGATCTACACGTCTCCGACTTTCAGTTTAAATCCGAGCAGTATATTCAATCTCTTTTCTCTGTTCGATTATTTCACCGAGTAATATTTTCTGTTTGTTTGAACTAATGCAATCTTTGCTATCCTTTGTTTGAGACTTTCAAATTTTCGTACTTCCATTATCTCTAACCTGCTCTGCACGTGTACCGCACCAACATTTTTTAATTCTTTACAACATTAAACTTTGTCATCTACGGTTTGTCCTTTATTTCTGGCCCCGGGCGTGGACTCGCATTTCAGGATGTATAAGTGTCTCTCCAAGAAAATCATGTCTCATCTACTTCCAGGATTTTTTTTATAATAGAGAGACAGATTTTTGTTAAGACTACTTCTACCAGTTTGAAAGTACAGTTTACCTAAAATGGGCACAATACATAAGAAAAAATGTATACAACTGAACTTTTTTAGTATTATTATCTCATTGCCTCTGGTATTTCTTATTAAAAAATGTATTTCTGCAGTGGCTTGTAGGGGTTTTCAAAGCGGCTATCCTCCCTGATTTACTGAAGTTCTGCGTGTAGTGGGCATCTGTCTTCAGTCAGGATGGTTTCCAGTTGTTTCAACTTTGCCCTCTGACACACAACTGACAAATCATTAATGTCAGTTCCAATACCTTTAGCAAACGTCGGGTTTGGTAATCTGTTGGAACTTATTCAAATTTTGGTTCATCAGACTACTAAACCAGGCGATGAAGCCAAAAGCATTGACAGACTGGATCACACTGCGACAAGAGGACAACATGTGGTCCTTGCCCACTTTAAACAGACTGAATGTATGGAGGAGAAATAAGCACTGACTGCATTGAAAGATTATATTTATGTATAGACGTGTGCCCTATCAGCGTGGAGCCATCATCATACTTGATAATGTAAAAGCGATCTTGGTTTCAGATCACTTGTGTACAGTGTAAAAAGTAATGATGGTGAAACACATCCCTGGGAACTGCCTGTGTTTGAACAAATGACTTCTGAAAAAGAGTCATGTACTTTTACTGTCTGTGAATGATGTAAAAGAAAAGTGTTGAATCCATAATGTAATAAATAGGTTAACATTTGTACTGTTTATTTTCTCAAAACAGTAAGAAAAAGTGGATGGTATTAAACCCAGAAGAAAATTCCAGAACAAGTGCTCGGACATATGAACCAGGGTTATTGAGAAAAGTGAAGAGTGATGTAAGATAACCATTATGTGGGGAGTTTAACATGTATGGCTGCCAAAATTGATGCAGCCATTCTTCTAGCTGATATGAAGGATTTTCCAAAGGTAGCATTAATAGACTCTCTCAAGAATTATTAGGTGACAGTGGTGCAATAACTTGAGTTTCACCCAGTGCCTCTTAGTCCATTAGTATCACTTCCTGAAGTTCCTGACATGATGTTAGAAAACCCTTAGAAAGGACAATACTACATTTGAGGCCATGCTTACTTTCCACTTAACAATTTTTTCTTTGGATTACTTTGCAGCAAGTTATGGAAATTAGAAAAACTTATTGCCAACTTTATCATCTTTGTTCTCCTTTTCCTAGGGAGTGTCACAGTAGTAACTTACAAAGTTGGGTTGAACAGACCTCCCTGTTATAGTAACTTCTCCAGACCATCTTGAGTTGCCCCTTTGTCTTCGTGTCTTGCATGTCTATCCAAGGAAGGCACCCTTACTATTCACCCAAACCACTTCAACTGGCTCCTTTTGATCTACTCCAAGATCCTCCCAAATTGCTTTGCTCCTCACTCTGTCACCAACAGCACACATAACCCTTGTAATCTCAGTCTTCTAACCACTATCCAGAGCTTATGACTACACATGAGAATGGAGATAAAGACAGACTGGTAAACTGAAAGCTTTGTTCATGGGTCTATCTTCTGGTTCATCAACATAATTCTGTATAACATCCTGTAAGGGATGGACGGCAGTGTATCCTGGCCGGGATGCCCCAGTAACGGAAGAATGGGGGAAGGCAGCTTATCAAGAACACTGCCTCCCCTAGGACGATAGATGGACTGCAGTGGTGGCCTGGATGACCGTGGAGCAACAGTGACTCCTAGTGTTACAGGGGATCCTGCTGACTACGCCACTGTAACACTAGGAATATAGGAGAATACACAACTATCAGCTCTGCCATTGGCACACTGTTCTCCTCACAGCTGAGAGCAGGTTCACACTGAGCACATATAACAGATGTGAAACAGTCTGGAGACACCACAGTGACCGTTACGCAGGACACAACATCATCCAGCATGACCATTTTGGCAATGGGTCAGTGATGGTCTGGGGAGGCATACCTTGGAGGATCACACAGACCTCCACATGCTAGGCTATGGTACCCTGACTACTGTTAGGTACCAGGATGGAATCTTCAGAACCATTGTCAGACCCTTCACTGGTGCAGTGGGCCCTGGGGGTCCTCCTGGCACGGGACAATGCCCGGTCTCATGTGGCCAGAGTGTGCAGGCAGTTACTGGATGACGAAGGCATTGATGCAATTGACTGGCCAGCACGTTCCCCAGACCTGCATCCAACTGAGCACCCCTGGGACATTATGCATTGGTGCATCTGATGCTACCAAGTAGCACCACAGACTGTCTAAGAGCTCACTGAGGACACCATCCACCGTCTCATCAGGAGCGTGCCCAAGCATTGTCGGGACAGGCACATGGAGGCCATATGCACTAATGAGTCACATTATGATTTGCTGGGATGAAATTCACACAAGTTGGATCATCCAGTGATTTCAAATTTAGTCTCTGTTTTTGGTGTGATGTTGACTCCAGTCCTCAAAGGGTTGGTGATTTTGGTTTCCTCTAACTGTTGTTGCATCATTTTGTTCTCACCGAATTACACAGTATTACTCAGTAAAGACTTTCCCTATACATTTCTTTTAAGCGTACGAGTTACAATTCAACTGTTAAGCACACTCTTTATGAGTTTCAGGATCCCATTACTTAACTAAAGTACAGTAAGTTAAAATAGACTTTTCTTTCTCTAGGCACTTCCTAATCTCACTGAAGCACCATATAAGACAACCAAGAGTGAATTTTGCTTAAAAGTGTGTGGGAACAATTAGATGGCTCAGTGAATGTCAGATTACTAAAGCAATTCACATGAAAGCTGCGCTCAAACTAGGGGCAGTCATTTCAAACTGCAAAGAGCAGAAGTGCTCTCATCAACCCGGTCTAATAGAGAGAAAGGTTCCGATTATGACCAACAGTCAAAAAGTCTTCTGAAAAAACAAACATATAAATATGTGTCTTTGCACATGCTAATAATAAACATAACCTGTTTTAAAAATGAAAATATCCAGATGGCAAGGGAAAAACCTTTCTGTAACAGCAGATTATACATTGGCATTGAAAGACCTCAACAAGTGATTAACGTGAAGGATATGTTGTCAGGGTTGCTGTGTGTACTCTTTGCTGTTCACCATTACAATATTGTAGGAGCAAAAGCGAGTTTGAAGGACACGGCAGCTGAGCTTGTGAAAATATGAACTGCAAAATATGCATTTGAAATCATTTGTGTCAGACCACTCCGGTGGGTTGGCACCCTGCCCGGGATTGGTTCCTGCCTCGTGCCCTGTGTTGGCTGGGATTGGCTCCAGCAGACCCCCCCGTGACCCTGTGTTCGGATTCAGCGGGTTGGAAAATGGATGGATGGATGTGTCAGACCATGCAAAAGGACTGACATTACGAGAGCTGATAATGAGGAGCCACAGGGGATGCAGATTTCAAAATGACAGAATCAACAAATTGCCTAATAACACCACTAAAGCTGCACAGCATCCACCTTCTGACTACGCATCTAAACAAATAACACGTATGCACAGACCACAATGCTTATCTAAACTTTGCTGTTATTATACCATATAGTGGTGCAATAGTCAAAAAGACAGAAAGACACATAAGTATTTCTCAAATGCATGTAGCTGCGGTGGTCTAAATTTGTGTCTGTGTGTCTATCTCCTCAATCATTGCAACGTATAAATTAATCGTTAAGCTTCAGTTACCTTATGCTACTAGGCTTCTGAATAGATAACAGCAGTTTTATTATTTTATTTCCTTTCAACGTCAGGTCTTTTATTCAGTTTCCTTCACTCTCTCCCTGAACCCCAACAGTTCAGTTTAGTACACGGACTACAGGAATTAAGGGGATGTGTTTCAGAAAGAAGCCCGGTGGGTGGCAGATTTCGCCACTATTCACTACAATTTTTTTAACAGGTTGTCCCCAGACATGTTCTTGTGTGAAAAATCATAACTGGCTCAGTGAGACAAGACACTCCCCACCTTTTACTGGCGGCACTGGGTGGTTACAAAGATGCCAGCGTGTGTACGCAAGTGTCACAGGACAACTGAGCAGGTCTTTACTTGTCCCATGTGGGTTTGGACATGCTGCGCCACATCATGCAATCCCGCTGAATTAACAACTCATGCTCACACCGGCTCTTCCATGAACTTTAAGCAAGTTAAAATGATAAAAGCCTTTTCTTTACCTATTCTCTCAATAGTAAAACTGTACTCTCAAAGATGCTTTCTTTGCAAACGGTAATGCCTGTGGATGTTCACTAACACAATCACATTTAGCAGCCAACCATTCCACTACACAGCAAAGATTGTAGTCATAGGACTAAGCAACAATAGCACATACAAATGACATCGCTAAAAGTGCTCTACAGGATGAAGAGAGAAAAAAGACAAAATATAAATAAAATTAGGCAATACTAATTAACATAATAAAAGTAGTGTCTGATGGCCAGGGAGGACAGAAAGAAAAAAACTAAATCTGCAGGGGTTCAGAGGCCACGAGACCGCCGGCCCCCTCTGGGCATTCTACCTAACATATATGACCTCAATCAGTCCTCATGGTATTCAGGGTTCATATGGAAGAACTTGATGATGATGGTCGTGTGGACCTCTGGCCTTCAATCCATCAATGTAGGGACATCACGGTGCTTTAATCAGGTGGTGGGAAATTGGTTTAGAATCGACTTTAAAATTCTGCTTATGTTTTGTCACACACACACACGCTTAGGAAGCAGCCATCAAGTCATAAGGTGAGCGATATTTTGCGAGATGAGAGGTTGGTTATGTGCACTGATGTGTCTCTCTGTCTGCAGAAATAAAGAAGAAAAACCCTAATTTACCTACCTTTCTTCCTATCTCACACCATGTAACATCTGCAATGTCAGTTCCGACCATCTCCGATGACATCACTTCTGGCCATTCCAGATGATATCTCTTCCATTGTGTCACTTCCTTCTGCCATGTTTTTTATTTTCACTATATAAAAGCCATGATTCTGACTGAATGTGTCAATTGTGATCAATTTTTGATTTCTTTTTGACCTTATTTTCATCTTTTTTTTTTCTGTGGCTCCAAAATCTGTACTAACTCCAACTTTCTCTGCTGTTCTTTTTCTGTTTTTCTGTGGTGGCGATCAAGCAAGAAAATTTTGAGCCTAAAAACCTGGACCAAAGGTTATTCAGAAAAGTACAACAACAAAAACAGCATGTAAAAAATGTGTGTAACACTTCTGTATTATGTAATGAACACACTTAAATGAACAAATCCAAAAAACATAATTTAAAAGATTCCTTTTGCAGTGACAAATGAATACTTTGCTACAATCACTAAAATGAAGGAAAAAAACTCATCAATATTTTTATTTGAAATACATTTATAAACAATGAAACAACTTTAAAGTGCTTCTATTTAAGGTGTTAGCATAAAAAGTGAAAGCACTTATTGTGCATCACGTCACTTGTCTGTCTGTCCGCTTTCAGCTTGGACTACCGTATATACTCACTTATGAGTCGGATCTTGAAACCTGAAAAATCGATCATAAAATGAGAACCTGACTTATATGCCCATTAAAAATGCAACACTTATTTTTTTTTTTAATCTTCTTGCCTCTTCCAATCTCACATTAGTTTCTCAGACGCATTGAATTTTGTTGCAGCGGCGCAGTTACCAATTTCTTTCGCTACTTCAACAACGTTTAATTAAAACCAGCTTCATATTTTCTTCTGCTTGAACGCTCTATCGTAGATAAGGGATGCTCTTACGATAAAAGTGTATGAGGGTGTGAGATACAAAAAACACAAATCAGTGTAAATGTTGCTTCAGAATAGTTCGGGTATTACTGTGTGGTCACGTAGGCACAATACATAGTAAAAAAAAGGCCGTGTTAGGTGTTAGCATATCATCATCTCTTGGACCAACAGCATGAGTTTTCTGCATTCGATTTATACGACCGATATTATAAAGTAAATAACTCCTGACTAATGAGCTATTTGAGCTCAATATAAATAGTCTCTTCAGCATATAAAAGAAACTGGATATTATGGTTTTCAATGAAAATTTGCCTATTTCTGCATTTATCCACCATTTTGTTGATGTTACTGATTGTTTGGTCTTAGTAGAGTTCTATCTCTGCTTTCCCCTTTTGTCGGAATGTCTCAAATCTCAAAGACTTACCACTGTTTATAAGATATTGTAGTATATAACTTCTCCCCACGTTCCCTTCTACATTTATAACTTCAGGCAAATAGCCATACTTCAGACCAATGGGGCACACAATACCTTTCGCACCTACCCCCAAAACCATTTGCTCAGCTGATGCTTGCCAGCTCGGTAGATTGGCTTTCCTGAGGGGGTTGATTGAGAGAGTCCTGCAGAGAAACACTTGTCAAACTTATTTTAGGCACTTCCCCCCACCATGTTGTAAAATTACAAAGACCTAAAAATGGTATGAGATTCTTAACCATCTAACCACTGCTGTTCTTATCAATAACATAACACTAATATTACTCCTCCCATATCTGCACCAGGGCATCACTGAGCTCCTGGACAGCCTCAGGTGCAACCTGGCGGCGTCAGCTGGACTGAAACATAATGTCCCAAAGGTGTTCTATTGGATTGAGGTCGGGCGAGTGAGTGTGGGGGCCAGTCAATGGTATCAATTCCTTCATTCTCCAGGAACTTCCTGCATACTCTCGCCACATGAAGCCGGGAATTGTCGTGCACCAGGAGAAACCCAGGACCCACTGCACCAGCATAGGGTCTGGCGATGGGTCCAAGGATTTCATCCCGATACCTAATGGCAGTCAAGGTGCCGTTGTCTAGCCTGTAGAGGTCTGTGTGTCCCTCCATGGATATGCCTCCTCACACCATCACTGACCCACCACCAAACCAGTCATGCTGAAAGATGTTACAGGCAGAATAACATTCTCCATGGCTTCTCCAGACCCTTTCACGTCTGTCACATGTGCTCAGGATGAACCTGCTCTCATCTGTGAAAAGCACAGGGCGCCGTCCTGGTATTCTATGGCAAATGCCAATCGAGCTCCACAGGGCCGGGCAGGGAGCACAGGGCCGACTACAGGATGTTGGGCCCTCAGGCCACCCTCATGAGGTCTGTTTCTGATTGTTTGGACAGAGACATTCACACCAGTGGCCTGCTGGAGGTCATTTTGTAGGGCTCTGGCAGTGTTCACCCTGTTCCTCCTTACCCAAAGGAGCAGATACCGGTCCTGCTGATAGGTTAAGGACCTTCTACGTGCTTGTCCAGCTCTTCTAGAGTAACTGTCTCCTGAAATTTCCTCCATGCCCTTAAGACTGTGTTGTGAGACACAGCAAACCTACTGCCAATGGTACATATTAATGTGCCATCCTGGAGAAGTTGGACTACCTGTGCAACCTCTGTAGGGTCCAGGTATCACCTCATGCTACCAGTAGTGACACTGACTGTAGCCAACTGCAAAACTAGTGAAACAAAAGATGAGGAGGGAAAAATGTCGGTGGCCTCCACCTGTTAAAACATTCCTGTTTTGGGGGTCATCTCATTGTTGCCCCTCTAGTGCACCAAAGCAGCTGAAACTGATTAACAACCCCATCTGCTACTTAACTAATCAGATCAATAGTCCAGAAGTTTCACTGACTTAATGCTTTACTCCGATTAAAAAGGGTTCCTTTAATTTTTTTAAGCAGTACATAAATCCAATATGGCCTTTGAAGCTGATAGTTGTTAACTACATATACATTGACACCCTTATAGTGTAAAATACCAGGTAGCAAGAAATGAAGATTTCATCCCCTAAACACAGATCACAAAACTCTGATTTATCCCCATTAGTATTAACGTTTAAATGTTCCAGTGAAAGTTTGTTTGGGTTGCAAGGAACAGCTAATCAGAATTTGACTCACTGCTGCTGTTTATTTCAGAATTCTTCCTACACATCCTCAAAATTCGACTGCTTCGAAACTGCAATTCTCCATTGCCTCTTTACTACAGGAAGAAGCATAATATTCACCACAATCTATTCTGCATTATTCCATGAAGTAGATGTCTTGTATACAAATTGTACCAATTTTGTAATCTTGCATGGAAAAACAGGAATTTCTCACAAGATCAAATAAAGCAATAGCATGTCATAAATTAAATTTAAAAACTCATCTTCATAATTTAACTTAGCAAAATCAGAATCTGTGCAATTAGCAAAAAGGTTAACAAGGAGTTGTTATAATGCAGCTACTCAATATCCCTCCATTGTAATGTTTTGTACTGAAGCAAATAATTAGCTGACAATACAAAGCATGTAAATCCAGAATTAGAATAAAAGCAGCAGCATTCTTCTATAGATGAACATCTGTATAGATACACACCAAGTGACTCATGAGCTTCTCTTCATTTTCCTTCTTTTCTTTCACTTTTTCTTCTCTCTCTCAGCTGAAAGTTTGTTTATCCTGGAAGTTCATAGATGGTTCATCAGAATTTTAAGTTTAATTTTCCTCTGCCTGTATACAAAGGATAATGATTTGTGAAAATCATTTCATAGGAAATACTTCTAAATGCATGAATACAGTAAAATAAGATTTGCAGAATCAAATTTTCCCCCTCTGCCTTCTGTAACCTAATGAAATGTATGCTGATATATCCTCAGTTGCTTTTAAATGTACAACATTTATACAGAGACATGCATATCAACATTATAAATATGGGAAGAACAAGGTGGGACCAGCCTCACCATAGGTCATCGGATTACTGGTAACAAAATGATGACGTGTGTAAATTTAGATGATATCAGACTTAAGCAGATTGCAGTGTAACCAACATGCAGATGGACCCATACTCAATTCTCCAAACACTGTGCAAGTGTACATGGCAGTGTGTGTGTGTGTGTGTGTGTGTGTGTATATAAATGGGTCTATGAGGACAGCTGCCCCATGCTGGAATTACTCCTGCTTTGGTACTAGCTGCCTGTGAGTATATAATAAAGAAAGCAGAACTGAAGGGAAATGAATGAGACTGACACCCATGATATTAGACCCTACTTACCTTATGTGTTATGCTTTGAAATTAAGACTAACAAAAAAAGTTAGATTTTTTTTTTTACTTCAAAACACCCACATTTCATGGTGCTAACCACAAAGAACTACTCAATCTTGACATTATGCAGTTTTACACACTGAAGTGGAATATACAAAGAGTGATACTCTATTTTGTGCTTTCATACTACATGAAAATTATTCTTTCTCACAGCCACCTCCAAGTGCTTAAGGCTATTAATGTTGATTTATCTTTTTGAAAGACTCTATTATCAAAGAAAAGGAAAGAAGCATATTGTCAGAAGAAGAAATTTCTAATGCAGCAGAAACACAGAAGCATGGGAACATCTCTTATTTGTTGCTGAGTTCTTAGTACTTCAGTAGTAACTGGGTGACTTAGTTTGAAGAAAAGGTCCAAAGCTTGGGCAGCTGGATGAATGCCCAGCTGCAAAGTTAGCATGTTCTGACTGTGTACTCGTGAGTTTTTATCTCGGTCCTTCTGGTTTCCTTCCACATCCTAAAGATGAGCATTCAGGGACTGAATATTGAATCAGTGAGTGTAGACATGTGCATGAGAGCTCCATCTGATGACTTTTCATTTACATTTTGCTAAATTAAAACCTCTGCTGATTTAATCTCTCTTCATAATAAAACTATAGCACACATTCTGAAAGAGGAACTTAAGATACAGTATGTACAGTCTTTTAAAATAATTTTTTCTCAATAGAACTGTCATATTACAATAAAAACAGTTTGTTACCTTAAAATGGCAAGACATTTAACTTGTTTAATATACTAACGAAAGCTAAAGCTCATAACTTTGATCTTGTTTAAGACTAGCATGCCCTGTAAACTGCATTAGCTCCTGAAAGCTTTTATAAAAAGCATTAAAGGTTCAAACGTCTTCTTCCAAACAGTTAGCCTAGATAATACAACATTAAAAACTGGGCTCTCGTATTCAAGAAGCAAAGGTGAGCACAATAAAAATGGTCACAAAAGCTCAAACTCCTTTAGTTTCATGGGATTTAACTGTGCCATTCTTTTCTGGAGTACTTGCTTGAAGGTCTAGCAGCTTTTGTCTGTGATGTTCCTGCTTTTCCTGGAAAGCCTGTTCATCTAAAGAACGTCTTATTGTAGTTTTCAGTTCTTCAATGCCAAAGCCACTAGATGCTGATACAGGAATAATGTGGCTAAACTTCAGAAGACTTTTGGGAATCATATCTTCAGGTAGCAAATGCACAAAATCTGTTGCAAAAAAAAAACCAACAACTTTTAGTAAATGTCTCTGTACAAGACACACTCAGGCATATTATATAAAATTTAAGTACAAAGAACTATTGTACAAAATTGTATCCATTCGTCCCTCCTATTTTTGAACACACTTATCAAAACATGAGGGACTTGGGGAGCCAGTCAGTCAGGCAAAGCCCACACTCAGTTATGTAGCTGCTTTTCGTTCATAGAGGGGGCAGTATGGCATCACAAAAACAACCTAACACGCATATCATTACATTATATGGACTTTCAACCAATGAATTATCTTCAACATAAGACCTCAATTCCAGTGATTTGCATTTCCTGCCACATTTTTAAATCACAGGGTCAGTTACGTACCTTCAATTTTAATAGTGTTTCGTAACTTTTCATTTTTGTTATAATTTTGTTATAAATAATTAATTATTCTAATATACATTGTAATGCCAATAAACTTATTCATGTGGTGTTGGAATTGTCACACAAAAAATTTTAAATTACTAAACGTACGAAACAGCGAAAGTGCTTCAATTATTGCTCAGTTTACGGAATATGAAGAAAAACAGTGACTAATACAAAGCATGATGCCGACAAAATCGAAAAACGTGTCAATTAATGTTAATGCTATTCTGTATTGTAATTTTCTTATAAAATTCTGTGATATTATGTTTTGTTGCAGCTTGTGATGTGCTGTGCAGGAGCAGAAAAGGTGGAATGAATACTGTAAGTGATGGGACTGGCTGAAGGGGTTTTGCTCTGTAAGTGGAGGACACATCTCTTAGGAAATGAGTAACAGGAGAAGTTAGGAGGAAAAGGAAGGTGCTGTGGAAGGAAGTTTTGAGTAGGGAGTCAGGAGACAATAAGCAGGAGTGTTGGCAGTATAGAGACAAAAAGAAAGTAAATGGCAAGAGATAAATTAACTGGTAAGGAAAGCTTTGTTTATTATTTTGGAGGTGTGCTCCATAACCCAAATAAGACGGCACTGTTTGTTACAGAGTGAAGACTCCAAGTAAAACAAAGAAAACTCCAGTACCTCCGAGTTGTATTAGAATATCGTCGTTACAATATTATATGATTTTAATTTTGTTAATACTATATTATATTTTGTTAATATAGTTTTTTTTTGTAAATAAATACAACTATTTGCTAAACTAATCTACTGTATATCATTTTTAAAGTAGCTGTTCTATTATCCATCTTTTTTCTTATCCGTAACGGCCTCAGTCCCAACTCCTGATGGATAATCGAGGTTTTGCTCTAAGTGCTAAATAGACAACATGATTAAACACTTACTAATAACTACACATAAACATAAACACATAAAAACTAACAGTGCCTCGGTTAACTGGCAGCAACATGATGTGTTTTATTCTTCAGCAGAACCCAGAGACTTAACTAACAATAGAAATTAGTTACATAGCAACACTGTTTATTAATATAGAAAAAAAAAACAAAACACAACAAACAATGAATGAATTCACAAAGGTTTCTTCTGTGTAAAATACCAGCAGATCTATTGCATAAGACAGACAGAAACAGACCCACAGGATGATGTGCACACCCTTCAGCTTTTCTGCTTGTGCATATGAAATATCAATAATTCACCTCTGCAAGTATAAACTAGCCTTCAAATGCCATTCACCCAATACTCTGAATGTTAGAAATTCTACTGCAGACAGTGCAAGGCTTTCAAAGATTCTACGTATTTATAGGCATTCGGGAAGGTGTGATTATATTCAGGCTTTTGAACATCTACATATATAATTCACTAAGGGCACGCAAGACAGTGAGCAAGCAAGACAAAGAGCGCATGCAAGACAGACAGCCACGCCCGCCAACTCACAGAGCCCCGCCTGCCAATTCTAAGACCATGAGATACGCTCGACAGAGCCCCGTCCGCCAACTCTAAAGGCAAGCAAGACGGAGAGCACACGCAAGACAGAGAGCCACGCCCGCCAACTCTAAGACCATGGGATGTGCACGACAGAGCCCCGTCCGCCATCTCTAATCCTACTTCCGCGTCCACCGTCGCTCTCGATTAAACAGCAATAATTAGCAAACAAAGATAACTGGCAGTAACAGTGCATAATTCACAATTGGTATGCCAGTTTGAAAAGATAAGTTTTGAAGGTAGTTTTAAAATGTGTTATTGAATCGAGCTGATGTATATGAGAGAGAAGAGAATTCCCAAGTTGAGGAGCACTATGAGAGACACTCGAGCTCACATAGCACAGAGTTTGATGTGTGGTACAGAAAGTACATCTGCAGATGAGAATTAGAGTGAGCGAGAGGTGTGTCAGTCTGTAGGAGATCTTTAAATGTTAAGAGTGGTATTTATTATTGTATTATGTAGTTAACAGGGAGCCAGTGAAGTTGAGAGAGAATACGTGTAGTATGTTCAGTGGATTTAGAACAGCAGGTTATTATCCTGGCAGCAGAATTTTGAATAAATTGTAAGCGATGGATAAGTTTTTGTGGGATGACAGATAGAATACCATTACAGTAATCTATACGTGAGGTGACTCGGGCATTAACCAATACTTTAGTACTGTGTTGCGTAAGAACAGGACAAAGTCTAGAAATGTTTCGGAGTTGGAAAAAAGTAGTCCGAGAAATGTTACTTATATGGGAGGAATTATTTAATAATAATAATTATTATTATTTAATAATTGCCATTATTAGTGTATAAATGGATATAAATAATTGCATGTAAACGATTCACCATAAATCTGTTGTATGCAAACGATACTGTTTAAAATGTTATTGTTTTTTCATCAGAAAACCCCATTTCCACGTCTACCTGTATTAGTTTAAATGGCACTTTTACCACTCGCAATAGGACGGACGTGCTGACTTATCGTGTCGACTGGGCAACACAGTGAATGCGGCCTCTGTCTATATATGTCTATGTTTTCCGTAGCCTGTTACAGGAAGGTACTCTCTCGACCATTGGCACTGGTTTCGCTCCTTGCTATTTTCGTTATACTGCGACGGTGGTTTCCTAAGCCTTTGTTATACTGAATTCCTTTCTCACCGTTATCCGTTCCTATTCTTACACCGCCGTATGCTATGGTGGACTTCGGCTAGTTTTTAATATTTGTATCAAGTCACGTTGGGGAGCATACACTGGTACAGTGCGTTGCTGCACCCACTACACGGCGAAACGACTCAGGATCCCGGTTTGCAACCCCCCAGGCAAACACACGTCCCACCATCCAGAAATGACCCCCTATCTGCCGCAGCCAGGTGTTATGCGGGTGACCCCTTGGCCTGATCCAGCCACTCTGGTCTCCAACAATGAGGATCTTACCTGCTGGATCACCCTCGGGGAAACACGCCACATGACCGTAGTGCCATAACTGACGCTCCCTCACAATGCAGGTAATGTGCCTCATTCGGGACTCCTTGAGCAACTGCACATTCGACTCAAAGTCAAACCAATGGTACTCAAGGATTTTCCGGAGAGACACAGTACCAAAGTCCAGTCTTCGTCTCACTGGATAGCGTCCATGTCTCGCAACCATATAGCAAGACAGGAAGCACCAGTACTCTAAAGACTTGAACCATCGTCCGTTTGCATAGATATCAGAAGTGCCACACACCCCTTTCCAACGACCTCATGACCCCCATGCTCTCCCAATCCATCTACTGACTTCATAGGAAGACTCACCATAGACATGAATGTCACTGCAAAGGTAAGTAAACCTCTCAACAAGGTCAACACTCTCTCTGCAAACAGATACACTGCTGATGGCTGTGCCCAAGAGGTCATTAAAGGCCTTTATTTATATCAACAGAGGAAAATATTAAAAGTATTTAATTACACCATACATTATACAATAAATTGAAACAATAGAAAGTTATATACCTTGTGGATGCTTTAGTTGGTCTAAAAGGTCTTTCAGTTTTAACTCTGCATCTGGCAGATCCATTTTGTTCACAACAAGGAGGGAAGGTTTTGAAAGGAGATCTTCTTTATACAGTTCTATCTCCTAAACACAGGCACGTATTAAATGATTAAAGACTAGTTACTAAAATAAAATAAATGAACATATGTTCTTTAGAAAATCTGCACAAAATTAATTTCCCATAGGTTAAAGGTGCAGAATTCTTTCTCTTGAAACATAAGGCGAGAGAAATGTGAATGTAACCCCTTAAATTTGTAATTTCTACTTAAAAACAGTATGTACTGTATTGAAATTCTTGTACCTCACTTACTATAAGCAAAATGCAACAATAAATGAAACAAAATATAAAATGACAAAAATGAAGGGTTTTATATTGGCACAAGGAGACATCTATTATATGCAAATCTATGACACTATGCAATGTTCCAAAAAAAAAGAAAATTATATTATATATATATATATAATATATACACCAAGTTGTGACAGAAAAGTAATGAGACTGGCAACACTGCAAGCGATCTGGCAACGCTGCGCTGTTGTCCTTGATAGAGCACGTGTCAGTACCCTCCCATAGCTCAGTGCGAGTTTCAACTCCTTCCGTTAACTACGTGATTTTTGTGACTTCTATTAGCGAAGTTGTGTTTTTGGTTGTGCGTCACGCAAAATGGAACAGCGGAATTTGGAACAACGTTGTGCCATTAAATTTTGTTTTAAGCTTGGAGAATCGGCAAGTGTGACGCTTGAAAAGTTAAAACAGGCCTATGGGGAACATTCTTTATCCCGAGCTCAAGTTTTTCAGGGAGGCCTTCAACTTCGAAAACCAATGAAAACATAGAACGTGTGAACACTCTTGTGAGATCAGACTGTCGTTTAACATTAAGAATGTTGAGTGAACAATTAAATTTGAACAGATTTACCGTTCATCAAATTTTGACTGAACATTTGCACATGCGAAAGGTCTGTGCCAAAATGGTGCCGAAAAACCTCACAATTGAGCAGAAGGACAATCGAAAAAACGCATTCCTGTGGTTCCCCAGCCCCCTTATTCACCTGACCTCAGTCCGTGTGAGTTTTTTCTTTTTCCTAAACTGAAAAATGTCCTCAAAGGACGTCATTTCGGGACTTTAGAAAACATCCAGAAAAGTGTAACGGACATGCTGAAGACCATACCGGTTGAAGACTTCCAGCGCTGCTACCAACAACGTCTCCATCGGTGTGTAGCTGCCCAAGGGAACTACTTTGAAGGGGATAACATTGATGTTTGAAAAAAAATAAAAACTTTGGTAAATAAAAAATCAGTCTCATTACTTTTCTGCCACACCTCGTGTGTGTGTGTGTGTGTGTGTATATATTTAAAAAAAATGTCAATATAAAGAAACAATATGCAATGCAAAAATATACCCTTTCAAAAGCAAATTACAATGATGATAGACAACAAACCAATCATTCTGTTTATTAGCCATTTATGACCGGCATCCTACATCTGGGGTGTGCATTAAATTGGTGATGATGCCCACCATATCATAAATGTGAGATCAGTTCATGTCTGTGGAGTCTGGAAATTATACACATGGGCTTTTATTTAGCAACTGCTTTTGTATTGTGCAATCACATTTGACAGTTTGCCAGCAAGTTTAAGTCATTCATAGTATTATCGTGCAAATTATCTTTGAAGATGCATTTTGTTTGACTATTGACTAGTGAAAACTAGTGAATGTTCTATTTAAGTATGAAATATTACTCAAGCTGAGCACTTCTCTAAAATAAATTAAAAAAAAAAAACTCACTATAAATGTATGCCAGGAAATTTAAATGCTTCATCTGGATTCAATCTTCTTACATGATTTACATGAAATTATTTTTAATTTCTTGAAATATACTAATTTTGTCACTATGGCTCTTTTTGTGCACTAAATGATGTTCTATTAAATGATATACAGTAATCCCTCGCTATATCGCGCTTCGACTTTCGCAGCTTCACTCTATCGCGGATTTTAAATGTAAGCACATCTAAATATATATCACGGATTTTTCGCTGGTTCGCTGCTTTCTGCGGACAATGTGTCTTTTAATTTATGGTACATGCTTCCTCAGTTTGTTTGCCCAGTTGATTTCATACAAGGGACGCTATTGGCGGATGGCTTAGAAGCTACCCAATCAGAGCATGTATTACATATTAACTAAAACTCCTCAATGATATAAGATATGCTTCCAGCGCGGTGCTTGATTGTTTGCTTCTCTCTATCTTTCTCTTTCTCTTTCCCCGACGGAGGGGGTGTGGTGTGAGCAGAGGGGCTGCTTGCACAGAGGACACGGACGCTCCTCTACAAAATGGCACTTTATCGTGGTGCTTCTGTATACTTAAAAGCACGTATTGATTTTTGATTGTTTGCTTTTCTTAGCAAGCGCTCTCTCTGACATTCTCTGCTCCTGACGGCGCTCCTTTATGACGGCGCTCCTTTGAAGATAAGATATGTTTGCATTCTTTTAATTGCGAGAAAGAACTGCCATCTCTGTCTTGTAATGGAGCACAGTTTAAACGTTTGACTAAAGGGTGTTATTTCATGTCTAGAGGGCTCTAATAATGTTAACAGGATGGGAGAGTTTATAAGGGCTTAAAATAAATAAAAATAACCATACAAACATATGGTTTCTACTTCGCGGATTTTCACCTATCGCGGGGGGTCTGGAACACAGTGGATTCAGAACAGCAGGTTATTATCGCGGAGGCGATCGAGGAGGGATTACTGTACTGTTACTTAAAGTAACAGTAAAAAAATCCTCTTTATGAAATACAATTAAGTTAAAAATTGATATGGACTACTTGTGCATCAGCTAAAAATGTCTTTGTGTACTGCCGAACTAGATTTGGGAATTACTGTTCATTTTTTATTCCTGAAAATCTCTCTCTCCCCAATTCTGTTGCTCTCTCTGTTTTCACTCAACCTAATAGTAAGGTTTTATGGCTTACACATATACGGTAAGATTTAGAAAGAGGGGAAATTTTTTTAATCTTCATATTCAGACATATTCATGGTATAAAATGATAGTCTGTTTTTCTAAATCCTACAAAAAAGCAAAAAAAAATCCCCCCCTCTAGGTTACAGTAGAACCTGAACTCTAGAATAGTTATCAAAGTACAATTGGAACTGCGCCATTCATGAAAGAAGAAACAAGTAACTGACTTTTGTCTGTGCTTATGTGCCGACAACTGGAGGTGAGGAGAGTGCTGGAAGGTGCTCCCACTGATGACTCTACCCAAGTGAGCTTTAAAATCCCTCAGTGGAACTAAAAATACACTGAGATCTGGAAGAGGTGATTGGGAGGAACAGTCTACCCAAACTAAACTAAAGTGGTGTTTGGTTATTGGACTTCTGTTCTAGTCACAGTTTGTTCATAACAAACACCATGCTTGAGCATAATAAGGGTGTTCACAAGTGGGATGGAATGTTGCCTCAAATGGAAGAGTTTAAAGATCTCGGGATATAGATAACAAGTGAGTGATAAAGAGGATGGGAGATCAACAGACAGATCGTAAAGGCATCCACGTCATGCAGATATTGCACCAGTGATTGAAGTGAAGAGGGAGAGGAGTCAAAAGGCTATGCTCTCAGTTTACTGGTTCATCTACATTCCTATCATCTCTTATGGTCACAACATTAAAGACCTGCATCACAGATTTAAGTGGCAGAAATAAGTTTCCTTTGCAAGGTGAGAAGCGTACATATTTGGGAGGAGCTCAAATTAGAGCTGCTGCTCCTCCTCTGCATTGAAAGGAGCCAGTTGTGGTGGTTTGGACATCTGAATAGGATGCCTCCTGGATGTCAAGACAGGAGGAGACCTCGGGCAAACCCAGGACACACTGGAGAGTTAAAGTCTCTCAGCTGGCTTGGGAACGGCTTGGTATTTCCCTTGGAGGCGTGAGGGCATCTTTGGTTAGACTGCTGCCCCCATGGACCAGGCAAGGAGCAGACAATTGGCAGAAAATGGATGGATGAGACCTTCCAACAAGCATGGATCTTGATTTTCCATTGGCCAAATACAGTCAAAAACATGTACTGTTGCTACATGATTTCTGTCATTTGCTGGGTCTGTTCAATAGTTTGTTAGTTGTTGTCATTTTACATAATTGTGAGTTGTTCCATGTCTAAAAGTAATCACTCAATGAAACACTAAGATGACAAATAATTATAGCTGCCAACCCTTTGCGGTGGAGGCTTCCTGTTTATGATGAATGTTAACATTGCTGATAAAATTCTAGTAATCAACTCACAGTTCCACACAAAAGCATTTTCTCTGAGTTTTACCTGGAAAATATTTCACATCTTCCGAGATTTTATTTTTTTTCTGGCTCATTCACATTCATGCCATCATTTCAGTCTTTTTTTCTGCATTCACTTTATTTCAAGGATATAGACAAGCTTCAGTACTTAAAAACATCTTAGTTGATGTTCCATCCCTGCCTTTGTGTGTGTTTAGTTTATGATTTTTTTTTGTTTTTATGCTTTGTTTATAATGTTTATTTGGCAGGGAATTAAGGGAGTATCGTTTTCCAGTGTATGCAAATATTTGTTTTTGTTTATTAACTCACTGTATATTTTGGGCACCTTCTATAATTTATGTTCATATTCATTTTTCATCTTTACATTTTGTTACTTACAGTCTTTGAACTATAGAATCGGGGACAGAGTTTAGGAAATCTGTTGTAAGTAGAGTTCTATGTTGACTTGGCCTAGCCAGAGTTTATTCCATGCCTTAGGCCTGAAGTGTAGCGGCAAGGCTAGGCATTTTTCAACCAGTCATTACAAACTGAAATGATAAGCAATAATGGTCTTCTGAACACATTCTTTAAAATGAGTCATATAAGTTCTATCAGGATTTTCAAGATTTTAAAATTTTTATCTTCAATTTTCCTGTACAGCATTCAGTTTCTAATAAACAACATTTCCATTACCAATACGTCTATATTCTTCACTGTGTGAAATGGCTACACACACATTTGCTTTCATGTGCTTTACTTTCTTATTTACATGAAAACCCTCCCTAGTTTTAAGGCTTTTTCACATTTTCATTGACTCCCTGTAGACCCCATTTTATAGCGTAAGCATAGGCACTCTATTTTTTTAATTTATGAAACTACTTCACTTAAGAACATAAGTACCTTCTGCAAAGTGCTGCATACCATTATAGTGAAAAAATAACTTCAATGTGAAAAATACATAACGTATCCTTTATGAGAATTATTTTAACTTTCAGGCAAGAGTTTTGATTAATTCAGAATCATGTAACTACTGGGACAATAGGATGCAGTATATACTATGTGCATGTAAAATGGTATTGTCAGAAAATATGCAAATACAGGAATTTATCAATACTGCTAACCTGGAAACATGGTCATAACAGAATACTTTGTTATCCTTCTCACATTCTGACGTTTGTAAGATAATGTGCTTTAATTAATTCCTTTTTTTTTATTGACTCCGACTTATAATGAATAATATACTTAATTACAATGAATTGAGAAAACAATATTTATTAATGACAGTGGTAGTAACCCTTAAATTATAAACATGGTTTATAAAGTAAAATGAGTATTTTATCATTGTGCTATACTTGTTAGTTGGGCAAATGTGTGGTAATCTTAAACATGTCATAAATAATTTAGTAACTTTAAAGTCAAAGTATAAACAGCTTGTCAATGTACCATCTCAACAATAAACACACAGACCTAAACTTCGTATACCCTTGTTCATGTCATTTACACTATAGGAAATCAATTATGTACATATACATTGTTGTATTTTCAACATTTAATTCAATGCATTTCCCTAGCTATTACATCATCTATATTACCTTTGTTAACAGCATCACTGTTTCAAAGACTGTTCTGAATTGTGTCTTGTAAGAGAGCTGAAATCCATTAATGTCAACCTAAAAATAAAAACCAGAAAGTGATACAGTATCTGTAGGCATATATCTCAGGTGCCTATAATGTACTCACATTTTTTGTTATACACAGTTTATTTAATTTGGCATTTTCATACTTAACAGAAAAAGTTGCTAAGTTAATATGACACACCTAAATCATCACTGGTGCAGCCAATTTGTTTTACAAGTCACATAATAAGTTAAATGGAGATCACCTGTCTGCAGTCAATGGGTTTCAATTGACATTAGTATAAATGTACCATATCTGCAAGGTTCAACTTGAGGCAGGAACATGGCCTAACCTACTCAATAAAGACAAAAGAACATTCCAAGCAACTCAGTGAAAGTATGATTGAAAAACACAAGTCAGGGAATGAATATAAGTAACTGAATATCCTTTGGAATATAATTTAATCAATCATTCAGAAATGCTAAGAGTGTTGCACTGCTGTAAATCCTGCCTAGAGTAGGCCACCCACAAAAGCTGAGTGACAATGCCAGAAGATGACTAGTCAAGGAAGCCACCAAAAGACATACTACAACTCTGAGGGTGCTGCAAGCTACAGTGGCTCAGGCTGGAGAAACTATGCATGTAACCGCAGTTGTCACAGCTTTATGAGAGCTCTATGAGAGAATGGCAAAGAAAAAGCCACTCAAGAAAAAAACATGCATAACATCTCAGCTATAGTGTGCCAGAGGGCACATGGGAGACTCTGAAGTCAGCTGGAACAAAGTTTTATAGCCTGATGAGACTAAAATTAAGCTTTATTGACAAACAAAACATCATGTTTTTCATAAGCCAAACACTGAACATCATCATAAACATACCAACCCCACACTGAAGCATGGTGGTGGCAGTTTCATGTTATGTGGCTACTTCTCTGCAGCAGACCCTGAAAGGCTTGTGATGGCTGTGTTTTACCGAGCCTTTGTAATTTCACCTGATAAAAACAGAATGTCTGACTGGCAGCACATGACCAATGCAAGGTTTTGGTTCTCTCTAGATTTAGCGATTTATGGGTTATTAGCTTAGTAATTACAGAGTACAGCCTAGAATACATTTCATACAGCCAACAAGTACTCCTGGATAATGGATCTCAAGGTACAGGTAGTGTTTTTGAAATTGTTCTATTATATCAATAGGGCCTACCATATGAGTTTTTCTAAGAGTTTGTGCATGATGGTAGCAACAAGACCATAAACAGGGAAAACAGAGCTAATCTGAAGTTAAACCTTCATCAACCATCATACTGGATGGAACATAATGGATGAGCTTTGATTTTGGATCGCATCACAAAAAAGGATTATGGAATGAAAGATCATGATTATATAGAAACGATGTAACACCACCACTTAAAACATAATTGAACTAGACAGCCAGAGCATCTTCAGTATGGGCAGGATAACAAAGAACTCTGGAAAGTCCAAATGTGGAGTGAGGAACTGTAAACAAAGCCTGATGTACAGACATAGTCATTGTTCCGTCAATCTGGAATGAGCTTCACCATGATGACGAGTCTCATGCAATCTCCAGCAGTGATGCATGTTCTGCACAAAGTAGGCTGAATGTAAACAACAGGACACAATGGATGAGCTGGCTGTGTGTTCAGTGCTTCTGCTGGGCAACTAGCTGAGGCCTTCACTGACATTTTCAACCTGTCCCTTGCCCAGACAGTTGTTCCTACTTGCTGATAGTCATCAAACATCATGTCTTTACCAAAACTATCTGATACATTTACCTTGAATGATTTTGTCCTGCTGTTTTCTCCCCAAATATTGTGACATGTTTTGAGAAGCTGTTTCTAGACCATCTCAAAGGTTCTCTCTTCCCCATCCCCAAAGCAGCTGTACTCCTTGAGTGGGCACAGCTGAGAGGCATACTTAGGATGTACAAATTACAAGCAGCAGGTTCTGCCTCTCAGGTAAACGAACAATTGCCTGTCTTACTGTTTATACTCATGAGTGAGCTTATCACACAGCTTAATATGCCCCTTACATCCAGTCTTTGGGAATTAAGTCAGTTGTTCAATGAGCAGATTATCTGTGAATAAGTTTACTGCAAGGCTGTGTGTGCTGCTGGTTACGTTTCACAACTTGTGTGCAAAAAGGCACAAAATAACTGAAAACGGGGCCAAAGTCCATAGTGTGTAGTGCTATTCTTCACCGTTTGTGACAGCTGCTATATATTTATCCATAACAAACCTAGTTTGTTTTTAAGAAAATATACAGAAGTCGCTAAATGAAAATTAATTGAAATTTAGTTGAAAACAAAAAAATGTGGGTTTTAAATGTTTGTTTGCATCCATGAAACTGACTTAAGCCAAGAACTAGCTGCATAATTTCATTCAGAACTAGCCAGTTACATCACGTTCTGTATTTTTCCTACCTCTGTTTGTGTTAATATCATTTACTGTACTTGAAATCACTCAACTCTGCATATTATTGTTGATTATACTTTACTAGTTGCACACTGAGTTGCCCCTGTCAAACCCCAGCTTTATTTACATTTTTTTTTCTTTTGAAAAACTTAAATTTTGAACTTTGATTTCAATTATGTTGGTTTTTATATTATTTTCAACTTACATCCACTGTTTAAAACGGTAGAAAGCTGGTTATTAAATATAACTTTCTTGCAGGACAGCCTTTGCAACTTTATTTTGACCATAATAATGGATAAAACTTCCAGTTAGAAAGGATGCACTCTGAAAGGATTATCTTGTATTTTTTATTTAAATTAGATAAACCTTATTGAGATGGACTCTACAAATTTCACCTGTCACCAATCATTGTTTTGTGCATAAGATTGGTAACATGGGTCCTGTGCAACCAGTGAATAGCAACTAAGAGACATTCTCAGTGTAATGAGTGATATTAAATATAACCAAGCGACATTCCTCTAGCACTTTGCAGATGTTCTGTGGGTGACTCTTGTCAAAAAATTGTCAACAAGGGCAGCAAATAACTTCCTTTTCCACATCTTGATGGACAAACAAATGTACCAGCTGGACTTGAGACAGGCCTTAAAAATAAACTATCATCTATTCTATCAAGTTCCTTGCCCTAAAAAGCTATAGAGCACAAACCAAAAAAATTCAACAGTCAGGTCAAATTACAGAAGATAGATAGACAATGCCATTCAGATTTATGTATAATTAATGACAAAGAATCAAGGGTCAAAACTAGACTGTTCAAAGATGAATTCTTTCTCATTCAGAGTCTTTCACTCAAACCCTCAGAGTATCTGAGATCATATCCAAATATGAGGTATTTGTAAGAGCCAATCTTAGAAAGTTAATGCTTTAAGTTAAACTCATATTAGTATGTTGTACTAGGCAGTTGTTGAAAGCTTGACTGCAGCCATCAAGACAAGCTAACTCCTCCACGGCCCAAAGAAGGCAGTTACCTTTGTTAAAGCGGGACAGCAATCCCAGGCAAAGGAAGTAACAACAGGCCTCTTCCACACAGCCTCTGACTGGCTGCAGGGTGACTTGGGAAAACAGCTCAAGTTCCCGCAGCAAATTATAACACCACCACTCCGGCCAGACATGATCATTACCTCTGAAGCCTCAAAACAGCTGATCATGCTGGAACTGACAGTGCCCTGGGAAGAGCGTATTGAGGAAGCTAGTGAGAGGAAATGCGCCAAGTACCAGGAGCTGGTGGAGGAGTGCAGTGGCAGAGGCTGGAGGGTACTCTATGAGCCCATAGAAATTGGTTGCTGAGGATTTGCAGGATGTTCACTCTGCAGAGTCCTCACACGGTTGGGCACAACAGGAGCGGCCAAGAAAAGGGCCATTAAATCCACAAGTGAAGCCGCAGAGAAAGCCTCAAGATGGCTTTGGATGAAGAGGGCTGATCCAAGGATTGCTACTGGGATACAAGTTGAGGAGTGATCAACCCCGGCTGGGTCGCCTGAGCGATGTTGCAAGACCCGAAACGCCAGATGACCTCAGGATACATCACTGATGATGTGTCCTAGTGCATCCAGGTGATGTTTCTTATATAGTGTGCTTAATTTGAACAGAATATTTTTCTTTCATAGCCATAGACAATGGTATAGCCTTTTACCCTCTGTAAGTTAATATGAGATAGAACTTTCTTGCTACATCTTTAATCTTCTTCTTTTTTTTTGGCTGCTCCCGTTATGGGTTGCCACAGCGGATCATCCAAAATTGTTGTCCGACAGTACAGTGCGTTAATTGTGTCAGCTGTTGTTTAGAATAGGTCTCAGTGCTAACTGGGACTGAAAGACCCATATGCAGTATGAAAATGGGATAGGCATACAGTTTTATGGCCATTTAGAAATAGTTCAGCTGTATAAGCAAACTTAAAGAAATGAAATAAAATTTATAAGCTTTAAACAGAGTTTTTATTAAACAATAACTTTTTGTTTTCTTTGCAATACCAATCTTTTCTCTATTTTTCTGTGAACTGTTTTACTTTGAATTTTTACTAAAGTTTTTAAAACTAAGATATTTTGTCTGTGGAATCATTTCAACACGTAAAGTTTTTCCAGAATCCAATGAAGCATATTGAATCTGCAGAACTTTGGGTAAATAGGGCTACAGTATTGTTAACTGCTTTAAAATGTCAAGATTACCTATAACTCTGAATATCAAATATTCAGGCAGCCAAGGTATTCTTGAATATTTAAGCTTACCTATCACTGTGTAAACAAAGACTAGTAACCCGTAAGTTCAAACTTCATAAGTAGAACCCAAGAAAATTTCTCAGGGTAAACATATTAGTCCTTCCATAGCCTAAACATACTGTATATTAGAAAGGTCCAAATGAAACTGTAAAGTGACAAAGGTTTCATAACACTTTTCTAATGCACAGTCTTAAATTTCATTAAGAACAAAAACATTATGAAAGCTTAAATCTCACAGTTGAGCACAATTATCAGCAAACTAAATAAAAACAAACATTTTCCTGACATCTTCAAATTTCAGTAATGTTTTACTTTAATAAGAAGTACTATATAAAAACATAAAAAATCTTAAAACAAAAGGAGACAAGTCAAGCTAGTTAATTTAGCTAATAGCTAAGCTGTCCCAATATCTTATTTACAGGTTGTCAAGGTTTCTGCTTTAACTATACGTCCAATACGTTTGTTCCAAATTATCACAATTCTTTTCGTAAAGAAGTGCTTTCTGAAGCACTAACCCTTAATTTCCCACTGGAATCTTTGAGTATGTGATCCACTGTTAAGCTGAAAGAATTTTGCTGGAATTCTTAAGTACTTAACTGTACATCCACCAAATCCATCCTTTTTTTTAAACCCATTTATCCAGAGTTACAGTGAAGCTGGCACCTATTTCAAAAGGCATTGAGAGCAAGGAACAGAGTGCCTGCTCATCATTGAATGAACACACACACACCACCACACACACCCGAGGCCAATTTAGCATTTCCGATCCATCTAATCTGCAAATCTTTGTGGACTGTGAGATACAAGTCATAGGGAAATGATACACCACCTTGGTAGCACAGGGTACAAAATGAGAACCAACCCTGGATGGGATGCTGGTCCATCACAAAGCACACACTCCTACACAACTGGACAATCAGAATTCAAACACCTCTGGCCATCTAGAACACAAGCAGCCTCCAGGTGTTTGAAGTCTGTTAAAAATCATTGCAGCAATCTTTTAATTAATTTGTTGAAATTTGCCTTACAAAGAATAAATGTAATTTACTTTAATAGATTACCATAAGCATTGCTATAGCAGGAAAAAACAATAATCATTTAATTTAAAATGACATCATATGGCACTATAAATTACTTTCAACTGAAAAAGGGCTCTCATGTGAACAAAATTTCATTTAATATGGCCAACAACAGGTACAGTGTTACATTAATCTAAACATTTAGTTCAAGTAAACTGACAAGTAAAATTATGCAATGATGCAGGGCCCTTATGACAATTATAGTCCATTTTATATTTTTTACTCACCACAAACAGCAGCTGCTTTGTCCGTTCAATATGTTTGAGAAACTTGTGACCCATTCCTTTATTTAAGTGGGCTCCTTCAATCAAACCTGGCAAGTCAGCCACAGATATCTGGAAAACAGAAATTTGTTATCTAAGGCATTTCTAGTTAAAAGGTCAGTTAAGGTTAGTTAGCATGCACGTTGCTGCACCCACCACATGATGAAACAGCTCGGGATCCTGGTTGGCAACCCCAAACAAAACACACAGTCCAGTCCCACCCTCCAGAAATGACCAACTATATGCCGCAGCCAGTTGTTACGTGGGCGTCCCCCTTGGCCTAGTCCAGCCACTAGATCTGTGCAGCCTTCCCTACCCTCAGCTGGTTCACCATCAGTGTACGCTCAGTGAAATTGGGTGGATCAGCCTCAAAAACCATCGACCCAGAGATATCCGTCCTGGCCGGAGGATCAGCTTAATACAGCTGCTCAAAGTAGCCAGTCCACCAGATCAAAACTGCAGTGTTATCCATAAGGACCGTTCCATCAGCCACCTTGACTGTGACTCTCCAAGGAACAGATTCGAATTTGCGCAATGCTTCAATTCCTCTGTAAGCAGGATGTGGGACACTAGACCATAGATGGTATATCACTTGCTCACAGATTCCTCTAACAAATGCCTCCTTATCTGCTCTCACAGCCCTCGAAGCCGTTCTTGTCAGTTTCTGGTAGACCGGAGCTGCCATCAAGCCATGTGCTGCAACTCCTCTCGATGATATCCAGAGTGCCCTGCGAGATAAAACACCTTCTCGGAACACTGGTAACACCAACATAATCCTCAGCAACCTTCCGCATCTTGTTACGGGAGTTCTCCCACATTACATTAGGATCATTAGTTGTGCCCAAGTACGCAAGTTCCTCCCACAAACTACATGCAAACTTGTCAGAAACAGCCTGATCTTGGAATCTGGCCAGGTTCAGTTTTATTTTCTTAGTAGGTGGAGCCTGCTGGACCTAAGCTGGGCCTTAAGAGTAGCAACAAGTCTGTGATCAGAATTTAAAAACAGCATTTCTGTAGAACTTGCAGTTTTGCAGTGTCTGCCCTCGAGGATATGATCGATCTCCTTCACCGTCTCACCTGTATTGGAGTACCAAGTCCAATGATGTGGTTCAGGGTGCTGGAATCAGGAACCAGCAATCCACAGCCCCCGACATTTTGCAAAGTCAAAGAACAGAGTCACTTTCACCGCAGTCACCAGACCCACAGGGCCCAACGCAATCCTGTCAGTGCCAGTGGTTGCATTGAAGTCACCCATGACCAAAGGAGTATCACCTCGCTGGAACCCATCAACCACCGAGTGATGTTGCAAATAAAATGTCTCCCTCTCTGAGACATCACTCACCACAGTCAGAGCATACACTGAAACAACAGACAAGGCACCCCGAGAGTGCTATAATCCGAGTCTCATAATACACTCATTGAATGGAATGACATCGGGCACCATCGGAAGAAGACGATCTGCTACAGCAACAGCTACTCCCCAAGTTTAACAGCCATCAGAGCAACCACACCAAGTTGGGGGACTGCTTGCAGGGCCGGATACAGTTTAATGTCATACCCAGGACATGCTAGTTAAAAATATTCAATTAATAATTTGCTCAATCAGTCACTATGCAAGTACAGTCGATTCTGGTTAATTGGACCAGCTGCTTATTCGGACCGAATCCTAAAGAACCGAAACAGATCATATTAAATAAGCCTAATATTGTTCGCTTATTTGCACCAAAATTCCGTTTAATCAGACCAAAGAATGTGACAGAGAATAAGAAAAAGAAGCCACAAGTCGCCCGCGGAAAGCAGATCAGTGACATATTGTGCTTTGCATGCTCAGTGTCGTGTAGATCGTTTCGGAGAATTTGTAGATTTCATTTTCAATAAACGAAGATGTAAGCAACCGTACATGTACGTAGTTCTTGTTTGTACGTTCGCCATACGCGTGGTGCAGCACAATAAAAGCCATAATGACATTTTAATATGTTACTTATAGCACGTCCTGTCTTAGTTGCACATGTATAGGGCATGTTCGTGTAATTGGACCAGCCGGTTATTACGACCAAAATGATTGTGTCCCAATGTGGTCCGATTAACAGGAATCGACTGTACATTCTAAAGCCATTAGATTTTCTCAGCATGAACCCATGCTCAGAAATTCCTATTTCTATCACCTGCAAAGCCTTCTGTTATTGTTAGCGGTATCTTTTTTTTTTACAAATGGTTGAAAAGGTCCAATTTCTAAACCCCTGGCAGTGACTAGAACCTTGAATCTTAATGTCAGAAACCCTAAACTTACAGGTTTACTAAAAAAACTCAGTTAAGCAAGGTTTCTATGGGCTTAATGTTGCTTGTTTTTGAGATATAAAACAAATAAAACCAAACCTATCATTTTGATTCAAATGGACAAGTCATTAAAAAATGTGATTTTTGTCAAATGTGTTTCTAAATGATGGACAGTATTGCCACTTCCAAGAGTCTTTATGATTCAAATCAATGCAAAATGTTTCGTTCTTTAAATAATTAATGTAATTATAAATTACAAACTGGTATGGGTGATTATAAGATTGTTCTAATAGGTACTCGATGTGCAGGGTTGGGGAACAAACCTCAGCTATATGAGGCTTGCAGTATCTGATAAAAACACTTGGAACACATATCTACAATGGAGATGTTTAGCTAGAACAGCTGAGCTAAACTTCACCCAGGTTTACTTCCTACATGGACTAACAGATGTAAAGTGCAATTTCCATAAAAGAAGTGGAAGAAATTATTACGGCTGCATGACACAGTGACACAGAAAGAAAGCAAGAGTTAGGAGAATGTTGATTGATCCCCCTGAGCCAGAAGTAAATTTCAGCATGAAGGAAATGCAAATGAAAAAAAGTTACAGATGTTGTTATTAATGTGAGAGCAGGCCCTAATAGCAAATCTTGCAAGGTTTACAAATATTGTCCCAAACTCCTGTTGCAGTTATGGAAGATCCTTATGGTTGGTTTATTCTTCACGCTCAGAACACGTACGCGCACGCATCATAGAATTCATTTGACACGTTCTCTGAGCACGTCCTCAGAAATTAACGAAACGTGTGAACATGTTGAAGTACCAACAAAAAGTCGGGGGGCACAATGTGATAAAGCTGTAATGTGACATCAGTGTCTCTGTTTACTACATGTGACAGAAAGCCACATATTACCCATCGTAATGACACAATACATTTTAATAGACTTGCATACCATTTTCTGTGCATCAGAATGTACAGCAGCGTATTTGAGCCACTGAAAAAAAAATTAAGAACACAGTGAAAAGGTCTATTTTGTGATTAAAGTGGAAATTTTGCCTTTAATCTCAGTTTATTTTACCATTAAAGTAGACAGTCGTAAACATCATCTTAAAACCGACCCAGCTGTTAATCGCTATGTGGTTCTGAGGCTTCCTCCTGAACTGACAGCAGCAATATATTGCCACACAGAACACATTATAATGATATTCCAGCTCTCTGCACATTTAGAGTCCTTACATTTATACTTGATATCACTTTCATGATGAAATGCATTAAAACATGTTGTTACGTTTTACAGATAAGTCAATAACTTTGTTTAAATAATACTGTTAATAATTACACATATGGGGGTGGCATGATGGCACAGCAGTAGCGCTGCAGCCTTGCAGGGAGTCACATCGCTGGTGTTCCTTGCCTGGAGTTTGCATGTTTTCCTGGTGGGTTTCCACAATGTGTTCCGGTTTCCTTCCAAAGATATGAAGGTTTGGGGACTTGGTGATGCTAAAATGATGCTAGTGTATGTGTATGCTTGTGTTCAGCTTGCCCCATCCACGGATTTTGTTCCTGTCTCACACCCGATGCTTTCTGGAATGGGCGCATTCCTGGACTGATGGATGTAATCATTAAACATCCTTTTCAGAGATATTGCGGCAAGGTGTCATTGGAATTTAATGGATGTTTCAGGCAATTCGTACCACAGTGAAGCCAAACGAAGAGATCTTCAAACAGATGGATCAGTTAAGTATCATCTCATTGTTGTTAGTTGAGGCAGATATCTTTTTCAATGCTGTTTTCTACAGAATTTACACCTATCTTGACTTGAATGGCAACATCAACAAATCTGTGCAGACAGGGGGACATAACAGGGGTAACTGGGATTCTAGGAACATAATGGTGTGAGGTGGAGAAGCTCATCAGGAAAGCAAGAGAGAATAAAGGAAATGTATTCAGTGTTGTGGTTAGACCAAGCAAATGCATATGGCTCTATACCTGACAAGCTAGTGCAGCTAGTGGACAATCTGTTACTACAGTATCTGTCCCAGGCTGGCAATGGATCATATAGGGTTTGGAAAAATTAATTTAGTGGATAAGAAGGCAACAAATTACATTTACTATAAATTTTGTTGGTAACTGTACTTTTTAAATGCAATATATGTTTACTCTTTAAAAAGTACTTTTATTTAATAACTATGCTTCTCCATTACATTTTCTATGAAGATCATTTTAAACTACAATTGATTGCTTATGTTCAAATGCAAATTTGTGAAGAACAATTAAAGCAAGTTGTACATCATGATAATTGAGCATGTTTTAATGTTTTTAGTAAATGACACAATGGCTGTATAAGTGAGTACATCTCAGTATTACAGCCCAGTGTATTGTGTACCGTGACTATGTTTTCTGTAAGTGGAGGAAACTGAATGACTGAGGATGTGTTTAAAGCTTTCAGTTATTTGCAATACAGGTAGAACTCTTTATAAAGTAGAGATTGCACATTCCTGGCCAAAACCTACCAAAACCATTCACTATAAAGGACATAAAACAAAGTAGCTTTATTCTTTTTGTGAACTCTGCTTCCCAAAACCTATGGAGTTTTTTGTATAAGTGGAAACTACCTCTAACATACAAAATCACATGGAAAGTACTTGTCTTTTTAATCTAGCAGAGTGTTTAAAATAAGGTAGCATAAATGATAAAAATCATAGTTGCTGGCATTTGAAAGATACAGATGTAAAATTCTGTTAGTGATAGTAATGATGAAAAAAGAAAAAAGACGATACAGCTCATCACCATTGTTAAAAAGGAAGGTTGTACAATGCACTTGGAGAAAAAGGGTCAAAAACTACTATGCTTCCTCTGTAACTCAACATCATTTATTAAGATCAGGAATTCTAGCTATCAAATACTATGCACTGCAAAAAACAATTAAATGAGTTGTCAACCATACTCTGAAAGATTCTCAGACCAGCAAGACACTGGAGGCTACAAGACGCCTTGTAGTACATTTTAAGAAGAGTGATCTGACCAGCATCAAGCTGAAAGCAAACCAGCAGTAGTTGGGAATGCCTGAACATAAACTGATACAAGATGTAGAAGTCATGTGGAACAGTTTTTACTAATTGATATAGTGCTGTACAAAAAAAAGGGCTGCAATTTCTACAATGGTGTGACCAAAATGTATGCAAATGCACTTAAAGTCTGCAATGTGCACTTTAGTCATATCTGAATTGCTTGATTTATAATTTTAAACTGTGGAGAAGAGGGATAAATCAAAGAAAAATGTGTATCTGTCCCAAACATTTAGGTGGACACGGTATATCTATAACATACATGTATTTAACAGCTATGAAAAACAGATGTTTGCAGCATGTGGCTATAACAGCATACAAGTACCAGCATTACATATTCAGAAAATAAAATTAAGCATTCGGAATTCAGATTGTGGTACATAGATACATACTAAAGAATACAGTTACTTTATGAAATTTAAATACTGAAAACTTTCAAACTACATCTCCAAAAAAAAAAAACACACTGAGCCCTCCGTATTTATGGTTTCAACATCTGCAGATCAAAACTATATATAAACAGAAAAAAAAAAACCCTAAACTGCATCGATGTAAATGAAATGATGTGTTAACCTACCAACATTTCACAGATCCTCACTCTTCCTTCACAACTTGCTGTTTGAGGATTGTTCACCTCACATCTCATTGGTTCACTACTTGGGTTGTGTGTGGCTGGTTAATTTAATGTTCAAGCATCGGAAGATGGGATTCTGAATGTTTTCAATTAGAAAGCTTAGCATTTGCTCTCTGTTGGGAATGCTCATAGTGCGATAGGGCGGATACGATAGATACCAGCTACAGACCACATATGTTAAATAATAATAATCAGACATTATTAGATAAGATGTACATTGATGGATCCCTGTGCTGCCACCATATATACAACACTTACAACCCAAAACAAGACTTAAAAGGAGTCCTCCCCTCTCCCTGAAAAAGAAAACAACTCAGACCCTGTGAAGAAATCATCATAATAAAAGATTAATTATTGTTTACAAGGCATTTCTATCTTCTCCATGGAAGAAAAAAATGCAAACTATTGGCACTTCAACCAATGGAATGAGACAGTCCCATGCAGCAGTTTCCTCACATGATTAATGGGCGTCCCAAGACTGGAAGTCTGTGAGCAGCACAATGACAGCTTTACTTACTACTTGCTTGTGGCCATTTATTGTATTTTGTTTTGTGATTACTATTCTATCACCGTCTTTTGTTGTTTGAGGCAAGGCGGTGCAGTGGTTAGCACTGCTGCCTCAACACTCAGATCTCATTTTCGGCCAGAATAATTGGTCTAGCATAGTCATCTATACTTCCCTAGCTGTCAGGAACAATTAAAACATCACTGCACCATTATATCCACTCAAAATGAGTTTAGTTCTTCATTCCCCACTGACTTCAATACAAAGTTCCAAAATATTTCTATGATTTCACCAAACACACAGCAAAGCAAACTACACAATGTCCACTCATCAATATATCAATTGTCAATGACCCTTTCTGTTTGAGATATGCTTATATATTTCTTTTTCTTTTTCAGTAGTTTCAGGTATTTCAGGGAGTGTGGCACAACTAGGAACGTCACAAGAACCTATACTTTGGTACTAATTAAGTACTAAAGCACAGAAAATATAATGATGCCTGCTTTTTTTTGTATTGTTAGGATAATATTGGTAGGACTAAGAAAATCAGTACTGTACTCGTGTGACTGCAAGTAGACAAATTACTCCAGAAGACAATAACAAAACAATGACATATAAAAATGGGTCAGAGTGTTGATGATACAGCATTATCAACATATTTCGAAAAGAAATACAGATCATGATTGGAAATGCTTCTGTGCTAGAACAAGAAAATGTCAGCATACAAGTGCAAGAATCCTACTTGTTATTAAAAAAAAAAAAAAGCACACATACAAGACTGAGTTATCACCAATTTTACCCCAGAATGGAATTAAGTCAGAAACAGATCTTTACCTATTTTGAAAGTTAAATAACGTTACCGATCAAATTATGTATAATGGTTTAGCTTGCTTTGTAACATATCTATAAGAGGATGTGAAAACACACAGATACCTATTCGCAATATATAAACAGAGGCTTCACAATCATTCTCTTATTGAAATGAGCAATTCTACAGGTGGCCATCAGTCCAAGCACCTGTTCATTTTCTAATCAGTGTATACGGTTGTACTGTGTTAAAACAGATGTGTAAATCACTGAACCATACAATTAAAAGGACAAGCAAAACAGCAAACTGCTAAATACAAATCTGCAAAGACTGAAAACCATTCATTTGGTTTTTGAAGGCAAACTACTGTTCATTATTAAAACCCATAAGTGAAAGCACATATATATGAATTGTACGTTGAAGAATGTGATGTGGTCTCATAGCTTTAAATTTACTGAGTAGAGGTAAAGACAGCCATTTTCAAATTCTGGATTTGTATGCAGGCATAAGAAATGAAGTCTGATCATTCATACAAGAAACCATGAAAACATCAGAACAAAGGCTGTTTAAAAGGAGTTCTGAAATATAGGATTAATGAAATACTGAAAGTTAGATTTTTATACAAGAAGCTCTAAAATTGGAACATATGGTAATAAATTAAAAAAAAAGTATTTGGAAAATTAAAATACGATAAGTTTCTAACATTTGAAATCTGAATTAATTTGACTAATCTACTAAATTACTTTTTAGCAATATTTTTTAACCAGCTAATTGTTCAAATATAATTCTTACAACCCTAATCAATTGGTTTACTGACAAACCAGACCTTAAAACATTGACTAATTTAACAGCATACCAACATTTGTGCATTTAACTTCTGCAAGTTCAAGTATCCACGATATTTTTTGCAACCTCTTTTTTACTTTTACTCTTTTTTACTTTAAGCAATGGGAACCTTCTGAAATGTATAGTGTATAATTAAGGATTTGACGAAGATTTTTTTAAGACCTAGCCTATATATTTTGGATTTATAGACATCTATCAACTCCAGTCTCTCAAAGTGTTTTTTTAATCAAGCATTACAGTTTAGTTGGTAGCACTTTATATTAGTTGTCTCTTATTATAGTATATTTATACTGTAATTACCTAGTGATTATCTGCATAAGTACAGTGTAATTAGGCATTAAGACATACTCACTCTGTACATCATGTAAGCCAGTTCATTAGGAGAGAAAGAATCACACTCAGGGGCTTTTTCGATGAAACCAGTTAACAAATATGGGTTTCAAAACTCAACAAAGGGAGGACATTCAAGCTGCCCAAGAAGTGCCTAGGCCCAAGATTTAAACCAAGAACCATGCTACTCTGACTGCAAACCATTTGTTTAAGACAGAAATATAAAAACATTACCACTAACATACCATTATCAGAGAAATACTGTGAAATTAAAATATAAAACTTCTACATGTATATTAATTTTTAAAAAGTGCTTCTTCAATATAGTAGTACTGTAACATATACAGAGTACAATGAAATTCCTATTTCTACAATCGATCAACAGGCAAATGACAGTTACTGGAAGGGTTTCTTTTTTCTTACGGTTTTACAATTGTGATGTAAAAGCATATCAAGTATCAAATTATACAAAAATATTTAAATAAGTAAATATTTCAAATACAAACATTTTGGGAACAGTTTGAAATAAATCTTATTAATGCTACATATTTCTTACATTTGCAAATATAGAATTTAAAGCAGTGTTACTAACCTGTTTATAATCTTCAAACATGACTTTTCCTATTTCAGGTTTTAATGTTGTAACTGTAAAATTACAATCAAATACAATAAACATTATTATGTTAATGGAAGGATTTTACAATCAATCAACATTTATTTATATAGCACATTTTCATACAAAAAAATGTAGCTCAAAGTGCTTTACAAAATGAAGAATAGAAAAATAGAAGACACAATAAAAAATAAACATAAGTCAACATTAATTAACATAGAATAAGTAAGGTCCGATGGCCAGGGTGGACAGAAAAAAAAAAAAAACTCCAAAGGCTGGAAAAAAAAAAAAAAAAATCTGTAGGGATTCTAGACCAAGAGATCACCCAGTCCCCTCTGGGCAATCTACCTAACATAAATCAAACAGTCCTCTTTGTATTTAGGGTTTTCATGGAAGGACCTACACCTTGTTATCTATATAGATTGAAGCATCTCTGTCTGTATATCTGCACATGACTCAAAACATGAATTGGTATACATATCTTGTTACAGCATGGGCTCCTTTTTTCTGCCCTCAGTCTACTATTTTCTTATGTTTTCAGTTCCAGACCAAGGATGCATTCAAACAGATTGTCATGCAAGTTTGGGAATAAATTAAAAGGTAGATTAGCTATACATTATATATATATATATATATATATATATATATATATATATATATATATATATATATATAGGTCACTGTTTAAGTTTAACATAGTCCATCATTTTTTTTTTTTTTTAATTCTTCCGTGCCGATTCTGCATTAATTTTTTGATTCAGTGTGTATTTACTTCATGATTTATGTTTTAGTTTTATAATCCCAGCCCTAACTTAAAAATAAATTATTCTTTTTTTTCAAAAAAAAAAAATTACTGGAACTGCATTACTTGTTCTGAAAGATTATATGCAAGAGACTAAATATTTCCAAATAATACACAGTAAACAGTGAAACTTTGAAATACTATGGGATATGATAGCTAAACTTGGTATAATGATAGCTGACGGATTGGAGCACAAAAGAAAATTGATTCCAGGGCTGTGAATCATAAAATGTCTTGGTTACACAGTACATGGTAAAATCCAGCTAGGGACAGAAATCCCTAGAGTACCTTTTTTGTTTTATTTAGTTCTTATTGGTGTAAACAAACGTTTTTAATCATATAAATACTTTCTTTTAAATTTTGGAATGTTGTACACACTAGTCTTCAGCCATTTGCAGCTCATTTAATATAAAAGTAAAATAATAGCTGTTTACTTTTGGGTATGCAATTTCGGTGCAATAACGGCAAAAACCCCTTAGGGCATTAGGGGTTAATTTTTAAATTTTACGATATCATGTTAAATATTTGAGGTAATATTTTAAACATTATCAACTGGCTGTCAGCTTTATGCACAGAGCAGTAAATACAGAAAGTTAGACAATGAAAAAAATCCATGCTATTTATGGTGCAAAAATGATTTCAACTAGGATTAACTCCTCGATATTAACAAGTATATCTTTAAAAATTATTTTATTATACTTACAAGGATAATGTGCAATCTCTGGCTTAGCATGAGACAACTGGCTTAACAATGATGATTTTCCTGCATTTGGGAACCTTGGTAGAGCAAGGAAAAAAAAACATCACAGAACACTGGTAATGTAAAGCGGTTTTAAAGTTCAGTATTAAAAACAATTACTACATATATGCTTGTTTAAATAAGGAGTTGGGATTACAAACCAATGCGCTGCTGTAGCTAAGAGGAATATAACAGGCCATATCAAATTTTTTTCCCCAATAGACTCCATGTTATAGACACCAACTTCTGGACTGACTGACCCTTTACTAAACACAGGTTACTCACTTAATGCAACCATCTGAAATCAGCCACCACAGCATGTGAAGGTAAAAATATACATTTATATTAACATTTATATTTATTTACATTTATATTTATACATACAGTAATATAAAATAAAATTTGTAACTGATGGTGCCATAATGTTTTTTATATATGAAACCCAAAATCTATACAAAATGAACATAAGATATGAATGCCATATGATAAAATAAACTAAATACAAAAACAGTATAAGGCTGGGATGGAATGGAATACATTTTAAGTATCAAATTATTCTCTGTGCGCCAGTCAGTATTCCTACCTCCTCCCTGTAGGCAGACTCGTCTCCATCAGTGATCATCCCTACTATTGTTGTATTGTCTCCAAATTTAATGATGGCATTAGTGTTGTGGGCTGGTATGAAGTCATGTGTATACAGAGAGTAAAGGAAAGGGCTCAGCACACAGCCTTGTGGTACTCCTATAGTGAGTGACAACATAGGGGATTGGTGGAGCCCCATCCTAACCGACTGTGTGGAAGAATAATTTTACGGTAACAGAGCATTCATCTTAAAGAAATAGCATAAAGGGTTACAAATGTCATAAACCAGATAAAGGTCAAGTGAACAACAGAATGTAATGAATGATGACTAAGGCCGAGGTTATACTTCATGCAACGCGACGCATGCTGCAGCGGACACTCCTGCTACACAAGTGTTGTACTGTTTATACTTGCGCGCGTACCTTACGTAAATCTGGAGTAATCCACCAGGTGGCAGTGCGAGATATTATCACGGTGAGAACAGGTTCGGCTTCGCAGTGTAGTGAATTGCGTGGAACACCCATTAAATTCCGATGACACCTTTCTCCAATATCTCTAAAAAAGGATGTTTAACACTAGAATTACCAGAGCCTACGAAAAAACTCGTAATTCCGTCCCAGCTTAAACTGCTTCTTAAATCCCTTCACACCTCTCCGCCAGCATCCTTTGTCTTCTAAATGTGCTGATAAAGAGAAGCTTGGAGCAGCCGGCTATTCCATCCCCCCACCAATTTAGAACGTGCACGAACTTCAGCTTGATTGAGTATCTGGGAGTGAAGTGGAGTTTTAGAGTGGAAATAATAGATCGTTATTTGGAACACACGCATTTCATGTCTGTTCCGTTTCTACAGTAATCTGTGTCAACACATTGTTAAAACAGAAACGTTTTTTATATTCTAGTAGTAGATGACAAAATGTAGGCATAAACTATATAGTGTATGAAGCCTGAAGTCCAAATAGCAAAGAAACATTTTCACAAGAATAACACAATTGCGCTTTTATTCAAAAATATAACTGCAGAAACAAAAAGCCGCCTTAACATGCGACATTGACACCTGTTTATTGTAACTGCCTCAGTGGTTCAATAGAATCAGCCCCCGCTTGGGAATCAAGAGGTCACGAGTTCGATCCTGCGCCCCTCCGTTTTGAGAAGTAAACTGCTCTTAGTCTTACTGTTTTAGAATAAAAGCATACATTTGATTTCAGTCTGTAACAGCCGGTGCAATTTATGATCCTTGTAAAGGTTAGCTTTTTTTTATTCACTTTTCATTCTCTCAGTCGCGTTCAGAATCAATCCATACAACCCCATCTGACACGGCTGTTTTCACTAAAGACGCGCTATAGCTCTGCAGTGTACCACGATGCATACTAACGCCCCCAACCTAACCCCCCCAAGGGTTCTGACACACAAACGCTGGTGAAGCTTCCTTCTTCGTATCTCACAGTCACTTGCTTTTTTTTTTTTATTCAGTTTTATTGAGTGTTCCTGCCAGTCCCCGCATGTTGCTGTATGCTGTTTCTTTTGTACTCCAGGACATGCAGAGGAAAGAATGGTAAAGAGCAGTAACTTGGCGCTATATGCAATCATCAGACACTCCCCATCTGCCCGTGTCGCTCAAACACAGGAACATATATTGGTGTAAAAGTATAACAAAAGTGTACTTTTATTCAAGTGCACTTTTTCCATCGCTTTTCCTGTAAGAAGCAATGTACACACTTCTCTCTATGCTGTGGTTTCTATTACACACCTGAAAGAAAGAGACAATACATGTGAAAATATCCAGCATACAGCAACATGCGGGGACTGGCAGGAACACTCAATAAAACTGAATAAAAAGAAAATCAAGTGACGGTGAGATACAAAGAAGGCAGCTTCGCCAGCGTCTGTGTGTCAGAACCCTTTTTTGGTGCGTTAGTATGCATCGTGGTACAACGCAGAGCTATAGCGCCTGTATTCTGTTTCTTTTGTACTCCAGGGCATGCAGAGGAGAGAATGGTAAAGAGCAGTAAGTTCGGCGCTATATGCAATCATCAGACACTCCCCATCTGCCTGTTGTTTTTTTATACTTTTCAACTTACTTTTTACATGCTCAAACGGGCATGCTCAAAAATACACGTGTAATGCCACGAAAAGTGCACGCAGACACTTCATTTCGCAAACAAAACAAGTGCACTTTTATTCAAAACTACCTGTATAACCGAAGAAAAAAGAAAGCAAGTTACAGTAGGCGATTGATATGACAGCTTGCATGGTGCAATGCTAAGAAGTGCTGATTTTCATTCCGTGCTATATAAAATAATCACATTCAAATATTAACAGTTCCCACACACCCAAGGACCGTCCTTCCTACATTTACGACACGTGTACTTGTTGCCGTGTACACACCTCTCTGTGCTATGGTTTCTATTACACTGAATGAGCACCTGACACTGTACTTTCTTCCCTGGGGGAAGGTCCCGCATCAGAGAATTTCCAGTTCCTGCATAAATTCACACCCGATCTGACGCTGTTCGTTTTCAAATAATATTGCATTAGTGCGATTATATTTTCACATATATTGTCTCTTTCTTTCAGGTGTGTAATAGAAACCACAGCATAGAGAGAAGTGTGTACATTGCTTCTTACAGGAAAAGGTGATGGAAAAAGTGCACTTGAATAAAAGTGCACTTTTGTTATACTTTTACACCAATATATGTTCCTGTGTTTGAACGACACGGGCAGATGGGGAGTGTCTGATGATTGCATATAGCACCGAAGTTACTGCTCTTTACCATTCTTTCCTCTGCATGTCCTGGAGTACAAAAGAAACAGCATACAGCAACATGCAGGGACTGGCAGGAACACTCAATAAAACTGAATAAAAAGAAAAGCAAGTGACGGTGAGATGCGAAGAAGGCATCATAACAAGGCATCATAACAAGGATCATAAATTGCACCGGCTATTACAGACTGAAATCAAATGTATGCTTTTATTCTAAAACAGTAAGACTAAGAGCAGTTTACTTCTCAAAACGGAGGGGCGCAGGATCGAACTCGTGACCTCTTGATTCCCAAGCGGGGCTGATTCTATTGAACCACGGAAGCAGTTACAATAAACTGCTGTCAATGTCTCATGTTAAGGCGGCTTTTTGTTTCTGCAGTTATATTTTTGAATAAAAGCGCAATTGTGTTATTCTTGTGAAAATGTTTCTTTACTATTTGGACTTCAGGCTTCATACATTATATAGTTTATGCCTACATTTTGTCATCATCTACTAGAATATAAGAAACGTTTCTGTTTTAGCAATGTGTTGACACAGATTACTGTAGAAACGGAACAGACATGAAATGCGTGTGTTCCAAACAACGATCTATTATTTCCACTCTAAAACTCCACTTCACTCTCTGTTACTCAATCAAGGCATGAGCTGAGAGATGTTTGTGCACGTTCTAAATTGGTGGGGGGATGGAATAGCCGGCTGCTCCAAGCTTCTCTTTATCAGCACATTTAGAAGACAAAGGGCGCTGGCGGAGAGGTGTGAAGGGATTTAAGAAGCGATTTAAGGTGGGACAGAATTACGAGTTTTTTCGTAGGCTCTGGTAATTCTAGTGTTAATGATTAAATCCATCGGTCCAGGGATTTGTCCATTTGTTCAGTTAGCGTTGGGCACGAGGCAGAAACAATCCCTGGACGAGGCATCAGCTCATCACAAGGTGAATACAAGCACTCACATACACTAGCGTCATTTTAGTGTAACCAAATCAGCGTATCTTTGGAAGGAAACCAGAGCACACTGTGGAAACCCAGCAGGAAAACACGTAAACTCCAGGCAGGGAATATCAGCGATGTGACTCCCTGCAAGACAGCAGCGCTAACACTCCACCACAGTGTCACCACCATGTGTGTAATTATTAACAGTATTCATTATTTAAATTAAATTACCTATTTATCTGTAAAATGTAACATACATACTTTAATGCATTTTATCATGAAAGTGATATCAAGTATAAATCTAAGGATTCTAAATGTGCAGGGTGTTGGAATATCATACATTTAATGTGCTCAGTGTGGCGATCTATTGTTGGCGATCCGCTGCTGTCTGGACAGGAGGAAGCCCTAGGAAAAAAAGAAGGCATAGAAGATGGTATGTGAGACTTTTAAAATGTATCATGTCAGGAATATGCGACACTTGAATATAAAAGCACCACAAATACATCTGTATAACGGCATTTTGCTTTGCCACAACGAACCATTCATCAAACATTGGAAGCGCGTACACCAATCTCATAGGATCCGCAAAGCGGCTTTCTGTCACATGTAGATAGTAAAAAGAGACTCTGACGTCACATTCCAACTATTAGCACACTACGCCCCCAGAGATTTTGCTGGTACTGCAACATGCGCACGTGTCATGTTAATTTTTGAGGACCTGCTCAGAGGATGCATCAAATGAGCGCTGGGAACGTGTGGCAGCCACGAGGCAACGCGTACGCGTTTGTAGCATGAAGTATAAACGAGCCCTAAGAAGTCAGCAGATGTCCTGTAAACAACCAGGATGGACAGTTGTTATATGCACAGAAATTTCAAGGGTGGTGGCTCAACTGAAGGGTAAAAAGAAGAACCAGTATATAATAGTTTATTTTATACAAGACATTTGGGTGTAAATCAATGAACCAACCAGAGTAAAATGTATGCATTGATTGACACTGCAAGTAAATTTAACAATTCTGCTGGGTATTATGGTATTAAAAGCAGAACTGTAATCCACAAACAGCAGCCGTGCATATGTTCCTTGCTGTTCCAGGTAGAGCAGTACAGTGTCGAGGACAGCAGAAACGGCATTGTCTATTGACCCACTGGATCTATATGTGTATTGGTAAGGGCCTAGAGTAGGTGGAGGAGCAACCTTGATGTACCCGAGGACCAGTCCTTCCAAATACAGTGGAACCTCGGGGTCACGACCGTAATTCGTTCCAAAACTCTGGTCGCAACCCGAAGTAATTTCCCCCATAGGATTGTATGTAAATACAATTAATCCATTCCAGACCGTACACACTGCATGTATATATATATTTTTTTAAAGATTTTTAAGCACAAAAATAGTTAATTATACCATAGAATGCACAGTGTAATAGTAAACTAAACTAAAAAACATTGAACACTGAGAAAACCTTGAACAGAGAAAACTAACATTGCAAGAGTTCACGCTACAGCCTTACGAACCGCTCTCTGTAAACACTTTTTTTTTTAATGAGTTTTAAGCACATGGAAAAAAAATGAACATTTAAAAAATCCTTAATTTATACAAAAACTAAGCATAAACAACCAAGAAAACTAACATTGCATGAGTTGAGTTCTGGCATGAAGGAAGTGAGCAGGAAGCTGGGTGGAGAGGAGATTACAGTTTTGAGGTAAAGTCCCTCTGCACAATGCACGTCTGACCGAGGACAATGTACTGTACAGAAAGAGACTGAATATGTGCGTAAATCACCGGTGCGTACAAACCGTAAGGGAAACAAAATAAGAGCACAAACAGTTCACAGGGAATGCAGAGGGAAAGACTGAACACGTGCAGTAATCATCAGCACGTACAAACCGGAAGGGAAACTGGCTTGTTTGTGACATGAGTGTGTGGTCGTGAACAGATGCAAAAGTTTGGCAAACTTTTTGGTCATAACCCAATTTTGTACATGTTCCGAGATGTTCGTGACCAGAGGTTCCACTGTACTTCATCATTACTGGTGTTAATACTACTGGCCTGTGATCATTGAGGCAGGTTACTGCAGTTTGCTTTGGAACTGGTACTATGGTAGGGATAGTGCCCTATGATAGAGATTGATTGAAGACATTTGTAAATACTCCACAGCACATCCTCTAATAACACAAGCTGGGACAATATCTGGGCTTGCCACTTTCCATACATTGATATCACGGAATGTGTGTATAACATCAGCAGACTGTACAGTGAGTATATGGCTGTTGGTATCTGAAGCAGGAATGGTGGTCATGACAGTTCCTGGTCTCTCCTCCACATGGCATCCAAAGAAGTGGTTAAGCTGCTCTGACAGTGAGGAACTGTTGCTACCAGTGGCTGGATTGGTATTATTGTTTTGTTTAAGGATGTGATGTATACCTTGCCATGCATGGTGGGGGTCTGAATTGTCATAACAGTCTTCATTTTTTTGCTTGAAAGCTGCTTTGGCATCTAAAATATGGATACACCTTAATAATAATGCAACTGTACAAAACAAAAGTGGAATGACTTACCCCACCAGGCCCACATCTGCAATGAGCTTCAGATCCAGCCGGATAATATTTATATCACCTTTAGCAGGCAGAAAATTAGACAAAAAACTTCCTCCAGAGCCACCATGTGCAACAAGCATCCGCTCTCCAACTTTATTTAATTCTCCTTAAAACATTAACAAAATTTTAAAAATTTAGAAAATGTATATGTTGGATAACTTTCACTAATTTCAAAGTGAGAGCTTCTGATTTAAATTTTTTATTGTATTCGATAAAGTTATATTTATTTATGAAGCATTTTAATAGTGACTCATTCAAAAATAAGTTATAATATAATGTAATGACATGAATTAGTACAGTACATAAAATATATTTTACAATAGGGCTGTCCAAATGCTAAAATTGCCAGCTTCGATATAATACTAAGTATTCAAATACACATCATTTTTAATACCCAGTATACTATTTAATGTAACTCAAATATTTTTAAACAAGTTGCAAATGTATGCATTCAAATATTTTCATTGATGAAACCACCTCTACCAAGGATTCCTGGCATAATATTTTTACCTTGGAATGTAGTGTTCGCTTTTCTCCAAACACAATTGGACTTATATTTGCCAAATCCCAAATTTCTACTTATCTTTCCAAAGGACATTGTTCCAGAACTCACGCTGGTCATCTGGATGCATTTTGGTAAATATCAGGACAGCAATCCTGATTTTATCTAGAGGCTGTGGTTTTCATTTTCCTGCTGTGCCACATATCTCATTTTTTCTCCTACCAATGGGACAATGACCCTTTGCCAGGACAGCAGAGACCTGAAGATCCTTCATTGTTATTTAGGATGTCTTTATGACTTTCTGAAAAAATGTTAGCTATTTCTCTTCGGGAGTTTTAGCTAGAAATTTAAACATTTTGACAAAATGCTCAAACTGTGGCATTCCAGAAACCCAAAACTTTATAAATGTTTTTGTTAATATCTATCACAGTGAAAGGGGTTACAATTTTCCAACAGTTTTCAGGGACTGCTTTTGAACATGGCATGATATGTTACTAAAACCTGTGTGCCAACATGCTCTCTTTGGTGGATAGGGTCATATTTAAAAAAAGAAAAAGAAAAAAAGTTGAAGCAGCTCAAAACAGTGGTGCCTTATTTCTATTTGTCCCTCATTTGTGTAGTACGGAATTCTACAAAAAGATCTATCCCCCATAACTGAAAATAAGTCATAACTCTGAAAATCAATAGCTAGACACATTTCTAGTGATTGCACAAGTGTGACTGCAGTACACTTAACATCATGGTCAAAAAATAAATAAAAATAACAGTATAACTATTACTTAAACATTTTAAAGAGTACATTTTTGTTTGCCTACCAAGCACCTTTCCATCATCTGTGGTCACAGAAACACCAGTTGGAACATGTAACTCATAATCTTTTCCTTTATCACCTTTTAAACAATGTATGCTGAAAAAGGAAAGAGTAAGAAAGTACAGCAATTAGAGAGAAAGTCATGGTACAGCAGACATTCAAAACCTGACTTATAAACACTAGAGGTATACAGAGGTTTTCCTGTACTAGATTATAAATTATTTCAAATATTATATGCTCAATATTCTATAAGAAAAAAAATGAAAGAAAAAATAAATGTCAAATTACCTACAAACTTTCCTATTAATTTATTCACGTGATTTTCTGGATAGTCACACAGCTAGTAAATAGTAGCAAAACCATAATATTAGCAAGTTAATTACAGCAACAGAATGCACAGAGTAGCACGCTGTCTGCTCTTATAGCTTTCTTTTAGATTTTCATTTTTAATCATTAACAATTTTAACTTATCAAGCCAATTTTTCTATATAACCTCTGGTGTACTAACGAAAATCTCAGAAGTAGTGCTGGGCAATATATCCAAAAATGCTATCATATATTTACTCATATCATTAGATATCAAGAATTAATCGCCTGAAGTTCAATATATTTTTTTTTTGAAGTTTTATTAATTTTATTGCAATCATTCCATACAAATCAATCAATTTTTACAAAAAGTAGGATTGAGAACAAGTCGACCCCCACCCCTGAGAGAGAGACAGCATGGCCAACAGAGTAAAACTTAAGGCTTGTAAACATACCTAAATTGATGAGTTTGATAAGCCAATAGAGATGAATACAGAAGAAAAAGAAATACAGAAATAATTGCTTCCTCTGTGCTTTAAGAGCTTATTCTAAAATATTACTGATTAGATCCTGCCATGTTTTGAAAAAAATCTGTACAGATCCTCTGAGTATTTGATTTTTTCCAATTTCAAATAGTATAAAACATTGGTTTCCCACTGACTTAAAAGAGGAGAGTTAGGATTCTTCCAGTTTAGTAAAATAAGTCTGCGTGGCAAAAGTGTAGTGAATGCAATCACAGTTTGTTTGTCCTTCTCCACTTTAAACCCATCTGGAAGAACACCAAACACAGCTGTTAATGGGTTAGGAGGGATTGTGAGACCAAGGCTGTCTGAAAGGTAATTAAAAATTTTGGTCCAGAATGATGTTAATTTGGTGCAGGCCCAAAACATGTGACCCAGTGAGGCTGGGACTTGATTGCAGTGTTCACAGGTTGGATCTTGCCCTGGAATATTTTGGAGAGTTTTAGAGACAGATGTGCTCGATATATAATTTTGAGTTGAATAATTGTATGCTTTGCGCATATGGAGCTCGAGTGAATTCTCTGCATTGCTATTTTCCACTCCTTTTCTGATATATTAATTGAGAGATCTTTTTCCCAGTGTCCTCTTGGATCTTTGAAAGGGAGGGACTGTAAAATAATTTTATATATTACAGAGATGGTGTCTGAGTCCTTGAAATTGAGCAATATTTTTTCCAGCATGGACAAGGGTGCAAGATGAGGAAAATCGGGCAGGTTCTGTTTAACAAAGTTCCTAATTTGAAGATAGTGAAAGAAATGTGTAGCTGGAATGTTAAATTTGGAATGTAATTGTTCATAGGATGCAAAGACGTTGTCTATATAAAGATCTCTAAGCAAGTTAATCCCAAATTTTTCCAGATATTAAAAACTGCATATGTTTGTGAAGGTTGAAAGAGGTGGTTCTCTTGCAGAGGTGCCACAGATAAAAGCTTCTCCATCTTAAAATGCTTTCTACATTGGTTCCAGATTCTAAGTGAGTGAAGCACAATTGGGTTATTAGTATATTGCCGATAACTTGCATTTATTGGGGCACAGAGCAGGGAATATAAAGAAGTACTGCAGGATTTTAGTTCTATTGCGGACCAGGCCTGTGTATGTTCATCTATTTGTGTCCAGGCTTTTATAGCTTGTATGTTTGCTGCCCAGTAATAAAACTGGAAGTTAGGTAGGGCCATGCCACCTTCTGCCTTTTGTCTTTGTAGGGTCGCTATGGATACGTGGATGTTTTGAATTCCAAATAAATGAGGTTATTGTTGAATCTAATCACTTAAAAAATTATTTCTTGTTGTATATTGGAATGTTTTGAAATAAAAAAGGAGCTTAGGAAGAATATTCATCTTAACAGTGTTAATTCTTCCAGCTAGAGTGAGATGAAGGGTTGACCATCTATGCAAGTCTTGCTTAATTTTTTCCATGCAGACGGAAATTTTGTTGATAAAGAGCTTTATGTTTACTTGTGATGTTTACCCCTAGGTATTTAAACTGTTCTGCAATGATAAAAGGTAGGGTGTCTATTCTAATATTATATGCTTGAGAATTCACTGGAAAGAGTACACTTTTATTCAGATTAATTCTGAGACCAGAGATCTTTTGAAATTCTGTGAGTGCTGTTAAGACTGCAGGCACAGAATTTTGTGGGTCTGATATATACAGTACCATATCATCTGCATATAGAGAAATTTTCTGTTCCAGTCCTTCTCTGATAATCCCCTTTATCTGATCAGCATTTCGACAGTGTATTGCCAGTGGTTCAATGGCGATTGCAAACAGCAGTGGTGACAAGGGGCATCCTTGTCTGGTACCATGTTCTAGTTTAAAGTAGTCTAAATAAATGTTGATACAAATTGAAGCTTCTGGGTTGGTATACAGTAGTTTGATCCATGTACAAATGTTCGGGCCAAACCCAAATTTCTTCAATAAAGTAAAAGGGTATTTCCATTCAATCATGTCAAATGCTTTTTCTGCATCCAATGATAATAATATTTCTGGGGTGTTTGACTTAGTTGGCGAGTATATTACATTAAACAGGCATCGAATATTTGAAGATAAGTGTCAACCCTTGATAAATCCAGTTTGATCATGTGATATTACCTAAGGGAGCACTTTCTCCATCCTTCTAGCTATGATTTTTGAGAGTATCTTAACGTTATTATTCAAAAGTGAAATTGGTCAGTATGATGCACATTGTAATAAGTCTTGAAGTTCAATATTAAATTAGAATAATATTTTGAACACAGAAGAAAGCTGCATTATTTTGTAATATACATTACTAAATAACTTATCAGAACAGAACATTAGCAAATATAAATAAAAAAGCAAATACAAATCTAGATTTTGAAGACGTTTTTGGTAATTGCTATAAAAGACAGCTGTTGTACTGATTAGAATAATATGAGTGCAAACAATAAAAAAGGTACAATATATTAGCTGCTTATAGTGAAGAACAGTATTGTTGTTTAATTTACACAGTTTGGGACACACTAGCACAACATAACCAGAAGAGCCATTTGGTAACAGATGATTTGTAAATGTTCTCCTGAGAAATAGTTAAAATGAGGAAAAAAAAGGATTTTATGGATGGTAGTGATAACTACAGCAAAATATAGTAAATTAGGTACTGCTGTAAAATAAAGATTACCTTTGAATTAAAATAAAAAGCAAAACAAACAATGCATAAGGACCAAAATGTATAATTGTAAGCAAATAAATCAAAATGAATACATATGTGAACAAACAAAACTGAACACAAAAGTGATATTCATACACTTACATACAGTGACATTTACAATTTTAGAATCCCCAGAAATTACTGTTTTTGCTACTTTTTAATCAAGGTACCTTTACCCTGATTTTACAATTTAGCCAAGACATTAATAATGTTTAAAAAGGTTATTACTGCTTGAAATATTTATAATTTCTCATTTCACATGACTGCAGTAGCCTTTACTCTAATATCCTAATAGTAAACTGTTAGCTCATCCTTAATAATCTATGTTTAGATGCCAATTGGTCATTAGACAGACCCTTGTAATTGTAATAGAACAGCTGAAAACGTATTTTGTTCGATAAAGCTCAAGTTGCAAGATGCTGGCATTCCAAAAGTTTAATTCTCATGTAAAAAAGGGCAAAATTGAAACGTTTTCTTAAGGAATAAATCAGTCTACTGCTTTTTCACAAAGTGAAGTTTATTCCATGTGACAGATTGCCAAGAAACTAAAGATTTTATAGAAAGGTGTCTACTACTGTCTTGAAAGAACAGGGCAAACAGGGTCTAGCCAGGATAGCAAAATAAGTTCCAGATACACAACTGCACCAAAGGATAAATACATCAGAATCTATAGTTTGAGAAACAGATGCATTATAAATTCTCAGTAGGCTGCATCCTTTTAAATAGTACACACCAAATAAAAGTATCACCATCTGCAACAGTGAAATGATGACTCCAGGAACCTGGCTATAGATCAAGATTTTCAAAGAAAAGTCCATATCTGAAACAGATAAAGCAAATAAAATCCACCATCCAATAAGTAATTTCAAGCTAATAGCTATTTGCAACATTAGTAATGTCATGACTAAATTTCTTAAGTTTCAAGTACATTGATTAAAAAAAAAGTATCAATTTCTATCAAAAACAAATATTTCTGGGACATTGCAAAATGTATACATATTAACATAAATTTCCTCAGCAATATTTAATCTAACACTTCCTTTAAATTAAGTTGGAGAATCAAATTTAAAAAATGTGAATTACCACACCTTTTAATCACCTGATACACTACAGCAATTAACCATCATTTCTCTTTTGCTAGCTAGTTAGTCTAAAAAGCCATGTAGATAGTACTAGACCCTTAATTGTTTGGCTGCACATGTGCTTAACTCAAATTTCTGTTAGCTAACACTGGCTGTATGTGCATGTAGGCTGAAATGAAGACCTACTGTACCTTCTTATGGAACTCAAGTTTATTCTTGCAATATAGTACATAGACTATTGAGGTATAAACTCCCAGGTTAAAGTAATTTGAGTGTTATTGCCCTCTTTGTTTTGATTTTACTCCTTGCTGCTTTGAGTAGACTGTGCCAATACTTCAGCCAAAGATATAACAAAACACGATGTGGATTAATTAGAAGTGTACATGGCCAAGGGCAGCTTTTAAAAAAAAAAAAAAAAGGAATCTATATCATTGAAAACGCCCTTAATATCATAATTAACTTCATTAAAAATGATACACAAGATCAGCCATATGGCATCAACTGTCAATCATAATTGATAAGTGAAGAATCCAGAGAGCAGCAGTTTATTTGTTGCGATGTTTCAGTTTTACCATGCAGTATGCAGTAAGTTGCATTACACTCATGTGACTGTAAAAGAACAACCATTTACAAACAATCACTTACAAACAAAAATAACAGGTTAAAAATATAATAAAAACAAATATAAATTTGTCAGCAGATGTCACCACACAATAATGATTTTTGGTAAAGCATTTTACAGAATTCATCCGGAATATACATGCATCTAAATATTAATTACTGAATTTAATCTGAAAAAATTCTGCTAGTCTTGCACAACCTGCTTTGATATTTCACGGAGAAAATGCAATTTTAATATATGGGAAACCGAGTAGTAAACTAGTTCCCAAATTTTTAATGTCTGAGGAAAAACAATCCAACATATATTCTTATATGTTGATAGATCGTTAATTACTTTTTCATTAAAATTAAATGAATCCAAAATCCACAAAAAAACATTTGTAAGTCTTGACATTTAGGAAAACAGTATTCAAATTTAATTAATGACAATTTGACAAATAAGTGATTACAATAAGTCTTAGTTGGTTAAAATTGTAATCTCTTCTCTGTCTCATTTAATTTGTCAGTTGATTTCTTTGGATACAAAGAATAAAAAGTTTTGAAGTTATCAATATTTAATTTTCTTCTTTGGGCCTTCTATTTTATTAGACAAGTTAAACTTATACAAAAGATGAAAGTATGTCAGCAAAGTAACATAACTTCACGTTCTGAACGCCACAAGGTCACAGTATTGCTTGTTGGGGATATGATTATTTCTGCTCTCAGATTTTCACAAATTCCTTTTAAAAAACTGATCCTCTGAAAGAAAGCAACCATCCGCATGTAATTATAATTACATAAATTCTAACTTAATAAAAAAATAGAAATATGTTCAGTTATTGAGCACAACTCGATGCATAATGGAAAAAATACAATATTGCATGCACCAAATGACAGAAATGTTTAGTAGCTTTCATGATATAATTCAGGACTTTTTGCTTTCTGGTTTGGGTGAGCTCAGGTCAGTGCAGCAAGAGAAGCAATCAGTGCTCATCAAATTCTGCTTATTCGTTGATTGTCACAAATTTTTCCAGTAGTTACAGCTGATACAAGCATTATGACTGATAGCTCAAGGAACTGCTTTAAGGTTTCATGGAACCCTAGGTTTCCCCAGGAACATAGTTTAATAAATGTTGTTTAAAAAGTCATTAAAAAAATAACACACCACACCTGAAAATTTTGGGTCCCAGGGGGTCAGGCCCTATCCCAGAAGCACTGCAGGCAAGGAACTTGCACTCACACACAATACTACTCTGTCATAAAAGGCCAGTTTTCAATCACTCATCAATTAACCTAAAACACATACTGTAACACAAATTGAGAAAACCAAGAGTACCTCAATAAAAGCCCAATGCAATATTGGAAGAAAGTGCAGACTCTATGAGGTCGATGAAAGAAGACTAAATTAGTTGGTTTACCTGGATTTTAATCACACAATGGAAAGGAAAATCTTCTAAATGAAGATTTTCTTACCTACTGTTTGCGCCAATGCCAGCAACAAATCGTTTTGTGGAATATTTGTCATTTATTTTTTTCAGAGAGCTGCCATCTTTAGCAACAACCCAAACATCGCCTCCTTTTCCTCCTTGTCCTCCCAGTCGAGGCAATCCCATTCCGCCAGAGCCACCACGTACATAGACTCTGAGGTTATCCACAAAATTACCATACTGTGACAAGAAAAACAGATACTGTATAATTAATCCTAAAGAAAAAGAATAATTAATACTTATATAAGAGAGTTAATCATGCACTAAATTAAATGTTAACCAGTTTGCAGTTGAAAATATTACTTACAATAAAGAAAATAAAGTGTGCACCCTCTTTTAAACCATAGTATATAAAACAATGAAATGAACTTACATTCATCTAATTTTCATGACATTACATACATCTAAACCTATGTGATAAAAAAAACTAATGAAAAAGTAAAATCTGTTATTTATTCAGGCAACAGAAACCATCCTTAAGAAGCTGTGCATGAAAAATGTTAAGTACATTCCATGATTCAGTAGTATCTCGAACCAGCTTTATTAAACCATACACTCTATATATAAAATACAATGTCTGTCTGTATGTACCTTATACAACTCTACACCCTTCGATCAATCTGGAACAAATTTTGTATAGTTGCTCTCTAAGATGGAATACTTTGGAACCCATAATTTTGATCCTGAAGTTCAAGTGGGATTAAAAGAGGAGGCCCCGCACAACAGAAAGAAAAAAATCAAATGGCTATTGTTTAGCTGCTGCTTTGTTAGCTTTTCTTCATAATTTCAGCACTACAAACTGTCCACCTTGAGCTAAGAGGACGAGTCAGACATGATAGCCTTCATGGTCACAACCCAGCAAGGAGTTATATATAAAAGGTATAACAGACTGAAATATTAAACACAAGGAAAAGGACAGAGTTTAAGTCAAAGGTTAACTAAATGCATCTTAAAGCTGAAAGAGCAAGATGTCTCTGTCCCATCTTAGAGAAAACTACCATTCCAGTTTTCCAAGGTTAGAATAATGTAAATGAGTAACAAACACCACTCCAGAAAGTTGGGATAAACTGATGGAAAAGCCCAAACACCTCTCCTATAAAGCAGTGCTAAGATCCATAGGACAATCGGCAAAACACCCCCCTTAACAAAGCAGGTTTAAGAATAACAGGAGAATCGACTTGAGTCAGAAATTACAGATGTACAGACGTAATTGGGGAAGATAATGAAGCCCTGCATATTAAGATGTGAGGTGATGTAATCAAGTAAAAAGTATAAAAGTATAAAAAAAAAAAGTATAAAAGACAACGAATTGTTTGATTCTTACTCGATGTAATAAACTAGAAACAGTTGAGCATGTATTATTAGGGTGCCTGGCATATAAATTACAACAAGGTCAACATTTTAAATCACTGGACAGGAGTAAATTGACATTATATCAATTACCAAGGTATAGAGATGGGTGTAAACTGATTCATAGATCCATAATCAGTTGTTTAAAAACTATAATGTTATTTGAGAGTATTTAATTGGAAATACAGGTATTTCAAGTCATAGTCTTTTTTTTTTGTTTATTCTCCTTCCTGCATCAAACTCCAGCCCAGTTGATGGCGGTAACACTTCTTAAGTTGGTTTGACAACCACCATTAAACAAAAGAAGATTCTCACTCCATGGACTGAGTCATTTGTGCATAACTCTGCCCAAATAAAGAAAGGGTCTGCATTATTGTCTGGGCTTCGTGAATGCCTTCTTTCAAAACGGAGGGAAAGTTTTGTCAATGGCAAGTACTAAATCATTTGCAGTAACTAAAGCAATGATGTAAACACCCTAAACTGAAGGTTAAATATACCTTCCCAAGGTACAGAAATATTCTTTTAGCACACAAGACTAAAAGGGTACACAGCAGTAAAACAAGTTATAATACCACACGGCACAGGAATCAGTGAAATAAAACCAGATTAGGTGTTATAATTATTCAGATTAATTAGAGATAATTAACTGGCAGCAGCATTTCAAACTAATATAACATGTTAGTATTTATGCAAATCATTATTTTACCTTTAGTGGTCACAGAATTAGTGGAATTTGTTAATTTAATAATTACACTACACACACGAAATGTTGTACATTAAGTGATCAAATACCTTTGGCAGTGAGCAAACCCTGAAAAAAGGAGACGCGGAGAACAACCACAAGAGCTTTTCTCAAGAACTGCCAACTTCACCTATAAAGAAAGCAACACTTCCTTCATTGTTCTTTCTCAATTAGTCATGCACTCCCTTTCTGATAAAAGTGTCTGGATTTGTTGGGCTTGTTGCAGGTTTTGCTCATATTTGCTGCTTAAAAAAATATAAGAGCAACATGAATGCATTTACGTATCTTTACCAGTATAATTATTTTGCACTTTACAACCCTTTCTTAAAATAGTAATACATTTTATTAAATAGTGCCTTTCCCAAGCACAGACTACTTAAAGGTAATAATCACACCAGACTTCAAAGACAGAAACAAATAGGGATTTCAGTTGATTAATTTTATTTATTAAGAACACAATTACATTTTCAGGAGAACGTGCCATTCAGCCTACCATACCTTGTCAACTCTTATTCAACTGATGCTTCAAAAATACTGCTCAATCTGAAGGTCGCAAAACTTCAATTTTTAACTATAAAACAAAAATATAAGAAATCAGGAAGCTGGCTAATTAAGGAGTGCCAGTTAAGTGCAAAAATGAGAATGTTGACATGGATGTGTGGAGTTACAATGTGGTATAGCGGGTCCACAGCTCCCGTCAAAGGGCCACTTTTAAATAAACAGTCTGGTTTCAGGGTGCAGCACAGCTGTGAAACTGCTCTGCTACGGGTAACCAACGATCTGCTTATGGCAGCAGACTCTGGACAAACCAGCATATTAATTCTGTTAGACCTCAGTGCAGCATTTGACACTGTCAGACATGACATTCTACTGTCTAGAATGGAGAACATGCTGGGTATCTCTGGCACTGCCCTCCAGTGGTTCAAGTCCTATCTGACTGATAGGCAAGAGTTTGTTAGTCTTGGTAACAGCAGATCCAGCTCGGCGCCAGTCACACAAGGAGTTCCTCAGGGCTCTGTCCTTGGCCCTCTTCTCTTCTGTATTTATATGCTCCCCCTTGGCCATATTATTCGTAGCTATGGACTGGGCTATCATTTTTATGCAGATGATACTCAACTCTACTTCAATGTTAAAAGTGGAACTTCCTCAGAGCTTTCTCAGCTCACAACCTGCCTTAGTGAAATTAAAACCTGGATGGAGCAGAACTCTTTGAAATTAAACTGCAACAAAACTGAACTCCTGCAAATTGGGACTAAAATGCAGCTTAATAAAATGAGCTCCTTCCCAGTCCATCTTGGTGGTGATCTCATCAGACCTGCCTCTACTGCAAAGAATCTTGGTGTCATTTTTGATTCCTCCCTTTCTTACTCCACTCACATAAATCACATTAAGAAACTTTCCTACTTTCACCTCCGTAACATATCCGTGTTCGCTCCTTCCTTTCCTTTTCTAATGCTGAGAAACTTGTCCATGCTTTTATCACATCCCGCATAGATTATTGTAACTCGCTGCTGGCAGGGGCCCTTCTAATCTTATATCACAGCTCCAGCTTATTCAAAACTCAGCTGCAAGAGTTCTTACTCGAACCAGCAGCAGCGAGCACATCACACCCATCCTGCTCCGTCTTCACTGGCTCCCTGTGTCTTACAGAATCGAATATAAAATCCTACTAATAACCTACAAAGCCTTAAATAACCTCGCCAAACTACATCAGTGACCTTCTCCATCACTATGTGCCTGCCCGTCCACTAAGGTCCTCTGATTCTGGCAATCTTGTTGTGCCCCACACTAATCTTCACTCCATGGGTGACAGGGCCTTCAGCTGTATAGCCCAGACTCTGGAATGACCTACCGAAATTAATCAGGTCAGCTGACTCCATGAATTCTTTAAAAAACAACTTAAAACTCATCTGTTCAGGAAGGCTTTTAGCTCTATTTGACTTCATTCCCCTTCTCTCAGTTTACCTCTCTGTCAAGATGCTCATGTAACCTGTGTGTGTGTGTGTGTGTGCAGACCATCAATTCTGTTGTCTGTTAGGCTTTCTCTGAGTTTACTGTCTTAATCTTCTTATTTATTAATTTGCTTTGTACTATGCTATATACTGTATACCCTGCCGTTCTTTCTTATGTTCTGTAAGTGCCTTGAGCATGGGAAAGGCGCTATATAAATAAAAAATGTATTATTAAACAATCACCACGCTCGCGGCTTGGTGGTTGTGTGGCTGAAGCGGTTCTCAGGGCGATTCGCGATGTGGGCGTTTATCACCTAAGTGCACAGGTGAGAGACTGTCCACATCTGTGATTGTTCCTGGGGCTGCTGATTTACCACAGCTGCCATGCCCTCTTGATAAATAGAAGCGCAAGTCGGTTAGAGGAGGAGAAAAAAAGAAAAAGAGAGAGAACGGGAAGTTGCAGGTGAAAGCAGGAAGTAGGAGGTGAAAGTCGGTGCAGGAGAGAGAGCGAGAAAGTGCAGTCTTGCATGTAGCTGAACAGAGAGCCTGGGTGTTGGGGCCGACGCCCAGGGACTTGTAATAGTGGTCGCTCCCGCAGATTTTGTTTTGAAGGGTGGGAGGAGTGACCGGAAGGTGGATGACTCTCCGCGGAAGGCAGCGGGAGTCGGTACTTGGGACGTGGTGTCCCCTGCGTGAGAGCCTTGGCCGTTAGGGAATCCCAAGTTGCTGTCTGGAGGAGTCTACCGGAGCCAGGGGTCGGTAAGGCGATCCAAACAGCTGAAGCAGGTAATTAGAAGGTCAGCTGCGAGTAGGGCGACTCCCCTGGTGCATAGCCTGGATGGGAGACGCAGGGGAGACACAAGTAAAAGACGACACCGCACTTTGTGTTTTTAAAGGATTGCTTCCTGCATTATTTTAACCTCATTGTTTTTAAGAAGACTTTTTCTATTTATTAGTTTTAACCTCCACGTGTCACATCTACTTTTATTGGATTATTTATTTAATGACTATTTTTGAATGCACTGCACTTTATATTGAACACTTTTTTTTGTTTTTAAATAAAAGGACTTGACATTTTTGCACCATTCCCTTGCTATGTTGTTGCCTCACTGCTAAGCTCATCGGTGACATTACCGACAGTGACAGGTTCAAGGGCTCCTAGACAGAAGATAGGAGCATGCAACGAACCCGCATCGTCACATACAAAAGGACAGAATAAGAAATGTGACAATCAGAGGTACAACAAAAGTGGCAGAGAGGTCTAAGAAAGTACAGGAAAGCAGGGTAAAGTGGTAAGGACATGTGATGAGGAGAGGCAATGCAGATTTGGGCAAAAGAGTGATGAGAACTGAAGTAAAGTGAAGGAGGCCAAAATGGAGGTGAATGGATAAAGTAAAAGAAGATCTGAGGGAAAAAGGTTTGACTGGTCAGGAGTTGTAAGACCAAGCTGTTTAGAGAAAGTTGATCAAGTGCATCAACCCCACACAAATGTGGGAAAAGATAAAGTGGAAGAGGCTAAGTGCAAAAGGCATTTCCAATAACTGCTAGTAAACTGGGTTTCAACCAATCTATGCAAAGCCAACGTAGGGCAGTGAGATGCTATTCAAGTATTTCTAAAGCAGGAACACTTATGGATAATCAAATTCATTTATGATAATTCATCTGGAGGAAAAGAAAGTTGTTTTTTTTTTATTAAACACATATAAAAAATTTTAAACAAGGTGTATTAAAGGCTTTCAGGAAAAATGGCATTGACTATATACAACATATACAAACACACACACACTCAATGAATATGTCTATTCAGTTTTGCCTCCAGAATTCTATTAATTCTTTAAGGCATGGATTCAACAAGTTGCTGAAAACACTCCTAAGAGATTCTGATCCGTGCCTAACTGACAGTATCACACATTTCCTATAGATTTTAGGGCTGCACATTTATGCTGTGAAACACTAATGATGTTATACTGGATTGTGACCTTGGGCCAGGAGAGGCCATTACACTAAACAGAAGGCTGGAACCAGCCTGAGAAGATTTGTGCTTTGTGACAAGGTACATACTCCTTTTGGGGATATATGGGTGAAAAATGGGTGGACTGTGGCCATAAACTACACATGCACAACAACAGTACTTTGGTACATTCCTCTCCTCCTCCTCTAGTACATAATCATACATTGTAAAGGATATTGTAGTAGGTGGAAGAAACAATCAACATTGCTGTGTGTTGCTTCAAATGCTCTCAATATACATAGATGGAAATTAAAATTGCACTGGTTATACTATATATTAAGCATACAAATGTATATGTTTAGAAATACTCAGCTTATTATAAAAGCAATCCTGTTCATTTATGTAGTACTTTACTTGAAATAAAGGCTTTGACTGCAGGTAAACAACAGCCACAGCTGTAATTGGCAAGCAAATAAATATGGAGAACTATGGTTTATGTTCTAGTGGGGTAGAAAATGTAAAAGGCAGCAGGATGTAACTCAATTAATTACTTAATTTGTACTTTATTTTTACTATTTAAGTCAAGTAAGAAATTTTTTTACAGCAATCTATTAAAACAAAAAAACAACGCAGAATTACAAAATGACCGTCACATCCTATAATAACTAACTCAGTGGAGCAGTATAGGTGACAAAGCAAACGACCAGCGACATCAGCAAAGCCTGCATGTATTGCATTTCACCTGCTAGGTACAGAAGCGATTATTGCAGAGTCGCGTCGCCTGTTGAACAGATTAAAAGACTAATGAATGTGTCCTGCAATGAACTGGCATCCCACGCTGAGCTGCCTCATACTTTGTGTCCTGTGCTACCATAACATTTGTGGGTTTTATAAGCCCTGTGAGAGAGGGGGATATTAAGATTCAGATTCCACAAGTGAAACGCGCACGCACATTCTATTTTTGTTGGTACCTGAATAAGTGAAATAGAAACGACAAAAATTGTGGTCGTTTAAGTCGATACTACCTCAAGGCAGAAGTTAAGCCACTTAAAATGAAGCGGTCTGCTTTGCATAACTAATACGAAACAAAACTGCAATGCACAGAAATCGTGCATATGTCACTGCTTTTGGTCTCCTTAGGTCAATGCCAGTCCTAAACCTCCTAACATTAGTCTATTCATTTCATAATCCGCTTGCCCTGTAGAAAGAAACATACGACCATAACTCAAACTCAACCCTTCATAACTGTGAGTTTAAAAATGCCTTATTATTACAAACGTTGTCCCCACGAGTAAATTGCCAAGTTTTAGTAGAGATACCTGTGACCTATTCCACCTTCACAAGTTTCTAAGGAAAATCAAACTTTAAGCAATATCTTAGATTCTGATCTGTTCCGAAGATTTCACTCTTAAAAAAAAAAACTGCAACGGAATTACACAAAAGGGGATCTTACAAGAAGAGGAAACTTTCAAAAATAAACATTTGTTTCGAGGCTCAATCACCTAGCACGACTGCTACAAATGTGCGAACACCTCATCCAATGTCTTTATTCCTACTAACCTTCCTTAGGAGCGATCTGCTGAAGCAAACCATGTTTCTCCAGACAAATACGTCAATCTCTAGATACAACTTATGTTATTAAAAGAAGCAAACAAACGCATCACTTCTCAAAATATTTCCATGCAGGCGCTTTACCACGCGTCTTCTTCTCAAACAGGAAGTTGACTACAAACTGAAAGCCTATTGATCAGAACGATCGTCAATCTTAACGAATAAACCAATTATCTTTCAGGATTTACGAGAGGCGGGTTTGTTCGTTTAAAGGCGCAGGTGCTACAAATCACAAAAGGTGCCACAAGCGGCAGGTTTTCGTTCCCCTCACTGGCTTAACTAGAATTCATTTCTGCTGAGAATGCAAAACACCATTTTGGTCTTCATTTTAATTTCTTCGATCAATAACTTTTAAAACGTTGAATTATTTAACACTTTAACATCTGCATTCACAACGTTTATTTGCTTCTCGTTTTGTCAATATTTATTTGTAGCATCTGTCAGACTTGAACCAGTATAAAGAATAAATAAAATATGTTCTGCTCTATATTGTAAAGCACTTAAATGATATTTTTCAGAATGTCAAGATCTGCAGTATAGAATCTAGTACCTGATTTATCCACAGCAGGATTTGGTTTCTAATTAGTAAATTTGTCTAGGAAAAAGTCTGGAGTTACTATCACCCTCCTTGACTAACACTGAGGATTTCACGAGGTAAAGTCTGAAAAGACTGATCATTTTTAAAGATAAATATGGGTGTAGTGTACATATAACTGTATACATCTTTACCAGGGTTAAAAAGGATACAAATAGTGGTTGGTTAAATGTAAATAAACATTTATTTGCATATGCTGTATTTGTAATATACTTGAAAATTATATTTTGATATACGCACTGTATCTTAACATTATTTTCAGATGCATTAGTTAATAAGCAGTGCTTAGTCATGTAGCCTGTCTTTAACAATCTATTTTGTATAATAATGAGTTTAACTGTTTTAAAGTAATACAGAACCATGTGCTTTGAGACACTCTCCTGACTACGAATCTTTCGTACTGAAACTGAAAGGTAACTTTCCTATTGGGAATGATGTTACAGAATATCAAATTAAACTTTTTTTTTTTTGGTGCCACATTAGGTTCAGCACCAGCCATGGTTTGTGCCCGCCTTGTAAGCGCTGCTACAATAGGAGGTGACATCTTTATGACCATGAATTGGATTGAGAGGCTCTGAAAATGGTCATTTGAACGATTTTAACCTGATGCGTATGAGCCACCTGAAGCATATTTCTGGGTAAGTTGGAATGTATTCTCAGTTGCTATTGATTTCTGCAGTCTTACCAGTTGAGCCCGGTTTAACTATATGTAGCACAAGTCCGACATTTAATATAATAAATGCTCCTGCCTTTATGGAGTCGTATAAATAAAATGTATTATAAACAACAGATAAATACAGTACGACTCCTCAAGGTTTCTATTAAAATATGAATACAAATAAAATTCGTAACGTGCAGTAAAACCCCACAGACCTCCAATGAAGTAGTGAAATGATAATACAACTAAAAAACAAAATCAACCTAACAATATCGTGAAAAAAAGTAAAGAAAAACGCGACCAGCCCCATTGTATCACGTACAAGTGAACATTTCGAGGCACATAAACTTCAGTTCCTTTTAACAAAACCCAGTTAGCCTTTGATCTCCACACACACTTGGCTTGAGACCATTTCTAGACCTCACAAACAACGTGATACTATTTGGGCTATCCATCCATGTTCATCAGTCCTACTTGAAGATATGGCATTTGCAGTACAATTACCAATACAATTAAGGTGGAGACCATTTTGTCACTAAACGCTTTTATCCAACTTTATTTTTGTGATATGATTCACTGTGTATTTCTGTATAGCTGAGCGAATAGAACGGTTTTTCATGGCAGCCAAGCCGTTACTAAAATTGTCAGGTGTATTTTTGGACTCTTAATACGAAGTCTAAATTGTAATAGTTTTTTTTATTGCTGTATGACTTGAGTATAAGCTTTTGGTCGCAGTAGTTGATTTCTAAAATATGAGTCACTTCTGATAAATCTGAAGTGAATGTCTGATACCATTATTATAAAAGTCAGAATTGCCTTCCTTACAAACTTGCTAGTTTTTGCAAATACTTTACAAAGTAGTGGATTCAAACCGGACAAACTGACAAGTCGTTCCCAACAAGTCTGTGTTAATTTTTCACAAAACTGTTGCTCCCGAGTGTGATTTGTGAGCAATTTTGCCTTGTAATTTTGAATTGAGTGGTCCTGACATTTATTTGTACATTTATTTGATGTGAAAAAGAGGATACATCGGTCACTTGCTGTATTTTTGGGGTATTTTAATATTTAAGCATGCCAGAGGTAGAAAGTAACGAATTATATTTATTTCCGTTACTGTAGTTACATAGATTTTGTAATAAATTGTGCTTTTTTATTTTTAAGTGCAAATACTTTGTATAAAATAGGCCTATATCTTATGCTACTCCATTACATTTTCAAAGAGAGTCATTACAAAGTGCAATTGATTGCTTATGTTTTACATGCAAAGTTTAGAAAGACAGATAAAGTAAGTTGTAGATCATGATAAGTGAGAGCGTTTTAGTCAATGGCAAAATGGCTTTACCGGCTGTACAATGGCAAATGGCAGTGTCAGCGAGTACATCTCTGGGTATATCGCATAGCAGCCCACAAAGTACTGGACAATTGACCAACACCTATAGAGCGCGCTGTTAAGAGAGTCTGCCTTAAATCTTCTGTGCCGCGGTTTAGTTCCCTGAAGGTTGAGAATCCTGAACAATCCCAACGATCGAGCAGGCGCCAAGTGTTCAGTATACAGTAGGCCTACTGTAGTTGCAATAGCGGCAGCCCTCATAATACGGTAAAGAGTGCGCATCACTGGCCTAAAGGAGCAGAGCCTTTCGGTCTCAAGGACATAAAACAAAGAAGTTTTATTATGCATGTGGATTCTACGTCTTGAAAACTGTGGAGTTTTATGCATACATGAACTGCTCTTCAAACTTACGAAACACACATAGAAAGATGTTTTCTTTTTTTAAATCTAGCAGGGTGTTCAACGTGTAAAACAGAAGCAGACTTGTAGGTGCAGAAGTAAAGGCGGGATCTGTTATTCGTAGTAATGATAATGATGTAAAAAAGACGAGATCGCCCGCTACAGTTTTTGAAAAGGAAGGTCGTTCAATGGTCCTACAATGAAAAGGTCAAAAACTACTTTGGTTCCACTTTACTTCATCAACATTTACCAAGGGATTCTATCTAACAGGTGCTATGCACTGCAAAAAATAACTTGATAAAGCAGTCAACAGCTTAAATGCTGGAACAGTAGAGTTTAAGATCAGTAAGAAACAAGCACTGCACATTGATTAGTCTTGGGTTAATTCTTATAATTACTTTTCATTTATTGGGGATGAACAGTTAGTACAGTACATTAAAAAAAACTGCCATAACAATTTAAAGCTAAAACAGTTGCACAATCAAAGGTCAAATGTTTTTAAAAAGAAAAATGCATATTTTTAAGTGGTTCCCAGTACTTTTGTATTTGAAGGAGTGTGGCACAACCACAAGTTTTTAAAATTTGCTTCTATGCACTTGGTGCTGTGCTGATTCTACTTGCCTAATGACCACATAATTACAAAGGCTTTTGATATTTAAATGTAAAGCTGGTTTAATTTCTTTTGTCTCCTACCAAAAACTTTATTTACAAAACTGTAAGATTTTCTTTCCACTGAAACCTCTGCTGTCTCAAATGATGGTCTGCAATTGATAACTGTGGACTGCATGATTCACTTTTTGCATATTAAGGATATTTATGATTAGTTGCTTACTACACCTTTGCTAGGAATACACATAATTGGAGCTTAAAATTTAATTGCCACACACAGAACACTGCCTAGTTGTTAGTGTGTGTGTATACTGTATATTTCATTGGCACTTTCCCACTGCATGAACTTTTTTCATGAACCAGGGACTTCTTAGAAACTCTGTAACGTTTGTAGCATTCCCACCACACGTGTTTGGGCCTTTTGTAGTTCCTGGTAGTTAATTTCTGTTACTTTTTGTTCAACTAGGGACATTAAAGATGGGGCTCAAGTAATGCATAAGCACTGACACCATCTTACAAATCTGTTGGTAGTTTGTAGGGTTATACAAAGATGTCACACTGCACCGCAAACCGCTATAATAAACCAGTAATCTCCCATGTGAAGTCATGATGGGTTTGAAGAAGTAAGGTGCTTCAGTGTTGTCACCCTGCAAGGCCAGGATGGTGGTTGTAAAACAATTAGCTAAAATCCAGAATGCTGACATCCTGCAGCTCTAGCCTTGTATTTATGTGAAATATTACCATTCATATTCTAAAATTAAAGATGGTGTTATAATGTGAAATTTAGGTTTGTAAGTGACTGTTGGCTGTAGGCAGTCTGCCATATCTTGGACTTGGGCAAAGTGTCCCTCAATCCAAAGGCTTTTGAGAAGAAATTTGACACCAAAGCAAAAATTATAACCTAAGTGTCTCAGCAATGGGTTCCCCAGGATTAACCGTTTTGCTTCTGTTTATCAATCTTAAGTGAAAACTTGTACATTTTCCAGAACTGTTTGACCACTGCTTTTCTAAATTGTATTGTGAAACTGTCTCTGACTGTGACTGATTCTAAAATAAGTCCCAATTTCTAATTGACTGAATGCACTTCTGAACACATTTAAACTTTCATTAATAAAGGGTTTGGTTCATTTCACTGGGGAACAGCTTTTAAGTTGTAAAGGACCTGTGTAGCTAAATTTTTTGCCACTGTGTTTTACTAATTTAGGAAAATTTAAGATCATATCTAAATATGGAAAACACTATTGTGTTTATAGGATTTCAAAAAAATGCTTATCTTTGATAAATCAGTCATTTTGATTTTCCTCCATTGGCTAATTTAAAATATTTATATGGAGTGTAAAGGATAGTCCATTTAAAGTTTGTTATAATAGAAAGTGATATGGCAGGATAAGGGCCCTTTTAATTTCAGAGTGAGAAGAAAAGCTGCATGGGCATTGAGGAGGCAAATCTAACTAGTCAAAGTTTTGCATTCCCTAAAACAATGTGGTCTAACATTAAAATGACAATAAACTGGATTATAAAGAAATGGTTATTAAGAATACGGAATATGAATGCAAAACATAGCTTGAAGCTCCAGATGCTTTTAAAAAAAGTATTTAACTGAATGTGAATTAGAGGATAATTAGTGAAGACCCGGTAAACAACAATGGTGACAGATGCTGGTAGTTTTGAATGTATGATCTAAGACCTAACTGAGCAGTGCTCTCAATCTTACAGTCCTCAGAATGTCATAGTGGACGTGTATTTTCGAATGCATGAAATGCCTTGTCTTTCAGCCTTTAAAATGTGGGTAAATTTCTTGACATAAATGCAGGCAGTACCTGCACCACGCTCAATTCTGGTCTAGTCAGAACAAGGTGTTAGAAATTTAAAATAAGCTTTCTGCTGCTTTGCTCCAAGGAAATTCCAAGGTTACATTGGCTGTAAGACATTACAAAGAAGTGTCTTCAGGCGACTGTAAAGCATCTGTAGGCTGAGCTGTTCTGGTGATAAGGGAAAACATTTTTTATAGCTTTGGAATATAATTTTGAAAATAATTAAATTTTTTCTGTGGTCCTGATGGACGGATGAACAGTAATTTGGCAAGAACAACAGACTTTGAAAGAATGTATATGTAACATGTATGTGATAAAGCACAATCCCACACTTTCAAATTGTTAGCAACATTGATTTTAGCCAGGTCTAAGTTATTAAATTTATTTGCAGCCTACTCCTTTGATGGCAGTACTTTAATTGCCTGCCTTATTGAAGAGATCCGTCCACCCATTTTTCAATCCTTCTTATCCAAAGTAAGGTCAAGAGGGCAATGAAGACTATCCCAGTACTTGTAGGGTCCATGGAAGTATCAATCTGTTGACAGGGCACTCGACAGGGTGAGCACATGCACACACACATTCATTATATATATTGTTGGTGTGCCAATCTGCAAATCTTTGGATTGTGGAAAGAAACAAAACGAAAAGAGAAGACATACAAACTCCACACAGGGAGCGCACAGAACACAAACCCGAGTGGCTCTTTGTCACCAAGCCACCTTATCAGAGAGAATGTGTGCAAATGCATTCCTAGGCTATAAGCCGAGTACCACCTCATTTCATTGTACCAGTAACTTACTCTGATATCCTAGAGAGCAATAAGGTCTCCCATTAGACCGGTAACTGCACATTTTATATGCTTGGGTGTTCTCAAGCCCCAACACCCCCACCCACATTTTGTCCAGCTGATGCCCATCTTGTAAATAAAAATATATCTAACACAGCATTTCAACCCTGGTCACAAGTTTAACTACCTGATGTTGAAAGATTTCAGTTGAGTTCTAAATGTGGAGATCAGTGCTCTTTGCTACCAGAGTTTGATCTGCATTTGAGCATGATAGGCTTTACTAAAATTCAAAGTGCCTGTCTAGTGTGCCAATAGATGATGGAAAACTTTCAGAGAAAGGAGCCTAGATCCTTCACTTTACAGAAATATGTATTATTTACATTGTCGCATGTGTGCAGCTGGGGACTGCGTTCTTGGTACTAATGAGGTAAATGATACTACTCTGGGGCGAGAGGTGTGCTGGCACTATCTTCTCTTTCACTCTTTCATAGCTCCAAGAAGACACCCAAGGAAAATGCCTACCCAGCACGCAATGACATGAGATGACTTTGCTCCTTCTGGCCTAGACACCAAAAATCAGGCAGTCCCTGGGAAATCATGTGTCATTTTGACCAAGCAATCACATGGACAGAGCTTGCATTGGTGCTACACATTCATACTTTGAAAGGGTGTTTGAAGTCTGCTTTCTTTTGGTTCTGAGAACACATTTTTTTGATGTTTTCTTGTGCTGATTTAAATGGAGTAGCCTAGCTTGTACCCCAATAATTCTTCTCATGTCTCTCTTGGTCTGTTCACCTGGTCCCAAAAGTGGTGTAGTCTACAGGATGATCGACCCAACAGACCTCATCCAGCTGGTCTAGTAGCTCATCAAGCAGGTCGGCCAACTGCAATTACAAGTAGCTGTGCAAGAAACTGAACTAGTTGAGGGTCTGTGGGAGGCTGGAGAAGCACAGAGTGTGGTAGGATCTCAGGGCCCAGCGTAGTGCATCCAAAGGATGGCATTGGGACTTTATATACAAGAGGACCATAGCCTCATTGGCTCCATCAGGAGTGGGCACAGATCCTGGCCCCGAGTGGCCAACCCAAGCCTGGGCTTTTGACATCTGGCGGAAACTGGCTCACTGGCTGTGCCCTGGGGAGAACACCGTGGTGCATGTGGTAGAGATGGTGGAATGTGACTTTCTGGTCCATGTGCTCCCCAAACCTTTGTTCCATCCAGTCTAGGGCAGATATGGAAAGCCAGGTGGAGACCACCAAGCTCCACCAGGCTGCTCTTCACTCCATGTGACCAGAGGAAAGAAGACTTTCTCGAGCAGCCCAAGGAGAAGAGCCTGATTATCATCCTTCCTATAATGATAAAAGTGTGGCATACTGTGGCTCCAGGGGCCAAGTTGTCCCCACTTGGATGAAATGATGGAGTGTGTGTTTACACAAGAAGAAAGATACTGTTATATGGCCGTGTCTCACCCTCTTCATATTTCCTTTTCAGCGCAGAAAAGCTGAATATACAGGTATATCTCATTCAGGCTCTATGATTCTGGCAGCAATATCTTTATTGCTGCTCACTGTTATGTCACAACACTATGATGGAAGAAGGGCCCGTAATACATGTATTCATGGAGTCTCGTGGGAATACCCCATTATGTTGTGTAAGGCTTGCAGACCTCAGAATTAATATGGTGGTATTGCTACGTCTGTCCTACAGCATGATACTGGGCGGGGACTGGTTGTAGAACAAAAGTAACAAGGACTCGTTTCAGTTTGTACACACTTGGGAGAGTGTACGAAAGGTGGTTCTCCAACATGCAAAAGAGCAGGTAAGGACATGGCTACCAATGAGACAAGGCTGACTTTTGAACAGTGGACATTGTCATGCCTGTCATTCCTGGTATTCCTGTGAGACTTGTGACAGGTGTCTGGTCACGCTTACAGGTAATCTAACTTAGACACCATTCAAATATCCGACTACACCACCCAGTTTTATTAAGAGGCTAGGAACTCCTGAAATTTACCAATAATAGCACACAGGTTTCTTTAAATTGGGCGGTGAGTAAACACATAATGAAAGACAACAGTAATTTCAGGAAAACCAACAGTAACTTCTATTACACAAGGCAATAATAAGTACATTAAAAAGATAAATGAACATAAACAAAATCTAACAATATCAGGTTCAAAATTCCCTTTTTTAAAAAAAGGCAAGCACACAGTCCACACTTTAAAAGTCTGTGAAAAACAAGAATTGGAGGATACAACCTTTAGTGGTGCAGAGTCCAGTTTGCGCACTGTGTTACCCCAACACTTAGTCGTTCAACTGTCCACAGATGCACTCTTTTCACCGGACACTCGTTTTCCAACAGAAATTGTGTCAAATTGTTGAATCCCTGTCAGCGTCTCTTCGTCATTCCCTTTTTTTCCACTCTGGGCTCCTTGTGTTGCTGTGACCTAGGCACACCTTATTTCTTGTCTGCCAGCTTTGCTCGGTCCTTTCATGCGGCTTCCCTCTCTCGCTGGACCCACAACTGGCGTCTCCTTGTGGAGCTGTCTCTTCCTCCCTGGAAGTAAGTGTTGCCGTCCTTGTGCCTCACGTCATGCCAGCCAGGTACCCTCGTCTGCCTACGAGCCTCTGTGCTCTGTCCGAGTGTCTTGGCAGCGTTCTCAGTGGACCGTCCCTCCTCTTTGCCTTCTCCTGGCCAGAGCTTAAATCTCCTTAAGTCCCTGCAATTATCACTTCTGGACAATCAGATTAAACAATGGCACATCTAAATTTCCTGGGTTTAACAAATAATGAAAACATAAGTTAACAAAATGCATTGTTACGAACCATTAATGAGTACAGATCTGCTGTTTAGAAACCAATATTATCAAATATGTTAATTTCCAAGTCAGGTAAATACAGACATCCTCCAAGGAAGGAGCAGTTCTGTTACCACAACTCTGTATTCTTTGTAAAATCAACCAGCCAAAAACATCAAAGTGGTGACTCGTTTGCAAGACAGTAAATACAGATATCCTGTAGACAGCCATTACTATAATCAGTTACAGGATAACCAAGGAAATTTGCCTTTAACTTCTCACCTCAGTCCAAACATCCATCCATCCCACTGTATCCGAACACAGGTTCACAGGGGTCTGCTGGAGCCAATACCAGCCAACACAGGGCACATGGCAGTAACCAATCCCAGGCAGGGTGCCATCCCACCGCAGGACACACACAAACACACCAAGCACACACTAGGGCCAATTTAGATACGCCAATCCACCTAACCTGCATGTCCTTGGACTGTGGGAGGAAACCGGAGCGCCCGGAGCAAACCCACGCAGACACGGGGAGAACATGCAAACTCCACGCAGGGAGGACTCGGGAAGCTAACCCGGGTCTCCTAACTGCGAGGCAGCAGTGCTACCACTGCGCCACCGTGCTGCCTCAGTCCAAACAATGGGTTCCTATTGTCTGTTCATATGCCGGGCTTTAAATGTAATATTTGCATGTTTCTTTTCCTAAGAGAGAAATGGAATGACCCAGTGTACAAAAATGTCCCCCTCTGACACACTCCCATCTGAGATAGGAGGATCTTCTGCTGTGCAATTGCAGTTTCACTTCCTGCCTTCTCTTTTTGGTGAGAGCAGTGGAACAATGACTCACTGAAGTTTACCAGGAATGTTGTAAGCTCTGTTGGACTGCAAACTGCCAATTCTATGCCCCCTGGGGCCACATGTCATGCTGATTATTAACTTTTTTTATATCGGGTGGAGGAGTACAAAGGCGAAAAGCCGAACCCACTCCTAGTTCCATGGCCTTATTGCAGTGAGATCTATGATCTGGCTCATGCCCACCTTTTGGGAGCTCACCTGGCCACTGAAAAAATCTCTCAAAAGAATCCTGGCTAGATTTTATTAACTTGGCATACATGAAGAGGTGTGCTGCTTTGGCAGGTCTTGTCCACAGTGTCATTTAAATCAAATATGCTGGCGAGACTGCACACCTTTTCTTTCTTTACCTTTGATTGAGATTCCGTTTGAGTGAATTGGCATTGACATAGTCAGCTCACTCAAACCTCGGCACGGGGCCCATAAATACTTATTAGTTATTGTGCATTACGCCAGCCAATACCCTGAGTCTACCCACATACAGCAGTGTTCCAAAGTTTGAAGCCACTCAGGATTGGCCCGGGCCCCTGACCAAAAGTCAAGTACAGGCCTTCCTGGTTCTAGTCAGGTACTATCAAAGTTTTGCACCTCACTTTTTGGAAAGGGTTGCACCTTTGAAAGAAGTGATGGAGTCCCCAAAACAGAGGAAGCATTCAGTGACCTAAAAACAGCCTTTATTTCTTGCTCCTCTTCTAATTCACCTTAAGATTACTCTGCCTTTTCATCTCCAGACCAATGCTTTGGACACTGTCCTGGCTGCCATGTTGAACCAGGTTGTCAACATAGTCCAGTAGTTCTCAACCTGTGGGGCGGGCCCCCCTAGGGGGGCACGAAGTAACAAAAAGGGGGGCACGAAGATGTGAAAAAAAGAAAATAAGAATCGAAAATATGAAAAATACATCTATTGAAACCAAAACAAATTAACTTAAACTACATTCTGATACTAGAAAAATAAATATAGAGTTAGATAAATGTCAATAAAAGTTAAGTAGGTATAATAAAATATGCATCTATAATATATCATTAATTAAAAAAGAACAATTTGGTGTTAGTGGGCTCCTTTCAAAAAAACATTAGGGGGGCGCGATTAAAACTATTATGAAAGCTCTTGTCCCAAATATTTAAAGGTCGAGAAACGCTGACATAGTCTAATGCTCCATGCACCCCAGCTGGAAACTGTTGGACTGGGAAACTGAGTACACTGCAATTGAGTGAGAGGCCTTGGCCATTAAATGGGCGGACACCCTACTCCACTATTACCTGGGGGGAGTTTTGTTGTAGTCACTGACAACTCACTTTTATAGAGACTGAGTTCCCACAGGGACTCCAACTCCCAGGTGATGTGCTGGTTTTTGAGCCTACAAGTTTGTCAATCAAAATAGATGAAGGGCACTCCATGCCAATGCTCTTTCATGTCCAGAACCTCTCTGCAAGTTCCACACACTGAGTGGGGGGATGGGGAGTGGCACCCACATCATGCATGCACACCTGGGGCCTCATGTATAAACGGTGCGTACGCACAGAAATGTTGCGTAAGAACTTTTCCATGTTCAAATCGCGATGTATAAAACCTACACTTGGCGTAAAGCCACGCACTTTTCCACGGTACCTCATACCTTGTCGTACGCAAGTTCTCCACTCACTTTTGCAGACTGGCAGCACCCAGCATCAAAGCAGTGCTACTGTTCCTGTGTGGTTACTCCTTATTTTCCTGACGCGGCTTTATAAATACACTGAAACTAACCACATATTGTTTATTAGTGTAATGCATCTGATTGTAATTAACCTGTAACAATATAATGATCCAGGGATTAGCCATAGTATTCCAAATACCATAACTGCTTTAGCATTGTTACTTATACTGCACTTTCTTCTTCTTCTGCTTTCAGGTCCTCCCGTTAGGAGTTGCCACAGCGGATCATCTTTTTCCATATTACTCTCACTGCACCACTCAGAGTATTTATATCACTGTATCTGAGTGGGGAATCACAGCAGCAGCTGATCGGAAAGAGAATTATCGGTATACAGCTTCAAGAACATGCTGCCTCAGCCACAGCAAAACGTTTCAAAGCCTTTCCTGTACGGACCTCGCGGTTCAGAAACAGTTTCATCCCAAGAACTATAAACGCACTCAATCAATTGCTCCTTGTAGAACTGTTTGTACTTATAAGTACAATCACCTCACTGTAAACTTGCACTACAGTTATAATATCGCACAACCTGAGCCACTTTATAAAGTGCGTATTTACATATGATGACAATATCATTTTTAAGATGAAATGCAGCAAAATATGTTTATTATATTATACAGATAAAACTTTAACTTCATTTAAATAATCTATATTCTTCACTGGGATTGTCGCGAAGGATAGAATAATTAAACATGTACTACGAAGATATTTCAATGTTCCTTAAACGTTTTGAAGAATCGGCGCTCTAAGCTTAAAGATGGCTTAACGTCTATTACAGAGCTGATTGTGTGGCAATCGGTTACTTGGAGAAAGAAAAGCAAGGACTGCAGGGGCGGCTACGCCAATATATATTGAATATAAAACAGAAAGAGAAAATAACAACACAGCTAAAAACGCAGTGGCAAATTTCGGCAAAAGTTAAATGCTTGTGTCATGAGCACGAGGCGGCTATGCAGTGTCCGCAACGGACGTGGCCATCCACCGTGCATAAGATGCCATATTGACATTGGCAGGCGAAGGAGCCACCGATTCTTCCTTGCCCAGGGCCACCACAAGCCTAGAGCCGACCCTGAGTACTGCTGCAATAAATTATTTCATCGAAGGTCGCACATAATCACTGCGCGTGAAACCCATGTTTAATAACGTGCTTTAACTCCTATCACCATGAAAATGATATCATGTATACGTCTCAGTATTTTAGCTATTCAGAGAGCTGTAATATCATGAATGTAATGGATTCTGTGTCCAGTTGGAGGAAGAGAGCCGGTTTAAGAAGCAAGTAGTGATTCACACACATAGAGCACATAGAAGATCAAATACAAAACAACGCATTTAACGTGCTACTTTAATTACGATGTGATTTGAGAAACTGGTTAATTAAATGATTTTAAGATGAAGTTTATGATGTTCTACTTTAATGACAAAATAAACTGTGTGATTAAAGTGGAAATTTCGAGACTGAAGTTGACATTTCGTGCTTTTTCCTCACTGTGTGCCTTTTTTTTCTCTGTACCCTAATAAGCTTTCATATGACATTCCGACAGTGGGCTACAACTCGCTTTTTCACGGCGACTTTGATATGTGACTTCTTTTTTATTTCCGGCACTGTGCGATTTTGTGAACGTGAGCTTTCAAGTTTCTCCAACACACTATGTCACTCGATCAACTTCCTTTTGTTGATTATACCACGGTTTATATAAACAAATATTATTTTTTTCCTTTGCCTCCACTTGGTATTCGCTGAAATTCTTATATTTTCCCCCGTGCATTTCACATTGTGTATTTATTTTTTTCTCCAGCTTTTGGAGTTTTTTTTGTTTTTTCTGTCCACCCTGGCCATCGGACCTTACTCTTATTCTATGTTAATTAATGTTGACTTATGTTTATTTTTATTGTCTTCTATTTCTCTATTCATTTTGTAAAGCACTTTGAGCTACATTTTTTTTGTATGAATATGTGCTATATAAATAAATGTTGATTGATTGATTGATTGATTGTCTTTTCACAGAAGGCTGCGCTCAGGGGCGATTTATATTGATTTGCATATTCAAAGAGGCGTAATTCTGGGAGGAGTTGGGGTGTTACATAAAGCGTGTGCATGAGCGTTACTTTTCACGCTGATCGGGATTTATGTAGCGGAAGAACGTGGAAGTTGGAGTACGCACAGATTCCTGCATCTGGATTTTTCTGTGCATAAGCACATTTCGGCTTTTGTGCTTACGCCATGTTATAGTGCGAGTTCTACACATGGCGTTATACATGAGGCCCCTGGAGACCACCTTCTGGGGTTTGATGTAAGAGGTGCCAACATCTTATCATGTTGGACATCTGGAATTTTTGGTTACTTTTAATATAAATTTTATTTTGGTTTTGATTATAATTTTCTGCTGCTGTTTTGAGTTTTGGAATGATTTGCTGTCACTGCCATTTTGTATTTTCTGGAAGCTCAATTTCTTCTAGCAATTATGAGTTCCAGATATTACATATTCATGAGTAACATGCAATGAAATATGTAGGGGTTCTAATAATCAAGTGAAAGACCTGCAAGATAAGGAAATTATTTGGGTAGTCTGCCTCTTTTTTGCTTTGTTCAACTTTCAGTTTAGCCTTGAATTTTGTGTTTTAAATATGGTGTCACAAAGAGCACACAAAGACATCAAGAAGGTTTGGGGCAGCCACCCGTACATTATGTCCTGCCTACAAAAGTTTAAGGTATTGCGCAGATCTTTACAGATCGGAGTCCACAACTGAACTGATTCTTGTCAGTAAAAATGGTGTCTTTATTTGCCGGCACTGGAAGTGACGTCATCAGAGGAGACGGAACCGGAAGTGACATCGTCAGTGCCCCGAAAACTGGACACACCGTCATCTGAGGCACCGGAAACCGGAAAGTGATGTCATCCAAGGCTCCTGAACTGGAAGTGACATCATCAGAGGCACTGGAACTTGGCGGGATTTCCTGACAAAGGTCTGCAAGGGATTGAGAAAGACAGTTAGCGCATTTGTCTATTTACTTGAAAAAAGGCACACATTCCTATTTATTATATTTTTATATATGTAGCATTTTCATCTTTGCATAGTTCAAACACAAGTTGTTAGGTAGATTGGGAAGTGCAAAATGGCCCTGTGTTGCTGTTCGTTTTTTCTTTCTTTTTTATTGATTTTATTAAAAGCAAGTGACATTCCATACAATCAAATCCAACTTAATAGAACTAAATTCAACCCACACATGAGAGAAACAGAGGAAGGCCAACAGCCAGAGTAAAACTGTTTAAGAGTAGAAAACAAGGAACAGGATGTTTTTCCCCAGTATAAAATCTTATTCTAAAATGTTATTGATTAGATCCTGTCAGGTTTTAAAAAAGTTTTCAACAGGAGTGATTGGGGTTGGTTCTTTCTTTGTGCATATTTCTACTGTAACTCTCCAAGATGCCTGTTTTAATTTAAAATCTACAAAGTTTGGGTGGTATTTGGTACAGCGGTTCAGGCTGATCCCTCATACCTCTAGGACATTGGTTTTGTCTTCTTGCATGTGCACCATTGTTGATGCATTTTCTCCATTTTTATAATGCCTGTGTGGGTTTTCTTCGCACACCCCAACTGTCCTATTTGCACATCCTACAGCTGGCCAGCAGCCTATCAAAGGGCCGACTCCTGCCTTGTGCCAAAGATGCCAGGGTACGCTTCAGCCCCTACAACCCTAAACTGGATTAAGCATGTTTAATGATGTGTTCTGAGTTGCCTTCAAGTCACAATATACATACAGTAATAATCTAAGAATGTTGTTTGGTAGCTTGTCTTGACAACTCAAGCAAAGAGCAAACTTCTCCCCTTTATGCCTAAAATGTGTTTCTTTCAAAAACATGGTGTCGTTTACCATTGTTATACGCAGCTATACCTCAAAGTCAGACCTGACATCACTTCATCAGTAAAAAAGCTGATGAAGTGTCTTGATTATATAAACTATTGGATAGCACAAAATTTCCTACAACTAAATGAAAATAAAACAGAGGTCCTTAACATTGGTCCTACCTCATCCACTGCTGAAATTGGCACTTAGGCAGGCACTGTGTCAGAAATGATTCAAAATGATGTCAGGAGCCTGGGGATCATCTTTGAGTCGTCACTGAGTTTTGATAAACCAATTTCCATAGTAGTAAAGTTCAGTTTTTACCAACTGAGGCAAATCTTTTTCTCAAAGAAGGACTTGGAAACAGTCATTCATGCTTTTATTACATCTCAGCTAGACTAGTGTTAACTCCTTATATGCAAGATTGCTGAAATCTGCTCTGTCGCACCTTCATCTGGTTCAAAACATAGCTTTTTAACTAGAACTAGAAAAAAGGATCCTATCTCACTAGCCTCTCTCTACTACCGATGAGATTTTGTATAGATTTTAAAATTGGGTTCTTTGTTTTTAAAGCCTTGCTTGGTATCACTCCAAAATACATCTGAGATATCCCTTATCCCCACTCAGCACCGAGGGCATTGAGGTTATCTGGACATCTACTCCTCATAGCTCCAAGATTTCAGCTGACTAAGGGAGACATAGCTTTCTTAGTTGTTGCTTCTAGGCTTTGGAATGATCTGCCGCTCCACATCAGGCTTTCTTCCTCTGTCGTAGTCGTAGGACCCACTTCTTCTCTTCCACATCTCACTGTGTGTAAGGGTATGGATGATGGTGTTAATTGATAGTTTTATTAATCTGTTCTTACACTACTGTTTGCATTGTGTTTATTTTAGCGTCCCTTTGTGCAGCACTTTTGTTCAACATCTGTTGCTTTAAGTGTGCTTTTATAAATAAATCTGCCTTGACCAACATGACTTGTTCCTCCAGATGCACTGTGTGTCCCCCCAAGGTGCAAGGACACGCGCTTTTTATATTGCACTCAGTTTAGTCGAAGCACACTGTAGCTGCTTTGTTTACTTATTGGCAATACAATGGAGCACTTAAAATTTTTAAAAAACAAACACATTACAACTCCCGGATCAGCGGTTTTAATGAAGACACATCATCGACGTTCTGCTCAATTAAGCAGTTTAGGATCTCGTTTATCTTTTTTTAACGATTGTATGTGGGACTGGATAATCAAAGTCGGCAGCTTGACAAAGTAGGCGCTTTTTATCCCCCAAGAGCCGATGCTGGAATTACCAGCTTACTGTAGGCGCCGCTTGTCATATAGCCTGTGTCTGCTGTGCCTCATCCCTTTTTAATTTCTGGTTATATTGGACATGTTGAGGAAAACTTTCACAAATCCGAGTAAATAGATAACGTCGGTTACTTTCCGTGCTGTACAGATCATAAGTCGTATTGTTCTGTTTTGATTGTATCATCTTCATATCTAACGCTTTGCTTTCGTACCGATTCGAAAACCTGCGCAAAACGAGCGCCGCTCTTTTGAGACGCAAGAGCCGCGTAGGCGGGATCCGCTATATAACAGGCATAGCTGCCTAAAAGCATGGCACAGTGTGGGGAGCGGCGCTCCTCGGCTTCGGCACCACAGCCACTCACCGGGACGGGCAACTTTAAGGCAAGCGGAGATTCTGCATTCGTCGCGGAAGACAAGATTACAAAAAGCACAGTAAGCTACTGTATTTTTAAACGAATACTGCAGGTGCTTCTTTGATGATTTTTTTAATATTTGGTATTATGTTCATGGAGCTGCATTAGCTCGGTGTTTTCTTACTGTATATCGCGGGTTTCTCCCATTGGAAATAAACGCATAACGAAAACTCCACAGATTGTTAAGAAAAGGGGAGGCTGCCAAACAGGTGGACGTGGAAAACTATACGTTTGTTTGCCTTGTACCATCCATTACTCCCAATGTATGGATTTAAAATAATAATCAAGAGCTCAAGTTTCTTCCTCGGTGGCTTTCACGATGCCAGTTCGACACTCACGAGTTCCATTAGGATAAAAATATGATAGGGAAGAAATACAATAAACCCGAGAGACCCAATGTTAAGAACAGCGCAAATGGTAAAACTCATGCGATGATTTCATTATTTTCGGTGTTTGAATTCTTTAGGTCGTTAGAGTAACAAACTCCGTCCGGGAACTGAGTCTTGGCCTCAGTTATGAATCTGGGGCAAAACGTTTAGCTTTGGGGCGAGTCTGGAACGAGAGCAGCGTCTTCAGAAAACGAAGGGCTGGCTGCTTCCAAGTTTCCAATTTCGATTTATATTGCACTCTTTCCTAATCTTGTGAATCAAAAAGATAATCCGAACCAGTGACACTGCGCGTGTGATAAAACTCACCGAAACAGACATGCGGTGTTTGCTATATTAGTAACACTCTGTTAGCGTGGGGCGTTTTAGTTGGAAATAAGGGAAGTCTTTTTCGTGATTTGTAAATGATAAATGCCATGTTTTAAAAGACTTGTGTTCTTTATGAATGTCTAAAGATGCGTTTCATCAGAATTTATAACATATAGTGCCGCCTATGTATTTTGTCTCGATCGGTGTCAAAAGCTAGTTTATTTTTAAAGACGTAACATCAACAAGTCCGGAGGGGCTTAAAGCGCTTTGTGCCCTATGCGCTGATGGCCAAGCCGTTATTCGAGAACACCCAAAAACGGTTATTACCTTCCAGCGCTTAAATGTAACCTTTCTGATACTGTTTGAAACGGGCATGACCCTGTTGCTTTTTATTACACTTACGTCTAATGAGTAATAGGTTTAAAGGGCGTTATATATTACAAAAGTTACCGAACTCTTTGCACAACAGATCACGTACTGGTAGCAGGATGGCGCAGCGGTTGACGCAACGTGACTAACAGCGCCAAGCCGCTGGGTTCATATAGCCTACCTGGGAGATCGAATGTTATTATCCGGGTTTCTCCAAAAATGTTCTTAAAAACCTCGAGTGCTTGTGTGTTAGGCCGATACATTGTGAGTAAGGCTGTCCACAGACCCTTCAAGTTTTCGTTAGTGCCTCTCAATCGCCTTCAGGTCGCAGATATCCAGCACTGAAAAAGCGGCTTCAAAGACTAAGTGAATGGATGGATGGAATACACAAATGCTTCACCATGGGATTCACTTTTTAACTGCAGTTTGGTTGAATCTCCACGAGATCTTAAAGGAATCTGAAAATGGATACCAATTACACGCGAAATTGTAATCGGCTCCCCCACCACAAGAAACCCTAGCACATCCATGGTACTGAACAGAATGCGCTTCTGGCATTGCGCAAACGGCTGATGAGATAAATGAAGCCGCAGGGGGAAACATTAATTGAAAAGGTTTAATGCCAAAGCAATCATAATCATCATCAGGAAGGAAAATGAACTTTTGTCAAGAGTCGTTCTGCTGTTAATTTGACAAAGCCAACTGCATACCGTGGCGGAGGGTAAAGTCATCTTGGATAAAACTTAAAAGCCGAGTGGCCAGTTTTGAAAGGCTGGATGGGGAAAACGGCCAGATTATCGTATTTTTCACAGCGGCTGCCAGGTGTCGTAGTCCTCTCAGGCTGGTAGCCGTTTGTCTGTCTCTGAATGGACGTTTTATAGAATTAGGGGGTTGGGAGAGAAGCGATCCGTGTGCGCTGTGGGGCTGTGACAGAATAAACTCAAGTTAGGGCAGCAAGTGGCACAGCAATATAATACGCTGACGTACTGATGATCCACCTCTCCCTAGTACTTACCAAAAAAGCCTCTAAAATGTGTTTCACTTTACATTTTGACTGTATTATTAAGCAACTTTTAACAATCAGAGTAAGCATACCATTTCTTAACGTGCGCACACTCCACTGATTTGAAACGTAGTTCTCTTAATTCTATAAAGCTGCGCGATGGCTGCCGGCGCTGACCCAACGGATTCCTGCTCATTTTAGGTTCTTTTAGTAGCTTGGTATTCTATCCGATCGTTTATCGCGACCATGCTTAGCCCTTGGTATTCTTCTCTCTCCCTAGGGCTGCTTCGCATGATGGATTCGCCGAGTAACAAATGGTACCTCCAGCTGGTCTGCATCCTGATGGTTGCGGGGGCAGGTGCCAAGCCCGGGTTTTTAAAAGGGAACCACGGAGCAAGCAGTCACCCGGGGAGCCTGGGTGAGATCGATCCGCAGTGCTGGGATTCCTCTTCAATTGCTGTCATTGCGATGAAGAAACTTCGTGTGGCAGACAGTGTCAACGGCTTTTGGGATTTCATGATCTATCTCAAGGTGTCCGAGCACCCGAAACACAACGCTCTCTTCATCGACCTGGCACAGCTCTTTTGGGACATTTACGTCGACTGTGTGTTGTCGCGGTCGCACGGCATCGGGAGGAGATACAGCGTGGCGGAGACGCACAGCCGACAGTACGAGCAGAAGTTTACACAAAGTGAGTGAGTTGCGCTGGAGTTCATGCACAATTTCTCAACACAGAAATACAACATCTACTGTATTCAGATGATCACGCTAATGTAAGGAATGCCCTACGATTTATTACAAATGTGTGAATAGTGTAAGAAATTATAGATACTTTTAAAAGGGACATTTAGCCTTTGCAGTAGCTCAGGAAATGTTATTACAAACAACAGCAGCAGCAGCCCCTCTAAACACACAAGAAGAAAACGTCTGACTTGGCTAAAGATAAGAGGGCGGCCACAGGGAGATCACAATTTCCTCAATAATTAGAAATAATATCCACCTTGATATAATAGGGTTAGATATTTAGAGAATTACTTTTTAAATTGAGTCTGCTTATTCTTGGGCTTCGAGTGACGTCCCATTCAGATCAAATATTTGCTGTGAGGTTGTATAGCTGTCAAAAGGTGTCAATTTCACCTCCAATTCATTTATTACATTAGTTGATTTATGCTCTAATTTGCAGATTTCTTGGAAAATAATTAACACTGATTGAGGAATACAGAATGAAGATTTAAACAAACAGCAGGTACTGCAGCAAACCCAATTTTCAAGGATGCACAAGTTGTATTTTTAGGTTGCGGTTTTGCTCAGTCCTCTCACTTTAGCACCCTTTTAGAGTTCCAGAATGTTTGAGGCTGTCCTGCATGGCAGCTGTGGGCACAAGGCAGAAACAACCCCTAGACTGGATGCCAGCGTATAATGCGGCACACTTACACACTCCGCACCACATCCTGGCACAATTGTGTTAGCACTTAACTGCACTTGCACTCTGTGCAAAGAGAAAGGTCAACACTCAGGCGCCGGCTCGCTTGGAGATCTCTGGAGGCAGCAGTGTTAACCACTGAGCCACCGTGCTACCAAAACGGTCTCTGTCCTCAAATACTAAAAACTAAAAAATAAAACAAAATAAACACAATTTGTTTCTTGATTGTTCTGAACAAACAAATATCACCTAAGGTACCATACCTGTTTCAATTTTTGTATGAAAGAAACTGACTTTTAATATTATAAATCTGTTCAGAAAGTAGCAATCGATTATGTGTAGTACTCGATATTTATTTTAAAATATATTTTTTCTTTCCTTATAGGTCTGCAAGATATTTCTGGGAACCACATATTTTAATGATGATTGATACTTACTGCAAGAGATAAGATTGACTTTTTTTTAAAGAATTTATCTCCGTATTCTTTGTAAAACGTTAAGAAACAAATGTTTCTGAGATGAGCTATGGATAAAATGTTAATAGTCTTACAGTCTACAAGTGCTTTTCCAATGTCTATTTATTTAAAATACCTCAGTTCTACAGCTTAAATCTTAAGTGTATGGTTTCAGGTTGTGCACGTGAATGTGTGTAAATAAGAGTGATGGGTTTAGCGCTGGCTTGGAGATTTCACACAGGCCGTAATATGTTACTAAGAGAACATTCTAGTCCCCCGGCAATTTTGTTTATTCACTACTGTCTTTTTATTGTTGCCCCTTACAAGCATCACCACTGAATGTCTCATATTTATTTCGACATTTCCTTGATCCTGCTAGCTTTCACAATCATGTTCATGTCTGCTGTACCCAGTGTTAAGTACGACTATAACACTTAACCTTTCCTAAATTAGTTGCTTTGAGGATCCATCCTTCCTTGACACCTACAAAAAGCTTCTAAAATGTGTTTCATATTATCTGTAAGCTGTAGGTTTCAACTTTATTTTACCGAGCACAGTGAATCTAACCTCCTGAAACTTGCTTTATTCAGTTTGGGGTCACGGGTGGCCAAAGATTACCCTAAAGGGCTGGGGGCATCGCTCCAGTCCATCACACACACACACACTGACGCGGAGCCGGCTTAGCACCCGACCTGCCCATCTGTGACGATGTGGGAATAAAACCGGAGCAACCAGGAGGGAAATCCCCACTGAAATGGGGACAACGTGTCCTGCAGTAAACCCAATTCGAGGGTCTCAGCATGTTAGAGTCTATGCCTGGCAGCACTGGGAGCAAGACGGGGATCACGTCTATCACAACATGCTTAAACACACACACACAAATACTGAATCACTGTTTAAAGTTGCCAATTATCTTAACACAAAGACTTGGGGAATTTTTGCCACCTCTAAAGAGCCCGTGACTAGGCCTTGGGCTGCGAGACGGTGCCTTCTTAAAACTAAAGGTGCCAGAGTGGTTCTTTAAAGCGATGCCATAAGGGAACCATTATTGGTGCCCAAAAGCACCATCCACATGATCGCGCCAGAGGGAACTTTTATTTAGATCCATAAGTTCAATAAAAATCCAAGATTAGATATCAGATTTATTAATACCAATAGGCTGATGATATATAAAAGGCAAAGTCCTCACTGACTCATCACTAATTCTCCCATTTTCCATATAGGTGGGAAGCTGAAATGTCGAGTGCTCATTCCTTGCAGTGTACTTACAGAAGTTGGATATGTTTCATGTCCTATTGCAACACCCATGGGGGAGAAACGGGTGTACTCCCTAAAATGTATATATAGATAAGGGTAACCTCTCGTCACTATTTCTGCGACTTCCAATATACGTAGGTTGCCCAAATTTCCCGTGCTCATCATTTACACTGTACTTACAAACGTTAAGTATGTTTCATTTCGCGCCGTGCCCCATAACGAGCTTTCTAAAATAACGTCTTCTTTTTGGCGGTTCTCACCATTACGTCGTAAGGAACTTGCGGTACTGACCTCTCCTTTTGGCGGATTCATTCCTTATTTCCGCTAACAGAGAATTTACTTCCCGGCAGAGACGCACAAGGGCCGCCCTCGGTTAGCCTTCCTTGTTCCACGCGCCACGGCCGCTGCGCGCGCACCTACCACGTGATTGGCTCCCTGCCAATACACATTAACGGCATCCCGCGCTCTTGTGCCTCCCCAGTCGCTCCCATACCCTCTGACCTCCCATTCCAGTTCAAACGCCTCCAATTTCCAGTAAGGGTCTGCTTCGCCATGACAATAAAGAAGTCACAGGTCATGACTCTAAAAATGGTCGGCATTGACTTGACACAAGATTGCTTCTCACACGGCCAACAGTACGTTACTTGCTCAAGAGTAAGCCCAGCAGACATTTTACAGCCCGAGGGCAGAACTGCAAACTTCGGTTACAAAGAGATCCTTACATCCTAAAAATGCGCATTTCTCATACACATTTACGATCATAAATTTAACTCTTTAGAATTAGAAAATTCACTCTCAATACTAAAATAAGCCTACGACAATTACATTGACAATCATGTTACGTTATTTTGAACATGTTTCCTTTTCTTTTTCATAACTTCTTTTACACACTACTTTTCCGGTGCAAAACGCGGGTATTTTGCTATAATGTATATACCTGTATATATTATTAATTTTAATTAAAAGTAAATAATAATCCATACAATTGAATCAAACTTAACAAAACCAAAATTCAGCGCCGACCCAAAAGAAAGAGAGGAGAGCCGGCTAACAAAGCAAAACATTGATGCAGCAAGGATGGCAGAGTATCTTTTTCCCCGATATAGAAGCTTATTCTAAAATGTCATTGATTAAGCTGATGATGTTTAAAGGACTCCGGCTGCATAGGACAACAAAGGCACAGTTCTATTTTTTTGGTCTATTGGTATCCTTTTAAGTAGCCTACTATACATTAAAAAACTTTTTTTTGTCCAAATATTAGGAACCTTTTTTTAAAGCCCAAAGATCCCTTTCAGGAATAAAACTTTTTTTTTTTTTTTTCAAGCAATGGATCTACAAGGAACCCCACAACCCAGAAAAGTGCCATTGAAGAATCAGGATTTATAAGAGTGCAGTGCCAGCCAACTGCCTGCCTGTTAATATGTGAACAAACTCATTAATGATGGCACCTAAAAATGTAATCCAAAGACATTTTAAAAATAGGACCAGCTTCACAATCTGGGTATCAATAAATACAGCACTTAGAAAATGTATTAACCCCTTGTAAGTTTTCAAATTGTATCGTTCTACAACATTGAATGAAAGTCGATACAATTTGGCATTTTTGACACAGAAAAAGACTCCTCAATGTCAAAGTGTACTAAATGAATTGCAAATATAAAACACAAAATACATAAGTATTCACCCCTTTAAGTCAGATGCACCTTTGGTAGCCATGAAAGTCTTGAGTCTGTGTGCTGTGGTCTCTATTAGCTTTGTAACATTTCCCCTTCTTCTTTGCAAAACTGCTGAAGCTCTGTCAGGTTGCATGGAGGTCATGAGTGAACAGGTTTTATAAAGTCCAGCCACAACTTCTCTGGTAGGATTGAGATCTGGACTCTTACTCGGCCCCTCCGGGACATTGACATTGTTGTTTTGAATCAATTCCTGTGTAACTTTGTCTTTATTTTCAGAGTTGGCATCTTGCTGGAAAACTATTCTTCTCCCAAGGTGGAGGTTTCTTGCATTCAAATGAACCTTTAGAGGTGTTGGTGAGACCAGCAGGGGGTGCTTAACCTGTGGTTTGTGTGCGGATTGCAGTGCTGGGACACTGTGCTTTAAAAATCAGCGCCATCGGCGTATTCCCAAGACCCTGACTCTCTGTGCTCATTAAAGATTTCTTGGCATCTTTTGAAAAGGGTAGGTTACATTGAACACCATGCTCTTGAGAGGGCTAGCTAGCTCTCTCACCCCTTTACCACCATATAGCTAATGTGTGGCGAGTGTATTAGCACCAGAATGGCCAACGTTGTGTCATACAGATGGATGCTACACATTGGTGGTGTTTGAAGTGGTTCTCAACGGTCTATGTGTAGCACTTTGAGAAGGTTAGACAAAAGGCCTGCTACAGAGAAGCATTAATGCAGCATGATGCTGCCACCACCACGCTTCATTGAGGGAAGTGTTTTTGATAATGCGCAGTGTTTGGTTTACGCCAAACTTGGTGTTTAGTTCGATACCAAAAAAAAACTCAGTTTTGGTCTCATCACACCTTTGGACATTCTTTCAGATGACTTTAGGGTCTCATTTGCCTTTCCACAAACTCTAGCCAAGGTGTCACAAGCATTTTTTTTTTAAAACATTGGATTTCTCTTTGCCATTTTACTGTAAAGCTACGACTGGTGAAGTACCCAGTCTCCAGTCTCACACACTGTAGCCTGTAACTCCATTAGCGTTCTTATAGGTCTCTTGCTGGCCTCCATCACTTGACATCTTCTTGCAAGATCGCTCAGTCTATATGGATGGTCTTCTCTATGCAGATTTACAGTTGTGCCATACTCTTGATTTCTTAGTGATTGATTTATCAGGATATTTAGTGACTTGGATGTTTTCTTCTCTCCATCCGTGGACTTGTGCTTTTCAATCCTCTTTACACGGAGTTGTCTTAAGTGTTCTTTTGTCTTCATTGTGTCGGTTAGGCCACCATACTGACTCACTACAAGTTGGACCTTCCAGATTCAGATGCATTTATACGACAATCAATTGAAAGCCCATTGACTACCAACAAGTGACCTCCATTTAACTACTGATGGGACTTCTAAAGCCTCTTGGCAGCACCACTCATGATTTAGGTGTGCCATGTTAAAGTGCGTGATCACTTACAAGATCACATGTTTAGTGTTTAATATTTGTAATTAATTCAGACCACTTTGCAGAGGTCTGTTTTCACTTTGACATCAAAGAATTTTTTGTGTTAATGTCAAAAATGTCATATTAAATACACTGTAATTGAATGTTTCATAACAATAAAATGTGAGAACTTCTCAAGGGGTGAATACTTTCTATAGGCACTCGTTATCCTTTGGTTGCTAAACAAGAATTATCGCAAGGCACTGTACATTTCTTCCCAGATCAGCTACCTTAAAGCGCTTGTAAGGCTTTATTACAGTTATGCAGGATAACACAAATTTACACCATTTAAATTGCACCACAAGAATAGGGCCAATTTCAGGTTTTATTTTCCAGCTACCCATTATCGTGTCACAGTTAAAACAAATTGGTCTCAAGATAAGAGAATTATGGATCCTCATTATGAAGCATTAAATGTCAAAAGCACATACAGTACTCATCTATCCATTCTCTCAACCAGCTTAGTTAACTACAGCATCAGTGAGAATTTAGGATTAAAGATTTAATGATACAATAATAGAATAATAAAGGCAAATCATGGCATCAGTCTTTGAAATGGCTTGGGTGGCTCAAGAGTCCCCGCTATCAGCACACGACCACCAAATGGTCGTGCAGTCAGGGCTCTCTTCTTACTTCTTTGCTGAGTGACACTTTAAATGTTGAAGAACTGTGCACATGGGCTGGTAACGTCCCAGCAGATTCAAATATTTTGAAAACCACTGTGAAGGCCCCAAACCACAAACTCAAACACACAAGACAGTGCCAGGTTCAAACAAAAGCTGTTTTATTACACAAATACCTGGTGTACCCAACTACAAAACACAAGTTGTTTCTCCTTCCTCTCTCTCTCACCACCGCACTGCTCTTCTCAAGTCGAGTGTTGCCTTCCTTCCTCCCAGCTCTGACTCACCTGGACAAGACAGCATGGTCCCTTTTTCTGAGGACCTGTAGGTACTTCCAGTGCCAGGGCTTTGCCTATAAGTCCTAAATAACAGGGAGTGGCACCCTCGGACCCTAGCAGGGCAACATTACCAGACTACAAATCCCGGCTGGTGACTGAATGGGCACTGATATCCAGGGTTGCTGTCATCTAATGTCCTGAGGGATTAAACAGCCCACAGAGACCATCCAAGCATAACCAATCTCTATCCGTCTCGTCTGTCCATCCATTTAAGGCTTCCCGTCTGGATAAGAACTTTTTCTCTCTTGGTTGGACTCCCATCTACCCACCTTGGGCTTTCCACCCAGGCAAAGGTCTTACGCCGGGATGCCCGTCTGTCCTGTATAGTAGTTACACCACCTAAGCCACAACTAAACTGACTCTAAGTGAGCATCACATCCTGGGCAAAATGTGTATTTCCTTAATTGTAAATCTAACAACTAACAACTAATAATTTGAAGCTCTTCTCAGGGAATTTGCCAAAGTTGAAAAATGAGCCACATTACTTGGGCACAGAGTGCTGTCTGTTCTAATTGGTCTATCCATTTTTGTAGATGTAAATCGGATTTTAAATGTGTACTGTATTAAAGTAAACATTCACTTTGTACAGCATGTACTGAAGTCTGTAAAGGATTCAAGGCTCCACTTGTTTCTTATTTTATTAATAAAACAAGTTTTTATGCAAGAAAAAATGTAAACTTGTGATTATACTAGAATCAGAGGCTTCTTACACTTAAATGGAATATTCAAATTTTTTTATATTATTCCATAAACTGAAGAATTGTAATATTAATATTTTTCTTTCAGATGAGAAAGTGCCCTTCTTCCACCCTTCCATTTCCTGGATCTGCTTACTCCAGTTTCAGGGTTCAGAGGTGCTGAGGCTTGCTTCAGCAGAACATCAAGTCCATCACTTGGTGCTCTCATGAACGCAACTCCACTCACTCAGAGGGGTCAATGTGACCTAACATGGGTGCTTTTGGGATGTGGGAGAAAAACCTACACAGCGAAAGATGAGGAAAGCATGAAAGAGAAGAAACACTCAGCACAGGTGTGCCTTAAGGATCACAGAGGGGTCAATTTTTCCTTTCTTTCTCTATATTCACTCTTTCGGTGATGGTATTGCTTCTCACGGATTCTCCTACCACCTCTGTGTGGATGATATACAGATCTTCCTCTCATTTCCCTCTTATAATACACAGGTTTCAGCCCAGATTTCCAGCTGCCTCTGTGCCACCTCATCGTAGATGAATGCTCATCACCTTAAACTTTCAAAGTCATATCCAGTATTTGCCTTCTGATTCTCCTTCCTCAAATTTGTTGTTCAGCATTGCTCTTGAAGATGCCATTCTTTCACTATCAGTATCTTGGCATGACTTTAGACTCCTCACTTACATTCATTACATATATTTCTTTGCCGACCCAATCATGTAATTTCTTTCTTCAAAGTATTTATGAATCTGACCTATCCTCACTAGTTATGCAACACAACTCCTTGTTCAGTCACTGGCTGTCTTTCAGCTGGACTATTGCATCTCTCTCCTGGCGTGGCTTCCTTCACATTTGACCTCTCCAACTCCTCCAGAATGTGGACTGTTTGAGTTGTGATCTTTGTTCCCCTTTTCACGTCTACTATTCCTCTGCTTCAGTCTCTTCTCTGACTTCCTGTTGCTGCAAGGATCCAATTCTCTGGAAGGTTCTGCTCCTCACTCTCACCAGTCTTTGGTCTCTCCATGTGTCCCTTCAAGAAGTTTCCATTTTGCATCTCTCTGTCTGCTGAATGTCCGTAGGATTGGCATGTGGGATGAGGTGACAAGGCGATCGCCTCGAGTGGAAGTTTGTTAAGGGTGACATTTTCATGTAACTTTTCTTTCTTTTATTGTAAACTTTATGAGATAACTATACAAATAAGTTAAGTATGAACTTTAAGAATTACATATCCTGGAGAAAGCTAGGAAAAATGGGCAATGATGCTAAACTAAGCAACACACACACACACACTCAAGAGCAGTAGGGAAAGACGTTAAAAGTAACATGTGTTGTGTAGTCCAATTACTTTTTAAAGTAACAAGTAACCAAACACAATATTTACCTTACTGAAATAAAAATACCCACATTATCATTATTCCAGCGGTATGCCAATCCTTAGCAGGGCACACACACACACCAAGCACACACTAGGGACAATTTAGGATCACCAATGCACCTAACCTGCATGTCTTTAGACTGTGGGAGGACACCAGAGCACCCGGAGGAAACCCACGCAGACACGGGGAGATCTCCTAACTGCGAGGCAGCAGCACTACCACAGCGCCACCATGTTACTTAATGCAGACTGTTTAAGGTGATAATCATAAAGTTCATTAAAAGTCTCTTAAGTTGACACTGTGCAGGTTTTATTATTAAAGGGTATGCTCCTTTCAGCTCGCAGGGCAGTTTGAAACAGCCAAGGTATTTAGAGAAGCGCGAAGGAAGAACAACAAAGCCGAGTTTGGTTTTTTATGTTCAATTTTATATTATACATTTGTAATGTTTTTTAATGCTTCCAGTATTTTATGCTTTATTGTTTTAAAGCTAATTTTGATGGATATGAATTTTTTATGTCTTATGTTTGCAGAATGCACTGTATTGACTTTAAAATTCTGCTTATGGTTTATAAAGCCTTAAATAATCTCGCTCCATCGTATATATCGGAATGTCTGACACCTTATATTCCAAATCGGAACCTCAGATCCTCAAATGAGTGTCTCCTTAGAATTCAAAGAACAAAACTTAAAAGAAGTGGTGAGGTGGCCTTCTGCTGCTATGCACCTAAAATCTGGAATAGCCTGCCAATAGGAATTCGCCAGGCTGATACAGTAGAGCAATTTAAAACACTGCTGAAAACACATTACTTTAACATGGCCTTTCTATAACTTCAATCTAACCTAATTTGACTTAATCCTGATACTCTGTATGTTCAATTTCCTCATAATAATTACTCATGGTGGCTCTAGAATCCGTACTGACCCCTACTCTCTTTTTCTGTTTCTTTTTCTGGTTTCTTTGTGGTGGTGGCCTGTGCCACCTCCACCTACTCAAAGCTTCATGATGCTCCAACAATGATGGATGGATTAAAAGGCAGAATTCTACGTGACCATCTTCATCAAGCCTTTCCGTGAGAACCCTAAATCCAAAGAGGACTGTTTCATTTATGTTAGGTAGAATGCCCAGAGGGGACAGGGCGGTCTCATGGTCTGGAATCCCTACAGATTTTATTTTTTCTCCAGCCGTCTGGAGTTTTTTTGTTTTTTCTGTCTTCCCTGGCCATTGAACCTTACTCTTATTCGATGTTAATCAATGTTGATTTATTTTGTTTTCTTATTGTGTCTTTTATTTTTCTATTCTTTATTATGTAAAGCACTTTGAGGCTACTGTTTGTATGAAAATGTGCTATATAAATAAATGTTGTTGTTGCTAAGCCAGAATAGAAATACTTAATGTGAATTAAGTGTGTACTGCTCCCCGGGCCTGCACAATTATAACATTTGCTGTGATACTAGAGCGGCAGCAAGGAGAAAGAAAAAACACAAAAAGAAAAGAAAAGAAATAATCCGGGGCACAAGCAACCACCAGAAGTACAGAGCACACCAGTGACTGAAAAGCTGAGCTACAAAAGAATTGTTATTAACCCGTAAAATAAGGCATTGGACACAACTAACAAACACACTCAAACGAATTACGAAACAAAATAATTAACAACATACACCACTAATACACAAATGTGAGACGCAAAAATAAATAAAACCAGAGTTCTTTAAATATCCCGTTATGCATAATCACCTACAGTCCGTTATTGTGAAGGATGCGCTGAGCCGTACCTCTTGTCCTGGGAATCGTAAACATACACAGTCCCATGTGCTGGCCCATCAGGACCTCTCCTGAATAACTTTACCAAATCCAAAAGAAAAGTAAGATGATGCTTGCTAAAATGAACCTGGGTTCATCTGTCTTTTTCCAGCATTTAGTGTAGCTAGCCATCTTGCCTTTTTTGTGGCTGCTGGCTTTTCCTTTGGCTCTGGCGCTCTCTTCAACTCCTTCATCTTTCTCCCGCCACAGATTTACATATGGTTGGCTAATCCCCTTACAGTTTTTTTGGCCCTCCAAGCCAGGTGCACCCTTCCCCATGAACCATTGGCCGGCCTTGCATATTCAGCTATTTCATTATTAGCAGGTCTAGGGAAGGGTGCAATCTGCCTCCTGTTGCCAGATGTGCCAAGACTGGACAATACTTCTCCTGTCTTGGCTCAAAGCTGTGGATTGATTTCTTTTTGGTTTACTTATGTGTAGACATCTTATAAAAACACAGCATTACAGGAAATATTTTAGCACTGCTTAGTTTCTCTTCTACAGGATACCTGCTGTTGTACTCACAAAGACTTCATTATACTATTTTTTGGCTTAGCCTAGTTGCAGGTTTAAGTTTTTTCTAGCAGTAGTACCGGTAGTAGTAGTAGTTTTTTTTGTCTTGTTGTCTGTTATTATTAGTGCTTGAACCTTTTAGTCATTCTTGCTTGTATTAACTTGAATTTGTAAATTGCATTGGAAAAAGGCATCTGCTAAATTAATAATAATAATAAGTTAATTCAAGGGATGTCAAACTCATTGTGGGCTGCAGTGGCTGCTGCTAAGGGAACAGACGCGTTTGTGATGCAACACACCCACCATATCACCAAAGAAGATCCTTAGCACCTGGTGATGTCTATGAATTGCAGACTTAAAACAGTCATTGCATGCAAGGGATAAGTGACAAAGTACTAAATATGACTGTTTAATAGACCTGCCATTGTGATGTCTGTAAAATGGGAGGGGATGGTGGGGACATGTAGAAAAAGTGTTGCCATTTCTACTTAGCGTGACTGAAATGTATGCAATACCCTTAAATGAAAGACTGCAATGTGCACTTTAATTCTTCGTTCTCTTCATCTTTTCTTGCTTAATAACTCAGTAAACCCAGTTTGAACTGTCTAACTTTACTGACTAACATTGCACTGAATGTCTACTGCACATCTCACCCTTTTGATATTTTCTTATGTTCTTGCAGATCTTACTGGACAAACAAACATCTTTTTCACACTACCAGTAGATTGATATTCATCAGACTACTTTAAAATAGCATAACAAGAAGGAATTCTTCCTTACCAAGGCATGTTAAACTTAATAAAAAGTCTCACTTCCATCTCAGTTGCAGATTTAGATTTTATGCCGTAAAGGGGGACAATCTAGTTGTACACTGAAAATTCATTTAGCATAAAACACTGCCACGGCCCTATATATACCATCATCCTAGTGATTCCGCCTCACAAACTCCTGAAATTGTCACATCCTTGAGCCGCACTTGCTGTTTTCATGATGATGTTTGAAACTAGCATTGCGGCCCCTTTTAGCCCCTTTCTCATATGTGTCTCTGTTGTCAGTTTTCTCAGTTTGTTTTTTCCATAGATTATGAGATGAAAGGTGCATGGGAACACTTATATTTTAGTGCCACAGAAAAGAAAACTCTTGATGATGCATCAACAGAATTGTTCCACATACTGCATTGCTGCAGATAGTATGATAATTAGGGGGCAGTTTATAACTCAATACAGAATTTGCATTTGGAGAAACTCCACTCACTTAACACATGATTATGTGGCGAGCCATAGTTTAAGACACACTACTTTAAACGAGAGATGCTGACGGTATCACGCATGCGCTTTAGTACTCCTGAGGAGCTCTGCTGAATCGATTCATTTGTGTTCACAAATTGATTCCCATGATTCACAGAAAAAGAGTCCTACAGGAAAAGAATGAATTGTTCATGTGATTGCAAAATGCAACACATCATGCACAAATTTAGTGGAGTAGAATGTCAAGGTATTTGCTTTAAAATCTAGTGGAGTGAAAGTCAAAAGTATACACAGCTAAGTCTTCTTAAGTAAAGTACAGATACGTGAAAAATGTACTGCAGTGAAGTATCAAAGTCATTGTATTTCGTTACTTTCCACACCTGCATCATATCTGTTTCTATAACATTCATCCTCTGAAAAGAAAAAATGAAGGTTTGAGAAGTCCTGGGGCCTCATGTATGAACGGTGCGTATGCACAGAAATGTTGTGTAAGAACTTTTCCATGTTCAAATCACGATGTATAAAACCTACACTTGGTGTAAAGCCACGCACTTTTCCACGGTACCTCATATCTTGTCGTACGCAAATTCTCCGCGCGGTTTTGCAGACTGGCTTTACCCAGCGTCAAAGCAGTGCTACTGTTCCTGTGTGGTTACTCTTTATTTTCCTGACGCGGCTTTATAAATACACTGAAACTAACCGCATATTGTTTATTACTGTAATGCATCTGATTGTAATTAACTTGTAACAATATAATGGTCCAGGGAATAGCCATAGTATTCCAAATACCATAACTGCTTTAGCGTTGTTACTCTCACTGCACCTTCTTCTTCTTCTTTCAGCTGCTCCCTTTAAGGGTTTCCACAGCGGATCATCTTTTTCCATATTACTCTCACTGCACCACTCGGAGTATTTATATCACTGTATCTGAGTGGGGAATCACAGCAGCAGCTTATCGGAAAGAGAATTATCGGTATACAGTATCAAGCACACGCTGTCACAGCCACGGCAAAGCGTTTCAAAGCCTTTCTTGTACGGACCTCACGGTTCAGAAACAGTTTCATCCCAAGAACTATAAACGCACTCAATCAAGTGCTTCTTGTAGAACTGTTTGTACTTATAAGTACAATTACCTCACTGTAAACTTGCACTACAGTTATAATATTACACAACCTGCGCCACTTTATAAAGCGCATATTTACATATGATGACGGTATCATTTGTATGTTGATTATATTATACAAATAAAACTTTAACTTCATTTAAATAATCTGTATTGTTAATAATTAAACATGTGAGGACACGGTGCTGCAGCGTTTGCATGTTCGCGTATTGTTCCTGCCTTGCACTGTATATTTGCTGAAACTGGCGTGACACTGGAAAGATAGATAGATAGAATAATTAAACACGTACTATGAAGATATTTCAATGTTCCTTAAAAGTTTTGACGAATCTTCGTTGTAAGCTTACAGATGGCTTAACGTCTATTACAGAGCTGATTGTGTGGAGATTGGGTATTTGGGGAAAGAAAAGTAAGGACAAGAATTGAAGGTTAGTACATTTGAAAGAGACAGTACTGCTACAATAAATTAAATTATTTCATCGAAAGTCGCACATGGTGCAGCAGCATCTTGTATGAGACATGAACAATCACTGCGCCATTTTGTTCTTAATAACATGCTTTCATTCCAATCATCATGCAAATTATATCACGTATACATCTCAGTACTTTAATTATTCAAAGAGCTGTAATATCACGAATGTAATGGATTCTGTGTCCTGTTGGAGAAAGAGAAAGAACGGATGCACGTAGTGATTCACACACATACAGCACATTGAAGATCAAATACAAAACAAAGCATTTAACATGCTACTTTAGTTACGATGGGATTTGAGAAACGAGTATATTAAATGATTTTAAGATGAAGTTTATGTTCTACTTTAATGACAAAATAAACTACGTGATCAAAGTGGTTATTTCGAGATTAAAGTTGACATTTCGTGCTTTTTTCCTACTCTGTGCCTTTTTTTCTCACTGTACCCTAATAAGCTTCCATATGACATGTCTCACCTTTTCATGGCGACTTTGATATGTGACAACTTCTTTTTTATGTCGGGCACTGTGCGACTTTGTGAACTTGAGCTTGTTTCTCCAACACGCTATGTCACTCGATCAACTTCCTTTTGTTGATTATACCACTGTATAAACCAACAAATAGTACGTTTTTCTTTGCCTTCACTTGGTATTCGCTGAAATTTTTATATTTTCCCTCTTGCTTTTGCCATTGCCTTTTTACAGAACGCTGAGCTTAAGGTATATTTATATTGATTTGCATATTCAAAGAGGCGTAATTCTGTGAGGAGACAGAGCGGGACAGAAGGCGTGTGCACGTGCGTTAGTTTTCACGCTGATTGGGATTTATGGAGCGGAAGAACGTGGAAGTTGGAGTACGCACAGATTCCTGCATCTGGAATTTTCTGTGTGTAAGCATGTTTCGGCTTTTGTGCTTACGTCGTGTTATAGTGCAAATTCTACGCACGCCGTTATACATGAGGCCCCTGATCTGTTGTGGTCCTCAAAACAAGTGGCTGGCTGGCTGGTGATCTCAACTTCTAATGTGGCAGAAGGAGAACATTAAGAAGCCACAGAATTAAATAATGTCTTTCATTACCATCAAGAACTAGCTTCCACTTAAGAAAATGGTCAGGGAGAAAATATGTAAACCCTCTAGGAATATGGAATGAGGAGCCACTTTTGACTCACTTTGTCAACTAGTTACAAAAAAAAAAGAAAGAAACAAGTGTGTGTGTGAGTGTTGTTCTGGAGCACTGCTGATGGTTAACACACCGGCAAAAAAAGAAGATTTCGGGGACAAGTCAGGTTTATAGAAGTATCAAGTGTATTTAGGGAAAATGAATTACACAAAGAATTGTGGGACACTGGTACAAACTATTGAGCCATGTAGCTGAAGCAAGAGCCTTTGCAATGTCTGAGAAGTTTCTGGATGAGATATTGGGATAGCTTAGCTCTTAGCTAAACAAACAAGCTTGATGAACTGAATGGACTCCTCTCATTTGTCAGATTTCATATATTTTTATTGTCTTATCCAATACAGGAGGGGAAATGTGTGCAGGAAAAAACATAAAAATAGAGCAACCAATAGTTATCACTTGTCCTGGTAAACACCCTTGCATCTTTTTCTATTCTATCTCCAGCTTCCTTTCACTTTTTCTGGCTTTGTATTCCTCACCAACAAGGGGTTCCTTGTAACTGCGTCTCTGCAGACTCCAAACACATCTGTCTGAGGCCCAGACAATCCTTTTACCGTCTGACACAGAACCTCCAGTACCTCAGAAGCATAACCAGAACCAATTCAAGGTCAGCCACGACTTCACAGAGCGTTCCTCCCCAATTCAAATTCTGTTTAAACTACAACTCCGGGCAACTCTGCAGGAATCAAGACCAGAGCAGCCAAAAAGGTGTGGAGCCTCCTAGTGAGCTGGGGGTATACACTGCTCTGGGTGTGCAGTCCTCAGTAAACTTTCAATTACCTTGACTTCCTATCTGGAAACAGTAATGTCAAGTAACCCAGACCCTTATTACAGTGGAAGTATTCACAGACTGGTTTTATACATACAGTTGTACTCATAAGTTGGCAGAAGTTGTGAAACATTGACCGTTGTTTGGGAAATATAAATAATCATGTAGAAAGTATTCCTTTTAATTAGAGAGTGTGCTCAGGTGAAGCAATTTATTATCACATAATAGGGCGAGCCCTTTATAAGTCATAATGATAACTGAAATCAACCAAATGGGCCTGATCAAAACTTTATATACCCTTGAATGTTGGGCCAGATAATGTACACACAGGTTCAAATTAAGGGTAACTAAGGAAGAATGTCCACACCTGTAACCTCTTGGATTATAATCTGTGTCTATGTATAAACAGTTGATTTAAAGATTTAAATACATGCAGAGCTGCACTGACTTTGCTGGATACAGTGCCATGGAGAAAGGAAAAGAACTGTCAGGACTTGAAGGAAAGGTTGTTGAATTACATAAATCAAGAAATGGGTATAAAAAGATATCCAGAGATTTGAAAATATCTGTCAGTAGTGTTCAAACTCTGATAAAAAAAGAAAAGTGGAAAGTTAGGGGTTCTGTTGTTACCAAGCCACAGACAGCTACTACTGCCAGGATTATTTGTCAAGATGCCAAGAAAAACCTCCAAGCCACTTCGGCTGAAATACAGGCTTCTCCAAACAAGTGGTGTTGCTGTTTCAAGATGCACAATAAGGAGGTACTTGAACAAAAATGTGCTGCATGATTAAGTTGCAAAAAAAAAGCCTTTACTGTGCCAATGTCACAAAACAGCCCACTTACAATATGCCAAACAGCATCTAGACAAGTCTCAAAACTTCTGGAACAAAGTCCTATGGAGCGATGAAACCAAAATTGAACTTTATGGCAACAGCCATAAACGCTATGCTTGGAGAGGACACAACAAAGCCAATGATGAAATGTACACCATCTTTACTGTGAAACATGGAAGTGGATTTCTGATGTTCTGGGGGTATGTGAGCTGCAGCTCCACAGGTAACTTTGTGAAAACTGATTACATGATGAATGCAGCATTTTACCGGAAAAAATACAACTGTATATATACACAGCGTGTGTATTCTTGTGTATATAATGTATAGCCAGTACATATACAATATAAAAAGGTCAACAAACAATGTTTCCCAATTTTGCAGACTGATCGTTCCACAGAGGCCTTGTTTCCTAAATTTCCCTTCCCTTGATTTCCTTCTGTTGACTATCTAACGTACACAATTATCTCATTCACAGCTCACTTCACAGAGGAGAGCCACATTCTTCACGAGGCATTTTGATCTGTAACAGGAGTCGCTGTGTCACTTGCAAATGTGTCACTAACAATCCCATTGTACCTGGTCTCTCTGGTAAATTCTATATTAACAACTGACCTCTTGCCAATATAACCATCTAATTTGTTGCATTACTTGTAGGAGATGTCAAGCCATCTACTTAGGTGAGACAGGGAGACAGGTAGTAGATTGTTTCAGGGAAAATGTTTGAGCCATTGAAATCAAAGACCTTACAAAGCCTTTTGTACAGCCAAAATGATCTCTCTTTTTGTGATCTTTCACAGGGCTTCAAAGACTCTTTTCAAAGAAAAACAGAAGAAGCTAAGTTCATTCTCAGCCTGAAATCACACATTTATCTGGGTTTTAATGGCTAAGTTTTTAATCTCTCCCTTCATCTTCCAAGCTGTGCAGTGACAGTGGCATGGCAATGTAGATCACTTCCTTAATGTACAAAATGAAGCTCTTTCCATCAGTCATTCATTTTGTGAACCTATTTTTTCCTTTAGAAGATCCCAGACAGCATACTGTACAGGTGTGACGCATAAATAAATGGCAGTCACTCCCTGGATGTATTAACACACACACATTTACTCACACTGGGCCAGCTCAGATGGACCTGTCAGTCCGTCATATCACCTTTGGGATTTAGGTGGAAATTGTAGTATTGCAAGCAAACCTAAAATCTCTGGAGCTGTGAGACAGCTGTTTCAAACATTATGTCACTGTATTGCCCTAGTGTCAGCCAAAAAATGATTTTTTTAAAAAAAGCTGTTTTTTCTACTCTAGGTTTAATTGAAAAACACATTATATAATTAACAAGACACTCAAGGACAGTTTTGACAAAAGCAGGCCATTCAGGTCAGCTTCTACACACTGTATAACAAAGAAATGCAATACTGGTACATATCCTTCTATTAATTTTTGCAAAGCCTTCTACTCTGTAACTGATAAAGTAACACTCACCAACCAGTCAATTCCATTTCTGGGCAGCAGGCAGCTGGAGCTTGTCATGGTAACATCAGAGACCAGGCAAGAACTAAACATTTACTGGGCTCCATCCAGTCCATTAAAGGAAGCTCTCACGCAAGGGGCCAGATGACCTAACCTACAACTTGAATTTGACAAGAAAGCCCCAGTAGCTGAAAAAGCAGACGCAGACATAGGAGAAAAAATGCACACATGCACAATTCAAGCCCAGCATGCTAGGTCTGTGAGGGAGCAGAATTACCCACTGTGTCTCCATGTGGTACTGTCAGAAAAAAATCTTCTTGAAATGCCTTTAAACCAATTCGTGGCCTAGTAAATAATTCCACATTTACTATTCTCAGTAGGCAATATGGCCCATGTGAGGGGAGTTCCAAAATTCCATTTGCTGCTGCACAAATCAAAGAGATAACCTGAAATTTGTTTTTCTCAAAAAGAAACTTTATTCATTCTCTACTTCTCCACATAATCACCACCAACCTCAATGCACGTTGGCAATCTGTGGGTCCATTTTTCAAAACAACCCTGAAAATCAACCTTTTTTCAGCTATGCCAGTTCTTCATTCACTTCCTTGATTGTGTCCACTCAATCATTGTAGTGCAGTAGCAATAATTTAACCTTAGCATTTAAACATTTTGTGGAGGTGATCATAAACTTCAGGACACAGCCACCTGCTCATCTATCCCTAAATGGCTCAGTCACTGGGACAACAGAGTCATTTAAATTCCTGGGCACTATGCTGTTTAAAAACCTTAAGTAGGGCAATAACATTAGATGCATTATGAAGAAAGCCCATCAGAGAATGCTCTTACTGCTCTATCTGAAGATATTCAATCTCCATCAAACAATATTGGTCCAATTCTACACAGCCATTCTGACCTCATCTATAACTGTTTGGTTTGCTGCTGCCTCAACTCAGACTAAGGCGAATCTGCAACACATCATCAGGGCCAGCAAAAGGATCACAGGCATCCAGCGGAAGGAAGAGGGCTGCAAAAGATCACCATTGATACAACTCACCCAGGGGAGCACCTATTCCAAAAACGTCCCTCTGGCGAATGTCTTTGTGCAGTGAAAGCTAAAACAACACGTCACCTAAACAGTTTGTTTCAACATACAGTTACTCTGAGCTTCTACTCAGTATCTACATAACTGTAGACACTAAACTGCCTGGACTTGTTAAATCCTATCTTTTCTCTTTATATTTTGAATTGCCCTTGTATGTTGCATCATATTATATGATTTATCTTTACTGTTCTCCTTGGACCAAGACAAATTCCTAGTACACATTAATGTACCTGGCCAATAAACAGAATCAGGATTCTGATTCTCCAAGCATGTTGGTCTTGATCTTGAGGAACAGCCAGAAATCTCAAGGTGTCAGGTGAGGTGAGTAGAATGGAGCATCAGAAAAGGTCAATCTCCAAGGCTCCAATGGCTTGATGTGCAGGAGCACTGTCGTTGTGGGTCAACCTCTCTTGAGATTTTGGAAACATTTCTTTGTGAAGACGTCTGAAACTGGGCAAACCACTTCTGGACAGATCTCTGAGTCACCAAGATGAGTTTCCCATTTCTTGAAGCTTTCTGCCATCAATAAACCATGATGAAAATGTGATTGAGCATGAAAACTTGGTTAAGCTCATCTGAGAAATTCATTAACGGGCCTACAACACATACACTTCTACATTCATTTCCTGTCTCCATGATGACCTATAGACAATTTCAGGAAGTTTTTGTGAGTAGCTGAATAAGAACACATTCAAAAGTATATGTGACAGACTTTTGGAACTCCCCTCATACATTTGAAGAAAATGTACACCATGGGATGAATTATCCTGTTGTGAACATCTGTCCCTTTGAAGGTTTTGAGTAAATGTTTATTGATTTAATTCAAGCTGACTTCAGAGCTTTCTCTGCTTTCTCGTCAGTGGATGACAAATTAAAAAACACAAAAAAAAAAAAAAAGAAAACGGGCCATCAGTCCTAGAAGTTTACAAGTAATGATTGTGTTTATTTGCGATGCATCTTTTTTAACAGAAAATGACAATTTCATTCGTGGGCATGATGAAATGGCTAACCTGAAAGACAAAAATAGATTAATTTATCCTGCCAGTTCTACTGAGGGCCATGCAAATATATTTTGTATGCTTTTTTCTATACAAAAGAATAAAAAAGGCACTATAGATCAAATGTTGAAAATCACTAGCTGCCCAATCGCCTTCACAAATATTTTAATCACACATCACTCAAAATCCTATTGTTTTTGATTCAGTCCCGAATACTCTACTTCTAATATTCCTTGATGTAGTTTTGCAAATGGCAATTAGCGCCGTAAACATATTAAGAACAAAATTAAGAACTAAAACTCTGATGCTACATGTCTGTAAAATACTGATGAGGACAGAATACCTGACACAGTATAACATGGAGGTGCATACTATATAGCTAGACTGTGTATCTGCATATAAAATCAGGGTTTATGTGCAAATCACCTTGCATGTCATGTTACCACTTAGTGAACCTCAGTGAAAACAATCAAAAGGCTGACCCACGATTATAGGAGGGTGGAAGATTATGGAAGGAGGACCTAAAGGATATGTTTGATGTTTTTCAAGTCAAAGTTTACATGTATGAGTCCACATTTAAGTGAGAAAGCCTTCATACTTACCAAATATGTCCACTCTGAAGCAGCAAAGGATTCAATTTAAGAAAACATGCCTTCTGTATTTATGGCGCATCCTTCTGATAGCGAAAGGAAAGTAGAAATAATTTTGTGTTCACAGATTCCTGGAAATACTTTTCTTGAGGTAAGAATGCATTTCCTGTTCGCTTGTCTGCTCATAACTGTTGACATAGGTGGAATTTAGACTTCAGCAACAAACCAAGCAAGGTTCATGTAGCTGTTTGGAGCAATTTTATCTTTTGAAAGATGTAGTTAGAAAATGTGCATATCTAGGATGTAAAGAAAAATATAAAAAACAAAGTGTTTTGATCAACTTACTTGTGGTACTCACGATGCCTTAAAGTTATGGCTTATAGTGCTTGAATTGTGAACACTTGAATGGGAGACCTATTGAAATGAGACCTGTGACTTTGTAGTGCTCATTTCTTAATGCACGGCTACTGGAACCTGAAAATCAAAAGAAAATGTGTTCCTGATCACCCGTTATTGAAGCCAACTGCAGTTTCAAGCATAACTAAGCTAAGTTATCTTACGGCAGTCGCAAGTACGATAGACTTAAATTTAGTGCCATAGAAAAGTAACAACGGAAATGTTGTTTACTATCAAACTGAATACTGTGTAAATTCATAGCTCTAACATAGAGAGGCAAGGCAGACGAATCATTGCTTGCGGATCAAGCATCATGGGTTTAAATTGTGTGCCCAGTTGTTGTCCATGTGGAGTTTACATGTTTCTCCTAGGTTTAATGTAGTACTCTTTCTAACATATATGCCATTAAGATTTGTAATGGTGATTCCAGGTTAGCGTGAATGGGATTATGCATGATTGTGCATGTGCATCAGTTGTTCCTGTGATGGGCAGACACACTTTTTTTGCCTTTCACATAGTGCTGTGGAGGGAAAGGCAATCAACATGGTGAGCAGCAGAGCCAGTTTCTCAGGGTGCAGATTAATATCCAATAACAACCTTGGCTTGAAAAATGAAAGTATTTGCTAAATTTAAGCCTTTGTTTTCATGTATTGACCCTGGTACCCTTCATCCCCATTGTAAACTGCCAGAACAGACAAGGTGTTTCCAAAATTTAAATAAAATTCTTTACTTTAAAATATAATTTTATGTGGCAGATTAATAATTAACATGATTGTGAAGAAATAATATTGACTTGAAAAGTATCAACCTCATTCTTTAAATCCTTAAGGCAAGTCAGACACTCTTTTCTAAATACTTTAGTGACAAACAAAAAAATCAATTAACCACAAACCAGATCTGATTCTTTGAAGAGTAAAACTGAGCTACTTTATAATATTATATTTTTTAATAAGAAATAATTTTATAAATGCACATCAGGTTTATAAAGCATGACTTTGCAATGGACCGATACCCTCTCCTACCTTGTGCACATTGTTGCTGGGACAATCCCTGGGTTTAGGGTGTGTGGGTGTGTGTGTGTGTGTGTGTGTGTGTGTGTGTGTGTGTGAGAATTCAACACTGGATACAGAATTACTCTATTACATCCAGTTTTAGAGAGATGAAGCTTTAAAATGAAAAAAAGAGATAGTTTAGAGTAAGAAAAATTATAAAAATTAATTGTTTTACATAATTATTACTTGCAAAAAGCAGTCACAAGGTAGTTTAAAAGTACAAAGTACATTGACTTTTTTGTGCAGGAGGATTTTGGTACAGACCAGTGTAATGGGTTATTGTAACTATAACATTCATTGTATTATTATTATAAAACCAACTGATGTGTTGACTCCTAATCCTGTAAACAGCATAGTAGATTTTATGGTAATGATGACAGGTGGGTTCAGGAATAAAGCCATTGAATGTGGATAGGGGCCGATGGCCCACACATGCTGGGAAGTAACAAGCACTAGCCATGGATGGGGCAGCTTTTATACACACACTCATTCTTATGAGACTAACATGCACAGTAGTGACTCTCAGCACTAACCTGCGTGACACTATGGCATCTTTGATACAACTTTCCTTATCTACAGTATATATTAATGCCTTACTACATTTATGATATCTTGCAAAAGTCATCAAAACCTGTACATATTTGAAAATAGACCTTGCTGAACAAAGTTTTGGAAATTAGCTCTCTAGTTTTATATTTCAGCTTTGGTTTAGCTCTAGTATTATTGTAACTGACAGCAATTATTCCTAGCTGTATAATAAGTACTGTAGACATATTATGGTGAACTAAATGATGCCCCAAAACAGTTACACTAAATGATGATATACATTCTTGTCTTTATTGACAATAAATACAAAAAAAGCCATGTTAGATGACCAAAAAAGTCTACTTTACAGACACTGAACTGATCTGAAACTGATCCAGGTCTTTTGCAGCCTTAGTTTTCTGTAAGGCACCCCCTCTGATTGAGGCCCGTTCCAGTCCAAGTTCGGTGTTTGCCAAGGGTCCTCCTGTCAGCTCGGTTGGTGTGCTTTCCACTGCCAATTGACGACCACAGAATGTCTAAACACAAAAAAAAAAAAAATAAATAAAAATACAAGACTGCAGAAAACAAGTGGCAAAGACAAATGTGAGCCCTTAAGCAGAATTTATTTTCACCATAATGGGCTTTCGGTTTTGTCACTCTCTCAATGTACACTGCCAGCAAGTAAAGTAACACAATTTTATATGAGGACAGCTGTTTCTTCCCAATACTCAAAGATGGTGCCTGTAAAAAATGATGTTAAACAAAAGGAAAAAAGAATAAGTATTGACGATTATGGGATGACTGGAGATGGATGAAGTCTTCTATGAAGCGTTTATCACACCATCATATCAGTCAAGCAGAAATTAATGAACTGGGACATCGGGATTAATGGTTTTGGTTGTAAGTCTTATAGTGGGGAGCACAAATGGAGCTGAATCTGTCACCTAAGTGCTAAAGTGATATTATTTGATGTGAATGCCCACACAATTATTTCATGTCCAAATACTAAAAATGAGGCGTTGTAGTTTATTTTTGTCTGGGAGATATCTGACTTAGGGTACCTGCTCAACAGTGAAATATAATCAAATTTGACAAAATATCCACAGGTGTGGTTGAGGTGATTATAACAGGTTATTATATTTGGGATGCTAACCAAAAATAACTGAAGGGCCTTAAAGGAATATAAATAATGTACAGTTGCTCCCATGTAGCCATTCCAACATAGGCATTTATGTTGTGCTACTTAACAACAAACGATTCTTCTTTTAGACCCTGCTTCTGTAAATCAATCAAACTATATATAAGTCACATAAAAGTATAAACGGGCAAAAAGTGGATATTGTATTTTAATTTTGTAGCATAAATGTAGCTGCAGTGAAGGATTTCCCCGTTAGTCAGGTTTAAGTTCGTGATGTCATTTGTGCATCAATAGGATGTCATAGCTGTCCTTTCAGAATGCATGATGTGAATTTTAAGCACCAAGAACTCTGATGCAGTGTCCTGCTTCTTTCATGTGACAACAGATCTCCCCAATTACTAATCAATGCAGGCTTGCAGCAAGAACGTATTTTGCTGACTGGGAAAAGTTACATTTTCTTTATTTTCTTCTTGCATATCTTAGTGTAAGTATGTGGAGAACAGTTTTCGGAGAGTGGTTGTGCTCTTTTGTTCTTCTCTTAAAGATGCTACCAACTTGTGTGCTGGTTTTTGCTGCACATGTGAAAGTATAACAGAGACTTTCAGTGTGTTTACATGCACACACAAAACAGGAATAAGGTAAGTAACCTTGTTAAGGCAGAAACCTTTCTTAAAAACTTGTCTTTACATGCACAAGTCCATTGATGGAGTCGTCCCTTGGCAAACCCTCCAACCTCATTAAACTGCAGAAAAAATAGTTAAACATCATTATTGGCAGCCGCCAACCTCTTGAGAAATTGACTTCAATAACCTGGTTATTCATGGATTCCCGGTTTCAGTGTCATTATGCTAATTATCGAAACCGAGTCACTGGTGTCTGAGAACAAGTTAACACACAGGGATTTCTCATCGAGTAACCCAGTTATATGGCCATGTGATCCCTTATCCAGGTTGCAGATAAGGAAGTTGTAGTCTGCTCATGTCCATTGTTTCCCTGTGCATGTGTTAGGTTTGTGCATGCTTTCAGCAGCCACAGATAGAAGTGTCCACAAATGCTTGGGCAATCACATTATTCCTTCTCTTGGTTGAAATAATCTGTCTCACTATTTCAGAAATCTTTAAGTTTATGCTGATGAGGTGAAAGTACAGTTTTACGCTCAGCAGCCCAATCTTGGGAGCAGTGTTGGAGGTAACACATTAAAAATAACATGCATCATGTACTCTGATTACTTTTTAAAGTAACAAGTAACCTGGCACAATATTCATTTTATTAAAGTAAAAATACCCATGTTATTATTATCCCAGCATCACTGGATTTAAAGCAAGAAGCACACATACTCGTATGCCGGTCATTTGCAGGGCTCAGTTGTGCAGCCAGGCACAAAAGAGTGTGCTGAGTGCAATCCAGTGACAGAAACCGTTAATCCGAATGTCAGTTTAGTTTTAGTCCAGCTATTTTCTATAAATATGTCCAAAAAAAGTGGTGTGATTGGGTGACATAGCAGCCAGTGCTCATATACCGCAAGTCATCAGTGGCTCAGATCAAGGGTGTAAAAAGGTGATGGATGTTCTTGTGTTTTATATTGTAAATACTAAATGTGTTTATAAAACACAAGAAAATTATCACCGCCTTCATGCTTCTTTTCAGATTCACTGTGGTCAATGATGACAATTAATTCTTTACTGCACAGTTTAATGATGTTGGAACATTTTGCCAGGGAAAAACTCCAGAAGTGTACCTGCGCATGTAAATGGAGGTTTTTAAGAAACCGGGTTACTCAACTTATCTCAGTTTTATGAGTGAATGAAAACCCATTCATTGTGGCATTTTTTCAAGACACAAACAGATGGATTTTTTGTGGATTCTCCAGACATTGAATTGTGGGAGACATTTGCTCTAAGTGACAGCTAATTGAATGCTGCAAGTGTGTTCAACTCATTTGTTTGTTTTTCTTGCCTGCTTACAGATGGAGTGTGTTGGGGTGTATTGTGTGTACAACTGACCATTTCATATCCTCACCAGAAACAGAAGGTTGGAGCAGGACCAGGTAGCACTTGATCATGCAGACAGTTCACTGCTGTCCTACTGCCTATCGCCAGTTACAAGTGCTAAACATTCCAAATCTCACAAAAGTTATCACTGAAGCAGGATGCATGTGCCATTTTGTGTAAAGCAGATGATTTCTCATCACCGAACAGCATCAACTGCTACAGTATATGCAATTCAGAGAACAAAGAACTGCAAATGAAGCCATACTAGATAAAAAGAAAATATGATTTAGGAGTAGCAGTTTTTATAAAGGTGAAATGTTTCATAAACACTCTGTTGTTGTGTAATTGAAATTGTTACTACCGGTAAATGCTTTACACTTTGTGGATAAGGTTCAGTGTAATTTTAGCAAATGAATATAATTTCACCTTCAAATATTTCTGATTAGTTACAGACTTGAAATATTAGTTTTTGCTTTTTTCATTTCATTTTAAAAGTTTCTAAAAACTTCAGAAGAATTACAAGTGGTATGTTTGGGGTCTAATAATTATAGTTTGATTAAAAAATCTTTAGTAAGTCTATGCTAACATTAATGCTTTGGAAATCTGTTGTGGCTTATTTATGAAAAAACTGTATACTGTATAACCAAATATGTGATCTGAATTCTTAAGTGAAACTGAAAAAAAAAATCAGTTAATCTTTATATTGGAGCAAACAGACTTCAGCTGAATCATAAAGTGCACATACTTATTCAATTGTATTAATATATTTTACAAACTTACTCCATATACCTCTGCATAAACAAAATGTAACTACTGTATAATCAGAGGCAACCTGCAAGCAATATAATGAGGTGCCAGCCTTCCACGACCACCTACTCTGAGCCTAGGTGGATATAAACCTAGGCTAGCTAGCTAGCTCTTCATTAGCACACAGTGTTCATTGGAGTTATAACAGAAGTAAGTCCTTTGCTCAGTGACCAGTGTCAGCATAGCTGTCCTTGTCACATTATAAATTCCTTACATTCCTTTGCTTCGATGTCTCAGTGCTATAAGGATATGGTTTAACTTTAAAAGTATATAATATTTACCCCAAGTACTTTACAAAGCGTGACAGTCTTTCTTTGCCAGCTCCCCCTATTGAACCTCAACTGGAGGTGAGGGCATGATTATAGGGTTTATATTTTAGATTAAATTATTTTCATATTAAGTTATACAAGCAGAAAATATTACATTCTATTATAAAAGAAATACACTGAAATAAAATGTGACATTCACAAAAAAATATGAATATTTAAATTTGTTTTATCAGCTATACAAACTCCTTTAAAACAATTTGTATAAGATAAGGCTATGCTCCAATTACTTACTGTAGTGGTGGGACCAGGAAGAATTGTAGCATGAAACAAGGAATCTTGCTGCACTATCTTTGGCTTTGATAACTCAATGGACTCATCCTGAAACTGTTTCAAATTCTAAAAAACAAATCAGCAAAAATGACTTGCTAGAACACAGATAATGCAAATATATTAAGAAAAAAAGAACTTAGTTTTGTCAAGTTTGACTTGCTTGTATGCAATGTCAGTCATTTTCCTAAACAGGGTCACGTGGGTCTGCTGGAGCCAACCCCAGCCAACACAGGGCGCAAGGCAGGAACAAACCTGGGCAGGGCGCCAGCCCACCACAGAGTACACACACACACACACACTAGGGACAATTTAGAATCCCCAATGCACCTAACCTGTATGTCTTTGGACTGTGGGAGGAAACCGGAGCACCCGGAGGAAACCCATGCAGACACAGGGAGAACATGCAAACTGCACGCAGGGAGGACCCAGGAAGCGAACCCAGGTCTCCTTACTGCGAGGCAGTATGTATGGAATGTTACTTGCCTAATAAATAATAATTAATTCAACTAAATGTTAAAAAAAGAAAAAAAAACATCCTAGAAAGCCCTTAAAATTTATTAAAAACAAAATAAAAAAACAAAAACAATGTTCTGAAACTGCTTCATTTTTCTCATCTGATGAAGGGGCACATGGATCAATACTCTGTCCTGGAAGCATCAGGAAGGAACAAACCCTAGACAAGGTGATGGGCCATCACAATGCACAAACACACTGGACCAATTAAGACAGACAGGCAGACAGACAGACAGACAGACAGACAGACAGACAGACAGACAGACAGACAGACAGACAGACAGACAGACAGACAGACAGACAGACAGATAGATAGATAGATAGATAGATAGATAGATATGTTAGTGGCCAAGCCTGCAGACTTTTGGGATGTAAGAAACAATGCACTTTACTATTGGATATGAACAGAAAATTGTAAATATATAAATGAAATAAAATTACATAATAGATACTCTTATTTGCCCTTGGATTCCTAACTTTAAAATGTGGACATTTTCATACAGCTAGGGCATTCACTCTCAAGCCTGGTGCTATGTCCCCAAATGAAGCAGCAAGCTGTTAAATTATTTTGTTATCATCTTAATACCCAGTTTATGACAAAAACAAAACAAAAAAACTTTTGTTTTTTGATCCGAGTACTGTCCAATGTATCCCAGCATCAGTGATATAAGAGGGTGTGTGAATGCACTCGGCAGTACTTCCTCTTTGCCTTTCAAGTTCAGTTCTGACAATAACATGAATGATGGAGTGCTAAGAAAGCCATGAACCATGCGCCATGGAGATCCATCAGGACCAGCTATGGGAGGCAGGCTTCTTATCATCTAATCTTTTTCTATTTTTGAATTAGAAAGGACATCCATATCTTTCCACCATGTTAACACTACACAGAACAACTCCATATTATTAGTCAGAGGTATTTCACACTGTAAACACCTTATACACTCCAACACTGAAAAACTACAAAAAGTAATCAGACCACTTTATAATTTGCAAATCACTAATCTCAAAACCATTCATAGGTGTTTATAATGCTAATATTATGGTTTTCTATCCACCTTATTTTATTAATCTAACTCTTAGAAAAGTACAGAATTATCAATTAATCTAACATCTTTAGGATGTGGAAAGAAAACCTAAATAGCCATAATAAACCCAGATAGACAGAGACATCAACCAGGCTAGGAACTGAACACATGATTTTGTAGCTATTAAACTATATTAACTACCCTGTAACTTTTACAGATTTGTAATACTTATTATGAAAAGAAAATGCAAGACTGGCATCATTCTGCATACCTTTAATACTTCATAATTTGATGTTCTTGCTAAATATTGTTCCCAAGCTTTAACAGCTATTTCTCTTTGTTTGTAGTTGTTGCGTATCTGTAAAAAGAGATACAATATGTATTTACCATTCTACAGTAGTATAATACTAATACTGTATAATAATTAAAATACTTTACACAAATTCTGATACTTAAAGGTTTAAAAACTTACAACCAGAAGAAATCTACAAGCAAGGTACACAGACCCAAAATACCAGTGGTCTATCACTTCAAAGCTATGTAATACCAAACAAGCTACAGGAGAAAAATGCAAAAATATGAGAATGCTGAAAGAAATATAGTCAAAAACACTGACTAATGTAATTCCGGTGGGCAGTGTGGCATAGCGGTAAAGGCTTTGGACTACAAACCTTGATGTTGTGCATTCAGATCCTACTATTGTCACTGTATGACCACAAGGAAGTCACTTGACCTGCCCGTGGTAAGTTGGAAAAACAAAAGAAATGGAACCAATTGTACCTTAAATGTTGTAAGTTGCCTTGGATAAAATCATCAGTCAAATAAGTAAATGTAAGCTTAACTGGATAAAAAAGCAATTTTAACAATACTCTGAAGTACTGTATATTTTGATATACTGTAAGATATTTTATTAAACCTACATTAAAATTGTTTGATTCTGTGATCTTTTTAAATGAGGTTAAGACCGACAACAAATGATTGAATCAGAGTCGGGTTTTGACATAAAGAAGATATAAACTAACCCAACAGAAACACAGTGATAAAAAAATACTTACTGGCTGCATTTTAAAGGCACTGTTCAGCGCTCTAAGCACAACCAGTTATTACATTAGTCAAACCAAATTTCGAACTGTGGTGTCAAAGGGAAGCAGTGTCAATCAAACAGGAATTACAGTATATGTATGGCAGGAATGTTCTACAAATATTCTAGTTCATCACTGGACACACACCTATACTGTAATCACTCAGAGAGTTAGTTGAGTTGGCCAAATGCCCACAGATATCTATTGGATGTGGGGGTAGTTAAGTCAATTATTATCTCCTCACTTTTTAAGACGTGAACAAACAAAAGAGTATTATTGAATAAATCTTTAAAATTTCTCATGTTTGCTCAAAGCAGCCAGTTATATGTTTCATATAGAAGAATGCTAGGCTCATAAAGTACGTCTAAGGAGAAAAAGTGCAACAAAGGGAAAAGAGATCAGCCACACAGAAAACCTCACCAGTGCATATTTTCTTTTGACACTGGATCACATTTAGAATTGAACAGGTAAATATACTTTAACATGGCACAGTCGATTAGTGTTAATAACAATCAGAAGCCAATCTTCTTAGAGCAGACTGAATGGCATTGCTGGCTCACCTCAGCATACATCTCCTGCTCATCTTGGAGGTCTTTTTGCTGTTGATTTTCTAGAATTTCAGCCTGCAGTATTATAACCTTTTCTCCCACTTCTGCTGTGACGTGTTCTATTGTTTCTAAATCTTTCAAGTCAGGTGTAGTTGGCCTTATACCTTCTTCTTTAAGCTCACTTGAAATCTCATGCCATATTTCTCCTACCTGTTAAATGAAATAAAACCAAATGTTTAACATAAACATTAGATTCTAAAACAAAAACTACAATGAGTCTTGGCCTGATATATATGCTCAGCACTGAGGCAAAAAGCAACAAAATGTGGATTTTTCAAATTATTCACTGTACAATAAACATATTTCTACGCAGTTGTATCGTCTAAGCCAGGGGTGCCTAATACATCGACCGTGATTGACTGGTAGATCAGAAAGGTAGTGCAGGTACTGTAGATCGTGTTGCATTCAAAAAATATATTTTTTTAAATGTTAGTCTATCATATATCCTCCCTATGGCATTTGCCACTTGATTGACATACATGGCGACAAGTCTGAGATCTCTTTTCTTCTAACACACATCCTGCATGCACAATCAAACGCGCAAGCTACTGCAAAACTCCGGCTATCTAAGTGATCTAGTTAGCCTTCCAATTTATATCGACTAAAGAAGGGATTTAAAAAAAATGTGTTGGTTATGGGCTGCATGTGGAATTGGAAGAGGATTTTTTTCTCTCACAATGTCACAATCGAAGTGCGTTTGTCTGATCTGTCAATTTATCATTCCTATTCCAAAGAAGGAAAATGTGGAAAGGCACTTTCGAACTGTTCATAAAAACTACGAAACTGACTTCCTTCCGAAAAGCAATCTGAGAAAGAGAAAGGAGAGGGAACTAAAATTGCAGTTAATCCGACAGCCGTCATTTTTCACTCGGCTGAATTCAAAAGCAAAGGCAGACACACCGAAGCATCATTCTGGGTGAGTCACTCGATCATTAAGCATGAGAAGACCTTCCAAGATGGAGAGATGATAAAAGATGCCTTCGTTGAGGCAGATGGCTAGGGAGAAATTCCTTCTGAGATTTCAAGACCCCTGGCCGGAGAAAAAGGAGTTTCTCCTTGTCATTAAACATGCAGAATAGAAGCAACTTAATAATGATCAATGGCCACTAGACTTTTTTTTTCCCGATCTGACCAAAATGTTGAATGAGCTTAATTTACAGCTGCAAGGAAAAAAGAAAACCATGGTCAATATGATTAGCTCAGTTTAAGCTTTCAAATGAAATATGCAACATCTGTCCTCAAAGCTGGAGCGTCTTGATTTAGGGAACATCCAAAACCTTGTGTCAGAGCTGGAGACACAATGGAAGGCGTGTGCGCAGCTTGACAGTACACGCTACACAGAGCAGATTGAAAATTGTCTGTCAGACTTTATCTAATGGAGAAAAAGTAACGATTCGAGTGTTGCCCAATGTAGCAGAGTAAGAGTAGCGTTTCTTCTTCACAAATGTACTCAAGTAAAAGTAAAAAGTATGGTGCAGTAAAACTACTCTTAGAAGTACAATTATTTTTTAAAAAAGTTACTGAAGTAAATGTAACTCGTTACTACCCACTTCTGATACTCTCTCTCATATATATATATATATATATATATATATATATATATATATATATATATATATATATATATATATATATATATATATGAGTGATGGTCAGCTGGGTCCCATGCCCAGCCGGGATGCCCCTGCTGCATATATTCCGGGGGAGCAACCATGGACAGCTTAATACCTCCCCTGGGACACTTAGTGGCAGCTTTCTGGGCCGACGGTGATTCCCCAGCCTCCCGCCTGGCCCCACGGGAGATGGAGTCTTCCACAGCCTGGTTGGGAGCTGGGATGGCCGCTATGGGGTGCTGCATGGAGTCAACCCCACCCGGAAGTGCAATTAGGACCAGGTGGTCAAGCACCTGGAATGCTTCCGGGTGGGCTATAAAAGAGGCCAGCCACCACCACTCAAGGGCCAGAGTCGTGAGGAGGACTAAGCTTGAGGAGGAGTGGTGGTAAAGGAGAAAGAAGAGTGTGGTTTGGTGTTGTGCTTTGGGACTGTGTATTACCTGTGGGTCACAGGGAAGATGTGTGCCCACGGGGGAAGACAAAATAAAAGCCTCTGTTTATTCTATATATATATATATATATATTACACAGTTAACTGTCAAATAATGCAAAGAGTACGCGACACCTGTTTCACCCTATTTTGGGCTCATCGGGCGTACACACTCCTCTGCACCCTTCATCGGGGATTGAACCTCGGGTGTCAGCGTTAGAGGCAAAGGCTCTTTGCGTTGCGCCACAGCGTGTGGTTCGTTTACTTGATAGCCTGGAGATCGGGGTAATTACATATATAGCATCCGCCACGGGTGCCCTCTCAGTTACGAGAAGCAGATCATAGAATGTTACATAGTTAACTGTCAAATAATACAAAGAGTATGAGACATGTTTTATCCTATTTTGGGCTCATCAGGTGTACACACTCCACTGTACCCCTCACTAGGGATCGAACCTCGGACATCAGCTATGTATGTATGTATATTATATATAATTATATTATATATATATATATACACTGTGTGCACAATTATTAGGCAAGTGAGTATTTTGACCATATCATCATTTTTAATGCGTATATTCCAACTCCAAGCTGTATTAACTTGAATGCTTATTGGATTTAAGCACGTCAGGTGATGTGTATTTGTGTAATGAGGGAGGGTGTGGCCTAAGGAGATCAACACCCTATATCAAGGTGTGCAGAATTATTAGGCAGCTAGTTTTCCTCAGGCAAAATGGGCCAAAAAGAGATTTAACTGACTCTGAAAAGTCAAAAATTGTAAAAAGTCTTTCAGAGGGATGCAGCACTTTTGGAATTGCTAAGATATTGGTGTGTGATCACAGAACCATCAAACATTTTGTTGCAAATAGTCAACAGGGTCGCAAGAAACGTGTTGAGAACAAAAGACGCAAATTAGCTGCCAAAGATTTGAGAAGAATCAAACGTGAAGCTACCAGGAACCCATTATCCTCCAGTACTTTCATATTCCAGAGCTGCAACCTACCTGGAGTGCCCAGAAGTACAAGGTGTTCAGTGCTCAAAGACATGGCCAAGGTAAGGAGGGCTGAAACCCAACCACCACTGAACAAGAAACATAAGTTGAAACGTCAAAACTGGGCCAAGAAATATCTGAAGACAGATTTTTTCAAAGGTTTTATGGACCGATGAGATGAGAGTGACTCTTGATGGACCAGATGGATGGACCTGTGGATCAGTAATGGGCACAGAGCTCCACTCCAACGTGGAGGTGGGGTACTGGTATGAGCTGGTATTTTTAAAGATGAGCTAGTTGGACCTTTTGCATTGAAGATGAACTCAAAATCAACTCCCAAACCTACTGCCAGTTTTTCGAAGACACTTTCTTCAAACAGTGATACAGGAAAAAGACCATGATTTTTATGCAGGCCAATGCTCCATCACTTGCATCGAAGTTCTCCACTGCGTGGCCAGCCAGTAAAGGCCTTAAAGATGAAGGAATAATGACATGGCCCCCCTTCCTCATCTGACCTAAACCCTATCGAGAACTTGTGGGCACTTCTTAAACGCTAGATTTACGGGGAGAAAAACAATACACCTCTCTGAAGAGTGTCTGGGAGGCTGTAGTCACTGCTCCACAAAAAGCTGATCGTCAACAGATCAAGAAACTGAGAGACTCCATGAATGGAAAGGCTTATGACTGTTATTGGAAAGAAGGGTGGCTATATTGGTCATTGATTGATTGATTGATTTTTTTTGAAATGTCAGAGATGTTTATTTGTAAATTTTGAGGTGTTTGTTTATTATTCTCACTATAACAGATGAAAATAAACAAGTGAGATGGGAAAATTTTCATTTTTCCTTTAGTTGCATAATAAATCTGCACACTAATAGTTGCCTAATAATTGTGCGCACATATGTATTCCCCTGATGATGTTCACACTCACATTTCCGTTGTGAAACATTCAGGTTTCAGGTTTATTAACATTTTGGATTGACTGATAGCACTGTGTTTGTTCCATATTAAAATGAATCCTCAAAAATACAACTTGCCTAATAATTGTGCACACAGTGTACAGTATATAGTATTTTTTATGTAGGTAGATCATTTGAACCTGGTCATTTTAAAAGTAGCTTGCAAGCCGAAAAAGTGTGGGCACCCCTGGTCTAAGCAAATGAGTGAAAAAATGGATTAGCTATTAAATAAAACATACCAAGAAAACTGAAAGACTAAATATACGTCAATATTTTCTGACGCAGCTCTTCTACTGTAATGTTACACTGTACGGACATGGCTATTTGTCAAGAATATTTTCTGATCTTTGTGCAGACCTGCTGTAATCATTTTCCACACTTCCCCTTTTTAGTTAACACATGAGTAATGGATACTTCAACACCATTTTTCAGTACAGGTCTGACCAATACAATCTTTAGACTATTTTTTATGTGAGAAAAAATGTTATTGGTAATGTCAAGAAGATAAGCCATCCTGTCCCACCAACAAAAACTCAAAAGAACCAAACTGAGCTTAGAAATAAACTACCTTTACTCAAGGTTTAAAACAAGAAAAAAGAACAGAAAAAAATGAAATACCAAATAAAAAAATGAGGAATTATACAAATTATAGTATAGGAAATAAGAAACTGTAATTAAAATCTATCACTAAATAAAAATATAAGTGATTATTTTAGTATTATTTACCAGCAAGAAAATTGTAACTGTTCAAAGTGCTTAAGTATTTTGATTGAGTTTCCTATGAAGGCTGAATGCTATAAAACATTTGATTGGACATATTAAAAGCAGAATTATTGAGAACAAAGTATTCCTCCTTTGAAGACAGAAGAAAATGGAGTAATTTTCATGAAGATGCTACAAGATTGTAAGACTTACAGTATTTCTATCTAATATATTTTTAACAGTGTGATGAAGATTATATTTTTTCATTGGTGTTTTACATATACAGTACGTTTGTACAATACGCATAAATAACAAATGCTGTTTATCATTAATATAGCATTGAGATTAGTTGTTTTATAATCTTAGAGATTCACCTAAGTGGTGTGGCAGAGTTTAGGGACAAAAACTATAGTCGGCTAGGTCTGAAAGTCTTCGAAGATATTGAGACCTGTTAAGTTCCAATAGCAGGTGCAATGTGCAGCCTTAAGGAACCAAAAGTTACTATTTACTGCAGGCTTTCACCTCTGTGTCTGGAAAAGGGAAACACGTAACTGCATATTCACGCCTAACTCTAGACAGTTACAACAAAATACTACAACCACCCACTATATGGAACAGTAGTATGGAGTGTTGGTACAAGCACCCAATACTGGAAGGCAGGCAGTTCACTGCAGGACATACTCATGTACTGAACCCCACTTACTCACTTTCAGGTCATATCAGAGTTAAAAATCAACTAAGGATTCATGGGGTAATGTACAAACTTCAAACAGATAGTGACATGTCTACATTTAAATATAGTCTTCTAATGTGGTGAGACAGTGATCCTAACTATGCCACACCACTGGGTGTTTTATTGAATGGCAAAAACTATTTAATTATAAATTTGTAATTAAATAACATTTCCATTCTTTTACCTTTACACTGTATAAATAAACCAGAGTTATAACAGTTCTACCCAAATTATGGGATTTACAATAGCAGAAATTAAATGTAGAATACTTACTTCATTATTTTTAGGCAGTATATGTAGTGAAAGATACTTGGAGCCTATAACATCTGTGGAGCACACAAGAAACTCTAGCAAATCAGCAAAAAAACTACATTCACAAATGACACTGCCCAGTACCAGAGATGGTCACTATACAGACTGGGTTAACATCCTCATTTAAATATAATGTAAAACCCATGTAAGGGTAACTATGTTATATATAAAAAAAAGCATTTTTCTGAATACAAAATAATTAGTACCTTAAAATCCAGGTAACGACTTATGATAGCAAGTGTAATATAATCATGTGTTGATAGACCAGGCAAATCTTCGAATCCTGCAAAAAACATAATAAAAACTATAGCTCAGTTACATAATTATTTCTCTTCAAAATTCCCAAAGCAAATCTGAATGTGTAGTTTAAGAAAATTTTCATTAACAAAGGAAGTCTGTCGCTTGGAGTTATACTTCAGTAATGTTACATAATATGCTTTCTTAAGATTCTTAAGAGGTTGTTCAGAGGGTTATTTGACTCAAATAATGACAACTGTTGAGTAAACCAAGTGGTATAAATGTACAATCCAATTGGCTGTTGAGCAGAACTCCTCAATTATGGTGCTTTTGAGGTCTGCAGCTGGACTCTCCTCTTAATTCCACACATTCTCCTTCAGTTTTTAAACTGTGTACACTGCTTCTTCCCATGTCTCAGTTACCAACAGAGATAGTTTGATAAACCTATGACCCAGTAATATACTAAGCAAGGATTTAAATGGATGGAATTTTTGATTATCAGAACAGTTCCCTTGTTAAGCACAAGGACAGTGAAGAAGAAATTTCCAGTATCATTACCTGTACATGGCACAACCTCAGTACCAATGCTTTTATCATCATCTTCTAGAATATAAGAGCTAAGGAGGTATTAAAAACATGCAAATCTGACAGCTTAAAAGTGCAGACAAAAGCAGTGAAGAAAAAAGAAAATCAACCAGGCACACTCTCAAAATGAACTGAAAGCTAAGCTACTATCAAGATGAAATGTGAAACAAGTCATTAGGGTTTTCACTAATGATATGTTTACTAATGTTATTATTATTTGTAATACAAATGTTCGTATTACTATTACCCACTACAACAGACAGAGCCTCAGAGATAATTAGTCTTGGGTCATAGAGATGGAAAAGAGAGTTTGGGGGACAACACCAATTTGAACAGAAGTCCCCTAGACCAACAGATGGCTTTCTAATTTTCCTTGTGGGCAAGAGTCCTGGTGCCAGTCTGGCCTTTTAAGGAAGATGTGGATTTCAGAATTGCAGAAACTCAAAGCTATTCCTGACCGAGGAGTAATCTATGGGCTGGCCCCAGAAATAATTCCTGGCTTGGAATTAAAATCCTGCTTCTGCTCATCAGACTAGTGAGGCTGGAGTTGCCAGGGTTTGTGTGGACAAGAGTTCAAATAGCAAAGGGGAAGAGAGGCCAAAGGGTAGGTATAAGGAAGAAGAAATGAGCAGGAGGAAGCATAAGGTGTTCACGCTGTGATAAAGTGTGTTTAAAAAACTGTGAATGGCTACTGGTGTTTTATTTCCTTATTTTTATACTCTAGTCTTAATTACTTTGTGCGCCTATAGTTTATTATTATTATTATTTTTTTTTTTATAATTTTGGGCAATTACATTATTTGGATTTGAGGATCTCTTGAGTGCATCACCTACAGGTCAAGAAACAAAAAGAGATCAATTACGGATTCGATGTATAATATACGTCAGTATACTCTTTTGAGTGAAATAAATATGACGGTCAAGTAATCAGTTTTCTTAGTAACCCAGATGTGCCACAAGTTCTTTCTTTATATATAAATGTTTTAGGCAAACTACAGACTCTGAAATTTCAGATGCTCTAAGATCATGATGTCAATAGAGTGGGTCTATTTGGTCCCCACACAAGATTAGGTTATTCAAAAGAAGCATAATAACTGGCATTAGGAAAATCAGTCAAATAAAAAATTTGTATGTGACGGAGATAGGAAGGGCAATATGTTATAGGAAAGTGCACATATCTTAACACCAATAAGCATACATATATTAGAGAAACATACACACATATGAAAATATATATACTAAAAAAAAACTTTATACCCTTCTATATAGTGGCTAACATGAATCTGCATTGTCACTGAAGGACGTGTATTTCAGTTACCTGATCTCATATCTGGAAGTTTTTAATTGAACATTGTAAGAATCAATTTAATGCCACAGAGCTAAACTTATACTTACAATGTAGTGAGCGTATGGGATCATTGAGGATTGATGGAGTTTTTTCATTACCAGTTCCTCATATAGCTGCTGTTGCGATAATTTTTCTTTCACCCCAATGATCGTACATGCTGCTTTATTCAGGCACTGGAGTTTGACTTATTTAGATTAAGTCGTATGACAGAATGCTCTTCAGAATACATAAGTTAAACATATGAAGAAATGTTGCAGTTCACACTGAAGCTGTTCAATTTACAAAAGAGAAAAAGCAATTTTCTGGAATTTTGTACAAGTAAATAAAGCACTTTCGATGAATTGTAAGTGGTTATCAATCTCGATATTTGTGACTCATTCACCTAGTTCGCCATTTACTTTCATACGTTGGTCCTCTGTCTTTACTTTCCTAAAATCAATGACCTTCTTTATAGTTTTTTTTTTTTTTTGCATTTACTACAAGGGAATTCTTAGAGCACCATTTGGTCGTCTTCTGACAGGACAGGGTGCTATTTTGTCTGCATATTTATAAAAAGTGCTGGATTGTGATGAAGCCTGGCATTCATTTTTTATTTAAATTGTACAATACAAGAGACAACATGAAGACCTGGGGCATTCTTGTATGGAGGCAACAGTGCTATTAAATCTCACTTACAGAGTATAATTTATAAGGAAATTAAAAATACAGTTAATAAATTCAGATTTTACCACTGAGTCCTCATAATTTGTCTACTAATAGATGCAGTTGGAGTGTATTAAATGCACTTCTATTCTCCTTGGTACGAAACAAAATATAATCTAATCTAGAATTTATAAACATGATCATTTTCTTTGTTCCAGATCTTCAAGGTCATTGCTTAGCAAAACCGACAGTGCATTTTCCACCTCTTTTCCTCCATAAAAGGCAAACTGGTAACTGGTGTGTGATGATGTGGGTAGGCTCCATGATCCCTCTTCTGTTTGGGAGTCTCTTGAACCTGCCACCTTCGATAGTTATAATTGACATGAGATGCTTGACAGGCACAGCCAACCTTCTCCACTAGGTTCAGGTCCCTGCGGCCATCTATAGCCCTTGTTGGGCACTGCGTTGAGCCTCCCCGATTTCTGCTGCCCCTCCACGTTCTTATGCAGTAAATCATACCATCGGGTCACTCCGTCTCTCTTTTCAGTCTGTTCTCTTCTCGATCTCCCTTCTCTGCCATGCAGGCTCCTTTTTATGACTCCTACGTAATTAGGTGCAGGTGTGACAAGCCACTACCTCTGAGGCATGATGAACCACCCAACCAATTCGCCCGCCTCCACATGTTTAAGTTGTGCAATCAGATAAGCACCCCAATTAGCCATGGAGTGAAGCGTGCCTGCACACACCCGCTCTCAATTGTAAGCCCGCACACAATTATTTATTTAAAAGATTCCTGATGCCATGGATCATTCATCACGTGGTGGTTACTAATAGACATGGATACTGGCACCAATGATTAAGACAAAAAGTAGTGAACAACTATTATGTTCTATGTATTTACTCTAAATATCTACTTTCTCATTGTTTTTCTTTCTTCTGTTGTTCCACCTGTTATTATTCTTGATTGGATTATATGGATGTTTGAACAGATCATATATGATTTTTAGTCAGAAAAATATAAAATATTTTACAGCACTATTCCAGTTTCTTGGAATAACCCTGCCACATTTGTGTGTTATTCAGTCAGGCAGTCATTTTCTAATCCATTTAGCCCTGAACAGGGTCACAGGGTCTGCTGGAGCCTATCCCAGTTAGCATAAGGGCACAAGGCAGGAACAAAGCCTGGACAGGATGGCAGTCCATCACAGGGTGAACACAAACACCCCAAGCACACACTAGGGCCAATTTAGAATCACCAGTTCACCTAATCTGCATGTCTTTAGACTGTGAGTGGAAACCAGAGCACCTGGCGGAAACCCACGGAGACACAGGGCATCATGCAAACTACATGCAGGGAGGACCCGGGACACGAACCCTGGTCTCACTACATGTGCGACTGTACCGCCACGTGTATCATTCAATACCTCTAAATATTGATACAGTGATCTTCATTATTACATTTAGAATTCTTTACCTATTTTTGACAAGATTGAATAAATCTTTGCTCTCATGTTCTCAGAAACATCCATGACAGCAGGACTTGGACTATTTGCAGGCAGAGGCATCACTGGTTCACTTTCTTGATACAATCCCAATAATGGTTTCTTGGAATCTAGTAAAAATTAAAAAAAACAACAGAGATGTGATTTGTCACTGATCAAAGTTATTTCAGAACATGAACAGTAATACAGTATTCTAGAAATATTTTTAACACTCTGTTTTATCTGAACCCTACCGGATTATGAACTATAAGGTATAGTGTTTTGAATAAGATTATGCTTCCAACAAAAAATTTGGCCAACTGATTTACTGAGAGGGTACAGACAAATGCAATGTAAAAAAACAACTGCAATGGTATTTCAGGAGAATAAAGAGACTCTTACCTGTAACAGGAAAACAGGAACTCAGACCAGAAACATACAGAAACTTAGCAGTGCATCTGCAACATGATTTTGCAATTTGCCATTGTTATTTTTGTGTCTATGTGTTTATAGGTTAATGGGATCATTATTGTCACATTGTACAGTGAAATTCTTACTTATGTGAGCTAATCAACCTGATCAGGCAGTATAATTTTTTTTACCTGAAAACCTCAGTCTTATATAAACGTGTAAAAAAAAAAATAAATAAATAAAACAAAATAAAAAAAAAAACTTCATGCTATTTACCTTGCTTCTCACCAACCTTTTTCATCATCATTCTCCATCCTGCTGCCTTCAAGTCACTGTCTAAACTATAAATTAGCTCATCTTTCCATTATGCCTTGGTACGATCAAATAAAATCTTAATTTGTTTTAGCCCATTTTGGAATTATTACTACTGGTTTTGTTTTTATTTTAATAATTTTTATCATCATTGTTGCTTCATTTCAATTTGTTTTTTTTTGAGCAGTAATACAATTTAGTGCATTATTTTCAGAAATGCTGTAATGCTGTTGATGGCAAAATACAGCTGGCAATGTCATACACTCATGCATATGGTAATGTGCACAGATCAGTGTTGCCAGGTCCATTGTTTTCTCGCCCAAGTGGACAATTTTTGATTGTCATCCACAGTAAAAAATTAGGCTTTCACGGGTTGTGTTTTTGGGGCTATTTTTTTAAACAATGGGGTATTTTGGACTATTTTTCGACCCCCCTACTCCAACAAATGTTTACCATGTGTGTCACCCCTGGCACAGATCCACATCCAAACCTTTGGACAAAAAAGCACAGCATAGTGCAAAATGCCCCTAATAATTCTTCTGTACTTCTTGGTTTAGATAAAAAAAAAGCCTTGGAATACTGTAATACAACGGCAGACAACATTGTGATAAAAGTTTCAAGGTCGCTGCAGCATCCTGTGGCCAATGCCATCAATATATGGTGCTCACAGTGCTACAGAAACATTTGTGAAGAACATATTAATTATGAAAGTATATTTTCATTATGTTTTAGTTTATTATTAATGTTATTTAATGAAATACTGTTTTGTTTCCCGTTTTTAACTGGCACTGCCATTTGTGTTGTTTTCTGATGGCTATGGCCATCTTCTTATGGCAACTGTACCTGTGGCTTGACATGTGATGGTACATAAAATCATAGGCTATCGATATTTAAGACATAACCAGATATCTCATGGATGTGTTTGATGTCAGAACAGACGAACAACAAATCTTTCATTTGAATTAATTTAGTTAGGGAAAGGATGTCTATAGTAGTTATGTTATTTATTTTACGTGTAGGTTTTGTTTTGTTTTAGCTTGACACTTGTGCATATCACTCAACTATTGGTTTTGATCTTGGCTCTTATAAATCAATTATCTTTTTTTGGTTTGCCCCCTAATCAATTTTCCATAACCCATTCTATGTAGTGAGCATAGTACTGTCTACAGTGGACAGGGTATAGAAGCCACTAAGAAGATTAACTGAGGTTATAGGTTATTTGAGGTTACTAATTGTTTCCTTCCGTATTCTTTTTTTTTTTCACCGACATCTCAAAGATGTATGCCTTAAGTTAGCTTAAAACACGTGCCGAAATAAGTAAAATAGAAATAGAAATAAATCTCTCAGTCCAAAATTCAGTCAGTCATTTTCCAACCCACTATATCCTAACTACAGGATCACGGGGGTTTGCTGGAGCCAATCCCAGCCAGCACAGGGTGCAAGGCAGGAACAAACTCCAAAAAGAGCGCCAGCCCACCGCAGGGTATACACACACACACACACACCAAGCACACACTAGGGACAATTTAGGATTGCCAATGCACTTAACCTGCATGTCTTTGGACTTTGCAACCGGAGGAAACCCACACAGACATAGGGAGAGCATGCAAACTCCACGCAGGGAGGACCCGGAAAGCGAACCCAGGTCTGATTACTGAAAGGCAGCAGTGCTACCACTGCGCACCATGCTGTCCCCAGTCCAAAAGTTTATTTTAAAAATATTTAGTGGAAATTCAAAACAAATAATCCACACAAGAATAAAGAAAAAAGGTTATTACACACATAGAGTAAAAGGCAAAAAATTAGAAAAAATACTATCTTCTCTAAACAGCCTTTCTTGTAAAACTTTAGTTGTTTCTATACTTAAAGATTCTTTACTTCTTCTTCTGTACACTTTAAACGTAAGGCACAGCACATTCAATTAAGAACTTTGTCTTTCATGTTACTTGGCACCAAAAGCACGCATTTCACCATTGCTAGAACTCGTCTTACACTCCTGCGGCTACACTAAAGTTTAAAACCATGTGCACATGGCAAGGCTGATCACTAAATGAGAATAATGTTTAGTCAGAGAGGCTAGAAATAGAATATACCAATTCAATTCAATTTATGGGGGTTATAAGGTCCAACCATAGATTATGGACTAATATTTAGTAAAACATTTACATAACTTAAATAACTAGCAAATGGCTTTCACCTGGAAACTCTAAACTGACCTCATGCTGGGGTGTGTAAGCATGTTCTAAAGTGGACTGCTACCCTGTCCCAGTTCCCAAATACTGCTGGAATTTATGGTGATGCTGACCTGGATTAACCAAGTCTGATAATTAGAGGAAAGAAGAATGACTGCAAAGTTGCTGAAGAATATATCCAATTATAGTACGGTATCATCTGTAATGGAGGTTTATTGTACCACACGTTGATAGTGGAAAGTGTCCAAAAGCACAGTTTATAAATTAAGACAAAATATTTTGGAAACAAAATATTGATAAAAAAGAAAAGCATCTCTCTATTATAATAAAAAAACTTGGGTCAAGACATGATCTTCTTCGAAGACACTTTGACATCCCGCCAGAGACACTTTAACATCCCGCGAGACAAGGCAGTGAGATAAAAGGACAGCTGCTGTACAAGCTTTTAATTGATCGATGTGCAGCGTGACAAGCAGAACACACAGCTCGGCAGCAGTAAGCCAGCAGCTGGACCGTCCGCATCTCCTTAGCATGCGTTCAGCCCCCCCCCTCACAATGTGAGTGGCAGAGACGTGAAGTGGCTTGCGCGTAGCACACCCAGAAGGAGGGGGGAATGGGTGGCCGAGTGAAGCGAGCAGGGGGAAAAGCTCCATAGTATTTGTTAAAGTAAAAGAATGTAGTACTAGGGGTTTGTACCATGTTAGCAATTATGGATGTAATGAGAAGTCAAGCAAAATGTCACCTTTTATTGGCTAATTAAAAAGATTACAATATGTAAGCCTTCAAGGCAACTCAGACCCCTTCTTCAGGCAAGATGGCCTGAGTTGCCTCGAAAGCTTGCATATTGTAATCCTTTTAGTTAGCCAAAAATATGTCATTTTGGTTGACTTCTTATTACAAAGTAAAAGAATTAAACAGGATGGGAAAAATAAACAAAACACAATATAATAGAATGAATAGACCCTAAGAGATAACAAGATCAGGAAAGGGTGTCTATGCTATAAGGAAAACTTCACCTAATCTGCAAAAAATATGTTTAAAGGATACTGTCAGGTCCATAAGTATTTGGATAGCTTCTGTCATGGGGGAGGCTATGCAGAAAAATGGCTGTCATTCCTGAATGGCTCACATAATATTTTTGTTATTTCCCTTGAATTAAAGCTGAAAGTCTACACTTAAATCATATAATGATTGCGTTTGTTTTAAATCCACTGTGGTTGGCATGCTGAGCCAAAATTATGAAAATTGTGTCACTGTCCAAATATTTATGGACCTGACTGTTTGGTATTTTTCAAGTCAAGTTATTTCTTCATAATCATTACATATGTTAATTTGCCACATAAAATTGTGTTCTAAAGTGAAGAATTATTTGTAAATTTTAAAAATGCCTTCTCTGTTCTTTGCCAAATATGCACACTTTTAGGCAGCAAAGGTTTTTATTCCATGTTTATGAGGCATTCTTGTAATAATGAAAGGTAGCCAGAAATAATTATTTTAGATAGATAGATAGATAGATAGATAGATAGATAGATAGATAGATAGATAGATAGATAGATACTTTATTATCACAAATTCTTGGAACTACTTTTCAAATTTTTGTGTTTGGTTGTCTACTCACAGCTGCCATTGTTGGTGGAGTTAGGACAACCCCAACAAGGCCCCAGTGCCAAGTTATCTTGTGCTTATAATCTTACTTGTGTTTCTGGAATTCTGTTTCGTCAACAGTTATGTTCTGCCTTGGATTGTAACAACAGACAGATATGCGCTCAAATCATAGAAGTATTTTTCCTAAATGGCACTGACTTTTCAACCATTACATTCTTTGTTGTTATTTTACATCACCTACAGAGCGAGAATCATGCTGAGTGGCAGTGTTGTGAAAACAGCACACAACAGTTTCATTGTTCTTTGTACAAATAACAAAAAAACATGAAGTGAATTGATTACACTTCATTTTATTTTTAACAAAATCCACAGATTTTTCAAAGAGTCAAGCCACCTGCACAACATATTTTCTGTGGTGTCTTGTGAGCATGCCTGATTAAAAAAAATACTTAGAAAATGGATTAGGCGGAATGTGCAATAAAACAGACTGAAGCACAATAAACCAATTATTGACTCTTGTTATTGCAGGATGAGTTGCTTTTGCTAAGGATATGGTAATAAAAAAGATATTTGGGCAACATGTTTGAGTTAGTAAATTCACTGACACTCATACCAATCAATCCATAAGTACACAGGTAGGACATGCAAACTCTATTTACAACCTGGTGATAGGAGTCAGAAATGACAATTCTGCATTACCCTTCTGCCTATGCTAAAACATCTGTACTGAACTTTAACCTGATTAAATTTGGGTGAATTTGTATTGCTAAATTGGTCCTAGCCTCTGTGTGTGTGTTCTCTTTGAGATGAACTGGCGGCCTGTCTAGGATTGCTCCTGGTTTTCATCCGATGCTTACTGGGATAGCCTCCAGCTGCCCCATGATTCTGCTCTCTACAATCAGGCTAGAAAAATGGATGAATAGATGGCTATAACATCTGTTTAGTTTTTCTCACATGATTGCATGCTACAAGTGTGCTCAATACTGTAGTGCCCCTGGTACCAGACCTGAGAGGGACATGCTTCTTAGATGGCAGAGACCTTTCTGAAGGTGTGTTACTACCTGGAGAAGGCAACATATAAGCCACTCCAAAAGCAGCAGCAAAAGGGGTGGGTGGGGGTTGGGGGGATCACATAGACACAGCACTTTGAGAGCACTTCAGACGCATCTCCTGGATCTCTGCCCTGATGCTCTCAGCCTTTGGCTTTTGTATAAGCCAAAAAAAAAGACTTGCAAATATAGTTGAAAGAACTTTACCAACAATTCGTCCATGCTCATCTCGTAGAACTCCCATTTCTTTTTCTTCATCTCTCCATAAGGAAACCAGTAGAGCCGCTGCGGTCAAATCCTTCTTTCCTTTCCATGCATTGATGTGTTTAATAGTTTTGGGATTATCACAAAGCTCAAGCAAAGTAGCAAGAAGTACAATGTGCATGTTCTTTGGTCCTGACTTTATTTGGAGAGTGCAGATGCATTTGTAATGAAGGAAAAGTAAAAGAAATAAAACAGAAAAGAGTTGTTAATTAGTAACAGATTCCACACGATATAAAGCAAAAGCTATACCTTTAGTTTCTCTTTATATGGGAAAGTTCTAGAGGGTAGGATATATATATATAATATATTTAGAAAATTTAATTACATACTACACTTATCGAAACAAGGATGGCATCAGAAAAAGCATCCAGCCATAAAAACGTTTCCTATAATACCCACAAATGGATGGATCTGCTTGAAACAAATACTGAATGTTAGTTATCTATAGCTCCTTTGCAGTGCTGAACTAACCAGGGGTATGTTTGCCAAAAACACTGTTCTGCTAAGAAGATCATAAACTCCACCTAAAGATTAATCTTAAATTTATAAGCATTTTGCAAAACCCAATATAACTAAAGTAGCACTTTCAGTCCTTTTTAATCTGTCCGCCCCCCAACCCACTTGTTAATTGCTAAGTGCTTCTTAATCTGGCTAAATCTTAAACCAAACTTGGGTGACTGACAGTGGTGGCCAGATAGACTAATAATAATAATAAACATTATGTATATAACCTCTTTCCCAGGCAAAAAAACCTTTACAAATACTTAAAATGATACAAGGGTAATAAAAGCACAGAAAAAGGTCAGTGAATACAGAAAAAATGTGTCAAACGCTAAATTAAAGAGACATATTACATTTTAATTAAAATATGAAACGATAAACAATTCTATTAAAATTTAGCATACTTTCTATATATATTTGACTAGTTGATATAATTTCATCAAAAAATGCAACATATGATATAGATGCTGTAACAAATAGGGCACTCACTTTCCTAAACTGTATGGCAGCTAATAAGGATAGACTAATATCACCCCCCAAAGTGCCTCACCATACGTCCCTCTTTCTATATGATCAACATTAAACAGTCAAATGTGTATTATATAAGACAGTTCTTACTAGACAATTTTTGAAAAGCCAAAAAAAATATATAATACGTTTAAAAATAAAGACATAAGGATGAAAACAGAAATGAACTTTATTCTCCCTAAGACACAATAACCCCCATAAGTATGAATAAAAATATATAAAGTGTAATACAGAACCCAGAGCCTCCCAAAGTTCACAAAAGATTCCATAATTCAAGCAGTTTATTTATATTGGATGGATGCTAAGAGCTAGCCAATAAAACGAATGAATTTTTAAATGTAAAATGTTTCCACAGTCAGTACTGCGCCAAAACTACAGTAAAAAAAGAACTTCAACGAGCTCACCTGGGTCTGCTTGACTTAACTAAGGGCAATGCAGGATTCAGGAAGCTACTGTTCCTGGAGATGAATGCTGACCATCACCTATCTAGACAGATCTGTAGTTCTTTTAACCTGGAATGTAGTTGCTGATCCATTTGAATAGTTTGCAAATTCCTCCAATTGTTGTACTTCCTCTGCCTTTTGAAAAATGATGTGATTTATGCAAATTGACTTAGAAACTGGATGTCCCGTTTTCAGGGGTGCTGTTTCCAATCACCAGTCTATTTCAAAACAGCATGTATGGGCTATCTCTTTTGCCCGCACAATCAGACCAGACAAACAAGCAGCTTACATTTATGTAAATAATTTCCTATGTTAATAATTACAACTTGATGATGTTTCAATGTATTTTAAAAGTTTTAACAAATCTGCACTCTAAAGTAGCAACTAGCTTTACTTTGACCAAGAGGTTTACCATACTGCAATTGTTCAAGGGGAAAAGTTGGATAATAGAAAAGACATATACATGAATTGGAAGTGAGGGAGGCGGGACAATATGTGTTGGTATCTTTGGAGAGAGACAGTATGGCTGCAATAAAGACACCCTATGAACAGAATACCTATTCACTTCTGTACCTGTGTCACCAACCATCAAATAATGAATCCAGACCTCACACATTAATTAAGTAAAATTATTGGGCTTTATCTCATATGTATTGCAAGCTTCATGAAGTTTAGTCATACCTGCCATATAGGTTCTCTGCATTTAGCATACAGATGATTTGCAGTTGCCATTTACTTTTTATAGATATTGAGGCAATGTGACCTGGGAATATACACTACATTATGCCTTCATCTGGCCCAATTCAGCAGAGTGTTAGAAGGCAATAAACTGTGAGTTTTGAAGTGGATGGCTACTGAGAGATTGTGGATATTACTCTCATCCATGCATATTAACACCTGTAAATAATTCACAAAGAACTGCCATACAAGAGCATGTCACTAAACTTGCAGGCTGGTGAAAAGCAATATAGACACTGCATATGACAAACCCACTTGGCATGAGGTTTTCACCTCGGCTGTGCTGCACTGTATTTGTGAGTATAATGCTACACACCACTGCTGTGAAAGCAGGCAGCCCAGTGAGGATGAAAAAGAAGAGACAGAGGCTGGAATTGTCAAAATATCTTGATTTTAGAGAAGAGGATGTATACCAGTCTGGTGTGGAGTTTTGGCAAGTTATTACTTATTACTGTTTTTATATTACTGTTCATCACTTTCAAATTAAAACAATTTGTTTTCATTTAATTGTACTTGACTTATTCCCTATGTATTTGAGAAATAAGCATATAGTGCACAGCCTGAAGGAGTGTGCATAATTTTTAATACATGAACAAATTAATTTACTTATCTTCATTTATGAACTGTGGGAAAAAATAACCGATTATATAAATCAAATATCCACAGACACAATTTACAGATTGCTTTCAGGCTGTCCAGGTGGTGTCTGAAAAGACATTAAATGCAGGCAGCGATATGCAGGAACTCATTCTCTTACCTATCTCATCATATTTTCATTTGTTTTTTTCTTGCTATGAAAAAGGACGTTGGTTGTCTTACTAAACAATAACAATCTTGTTACATTTTTTTAAATTTTATTGATTTTATTTGAAGAAAACAATCCATACAATCCAGTCAAACTTAATAATTTAGAATTCAACCCCCTGCCCGAGAGAGAGGAGAGCCAACAGCAAGAGCAAATCTTTTAAAACAACAAAGAAAGCAGAATGTCCATTCCCCCAATATAAACGCTTATTCTAAGATTTGACTAAATAGATCCTGCCATATTTTAAAAAAGCTTTGAACAGATCCTTTAAGTGAGAATTTATTTCTTTACAGTTTCAAATAGTATAGAACACCTGTTACCCCCTGACTTGTAACAGGTGGGCTGGGATTCTTCCAGTTGAGCAAGATAAGCCTCTGTGCTAGTAGTGTGGTAGAAGTAATTACAATCAATTTGTCCTTCTCCACTTTAAACCACTTTAAACCCATTCAGGGGTACACCAAACACAGCTGTTAATGGATTAGGAGAGATTGTGATACTAAGGCAGTCTGATAGGCATTGAATGATGTTAATTTGATGCACGCCCAGGACATGTCACCCAGTGAGGCTGGAGCTAGACTGCAATGTTTAGACAATGCAATGTTGAATCTTGACCTGGATACATTTTGGACATTTTTAAACAAGATAAATATGCTTGATAAAAGATTTTAAGCTGGATGATTGAATGTTTTGTGCATATGGAGATGGAGTATATTCTATGCAAGGCTGCCTTCAACTCCTTTTCAGAGATGTTAAGTGAAAGATCCTTCTCCCACCAGACCCTGGTATCTTTGAAAGAAAAATACTTTAACACATTTTTATATATTGTTGAGATGCTGTCTGAGACTTCAAGACTGATCAGTATTGCCTCTGGAATAGAAATGGGCGGGGAGGTTGAGGAAAATTGGCCATATTCCTTTTAGAAAAAATTCTGCTTTGAAAGTAATAGAAGTATTTGTGCTGATGGGAAGTTAAATTTGAAGCATAATTGTCCATAAGATGTAAAGACATCTATATACAAATCTCTAAGAGTTTTAATCCCAGATGTTTTCTAGACATTAAATACTGTGTAGGTCTGAGAGGACAGAAAAGGTGATTATCATGTGAAGGTGAAACAGATACGAGCTTCTCTGTCTTAAAGTGCTTCCTGCATTGGTACAATATTCTGAATGATTGATGGACAATTGGATTATCTGTATAATGATGATTTATTTGCATTTATTTATATGCAAAAATTAAGGAATATAAAGAAGTACAGCAAGATTTTATTTCTATTGCAGACCAGGCTTGTGTATATTCATCAATTTGTGTTGATTTCCAGGTCTTTCCAGGTTGTATAATAAAATTAAAAGTTAGGTAGTGCATTGCCCCCTTCAGCTTTAGGCCACTGTAGTATCAGCCTGTGCATGTGTGGATGTTGTGAGCTCCAAATAAAGTAGGTTATAATTGAATCTAGTTTCTTCAAAGAGCGATTTGTTAATGTATATGGGGATGCTCTGAAATAGAAATAGAAGTTTGAGAAGGATGTTCATCTTGACAGTATTGATTCTCCCTGCTAATGTGCAATGGAGGGTAGACCATCTGTTCACATCTTGTTTAATTTTTTCCATGCAGCTAGCAAATTTTTGTTGAAAAAAATCTCTATATTTACTTGTAATATTTACCCCTAGGTATCTGAACTGATCTGCTAAAATAAACAATAATAATAATAATAATAATAATAATAATAATACATTTTATTTATTTGTAGACGCCTTTCTAAACACTCAAGGACACCGAACAATAGACAAAACACAGATTATAAACCAAAGTAAAATATAAAAGTTAAGATCAGACAGAGTAATTGTAATCAAAGAGAAAAAGCAGTCTTAAACAAATGGGTTTTAAGTTTAGATTTGAAAAGGAAAATGATTCAATATTTCTAAGCTCAGGTGGTAGTGAGTTCCAAAGCTGGGGAGCACAGCAACTGAATGCTCTGCTCCCCATAGTGGTAAAACGGACAAAGGGGACAGTCAAGTGGATGGAGGAAGAGGATCTAAGGGTATGGGAGGGAATGGCAACATGGAGGAGGTCAGACAGATATGGAGGGGCAAGGTTGTAGATAGCCTTAAAAGTTAGTAGGAGAATTCTGAATTGAACTCGGAACTGAACTGGAAGCCAATGAAGCTGCTGCAAAAAAAGGAGTGATATGGTGAATAGAGGGGATTCTAGTAATGATGCAGGCAGCTGAATTCTGGACCAGTTGAAGCTTATGAAGAGATTTGCGAGAAAGATCAAAGAAAAGGGAATTGCAATAATCCAGACGAGAAGTGACAAGGCTATGAACAAGGATAGCAGTGATGTGGGGAGTGAGGGAGGGGCGAATACGATTAATGTTATGCAAGTGGAAATATGCAGACCGGGAGATGTTATTGATGTGGGACTGAAAGGATAAAGTACAGTCTAATATTGTGCACTACTTAGTTCAGTAGAAAAAGCACAATTTTATTCAAATTACTTTTGAGTCCAGATATCTTTTTAAATTCTGCTACTGCACTGAGGACTGCTTCTATGGAAATTTGTAGGTCTGATATTTACAGTACCAGACCATCTGCGTATAGTGATATTTTCTGCTGAAGTCCTTCTCTGGTAATTCCTTTATGTCTGATACATTTCGAAAGTGAATGGCCAATGGCTCAGTGGTGATTGCAGGCATCCTTGTTGAGTACTACGTTCTAGTTTGAAGTAGTTTGACATAATGTTGTTAATACAAACAGAAGCTTCTGGACTGGTATGATCCATGCTATATTTGGGCCAAACCCAAATTTGTGCAACGTGGTGAATCAGTAGTCCCATTCAATCATGTCAAATGCTTTTTCTGCGTCCAAAGACAATAAGAGTGTGTTACATTAAACAAACGTCAATGATTAGAAGCCAAGGGTTCATGCTCTCATGCTAGTATTATTTGTTCAAAAACGACTTCATATATTGAGCTTATGCCACACTTGGGTAATTATAATGGCACTGATAAATAATTTGATTTTTTAGTGCTGAGTGATACTGCTACATAAATTTCAGAAATTCATTTAGTCTCGTAAATAGGCCAGGAAACTTTACATGCATCACAGGTAAATTATGGAAGCAATTATTAAAGAAAAGCTCAAGTAGCACATGTCTATTTGTAGAACAGGTATTTTAGTGAAGATGTGGGAAATGAAGGCATGGTGTACAAGTGTTTTCAAAATTGTCTCAAACACAGCAAGCAACAGGTAACTGTGAGGGGAACTTTTTCAGAATTAGACAAAGCAGTGTCCCACAGGAATCTGTCCTGGGGATGCTTCTCTTTTTGATATACATAAATGATCTAGACAAGAATATGATCAATAAGCTGTTTAGGCTTGCAGAGAATACAAAACTATGTACACGGATGGGCAGAGAGTATCAGATAAATTGTTTCAAAGGGACTTGAATAGAATACAAGATTGAAAAGTTTTGTGGCAGATTAACTTTCATGTAACTAAATGTAAGGTATTACATTTGAACACACAATGGGAAGTCTGAAACTTGAAAGTACACCTTGAGAGAAGGATCTAAGAGTTGCAGTTGACTCATTGCTATCTACATCAAGATAGTGTACAGAAGCAATCAAGAAGGCTAATAGAATGTTAGTTTATATATCATGATGTGTGGAGTACAAGTCAAGGGAGGCTAAGCTTTATTTATATGATACACCAGTTAGGTCTTATCTGGAGTACTGTGTATAGCTTTCAACTCCGTATTACATAAAGGAAGCTGCAGCACTAGAGAGAGTCCAGAGAAAAGTGACTAGGCTGAGAGATTAGACCTAGGAGGAGAGATTGTTTCAATTTTACTAAATAGAGGTTGAGAGGTGAAACAACAGAAGTGTTTAAAATGTTAAATGGTTATATACTTGTTAAAGGATAAGTATGGTATTTTTCAAGTTGAAATTATTTCTTCACAATCATGGTACTTTATTTATTAATTTTACAAATGAAACTGCATTCTAAAGTAAAGCATATTTTATAAATTAAAAAAAAAAACATAATAAGTCTGCTCTTACATTTCATAATAGAGCTAATGAGCACTGTGGTCCCAATGTGGGGAAAAAGCGTATTGAATACAAGTTTGAAGTAGCAAAGTTTTCGATTTAAGAAACCTGGCTTCCATGTTTCTGAGGCATCCCTGTAACAACAAAATAAACTGACCATGACCATGCCAATGTACTACCAAGCTGAATTTTTCTTATTATTCTGTTTCTGTAATTCTGTTTCTTCAGTGGTTATACTCTGGCATAGCTTGCAACCACAGACAGATGTGCACTTAAATCATATCATTATTTATTCCTAACAGAGTGAGATTTGTGTCAAGTTTCATTTTACTCTATAAACTTAACAATGAACTTGAACTGATTTGATTATACTACATTAGATTTTTAAAGTAGTCAATCCGCCTGCATGTCACACTTTCTGTGGCATGTCATGTACATGCACAGTAAAAAGAAGTACTTTGAAAATGAAAAAGGCAGAGTGCGCGATAGAGACAAAGTGAGTGAGTATGCTTACTGACAAACATGGATACCGGTCAATCCATAAATATCTGGATAAAGCATGCAAACTCTATACAGAACCTTGTGCTGCGAGGCAGGAATGACAGCTCTGCACTACCACTTTGCCTATGCTAAAACATTTGTACTAAACTTCAATCTGATTAAAACTAAATGTATGCCTACGACATCCATTCAGGTCTTGTCACTTGATTGTAATTTTGGTCTCACTAGACCATGCTGCAGCAGGCAATAGCTCTGTGAAATAATGAAATGAGCTTCTGTATTAGAAAAGAATGTAAGCAATTATATGACATTTTTAGTTATTATTATCTAGTTGTTTATAGAACAGAGACAACAATTCACATCTGGGCATTTAATAATGTCAATAATGGTTCTTAAAGATGACTTTCCAAGGTGAATTTATGTTCCTGGCTCTGAAGGATTGCTGTAGAGGAAAACAATCAGCAAAGTGAAGCATACGGACGGTCTCCTTTTAAAAAAGGTTGGATCTTTAAAACATTTTTTTTTCTTTTTAAAATGATATCGTGTCACACACATGTGCTTGGGAGGCAGTCAAACAGTTCAAATCGGGGTATTGAGACGCATGACCAGGGGTTGGTGTTGAACATTAATGTTCAACTCTTTCTTCAGACCTCCCAAAGAAAAGGCCAGCTAAACATGTCACTTCCTCCCATTCCTGAACTCAGTTCCAGACCTCCTTGATGACATTAGTACCAGCACCCACAGATGACCTCATGCCAATTCCTGTTCCTGCAAACCCGTCCTTCCTGCCTCCCTCCTATAAAAGCCTCCCATTTTCCCTTTCAGTCAGTCCCAGTTTGGAATTCCAACAGTCTCTATGGACTACTTGGTTTCACTACAATATACAGGGTGCATCCCTAACTCTTTGTCAATTGTCCTGTGTTTTCTTACAATTGATACACTGTTTTTTAATATATGGACAATCTCAGACGATGGAATAATACTCAATAAAATTTTTCTTGAGAAATTGAATTATTAGGTAAGTTTTAATGTTTTCTTTTTGCACATTGGGATTACAGTACCCATTAGCTAAATTATAAAATGCAAGAGCAGGCTAGTTGTTTATTAAAATGTATAAAATATTCTTTACCTTGGAATGCAATTTCATGTGGCAAAGAAATATATATCATGCCTGTAACTTTGGCTTGAAAAATACTGAAGTTATCCATTAAGGGCACATTTCACACAATTGTTAGAATATGTTTCTTCACATAAAGAACCATGGACACATGCAATTAAGTATCAAGTAGTGTTGGTGAGTTAGACTTTAGGACCTTTTCAGATTTTGATTTGATGTTATTTTAGCCAATCTAGGTGAATAGAATGGATATGCTTGCTGGGATAAATAGTCTGTTCTCATTACAACTGTTCTAATGTTCTAAAAAACACTATTTGTATTTTCAAACCTGATTAAATTTCAAAAGTACGCTAAATATTTTTTCTTTGTTGGAAAATTTCACTGACTTAAATATAACAAGCAAGACCTTTATTTAATAATAATTGCTTAGGCATAACAAAGACTCTTTACTTTTATCAATATGAGGGCAGTGTCCTGTTGTTTAAAGCACTTCTGCCTAATAGTTTCAAAGTCCTGTGTTTGAATCCTGATTCTTTTTCTGTGTCTGCACAGATTTTTTCTCCAGACACTCCAGTTTTTTACCCAAATACTATACATTTGTGAGCTGGGTTAATATTTTATTATGTATTGGTCCATTCTGAGTTAGATTAAGTGGGTTTGGGAGTATTATGTTAAAAATTAAACAATTGAATTCTTGGTGATTGTAGCTGTGCTCCAATATACTGGGTTCAAATACCATATACTTTTACTGTCTCTATTGACTCTGCCATGTCTGCTTGTGTTATTATTTGAGTACTTTGGGCAACATATACACCCCAAAGAACTGCATGACAGATTAACTGTTAACTCTAATTCAGTTCATTGTAGGTGTCAGCACAAGTGTTTCTTGCAATGGAGAATGGAGTACCACTCCATCTAGGGTCCCCGTCTTGTAGCTGATAGTGTTAAGATAATCTTCAGCCCATAAGAGGCTCAGCTGGATAGAATGAGTTTGACAATAAATTTATATAAGAATGCATATAGATGTTGTGTATAAATAAGACTGTTACAGTTCAGCATTACTTACTTCAAGTAAATCCAAAAGCAGGAAAATACCTTCTTTTTCCAAAAAAATGTCCTCTATGGTGTAACACCCCACAATGCAGGACCTAAAAATGAGAAATCACATTATTTAAGTATTTTCATTACAAACTTTACTTAATTGTAATGATACCAGTAACGATGCACTGCACGAATACACTTGAATTGAGCATCTACAGTTTTCATACTCTTTCTCTGTACGTTTAGCATTCACTTGCTCAGAGGTTGATGCGCTTACTGCTTGCTGAGCAGCTCCTCTTTTCTCTAGCCCTAGCGCCCCGTTTCTTATCTTCTTTCGTAGGCATCTTTTGATGTTAAAACTGATTAAGTTAGTGTTTGTCTTACAATTACTTAGTACGTTTTCTTTAAATTTTTCTCTTAAACTGGCACTTAAATCTTCAATCTGCCTCAAGATTGATTTAATATATAAAGATGTAGGGAAAATTACGGTGAAGGTCTTAGGGATGAGAACAGCGTCCGTAAGCATGCACTGAATGGCCGCCCTGCTGGCCACTGCCGAGAGTTGATTCTACAATAAAATAAAAATAAAAAGTAGGTAGCGCTGCTGCCTCGCAGTTAGGAGACCTGGGTTCACTTCCCGGGTCCTTCGTGCATGGAGTTTGAATGTTCTCCCTGTGTCTGTGTGGGTTTCCTCCCACAGTCCAAAGACATGCAGGTTTGGTGCATTGGCGATTCTAAATTGTCCCTAGTGTGTGCTTGGTGTGTGGGTGTGTGTGTTTGCACGCCCTGCCCGGGGTTTGTTTCCTGCCTTGCGCTCTGTGTTGGCTGGGATTGGCTCCAGCAGACCCCCGTGACCCTGTAGTTAGGATATAGCGGGTTGGATAATGGATGGATGGATAACCTTGGAGGTGAATCATCACCGCGAAAGTGTATAGTAGATGTCATGTAGTATATGTGTACCAAATTTCAGGTCAACAGGTCAAACAGTTTGCGAGCTACAGGTGATTTAAAATCCTGAACAGACAAACAAACAGCCACGGTAGCGTATTATATATAAAGAAAACCATTGCTATGATTTTTTATATGTACTGTAGTACATTTTTTAACACTTTTGTATTACTATTTCAGCACTCTTACAATCTCAGAAATCCCTGTCAGTCTGTCCTTTATGACATAGTCAAGCTGTAAAGCAGTAAATATGGTGATATTTTTAACACATTGTTATATATCTTGTAAAATTTGAATGTTCGATGTTTGATTTCCTCAGGCCAAGTTTACATTTACTCACTTAGCAGACATTTATATCCAAAGCGACTTACAAAGGAGGTCAAAACAGCTGAGGACAGGGTTACAAAACTGACACATGTGAAAAGTTCCACACCAAACAGAACATCACAATACTAGTTTTTCGTTTCTTAGCTACTAAAACACCTGGCATCAAAACTATTATCAATTGGCAAGATGTTTTATAGAACAACAGTCTCCAGATGTTTATAACACAGGGTTACCACAAAAACTTAGTCAATCTGTAGTTCCCATCTAAATCATCTGAAACTTCAGGCAGAGACACGTTCATTAGATGCCTGCTTGTAGCAAGTTATCAATTTTGCCAGCTTGAGCTAACCTACATTGGTATAAAAATATTAAAAACACAATATCAACACCAGAAAAGTATGGTGGTGCTTTCTCCCAGGACAAAAGAATGTGGGCATCATATTGTCCTGAAAACTAAGGCTAGTTTCTTCTGTACCACCATAAATGTGCAATCCTCTGTGTGCACCCTTTAATTGTCCCATCTACTGAAAGAACCCTAATTTAAGTACATGTGAGGTATTACACATAGGAGGTAATACCATCAGATCTAAATACATAAAAGACAGTCAGAAACTGGAATGCACACTTTAAGAAGGACCTAGGCGTCACTGAGGACTTGTTACTGTCTATATCCAGGCAATGTACAGAAGCAATCAAGGAGGCTCACAGGTTGATAGGTTATATGGCACGACAAGTCAGGGGAGGTTAGGCATGCACTATACAACTCATTAGTGAGGCTGCCTCAGGAGTACTATGTACAGCTTTGGTCTCCATGATGCAAAAAATACTTAGCAGTACTAGAAAATATCCAGAGAAGTGAAATTAAATTGATTCAGTAAGTTTAACTTGTGAGTTAAGAGGAAAGATTAAAGTAGTTGAACCTTTCCAATTTTAGCAGACTTAACATAACAAATGTTTTAAATTAACAAAGGAATTGGTACTGTTATTCTGGCTGTTACTTTAAAATGGGTTCTTCAACAAGAACATGCGGACACAGATTCAAATTGTTAAAAGTACATTTTGCTCAATTGTTGGAAAGTTTTTCTTTATGTAAAGAAACATAGACAAATGAAATAAAGTGGAAGAGAGTAGACCCTTAGGGACCTTCAGATCTCAGTATTATTATGAAAAATCAAGGTGAAAAGGATTGGCAACCTTTGTGAGTCTGAATGGCTTGTTCTTATCAAAATTATTCCATTGTTTTAAGGTTTTCTTCACATAACTCTTGTATCACCACTATCAGTAAATTTTACAATACACAAGTCATAGCCAATATTCTTCAAGCAATTAAAAAACAATAATGTAGAAGGTGGTCTTACTCAATGAATGTACTTTAAGTAGGACTTACCAAATGCAATCTAAGGTTGCAAGAATGAGCTTATTGTGACCTAATCCACTGTAGAATGTTGAAGGGTCAATTCTCATTAATTTCTTTAATATTTCCACACCATCACCACCAAACAGCTCCTTAAAAAGACACATTTCAGTTATCACTCACATCTGGAAGAGTTTTTAGCTTTGTATATCACCTTGTTTCATCTTGTACATGATTTCCTCCTAGAAACCAGTAAACTTTATTTTTATTTGTCAAAAGGTTCTTGTGGACAAATAACACTAACAAGATGGATATTTCATTGACAATATTTGAAAAAAACTGATTACTGCTACCAAAAATACTTCTGTCTTGTAAAAATGTTTAAAATTAGAGAGAAGGAAATTTCATAACTTTTATTTTGCGAATTATGCTACACTGCTTTTTTGAGTTTAAAGGCAATATGTAATCATCAGGGGCTGTTTCCTGTATTGTACCCAATCCTACTGAGAGAGACTTTAGCCACCTTCAAACCTAAATGGGATTAACTGGGTTTGAAAATAAAAGGATGGACAAGCAAATCAAAATAAAGACCAAACTTTTACTTGGACTGGTAATCTAGCATTGTACAGGCACTTACAATTCTTGAACTAAATTAAAAGCTAATAAAACAATTTATCGTTGTACTCTAAAAACACAAGTACAGTAAAGTATGGCACACTGAAAATACAACTAGCATTACTTACAATAAATAAATAAATAGATAAATAAATAAATAAATAAATAAACCCAACTACATATAAGGGAGAGACATCAAATGAAGAAGAATTGCATATCCCCCCATTGCTTGTGTACTCTTTATTACTTCATATAAAATAAAGTGGGTGCACTGCTCTGGCATTTAGATTTTCCTAGCCACATGCAAACAAAAGATTGGTTATTTCCAGCAACCCATGTGAACATTCTTGTGGTATTTCATCGTCTCACCATTCACAGCCTCATTCTTCTACTTATATGAAGTGAAGAGACCATTCTCAGACTTCAAAAAACAGTAATTAGGAATTTAAAATGAAGTCTCGGAATATAAAATATGACATGAGACTGCTTTTTATACAAATAGCATTCTATGTGGTCAGTGTAACAACATAATTCTTTTCTCTACTGTTATTAAGCTTCATAAAATTGCAAATAAGTTTTCCTTTCATTACTTCATCTGACCTTTGCAAGGAATTTCTGTAATTATTTAATAATAAGATTGGTCTGATTTACTCAGAGTTTCAAAAAAGTTCTGCTCAGTCAGAAGTTTGTCCATGTTTTATCTTAACTGGAAACTGCTTACCTAATCCCTTATTATTGGACAATCCAGTAGTCTATAAGCTTATCATAACTGCTAGGCCCACTGTCTAAATCTTGGATCCGATATCTTCTTTTTTTTTTGTTAAGGTTACGTTGCCTTTTCTTCTCCCTTTTATCATCAGTACTATTAACATATCTTTTTTACTGGACTGGTTCCTTCCAGCCTGTCCTTGACCTTGAGGGCTTTAAAAACGGATCATCCTATTTCTAACCTTCCAATCCTTAGTTAAATCTTAAAAAGTGCTTCTCCAGGCCATCTGAAAGATCATCTTGCCTCTAATGATCTATTTGAGGAATTTCAGTTTGGTTTTAGGGTCGACCTCAGTACAGAGACTACACTTGGCAGGGTGACCAATGATCAACTGGTTGCAACTGATCATGGTCTCTTAATACTTAGGCATTTTTTAGACATTACTATGCATGTCATGATTTTCTTTTGTTTAGACTTAAGTTTTAATTAAACATTACTGGAAGTTCTCTTCTGTAGTTTAAATTATACCTTAAGGACCAACGGGAATTTGTTGCCACCAGTGGGTTTAGGTCAAAACTGTCTTATTTGTTTCATGGTATAGTTCAGGGATCAGTTCTTGTCCCCTGCTCTTTATTATTTATATGCTTCCTCTTGGTACCATTATTAAACTGCATGGTCTACGGTTTCACTGTTATGCTAATGACACAAAGGACTTACGCAAACATTACCTCCTCCTGCATTGGTTGCCTTTTTGGCTGTCATACAACACTGGTTATCAGAAAAATGTTTAAATAGTGAAAAACTGAGACTTTTATTATTTCATCTCCAGGTACTTTAAGGAAAATGGACAATTTTTCATTAAAAATCTCAGGCTTTATTACATTTCTGTCTGCACAGGTTAGAAATCTTGGTGTGATTTTAGATCCCCTACTCTCCTTTGAATCACATACTAATAGTATTTCCATCTGAAGCAAATTTCAAGGTTATGTCTTTTTCTTTTGGATATGGCAATGGTGACCATTAGCCATGCTTTTGTCACCTCACTACTTGATTATCACAGTGTGGTATGGTTTGATCCCCCTACTTGGAGCCTAAACAGAGTACAGTATGTCCACAACTCAGCAGCAAAGGTTGTTACAAATTTAAAATCTTGAGAACATATTACTCCTTATGAGTTATGGAATGCCCTGCACCTTTGGAGCTTTATACTTGTACCTCACTTTCTGTTTTTAAATCTAAACATAAAACATATCTTTTTAATACTGCATTATGTTGATTTTGTTAACTATGAATATATATTGGATTGTTTAATAATATACAGGTAAAATTCCATTACAACGAACTCCCAGGGACCTAAAAAATATTTTGTTTTAACAAATATTTTGTTGTCATGAGAGTCTGCATTTGTTACTATAGTGTTTTCTTTAACTTGTGTCCAGGCGTTTGCAATCATTTCAATAGCTTCTTTTGCGTTAATTTTAATCTCCTCCTGCCTACAAGTTACGCTGACAAGAATTTTTTTTAGCATTTCCTTGCCATAATACACTTTCAGGGTGTGAATGATGGCCAAATCCAATGGCTGAAACACTGCTGTGCAATTGGGTGGGAGGAATTCAATATGAACATTATCTAAACATGGAAGCATGTTGTGTGCAGCACAGTTATCAATCAGAAGCTGAATCATCCTTTTCTTCTTCTTCATATTGTGAGGTTTTGCCACCAACAGGAATGACACGCTGAAGTGCGTCCTGAAGCAAAATTGAAGCGTCTATGGAAGATTGTTTGTCCGTTGCTGGGGCAGGGCAATAGCAGCCTTACAGCGGTGCAGTGAAGTGCCACAGAAGAAAATCATAAAAGATCGGGGTCGCGCTATAAGTCCCTGTCTTGCACCCGAAAACACGAGGCTTAGTCTCAGTACTTTAGCAAAACCAGCTTTATTCAGCTTGAAACAGGAATGACAAAGTTATTTATTGTAGCGTGATCTGCCACTCTGCTATAAACAGACACAGCAGTCAGGCAGGGTCATGGCCAGGTCAGTGACCAAGTAATCCTGTTATCTGCATTTACAATGTCCATGCTCCTAACCTTGCATCACCCATCGAGATCTTTTCTGTTTACTTTGGCGGAGAGACGCAGCATAGCTGTGAGCCTGCTATTGCCCCATACAGACATGGAGATCACACTTCGGGATGCTATTCGGCGTGCTGTCTAGTTGGGGGAGGACCCAAGTGAGTTTAGAAACCTCACATTTTCTTGAATGAGTGCTGCATTAACAGGAATGTTTCTTGAACGAGCATCACTGAACCACATAAAAACTGCTTTTTCGACATCTTCAAATGCAGCAGTTCACATATGTTTGCAACCCAAGATTTTTTTGCTCTGTCGTTCAAGAAAGTTGACAGTGTAGATTGCGAAATTCTGAATTCACTGGCAACGTCTTTTTTCTTTTTGCCGCAACCGAGAGCTGCAAAAAATTAAAAGTTTTTTTTCTAATATGAACTGTTATAGTTTTATCGTGTCTGCCGTATCTATAGGAGGGTGACAATGAATTAAATTCCAATGTATGTTTTTCAAATGTTGACGAGCAATAAGCAAAACATATCACTGAAAACTGCAGGACACAAAAAAGGCAAAAAAAAAAAAAACAGTACGGGGAAAGTTCTAAGAAAGAAAAAAATTTTACAGTGTTTCTGTTTGGGGATCGTTGTGCACAACTGAGCTGCGGCCACAGAACTAACTGCTCTGTGGATGATTAATACAGGCATTTCAAGGTCTTTTGTGCAATTCACTGTAATGAAAGTATCTGCTGAATGTACTTCGTAGTAACGAGATTTCTATAGACTTGTGTCATATGGGGAAGCTGTTGGGACCATAAAAATACTTCGTTGTAATGAAAATTTAGTTGTAAAGATATTCGTTGTAACAGAATTTTACCTGTATTTTAATATTATTATTATTAGATATGAAATGAAAAAACAACATTTTTTGAAAAAATAATAGGATGTGAAGTAAATTGACTTACTTTTCTGTGGAGATCATTTTCACACAGCGTAGACAAAATGAGCAGCATGTCAGCCTTCAGTTCAAGTGAAATTGCATCATCCTCTTTATATTGCTCTGCAGTTTTTATAAGAATACCTTGGTAATAAAAAAGAAAAAATCTATTTATTTTACATTTTAAATGTAAAACAACAATAAGCATCTAACTGTGAACCCTGCAATTTGATGCAATCGAAATATAATTTCCATATAATTTAAAATATAGTGGAATCAACTGTATCAGTTTGCCGGTGATAAATTTGTTAAAGGGAAAAAGCAAGAAATGAGCATTTGAGGAGCAGAGTTGAAAAGCAAAAGGCTAAAATAATTGTACTGCATGTGAACAGTGAGACAAAACAAAAAAAAATCCCACAAATTTACATAAGTTCACACAGGTTATGATTTCCTGTTCATCTTTGGCATGAATTACACAAAAAAGGTGACACAAATACTGTACTAATAATTACATTATTAGGCCTCAGTGGACCTCTATAACCAATGACAATTATTGAAGGTGACATGCAGTGAAAGAGAATTAAAAAACACAGACCCTTAAATATTTCAATATACAAAACTTTTCTTTCACATAGTCATATTTTCATTGGTATTCATTCATTTAAAAAAGCAAAGCATTATTTATCACTACTACTATTATAGTTTAGTTAAAGTCACATGTTGTGGTTAACAGGGAGCAATTAAAAAAAGGCAAACATACACTTTATTATTTTTATCAAAATAAAATAAATACATAAATAAATTTAAAATAGACAAATCTACATGATTGAGTTTTGGAAAATTAGTTTGGCTGGTGTCAACATACACTCTTCTAAAATGTGTAAATGGGTATTAATAAGCTATTCACTCTTCTGACATGTACAGTAGTAGTAACATGATATTGTAGTTTTTTCACATATATATACTGTACCAAGCACATATGCAGTATACTTGATAAAGTAACTTTTCTTATTTTATTTCTTAACAAATTGTGAGTATTATGGCATACTTTCATAGGTTTAATACTGAACCTTTGACACAAAAAACCAAACATATTTGTACAGCATGCTGTGTGCAAAATGAATGCCAGGACAAAAATTATTGAAACAGCTGCACCTTCCAGGGATGTATAAGCTAACTACCAAAAAAAAAAAAAAAAACAGGTTTCACATATGTGTGAATTACCTAGAGAAACATTGTTTACTCTAAGTTATCACGTGGATGCACTGACTTCTGTAATGTGACTATGACGTGCAAAAAAGTAATGCTTTTAATATAGTATGCTAGAGGCAGAGTTTATTTAGTAATCATTATTGATGTTCTTACAGATAAGTAATACATGTGAATTCAGCAGTATATTTATTTCCATTGTGACAACTACAATGCCCAGATTGCCTATGGTGAAATAGCATGGAGACCTCAATCATCAATTATAAAGAAGTTGTCTAAAAGTGAAAATAATAATTGAATAAAATACATTGCGTTCTGCGGGCTTAATTTTTGTGCCAGATTTGAAATATCAATGTTCTTTCAAGTTGACTTATAATAGAAAAAAGAGAAAACTCACACAGCAAACAGTGAATATAATTTAATATAACTGGAAAGCAAACAGAACTAGTGTTTCTTACCTGTTAAAATGTTTATCACTCCTTGGTCACAGAGGTCTTGATTGATAGCTGTATCTCCCAAAAATACCATCGATCTCAAAAGCCTTACACAGTACCGCATATGTGCATTCTTATTTCCACGGACACCACATCCATGAAAACTGTTCCCTTCACCAGTGTAAGTATCTAAACAAAAAATTTAAAATATAATGCTTTAATTTAAATGTAAATCACTTGCTGTCACACACTTTTATTAGTTTAATTAAATTAAGAATAATTATGTCATATCAACATAATTCAGTAGGTTAAACATATGAGTTTAACAAAACATGCAAGTTTTAGATGATCCTTTCTGCATTTTCACACAATCACCACTCATGTGCATCTTTAGCTCTTGTAACAATACCTGTACTACTGTGGTGTTTAATGCAACATTGACAATCATATCATGCTTTTCTTTAAGGTCTTTAAGGCTATTTTTTTAATTTTATAAAATCTAATGACCCTTTCAATAAAAACAACATAAGACAGTTTAGTTTGGCTTCTGGTGCATTCTTTAAAGCATACAGCATAAGCTCATGTTTGAAAGACTGCATTTACCATATTCCTATACCAAATCGTTTAATTTTGTTAAACAGTACTACCATAACAGGGTCATAAGATCAACAATACAAGAGGATCTTGGCACAGAACCCAATTAATAGCAACCAACTGACAAGGTTTGGGCATGTAGTTTCAATGCTTTCTTGGAAGGTTTTAGCAATCAGAGGACCCTTGGAGTAGAAAGAGACCATGCTGGAGGGTTAAGGAAGAACTGGAAGAAGTTGCTAAGGACAGGGTGACCTAGTCTGTCCACCTTACCAAGTTAAATGAAATGAAAGTGATGTGAAGTTATAATGTATATGTTGTCAAAGGGGTAAATCAAATGATTCTGTCCCTGGTCTATGACATTATTTAAAGTGGGAAGTGACATCATTAACATCTTCTGCAACTCTGTGATGGCCAGTGCAACTTTCTACGCGGTGGTGTGCTGGGCTGGTAACATCACTTCAAGAGAGGTCCACAGAATCAACAAGCTAATTTAAAAGTCAAGCTCAATTACAGGATGCACTCTGGATCGCTTGGTACCAGCGAAGGACAGAATTAAAAACAAAACCGAGTGCCATTATTAACAATGCTGCACATCCTCTCTCTGGCATAATAATACTGAGTATTACAAACAACAAATTATTCAGCAGAATTGTGTCAAGAAACGCTACTGGGATTTATTTATACCAACAGCAATACATCTGCATAATGCCTAACTGTGAATGTGATAGCCAGTACTACTTCTTTTTAATTTTCTTGCTTTAGAGTCATTCTAGTGTGTGTTCAGGCCAAAGTGTGTGTGTATTTTTATTTATGTACTTACATACTTACTAATCTACATTTTTATGTATTTATTTATTTAAAGAGCTTTTCTAAAAAGTGAAATGTCCCCCTGGGGACAAATAAAGTTCATTCATTCTATCTATAACAGATATCATCACTATTCATAAAGTGTTGTGTTACTGAGATACGAACATGGACATCTCTTTTAGCAAGAGTGATCAGGACAGCCTTGGATTGTTGAGGACATTCTACCCAAATTTCCTTGTTGCTCTAAAGGATACTTTTGTAGGAGGTTGTCATAAAGGTATGCATAGGGGTCTTAGGTTTTCTCCATTTGCAGACTATTTGAACTTTGGTAAACTTATGAATTTCAAAGCATTCTGTTAAAATGATATAACACTCCAAATCGGTGAACTTATAGAGAACTTCTTGAGGGGCCTGTAAGACTTTGTCCTGGTGATTTTTTCCTTGACTGGTTAATAGTAGAAGTTAATAGAAAAAGTCATTTTACTTTCCTGTTATGAAATGAACTGCATATTAACCTACTGGTATGCTTACTTTTGTATATGAGCTAATTATTTTTTACTAGTTTATTTTTGTATTTAATTCATAATTTTCTCCAAAAAATTGAAAAGCAATTCAATTTGAGAAAAAATAAGGATTATTATTGGCTGCTGTATCATATTTAAAACTATAGTCCTTAAGCTTTCAAGCAGCGCAACACACAGACACACACTTTTAATTACTTATTTATAAATATTTACATACACCAAATACTTTGCAACTTCTTTGTACTGCTTAGCACTATACAATTATGTTCTATGTTACTGCTACAGCAAGTGAATTTAATCTTGTGGAATGTCACCAGTGAAGATTCACTTAAACTCCTGCCCCTCTATGTTTTGCATCCTCTGGGTTTCAAATCAAATGTTCAGGTAAAGGGAACTTCATTTTCTGAGACAGTAAGTGGGCCCTGACTTCTAATTGTAACTGAAAAAGTGTCATAATATGCAACAGACTCTTTGTCTCTTTTCAGCTTTACTGCCCATTACTATAGTCAACACATATGAGTGATCCCAAAAAAGCACTCAGGGTCCAGCCTCTTTCCATCTAACACCCCCAAATGGACTGGCTGGCTGCAGCGAACTCTGGGCCTTCAAGTTATAAAGCACAAGCATACCTTGTTGAAATAATGGAAACTCTCCTGTAAGCATCAGTGAAGATCGATAAAATTGAAATAACCTAATATAAACAGTCTGCTTATGAAATATGATTCTTTCATAAATATATATGGGGTATTATTATTATTACTATTGTGGCATGTTGTGTACTTTTCTTTTTATTATGCAGTTCATGGCTTCTGTTTTCATTTTCGTAAAAATAAGTTATATGAAGCACCACAGCTGATCTGCTTAACCCTGGGTCTTCTGAATTGCTGCTCTCCATTATCTCCTATACTTCAAACCTCTGCAAACTCTGACAGCATCTGTAGATGACAACAGCCAGAGCACCAAGAGCACCTCAGCTAACTGTTCCATTCACCTCTGTTAACTTCTGTCGTGTGACTCCCAACAGAGACTGACCGTGGATTTGCAAGATGAACCTTGGCTGGCTTAAAAAACAATAGTTGTGGAAGAGTGGTAGTAGGGCTTAGGCCTTTGGCTGTCTCAGCTTGCACTTTTGCTTCTGTCCATAAGAAAAATCAGATTCTACCTGTTCAAAAAATATACTCAACCAACACATCCCAGTGCCTTCTTCACTGATAATGGAAAAAATTTAGAGCCTAAAGCAAAACATAAAGAAAGCTTTCCAACCACAACTCTGAATAACTATACATAATACCAATACAAAGTTCAACCTTCAATTCATGACCTATCCGGGAAGGAAAAAGTTAGAAATGACTATGTGCTTTGATGCCCATAACAGGAGCAACAAAAATTCATGACATAATCACAACCATAAAATACTTAAGGGATGACAGTAGTTTATTTTTGTGAAAAGTGCAATTCATGATAGAAAGCCTAAAGAGTAGATGGCTTTCTTTTTGCAGTGTACAGTATCTCATTACAATAGTTGCTCTACTGTATAACAGCACTAATACCATATTTGCCAAGAATGCAAATTAGAAAACCTGATACCATACAAATTTAAAATATTTTAAATGTGCAATTAGCTTCAAGTATAATGTCAAATTGTAAAGATTTCAATCCATCTCAAACAGAAGTCAGTAATAGGGAAAATGTACTTGTGCATAAAATAACCTATAATGCAGTTTCAATAATAACGTAAACAAATTTTACCTTGACCAACACACCACTCAAGAAGCATGAGCAGGCGTGTGTTTCCTTGGCAAGTTGTATAGTCTTCAATTAGCAAAGGAGCAATTGTAGTCAATGTAGCTAAAGCATGAAGCTGCAATTCCTCGTGTTGGGCAGCAGACCAGCCATGGGCACCCTTTTTTTCATGTTGAGTAAGATAGTGAAACAATGCCAAGAGCACCTTACTATCCTTGAATAACTGTAGAGACACAAAAAAACAAAAAATATTACTGTTATAACAAGCAAACTAAAACAAATAGTTATAATATGTGGGTATAACGGGTGGCACGGTGGCGCAGTGGTAGTGCTGCTGCCTCGCAGTTAGGAGACCAGGGTTCGCTTCCCAGGTCCTCCCTGCGTGGAGTTTGCATGTTCTCCCTGTGTCTACGTGGGTTTCCTCCGGGCGCTCCGGTTTCCTCCCACAGTCCAAAGACATGCAGGTTAGGTGCATTGGCGATTCTAAATCGGCCCTAGTGTGTGCTTGGGTGTGTTTGTATGTGTCCTGCGGTGGGTTGCCAGCCTGCCTGGGATTGGTTCCTGCCTTGTGCCCTGTGTTGGCTGGAATTGGCTCCTGCAGACCCCCATGACCCTGTGTTCAGATTCAGCAGGTTGGATAATGGCTGGATGGATGTGGGTATAACTATTGTTAGATTTGGAGAATATAAGGAAAATGCTGTCTAAACAGATGAAAAAAATAAAAGTTTTTTTTAAACATTAAGAGTGAATGTCTACATCAGGGGTTCTCAATGCGTCGATCGCAAAGGTAGTGCAGGTAGGTCGCGTTGCATTAACAAAAAAATTTTAAACGTTAGTCTATCATACTGTATATCCTCCCTATGGCATTTGCCACTTGATTGACATACAGGGTGGCCAGTCTGAGATCTCTTTTCTTCTAACACACTGGTCTTCCCGCACGCACAATCAAATGTGTGAGCTACTGCAAAACACCAGCTGTGATCTAGTTAGCCTTCCAATTTATATTGACTAAAGAAGGGATTTACAAAATTGTTTGGGGAGGGTATAGGCTGGATGTGGAATTGGAAGAGGATTTTTTTCTCACAATGTCACAATCGAAGTGCGTTTGTCTGATCTGTCAATCTATCATTGCTATTCCAAAGAAGGAAAATGTGGAAAGGCACTTTCAAACTGTTCATAAAAACTACGAAACTGATGTCCTTCCAAAAGCGATCTGAGAAAGGAAAGGGAGCTAAAATCGCAGTTAATTGGACAGCCGTCATTTTTCACTCGGTTGAATTCAAAAGCTCCTTGACTGCATATTTCGGCTCTACTTATTTATACGAGTCAGCCTTTTCACACATGACAATTATTAAATCCAAATACTGTAGTGACCATAAATGTATTGAATTGTTATTGTGCCATAAGGGTTACAGTGGAACCTCAGTTCACAAACGTCTCGGAACACATACAAATCGGTTTACGACCAAAAAGTTTGCCAAACTTTTGCATCTGTTCTCGACCACAGACTTGGTTTCTGAAAGCCAGTTTCCCTTTCAGTTTGTGCGCGCCGATGATTTCCGCACGTGTTCAGTCTCTCCCTGTGCATTCCCTATGCAGTGAGAGACACACACACACACACACACACACACACACACACACACACACAGACAGACATGCGTGCGAGAGAGACACACACACACACACTTGCAAGAGACACGCACACACACATACACACACAAGCAAGAGAGAGAGAGAGAGAGACGGCTGCATAAGGCCGAGAAGGCAGTTAAGAATGCACCAGGCTTGTTATTAAACAGACAGATTCGAGCATTGTTTTAACTTCGTAGTATTTAATGAAGAGGTTTTTTCTATTGGATTTTAACCTCCACTTCACTTCTGTTTACAGCGATCGGTTCGTAGTGTGCATTGTTGCAATGTCACTTTTCTTGGTGGTTTATTAAATTACGGATTTTTCAAACGTTCATTTTTTTCCCTGTGCTTAAAACTCATTAAATAAAAGCGTTTTTAGCGAGCAGTTCGTAGCACAAACTCTTGTAGTGTTAGTTTTCTCTGTTGTTCAAGGTTTTCTCAGTGTTATTCAATGTTTTTACATTTAGTTTACTATTACGATGTGCATTCTATGGTGTAATTAACTATATTTGTGTTTAAAAATGTTAAAAAATATATATATTTACATACAGTTCGTATGGTCTGGAACAGATTAATTGTATTTACATACAATCCTATGGGGGAAATTACTTCGGTTCACGACCAAACAAAGTTTTGGAACAAATTATGGTCGTGAACCGAGGTACACATACATACACACATACACACACATATACATATATATATATATATATATACATATATATACATATATATATACATATACATATATATATATATATACATATATATATATATATATATATACATATACATATATATACATATACATATACATATATATACATATACATATATATACATATACATATATATACATATACATATATATATATATATATATATATATATATATATATACAGTGGTACCTTGGTATACGTCCTTAATCCGTTCCAGATCCTTGGACTTATACCAAACAGGATTTATACCAAACAAATTTTTCCCATAAGAAATAATGGGAAAATGATTCATTCGTTCCCATGAAAAAAATCCTATTGTTATTGGCATATTATACATTGATGGGGTTGTATAAAATAATTTAAACACTGCTTAATACTAAAATACATAAATACAAAAGCAATTAGATGAAATAAATGAAAATGACTTGTCCGATAACAATGAGTTTAATTTTACTGCACAACAAAGGAGAGCGTTACAGCTCTTCCAAAGGAGCCTCTTCCGGCGATTGTGAAGCACTGCCGATGTTCTTCTTCTGGCAGTCTTCAATCCAAATCCCTAAAGCAGATTCCATCCAGACTACTGCCTTATTACATCCACTTACAACTTGTTTTGCACCCTGGTTAACAGGACACTGTGGCCGTAGATCTTATATTCCTTTCCTACTTTTTAAATAAAAAGAATCGTAGCCTTCAACAAATCCAAAACGTTTACCTTTTCGGCAATCATTAACATCTTCCGTTTGCACTAGGGCACGGCCCCTGAAGCAGTAGCAGATCGTCTTGGAGCCATAATGAAGGGCTTGACTATGCACAAAGATAAACACAAAAGAGCACAAAAGTTAACTCTTTACACAGCGAAACATGTTTATGCTGAATGAGCGAGACGAGACTTCCTGGTTAACACTGCATTCAGCACGCAGGAACTTAACTGCGTGCTCTGATTGGTTAGCTTCTGAGTCATCCGCCAATAGCGTCCCTTGTATGAAATCAACTGGGCAAACCAACTGAGGAAGCATGTACAGGAAGTAAAAAGACACATTGTCCATAGAACCCGCGAAGCAGCGAAAAATCCGCCTTATATATTTAGTTATTCTTTCATATAATATCCACAATAAAGTGAAGCTGCGAAAGTCGAAGCGCGATATAGCGAGGGATTATTGCACAGGTTAAACCTTGGCCCTTTTTTTTTGAAGGCGCGTGCCCAGTATACCACACGTGTTGTTCTAGCACACGAGTCGTATTCCAAACAAAGGTCATATACCAAGCAAAATATTTCGCCTCTAAACAGGATGTATACCAAGTTGGACTTATTCCAAAGCAGACATATACCGAGGTACCACTGTACTAGCAAAATACCCGTGTTTCGCAGTGGAGAAGTAGTGTGTTAAAGAAGTAATGAAAAAGAAAAGGAAACATTTTAATAATAAAGTAACATGATTGACATTGTCATTGTCATGAGTGTTGCTGTCATATATATTGTAGCAACCCGGCAGTCAGCGCTGCCGGAGTGATGCATTGTGGGAAGGTTGTACGTTCACTGATTTTGTTAATGTTTTTCCTGTTGTATTTATTAATTTCTTAACTTGTAAATAATGTTGTGTTTGTGTTCAATTAGTTGGGTGGGTTTGGGTCATCGCCGTCCAGGGTTATTTATTTTGTAAAAAGTACTGGTTATGTGAAATGTGTCCTCGTGCATGACCTTGACAATGGCCGTGCAATAATGTCGAGCTTTGTTTACTGGCTATCTGTGAATAAAGAGATACAACAGGACAGAGCTGTATTCATTGCTAAGATTTCATCTAAGCAATTAATGCCGAGACACTCGTAGTCGTGCGGTGTATGGGACACGAGTGCTCGTTACTTAAGAAGCTGGGTACAGCTGCGTGCTGCCGAGACACTCGTAGTCGTACGGTGTATGGGACACGAGTGCTCGTTACTTAAAGAGCTGGGTACAGCTGCGTGCATAACGCTGGCAATCCGCTAGCCGACAGCTTGGGAGAGGTGCACGGCAGAGATCGGCTTTAAAAACTTCAAGACTCGACCACGGGTCGCTACAATCTATACTAATAAAAGGCAAAGCCCTCACTCACTCACTCACTGACTCACTGACTCATCACTAATTCTCCAACTTCCCGTGTAGGTAGAAGGCTGAAATTTGGCAGGCTCATTCCTTACAGCGTACTTACAAAAGTTGGGCAGGTTTCATTTCGAAATTCTACGCATAAGGGTCATAACTGGAAGCTATTTTTCCCATATAATGTAATGGAGTCTTGAGTTGAGATGGCCGGGGGCGGAGTTTCGTGTGACATCATCACGCCTCTTACGTAAGTACGTAGAGAACAAGGAAGAACTCCAAACAGCGATGAGCACAAAACGCCATTTCACAACTGAGAAGGCAGAAAACATTATGAAGCAAATGATGCATACAAGCATATTCATAAGTACAGCTACTGCGGAAACAAAGCACGGCGTGAACCGTAAGTTTATATTAAATTAAGTTCATAGACAGGCTGCCACTAGCGCTTGTAATTTAGTGCCTGCCCATATAAGGCCATCCATCAGCGCAATCCAATACAAACACTGCCGTAAATGTTCACGGGTGAAGGACTGTGCTTATGCAGAGGAAGATGAGATGGTCAGGGTGGTGTTTGGCACAAACTCATTGAAACTGCGAGAGAAACTTTTAAGTGCCGGGTCTTAGCTGACATTACACGAGATGGCACCAGTACAGCTGGGAACCTTCAATGCAAGAACACCAAGCTGCTCACGGAACTGACGCAATGCAGACAAAAGCAACAGTTCCAAAGAGTGCTGAACAAAACCAATTACACAATTGAGAAGGCAGCAAAAAATATGAAGCGCCTTATACATACAATCATATTCATAAGTGCAGCTACTGCGAAACAAAGCACACGGTGGAAAAGTGAATGTCCTGCTAAAGGAAGACAGTGTAAAAAAAACGTGCATGCAGTTTGTCACATCTCAGATAAAGAGGAAGACGAGCTGTTTATTGATGCAGTAAGGAACTAATCGATGAATGAAACCTCTTATCTTTACAACGATTGACAAACACGGAATGTAACTTGAACACATCCTACAAATACGAGCCTGATTGAAAGAAATAATGATAATCAAATCCTTGATGACAGCAACATTCAATAACACTCACAAAACAATTACTGTATATTGACAATCATGTTACGCTATTTTTAAAATGTTCCCTTTTCTTTTCATAACTTCTACTTCTCCACTGCATACACGGGTATATATATATAAATGTATATATATACCCGATCTACAATACATACTTTAGCATAGACAAGCCACACGCTGTGGCTAATTGTAGAGTCTTCGCCTACGCGCATATTCGAGGTTCGATTCCCGAGAGGGGTGTACTGACTATGTACGCGCTACCTGATTCATTTTACCTTCGATCTCCTTGGTTTGGGACGATGAAAAATATTAGGTTAACGCAGAATCATGTTACGCTATTTTTAAAATTTTCCCTTTCTTAGCACAAGCACAGCTGAGAAGCTTCGATGCATGTATCTATAACGCTAAAAATAACGATTTAATCACACTTTCAATTCCAAGCAAACGGAACTTTTGTCAATGCATGATTTCCTGGTACATCCATTACACTGATGCACACATCACAGCTACAAAAATGTTAGAGTCGGAATAAAGCGCTCCTCCTACGACTGATCATTTCGACTACCCGAGCGAAGCCTTGATAAAAGCATGGTTTTGTGCACACTGAAAAGCAAGCAAAATTAGATGCATTACAGAAAGCGGACTTTGTGGCTCTTACTGGGGATCATTGGACTTCCGTGACCGTTAGTAATTCTAAATACATCTAATTACAAAATGTTCAATGATCACACTGTTTTAGCCTAATGTACAAAATAATTTTGGCTAATGTTACTCAGAGTTTAAAGAGTAAGCTGGTCAAATTACCTTTTATGTTTCTGACTTATTTTTTTAAGAAGAAAACTGCACTTTATGTTGAAATTTTGGTTATTATTATTTAAAGACAATACTATTCTGAAAATGTACTTAAAGTACTTAAACTACCACTTTATTTTTAAGTCTGCCCAATTTTAACCAGGGATGATATTTTTGTTTCTGTTTTGAATTCAAATGCAGTTTAAAAGCTTTTTTTCAGAAATTAAAACAGCTTCAGTTTACAATATTCATGTCCATGTCTATTATTTGATTCTGTCGCCCACTAAAACCGCTTTTAAATTAAAAAAAAAACATTTGCGCATTTGGGGCAAATTTACGTACGATTACATACGATTAATCAAGATTAATTCTTACACAGCCTCTAATTAATTGGATTAATTTTTTTAATCGAGTCCCACCCCTAATATATATGTAGATATATATATATAGATATATATATGTAGATTTGTATATATGTGTATATACAGTATATATGTAGATATGTATATGTTGTATATACAGTATGTATATATGTGTGTGTATATATACAGTATGTGTATATATGTATATGTATATATATGTATGTGTGTATATGTATATATATATAACTGTATATATGTATGTGTATAGATGTGTGTATATGCCAGCAACACTGATGACAATGACAAAACAATTACATTGTCAATCATGTTACATTATTATTAAAATGTTTCCTTTTCTTTTTTCTCTATATATTTTGCCAATATATATATATTATGTATATATATATATATATATATATATATATATATATATATATATATATATATATAATATAAATAGATAGATATGACAACAACACTCATATCAATGACAAAACAATTACATTAACAATCATCTTACGCTATTTTTAAAATGTTTGCTTTTCTTTTCATAACTTCTTTAACACACTACTTCTCCGCCATTCTGGCTATATATATATATATATATATATATATATATATATATATATATATATATATATATATATATATATATATATATATATATATATATATATATATATTGTCAGGGATGCCAGGGGCAACGACCCGGCCGGGACGCCGTGAGGGACCGGATGTGGGTCTGTGCCCACCCTGGATCACGTGGGGGCCGCCATCCTGGTTGGGGGCCACGGGTTGAGGGCATGGAAGCCCCACCCTGTAGGGGCCCGTGGTCACCGCCCCAATGCCTTGGGGACCTGTTACCTCAGCACTTCCGCCACACCAGGAAGTGCTGGGGGGGAAGAATAAGGAGGACACCCGGTGAGCACCCGATGAGCTGCCGGGAGAACAGACGCTGGGGCGTGGCCAACGGGGGAGTGCCGGAAACCACCTGGAGCATATCCGGGAGCATATAAAAGGGGCCGTCTCCCTTCATTCAAGGCTGGAGTCGGGTGGAAGAAGGACGAGGCAGGAGCAGAGATTGTGGAGGCGGCCTGAAGAAAAGGCAGTGAGTGGCCAGGACTGTGTATTTGGGGTTTGTGCACTTTATTCTGTGTCTGAGTGACACCTACATTTTTAAATAGTTGTAAATAATAAAACGTGTGGTGGTGATGAATAACATGTCCGCCTGTCTGTGTCCGGGTCGGCTCCACAATATATATACACACAAACATATATATACATATACACACATATATACAGTATATATACATATACATACAGTATATATGCATACATATGTATATATATGTGTGTGTGTATATATATATATGTGTGTGTGTGTATATATATATATATATACACTAGCAAAATACCCAAGCTTCGCAGCACAGAAGTAGTGTGTTAAAGAAGTAATGAAAAAGAAAAGGAAACATTTTGAAGATAACGTAACATGATTGTCAATGTAATTGTTTTGTCACTGTTGTCAGTGATGAGTGTTGCTGTCATATATATATATATATATATATATATATATATATATATATATATATATATATATATTATATTATATATATATATTATATATATATATTATATATATATATATATATATATATATATATATTATATATATATATATTATATATATTATATATATTATATATATATATATATAATATATATTATATATATATATATATATATATATATACACACACTCTTTGGGGTGCGAGCAACTGTTGCTGGGGGTGGCAGAATCCATCAAGGAAGAAAAATGAAAAACATTATTTGTACAAAATCTATTTATTTATCCATTCCTAAATAATTAAATGGGCAGGCTATTTCGTATCAGTGCAATACGCTGTTTGTTAAAACGTATGACTCCCACTCTTAGGTGCAAGTCTGCGTGGATATTATGAACTATCGTATCTGTTCAAATTTTAAATAGAAGGAATTTTTATTTAGTCAACAGAAATATATTTGGTAGGAATGTAAGTTAAATGTAGGCATCATTGCATAAATTTTTCTTCACCATACAAATGTAAAGAGTAAATTCGCCTTACATTCCAACCAAAGATATTTGTGTTGCCTAAATCGGGGTGTCAAACTCAATTGCACAGGGGGCCAAAATCCAAAACACACTTTAGGTCGCGGGCTGAACAGGATAAACATTTATTGAACACACTAAAACTAAACTTTTAAAACTTTACTTTTTTGAACATAAATATGAATAAAAACAGACAGGAATATTATTCCGGAATAAATCAACTCAAACCTTAAATAACTTATAATATTTTGCTCTCCATAAAAATATCCATCCATCCATCCATTTTCTAACCCGCTGAATCCGAATACAGGGTCACGGGGGTCTGCTGGAGCCAATCCCAGCCAACACAGGGCACAAGGCAGGAACCAATCCTGGGCAGGGTGCCAACCCACCGCAGGACACACACAAACACACCCACACACCAAGCACACACTAGGGCCAAGTTAGAATCGCCAATCCACCTAACCTGCATGTCTTTGGATTGTGGGAGGAAACCGGAGTGCCCGGAGGAAACCCACGCAGACACGGGGAGAACATGCAAACTCCACGCAGGGAGGACCCGGGAAGCGAACCCGGGTCTCCTAACTGCGAGGCAGCAGCGCCACCACTGCGCCACCGTGCCGCCCCATAAAAATATATCCTGTCTAAATTCTACAAGTTAGAAATAAAGTAAACATTAAAAGAACAAACATTCAAATTTCTTTACTCTTATGTAATTTTATATAAAAAATAAACTTAAATTTTAAAATACCAAAAGATTTTGCTCTCCATAAAAATACTGTATATCCTGTCAAAAATATACAAATTCAAATATGAACATGCTGCATAACAAAACCTGGAAATATAAATAAAATTTGTTCTATTCAGCAATAACAAATCAAATCATTCAGTTGTCTTTGCACCTGGCATCTTTTTTTGGCAACAAGTTCGTTTATGTTTGGTGTGAGGTTCTGTGTTGTGGAGATTGTCAGGATGGACTGCAGGTGCTCATCGGTGAGGCGACTCCTGTGTGCTGTTTTGTTAGTCTTCATCACTGAGAAGAGCTCCTCACACAGATATGTGCTACCAAACATGCACAAGGTTTGTGCCGCATGTAGACGGAGCTGGAGGATTTCTGCGGGAATGGAGTGAATAAACTGTGCGGGCCGTGCAGTATCGTACTTTGCCTTCAGTGTGCCATTACACTGCAGCTCAATCACCTCCATCTGAATCTGCACAGATGCAGTTTCCACATCGACGGCAAATGGGTTGCGAAACAACTCAAAATTCTTTTTTTGTTCTTCAAAGTCACCAAAGCGCCGTGAGAACTCAGTGCGCTCAGTTTATCAGCAAAGTGCATATTTGGGAACACCAAGCAGCCGACTTGGTTCAACATTACTTGGCAACAGGGAAAGTGGGGCAAGTTGCACTGGTGCATTTGTGTCTCCCATAAAAGCAGCTTCACTTGAAATCACTTTGTGTTTTGCACGGGTAAAAACGTCTGCTGAAGTGTCAGATTCTTCTTTAACTCTTCTGCTTTCTGTATCTTCTGCATTGCATTCAGGTCTTTCGGGTTATCCTGATGTTTCATCTCATAGTGCCGTCTTAGATTAAATTTTCCCTGTGTTCTTGTATACATGCCTGACAACATCGGTGCATGCTTCTAATGAGATGACAGATGGTGTTGTGGGGGATCTCCTCCCAGATCTGGACCAGGGCATCACTGAGCTCCTGGACAGTCTGAGGTGCAACCTGGTGGCATTGGATGGACCAAAACATAATGTCCCAGAGGTGTTCTATTGGATTTAGGTCAGGAAAGTGTGGTGGCCAGTCAATGGTATCAATTACTTCATCCTCCAGGAACTGCCTGCATACTCACACCACACGAGGCCAGGAATTGTCTTGCACCAGGAGCCACTGTACCAGCATAGGGTCTGACAATGGGTCCAAGGATTTCATCCTGATACCTAATGGCAGCCAAGGTGCCTTTGTCAAGCCTGTAGCAGTCTGTGTGACCCTCCATGGATATGCCTCCCCAGACAATCATTAACCCACCACCAAACTGCTCATGCTGAATGATGTTACATGCAGCATAATGTTCTCCATGGCTTCTCCAGACCCTTTCACTTCTGTCACGTGCTCAGGGTGAACCTGCTCTCATCTGTAAAAAGCACAGGGCATCAGTGGTGCATCTGCCAATTCTGGTATTCTATGGCGAATGCCAATCGAGCTGCATGCTGCTGGGCAGTGAGTTCAGGGCCCATTAGAGGACATGGGGCCTTGGGTCACCCTCATGAAGTCTTTCTGGTTGTTTGGTCAGAGACATTCACACCAGTGGCCTGCTGGAGGTCATTTTGTAGGGCTCTGGCAGTGCTCATCCTGTTCCTCCTTGCCCAAAGGAGCAGATACTGGTCCTGCTGATGGGTTATGGACCTTCTATGGCCCTCTCCAGCTCTCCTAGAGTAACTGCTTGTCTCCTAGAATCTCCTCCATGCCCATGAGACTGTGCAGGGAGACACAGCAAACCTTCTGGCAATGACACGTATTGATGTGCCATCCTGAAGAAGTTGGACTACCTGTGCAACCTCTGTAGGGTCCAGGTATCGCCTCATGCTACCAGTAGTGACACTGACTGTAGCCAAATGCAAAACTAGTGAAGAAACAGTCAGAAAAGATGAGGAGGGAAAATGTCAGTGGCCTCCACCTGTTAAACCATTCCTGTTTTGGGGGTCATCTCATTGTTGCCCCTCTAGTGCATCTGTTGTTAATTTCATTAACATCACAGCAGCTGAAACTGATTAACAACCCCCTCTGCTACTTAACTGACCAGATTAATATCCCATAAGTTTCATTGACTTTATGCTATACTCTGATTAAAAAGTGTTCCTTTAATTCTTTTGAGCAGTATTTATATCTTGTCACGCTTGGGTCACAGATTTGCACATAGACACAGAAGGTTGTAGAAAAAGAAGGATTTTTATTCAGACACCGCAAACACATGAGCTTAAATGTGCTCCATGACAAGTCAGAGATGACAGTTCCGCTAGGAGCAGAGAGAGATAAAAGCAAACAATCAATTCCAAAACTGACAGGCGCTGCAAGGCTTATAAGTCGGCGGAGTACCGCGAGGCTTATATTACGCGTTATAGTGCAAGGATAAGGAGCAATGTGTAGTCAGTGTTTCAGGGTTTGTGGTTTTCCCAGGGGCGTCTGTCTCTATTTGGGGTGCGATCAGCCCTCCAGCTCACACCCTCCCCCTCAGCTTTATTCACATTCCTGTGAATCAAGCGACTCTCTGTACTAGGTTCATTTAGTCGTGATAACACGCCTGCGTTGACGTGTTCAGAACCTGGTCGGTGCTTTACTGTGAAACTGTAAGGTTGTAAACCCAGAAACCATCTCGTTGTCGGTACAACCACTGAAGTGGAGCATGATCAGTTACCAAAGTGAAGTTTCGTCCCCACAAGTAATAGCGAAGCGCTTCCACAGCCCACCTAATTGCCAAGCATTCTTTCTCAATTGTAGAATAATTACGTTCCCTAGGAAGTAATTTCCTACTCAAATATGTGATTGGATGTTCTTCTCCATCAAAAATTTGTGAGAGGACTGCGCCCACACCAAATGCACTTGCGCCTGTTTGCAAGATAAAATCTTTTGTGAAATCCGGGTTCCTTAGAACCGGGTAAGAAGACAATGCTTTTTTTAAATCGTTGAAAGAACGTTCGCAATTTTCTGTCCACAAGATAGGTCGGTTTTTTCTGCCTCTAGTAAGTTCTGTAAGAGGAGCAGCTCTATGTGCAAAATTTGGAATGAATTTTCTGTAGTAACCAGCGAGTCCCAGAAAGGCGTACTTGTTTCTGTGTCTCAGGTCTCGGGTAAACAAGCATTTCTTCTATTTTCCTTAATTGTGGCCTAAGTAAACCCTTGCCCATAGAATAGCCTAAGTAATGAGTCTCGGACATGCCTAGTTTACATTTCTTAGGGTTAGCAGTAAGGCCAGCCTGTCTCAAGCTTTCAAGAACGGCTTGAAGCCGCTCTAAGTGTGTTTTCCAATCATTGCTAAAAATCACGACATCGTCAAGGTATGCCCCAGCATATTCAGAGTGAGGACGTAGGATCTGATCCATCATACGCTGAAAAGTTAGAGGTGCCCCGTGAAGACCAAACGGAGTCTTGTAAATTCATAGAGTCCGTCAGGAGTCGCAAATGCCGTTTTCTCACAACTGCTAGCCTCTAAAGGCACCTGCCAATAGCCTTCGTGAGATCTAGCGTGGAGATATAGCTCGCCTGACCCAGTTTTTCCAACAGTTCATCGACACGGGCATGGGATAAGCATCAATTTAGAGACCTTATTCAAGCGCCTGAAATCGATACAGAACCGAACCGAACCGTCTTGCTTTGGGACTAATACGACTGGGCTGCACCAGTCACTTTTACTTTCACGAATTACACCCAGTGTCAGCATCTTTTTTACCTCTTCGCACAATATTTCGCGCTTCCGTATCCGAACGGCCGCATCTGTACGCGAACATCAGGTTCTGTGGTAATTTTATGTTTTGTAATGTTAGTCTTGCCTGGTAAATCTGAAAAGACATCAGTGTTCCGTTCTATCAAAGATAACAGTTCTGTCTTTTGCGTGTCAGTAAGATCGTTACCAATGGTAACATCGGTCTGAGAAACAGCAGCCAAGGAAGTGTTAACCTCTTGTCGGTCGTGCCATTCCTTCAAGAGGTTAATGTGTAAAATCTGGAATGGTTTGCGCCGCCGTATTCTAACCTTGTAATTTACGGACTCATACGCTCCTCAATAATGGCGGGCCCTGCCATTTAGCTAAGAATTTGTGTGGATCCGAGGGAACCAGTACCAAAACACGATCGCCAGGTTTGAACTCGCGGAGCTTGCTGCCTATCTTAAAGACGCTTCTGAGTTTCCTGTTCTCGTTGTTGGTGTTCCACAGCAATAGAGGAAAGCATAGAAATTCTGTCTTGCAACGAAATTAGTCGATCTGCAAAGCTTGGACCTTAGCTGCTCTCTCGTTTCCTATCCATTCCTCACGCATCACATCCAGGATGCCTCGCGCCGCCTGCCAATAACAACTCGAAGGGACTCAAGCCAGTGGACGCCTGTGGTGATTCTCGCACGCATACAAAACAAAGGTAGGACAGTGTTCCATGTTGTGGGATCATTATGAGCAACTCGCCTGATCATCTGTTTCAATGTTTTGTTAAATCGCCGGTTAAACCATTCGTTTGAGGATGGTAAACAGTAGTACTCAATTTCTTAATAGCAAAGCTGTCACACAATTGTTTCATCACGAGAAGTGAAAGGTGTGCCCTGATCAGTTAAGATTTCTCTAGGGATACCAATACAGTAAAAGTTTCACATAGTGCTTTGGCTACAGCCGAAGAGTTGGCCTTTTCAGCGAATCATTTCTGGATATCGGTCGCATAATCAACCAACACCAGCAAATATTGGTACCCATCCTTAGTCTTAGGTAATGGTCCCACAATATCTAATCCCACACGCTGAAAGGGAACTTCCAATATGGGCATAGGACAAAGGGGAGCCGAGGAGGCTTATAAGCAGAGACGATCTGGCAGTCTGGACATGAAGTACAAAATCGTTCAACATCTTTTCCCATATTAAGCCAATAAAATCGTTTTGATAACCGGTCTCTAGTTTTGTCGGCACCGAGGTGCCCCCCCAAGATGTGTGAATGTGCCAGATGCAAAACAGTTTCCCTATGTGCTTCAGGTACCACCAGTTGTTCAATAAATTCCCCCTCCAAATGATCTGAGATCACTCTGAAAAGGCAACCGTCCTTTTCTATAAAGTGTGGGTTTTCACACCCCGAATTACGCTCTTGGTAATAAGAGTCATTAGCAGGGCGAGCCTGTTTAAATGCATATTCTAATGAGCTATCAGTATGCTGCAAACGCACAAAATCTGATTGTTCGTTAACACTCGGTTTGTGTTCGAGGCGTTTGCAATCTGGGAAGATGTAGAAGGAGCAGCCCGTTCTGGAAGATTGTCGGGGGTGACCTCCTCCGCCTCGCTGGAGAGATCGGGTTCAATATCTAAGTTGGGCTCTAGATTTTCCCCGCCGCTACCAGTTCTTCGTCTTGGTTTCTTCTTCTTCTCCCCCACTAAGTTCATTAGTGGACTGGACTACTGGTCCCTTACATTTATTAATCAGTTTCGAAAAAGGGCATTTCTCCGTCCTATGAGTAATGGCCAAGGGCACGAGTCAAACGGCAGACCAAACCTTAAAGTGGCGCCCTATAAGTTAAAGGAAGAAGTAAAGTCTGATAATCTTTAACATCACCATGTACACAGCGTATTTTTACAGTCTCACAGTCTCTAAGGCATTGTTCATTAAGACAGTCTCGTCTCACAATACAAAGGTCACTTCCGAATCTAACAATGCTGAGATTTCTCTGTCCCCAATTTCACCGGGATCAACAAGCCATCTTTTCCATCCGGATATGTAATAGTTGAGCAACAAATCTCGCCAGTCCAATCTCCATTGAATGAGCTGGAGACAAGCGACATCTCTTGCCAAATGGCCGAGCTGATCACATCGGAAACATCTACGGTCGGCTCCTTCGAAATATCCTCTGCGACGCCCACGCGACGTGCTCTGTAGTGTCCACGGTCTCGTCGACCTGCTGTTGCCGCTGTCTCCCCAGAAACAGGCGTCCCATCTACGACTGGATTTCCCGGGGTCCTACCTGACCCCATTAGATTTTCAGGTCCTGCAGCTTGTCGATCGGCGAGAATGTCCTGGACGCTCGCTCACAGGTTGCGGCAGCACGAAATCCACCGCTTTTCTCCAAGTGGACTGTGAACCCTCTAATCGTCTGGACATAATCGTTAATGATTTAATATCATGGCGTAGAAATTCATCTCAAGAACTTCAGGTATGCCGGCCAGTAATATATTCACGACAACTGTTTCCATCACGTCTCCTTCAAACCAACAGTGCACTTTATGTATCAAATCTTGAATTTGCGCACGGATTGGGTCATCCATGTTTAGTTTCCAGTCTTTAAGTGCATATGTTTTAGACTTCTGAAATAAGTCTTCGCGGCATCCATCTGTGCAACCACTCCTGGTACCACTTGTCACGCTTGGGTCACAGATTTGCACAGAGACACAGAAGGTCGTAGAAACAAGAAGGATTTTTATTCAGACACCGCAAACACATGAGCTTAAACGTGCTCCATGACAAGTCAGAGATGACAGTTCCGCTAGGAGCAGAGAGATAAAAGCAAACAATCAATTCCAAAACTGACAGGCGCTGCGCAAGGCTTATAAGTCGGCGGAGTACCGCGCGAGGCTTATATTATACTGTCAATAGTCAGTGTTTCAGGGTTTGTGGTTTTCCCAGGGGCATCTGTCTCTATTTGGGGTGCGATCAGCCCTCCAGCTCACAATATATATATATATATATATATATATATATATATATATATGCCAGCAACACTCATGACAATGACAAAACAATTACATTGTCAATCATGTTACGTTATTATTAATATGTTTCCTTTTCTTTTTCATTACTTCTTTAACACACTACTTCTCCGCTGCGAAGCTTGGGTATTTTGTAAGTAACTTTCCCCAGAACAGATGCAAAAGTTTGGCAAACTTTTTGGTCATAAACCGATTTGTACATGTTCTGAGACATTCGTGAACCAAGGCTCCACTGTACATATATATATATATATATATATATATATACTGTACATACAAACTGTGGACCCAAGCCACCAGGTGGAGCCCTTCCTGCAGCGTGGAGATGCCACGAATTCCAGCAGGGCATCATGAACCTTGGAGTTTTCCTTCACAGCCCTGCTGGATACCATGGGAACCACCAGAGGACGCTGCAGGGAGGCTCAAGAACGTTTATTATCCGTATAGCCCGGAAGTACTTCCCTGTCACGAGGACGGAAGAAATAAAGTACTTCCGGGCTGAAGAAGAAGAAGAGTTTTCACCTGACCCGGAAGTGCTGGGTAATCACAATGGACTGAAGGATCAGAAGCACTTCCGGGTCAAGGACTATAAAAGACTGTGGGAAACACCAGAGCGTTGAGCTGAGTTGGGAGGAAGGGAACAACGCATCTGGGACTAGGAGGATTTGTAGTATTAGACAATTATTGTATTGTTTATGAGTATTGTGGAGTGGAGGATGCTTTGTGCACAATATTGACTAAATAAAACAAGTATTTGGACTTTTATCTGGTGTCTGGCATCTGATCCGAGGGTTCAAGGGGATGACAGCACGCCCTATCTGCCACAATACACAGAGAGAGAGAGACAGAGACAGTATATATACAAATAAAGAGAGACGAAATCGAGAAACATCTTTTGCTTAAAAATGCTTTAGAAAACACTGAAAACCCCACTTTGTTAGTGATTGTTTTTTGGTTTCCCTGGGACCTACAAGCTGTTATTTGCTTTCTTACATTTTGTCTTACAATGCTTATAAATGAACCTTTTTTGTGAGTTTGCTTATGTGTCTTTCTTGGTAATGTCTAATTGTCCAAAGGAGACATGAAAGTATGAATGTCATTGTAAAATTTTACCTATCATAATAAACCTAAAGTATATATTATATATATGTTATTCTGTTCTGTATAAACAGTATTGCAAATAGCATAAATACTATTATAACTTTAATATTTTAGTGTAGTATGATCTTATATCATATACGGCTTCTTATTTGTAGTAATACAACTATTTCACAATAAGTTTAAAAACATAAGTATTTAAATATTTTAATTAATAATGTTATAAGTATACAAGTAATACAATCACTGCCATTTTATTGAAAGACAAATAAGAACGGCCTACTAAGCTTAAGGGCACTGATGCATTTTGGATATTAAATCACTGCATTAATGCATAATGATAATTAAATGGAGCCTAGAGATACTGTAAGATGAAAGCGTTGGCGGGATAAAAAAAAAGAATTAATAGACTGAGACTGAGCTCCCTAGCAAGACAAAGAACAAATTAAACAAACTGATTTTGAGAGCCCCAGAGAGGCTACCAATGTTTTATGTTTGTAAACCATGGCATTGAGTACCCTTTTTGTTTATATTTGTTAATCAAAAACTCTGAAGTAAACAGGGACGACTAGGTTGGCACCCCAACATTTCTCCTGTGGACCTGCACAAGCATAGCCCTAATTAGTGGAACAGTTGTATCAGAAGCATGCTCTGTCCCTCTCAAAACAACTTTATAAAATGTTGATAGATAAGACTGATAAGGAACACCACTAAGTTAGAGATGGCAGCTTCTGTGAAATATTAGCAGGGAGGTCTTTGTTTTTTAATGAACAGCTTCAGTAGACTGCACCAAGAGACAGATTGAAATGTGACTGAAGTGAAAAAATAATTGTGGGGAGAGCTGATTCTTTCATGAAAAAACACTTTTCTTCAAATAAAGTAGTCAAAAAAGTTCTCACAAACTCTCAACCACCACTTAATGGTCATTGATACATCTTTCTAAAAGTAAACATGATTATAAAAAAAGACAAAAGATTTATGTTAAAATCTTGGAACTACAACTAATGTAGGCATTACAAAACACAAAGCTTCAAAGTTAAATTGTGTTTTAACAATGAAGCAAATTTTAGCTCATTACAGTTAATACAAATACCAGTATGAATTACAACAGTAATAGGATGTTCCACAGTCATAAGAAGTAAATCTAAATTAACTACGTGAAAATAATAACAACAAGCACATTCACAAGAAGAATACACTATACTTACAGGCTACGCTTGCTTACAACACAATAATGCTAGTTTATAACACAAAACAATACAAATGAATATTCTAAAATTAACATGAAAACAGAGTTGTAGAGGAATTCATTTAAGTGGTTTTAGGATAATCTCTGGATACAGTATTTCCAAAGTAATATATCCCCAGGAGGAGATGTTATTAAATACTAATACTGCTATTAATTAAAACTAAAACATCTGAATAGGGAAAGGTATATTAAAATATTTATTTCCTCTATTGGCTAATCACATTTCCAAAGAAGAAAAATGGCACAATTAGGAGGAAATTTGGTCAGAAATTATCCTGTCAATAAATCTTTACTAAGTGTAGAACAGTATGCTCCCTCACAGCAGATATCTGATACTTTGAAATAAATGAAACTGCCCTCCATGCTAATACACAGACTAATGCACATAGAAACACTCAATAGTCACATCCAGCCAGCGGGTTTCCTCAAAAACAAAATGAAAAAAGATCACACTCAGGCATGCCTGTCCATGTTTACAGTCCTATAGGTCAAGGAGGCAAAAAAAATTTATTTGCATATACAATGAGAATCACCAGAGGCTATGGGAAATTAAATATTTTTTCCATTCATTGTTAAAGAAAACCTACAAGAGACTTGACAAGAAACACAAAATGTACATGCAGGAGCTGCCTAATGCATGCATATTGGAAGGTCTACATTAAAACAATACTTTTTATTAGAAAAATCTGTTTTTTAAACTCTAATCCTTTAAATAAACTAGTATTTTTAATGTCAACTTATAGAAAAAGCAGAGAGATTACTCCTTCCTCTTCAGCATTGGAAAATTTTGGTGTAACTGGAAATAAACATTTTACCAGGGTTCAACATTAAAACACAAATAGAATAACAGTTCATGAAGAAATTCCAATTTATGTTGAATATATTTTGACCAAACTCATTTTGATAAATCACTCATACTCTTTTCTGGTGACATTAAAATACTAACTTCTCAACACCAGTACAAAAACTTTCAATTTGAATTATCAGCTAGTACTGTACAGCATATTATATTTCCAGAGATTTACTCTGACAGAAACTGTGGTAAACATTTGACCTTCTCCAGTCCTCTTCACAAAATGATTTATTTGGAACTCAAATCAAGCATTCTCTCTAACTTCTACTTTGAAAGCTAAAGAAACGGTATCAAGCAAAAAAGTTCTGTCAGGATGGTTTCAAACTGTAGTATTATTTATTTATGTTTTACTGTACTATGAATTTGGCAATTTGTTTGGAATTTAATAGGTGCTCCCATTTGTTTACAGTTGCCGTGACTACCACATGTCACATGATGCTTCTTGCACAGCTTGATAATAAAACATGGCAGTACAGTGTATGCAGTATCCTACCATTGAGATAGGAACTCCTCAGATATGTAATCATATTTATTTTGGCTTTTGACTTTGTTTTTTAATTCCCTGTGAGAGTTTACAAGAGGGTTTTGACCCCCCTTTTCATTTTTGGCCGCTGTGCTTTTTGACTTTACCAGTGCAAGTGTTCCCTGTTACCTGATCACTCTTTGGCTTTGACTCTTTATCTCTAGATCTTTTTTCAAACTTTAATTTTAAAGATAACTTTAAAGATAAGATATTTTTTCAGAACAGGCATAATAGGTATATCTATAATGATGCACAGAATAAATGTAGATTTTGGGAGACATAAAGTATTAAATCTAAATATACAATATATGGTATCAAGGTTATTCATCATTATGGTTAGATGGAAAACAAGGATTTGAACCTGCAAAGACAAGATGGCAAGTTCAGGATCTAAACAATGTTCACTGTGAAGCTCTAACCTATCTGCAATTCAACTTGACCTGCTTTTTTAAATTATAGCCCAGGGATGAGGCATGTTAACTGAGGACATTGATATCTACTGCTTTCAGTCCAACCCTAGTCAATGCTTTCCTGCACTGCTGCCCTCAAAGATGGTGCAGCCATCAACTTTTGCAGTTCCATATAGTGCTCCTTCCAGCCCTTGGTGATATCCTGAGTTGAGGTTAATGTCTCCATAACTTGTCTAAGAAGGTCTGTGTTAGACACATGCAATTCCACTGTATTCCATGACACCTGATTTAATATTCCGTGGGGCTGGATGAAAGTAGGCAGAGAAAGATTAAGATGCAGGACTTGAATAACAAACTATATCTAGATTAGTCTAAAGCGGAGCATTGGCAGAGGTTGGTAAAAATTCATTCACCAAACTTAAAAAGAAAGGAAACTAGTCTCCTTTTATTTGCTTTATCCCATAACTGTCATAATTCATGCACTCCAAGTTTAATACATCATTCCCACACCACTGTTAACAGACAAACTGAGCTGATATTCACAACTAACACATGTGACCAAAAATTATGTTTTATGCTCTGTCCAAAAATTATGTTTTATGTTCTCACTAGTGTATGTTTGGGTATTTTGGCATATACCTAAAAATATATTCTAATAACACCAAGGAAATAGCATTCTTTCTTAAAACATATTCTTGTAAAACTAAAAGTTACTAAAAAAAGTCTGCTAGTATTAGTTTTAGTAATTGACATTAAACTAGCATAAAAGAATGAACATTACCAAATCACATTTTAAAGTAGATCACATTAATTGATATGCCACCATAAGTATGATATTAGAATATTAGCAACCAGAGGATAGAAGTGAAAAAAATGGTAAGGTCTTTACCAGAGAGTCAGTCCATCTTTTAACTAAATGCAAAACGCTAATCACAAAATCAAAGTCAAGAAAACTAGCAAGTGGTCAAAAACTTTCAAGAAAAATCCAACAAAAATATTTTTGTTTGAATTATACACAATCACGATTAAGCAGGAAGTGTACAGTGCTGACTTTTTAATCTGTTACGTTGATCACATTCTGTGCTGTCCTGGTCATCTCTTGGAAATAAAACCATAGCAATCATAAACAATATGGAACACTTAATGACAGCATCCACAATAAATAATCATGGCACAGCGGTAAATACACAACTAAATACATCATTAAATAATACACCCCAAATAATTTTTAAAGCTGTAAAATTGAATTCCCAACATACCAACATCCAAAAAGGAAGTAAATAAGACTCAAACAGATGCAAAGAGGAAAAATAAAAAGAATGATAACAGTAGTAGTAATGTGAAAATATTACAGACAGGCTAACAAAATTAAAACTATCTCTGTGATATTATAAATATACAGTAGTTAAGCCCAAGACTACAAAAAATTGAGCATATTATGGAGCAAGTGTAATAATTGTAGACATACTGTTAAAACACACATGACCAGGAAATGGAGTGCAGTCCCTAAACATCAGGTTTTCATCAGAAAAAGCTAAGTTACGTTACTTCAGTCTAGTACACTGGCAGTGTAAACTCAAGTCAGAGTGAAGATCTGCAACAGCAGACATGAAAAAAAGTTCTTGACAAAAAGATAAAACAACGTTGTTTACTATAAAGTACAGTATGTGATCCAGAAAAATAATCGAAAGAGCAGGCAGATAATCATATACAGTTTATATCAAAAACAAGAGCAAAAGTATGGGACAAGAATTGTAAATCAAAAACCCTTAAAAGGTATGTCAAACTAAAAACACTAAAACATTAGAAGAGTGCAAACAGGTACTTTTACAAAGCCACTAATATGCAATATTGCAATGCCAGTGTCAACAAGAAGCATGAAGGACTCATAGCTCAGCATCAGGCAAATTCTTACACATATATTCTCAAAATGAAGGCAAATTAAAACATATTGCTTTAGCCAGTTTAAAAAAATTTAACTACAGCAAATATGAAGGTTTAGTTGTTAAATATGTACTTCAAACACGAACATATCCTAATTTCTGCCGGTTTGTTTGTGTTTTTTTTAATTATTAAATGTCAAAGTGTGTATGTATGTATGTATGTATGTTCCAGCATCACGTCCGAATGGCTGGAGCGATTTCATGAAACTCCAATAAATCCTTCTCCTATAGTGTCATATAAAGTTGTCTTATTCTTGGTATAAGTTTATCTATATATACAGTATATAAAAGTCAATGTGTGTATGTATGTTCCAGCATTACGTCCGAATGGCTGGAGTGATTTTCATGAAACTTGGTACACATGATTCTCATTGGTTGACTAAAAATACTGTAGGGTGAAATCAACCCTAATCCACCCTCTTCTGGGTGAGGTGGGGGTGATCTTGCCGTTTTGTATACATGTTATCATCCAGTTGACACTCGGAACGACCACCAGGGGACAAACTACAGGTGACCGCCAGCATTCTTTATGTTTGAGCGCCACCGCACCACAGAATAATAAGCAAATAATATGAAAAATAGCACCACTGCTAGCGGAGCTCCACTTCAGACGTCCATCTCTCGCATCGGACGAGACCAAATCCGAAGGATTGGATCTTAAAGTTAGTTCGGGGCACCTAGCTCCAAGGCTATATAGTATATGGAGATTTCTTTAGAGCCCCTAAGAAAGTGCTTTCTTGACCCATGAGGAGAGATGCATGTGTATTGTTTTAACCAAAGGTGCAGTTCAGGGTATCCAGTTCCAAGGCTATATATGGAGATTTCTTTAAAGACACAAAGAAAGTACTGTACTTTCTTGGCCCAATGAGAAGAGATGCATGTGTATGGTTTGAACCAAAGCTTTGGCCTCAGGTGACTGGACAAAGATCCCTTCCAGTTACACAACCAGCGCCTGTTAATATAGCAGGCACAGTATTTTGTCAATCAGAGTGAAAACTGTTCAGCCTGCAGATACAATCTTAACAGGAACGGACCTGGTGAGCCTCTGAAAACCTGACAAATGTTAACTTTGTCCTGAGTGATACTAACATATATATTTAAACCAGCTCTAACTAATCAATAACCAATTATGAAAAAAAAAAATATGCCAGAAAGAAAACACATGATCAGAACTATTGTTCTTCCAATAACATTTACACCAGCAGGTTGTAGAATGCAATAAATATAATCAACAATCAAAACACTGCTGTTAATTAGACTTTAAACTGTTGTGCAGAAATAATTTTTTTGCTGTACGTACATAATTACACTTAGATTTAGCTTGCATTTATATTCAAATTAGCAGAAATACCCAACATTGCCCGGGAGGAAAATAACATTTTATTTAATTGTTTGAGAGAAACATAATTAAAAAAAACACAACTTTAAAAATAAAAATAAATTGACAAACAATAAACTTGGGTTCACTTCCTGGGTCCTCCCTGCGTGGAGTTTGCATGTTCTCCCCGTGTCTGCGTGGGTTTTCTGTGGTGGGCTGGCGCCTCCCCGGGGTTTGTTTCCTGCCTTGCGCCCTGTGTTGGCTGGGATTGGCTCCAGTAGACCCCCATGGCCCTGTATTTAGGATATAGCAGGTTGGATAATGGATGGATGGATAAAGACTCACTAATGTGTTTGTCTCACAGTCTTGTATGTATGTTATTATGTAATTGACGCTCGGAACCGGCCAACTCTATTTAATTTGAAAAACAACAGGGGCGCGATGCTGCTTAAAAATAAAGAATGCTGGCAGTCACCTCCAGTTCGCCCTCGTGTTTTTTTTAATTGTTTGAGAAAAACATAATTAAAAAAAAAAAATGTTAAAAATAAAAATAAATTAAGAAACAATAAAGACTCACTAATGTCCTTGTCTTGCAGTCTTGTATATATGTTATCATCTAGCTGACGCTCGGAACCGGCCAACTTTATTTAATTTGAAAAGCAACAGGGGCACGGTGCTGCTCAAAAATAAAGAATGCTGGCAGCTGCCTGGTATATACTAACTGTGCTGTTAAAAGCACGGGATCCTAGAAAGTATTTAAATTATCAGAACTACGCTGAGCATCACTCTGCTAGAAGGATTCATGTTGCCAAAGCACTCACATTGTTTGTGCATTAGCAGCTAAGTGACTGTCTTTCTTAGGAGGTTTCCTTTTGCTGGTGTGCTGGTCTCGCTTCTGTATCCTCGGAGGTGGAGCCCTCACCCCGACTCTACGTCTCACTTCCATGCTGGACAGACGCACACACTTTCTCGCGTAGAACTCTATTTAATTTCAAAAGCAACAGGGGCGCGGTGGCGCTCAAACATAAAGAATACTGGCAGTCGCCTCTAGTTCGCCCTCTGGTGGTCATTCCTAGTGTCAACTGGATGATAACATGCATACAAGACCGCAAGATCACCCCCCACCCTACCCAGAAGAAGGTGGGTTACAGCTGATTTCACCCTACAGTATTTTTAGTTGACCAATGAGGAACATGTGTACCAAGTTTTATGAAAATCACTCCAGCCGTTCGGACGGGATGCTGGAACATATATACACACATTGACTTTTATATATACAGTATATAGATAAACTTATACCAAGAATATGAAAACTTTATATGACACAATAGGAGAAGGATTTATTGGAGCTACAAGTCACATCACTTTTTTAACATTCAGACACAAAAAACAAAACAAGACAGATTAGAAGGACATGTATAAGATACATGACAGAATGACCCTATGTACAGAGAAAAGCAGAGACAAGGAGGGGCATTTAGAGCCACAGTATTGTTAAATGGACTATTTTTTGTATATATTATTTATATATAATAAATACAATAATAAAATGACCTGCTAACACACTCACTGATTGCCTGTTCACCAAATAGTACAACATCAAAGTGCTGCCTTGTTGAAGTTTATTAAGCTGTTTTCTTAATAAATTTCTTAGTTATGTCACTGCAGTGTTGCAGAGTGTCAGAGCAACAAAGGGCACAAGACAGGAGGAGACTACACTCCAGCACTCTGCACTCTCATGCACATACTTACACTCTCTCCTAACAGGTGAGTCAATGGCCACTGAAATCCTAATAAAACAGGCAAATGTCAACTTTGTCCTACAAGATGCCAGGACATAAATTTGTAATACATGTAAGATGTACTGTAAGTCTTTGCGATGTGGGACAAAAGTAAGTTACTTGGAAAACATGCAGACAGGCAAAGAGGGAACATGCAAATGCCTCTATTGTCAAATAAACCCAGATACCTGAAGTTGTGAAGCAGCACTTTTAATTACTACATCACACTACTACTACATTGTATCCCACCTAGTACAAAATACCACAATAACAGCCGAGTGTCATCTGCCAGCAGTAGAAAGCTATCATGTGCAAGAAGCACACGGAAGCATTTTTGCATAAGAGTCACTACTTTTGCTTACTCAGCGAAGTAATACTACTCTCCTTACAAGTTAAAGAGATATTAATCTCAGTTATAGCCTCAGACAATAATATAGCTATTTACAACAGTTCCTCACATTAAAATACACTGGTATGGAAAAGATGATGTTCAAGTTTAAGTTTACTCTAATATGAGAGTATAGTGAAATTGAAGGGATATTACAGTACCAGTGATACAAAACGTTTCTGAAACATTACTTTCAAAGACTAACCTGAATAGCTGATAGATCTTTCGCCATAATAACTAGAAAGTTGAACAAAAGTTTCTTCATCTCAAAGTCTTCATGGCAAAAGGATATTTTGATGCTGCGTGCAAGGGGATTATGGCTTTTCACTACAATAAAAAATACTTTTATTATTTGACAGCTATCACTCAACATCTGTTAAAATTTGTTATACACCATGTAACATTTTGTGATGAAAGGGTGCAAGAAACTTTAAATCATCAATAATAGCAATAATAATCATAAGAAATAATCAAAAATAAGCTTTTAGAATAATTCTAGACAGAGAAAAGATAGCCTACAAGAAAGATTTAGACAATCTGTATGCTTATTCGGGTAAAAAAAAAAAACGCACTCTGTCAAAAACCATGAATAGCAATTCATTCCAAATTAATTTTTCTTTAGGTAATGGAGAACTACACCAAATGTGTATGAGTACCTCTGTGTACCAGTACGGTCCATCAGAGGCTTACTAGGCCTTGTCTTCATGCATGAGGCAGCAGACATAAAAAATTAAAGGGTAGAAAAAAGAAGAAGAAAAAAAAGAGTAAAAAGTTAGATAGATGCCTCCAGGGCTTTACTAACAGTACATGAGTCACTAGATATTGAAAAAATAAGATGTGAGAGGGTTTAACAAGAGAACAACAATATTAAGATCAAGAAATGGCAGCATACATACTAGCAGCAGTGCTTAATCTGTTCTGAGCAAAGGCAGAGAGAGATGGACAGAACCACACTTCAAAAGAGAGAAATAAGCCATAGTTGCAGTTACATGTCAAGAAGTACTTTTGTTTAAAGGTGTGTGAAGATTATTTCCTAGAGCATGGGAAAGGGCACTATCTCTGATACCATGCTATCAAATGATTGCGCTATTACTAAGGAAGAATCCTGACCAATTAAAGAAGGAAGAGGTAGCTATTCAGTTCAAATTCCTGATGTCATCTAAGCACATTAATCTGTTGTGCATGTGATGATTTTCTGAAAACGGTTCATTTAACAATATTAAAAAAAAAGAAAAAAAGAAAAAAGGGACCTATATTAGCCTTTTAAGAATGAGGCCAGGAATCACAGGCAGTAAACTATAGCCTTCAGTGCATGTCACTAGCTGACAACATATATTCCTATAAGGGATGAATAGAGTTATAATGATGTTTTAAAGCAAACAGTAGAAAAACTTCCTGGGAGTACTGGCCAATAATGGGATTATTTAGGCTCAGGTGTGCATAAACACAGTGGCCATTTTCATCTGTAGTCATTTGATTGCAATTGGAACAAATGCTCATTGGCAAGAAATAGAAGCTAACATCATCAGAGCAAGAATTGAGGCATGAGTACGCATGCCTTCCTTTTGTGTGTCTCATTTTAAAAATAAACACACATCATACTAATAAAATCTATCACTTCTTTGCTATTATAAGTATGGAGAGATGCTAGTTTGAGCTATACTCAGAAGATTTACAGTACATTATATAGCCCAAGTTAACCATGCAACAACTGGATATAGCTAGAATACATTACCTTAAGATATTTTTGTATTAACAATTCCAGTTTTTGCTGAGAACATTTGAACCAATACATATTTTTCTTTGAAAATACTGATAATTTTCCCAAAATATCAATGCCATATATCATTAAAGTAGAAATACTCTGAGTAGTCATACCTTCAGGAAATGTTGCTAAGAAAGAGAGAAGTTTTGCAAATTCACTTTCCTAGAGGAAAAATAAAATTAATATTTAACATTCATTTATCTGATAATGGTAGTAGAAAAATACCACATATATAGTACGTAAAAACTTGCAATTATTGGTGCCTTTGGATTTTGTGCAATTATTGTTGTTATCACAAGTAAATCATTCCTCAGTTGTAGATCATAGCGTCGGAAGCCATGTAAAAGTTGATGTAAAAATACCTCCTTTAGTGTTCTAAAAGAAAAAATAGAAAAAGTTTCATTGCAAGCAGAGTACATATTAAAATTAATATTACCTTAAAGGCCTTACAAGATACTGTATATTTTTAAAATTGTTGAAAGAAATGTCATACTACTTTGAAAACATAATTAGTGTGAGAGTAACACCATCTAGTGGTTATAAAAAGAAATGATCTTTAAATGGTTCTGTGATATACACATTGCAAAAATGATTGTTACATTTGCAATAAAAGATTGTTTTTTTCCCTTTAACTGAATATATTTTATGTTTTTTTATTTACCACAGAACAAATTATAAGTTGGATTAAATAATTTTAAATTTATTTATAATCTTCAGAGTGATGCTTATTACAAAACATTACACATCTGATCAGTCATTCATTACGTCATAAGGACAAGATGGCCAAACTCTGTTTTTATTTCCTTCTATTTGGTATTGTAATATGTTAATAAATGACACATTGCTTTTATTTTTTCTATACTTTGTCTTTAATCTTGACTGAAAAAAACTGAAAAAAATAATAAAAGGGTATGAAGAGTGAGGTAGATTGTTATTTTCTTAATCAAGTAATTCTTAATTGAGTCACTCCTCAATAATTAGAACAACTGCAGTAAAAGCAACACATAGTTTGGTCAGTAAGTGGCATATAACCAAAAGAGTGGAGCTTTTGTGTGTGTTGAGAAAACACCCACATGTTTCTTAGTGCTGGAGACAGTGAATCCCTATATAGAAAATAAACAGTGGATATAAAAAGTCTAAAAAATGGCAGCTTTTGTGTAATAAAACATGAAAACAAGATAAATCCTGTCAGAACTTACTCCACCTTTATTGAAAAATTCCAATCTATACAAAGAACATGAAAACAAATCAGAAACTATTTAGTGAAAGAAGGAAAAAAATCATACAAAAACCTGGTGGCATTAGTGTGCACACCCTTTAATAATCAAGGATGTGGCTGCATTCAGAATCAACCAATTACAATAAGTAGTTAGTATAACCTTACATCAATTAAAGTGGCTCTGACTAAGCTCAGATAAAGTTTGGCTCTTCCTGTAGCATTATTCTGATATCCTCTTGGTTGTAACATACACCAAAAGCCATGGTCCACAAAAAACCTTTACAACATGAACAGTATCTCTTCACTGAAATGTATCAATCAGGACAAGGATACAAAAAAGTATCCAAAGCATTAAACATCCCATGGAGCACAGTGAATACAGTCATCAACAAGTGGAGAAAATATGGCTCAACAGTGACTCTACCAAGATCAGGATGTCCCACCAAAACTGATTAGAAGACAAGGAGAAAACTGATCAGGGAGGCCACCAAGAGGCCTACAGCAACATTAAAGGACCTGAAGGATTTTATGGCAAATACTGGTTGTTTCCTACATGTGACACCAATCAGTGGTATTCTTCATATGTCTGGGTTGTGGGGAGGGTAGCAAGACAAAAGCATTTTCTCAAAAAGAAAACATCCAAACCCGGCTAAACTTTGCAAAAAGGTATACCCAGTCTCCCACAACCATGTGAGAAAATGTATTATGGTCTGATGACACCAAGGTTGAACTATCTGGCCCTAATTCCAAAAGGTATGTCTGGTGTAAAAATAACACCACAAATCATCAAAAGAACACCATACCCACAGTGAAGCATGGTGGAGGCAGCACTATGCTTTGGTGCTGCTTTTCTTCAGCTGGAACTGGGGCTTTAATCAAGTTCATGAATAGCTCCAAATATCAGTCTATTTTGGCACAAAACCTTCAAGCATCTGCTATGAAAATATAGAGGAACTTCACCAATCAACAAAGCATCAAAAATCAACAAAGCAACAAAAATCAACAAAGCATTGGCATCATCAAAGGAGGTTCAACGTTCTGGAATGGCCTACCCAGAGCCCAGACTTTAATTCAATAGAAATCTGTGCATAGGTGATGCCCTTGTAATTTGACAGATCTTGACTATTTTTGCAAGCAGGAGTGAGCAAAAATCATCAAGCACAGATGTGCCAAAAAGATAGACTCCTATCTAAAATGACTGAGTGCTGTAATAAAATCAAAAGGTGCTTCAATTATTAGTTTAGGGCGTGTGCACACTAATTCAACCAGGTTTTTGTATGGTTTTTTCACCCTTTTTTCACTAAGTTTACGAACTGTTTTCACCTTCTTTGTATTGATTAAAATTTTGCAATAGAATATATTCTAACAGGATTCTTCTTGGTGTCATATTTTTAAAACAAAAGCCCTGCCATTTTGACGGGGGTATGTAGACTTTTTATATCCACTGTTTATACAAAATATTACAAAGCCGTAGCTGCGTCCTTTGTGGAATATTGTGGAGTGACTGGGAATTGCCACCACTTGTGACTTTGTCTGGAAAGGATATACATATATGTATGTGTGCGTGTTCATCTTCAAGGGCGGGAATAGATAAACCCAATAATGCTCCCAGTAAGTCTCACAAACTTCATGATAAAACAGTGTAAATAGAACCTCAAATTTAGTGGTCTTAGACCATCTTCCTAATGACTAAAACTTTTTATAGAGTAATGCTCAACACCTACTGTAAAAATGCAAACCTAGCATAGTGCTGTAGAATATAAAAACTTATTTTCGTTGTGCCTTGGTTAGAGGAAGAAATTATTTTATTTTAAAGATATTTGGTCTGATATATCAAAACTGTGTTTACAAATAAAATACTTGAAACACGGTGATTAGTGGTTTTAACTATAATGTCCATAAAAAACAAATGAATAATATTGTTTATTTCACTCATCATTTACTAATATTAATTGGTGCATATTAGAAAGAGTATTTGACAAATTTATTAAATTAAAAATGCTTCAGTTACCTTCAATAAAATTAACTATTATATATTACAAGTTTTTTTTATTTGTTAGGGAAGCCCCGAAATGCAATATATATTTTATCTTCATAACTTTGAATAGGAAAAGGAGGTAAAGAAAAATCAATGGATAACCAATGCATTTCAGCGTTATGCTGAGAATAATGAACTGCAGTTCTAATGTTTGCATGTGGAGTACCTACCTTATGCAATCAAGATTGCTAAGCTGTAAAGTGATCTCCTCCCTATATCCTTTTTCTAACAAGTTCCATAAGATTTCAGAAGAACGAAATAGGAGCTGGCCAGATGGATCATGTTCATTCAGTCTCAAGCAAATTTTACTTGCTCCTTCAGCTTTTAGAATTAGATTGCAGTTAATTTCTGAGTAAAATAAAAACAAATACATTATTCTGTGCATCTAAGACACTACAGAGAAGGAAAGCAGAGCAAAAGGCAACCAGCATGTCAAGGTTATCAGGTGAGAGAAAGTGAGGCCCTGGAAGAACAGTGACAGCAGAGGGTTCCCACTAAGCAATATTAGTAAGACAACTGCAGCCTTTAATGTGTATCGGGCAGCTGAAAATCAGCCTTCAAAGCATGGCCTTTTAAAAGATGGACGTGCTCAGAAGGGAAATGTTTCAAAGAAATGCTAGTGCAAAAGTGCCCTCTACTGTTTGAAATTAAAATACTGACAAATAAAAAAAAAATAAATCTGTAGATATGTTCTTGATTTCAAAAGTGATTCTGAGACTACTGGAAAGTTAATTTCCAATAATACAGATCCTAAGTGCTACAAGACAGCTGAGTCAATTGTGATATGCCATCCTGTCCAATAGTTATAATAATATAGTTAATCAAAGACTGAGGGGTAAAGCAAGGACATACTGGAGGGATTTTATCTCTTGGTTGGAATTGGAATGGCTACGAATTCCCCTGGAGTGGATGGAAAAAGTTGCCAAGTTCAAGGCAGGCTAGACTTCCAAACATAGTTTGTTGCTAACACAAGCCTCATCAAAATAAGGAAAATGAAAATGATTTAAGATGACGATGATGAAAATACTTAATCTATCAACCCATTTCTTGAACCATCTTAATACAAGTTCATGATCTCAAAATGCCCAGGCCTAACCAAGCAACACTGAACACAATGTTGGAACTAATCTTGGATAGGATCCCACTCCATCATACTCCTGCTCATACCTATACTTTCTCATACAGGACCAATTCAGAGTTGACAAACTAGCACCTTCTATTATTTTTTATGTTTTGGCAATTTATAAATTAACTCTTGTCCCACAGATATATAATCTGAATATCTGAATTTTTATTTTATTGTTCTGGATAAGAGTCTTGATAAAAAGCCTTATGTGAAATGCGTCTGTGAGTGCAATAAATTCAAGTTTTATTTTTAACAAACAAATCCACTGCCATCTGTAGTGAAACACCTGTACACAAAGCACTTTTTTCTTTATAGTTTGTTGAATTAAATAAAGGTTTTTCTTAGAATACTGATTATACTTTGATAGTGACTCATTTGTGTTACCAGTGGATGTCACCGCCTTGTTTGGTCACCGTCCATTTGTCCCACTAAACGATTTGCCTGTTCTCTATATTTTGTCCAAGGTGTTATAATTAATTGTTCGAATTGTTTTTTCATTAGTTATTGAAATACTTATTCATAGAATAATTTTTTTCTTTAAAACTGTCCTTTTACTTTGTTTATAAGTTAAAAAAATATTTTCATAAACTAAAATATTACTTTTGAGATTCATTTTTCCTTATAGTATATTCTACAAACCTCTCTTCCGTTTCTGGAAACCGGGGTTGCTAAAGAAAAACTTTGTGGTGAGAAGGTGTAAATTCCACACAGACTGAAGCTAGGACAGGATTTTAATAATTCTCTCTAGAGAATCGGGCAACATTACTACCCGCTGCTCCACCATAAGGCCATAATATTTACAGTCATTGTAAAAGGTGTGTCAATTTCAAACATATATAGTGAATACAGCATTGATTTTATGAACACTGAATATTAATAAACAAGGTTTGTAAATATATTTTCATAGTAAAATCATTTTTTCCATTCTGCCCAGAAAACAAGCTTTCCTTCAAATATAGAAAAATGTATTGTGTTTTGTACTTGCCAGAAGAACCAGAAAGCGTCTGCAAAGCATGGAGCACGTGCAGCTTCACCTCCAGCTGAGTTTCGAGCAATGCTAGGGACAACACAAGAGTTTCTGCCAAGCCACTTCTTTCTACCATCTGCAGCCTGTAACTGTTGCTAGCTGGAATGAAACCTACAGAAAACAAAACATGTAAGTTCAACAATTAAATTACTAATATGTCCTAATATAATTCTAAAAGAATAGAGCAAAATAAGTAAAAGGTGACTTTTATCACTGTCTGTTCTACAATGTAATAACATTTAACAACTGGAATACCTTCAACTTGCTGTTTTGGAGTCTTTGGATTATAAAATGCAATAATGGTATCACATATTTGCAGTCTCACTTGATCACTGGGCACTCTCATCAAATAACCTGAATGAATCAGAACAGTAAAAAAAATAACAATGTCACACTGTCTACTGGATATAACTTGAGGTTTTCCATAAAAGATGTTTACAAAACTCATACCCAATTGGGAGATTGATTCAGTTACGATCTGTGCATAATTCATTTCATCTGATGATTTTTCCTTTAGAAAAGGCAGTCTGACAAAAGAATAATCAAAGACAGTGTAAAAACGCTTTTCATGCATTTCTCACATTACACTGCTTACCAAATACACATTTGTACAATAAAAAAATGCCAATGTTCTCCAGACTCCTATACACAAAGACTAAAATATAGCTGCTCATCCATACATTATAAAGCCATCTTAATCCAGTTTAGGGCCAGCATCATTTGCACGGCAAAAGCCGGCCCTGCAAGGAGTTCTAGTTTACTACTGAACACAATCAAATAAATAAATGTGCAGTGTAATTTATGGTGACCAAAAAACATAACAAGCATTGTCTTTGTGGGACAAAAGCCAGAGTACCTCGGGAGATAAGAGAAAATGGTCCTCTGACACTGAGGGGATTTACAAATGCCACACAGACAAGTGCCTGCCCACATTAGGATTTGACCCCAAGACTCTTACATCTTGAGGCTACTTCGCTAATTACTTCACCACTATGACACCCAAACATATAGTACAGCAATGCCACATTCAAACAGTTTAAAATCATTATCTTACTTACCCACATAATTTAATAATTTCATAGACTGGATTAATATAGTCAGGGTGCTCCTTTATTTTTTCTGCACAGAGGTTTAGAATTCTAAACATCTGTACTACATCCTTCAATGGCTATTTCATGCTGATTAAGGAATAAAGGGGTCTGAATGTAAAATAGTGATTTAGATATTAGTCATTTAAGTTTGTTTTCACTGTCACATAAACCCAACAAAAATTGTTTTAAAATGCAACAGAATGATAAGCTTATGGTTCAAAACAGCACATTACGCAGACCAAAATAAAAAAAAATTACAATCTGCATTATTTCTTATTGGTCCATGCAAACAATGAACAAAAGGCGGTGTACTTGAGCTATCTCCCTAACTCTGAATAATGTGAAGAAGGATAAAATAATAACAAAATAATAACAACAAAAGATTTTTTTAGCAAAGTACGGGAAACAACAATTAAAGTATAAGATAACTGAAAGAACACAACACACAACTGAAGTAACTCTTAACATTCGTAATATGGTTCTAGTTTCACCAACTATTTGGAGTTTGGCTTCTCTACTAGCCCATGAACCAAAACACTTGATTTTACCTCTTGTCTCTATATCTCTCTGCTCCCATCCCAAATTCATCTCTTCTCTAGCCTTGAAACCATATCAAGGGTTGAGGTCACCTTGGAATTCCAGTTGAAATCAGTCTATTGCCAGCTCTATTTGCCATTGGTGTTCACGCATCCCTATACTACTAGATATCTTTAAAGGATACCCACTTTCCACTAAAGAGCCATGCAACCTTGTCTAAGACTCGGATAACTCTTCTCTAGTGATATGGAAGCATCAATTGAATGCTTTATTTACTTCTAATCTTCAGTAGTTAAATCACTGTTGGGTTTCAGCTTACATGCAAAAACAGGCTGCTTCTTTTGGGGAAGCAGGAATTATGTCTTCTTGTGCTCATCACACCTTACTAATTTTTCCTTGGAGCTTTACATAGAAAAATTTACATTCAAAAGCAATGCACTTTATTCTTACCTAAAATTTCTAAATATATCCTTCACCATCATTTTTGAGTTTAAAAACAGAATGGTGAAAGCATGCACCATTGTAGGACAACATACTGATTGACACTGCTACTTGTTGGATCCCACAAGCATTCTGAAGTCAAATCCTGCACCTGATTAACCTCTGTATGGAGTTTGGATGCTCTCCCCACTCAGTGTGGGTTTCTTCCAAATGCCTAAACAGGTGATGGTTAGTTGAATGGGCAATTTCAAATTGTCCGCATGTGGTGGAGTGTACTAGTGAGCTGTATAATGGGCTATGTCTAGTGCGACTAGGAGAGGTTTCAGCCCCTGAACTGGATTAAGTGCGTTTGAGATCATCATGTATCGTCTCCAAATGCATCCAGTTTGGCACCATTTTGAATCTTCTTCTGTCCTAATCAGGCTGATGTATGAAAAACATAGCAATGAGTTTTCTGTACGTCCAGTCTTGTCTGTATTTCTTTTCCTTGTCAGATTTCAGTTTTGAGTTTGCCTCGTTTGTTACCAAGATTCTAGCAGGTATGATCCTTATTTGCTATATTGAATTGGCTGAATTCCTACACTTTGATGGGTGGAATAACTTGCTGGTCTACAAAGCCTTTTATCTGGTCATCTGTGAACTGTTACATATAAATAAAATGTTGTTTTTGTATTGGTAGCCATTTGAGCATTATTCTTTCCAAAGACAGATTTAAAATACTCTGTGCATATAAACCCTAATGCTTTTGGTTGCTTCTTTAATTTCTCTAATTAATCATATTCAGTATCCTGGATTCTTCTGTAACTTTTTAAACAGCACCTTATCATACTATCTGCTTGTACCCCATCAGCGTTTAACCCCTTAAATGTGGTTTCCATCTTTGCCTCTAGTAGAAGTTGCTCTTTGCCTTCACTTTTGCGCTTTCTTTCTCCTTTTTCTAGCACATATTCTTCAGTTAAGGTTTACCTTACCTTACAGATATAAGTTGTATTCCATCCATCTCCTATCTTCACTAACATCCAGATTTCTGGATAATATTTGATTTTTTATCTTTTGTGTACCTGCACTTTTGAGCCATGTTAGTATTTTACATTAGTTCATTTACAGTATGATATATGACATCTACTTTTGACTCACGCTACCATAAAAATCTATAAAAACATCCATTCTTCTAAACAATCTGTTGACCCAAAGTATTCTTTCCTGCTTTCTATAAAGTTTAACTTCTGTGTTCTGTTTCTCTTTCTTTTCCTGAACCTTGTCTATGGTCTCTGTGATGTCTTTTAAGACTCAGAAATGCTCCATCCAGCATTCTATTTCTCAGACCTTTCTATGCTGTACTTGCATTACTCCTGTTGTCTACTCTAAATTATATTGTAAAAGTTGTCTCCTGAATCACTTTCAAATTCTCCAAATATATGATTATCTTTAGAAGACCTTCTGTAAGTGCACAATGGCTAAACCACTTGTGACACTGATTTTGAAGGTATTTGCTGGGTTACCTCAAATCACAGCAGAATAAGGGAACACAGATGTATTGATATGTACTTCTTTAGTTTTACCCCTGGCTGTCTAGCCAGTAATCAAGGACAATGTGAAAAGGCAGGTAATGAGGTTGAAGCAAAGATCCAAATACATAAACGATAAACAACAGGCTTTAAACAAGTGGTTTAAATAGCTCTAAGAGGCTCTAATGATACAGGACTACCACTGCTTTCAAAACAATGGCAAGGACAGACCATGGCAAGAATAAGAGAATGTGAAAGAGTGCAGTTCTTTCTGTGGAATGAAATGTTTCTTTTATCCACTAATTCAAACTCGATTTTTATTTCTTCTCTGTGTATAATGGACACAAGCACACATGCTTCATAACACTGTAATATACTGAATTTTAGCATTATCATCATCAACAGCTCAATGGTCATTTTTTGGATTTAATCAGGTTGGCCAGATGCTCCACAAATCATTTTCCTCCACTCTAAGAGGCTGTAGATATTTTTAGGTGAAACATATTCAGTTTATGTTAATTTTTGTATATTATAATTTGTTAAAATATTTTAATGCTTCATGTGGTTAAAGCTGCTTGCACATTCCTCATTCTTATTGCTACTGAGCTCCAGATATGACCGTTATGAAATTCTTTTTGCAAAAGTGTCATAATATTTTCTCATAGGATAAATGTGCCACTTATAACTTCCTTATGTATCTTATTCACTGTCTTTCAAAACTTAACCAATTAAAACAGGGAAATTTGTGGGTCACAGCAAGCCAAGGCTAATTCTGGCTATTTTTGAGTGAAAAGCAGAAAAGAAGTCTGAAGGACCCTCCAACTTTTCATAAGATAACGTGTCCAAATTCACCCTTCTTTATACCTGAGCTAGGTAGAGCTGATAGTCCCGAATATGAATGCCTTTAGAACAAAAACAGGAAATCAGAGTAGCCAGAAAATATTAAAGTGAAGTTAGGAAACTACGCTCAGGAAGAGAAAAGGATGGCAATCGACCCATTAGATCCACAGTTGTGCTGGGACCATAGCACTAACTACTGCACCGCTGTGCCATCCTGCTCTTAAATATGACACACAAAGATTTGTGGTATAGTTAGAGAAAAGCCAAGCAAAATGACACCTTTTATTGGCTAACTAAAAAGATTACAATATGCAAGCTTTTGAGGCAACTCAGGCCCCTTCTTCAGGCAAGATGGTAAATTTAGGTTAAACAAAATGATGAATACAAAAGAAAGAACCAGACCATAAAGGATACAATGCCATTTTGGTACTTTTTCACAACTTTTTTCAGAACAACTAGGTGCCGCTCCTTTAAATTGCACTGGAAACAAAAAGTAAAAAGCAAAAACTTGTTAAATATGTTAGTCTTTGAGGGTTCATTACTGTAATATCTAGATAAGCTATCTCACTCCTCAGCACTTTTCACAGAAGTACCAGTTTCTAAATGATTCTAAAAAGAAAATTTTATTTTAACTTTTCAACAATTTCAATATATACTTATTTGATTTTAGATTTAAAATGCAATTTTATTGAATCTAAAAATTAAAAGGTTATTTCAAGTTTAGTTAAGTGCATTAAAATCCTAACTTCCAAATAAAGAATCCCAGAAAGGTATATTTAGAAACCTTTTTTAAAATAAATAATCAGCACATAATACTGAGGATGTTTTCTTGTTTTTTATATAAACACAATTTATTTGTGTATCATTCAGATACACTATGTGACAGCAGATGCAATGTATTTTATTTAAAAAATGGACAGATAAATGAACAAACACCAGTAAATTCTACATTTATCTTCAAATGAACCATTATAATGAAGCTAAATTTTAAAATATAAAACCAATCTCTCTAAATTATACAGGATCTTAAATAAATCTCTTACATACCGAAAAGGGATCTTCTATCAGATTCACTACATTGTTAAGTTCTAAAGACCTCAAAGGAACACCCTGTGGTAAGCAGAGAATAAAATCATTAGTCTTCAATTTGGAAATGTTATATTTTTAATATTATTCATGTTTGCTCATATTGCACTATATAATATTGAACTGCTACATCTTTTTAAAGGCAAAACATTTTGTTCAAACACATTTTCTAAACCAGATAATCCCGATCATGTCATTGTATTAACACTAAAAGTGGGAAAAATAACAAAAAAAATCAAACAAAAAGTAAAAGGTGTTGAGTTTGTTTAAAAAAATCAAATAATTAAAAACAGAGAAATGGGAGGTTTAGAAGCACTTTCTTAAAATTTCAGAATATTACACAATTTGTAGTGAACCGATTTGTTTTTGCCAAATAAGAGTTACCGTATTATAATTTTGCTAATAAAACAGCCAAGATTAAATTGGTCAGTAAACCATTTTTCTGCTTTCTAACTCGCTTTCCCAGCTCAGGGTTCACAAGAACTTCACCATAGCCTCAGTATAACCAGGTGGTTCCTGCCCTAGACAGGACATCACTTAATCTCATAGCGGCACACACACACATATAAACACTCACATTAATCAGTCTACATACGCCAATAAACCTAACGTTCCATTTCTTTGGGACACTGAAGGAAAACCTGAATATCTAAAAGAAAATAAAAACTGAAAAGGCACAGACTGTGTGCAGATTCCACACAGGCAGTGAAAAGGCATGGGGTGTGAACTCAGGTGCTGTGTAGCGACAAGGCTAACCAATGTACAACTGTATGACTCCTAATCAGTAAGCTATTTGGAAATATATATAACTCAAAAAATAATTTAAGTGGGATAAATCCAGCCATCCATTATCCAACCCGCTATATCCTAACACAGGGTCACGGGGGTCTGCTGGAGCCAATCCCAACCAACACAGGGCGCAAGGCAGGAACAAATCCCGGGCAGGGCGCCAGCCCACTGTAGGACACACACACACACCAAGCACACACTAGGGACCATTTAGGATCACCAATGCACCTAACCTGCATGTCTTTGGACTGTGGGAGGAAACCGAAGCACCTGGAGGAAACCCACGCAGACACGGGGAGAACATGCAAACTCCACGCATGGGAGGACCCGTGAAGCGAACCCAGGTCTTCTAACTGCGAGGCAGCAACGCTACCACTGTGCCGCCCAGTGGGATAAATACCTTATTTAGTTAGTAATGTAAGAAAAATTTAATTGTAAAATCTGAGTAGCATATAAGAGTGGTAAAGGATTTTAAACTCCTGAATATGCATTTAACCACTAAATTCATGTTCAGCTATGATTTCTAACTTCATTAGGTCTCTTGTAAAGTATCAAAAAGGCAAGGGTGGCTGCAGGCTGTTAATAATAAGACAGGATTGTTTGTTCCTGCTATCATTTTGTCATGTGATTTCATTTTCTAATCTGCTTAATCCAGATCAGTGTCATAGGGCATGGCTGGAGCCCATCCTAGCTATCATAGGGTGCATGGCAGGAGCAAACCCTGGACTGGGCACCAGTCTATCACAGGGTAAACACACACACACCAGGGCCAATTCAGCATCGCCAGTCCACGCACACACTGGGAGAGCATGCAAACTCCACACAGGGAGGACCCGGGACACAAACTCAGGTGCTCTTACTGAGAAGCAGCACCGCCCTATATCATGTTGCCACACCTTTTTCTTCATTCTAAACGCAAAACCAAAATTTTCAATCCCTCATAGCCATTGCTCATCTTATGACTCCAAAATATATTTGTACATGTTTACCTCAAGCAACTACTACATAATAAACAGTATACTGACATGCACGTTACCTGTTCAAAATATTGTTATAATTAACGGGAGGGGGGAAATGAACAAAATAGGAGATCAGAAATTATTTGAAATGAAACTAATACATAAAAAATAAAGGGCTAAAAATTCAAAGTTGCAGCAAAACGTCAAGAAACTGCACTATATTCTTCTTTCTTTTTTTAAAAAAAAAAGCCGTGCAAAGTAGAACAAATGAGGCAATATAATTAATGACAATGACATAAGTACGACCTGCATTATTATTTACAAAGTGACGCTTTTTAAGTTTGTCACTTGTTATTAGATTTCAGAAGAGCGCGCGAAATGCAGTGATTAACACACGTAAAACGCAAACAATTGATTTAAAGATTGTATTTTTTATATAGCTCTTGTTGTTTATACACTTAAATATACCTTGAAAAATGATAAACATCCAAAACTAAAGGCACTTCAGTCGCAGCAAACTCACCTCGCGTATCCCTAAATCACTGTCGGTAATAAGGTGCTTTAGAACTGGGGGCGGCTGTTTTCCGCTTTCTGGAACTGTATTCTTGGATTTCAACACCACAGCAGACATTTAGAAATCGTAAATATCACGCGATGACTGCGCGAACGTCCTTTATTATCTAGATGTCAGACCTTAATATTCAGTTCTCAGGCAGGGGGACACTTAGAGTTGTTGTCTGGTCTGAATGATAAAATTTCTGCAGAAGTCGCACCTCGCTTAAGCAGGCTCAGCTCTCGGTTGCCAACACAAGCATCATGCGTTGCTATGGAGAGAAGACTCCTGGGATTACAGAGAGAGTCTACGGCATCTCCAAAGTGACAAACTAGTTGGAGTGATGGGAAGCAAAATATGCGGACGTTCCATCTGCTGCTTGCTTCGTACCTTAAATACTGTGATAAGAATTCCGAAACGTGTGCCAACTAATTATAAAAACCGTCTAAAGAACGGTCTCGTTGTACAAACAATCTACTTGTTTTACTAGATACACCTACAAAAGAACATGTAGTATCTATCTAAGCAGGTCTATTCAACTAGCACATGCTAAAGCACCTTCGCACAAAGCAGTAGTGGCATTCTCTAGTATAAACACCTTTTGAACATGACTAAACTGTCGTACTTGTAGGGTTTGCAGTGCTAATTCTGTTAGTGACTTTTTCCTACATAACACAAAAAAGTCTATTTAAGGTAGTCGTATTTAGTGGAGACTATTGATGATATTCTAATGTGTTGTCTTTGTTACTTTGGTCTTCCATCCATCCATTATCCAACCCGCTATATCCTATCAGCCTTAAATATGAAGCCTGTTACGAATCTAAATAAATACAGGTTCTTCCTGGAAAATTCATGTGGATCGGTCTTTTGAGAACCAGAAATGGTAATCCTATATGGCATGGCTCTGATGAACTACTCGGGCTCCTTTAATTTTAGGAGTGCACTTCACACATTCGACCCGGGCGTACTTCAGTTTTCCTCACATTTCAAACACTTGATGAGGTTAATCGGCGATTTCAAATATTCCGAGTATGTTCGTGTTCACAGATGGTTCCTGTTTTGCGTCCCTGCTGCCAGGATGGACTCTGCCAAAGCAACCTCTGACCACCTCAGTTACGCTAAGTGGGTCTGTAATGTCACGTTTATGCGCGATTATATGCGCTGGAAGCTGTCGGGATTGTTCTCAGTTCTTTTCTCTCCAGGGGCTAAAACAGTCCGGTTTTTAAAAGGGGCATAAGGAAAGATTAAGTATTTTTCAGTATAACCTTAGAATGTAAGTGGGATTGGCGTAATTTAGAGTCTTCCTGTTTATTATTTATTTGGAGTAACAAGTCCTTAAACATATTTCGGACAACTTATTCACGTCTTTTAAATCATACAGTTCAAAGTAGTGATATGCACATGAGCTTTTCACTAAGGAGAACGCTGTTGATGAATTTTCGGAATCCAAACATGGTCAAAAATAAATGCACAATACAATAGTAAAATGCACATCTAGTCCAGCAGGGGCCAGTGGCGGTCGTGACTAGTATAGAGTTAGTTACAAGGACAAGAAATCAGCTATTACAGTTGCAGAAGTACAACTTTGGCGTTTAGTATCCGAACGGTCGGTTTTTATTTCATAGCTGTCACAAACCTTTAAAAAGTAACAATGACTTGCCTGCTGTCGTTTACAAAATTAAATAAAATTGTAACGAAAATTAAACGATCAAAGAAAAATGTTTGAAAGGACACAAATCAATTTGGCATGATGATTCAACTATAAGGTAATACGACATAACAAGAGCTTAGATTTCGGGCCCCTTTTTGAAAATCTTTAAAGTGACGAATTGCAATAAAACGCATGTATTGCTTATTTTTAATCGGGGCTTCATCAGTCTGGCAAAGCACGCCGAACAGGTAAAAGCTGTGATATCACTTCATGCAAAAACTGTCTAAACCAGATCAAATTCATCCTTAACTCGGGATCTGTTTGTTTTTGCCTATTGTAAATGGCATTCTTGGCATAGCTTCGTGTGAACATCACAGATGCCTGGCTGCAGAAGTGGCTTGACAGTATTCTCGTGAAGATTCCGATGGACTCCAGGTCCAGACCTGCAGATTTGAGAAGGGTCCAGCTGTGGTCTTCTGTGATTCAGCAGATTTTTATGTCACATGGTTTGAATAGGAGCTCTGTTTTGTGGAGTTCCGCTTGACAACAAATCAGATTGCAGCTTTATGACACATGGTTAGATAGCGGCGCGCCGCTGGGCAGCCGATGAGATTGCGGCTTTTGTCACACCATTTAGGGGGATACTTGCTCCTCGTAAATTCTCAAATTCTGTCTAGAACGTATATATATTTTTAGGTTTGGGACTAGAGAAGCAGGAGAAAAAATATTCTTCCTGGAGAAGCATTCTGATTAGAAATATATTTTCTAGGTATTATTATAATGTGAAGGCAACTAAATGTTATTAAGCTAACTTGATTGTTTGCAATTTAATAACGCTAAATACTATACAGTTCTCGTTTATTCTTTTATAATATGGATTCAATTAAATAAAATTCCCTTTTCAATATAATTTAATTTCTGCCTTACGTCCTTACATTTAATCTTATATGAACTTTATTTTTTTTAATAAACTGGTGCATTGCAAACTGCACAGTTAAAGGTAACAGAAGTATTATTATCAGTTTTATCAAAGTTCAACATGATGTTCAGTCATACTTGTGCATTTTATTTTCAGATGTACAATTCTGTCATCAAAATTGGACAAACACCAACTGGGACTTGGTGCACAAAATGCTGCAGTTTTTACCATTGTCCATTGTGTCCTGTGGGCAAGTATACTCCAGGAAACTTTTCACGGGCACAACTACATTTGGGTATTTTTGAGGGGATTGAAAAGCAGTATTAAACACAAATAAGTAAAAGTTATTTGACCTTAATTCAGAATATATGTTAACTTCTGTGGTACTGTTATTTTTGTTTTCCAGTTTTTCAAATGTGTTTATGCAGTTTAGATTGCACAAAGACAAGAACATCAATGTTTTAAAAGAACACAACTATGACAAGCGTGACAAGTTGCAGGTCAGTGTAATACCACTGTATCAATTACCATGCAACTGTTTTGTGAGCAGGTCTTTCTGGAAGTTGTATTACTAAATTTTATGAAGTTAAAAAAATATAAACTGCTCAAAGAAATTAAAGGAACACTTTGAAAACACATCTAATCACAATGAGAAAAAAATCATGCTGGATATGTGTAATGATACGGACTGGGTAATGTTTTAGGAACAAAAGGATGCCACATTTTTTGATGGAAATGAAAATGATCAACTTGTGGAAAAATGTGAAAAAATGATGCAGCAGGCTAGTCCATTTTGCTGAAATTTCATTGCAGCAACTCAAAATCATACAAGCATGTGGGGGCTATACAAGCTCCTGAATATGCATGCCTGACAATCTTGCTGACATGCTCCTAATGAGACAACGGATGGTGTCCTGGGGGAGCTCCTCCCAGATCTGGACCAGGGTATCACTGAGCTCCTGTACAGTCTGAGGTTTAACCTGGTGGCGTCGGATGGACTGAAACATAATGTCCCAGAGGTGTTCCATTGGATTGAGGTCAGGCTAGTGAGTGTGGGGGACAGTCAATGGTATCAATTCCTTCATCCTCCAGAAACTGCCTGCATACACTCACCACATGAGGTCTAGCATTGTCGTGCACCAGGAGTAACCCAGAACCCACTGCACCAGCATGGGGTCTGACAATGGTTCCAAGGATTTCATCCTGATACCTAATGGCAGTCAAGGTGCTGTTGTGTAGCCTGTAGAGGTCTGTGTGTCCCTCCATGGATATGCCTCCCCAGACCATCACTGACCCACCACCAAACCAGTCATGCTAAACAATGTTACAGGTAGCTTAACGTTCTCCATGGTTTCTCCATACCCTTTCACATCTGTCATATGTGCTCAGTGTGAACCTGCTCTCATCTGTGAAAAACACAGGGCATCAGTGGTGGACCTGCCTTCTGGTATTCTATGGCAAATGCCAATCGAGCTCTACGGTGCCAGGAAGTGAGCACAGGGCCCACTAGAGGATGTCGGGCCCTCAGGCCACCCTCATGAAATCTGTTTCTGATTGTTTGGTCAGAAACATTCACACAACTGGCCTGCTGGAGGTCATTTTGTACGGCTCTGTCAGTGCTCATCCTGTTCCTCCCTGCCCAAAGGAGCAGATACCAGTCGTACTGATGGGTTAAGGACCTTCTACAGCCCTGTCCAGCTTTCCTGCAGTAAATGCCTGTCTCCTGGAATCTCCTCCATGCCCATGAGACTGTGCTGGGAGACACAGCAGACCTTCAGGCAATGACATATATTGATGTGCCTGCCATCCTGGAGAAGTTGGACTAGCTGTGCAACCTCTGTATGGTCCAGGTAACGCCTCATGCTACCAGTTGTGACACTGACCGTAGCCAAATGCAAAACTAGTGAAAAAATTCAGAATAGCTGAGGAGGGAAAAATGTCAGTGGCCTCCACCTGTTAAACCATTCCTGTTTTGGGGGTCATCTCATTGTTGCCCTTCTAGTGCACCAAAGCAGCTGAAACTGATTAACAACCCCATCTGCTACTTAACTGACCAGATCAACATCACAGAAGTTTCATTGACTTGATGCTATCCTCTGATTAAGAAGTGTTACTTTTATGTTTTTGAGCAGTATATATATATGAGACATTCATAATTTCACTGAATAATCTTTGCATTTAGCAACCTGTAATCAGGAGGCGTTTTTTGAGGATAGAAAGATGGACAAGTAATTATTAATAAAAGCCGATCTTGTCTCTGCAAACAATTATTGTATAGCCTATGTATAGTGTGCATAAAGTTGTATTAATACAGACTTATCACATGTTTAATCATCCTTCTTGCAGAAATATCCAGTTATCCAAAGCCTTACATCAGCCAATCAGTGGTTAATAGATGATGCTGATGAACTGAAAGGCACTGCAGGATCCATTGTTTATGAATATGGATTCAGAAAGAGATCAGGAATTCTTTGAAATGTAGGAGAATGATGAAGACACAAGACACTCTTTTTATATTTTATTTTGAATATCAGCAGGATATGAATAACTTCCTTTCCGAACTGCACGATAAAAAGAGACAATGACTTCATGCCCAGGTTCTGAGCAGCGGTGACAATAAATATTCTGCAAAGCAGTCTGAGGAAAGGCAAGTTACCTGCACTCCAGTGGTTCAGTGACTGCAGCCTACTCTGTTTGTTTTTTTCTCTTGCTTTTCCTTGTTGTAAGTATGCAAATACTATTTGAGATGCTTTTTTTTGGAAATAGCAGGACACCTCATTTTACTTGCAGATTGTTGTTGTTAATGTTCTCCTTATATAAAATATTACATTGTTTTGTTCAGAATGTTGTTTCTTGATTTTGTGTTTTTATAATGTACAAATAAATGCTTGTGAAATAGTTTACTAAGCTGCTGTCTGACTGTGAACTTTACACTAAAAATAAATAGCATAGGAGTCTAGGGGTAAAAACAAATACTGACCCCACAATTTTGTTATTTTTCTGATAAAGCAGTTACAGTCTACTTCTTTTGTCACACACATTTTATTTTAATGTTCCAGAAGCATTACAGATATATTGAGCCTTTTAGAATGATTTATTCCTATTAATTTCAGACTTGAATATGTTTGCACAAAAATATACACAAATATAGCCAAATATTTGAAAAAGTAAGCCAAAAAACATTAATGAAACAAGGACAGGTTTTAGTAAATGTCAATAATGGCAATAAAAAGAAATTGAAGTGTGCTGCCACATTTCCTGACATACAATACTTTACACTTTATAGTGCAATAGTACTTAAAAATAGCAGATCTCCAAGGTTTCAGGCAAATTATGTAGTTAGATAGAGTTTTCCAACTTTCTTGTGTCTATTTCTAGTTGCCGCTGTGCTTCTCACGGCATTTGTCATTAATACAAATTACAGATCTGTATTGTTGATGCCAACATTTAAGGTTTAGGCTGAAGTTTTACAGCTGGATGTCCTTCTCCTCCTATGCTAACTGTGTTTGTTTAGCCAGGCTTGGCATCAGTACCAATTGGGCTGGTTTGCCCCTAGGTGGCTTGGTTTTGAAGGAAATGGGTGAAACTGGGGATGAGATGCTGCACTGAGATGCATAGAAAGGGATCATCGGGTACATGGACCCTATATAGAAGTGCAAAGAGATGAAGAGAAAAGATTGTTGATGAACTGATAGTCATCAGTCACCAGCCAATGACAGCAGATTTTTTTTCTGAAATGGCTAGTGTCAGGGATGCCAGGGGCCATGACCCGGCCGGGACGACGGGAAGGACCGGATGTGAGTCTGCACCCACCCTGGATCACGTGGGGGTTGCCTTCCGGGTTTTTTTGGGGGCCACGGGTACAGGGCATGGAAGCTCCACCCTGTAGGGGCCCATGGTCACCGCCAGGAGGCGCCCTAATGCCTTGGGGACCTGTTACCCCAGCACTTCCGCCACACCAGGAAGTGCTGGGGGGAAGATTTATGACGGCGCCTAGAAAGCAGCCGGGAGGACAGCCGGCACTTCTGCCACGCTGGGGCGTGGCCAGAGGAGGAATGCCGGGAACACCTGGTGCTCATCCTGGTACTGAATAAAAGGGGCCGTCTCCATTCATTCGAGGCTGGAGTCGGGAGGAGGAAGGACGAAGCTCAGGAGGAGCTGTGGAGGAGCTGTGGAGGCGGCCCGAAGAAAGGCATTGTGGCCAGGACTGTGATTGTTTTGGGGTTTGTGCACGTGACTGAGGTCTTAGTGACCATTACTGGGTCTGTGTGACCATTTATTGTTAATAATATATTGTAAATAAACGTGTGGTGTTTTAAACAACATGTCCGCCTATCTGTGTCCGGGTCAACTTCCACACTAGCAAGTTATAGCATTAAACTTAATAGAACATTAGTCCAGAGTATCCAATATGCATAGAATATACATTATGAACTTACCCATTAAAGACTGAGTTATGTCATTTGTGATCATTTAATTCTACTATGAATACACATACATACATACATAGTCAAATGTGCTCAGTCCAATTCAGGGTCACAAAAGCCAGAGCCTGTCCATTCAGTACTTGACATAAGACATGTAACAACCCTGGCCAAGGGATCAGTCCATCAGAGGGCCCACTTTGGCACACACCAACACTCACACAGGGATCAATGTGGAACTGCTGATGTACCCTGCACATTTTCAGAGAATGCGAGAGGAAAACTAGAGTACAATGTACATAAGCACAGGGGGAACATGCAAACTTTACATTGATAACAACCAGGCACAGGGATCAAACAAGATCACTGTGTCTACGAAGTGGCATATATCCTGCTGGTCATATTACATTTAAAAAAGAGGAAAATTACTCAAGAACTACCACTTCACATGGCAGTAACACTTGATGTTCTTTGAATTTTCATTTTGTTACAGAAAATACTCAAGATATTCCCCTCAGGAAATAACACAGTGTACCAAATACAGGTCATGTCTGGTTAGGTTGGGTTGGGTATGTTTTACTTATGAAAAATGTCCAAATGCTATACATTTTTAAATGAGAGAATAACATTCATTACATTAGACAATCTGTCTGAATGAATTCAAGTGAGTGTGGTGGTCGCATATTAATCAGATCACTAGGACAGAATTTTTTTACTTAAGAAATATAGCAAAAGTCAGACCTCTTATATCATTGAAAGATGCTAAGAAATTAGTTCACGCTTTTGTTTTCAGTCAAGTAGATTACTGTAACGCACTCCTCTCAGGACTACCCAAAAAAGACATCAATCGTTTGCAACTAGTGCAGAATGCAACTGCTAGAATCTTAACTAGGAAAACAAAATCTGAGCACATCTCTCCAGTTTTGATGTCACTACACTGGTTACCTGTGTCATTCAGAATTGACTTTAAAATACTGCTTATGGTTTACAAAGCCTTAAATAATCTCCATCTTATATTTCTGAATGTCTGACACCTTATATTCCAAATCGTAACCTTAGATCTTCAAATGAGTGTCTGCTTAGAATTCCAAGAGCTAAACTTAAAAGAAGTGGTGAGGCAGCCTTCTGCTGTTATGCACCTAAAATCTGGAATAGCTTGCCAATAGGAATTCGCCAGGCTGATACAGTAGAGCACTTTAAAAAACTGCTAAAAACATATTACTTTAACATGGCCTTCTCATAACTTCATTTTAGTTTAATCTTGATGCTCTGTATATTCATTTATTATCATTACAATTCATGGTGGCTCCAAAATCCGTACTAACCCCTACTCTCTTGTCTGTTCTTTTTCCGGTTTTCTGCGGAGGCGACCTGCGCCACCACCACCTAATCAAAGTACCGTGATGTCCCTACATTGATGGATTAATGGCCAGAAGTCCACATGACCGTCATCATCAAGTCCTTCCATGACAGCCCTGAATACAATGAGGACTGATCATTTATGTTAGGTAGAATGCCTAGAGGAGGCTGGGCAGTCTTGTCGCCTGAAATCCCTGCAGATTTTATTTTTTCTCCAGCCGTCTGGAGTTTTTTTTGTTTTTTCTGTCCTCCCTGGCCATCGGACCTTACTTTTTTATTCTACAGTATGTTAATTAGTGTTCTCTTATTTTAATTCTTACTTTGTCTTTTTTTTCTCTTTCTTCATCATGTAAAGCACTTTGAGCTAATTATTTGTATGAAAATGGGCTACATAAATAAAAGTTGTTGTTGTTGTTATTGTCTTATTTTTGAATTTCCCAAACTGAAAAACACTTTCAAAATTACCTGGATTTTGCAATTTCCATCTAATCCAAATTCTCAGGGAAATTTTGTCCCAAATCTTATCTCTAAAATTAGTACACTTATATTTTTATCACATGGCAAGTATAATAATAACAAGACTTTCCAATTTTCATAAATGCTTACCTCTTGGTTACTATTGTTTAAATAAGTTTAAACATGTTTACATTTTTTTCATCTGGAATAACCAAGATACCCTACATAAAATGAATCTTCATCCATGCAAGTTAATGTATAAATAATATAATATTAGTCATTCATCTTTTAAGCTCAACGAGACAGCTGTATAATTAGTTTGAAGTTTTACTAGATTATAATATTCTGATATGTCCTAAACATTTTTCCTCAAAACCCCATTTTAAATAATACAGTGAATAAATTCATCCATTTGAAACAGAAAGATTAGCTCCTTCTTTCAGTATAATTTAGTGATTTAGTTATATATATAAATAGTAGTGATCACAATCAATTTGTTCTTCTCCACTTTAAGCCCATCTGGAAGTACACCAAGCACAGCTGTTAATGGGTTAGGAGTGATTGTGGCACCAAGGATGTCTGATAGGTATTCAAAGATTTTTTATCTAGAATGATGTTAATTTGGTTCACGCCCAAAACATGTGGCCATTGAGGCCAGAGCGAGAATGCAACTTTCACAGGTTAAATCTTGACCTGTGTATATTTTGGACAATTTTAACCAAATGTGCTTAATAAAAGATCTTAATTTGAATGATCTAGAGTCACAAACTACATTGACTGAGATTTGGCGTCACTAGTCATAGCTTTATGGGAGAGTGGCAAACAGAATAAAATGTACATGATATCTCTGTTAGAGTTTGGCAGAATGCAATGGGAGGCACTGATGTCTGCTGAAACAAGGTTGTTATGGTCTGATGAGATCAAAATGAAGCTTTTTGGCCATCAGACTCTATGCTTGTGTGACTTTAACACAGCACATTATCAAAAACACACCATCGAGGTTTGGGCAGGATTATGCTTTGGGAATGCTTCTCTGCAGCAGGCCCTGAGAGGACTGAGATGGCGATTGCATCTTAGGAGAAGATTTGTCATCCATCATAGCAACAGCCCTAAGCATAAAGTCAAGGCTACACATGAATGGCTTATAAACAACAATGTTAATGTCCTGGAGTGGCTGAATCAGGGTCCAGATATTAGTCCAGTTGGAAATTTGTGACTGGACTGGAAAAGGCAGTTTGGTTATGATCCCCATGCAACCTGACAGGGCTTGAACAATATAACAAAGAAGAATGAGGAAAGCTGACAATGACTATTTACTCAAAAAAGTTTTAAAATAAAAATAATAGTTTTGCCAAAAATTAAAACAATTTTTATACATATAAAGGAGAATATTATTTATCATATTACCAAAGTGTGGTGATTGAACTAGTGTGCCCTGTGATGTACTGAATGCCCTGTCCAGTGCTGGTTCTCATGTTCTACCCACTGCTGCCAGGTGAGGCATCAGCTCCTTGAAAACTAGGTAGGTTTATTAGAAAACTGGAAGGATGGAAGTAAATATTTAAGAATTTACATTACTTTGATAATCATTACTATTGCAAAGGTTTGTGAAATAATAGTTCCATTACAAGTTTCCCAAGTTCATCACACACCAACTTTGGAGTCAAATTTATAACCCTTCAATTTCCAGCCTTCCCCTAGTGAAAATTTCCAAGATCTTTCTTTAATTCCCACAGGTACATTTCAATATGTGGTGGAAAAAGGATAAGCTGTGCAGCCCATAGCTAATTGTGCAATCAACATGAAAAATGGATGTTATATGTTCTAGTTAGGCCCAAAAAATTGGACAAATGAAAATTGGTGCTCTGTATTGAATTACATCATTTTTAGATATACTATTGGAGTACTATCAAAGAAATGAGTGTTTCATGTTGTTTGTTTTTTAAGGATCTTGTCAAGGTAGATTATGTACATACAATGCAGGCTCTGGAGGAGAGCCTTACTGAGAGGAATCTATTTTGTGCTCCCCACTCTCTCTTCCATGTGAGATCACTCATATTTGCAAAACAAATCCTTTCCGTCAAACTGCCCATTGTTCTGCTTTGCCTCGCCTCAGTTTCTGTGTCTGTGTCTTGTACACAAAAGAGCATGACAGGAGGCTTAATTGACTTCACTATTTTTAGTCTATCTGATTAACTGAAACCAGCAAATCTAAGCATCATAGGAGTGAAGTCAGCCACAACTAACTAAACAACATAAAATAAAATGTGTTTATAATTGTGTGCAACAACTTTGATTTGTACTGTTTATGTCTAATAATAGGTGATCAAAATACATTAGCAAAGCAGTAACAGTTTAGAGCTCCAGACTGTAAGATTCAAACAAAATGCAAAATTAGCTTTTTTGTTTTTCACTTTTAGTATCCTTTGCTATTTCCAGCATTAATATACAAAGGACTTCTAGATATAGTTATACTGTATATATGCTTGAGAGCAAGTATCAGAAAATAACACATATATTTAAGTCTGGGCTGACTTGCTTGACCTGCTGCCGCCACAACCCTCACCAGGAAGAGTCATTTCAGATAATGATGATGATGATGATGATGATAAAAACAATTTGTGTAATGAAAAGAATCTCTCACTCCAAAAAAAGTTTAAAAAGTCTGTTATTAAATCTTTAAGTTGGTTCATGAATTTTCTGACCTCTTTTATCATTCTGCACATGTAGAAATGTTTGGCTACCATTTATGCAATTGTGCCACTTGTCCATCCATTTATTTTTAACCTACCTATCTAGTTAACGGTGGAAAATAGCCATGCACTATCCTGATGGCACAGGGCACAAAGCAGGAAGCAACCATGGATGACTTGCCTTCCCATTGCAGGACACACTTACACACATACAATTATTATAACACATGTCTTATGGGTGTGGGTAAGGGCTGGATTAGCAGACTCCACACAGGTAGTGTCTGGATCCACATTCTAACCACTGTGCCATTCTCACTAACATAATAACCTGTGCAAAAAACAAAACCACACAAACTTACAAAGTCAATTTTCCAGCAGGACTACACTATTAAATTAGTGCATATGCCCAGCTTTTAGATTATAAGTCTCACTGATCATAAGCAATGAGCACAAAATATTTTTCTGGAATTAACATACCTAAATATATTTTTGAGAAACACTCTTTTTTTTTTTTTTTATTAATTTTATTACACTCCATACAAAGCAATCAAGTTTTTACAAAAAGAAAAATAGAGTTAAGAACAGATCGATCCCCACCCTTGAGAGAGAGAGCAAGCCAAACGGCATAAAAATTTCACAGCTTTTAAACATACCTAAATTAATAAATTCTCTATGCTTCATGAACTTATTTTAAAATATTACTGATTAGATCCTGCCATGTTTTGAAAAAGGTCTGTACAGATCCTCTAACTGAGTATTTGATTTTTTCCAATTTCAAATAATATAACACATCAGTTTCCCACTGACTTAAAAGAGGAGAATTTGGATTCTTCCAGTTTATCAGAATAAGTCTGCGTGCCAACAGTGTAGTGAATGCAATCACAATTTGTTTGTCTTTCTCCACTTTAAGCCCCTCTGGAAGAACCCCAAACACAGCTGTTAATGGGTTAGGAGGGATTGTGAGTCCAAGGCTATCTGAAAGGTAATTAAAAATTTTTCTCCAGAATAATGTTAATTTGGTGCAGGCCCAGAACATGTGACCTAGTGAGGCTGAGACTAATTTGCAGCGTTCACAGGTTGAATCTTGCCCTGGATACATTTTGGAGAGTTTTAATCGAGACAGATGTGCTCGATATATAATTTTGAGTTGTATAATTGTATGCTTTGCGCATATGGAGCTCGAGTGAATTCTCTGCATTGCTACTTTCCACTCCTCTTCTGATATATTAATTGAGAGATCTTTTTCCCAGTGTCCTCTTGGATCTTTGAAAGGGAGGGATTGTAAAATGATTTTATATATTGCAGAGATGGAGTCTAAGTCCTTGAGATTGAGCAATATTTTTTCCAGCATGGTTGAGGGTGCAAGATGAGGAAAATCTGGAAGGTTCTGTTTAACAAAGTTCCTGATTTGAAGATAGTGAAAGAAATGTGTAGCTGGAATGTTAAATTTGGAATGTAATTGTTCATAGGAAGCAAAGACGTTGTCTATATAAAGATCTCTAAGCAAGTTAATTCCAAATTTTTCCAGATATTAAAACTGCATATGTTTGTGAAGGTTGAAAGAGGTGGTTCTCTTGCAGAGGTGCCACAGATAGAAGCTTCTCCGTCTTAAAATGCTTTCTACATTGGTTCCAGATTCTAAGTGAGTGGAGCACAATTGGGTTATTTGTATATTGCCGATAGCGTGTGTTTATTGGAGCGCATAGCAGGAATACAAAGAAGTACTACAAGATTTTACTTCTATTGTGGTCCAAGCCTGTGTATGTTCTTCTATTTGTGTCCAGGTTCTTATCGCCTGTATATTTGCTGCCCAGTAATAAAACTGGAAGTTAGGTAGAGCCATGCCGCCTTCTGCCTTTTGTCTTTGTAGGGTCGCTCTTTTGATGCGTGGATGTTTTGAATTCCAAATAAATGAGGTTATTGTGGAATCTAATTGCCTAAAGAATGATTTATTAATGTATATTGGGTTGTTTTGAAATAAAAAAAGGAGTTTAGGAAGAATATTCATCTTAACAGTGTTAATTCTTCCAGCTAGTGTGGGATGAAGGGTTGACCATCTATGCAAGTCTTGTTTAATTTTTTCCATGCAGACGGCGAAATTTTGTTGATAAAGAGCTTTATGTTTACTTGTGATGTTTACCCCGAGGTATTTAAACTGTTCTGCAATGATAAAAGGACTCTTACTTACGTACTCTTTTTTAAAGAGTAAATATTATTAAACATTAAAATACTTACAAAATTTTCAGAATAATCTGAGACCAAAAAATCCATGAAAGTAAAGATGCAGGGTCGTAGGAAACAGATAACTAATTTTCTGAGACAAAGTGGGAGATGTGTGCAAAAAGCAAAACAAAATATAAACTAAGCGACCAAAACCCAGAAGAGAGACAAGAATTAAAATCAAAAATCAGACAAGAGTCAAAACTAGGCAAGACACAAAGATCAATTACCAAAGAGAGTTTCTTTTTTGTGTTTAAAAGATTTATCTGCAGATTAGATAAAGTTTGGTTCAACCACTGACCTTTTATCCCATTGTGCCAATGAATGCAAAATCATGTCCCTGACCCTAGAAATGCAGGAAGCAACCCTAACAGTGGTTATGCCATTATGGTGTCTCATACAGAAAAGCAACAGGGCCCTAAAATGCAGCCCTGATCATGATGCAAGTCCACTAAACTGCAAAATAGAAAAGCAGCAACTTTAGTCAGGGATGACACCCTGTATTCATTTGTTACATGACCCAAGATTAAGACTGTGATACATTTTCAGAAAGCATTTCAGCAGACCTTGGAGACTTGAGTTACTGGTTGAAATGGATGGACTGACTACAATTTTGTCCAAGTTGAAATTATATTAATTGTTGGTTTGACTCATCTGTACATAATCATCTAAATCATAAAAATGATCAGCTGCCTCATGTTCAAAATTTTTATTTAAAAATGACGATGCTGCTGAAAGTGTAACCTTCATTTTACTTTAGTTAAATGTAATTTGACAAAAATACTTCTGGATGTGTTTGACATTTAGAGCTTTATAATAGTTTTGAAAAACTTCATCCACTTTTCTAAGATATCCTTGCAAAATATGCAGCTCAGCCAGGACTAAACTATTCGTTAGGTCCCATTTGTTTTTTTGGTTCAGTTTTGGCATTATGTTGTGATTCATATTTGAGTCCCACTCGAGCCAGGGATGAAACCCTGAGCAGAGCAGAGCAGCTTCTGGTCCCAGCTAAAGTATTCCTCTTGGTTACAATAAAATGCAGTGTTTTGGATTAAGCTGTGGAGAAAGTCAACTTTTATTGTAACTATAAATCTGAGAAAACTACATTTTTCTGAATGTAATTAAAGGAAAAATGTCAAATGGTAAACAATTACACATTTTCTTCTATTAATTGAAGGAAAAAACACCCACTGATTGTGACATTGGTTGGGGTGACAACCTGAAGCTGAGGCGCCCCAGGAATAAACTTAAAAACTCCTGTATATTAGATAAGTTGAAACAAAACAACAACAAACTAATTTAAATCTGGAGTGGAGCCAGACTGAGAAAATCTGGTCACAAAACAAAATCTTCCAATGATGTTAAAAATATGTAAAATTTAGGATCTGAGGAGTGAAGTGTTGAACTTGGACTAATGATAAGCTTTCTCATGTATGCATTGAAAAAATGTTTTGATTACTTTATGTGATTTTTTTTTTTTTACATATTTTCGGCACTGAATTCAAAAACGAGAACTGTTCCTCTCCATCATGTACTGTAAGATTTTTTCACAAAACACATTTTTAGCAGTCAATGCAACAGTCGATCTTTTACTGCAATGTAACACGAACAAGGCTTTTCTTAAGTGCTTCTTAGGTGCACTACAGGTAGCCACTACTTTGTTAATGCTGCCTTGTAGGACTTGGGATCAAACAAAGCATTCCCTAAAAGTTGTGTTCCACAGCAGTAACGGATTAACAGATTCACGAATACTAGTGACGGTAGTAGAAATTACAGTGAACATGTTTGCCATTATTAAGTTTTGCACATATTGGAACCTGCCTTTTGTAGCTTGCATGTGTCAGTCATGTGCAAGAGTTTTAAAAACTTGCAGTCCTTGCTTGCCACTCTCTTCCGCCGCCGCTTTTAGAGGGAATGCGTCCCGGCGGGTTTTCTGGATCTCAGGAGCCAGCCATCCTCTTGGCGGTGGGGCATCAAGTGCCGCCGTCGTGCCCTGCACGCGCTCACGCAAACCGGGAGCGGCAACCAACAGAGTGCGCCTCAATGGATTATCAGTCCCTGTCAAGGAGAGCTCCGCTCTTCCGCCGCCTGACTTCCAAAAAGAACCTCCCACTGCTGGCCGTATGTATTTATACATCTTGGGGATGTGAGATGCGAGGCTTACTGCGGCAAGCGACCCTCTCTCTCTTCGTTACGATGCTGAGGTAAGTGGGTACGAGTGCTGTCCGGTTTCTACAGCAGGTGAGGCCGCAGCCCTGATGTCATCCTGTCACTTTTAATTCTAAACCTGTGATGACGCACCCAATGTCCTAGACTGTCACATTAAATCGTGCCGGCGTTTCACACAATATACTGGGCTTTCGTATCAAGAAGCAGTGAGTGCTTGGCTGATGTCGGCGTGATGCTGTACGTGATCACGACTGCGTGCCGTCTCATATCGTTTCATTGTTCAAAAATAAAAGCTGCACTTGCTCTTTATAAGAGTACTATAAGATTACGTGTATACAGAAAGAGAACTATTTAAATACCTCATCTATGATTATTTACCTGTCTTTGCTGGACACTAATTTCAATCGAGATGACGTGCTTTATAGTACTCCGGGTTGGGGTGGGTGGAGGTAGTGGGGCATCAAGTATGTTACCAATGTTGAGCGTCTGAAATCGGCGTGTGTGTACACCGTGAAACTGAGGAGCAATCTTAAAAGTTGAAGACATTTTGAGGCGAGGTAATGTGTAGCCGTGGCAAATCACGTGTGGAGGATTTGAATGTACTGCAAATTGCCACACGCTTTACTGTGCATTTCAATAAAAATGTAATAACGATTTATGTTCAGGATTTATTACTAATGCACACTCATTGCGTCTATTACGTGTGTGCAGAGTGTAGTTCTGTATGTTTAGGGGCCTGGGATGAGTGGAGTGTTTCCACGGACCAGGAAAAGCGGATGGGAAGATGAGATGAGATAATACTGTAGCAAAGTTCTGGCTATCGCGTAGTAAAGTCAAAGGAAATTTAAATGAACAGCCTGTCATTCTAGCGTTTGTGTACCAGGATTGTAATCGAACAACGTAATGGGTAATAATATCCCCGAGGTCGCGAAAGTGAAATGGTGCAGTAATTGTATTATTGGAGCAATCATCTATCTGTCTTATGTAGTGACTTTCATAGCGATCTTAAATATTGTATTTCATGCGTATCTGTCTTGTATATTTCTTTTCATAATTGTCATACATAAGCTAATAGCAAGGCCAGAATTTGGTATGGTACATAGCTCAAAGTGTGAAATACAAAATCAAGAGTTTATTCTAAAGCAATAAGTTTAACATACTTATCAGGCTACATCTGGATGATGTGCAGTTATGCCTGGGTAATACAAATGAAATAATGCTTCACTAAAGAAGTTCCTGGGAAGAGCAGCTAGACTGATTCCATGGCTTAAGAGAAAAGATGTGCTGAATCTTTTCGGTTTAGAAGACATGACTGAAGTGTTGAAAATTATGAAATGAATTAATTTACTGCATTCCGGCTATGTTTTCAAATGACTTCTTCAACAAGAACACTGGGGCACAGTGTGCTGGTAAAGGGTAAACTGAAGAATCGTTAGAAGGTTTGTCTTCACTCAGAGTATGTAAGGAATAAATGATCAAATGGGATAGTAGGTTATAAGTACCTTTAAAACTTGACTGGGTGACATTTTGCTGAAGTCAGGTAATTAGGGATTGACAAGATACATTAGCCTGTTTTTTTTATTATCTATCTATCTATCTATCTATCTATCTATCTATCTATCTATCTATCTATCTATCTATTGATCGTGCCTTTCATCTCTGTATTTATCACATATTTTCTAAATCATGTTCATGTCTATCTGTTTTATGTAATGTGAATAATTTTTCTAAAACTGTTTATTCAATTTACATTCAATTTAGGTCAGGTAAGAATTTGAATTGTGTATCAATTTACATTAAATTTAGGTTAGGTAAGAATTTGAATTGTGTATCAATTTACATAAAATTTAGATTAGGTAAGAATTTGAATTGTGTACATAGAATGGCACAGCTTAGTTATTTTGAGACAGCATAGCTATTAGCTAAACAAACATGCCTGACGGACCAAATGGTATTTATTTATGTATCTATCTATCTCAGCCTGAAGGCTTGAAGAATCTTCTTCTTCTTTCGGCTGCTACTGTTAGGGGTTGAAGAATAGCATAGTGTAAATACTAATATAGATAGAATTTGACATATACCGGTAAATTAAAATTGGTAAAGTAGGGTGGCAAAGTAGTGCTGTGGCTCCAACTACAATAGTACCACAGATTTCCAAAGACCAGGTTTTGACTAACTGGGGTTTCTTCAGATACTCTTATGTTATTCCACAGATGACTTTTTAGATAAATTGGGAATTCCAAATTTGTTTGGTGTGACTGAATGTGTCTTATAATTGATGACTATGCCATAGAGGGATGATTTGTGCTGTGGATGCAGTGCTACACAAACAAGCTCCATCTCCTTTCAAACATGCAATAAAAAAGAAGGAAAGAATTGATCCTATCCAGTTCAAATTATCATTGTTTGCTTATGCAATGATATTGTTCAAAATGTGGCAGACCTAGTTTGTATTTAAAAGCAAATACTATATATTCCATACAGTGTTTCTTTGTTCTTTTTATATTTGTAAAACAGCTGTCCAGCAAGGGGGTGCAGTTGTTGGGCTGCCATGGCGTTCTGGTGCTTTAAGGTTAATATTAGATCTGGGGTTTGATAGAGAACTGAAGCCACTATGGAGTGGTCTGTTCTTTTATTCTTTCTGCATATAAAGGCTAGGGCTTGCTCTACTATAGATGTTATTCTGAGGAGGTTTGAAGTGACCCCAGAAATTCTAACAGACTGGGGTTTAAAAACCCCATCTGCTCATAAAACAGGTAAGTATGGCGTGAGGAAGTTAGATGATAGGTGCTTAACTCATAGGAGGAAGGAAGGCCAAAACAGGCAGGAGATGGTATGAGAGGTGTTGTGAAGGGATGTGTGGAGTAATAAGTGGTAGTTAAGTGCATTAGACATCTAATGTGTTATATTAAGGAAGAATCCTGTCTGATTTGCTTCTATCTGTTTATTCTGTCCACTTTTGTAATAAAATGCACACATTTTTATTCCACTCTGGACTTTTTTATGTCTTTTTTGTTTCAGGTCAGCTTATGCGTACCCCCATAAGCCACAACTATGTTTAATTATTGTGTGCTATGCGGGCTGTAAAGTAAAAGTGTGCTTAATAAGAATGATTTGAATTAAATCGAGTAATTTCAAGCTATTGTACTACTCTCAGTAGACATGGCTATTTTCCCAAAATGTGAGTAATCTGAAAATCTTTCATTAAGACTTCAGTATAGATGGCCACATTCTAAATTTTCAAGTTACAAATAGAACAAGGCCATTTATTGTAAATAATACCACTTTGCTTGAACCTGTGTACAGTATTTAACTGCATCCTGTTGTAGGTATCAAAATGAAAAGAGAAAGAATAACTTCAGTTATCGGTTAAATGCTGAAATGGCAATAAGATCAGCAGGCAGGTTTGGGTTACTAGAAACTATGTTTGGGTTTTAGTACAACAGCCGGATAAAGCTGGAAGCAAGCAAACTGATAAAAGAGCTGCAACTAAGAATGCTAGGGGACGCCATTAATGCAGGAACCTTCAAAACAAATAATGCAACAAGGCATAGATGAAAAGGTAAAGGAGGTAAGTATTTGCTCACTGGATAACTGTACTAAAATGCTCCTTCAGGTTTATTTGTTTAAAGGGTCTGAATAGCGTACTGACCTTCGCCACAGAGTGGTGAAATATTTTACACTTGTCTCTCTTTGAATGAAAAATGTAAACAGCCAGAAAAGGAAAACAGTTGTGATGGAGTAGTACAGACGGTCAGCGTGCCAGTGTGAAATTAAAAGGGGAAAAGAAATAAACATCGCATAAAGGATTATTTAACAAATCAGTACGCGAGTGAAGGGATTTGTTTCTGTCACTGCACAATGGCACATTCATATCAGGAGTTTAAAAGGTTTGAGCCTCAATAAAGCACATTATAATTAGCTTTTGTGAAAGAGCGACGACTGAGTTAATGAACTTTAGCACAGCAAAATAAACTATGAGCCATGTGAATCAAAAACAGTACTCTGTTTAATATGATCATGGCTGTGTGCTGGACAGCAACAATTTAATTCTGCACAGTACTAGGACAATTGAAAGCAAATCGCAGAAAGGAAAGCCTGAGAAGAGTGAGAAGAGAAATGTGCTAGCAATGCAAGGGCAAAAAGTAAACATGGTAGGGATACAGCTTAGACACAATCACTATAAAGCACAAACTATATTCCGATATTTGACACAGGGATTTCTCACTGACATGCTGATAGATGTGGACCACTAATGTTACCTCACAATGAATTTTTATAGTATGCTCCCCTTCACTGGATGGATTTCTGTAGTATTTCTGAAATGGTCTCTTTCTGAATCTGCTTGTCTGCCTATGTCTACCTCCTTCCTTCCATGTTTTTTTAAAATTTCCTTCTACATCAAGAATACATTGTTGAAATTGCTGTTGTCTTGTATCATAGAAGATGTTCATCAGTACCTGACATAGTTTGATTTTTGCCCATGGTCATTAGACTCCCATACAGTTTATACCCCCTTTAATTCATCCATTTTCAAAAGATGCTTTATTCAGTTATAGAGTCAGAGAGCTGGAGGCTGTTCCTAACAGTTCTGAGGGCAAGTCAGAGAGCAGCGCTGGGTGGGACACCAGTTAATTGATGGACATGTTCATGCACACTCTCACATTGGGCCAGTTTAGAGGTGCAACCTAAAGTACATGTTTTTGGGATGTGGATGGAAACAGGAATCTGTATACATAGCACAATGTTCAAATGCCATACAGACAGTAACCAGCATTTAAACGAAATCATTGGAGGTGTGATGTAGCAGCTATAATTTATAGTAAATATTAATGTTATTATTTCATTCAATTGCATTTGTTTTTCAGAATAGAATTAACTGTCTAGGTCAGGGGTCCTCAATCATGGTCCTGGAGGGCCGCAGTGGCTGCAGGTTTTTGCTCCAACGCAATTGCATAATAAGAAGCACTCATTGCTCAAGTAACACTTCTGCTTCACTTTAGTGGAACCCTTCTTGCTAATTTTAGTCTTAAAGAGCTGTATTCTTGGTTTTCAATTACAGTACTCCTAATTAGCAATAAAATACAAATGATAAAAGAAACCAGCAATTCTCCATTTAGTTTGTTACCATTTACACCTGTGTGTATTTATCATGCACTATTGGGTTTAATTAAATACTTGGAGGGAAAGTGAAGACTGAGAATTACTCCTCCATTTTAGACTTCAAAATATTTGGATGATATCCTAAGAAAGGGGAAGAAAATCTCGGATATGAGAATGACCTGACATAGCAGAGTTAAAGCACTAACAAGCCATGAAATTAAATTATTGGCAAGAATTGCTTTCTAATTAAGTAACCGGGTTGGAACAAAAACCTGCAGCCACTGCGGCCCTCCAGGACTGTGATTGAGGACACCTGGTCTAGGTGAATGTTTTCTAAACCTAAATACATTCCTCTTCATCAAATGTACTTTAAGCAGGTCCAGTAAAGCTACAAGGGGTGCCAGAATTGATGATCTGTTTTTGAGCTTGATGTGTTGGACCTTGGAGAGATGATCCATTATGATCACAATGTCTTCTAATATATTTTTAATTTAATTTAAACTGCAAAGGCAGATATTACTTTCCTGTTTTTTTTCTTTAATTCAAGAAATTAATTAAAAATGAAGACAAATATGTAGTGAGAAAGATACTGGTAAATGTTTTGGGCTAAGTCTAAGCACTGGAAAAAAATAAACAAACTGGCTTATAAATACACAAGGCTCCTTAAAATGGTTACTGTCGCATAGCAACCAGTGTTACTTTTGGAATACTCGCACATAATGTAATCTTGTGGGATACACAAGAAACACATAATAAATGTGGCAAACAAAAAGTTCCAAATGAAACAAAGAGGTGTGAACAAATGAAAAATATATATATTAGATAGATATAGATCATATATCATATAATTATATTGCATTCTATTTACCTTCAATATTTTAGATCCTGGCACAGTAGAAAAAAATTAATATTTACTTTCATTTCAGTAAAATGACATGCAGTTATCCCTGACTTTTCCAATATCCATATTTGGAAAAAACAATTTTACAATATATTCTCTGACAGTTGACAAAGATTTTACCCCTTGCCCTATTGACACATCCAAAACGCTTCCATTGTCATGGTTCCTAATAAATTCCAGGTTATAAGAAAGACGATAAGAAATGTTACAAATAAGACAAGACTATTCAGTTCTTTAAACTCATTTGGCTAATAGCTAAGTTCACCAAATATGCAGATACTTTTAAAAGTTGTCAAGGTTCCTCTTTCAGCTACATGACTCAGTATTTAGTTCCAGACTTCCATGACCTTTTGTATATACAGTAGGAACACTTCCTGGTCTCAGTCTTAAATGCTCTGTCCCATAATGCTCACTGCTGTCCTTGAGTGTGTGATGCAATTCGCTATTTGATAAAAATAATTCAAATAATTTTTTTATGCCTTTTGAACATTTTGAAGGCTTAGGTCCTCAAGTTGCCTTTTTTATTCAAGACTAAAGAAGTTTAATTTACTTACCATGTCAGAGCGGGACATGGACGTCTCCTCAAATGTACCTAGTTCCTCTTCTTGAGTTCAAGTTGATTCCAGTCTGTATAGAGTGCATGGCTTATAACATTGCTGCTTCATTTACTTTACAGTGTGGCGATTAGAACAATATACAGTACTCCAGATCGCATTATACAATGTGAGCATAAAATCCTTTTACTTATTCAACACTTTATACAGGCTAACGTAACATGTTTGCTTTTTTAATTACTTCTGCACATTGCCTAGACAATGAGAATTTTGCAAAAATGTTAATCAGTAAATAATTTTCAGAAGTAGTTTCCTGTAAGTCAGTTTTGTCCATTTTTAATTTGTATTTAAAATTTGTTTGTGTGCACCAGGTGCAAGCAACACTCTCCAATATTTAACTGCACTTTCCAAATGTTTGACAAATTTTGAATGCTGTTCAGTCAGTCTGTCATTTTCCAACCTGCTATATCCTAACACAGGGTCACGGGGGTCTGCTGGAGCCAATCCCAGCCAGCACAGGGCGCAAGGCAGGAACAAACCACAGGCAGGGCGCCAGCCCATTGCAGGGCACACACACACACACACACGGGACAATTTAGGATCGCCACATGTCTTTGGACTGTGGGAGGAAACCGGAGCTTCCAGAGGAAACCCATGCAGACATGGGGAGAACACACAGTGCTACCACTGTGCTGCCCTGAAGGCTGTTCAGGTATTTATTAATTAATTTTGTTGCTTCATCGTTACTTCCTCTACATCAGATTTTAGTGTCATTTCCGAATTTCTAACTAATGGAGGAAGGAGCAAAATTGATACAGTTGAGTATTGCAATATTTTTCTTTGTGATATATCATTGATACATTGAGGAACATTTTTTCGAATAATTTATCTATTTTTTTGCACCATATACAGTTATCAGAATTTGTGCAGCTATTCTAAAATTTGCATTATACCATCTTCTGGAGCATAGATTCTTAAAATGTGGGTCGGGACCCATTTTGGGTCATGAGTTACCTGTTTTTGGGTCAAGTAGAGTCGTGACTCACCATTGCATTGAATGGGAATGGGTCGTGTGCGATTTGAATATCTCTGAAACGAGTGTGGCTCAAGCACCAGAGACAAATCAATCAATCAATCAATCAACATTTATTTATATAGCACATATTCATACAAAAAAATGTAGCTCAAAGTGCTTTACAAAATGAATAGAAAAATAGAAGACACAATAAAAAATAAAAATAAGTCAACATTAATTAACATAGAATAAGTAAGGTCCGATGGCCAGGGTGGACAGAAAAAACAAAAAAAAACTCCAAAAGCTGGAGAAAAAAAATAAAATGTGTAGGGGTTCCAGACCACGAGACCGCCCAGTCCCCTCTGGGCAATCTACCTAACATAAGTCAAACAGTCCTCTTTGTATTTAGGGTTTTCATGGAAGGACCTGATGATGATGGTCACATAGACTTCTGGCTTTCAGTCCATCAATGTTGGTGCATCATGATGCTTTGAGTAGGTGGTGGTGGCGCAGGCCGTCACCACAAAGAAAATGGAAAAAGAAACAGAAGAGAGAGTTGGGGTCAGTACGGATTTTAGAGCCACTATGAATAGTTATTGTGATGAATTGAACATGCAGAGTATCCAGATTAAGTTAAAGTGAAGTTAGGAGAAGGTCATGTTAAAGTAATGTGTTTTCAGCAGTGTTTTAAAGTGCTCTACTGTATTTGCCTGGCGAATTTCTATTGGCAAGCTATTCCAGATTTTAGGTGCATAACAGCAGAAGGCCGCCTCACCACTTCTTTTAAGTTTAGCTTTTGGAATTCTAAGGAGACACTCATTTGAAGATCTAAGGTTACGATTTGGAATATAACGTGTCAGGCATTCCGATATATAAGATGGGGCAAGATTATTTAAGGCTTTATAAACCATAAGCAGTATTTTAAAGTCAATCCTGAATGACACAGGTAACCAGTGTAGTGACATCAAAACTGGAGAAATGTGTTCGGATTTTCTTTTCGTTGCAAGTGATTTATGTCTTTTTTGGGTAGTCCTGAGAGGAGTGCATTACAGTAATCTAGTCTACTGAAAACAAAAGCGTGAATTAATTTCTCAGCATCTTTCAATGATATAAGAGGTCTAACTTTTGCTATGTTTCTTAAGTGAAAAAATGCTGTCCTAGTGGTCTGATGAATATGCGATTTAAAATTCAGATTACAGTCAACAATTACCCCTAAGTTTTTTACTTCCGTCTTAACTTTTAATCCTAGTGCATCAAGTTTATTTCTGATAACCTCATTGAATCCATTATTGCCAATTACTAAGATTTCAGTTTTCTCTTTATTTAGTTTGAGAAAATTACTATTCATCCATTCAGAAATACCAGTAAGACATTGTGTTAATGTATCGAAAGAGTCGGAGTCATCAGGTGACCTCTTTTCCTGTAGATCCACACCCACAATAGAATGCTAAGAATCATACTGGGAATTTAAAACAAACTCAAATGTTGTGTATGCAGACATTTGTACTTTACACAGGGTCAGACTTTGGTTGGTTAGGGACAAACGGCCATCAAATATGGATTGCTAATATTATGATAAGGATGTGTTTAAAGTTGTGAGCCAGCTCTCAAACCAGTAGTAAGTTCAACTTTAAAAACTAATTCCTTCAAAATCCACCTTGGGGCTGCTCAGGCACCATCTTATCCACTTTCCTCCTGAATCCTTGGAGAGAAGATTAACCCTCATCCTGCTCAGGTTTTGTTAGACCTCTAGATTTCCTCTAACCTTGAGACTGTAATTATAATATTAAATGTTTTATGTTTTAATTTTATTGGCAAACAGAATACTGTGTTATTCATTTTTGTTTGTAAGCCAATTTAAATAAAGAGATCTACTAAATAATTGTAATAATTAATCAGTCGCTGATAATCACAATAAATTTAATACATTCAACTTTTCCTTTAATGAAATGCAAAAACCCTTTTAGTACTCATATAAAAAGGAGACCATCAGTGACATTACATTGATCATCCTCTAGCAGCACAGCATAGCAGCTAGCAGTTTACTGTTAATTACTTTATTCACAGTAAATGCTTACAGACTAAAGATCTTAGTAAGTTATAGATTTAACGGGTCATTAGCTCCATTACCTATTCTGTAGATCTTGTTTATAGTGCACAATGCCATATAACAGAGCCATATGCATGTCTCTGTTATATGGCATTTGGAATGGGATTCGTAAAAACAGTGTAAATGTTTGTGGTGTGCTGTCTATTGGAATGACAAACGCAATACCTTTTATTACTAAAAATGTTTGTGATGCACTATCTTTTGGAATGACAGAGACACAGCAACCACACAGGCACAGATACATCTATCCCTTTATTAATGTGGATTATTATCATGAGTAAAGTGGAATTCTTACTTGCACGTTCTAATCAATTAGAAACCAAAATTAACAAAACTTTGTCCTCTTAAATCAGGATCAGCAGTAATTACTATTAAAGCTGTTCATCCTATCATAGAGGGTAAGCCCAGCAATCCTGATGCCATGGATACCGTATGTTGACTTTTTGTTTCCTTTTGTTCTGTACCAGCAATTCATATCTGTTATTGATGATGGGAATATGCAATATAATAATCATAATGCAATGGATGTCCTTCATCTCTGGCTAAGGATACAGTCAGAAGCTCTCTCTTATCCACACAATGAACAGCTTCGGCAAACTGTAAAGTATCAGTATAGAGTTCCTTTATTCTTATATGTGAATTTCCCCTTGGGATTAATAAAGTATCTATCTATCTATCTATCTATCTATCTATCTATCTATCTATCTATCTATCTATCTATCTATCTATCTATCTATCTATAACCAGGAATCTGATTTTATTATATTCTCCAAAGACTTTTTTCCATCACTCTAATGTTAAGGAGATATTTCAGTACCCCTTTTTGGAAATGGGGAACCACCACCCCATTCTGACAATTTAAGCAATACTGAAGAGGCACCTTAATAAAGTATCTATCTATCTATCTATCTATCTATCTATCTATCTATCTATCTATCTATCTATCTATCTATCTATCTATCTATCTAGCTATCTAGCTAGCTATATATCTATCTATCACACTCTAGCAGTGCACAGCACCTTCAATATTTTATTCATTTCACAAGATGTGCTATGGTAGAGCATGTCAGTCAAAGCAGTAACCTCCGCAACAGAAATGGACCTTACTCTTCCAGATGCCTCCTGTATCTCATTTCAAGGAAGGAGGGTCTACCTGGTTCAGGAGGTCATCAAAGTGATCCTTCCTTTCATATCTCTCAAATCAAGATGAACATTTCCCTTTGCTAACTCAGAACGGTGTAGGCACTATTCCATTTACCCTTACTGAGTTATTGAATAGTTGTCAGAACCTCTGAGGCTAATTTCATACCTAGGTACTCTCATTGGCTGTTGTGCTATTAAATCCAATTACATTCCTGCTAAGAATATATGGAAGGTCTCCTTCTTTAACTTGACTGCTCCCTTTTCCATAAGTGTAAAATTAATTGGTCTTATATCTGCTGCCCCGATAGGTATCAGCAGACTTTCATCCACAGCTCCTTATTGCCATCTCCAAAAACTAAGATGTTCAACAGAATTCATTCACACTCCATGTTTTTGAAAAGGGTTTCTGGGGATAAGAGTTTAATCTGACTCCTTACTTTAGTCTTGTATACGTCATCCTTTGTATTAGTCAGTTCTGTCAGGTCACTTACCCCCATTATGCTCTGTATTTGCATGGCCATGGTCTCATTAAACTTTAATGTAGCATCTCTGGGCCGGCTTGAGTAACCAGGTAATTGCTAGTGTAAAATTTTAGTCTGACATGGGTGCAACTGTTGGGGTGCCACACCAGCTGATCCCTTTTTAATGGATAGTTTGAGAGCAAAAGTCAAAGAATAGTAATAAATTAACATGTGCTGTCTTGGCCACACGTCTTATTTTACAAAACTCAGCTTGGTTTCAAGAGCTTTTTCTTTCAGCTCAGATGACTCAGGCAATAGCCACTCCTATGCTTGCCTTGCAGCAGTATTTGTCATCTTACCAGAAGCATCCTGGCGATCCCGATGCACGCATGTGTGACACCATTGAACAACACCCCCAGGCCTTGGTTGTGGTATACATGTTCTGGGCCATGTTCCCTTAATTGTAGTTTGACTTATTATGTGGATCACTACATATCAGATCCATACCTTTAGATCAGTTGGTCATTAGTAATGCTATGATAAACACAAGAGCTCCTGAGAAAGTATCCCTGCCAGCCAAGGCATACTGGTCTGCACTGTTGTAAGGTCATAATTGTGGAGTGGAGAGTTGAACTTAATAACCTTGTGACTAAAAATGCATTTGCCATTATATCACATTTCAAGCTGTAACATAACCAAAAGTTTAAAAATGAAGCCCGGAACACGGAAACATGCATGCCACCATTTGTGTAAGACAAGTCACAGAGTTGGTTTCAAGATCTTCAGCACTAATCCAAAGCAATGGTATGCAAAGTTTCTGGCACCCTTGCTTAAATGTATATTACTGTGAATAGTTAAGTGAGCAGAAGATGAACTGAAAAAGTTAATAATGACACTTTTCTTTAATATTTTAAGCAAGATTATACAGGTTAAAAATACCAAAAAAATTAAAAGGGCCTGAAGCAAATGTTTGGGCACCCGACATGGTCAGTACTTAGTTCTTGGAAAGTATCACAGCTTGTAAATGCTTTTTATAGCCAGCTAAGGGTCTTTCAGTTCTTACTCGGGGTATTTTCACCTATTCTTCCTTGCAAAAGGCTTCTAATTCTACAAGATTCTTGGGCTGTCTTGCATGAACTGCTCTTTTAAATTCTATCCACAGATTTTCAATGATGTTTAGGGTGGGGGACTGTAAAGGCCATGGCAAAACTGTTCTTTGCGCCTCTTGAGGTATTCGATTGTAGCTTTTGAGGTGTGTTTCGTATCATTATCTTGTTGTGGGACCCATCCTCTTTTTTTTACAGATGGTGTGATGTTTGCTTCCAGAATTTGCTGGTATTTATTTGAATCCATTCTTCCTTCTACCAATGACATGTTCCCTGTGCCATTTGGGGGCAACACAAACCCACCCCCTGCTTAATAATTAGAGGAGTGTTAATTTGTTGGAATTTGGCAACCTTTTTTCTCCAAACTTATTGTGGCCATAAAGTTCTATTTTTACTTCATCATTTCATATCACTCATTTGCAACATGCATCAGGCTTGTTTATATGTTCATTTATAAACTTCAGGGTCCTCATGCATAAATGGTGCGTACACACAGAAATGTTGCGTAAGAACTTTTCCATGTTCAAATCGTGATGTATAAAACCTACACTTGGCGTAAAGCCACACACTTTTCCACGGTACCTCATACCTTGTCGTATGTAAGTTCTCCGCTCGGTTTTGCAGACTGGTGGCACCCAGCGTCAAAGCAGTGCTACTGTTACTGTGCAGTTTATCTTTATTTCTTAGAGCCACATTCCTGCTGCGGCTTTATAAATAAACTGAAACTAACTGCATATTGTTTATTAGTGTAATGCATCTGATTGTAATTAACTTGTAACAATATAATGGTCCAGGGAATAGCTATAGTATTCCAAATACCATAACTGCTTTAGCGTTGTTACTCTCACTGCACCCATTTTTTTCTTCTTTCAGCTGCTTCCGTTAACGGTTGCCATAGCGGATCGTGTTTTTCCATATTACTCTCACTGCACCACTCAGAGTATTTATATCACTGTATCTGAGTGGGGAATCACAGCAGCAGCTGATCGGAAAGAGAAATATCGATATACAGCATCAAGCCCACCCTGCCTCAGCCACGGCAAAACGTTTCAAAGCCTTTCCTGTATAGACCTCGCGGTTCAGAAACAGTCAATCAGTTCATCAAGTGCTCCTTGTAGAACTGTTCTACTTATAAGTACAATTACCCCACTGTAAACTTGCACTACAGTTATAATATTGCACAACCTGCAACACTTTATAAAGCGCACATTTACATATGATGACGATATCATTTTTAAGATGAAATGCAGCAAAATATGTTGATTATATTATATAGATAAAACTTTAACTTCATTTAAATAATCTGTATTATTAATAATTAAACATGTGAGGACACGGTTCTGCAGCGCTAGCTAGTTCACGGATTGATCCTACCTTCTGCTGTATTCTTTCTGGGGCTGACGCGACACTGGAAGGATAGATGGATAGAATAATTAAACTTGTACTACAACGATATTTCAGTATTCCTTAAAAGTTTTCAAGAATTGTCGTTGTAAGCTTACAGATGGCTTAACATCTATTACAGAGCTGATTGTGTGGCGACTGGGTATGTGGAGAAAGAAAAGTAAGGACATGAATTGGAGATTAGTACGTTTGAAAGAGACAGTACTGCTACAATAATTTCATCGAAGGTTGCGCACAATCACGCACTGTATTCCCCTGTTTAATAACATGCTTTAACTCCTATCGTCATGAAAAAGATATCACATATACATCTCAGTATTTTAATTATTCAGAGAGCTGTAATATCATGAATGTTTTGGATTTTGTGTCCTGTCGGAGAAAGAGAAAGCGGAAGCATGTAGTGATTCACACATATAGAGCAAAAGATCAAATAAAAAAAAAGCATTTAACATGCTACTTTAATTATGATGTGATTTGAGAAAGTTGTCAATTAACTGATGTTCTACTTTAATGACAAAATAAACTATGTAATTAAAGTGGAAATTTCGAGATTGAAGTTGACATTTCGTGCTTTTTTCCTACTGTGTTTTTTTTTATCTGTACCCTAATAATCTTCATATGACACTCAGACGGTGGGCTACAACTCGCCTTTTCACGGCGACTTTGATATGTGATAACTTATTTTTTATTTTGGGCACTGTGCGACTATGTCAGGCGATCAGCTTCCTTTTGTTGTTTATACCACTGTTTAAACCAACAAATAGTACGTTTTTCCTTGCCTCCACTTGGTATTCTCTAAAATTCTTCCATTTTTCCTCTTGCTTTTTCCATTGTCTTTTCACAGAAGGCTAAGCTTAAGGGCGATTTATATTGATTTGCATATTCATAGAGGCGCAATTCTGGGAGGAGTTGGGGGTGGGACAGAAGGTGCGTGCACGAGCATTACTTTTCACGCTGACCGGGATTTATGGAGAGGAAGAACGTGGAAGTGGAGTGTGCACAGATTCCTGCATCTAGATTTTTCTGTGCGTAAGCACATTTCGGCTTTTGTGCTTACGTCATGTTATAGTGCGAATTCTACGCACGCCGTTATGCATGAGGCCCCAGGTAGTGGATTTTGTGCCTTGGAAAGAGGAAAGGTCTTCTTCTGCTGAGCTCTACCATGAAGGTCATATTTATTCATAGTTCATATATTGTTGCTGTCAAATAACTTAGACTATTAAATTTTAAAACTACTGTAAAGCCAATCGTTAATCTGAAATTCAGAGTAAAAAATGTAGAAGGATTCCAAGCCCTAGAAATCAAATCTAAAGCAAGTACACATAATTTGCTTTTGCAGTTATCCATAATCTTGGACAACTTTATTGTTCACTACGTTGACCTTTATACTGGTACCCTGATGATCTAATGTGTTGCGAATTCTGATTGTCATGCCATACCAATAGGAGTTGTTGTTAACAACTACTAAGAATCTCAAAATGGCTTAGCGGTCACAGTACAAATACAGTATATTCTTCTTCTTCGTTCGGCTGCTCCCGTTAGGTGTTGCCACAGCGAAACATCTTTTTTTTATATCTTTCTATCCTCTGCATCTTGTTCTGTTACACCCATCACCTGCATGTCCTCTCTCAGCACATCCATAAACCTTCTCTTAGGCCTTCCTCTGTTTCTCTTCCCTTGCAGCTCTATCCTTAGCATCCTTCTCCCAATATACTCAGCATCTCTCCTCTGCACATGTCCAAACCAACCCAATCTCGCCTCTCTGACTTTGTCTCCCAACCGTCCAACTTGAGCTGACCCTCTAATGTATTCATTTCTAATCCTATCCATCCTCGTCATGTCCAGTGCAAATCTTAGCATCTTTAACTCTGCCACTTCCAGCTCTTTCTCCTGCTTTCTGGTCATTGTCACCATCTCCAACCCATATAACATAGCTGGTCTCACTACTGTCCTGTAGACCTTCACTCTTGCTGATACCCGTCTGTCACAGATTACTCCTGGCACTCTTCTCCACCCATTCCACCCTCTCTTTTCACCTCTCTTCCACAATCCCCATTACTCTGTACTGTTGATCCCAAGTATTTAAACTCATCCACCTTCACCAACTCTACTCCCTGCATCCTCACCATTTCACTGACCTCCCTCTCATTTACACACATGTATTCTGTCTTGTTCCTACTGACCTTCATTCCTCTCCACTCTGGAGCATATCTCCACCTCTCCAGGGTCTCCTCAACCTGCTCCCTACTATCGCTACAGATCACAATGTCATCAGCAAACATCATCGCCTGTCAACGAGTCCATCACCATTGCAAATAAGAAAGGGGTTTAGAGCCGATCCCTGATGTAATCCCACTTCCACCTCGAATGCCTCCGTCACTCCTACTGCAGACCTCACCACTGTCACACTTCCCTCATACATATCCTATACAACTCTTACATACTTTCTTGCCACTCCTGACTTCCTCATACAATACCAGAACTCCTCTTGAGGCACCCTGCCATATGCTTTCTCCAGGTCGACAAAGACGCAATGCAACTCTTTGTGGCCTTCTCTATACTTCTCTGTCAACACCCTCAGAGCAAACATTGCATCTTTTGTGCTCTTTCTTGACATGAAACCATGCTGCTGCTCAGTAATCATCACCTCACTTCTTAACCTAGCTTTCACTACTCTTTCCCATAACTTCATGCTGTGGCTCATCAATTTTATCCCCATGTAGTTACTACAGTCCTGCACATTCCCCTTACGTCCTGCTTGCTAATTCGTTGCACTTCCTGATTCACTGTTTCTACATCATCCAACCTCTTCTCTCTCTCGTTCTCTTCATTCATCAGCCTCTCAAAGTACTCTTTCCATCTGCTCAACACACTCTCCTCGCTTGTGAGTATATTTCCATCTTAATGTACTGTCTGGGACTGGACATGCTTATCTTCAGATGGAGGATCTGTTCTCAAGTGCATTTGGTATGGCTGCCAGTAATTAATCATAAAATAGGAATTGTGTAGAATCAGAATAAAGGTAATTTTTAGAAATATTTTGAGCCTGGTATGAACAAGTGCCTATGCATTAGTATCCAGTCCTTGTTGGTTCCTGCCTTACGCACTTTGCTACAGGAGTAGGCTTTTGTTATGGACAACAGAGTAGTTCAAGAAATAAATTAAAGTGGGAACTCATGTAAGTGCATCTCATAAGAATGTTATCCAGTGGCCTTTGTGATGTTCTGGGAGATATTTTCAAAAAATAACATCAAAGTATTAACCACTTATTTGAATATTTAATGCTTTATGGCAGCAGATAAAATAAATAAATAAATAAAATTGCAATATGGTGGAAATGTTAAAGATGTGAGTTATATTTTCCATTTTATATACAATAAATGAATAAGAGTTACTGTATATTTCCAGAAATGATTTTCAGTACAGAGCTAACATTGACATTGTGTAATATTAATATGGGTCACATCTTCTAGTCTAGTCAATTCCTCCAGGCATTCACTTGATATATTTAGCAATTCTGTGCTATTTTGGCTTACTTGACCCATTAATTTATGTATGTTTTATTAGAATGAACTGGAAAAGTATTCACTTCCCAACAGTGTCATTAGACTCTCAAAGTGTGGAACTTTTATGCATTAGATCAGGAAATGTTATACTTTGGCTCATTGTGTGTTGTGGAAGCTGCTACAGTATGAGAGTGTAGCCTTAAAGAGCTGCTGCCCTGTGTTTGTAGAAGCAGCTTTGTATTTGTATTCTTTCATCAAATCAAACCAACTGAAAATGGTAATGAGTCTCTCTACTGTCATGCTTATAATTTTCCTGGACAGTAAGAACATCCAAGACATATACAGAGAATCCAGTTTGAGCACTGGAGGCTTGGGTACTGTTTTTTGTAGATTTGTGGGTGTCTTTTGACTTCGTTTTGACTTAAGTTCAAAATGTTACAAAATTGGATTGAGAACGATCACCTCTAGATGAAAGTTCATGATTGTCATTATAATATCAGTCCCAAACAAATTGGTGAATAGCAGTGTTTTTCAGGATATTCTCATTTACACAAACGCTTTAATGCTAATTTTAGTAACTACACATACAGCTTTGTCAGACAGTCGCTTTGTTGTGTTTGTGATATTTACTGTTGTGAGATTTATGCTTACATCAGTATACTGTATTGAGGAAACATTAGGTGGATATTAACATTTATCATATGTGCTTTCATTATATTTGTTATGTTTTAGTAGTTATACTAATGAACATTATTTTGGCTTTAAAATCTCAGGAATTGTCGTGGCGAAAAATTGTCACCAAGAGGCTTTTTTACCTGAAAATGAAGGCTATTAGGACTCAGGATAGGAAAACAGAGTTTAAAGCTTTATTGCAATAAAACAATAACACGGACTTAACCCAATTTGGCAAAATGAGATTGACCCCTGAGCAGTTCAGAACTCAAAACTTATATAGTCATTTCTTATCACTCCGACCTCACTCAATTAGCTCATTTGCTGTTTTTCTCTGACTCCCTTCTGCACCTGTCTGGCCAATATCTCAAGTTTTCATGGTAACCATTATTATCTCCTGACTTCCCCTGCAGCTGGCCTCTGGTATTTTTACTGTCTATTGTCCATCTTCAGTTTCTGTTTTGCTTATTTTTTATTGACCAAGGCCGGTACAGATATCCCTCTCTTCCATTTATTGGCTTCCTCTCGGCCTTCTAAGCTGGTATATTTGGTGTCCAAAGCTAAGCTTTAATTAAAAAGAAATATGGCATATGCCTTTATTTAATCATTTGCTTGGCATGCTTGACTTGCCTTAATTTCTGCACTAAAGTTAATTCTAATATATTTTTCTATATTTATTTATGCTAGTGCTTGAATATACTAATTTTATTTTTCATGGATTACATCATCTTGACCTCATATGTAGCAATACCCTTTGCTGTCTCTGCTGATTCACTATTCCAGCTGGCTTCTAACATGCCTACCAAGGCCATTTTTCACTGATATCGTTCTTTAGCTTCCTAACTTTTTGAACACAGGTGCTCACACCTCCCTTTCTCCTGTCCTCGACAGTTTCTGTGCGTTGTTGTCTTTCTATTTTGATATTAGATTTTGCTTCAAGCTTAAAAAAAATGCAATATGACTGATTTTTTATTTAAATATTTGCTTGACTGTTAATTACTATTGCTATTTATGCTAATATATAATTTTTTCTCTTCCATAGAATCAATATAATTTCAGCATTTGGCAATCTAAGTATGCCATTTTATTGACCTGCTAACTACATGTCTCAGTGAGACTGCCCTTCCTTTAATGCATTCGAGAACATATCATCAGAGTGGTCTGCCTCATGCTTTAAAGCATTACAGTATGAGTCGATGTCTGGCTAATGTATATGTTGTATAACACTAAACAAATACATTTTATTTTAGAATGAGCATATGGAGCATATCAAGCGATGTTCCGATTGATCGTCTGCCAATCTAAATGGGATGACTTTCACTACAAATGTCATCGGTAAATTGTTTGATTACAAAAACCTGTTTTTTCTGCATCTACTTTTCTAAGCTTTTTCAGTTTATCTGTAGTGTTCTTTTATGTGAGGTATTGTGGTAGTTGAGCTAGCGTACGTCTTTTTCTGCTGCAAAGTTCCTGCAAACAGAGGGCAGTGAGGCAGATTTTATCAGAGAAAGATAACACCAGAATATTAGCCTTTACATTAAAGAAAATAAAGTAATAAACTGATTAAAAGCAATCGAAGGAGCTGCCCTGTGCAGTTACACAAACTCCAAGAAAAGCTACAATAATAAATTAAGACCATTGTATTTTTTCCTTTAATTAAAATGAACACAGCTTGTCTGTGTTTGGACAGTGTGTGAGCTTTTGTTAAGTATAGCAGATCATTTATAACTTAGAGAAAGATAAAGAAGAATTTAAAATTGCTGCTTAGTAAACAACAGGCTTGGTAGCTTAATGGTAAAATGTGTCTTTTTTACTTGTAAACTTGTTAAGCATATTAGCCTTGTATATTCTTGATAAATATCACATATGTACAGTATATTTGATACATTTTTAGTTGTTTAAAGATTTGTACTCTTTATTGTTTGTTTGTACGTGTCATACAGTATAAGTTGGGCGGCACGGTGGCGCAGTGGGTAGCGCTGCTGCCTCACAGTATGGAGACCTAGGTTCGCTTCCCGGGTCCTCTCTGCGTGGAGTTTGCATGTTCTCCCTGTGTCTGTGTGGGTTTCCTCCCATTGGTCCAAAAACATTAGGTCAGGTGCATTGGTGATTCTAAATTGTCTTTAGTGTGTGTGTGTGCGCCCTGCGGTGGGCTGGCGCCCTGCCCAGGGTTTGTTTTCTGCCTTGTGCCCTGTGCTGGCTGGGATTGACTCCAGCAGACCCCCGTGACCCTGTAGTTAGGATATAGCAGGTTGGATAATGGATGGATACAGCATAAGTTTTGGTAAGAAACAAATACTACATACCATTAAAATGGTAATCCATATTTGTAATTACACCTCAAGTATTAGGAATGTCTAGCAGGTATACTGAAGAAAAAAAACTGTATACATATAGAAAATTTATATTTTAAAGGCAAAAAAGGTATAGTGCAATTAATGATTATAAATGATTAAACAATTAAATTATTAAAACCTGCACGTATATTTACAGTACATTTAAGCAATGTTTAACTGCTAATAGCAATTCATTGAATCAGTGTGTGAGAATATATATCTTTTGTTAGACAAATGGTGAAAACTACTTTTTGAAATTAAGCTTTGTTTCAGATAAGTACATTACAAAAGAAATTAAAAAAATATGACAACTTATTATGAGAAGCAGTTTATTTTCTTTAATGCCATGTGTATTATGGGTAAATATTTTCTTTACATATTTTACTAGTTAATAGTATGTATTTCAAAGGAATTTTATTTATTTTAGTATTTTATGTTTATTGAACAATTAGCCTACAGAATTTAATTTTGTTAATAAAACAACAGGTGAACAGGTAACAACTGTGGTCTACAGTTTAATTATAAAAATACCAAAGTTGCCTCGAAAGCTTGCATATTGTAGTCTGTTCAGTTAGGCAATAACAGGTGTCGTTTTGCTTGACTTCTCATTACATCCATAATGGCTAACAAGGTACAACACCCTACCACTACAAAGTTAACACATTAATACACAGCATAACACTTCTCTGCATCTGGAGCTAAGTGTAAAAATATTTTAAAGAGGTAAAAAAAAAAAAAGAAATCTGAATCGGTATCGGAGTTGGACAATCCGGTAACATTAATCGATTGGTATCGACCCTAAAAACCCTGGTCAGAGCATCCCAAAGCAGATCATTTTGTTACTTGTATAGAAAAGCCACAGATACAGCTAACACAGTTAGAATATGGATGGATATTTGAAAGGGCAACTGTATCCATGTCTGTTACCTTCAGATAAATGCAAAACATCCATTTCTTTTCTGGGGCTATGTGTAGTGCTGCATTAAAAACCAATTGGTTTTGCTATCATTTGTAACACATTCATTCAAATGTGTAATGCAAGTTAAAGCAATTACAACTCACAGCTGATTGTTCATATATTTACATTACTAGCCTCTTAAAGCAAACACAAATCATGTATTTGTATTTTGGAATGAATTTAGAGTAAAATAAATGTTGCAATAGAGAAAGCCTTTTCCCCTGTAGAAGTCATATTTTAACGTCATTACATTAAAAAAAGCAGGACTTTTACAATAATAGATACAATACCTGCACTCCTACACTGCAATTCAATCATTTTATTTATTTTAGAGCCAAATCCAGCCTGTGGTCCACCAATTGAGCAGTGGAATAGCAGAGTTCCAAGGGGTCTTATTCACTAATGAAGGTAGTAGAAACCATTATGCCGAACAAAGTGTTAGTCCAGCTGTGGCAATACAAGGAAGCCAAAATATAAAAGAAATTATGTGTATGTTATTTAATACCTACATGTAAGTAATTCATGAACAAAGAAAAAGAACAAAATTAATTAAGTAAACTGTAAAACATCACAAAAGCAGTCTTTGTGGGCTTATTATAGTGGGTGTCAATTTACTTTGGTAAATCACTTTACCAATGGTCATTGAATTTCATGACACAGGTACTGGCCTTTTTTTAGATTCTACCATATTCTTGCCGACACTAATTAAAAATATGAAAGGATCCATAAGTGAAGGTACAGCTATAGTTGTAGGAGACACTAATAATTTGGGCCATACATGCACTTAAACCATAAAAACCTGGTAACAATAGATCTATGAGTTTTCTTGGAATATTCTACCAAAGGAAGATGTCCTTTCCATTTGAGTTAAAACAATCAATTTTTCAATTCCACATAAAATGATATTTTGTTTATATGCCATTTACCCTATGAGTTGAAGAGAGGACTCTTGACCAATGAAGGAGGAGAGGTGGACCTTCAGTTCAAAAACTAGGGTCTATGTGTCTTGTGTTTCCTTTTCATGATGCATGCTGATTTTTACAGAAATATTTCAGAGTTTTAGCAACAAATGTTTGTGTTTTGCCTGTTGTAAGTAAACTGCAATGAAGCGTATATAACATGAGATTTATTTTTTCCATGGACATTTTTCATAATGTTTATGAACGATGCCAGTGGTCACAATTGGCCTGTATTAATTATATCATACACTTTTTTATCTTCATTCTCCATGAAAACTCAAGATTAAAATTTTTTCTCAGCCATCTCTACAAAACACATGGGGCAAGTAATGTATAAAATAATATCATTTTTGGGTGGAGTATTCCTTAAAGACATGTGAATTTCTTCTTTTCATCTTGTTATTATGTGAGTTATTTTTTTTTTCATTGGACCTTTAATCCCTAATCTCTGTTTTTCTAGTTGTCCGATGCACAATCATGACAATGTTATCATTTGGAAGCTTGGTTGCTATGATGCCACATGTCACTAGGGAACATGGTTTACAAAGCCCACATTCCTTAAATTTTGCTCAAGAGTTGTTTTTTTTTTTTGATGGGGAATTCCTTCATACAAAGAAAGTTCCAATGCCTCCTAACAGCTCAACCTTAAACAAGATGGACGCCATAATACACCAGTGGTAGCTCACATTGTCATAGAGACTAACTAAAAAAAACTGCAATGACTGTCACGTTACAAGGTGTTGATTCCTTGAATACTGACATCCAGGACTGTATGTTGCCTTCCATTTGGCAGGAGATTTTCTACCCACATTATATTATGCCAAGGCCTCACTGTCTCTTTACAAAGAGATACAAGTTTCCACAGTCTTTGCTGAGTCACTTGCTATTAGTATCCTGGGAGAACATTTCATATATCACAGTCTCTAATTTGAGGTTGTCCTTATTAATAGACTTGAGTAATCAATTTTACTTCTATATGGAGGTGCCCTTCCTGTTGCTCCAGCATGACAATATGTGTTGTCACTCCAAATGTTTCCATTTTTCTTCAAAGGTTTGCTGCTTTGGACAGTTGGCTTTTCAGTTGTTATCCATGGTCTGTAAGACATCCATGTTAAAGGTGTGTATTAGGCTGACATCAGACATGGTGGTACAGTAAAAGTAATGCAGAAATATTTGAAAGGTAATTGTGATACTTTGTACCAAAATTAATAATTAATATAAGGTTAAAAGTAGTGTTTCAGATGCTCAGCCATATTTTATTAACTGTAAATCTTTTTCTGGCTGTTTTAAGCAAACACTTTTTTGTGATACTTGTTGTTTTTCAATCATTAATAACATCTGATTTAACTTGACATGGAGTATGATTTCTTTTATATTTCCCACTAGCTAATTCTGCCCTCATAACATCAAGTCATATGTTTCTCCAATGTACCTGTAGCTACTGTGCTGTCAGAGAGAAGAGGGGGAAAACATGTTAGGGAAGACAATTCACTGTTACTGTACTATTATACAATGTTTTTGGACTGCACTGCTTCTTTAGCGCTTCTGCCTACCAGTAAGGAGGTCTAGGTTTGTGTCCCGGGTTCTCCCTGTGTCCGTGTGGGTTTCCTCCTGATGCTCCAGTTTACTCCCACAGTACACACACATGTAGGTTAGGTGGACTGGCAAAGTTGTCTTGGCCCTGGGGTGTGTGTGTGTGTTTGTTCTGTGATGGACTGGTACTCTGTCTGGGGTTTGTTGCTGCCTTGCACCATGTGCTGGCTGGGATAGGCTCCAGCACTGCCCACAAACCTGTTCAGGACTAAGCGGGTTACAAAATGACTGACTGACCGAAACTCTGAAAAAATAAGAAGTTCTGGAACTATATGATACCAACACTTGTTTTTTGTGCAGGTAGGTTTTAGAAGGTAGGTTAGAAACAGAGAATTTGGGTCTGTTCAATTTATTACTGCTACTTGAACCCTCATTGGGAAAAGAAAATGGAAAAGAAGCGATAACAATAGAGGACCATGCCAGGATTTTTTGTACATTCTTTAAAAATATGTAGCAACACAGGCAGACGTAAATGAGAATTTCATTTTCATTTATTTGAAATAGTTTTATGGCAATGTGTTATTTCTCACATATGACATCATTCAATGGTAATGTACTTGTTATATTTTATTTTTATATTTGCCTCTCTACTTTAAGGCATGCTAATGTGGTACAAGTTCACTGCCTTCATCTATAGAAAGTTAACATGATTTTTTTCTTTAAATCACACAGTGCATAAGCTGCAAAGGAATAAAAGAAAAGGACCTCTCTTGCATCAGTATTTACCAGGGCCAGCTCTGGCGCAAGCAATGCCACTTCTTGAAGAAAACTCGCTGGCCAGGGACCTTCCACTGACCATACCTGTTATAGTTATAGGTATGTGTGTGACTGCCTGTCTTCATTTTTCTTCCTGAATCTGTGCTAGGAATTGGAAGGTTTTTGTTGACTATAATGGAAGCAGGATAAAGAACTGAGATTTATTTGGTTATTATTAATTAGCAAGTTCAATTTTATGGTTTTAAATTTAGTAGTTTTGTTTGTTGTCTTGTGCTCATGTGTAAAAAGAATAAAAAGTCGTTTGTTGCTATGGAATTTATAAAAGTCATTTCAATTAAATTTATTTTTCTGTTGGATCTTTCTCATTACAGAACTTTAGACCATAGTGAACGTAGCATAATACATTTAAAAAAAAATCCCCAACAGCATTCACTATTTAGTTTAATATTTTTTGTGTGTATAGTATACTGCTGTACATACAGTATTTACCATTATAGAAGACATATCTGTATGTCACTCTCAACGAGGACAAAACGTGTCTTTATCCAAAAAATTGTTTTACTGAATATCAGAACTAATAGTTAAGCTTAAAAGATAGGGTCATGCAAAGCAAAAAAGAATACAAAGATTAAAAGTCCTGCTGCCTTTCTGGGCCTCATCAATCAATCAATCAATCAACATTTATTTATATTGCACATATTCATACAAAAAATGTAGCTCAAAGTGCTTTACAAAATGAATAGAAAAATAGAAGACACAATAAAAAATAAACATAGGTCAACATTAATTAACATAGAATAAGAGTAAGGTCCGATGGCCAGGGTGGACAGAAAAACAAAAAACTCCAAAGCTGGAGAAAAAAATAAAATCTGTAGGGTTCCAGACCACGAGACCGCCCAGTCCCCTCTGGGCAATCTACCTAACATAAGTCAAACAGTCCTCTTTGTATTTAGGGTTTTCATGGAAGGACTTGATGATGATGGTCACGTAGACTTCTGGCTTTCAGTCCATCAATGTTGGAGCATCATGATGCTTTGAGTAGGTGGTGGTGGCAGGCCCCACCACAAAGAAACCGGAAAAAGAAACAGAAGAGAGAGTAGGGGTCAGTACGGATTTTGGAGCCACTGTGAATAGTTATTATGAAGAATTGAACATACAGAGTATCAGTATTAAGTTAAAGTGAAGTTATAAAAGGCCATGTTAAAGTAATGTGTTTTCAGCAGTGTTTTAAAGTGCTCTACTGTATTTGCCTGGCGAATTCCTATTGGCAGGCTATTCCAGATTTTAGGTGCATAACAGCAGAAGGCCGCCTCACCACTTCTTTTAAGTTTAGCTTTTGGAATTATAAGGAGACACTCATTTGAAGATCTAAGGTTACGATTTGGAATATAACGTGTCAGGCATTCCGATATATAAGATGGGCGAGATTATTTAAGGCTTTATAAACCATAAGCAGTATTTTAAAGTCAATCCTGAATGACACAGGCAACCAGTGTAGTGACATCAAAACTGGAGAAATGTGTTCGGATTTTCTTTTCCTAGTTAGGATTCTAGCAGCTGCATTCTGCACTCGTTGCAAATGATTTATGTCTTTTTTGGGTAGTCCTGAGAGGAGTGCGTTACAGTAATCTAGTCTACTGAAAACAAAAGCGTGAATTAATTTCTCAGCATCTTTCAATGATATAAGAGGTCTAACTTTGCTATGTTTCTTAAGTGAAAAATGCTGTCCTAGTGGTCTGATGAATATGCGATTTAAAATTCAGATTACAGTCAACAGTTACCCCTAAATTTTTTACTTCCGTCTTAACTTTTAATCCTAATGCATCAAGTTTATTTCTGATAACCTCATTGAATCCATTATTGCCAATTACTAAAATTTCAGTTTTCTCTTTATTTAGTTTGAGAAAATTACTATTCATCCATTCAGAAATACCAGTAAGACATTGTGTTAGTGTATCGAAAGAGTCGGGTCATCAGGTGCTATTGATAAGTACAGCTGTGTGTCATCAGCATAGCTGTGGTAGCTCACGTTGTAACCTGAGATAATCTGACCTAACGGAAGCATGTAGATTGAGAAGAGCAGCGGACCCAGGATAGAGCCTTGTGGAACACCATATAGATATCATGTGTCTTTGAGATTTGATTACCACAACTCACAAAGAATTTTCTCCTGCCAGGTAGGATTCAAACCAATTTAAGACACTGCCAGAGAGGCCCACCCATTGACTAAGGCGATTTCTAAGAATATTGTGATCAATGGTGTCAAATGCAGCACTCAGATCTAAGAGGATGAGAACAGATAAATGGCCTCTGTCTGCATTTACCCGCAAGTCATTTACTACTTTAACAAGTGCAGTTTCTGTGCTGTGATTTGTTCTAAAACCTGACTGAAATTTATCAAGAATAGCATGTTTATTGAGGTGGTCATTTAACTGCATAATGACTGCCTTCTCTAGAATTTTACTTAAGAAGGGCAGGTTAGACGTGGGTCTAAAATTTTCAAAGGCAGAGGGGTCAAGATTATTTTCTTGAGCAGGGGTTTAACTACAGCAGTCTTAAGACAGTCTGGAAAGACCCCGTATCTAATGACAATTACTATGTCCAGAATATTGTCAATTAGCACGCCTGATATTTCTTTGAAAAACCTGGTTGGTATTGGGTCAAGGACGCAGGTGGAGGGTTTCAGTTGAGAGATTATACTATGTAATTCAGGTAAATCTATCCTGGTGAAAGCATTTAATTTGTTTATAATGGAGTACCGGGCTTTGGAGGTTCTGCAGTGTTGGGGAGATATACTATGTTATCTCTAATATCATTAATTTTTTGATTGAAAAATACAGCAATGTTCTCACAGGTTTCACTGGAAGTATTCTGGGGGCATTCCTTTGTGTTACCTGGGTTTAACAGACGATCAATTGTAGAAAATAAGACTCTGGGATTACTAGCATTGTTATTTATAATATTAGAGAAATAGCAGAGCCTCTCAAGACGGACTGTGTTATTGTATTCTGTTATTTTAACCTTCAATATCTCATAATGGATAGTTAGTTTAGTTTTCCTCCATTTACGCTCAGCTCTACGACATGTTCTTTTAAATCAGACACTCTTTGGGTCTTCCATGGAATAACAATACTAGAAGATTTTTTAACTGTCTTTTCAGGTGCAACTATGTCAACAGCAGTTCTTACTTTAGAATTAAAGTTTTCCACTTTACTATTTACATTATCCTCGCTATTATAGTTGGCATTATAAACGGACTGATTGCTTAGAATAGTTGTAAGCTTTAAAGCTGCTGATGAGTCAAAGAAGTGTTTTTTAACAAAATGCTTCTCATGAGTGTTTTCTATCTTTATTTCTATATTAAATAGTAGAAGGAAATGGTCTGATAGACCAATATCAATGACCTGCTTTATATCAACTTTAAGTCCTTTAGTAATCACTAAGTCTAACGTATGACCTGCTTTATGTGTAGGCTGATTAACGAGCTGCCTCAAATAAAAAGAGTCCAGGAGGTTCATGAATTCTTTTACTTTTTGGTCACACTGATTGTCGATATGAAAGTTAAGGTCGCCGACTATTAAGAGTGCGTCATAGTTTGTAACTAAAATTGACATTAAGTCAGAGAATTCCTCAAGGAAAGACGCGTTATATTTAGGAGGTCTATACACGGATAATACGAGAACGTGAGAATCTCCATGAATAACAACTGCGAGATACTCAAAGGACTTAAATCAAAGAGGGTTTAGTCTTAGTCTGTTCAATGTGATAAATGGGTCACTCACCCAGTCTTCACAAATAGTGTGTCACCGTGACCAGATAACTCTCACTACTCCTTTCTTTGTGTAATCTGCCTCCCTGCTGGCTTGAACCCTTGATCAACTCCCCTGCCATCTCTAAGCTCCAAGTGTTTCACTTCCACCAGGGGTGCCCTGGCCAGGGTTCAAATTCTTTTTGTTCATGGGTGATACTTTGATTTGTGTAAATGTTACTTTTGTTTCTTATTTGCTTCATGCCTTATGTTTGTATTATGCGCCTTGTGTTTTGTGGGTGGTTCTCCAAGAGGCAGGGCCAAATACCAATCACCGCAAGGGATGGCCCTCATCCTTATAAAGGTGGAGTAACCCACAGTTTCTTGTGGTTCATTCAAATGTGTTCAGTAGTGGTGGTGATTTAGTTGTGTTTTGTGTATTATTGGATTTCAACTGTTCTTTGGATTTGGGATTTGTACTTACTCACCTTGGATTGCCATTGCCTTTTCAGGCAGTTCCTTTTTGCCCTTTTGTACTCTATTGAGCTTCTTGTTGTTACAGAGCATTTTTGGAAAGAATAAACCTATTTATATACAAAGATTCTGTGTTTGCCCTTTATCAGTAGCTGATTTTGACAGTTGTCCCCCTCTATAGCAGTTTTGGAAGTTGTTTAGGAATTTGTGCTTTAGTAGCTCTCAGGTTCATTATATCTAGGGCTCTGGCTATGAAACAGCTTTATGCTCCACTTCAGAGCTGTTTTCAGGGCAGTGCCTCAGTCGATTTCTGAGAGAGCCCTGTCTGTCCTTTTAGCAGGACCCTTTGTATTCCTCACTGGTACCATTTGTTGCCAACTTACAGATTGAAGAAATTGCTTTAACAGTCTTGGTGCATGTGTTGACAAATGACGACATCTAGGGTGGAAGACTGAAACCATTTTCTACGCATCAAGAAAAGTCATCTACAGTGGATTTATGATATTACTCACTAGTTGGCAGCAAAGACTGTAAAATAAACTGAGGTTTGCACATTTCAGGCAAACCATTCTGTTTACTGCAGGACATCAAATATGGCCTTTGCATTTTGCTTGCCAAGCAGGCTTACCGAACATTATTCTTGTTTTCTTAGTTGGCTAGAGAAATACAACATAGACTATAGACTGTAGTTAGTAGCAAAAGGAGAATAAACAGCCTCACCAGTGCGACTTAGTGTGACTTAGCAATCTATGAAATTGCCTGTTTTGAATGGCGTCATGCAGTTCAAAATCATCATATGCAGATTGTAGAGTGTTCATACATTTTCAGACATTTGTTAGTCTTGTACAATTAGAGTGATAAACAGGAATTTTCTCATCCTTCATAGATATACAGTGGTGTGAAAAACTATTTGCCCCCTTCCTGATTTCTTATTCTTTTGCATGTTTGTCACACAAAATGTTTCTGATCATCAAACACATTTAACCATTAGTCAAATATAACACAAGTAAACACAAAATGCAGTTTTTAAATGATGGTTTTTATTATTTAGGGAGAAAAAAAATCCAAACCTACATGACCCTGTGTGAAAAGGTAATTGCCCCCTTGTTAAAAAATAACCTAACTGTGGTGTATCACACCTGAGTTCAATTTCCGTAGCCACCCCCAGGCCTGATTACTGCCACACCTGTTTCAATCAAGAAATCACTTAAATAGGAGCTGCCTGACACAGAGAAATAGACTAAAAGCACCTCAAAAGCTAGACAGCATGCCAAGATCAAAACAAATTCAGGAACAAATGAGAACAGAAGTAACTGAGATCTATCAGTCTGGTAAAGGTTATAAAGCCATTTCTAAAGCTCTGGGACTTCAGCGAACCACAGTGAGAGCCATTATCCACAAATGGCAAAAACATGGAACAGTGGTGAACCTCCCCAGGAGTGGCCGGCCGACCAAAATTACCCCAAGAGCGCAGAGGCGACTCATCCGAGAGGTCACAAAAGACCCCAGGACAACGTCTAAAGAACTGCAGGCCTCACTTGCCTCAATTAAGGTCAGTGTTCACGACTCCACCATAAGAAAGAGACTGGGCAAAAACGGCCTGCATGGCAGATTTCCAAGACGCAAACCACTGTTAAGCAAAAAGAACATTAGGGCTCGTCTCAATTTTGCTAAGAAACATCTCAATGATTGCCAAGACTTTTGGAAAAATACCTTGTGGACTGATGAGACAAAAGTTGAACTTTTTGGAAGGCAAATGTCCCGTTACATCTGGCGTAAAAGGAACACAGCATTTCAGAAAAAGAACATCATACCAACAGTAAAATATGGTGGTGGTAGTGTGATGGTCTGGGGTTGTTTTGCTGCTTCAGGACCTGGAAGGCTTGCTGTGATAGATGGAACCATGAATTCTACTGTCTACCAAAAAATCCTGAAGGAGAATGTCCGGCCATCTGTTCGTCAACTCAAGCTAAAGCGATCTTGGTGCTGCAACAGGACAATGACCCAAAACACACCAGCAAATCCACCTCTGAATGGCTGATGAAAAACAAAATGAAGACTTTGGAGTGGCCTAGTCAAAGTCCTGACCTGAATCCAATTGAGATGCTATGGCATGACCTTAAAAAGGCAGTTCATGCTAGAAAACCATCAAATAAAGCTGAATTACAACAATTCTGCAAAGATGAGTGGGCCAAAATTCCTCCAGAGCGCTGTAAAAGACTCATTGCAAGTTATCGCAAACGCTTGATTGCAGTTATTGCTGCTAAGGGTGGCCCAACCAGTTATTAGGTTCAGGAGGCAATTACTTTTTCACACAGGGTCATGTAGGTTTGGATTTTTTTCTCCCTAAATAATAAAAACCATCATTTAAAAACTGCATTTTGTGTTTACTTGTGTTATATTTGATCAATGGTTAAATGTGTTTGATGATCAGAAACATTTTGTGTGACAAACATGCAAAAGAATAAGAAATCAGGAAGGGGGCAAATAGTTTTTCACACCACTGTATAAATAGATGTATTGGTCTATAGTGTATATAATATGAGGTAGTGATATTTTTTTTTTAAGTTTTGAAATAAAAACAAAATAAACATTTATCACATCAGACCCAGGCACAACGTAAAGTACATAAAATCAAAAAGTGCACAGTATTAGTATTACATTTGTTTCCCTTTTGACATATGAGACCCCCCCTCCAATTTAAAGGGGTGCTCATGACAAGCAAGGGATTTTTTTTCATAGATCTTAAACTATTTCATTCACACAGTTTTAATCACTCATATGACAGGTTAAATTTGAGTTCCACAGCAAAGCCTTTCCTGTTGAAATTCGTTCCCCACCCTAAGAAAAAAAACTACCTGAGTAAATATTTAAGAGCAAAGCACCACATATGGTGTGAAAGCGGATTGGTACATTTATTTTAATGATTTGTCTTTAAAATGTCTGTATAGAGTTATTTATTATAATTATTACTATTATTATTTTTAGTAAATCTTATTTTCCATGTTTCTTTGTTGATGAGCTCCCGTTGAAGAATTGGTAACAGAACATATAGTGCGGACGCCAAAACCACTGAAGTAACAACTAACAAAGTGGCATTTTTGATACCATTTTAACAAAGTTTACTGTCCGCCATCAATTACAGAGCATCCCAATAAAATGAAAGCAATAGACTTGCAAACTTAAAACGCAGACTTCATCACATTGCTGTGTGTGACGAAACAGCAGGCAGGTGACTTCTTGCACATGTTTACTGAGAGACAGGTCGGCTTTTTGCATGGTGTATGTGTTAAATCAAAAGAGGAACGGCATACAAAGATATGCAAACACGAGGAGATTGATGACAATCACACCAAGTGAAAACTGAACTCCACAAGGCACAGATATATTCATAACAGGGGATCTATATGATGGGCAGGTGAATTTCAAATATTTTGCATGTTTACCTTTTGTTTTGGTGACAGGTTGCGTCATATTTAGCCCTTCGTTTATTATTCTGCCACAAGAGTAACCAGCCTCTCATTGAATTTCATGGCTGTCCCCTCAACAATGCAGCGTACTTAGAATTATTTTCCAGCATGCATCTCCGAATCTGACATCATTTTCACCGAGACTCCCTCACACCCAGCACAGTATACAAACCAGCCTTTATCCTTTTTACCAGTGGCACATGACAGTAACCATTCCATCCCATGGTCCACTCATGAATGCACCTACTCATTTATACATGGCCAATTTAGAGTAGCCAGTAGCCACCTAATTTTGGGATATGGGAGGTAAACTGGATATAAGGGAGAACCCCCACCCTAACACACAAACACACACACACATACAGGCATTGGAAAAACATTGTAACTCTGCACAGACATTGACCAAGCCTGGGAATCAAGAGTGTCCTAGAGCTGTAAGGCAGTGGTGCTAAAAAATTATTCACTTTATGAAATAATCCATTGCTTTTATAACAGTGTCAGCATTACTATGAAATTCAACGTGCATTTAAAGCCAATGTGTTTTATTTTTTTTTTTCAGTCATATGCACACCCATGAATGTTTATATTTAATATGCAGCTCAGACAATGTAAGTCAGAATTCCCTGAACTGAGCACACATTTACTAGAAGTGGAAGCTAATGGCCCCGATAAGGACTATCAGTGTATTTGAACCAACCCAGAAATCTTCAAAAATGTTACAACAAATGTGCTTAAAATTTAGAAACAATTACCTATGAATATGGACTACTTTTATAATGTTTTTAATTCATTTACCTCTTCATAGGTATTCTTCAGCAAATGTATATTTTATATGTGATAAAGTCCATAAACTTTACATTAATGATGGTGATCTGGGATTCTTTAAAAACCTCTGGTACAGCAGGAGTCGTACGGTTCTCAGGGTGGCTTCCATGAACCCGCCTAAGCTAGTTAAGTATTTACTAGGAAGTGATGGCATCTGGGAACGGTTCTTTTCTTCCTTTATATGTAATCAAGTAGAACTTTGCAGCCTCTTGTGAAGTGAGTTGTCCTTGTAATCCCTCTGAAGCAAATTTATCTTAATGTTCAGGGAGACTAATTGCAAGAACGTGTGTCTCCGATAGCATGACTACTGTCTCTGTGGATTTTAAAGAGAGAGATCTTGGTGTTTACCTCATTAGGCCTGTTTAGCTACCAAGCCTTTTTGAAAACAACTGAATAGACCTTCCAGAAATATTACTGTTTACTTATAATTTCTGAAAAATATAAAGCATTAAATAAACACCATGTTCTATTTTTTTACAAGTGTATGAATATGGAGTTAGAGCAAAACCTCTGCTTTTTAAAATTTAAACCTTGATGAAAGCGCTTTTGAAGAAAAAAATCACATGGAAAGAGAAAGTCTGACTTTATCTGAGGTTACTAAGCAAATGAACTGGGATTTAATCTCTTGGTGTATAAAACATAAATAGCACACTCCGAAACTTTGGTCCATGGACATTTTTTGGTTATAATGAAAGAACCCAGAGCTTTGTAAATTTTCATTGCATTTTCAAATTTAACAAAGCCTATGTGTTTTTCAGCACTGCAACATAAAACCCTGTTAATGTGATCATAGCAGCACAGAGATAATTCATTTTGTTTTATTTCTTTTATAGGCAATGGCCCATCAGGAATATGTTTATCATACCTGTTATCTGGCTATCGACCATATTTAAATGACAGTGCAGTGCATCCCAACTCCATTCTGCTAAGTAAATTGAAGGAACTGAAACATCTTTCCATTGCTGATCAGGTACGAGACAACTAGGACAATGGTGTCTACTTAATTAGTTGTTTATTTATTTTGTTTATTCATTTTTTTTTAAGTTTTCTTGGGGATGGGATATCTGCTTTTATTCAAACGTCACAGGTGGTTGCATGGGACTTTGATGATGTGTTGAACAGAAGAACTAGAAAAGAAAACAGAGAAAAGTACTGAATAATAAAGATTGCCAGTTCGTTAAAGAATGTGATAATTCTATGTGTATCTACTTTATTTTTTGCAGTTACAAAAGGCCAAATTAAAAAAGTAGGTTTTTAGGAATATTTGAAAATGATCCACAGTGTTAGCCTGGTATATATCTATTGGTGAAGTATTCCAGATTTTTAGTGCATAGCAGCAGAAAACTGACTCCCCATTTCCTTTATGCTTGGCTCTTAGAACAATAAGCAGGATGTTATTAGAAGATCTAACTCAAGAGTTTCCAAAGTGGTTGCTATTGACCCCCTGGGATCGATTTGAACTTTCTCGGGGTCGATAGTTTCAATAGAAAAATTTGGGGGTCGATGACAGCAAAAATCGACCCCCTTACTACTGCTATTTATTTGTTACTTCAAAATATCTATGATTCCAATAGGTACCTAATTAAGAAGTAAAATAATAAAAAAAAAAACACTTTTTTGATAAAAACACATTACATACCAAAGTTGCGAACAAAAAGGTAAAATATGTCATTAAATGAGTCACACGTAAGAATGCATGAAAATACATGTAGCACAAACATGTCTGTGCATTGTCTTATCGAACATGAAAAACCGTTGCATGTCTGCAATTGCTCGCGGTGGGACGAGACAATGGATATTCGATATTAGCAGAATCTATCAGTCTTGTACGGTCATGCTGTCATAAAACACTATAAATTGGTTCGTTTGATGTGACGTACTTATTTGTGATTTGAACTTTGAATATAATTATTTATTGAGGAGCAGTACTATGAAAAAGAAAATCAGAGGATACAGTTTATTTATTCGAGTTTGAACAAAAATCTTTTTCAAGTAAGTACATACTTTATTGTTTTTTTTTATCACAGGGGCCGTCGAAATTGTTTGTTAATAAAAGTTTTTATTTCTTCAGATAATAATATGACTGAACCAAAAAAGAAATGCAGACAGTACAGCTTGGACTATTTGTACTTATTTGGAATTTACATATTTATTTCATAAATGTCAAAAATGTAAAAAACTTTGCTCGTGTTTTTTTGCTTTAGTTTTTGTTAGTGCAGGTTTCGATATTAAATATTGCACAAGATAATGCCATATTCCGTAGTCCTTTTATCTTTTTCAATCATTAATTACAAGTGATTAAAATGAAAAGTTTGATATCTAGTGAAATATTTAATATCGAGTACTGTACAAATTTATTAATTTGAGTAAGTAAAGTAAATGGCTAGGGATCGACGGTTTTAAAAGTTTTTGGTAAAGGGGTCTGTGGCGAAAAAAGCTTGGGAACTCTTGATCTAACATTATAACTTGGAATGTAGGGGATAGGCACTCCAAAATATAAGAAGGGGCAAGATTATTTAAAGCTATATATACCATTAGTAGTATTATAAAGTCAACTCTAAATGACACAGGTAACCAGTGTAACAATGCTAAAACTGGTAATATGTGAGGTGCCAGCTCACCATAAATCGTTGAGCTTTAGTAAAGACGACATTTCTTAATCCATTTTATAGTCCCCACAAGATGCCATTGAGTTTTCTATGAAAACATCTTTGAAAAGTAAAGGTACTAAAGTATATAGGGAACTAGAACCAAAACACAAGAGTAGTAACTGACATTGGACTTTGTAGTATGCATTGCCCCTAAATAAACAAAAATCCAAAATCTTTTGGACCTTGTCGCTAAAGCTGTTCATCCACCAACATAAGGGGTAGTGTGAAGTCACACAGCAACAGAAAGCAGTGCGTTTACATCCTGGCACATGGCTTAAAGGTGAGACAAAGGTGTATGTAAAGTGGGCTTATAAAGGGGCATGAAATAATAGTAGAGCTGATAACCCACAGACACAGTGTATGAGGGCACCCTAAGACAAAGTTGTTTGGTACAGAGACACCTTTTCTTGCTTAGATACAAAGTGAGGTGCTGTTGAAAATGTTTGTCAGAAATGGGCAGATTGCTACAGTATAGAAAAGAGTCTAACAGTCAGAGCAGTCGTCTACACCAATAAGGCCTGAAAACATAGCATAAAATGGCCTTTTGGAAACTGTGAAAGAAAAAGTGAATAAGCCCAGTTTCTAAATTGGTTACATACTAGTCAAAGGACATACTGAAGTCTGACAATGAAAATGAGTAGCAGCAATTCAAAGCTTTCATTTTAGCTGGTTGCTTACTTTTTCTAAATCATTAAATGGCACCGCATCTTTTAACTCATTTACTAAACCATTTTATGCCACATTATTTTCCTATAGTCACACCCCTATTGTTTTGAATTGTAAACAATAATCCTAGATATTTTATTATCCTGACATTCAATAACTGTTGTGCTATTAATATTTTTCCAAGACGGCCTTGAATTCTTAGACGAAAGACAGCAGGTGAGTGCACTGGCTCAAAAGAAACAGACTGACATAAAGTATCATTATTAACTGATTAGGCTTCATACACTAAGCTAGAGTTTTTCTAATATTTGGAAGGAAGGAATTTTTAACTCAAAACTAGTCACACCAAATGTTTTCTTAAAGTTCTCTGAAATAAGAGCCTTGTTTTTGACATCAGATTAGATGACAGCTGTCATGACTTGTTTGATTTTTGGTGATTTTCAGGCAGTAGACCTTGCTAGAATTCTTAGCTACTGTACATATCACGTTTGATGAACCTCAGATAAGAATTAAGCTTTCCTAATCTTTTCATAACTATTATTCATTATTTAATTACCAGTCTATAAGTATAACATAAACAACTGCCTGCACTCATTTGGGTGAGGGTTCCTTACTTTTTCTTTTTATTATACTCAGTCTTTCTTTTCAATTATGATCATGGGATTTAAGTTTGAAAGGCTTATGCTAGCATGGAAAGATAAGAAGAGCTGGTCAAAGCATACAGTTTAAATCAAAATTTTATAATAGGAGCTGACTGGCAGGTGGTCATGGTAACATTGTCAGAAGCTAAGTATGGTTTGAGGAAATAATTCATTGAACAGGGGCAGCACGGTGGCGCAGTGGCAGCTGCTGCCTCGCAGTTAGGAGACTTGGGTTTGCTTCCCGGGTCCTCCCTTCGTGGAGTTTGCATGTTCTCCCCGTGTCTGTGTGGGTTTCCTCCGGGCGCTCTGGTTTCCTCCCACAAGTCCAAAGACATGCAGGCTAGGTGGATTGGCAATTCTAAATTGGCCCTGGTGTGTTTGTGTGTGTCCTGCGGTGGGTTGGCACCCTGCCCGGGATTGGTTCCTGCCTTGTGCCTTGTGTTGGCTGTGATTGGCTCCAGCAGACCCCTGTGACCCTGTGTTTGGATTCAGCGGGTTGGTAAATGGATGGATGGATTCATTGAACAGAATTAGGCAAGGCAAAATCTGTAGTTAAATATTTCCAAAAAACATATGGAAACAGAGTAAAACCCAGTATGTGTATTTATAATGCAAAATTGGCAGCCTTTCTTTAGGATGGGACTGTAGTGTAAACCCTCTTGATCTGGGTCAATATGTCCTTTCAGCAAAACAGTTTGGGCTGTGGAGTGTCCATTGGAGTTGTATTTGTTCTATCTTAGATAGCAGTGCAAATGATCAATCAAATCACACATCTGCCAACCTGGTTAACCTAGATGAAGATCTCCACAAGCCCCTGGGTGAATTAACTCCTTAAAAGAGAGTTCATCATACTTTTAACAGTGCAGCACACAGACCCTCAGTAGTATTTCCCACTCTTGTGTTTGGTGTGTGGAGACGCAATCGTTTCGTCAAGTTTGGTCCCCCATGGTCATTTCAGCTCCTGGAGACAATCATTTCATTGTGGATGGGGTAAGTGCCAATGTATTGGTGAAAAAGCCCCTCGCTTGCCATCAAGGGCACCCAGAATGCCCTGATGGTAGATCTGCTCTGATGCCTGGATATCTCCAAATGTTTTTTGGTTTACAATTGTTGTAAATAAAAAAAAAAATAAAATATATATATATATATATATATATATATATATATATAGTTAGGTGTTTGGCACGGTGGCGCAGTGGGTTTCCTCCCAGTGCTGCTGCCTTGGCGCCTAAATTGTTAGGTGTTTTGTTGTCTGCTTTCTGGGTTCTCCCAGGATTTGTTTCCTGCCTGGGTTTCCTCCCCACAGCCCAAAGACATGCAGTTTAGGTGCATTGGATGGATCCTAAATTGTCCCTAGTGTGTGCTGGGGCAGTTTGTGTTTGGTTCACTTTCTGGGTCGTGTGGCATGTTCTCCCAGCGTTTGCTGCCCAGGATTTGTTTCCTGCCTTGTGCCCTGTGTTGGCTGGGATTGGCCCCAGCAGACCCCCATGACCTTGTAGTTAGGATATAGCGGGATGGATAATGGATGGATGGATGGATATTTTATATAAACAAATCCTTGGATGAGATGTGACTTTTTCAGAGAGATACTTTCAAGTCCTGCAAGACGAGACTTTGTGCCAAGAGATTTAACCATTTAATCAGTGAAAAGCTGTAAACAGAAAGATCCAAGCCAAAAGTAATAGTATATGGTACAAAAGCAAAACTCCAATAATTCACTGAAATACAGAAAAACTTGAGAACATAAAATGCAACTCAATAATGGAGCCTCGGGCAAATACAAACATCCAAACTCCGCAGACAGCAAACAGGTGTGGAATTTGAACCCAGAACACAACGATTCAGCAGTGCTAACTACCATGTCCCATATCTTTAAATTTAAATTTTTATATCTTTTTATCTTTAAAAATGCGAAATCTAAAAGGATCACTCCATCTAAAAGCTGAACGAGGTTTCATGAATTCTGTGAGTTAAGAACCTCTTTATAGTAGAAGAGCAAAAGCAGAAAAGCTTTTAACTTCTTCAGTACTACAGTATAAAACTATAAACCTACTTAATATCATTTGAGGTTCGCAGGCAACCAGAGCCCCTCCAACCAGCATTGGTGAAAGGCAGGAAGCTGGGAAGCATGACTACCACATATGTAACTGATGTACTTTGTACAGTATTATATTATTACTTTTTTAACAAATATTGAGGATAACAGTACATGATACACTCAAAGTTAACTGCTTGTCCATATCTGATCCAGGATTTAGAATACCTCAGTGAAGGCTTAGAAGGGAGATCATCTAACCCTGTGGCTGTGTTGTTTGATACTTTGCTACACCCAAATGCTGATCTTGGCTACGAGTATCCTTCTGTCATTCAGTGGAGAATGGAGAATCAACATCACATCCCTCATATAGTGCTGGGAAAAGGAAGCCCTGGAGGAGCCTGGCATGTGAGTTTTAAAATATTTGGTTACTTCTGAATGGGTTCATTCTCATTACTTGCTGTGTGCTTTGAAATGTTTTCCTGTGTTATAAAACTGAATTTAATAAAATGTTTGTGTATTGTGTCCAAGGTTTAAGTCTTGTCCTGTTCTTGATGCAGCTTTAAAATTGTGTAAAGCGCGTTCAAGATATGGATGGAAAATAACATTTAAAACAGATTAGGCAAATAAGGAATTACACTTGCTAGATGCTAAAGTCATGATTACGTTTATATTTTGACATTTTGTTCTTTTTGTCTTTATTTTTAATATTTCATTATTTATTTATTTTTTCACTGCTAAGAGGTTGTATATTGGTGCCACCAGGTGTCACTGTGTTGCCATGGAATCTGACCACAATGCATCCCATTTTGGACATTCGCACTGTGATAAGTACCAGTGGCCAGATGCAAACCTGTGATGTCTGGATTGCAAAGACCTTGGAAAGCAGTTCCATGTTATGCTGAGCAATAGGAGAACTCTTACGTTTGGGCACACAGGTGACTTCAAGCAGAGCATATTCTGGCAATGTCAGCTGAACTCTCTCTCTCTCTCACTCAGCTCCTATATTCCACCCAACACTGCCAATATAATCCATCTGTCAACAGTACAAATCCTGCCAATTATGCCAAGTTTTTTTTTTGTATAATGACACCAAAGTTCCAAACATGCCAAGCATTTCATTGTGGAATCACACCAAGATCCAACCCAGTTTTAGTCATTTGCACTGTGATAACTGGCAGTGGCCAGCTGTGGAGATTGCAAAGACCCAGGAAGCAGCTCCTATTTACACTGAGCAAATGGAGACATACAGTGCTGAGGTGGGCAGGGGACTGCCTGTAAGCACTGCAAGTGGAGCACTTCCTAGTGGCGTCTTGCTCTTCCTCTGCCCCTTCATTCTGCCTACACTGCCAATACACTCCAACCGTCCACAGTGCAAATCCTGCTCAGTATGCCAAGTGCTTTATTGTGGAATTATACCTTAGTCCGTTCCAGTCCAAGCATTTGCACCGTGATAACTGGTTGTGGCCAGCTATGAACCCATGATATATGGACTGCAAAGACCTGGAAAGCAGCTCCTGTTTAGATTGAGCAATGGGAGATCTCCAATGCTCAGGTGGCTACATGAAGCACTGCAAGTGAAGTGCTTCCTTCTGACGTCAGCCGAGCTCTCTCTCATCCTCGCTGAGCCCCCACTTTCTGTGTAGAACTGACACTACAGTCACCATTTTAAAAATGGTTGCTATGAGACAGCTTGTTGCTAGGGGTGTGGCTTGTATGTGCGCATGCAATGGCCATTACAGGGCAAGGTCATGTGGTTTTGGCAGCCATCATATTTGAGGGTGAGTCATGTACTCAGTGATTGTCTTCACTTTGCTCTTACAAAAAAGAGACCCTTTTAAACTACCATGAGAAAATTAGTTTCCCAGGCAGTTTCTTTTCAGGATTTCTGCTTTTGGTAATGACTCTTGGTTTGTCCTTAATTGCAGCCCATTTTGCCCATTAATTTGGTAGCAATCTCTGCCTTTAGTAAGTGAACCCCGGTTGTATTGACTACTCTCTCTATATGCTCTTTGAAAGAAGTCTCTATCTTTCTCTCCAAAAAAAAATAAATAAAATAAAGCATAGTTTTTAATCTTCTTTATGGAAGGACTGAATGGGCTGTGACAGTCATTCACAGCTATTACTGTCCTTTGCATTTGAAAAGAAGATGTGTTTTGTCTTTTGGTGTACTTTAACTTTAATTTACACAGTTGAAAGACTATTTCAGTGTTTTCAATATTTTCTTACAATTTTCAGTATTTTCTTAGGTAAATTCCAGAAATTATGTTTCTGTAAGAAAAAATGAACAGCATACAAGAGAAAAATAATACTGCTTCCCAAAGTCTTGACATACGCCAAAAACCATGATCATATGCAGTGACCGTTTAGCTGGTTAAGTTTAAATGTTTGCTTTTTTGCTACTTAAATATGTAGCTTTAAAAATATTCACCTTTACACTGAGAGTAGTACACGTCTCATTATGTTGTCCAGCCATTTGAAAGCATTACTGCTGTCGCAGTAGGGGGCGGTAGTGCTCCCTTGAACCCTCAGGTACCACGCCAAACACCTGGTAAAATTGCCACAATAATTATATTTATTATAATAATGTGCACCAAGCACCCTCCACTCCACTATATTCATAAACAATACAATAAACCAATAAATCACAATCCTCCACTCCCAGACGCGTTGCCCTCCTACCACCCAGCTCTGCTCGTTGTCTGGGAGTTCCCAGAGTCCTTTTATTCCTCCTGACCCGGAAGTCTTTCTGCCCAACAGTTCCACAAGTCCTTATTCCTTCCGGGTCAGGGTAAAGAGTACTTTTCTTCACCCTGGAAGCCCGTCGCTCTTCCTGTGACGAACTTCCGGGTCATGGTGCCCAAATGAGTCCATTGGCCTCCCGACAGCGACTCCCAGTGGCCCCCAAGGTATCCAGCAGGGCTGTGTATAAAAACTACATAGTCCGTGAGGCCCTGCTGGAATTCGGGGCCCGTATATGCTCTCGGGAGAGCTCCTCCTAGCGGCCAGGGGGTGAGGGCCGGAGTAAAATGCCGGCAATCCACCACACTGCACACTTTCATGTAGCTTTATAATTATCACTCTTCCGAGGACTCTTATTTGAGGCCTTTTATTGGTCAGTCCTCCTCCTCCATTTCATGTAAAAATTGACAATCTGATCCTTTATAACTGGCTCTACACTGATATACTTCTGAAGGCGTTATCGTTGCTGTCTATACTTCATTTATTTATTTTTTTGTAATATTCTTAATAAATCTGTATATCAGGTTCAGGTATTATTTCCCAGATATAATTGGTAATTAGAATTATTATACTCACTTGTTCTATCAGTAATAATGGTAAAATGAGAAATACTTCAAATATAAAATGGGGATTACAACTTTAAGAAATATCAGAGTGGGTGGAAAAGAATCACAGCAATTTACAGAAATGTACAATTCAGATCACATATGATAGAGACTATGTAATTACAGTATATGTGAATAGTGGAATAACTTGACAATCTCCTCTGTAGGCCATGGAGGGGTCAATGCTAACAATAAGCCTGGGTCTCTGGATGGAACTCCCTGGCGTCAACTATAGAGATCTGTCAACGAATAAACGAAGGTAAGCTTAAAATATTTGACATTAGCCAAAAACGAGCATTCACAGATGTGAGAGATCCTGAAATAGCCTAACTATTATTCAGTCATTGTGGATCAGTATTGATTGTAGACTTGTATCACAAGCCACACAAGTATTTCCCAAAAGTCAATTGCTTTTTGTATTCAAGTGTAAGATAAGTACATAGTGATAATATGATGATAAAAATATGTACTTAAAAATAGCAGTTTAGAACCAATTGTTGTATTTACTGCAGGTTAAAACTAGTATAGATAGAATCTAAGAAATTCTGGCCAGCTGGCCTGAAGGAATACAGTGAAAGGCCATTAACAGGCCTAGAATAGAATGGATAGGTGGGTACAATTAATGGCACCCCTTCCATCTTTCAAGAGGAAAACCTGAGCTAGAATGAAGACAGGACAGGGTGAGTGAGATGTGCCTGAAGAGGATTCGTATGAAGTAGGGCATTAACGTATCTTATTGGTTCAGGGAATACATGTACAAAAAACATATGGGGTTTGAGGCATTCTGTTAAGGTCTTAATAATATAATGGGAAGAAGGGTCAAGCTAGGACCCTAACATCCATCCATCCATTTTCTAACCCGCTGAATCCGAATAGGGTCACGGGGGTCTGCTGGAGCCAATCCCAGCCAACACAGGGCACAAGGCAGGAACCAATCCTGGGCAGGGTGCCAACCCACCGCAGAGGACCCTAACATGACAAAACAAAGTGATGGCATTGTGAAGAGGCTTCCCATAGATTGTTTTCTTAATGTTTTTGGGACTAAGGAACCCTGTACAAAAGAAATTTGATCACAGAACCCCTATGAAAATTAAAAATAAATGAAATTACAAAAAAAAAAGTTATTTGTACAATACTTTTAATCAAGACAAAATTTATAAATGTAAGCATATGCACTATATATTTACACACAAAAAATGTAATAATAGAAACTGTTTCATGTTTTAGGCATGATAAATGTAAATGAGAAGGGTGTGCTGCCATTGTATGACACATCAATATTAGGTGTAAGATTTGCTAATATAGAGATCATATTTCAACTATTTTTATAATTTATTTTCATTGCAGCGACAGCTGAAAATCTACTTTCACATAACAAAGAAGCAAACTGGAATAGGACTAAAAAGTCCACATTCCCTATGATATTTTTTTTTACCTAAAATGCATGAAGAAGTAAACTAGAAATGAAATCTAATATATAAAGCAGAGTCGATGTGTATATGTATGTTAGTTTGTCTGCCATACAAATCTGCACGGGGCGTCCAATTGGCACCAAACTGGGGATGGGGCTACTTTGTGACCAGGAGAAAGTCATGGGGTATGTTTGGTTGGGAAAAATGTTCGTGGTGAACCGCAGGGCACCTTTTTACCAACACAACATTCGGCACACGTCCCTGTACTTATCATCGACAAGATGGCTGCACGTTGCAACAGACGTTCACTGCGGCACCATCTAGCGGCAGCTTTGGTCTCTGTGCGTCGCTTTTTACCCATGTGTCTTTAAATTGCCAAGACATGGTGCAAGTGTCCAAGTAAGAGAAGGCCGACTGCTTTGATCGGGTAAAAGGGAACTGCCATATGGATATAAAATATGAATGACTATGTGCGTGACCAGATGACACACCCGCGTTTCCGCACGTCACACTCCCACACGCACTGATAGTGCTGTCTTTCATTCGCCAACGTCTGTTATATGCAAGCACGTTTGAACAGAGACTCGTCTTAAAAAGACAACATCCTTCCCCCACCATTTTCCCCAAAAGCAGCACCAGTTATACGTCATTTCTCTCTGTAGTTACCATCGCCAACGTCCGTTAGATGGCATCACGGTTCAACACAGACACTCCTTACAAACAGACCACCCCTCCCCGCCATTTTTCCCAGTACGGCTTCAGTGCTACTCTTTATCACTGGCGTTCCGTATTTGTGGTGCTAATGATTTCAATCGTGTACAATTTTCTGTTCGTTTGGCTTTTGCTATGTCAATTAATAAGGCTCAACAGCAATCACTACTAATATATAAAGCAGAGTCTATGTATGTATGTATGTTTGTTTGTCCGCCATACAAATCTGCACTGAGCGTTCGATCGGCACCAAACTGGGGATGGGGCTCCTTTGTGACCAGGAGAAGGTCATAGGGTATGTTTGGTTGTGAAAAATGTTCGTGGTGAAGCGCAGGGCATCTTTTCACCAACACCACTTTCGGCACACGTTCCTGTACTTATCATCGATAAGATGGCCGCACGTTGCAACAGACGTTCACCTCAGCGCCATCTAGCAGCAGCTTTGGTCTCTGTGCATCGCTCTTTACCCATGTTTCTTTAAATTGCCAAGACAAGCTGGAAGTGTCTAACTATGAGAAGGCCGACTGCTTTGATCCGGTGAAGGGCAACTGCCGTATGGATGTAAAACATGAACGACCCAGTGCGCGTGACTAGCTGACACATGTCGCTTCTCTCTGTACTTACCATCCCCAGCATCCGTTAGAGGCCAGCACGGTTTAACACAGACGCTCCTTACAAAGAGACCACCCCTCCCCGCCATTTTTCCCAGTATGGTTTCAGTGCTACTCTTTCTAACTGGCTTTCCGTATTTGTGGTGCTATTGATTTCAAATGTCTACAATTTCCTGTTCGTTTGGCTTTTGCTATTTCAATTAATAAGGCTCTGTTTCTTTTATTTCGGAAATTCACCGATTATACATTCCTGGGCAACGCTGGGTACTCCTGCTAGTATTTAATATAACCTCTTGAGGAAAAGTCAGCCAACTTCTTCTTCATTCATAGACAGATTATTCTTTACTTGTTTATTGAGATTAAATGAGCCAAAAAAAAACTTCTCTTGAGTCATGACTTTCAGAAAAACAGTCTTCAAATGTAACATTTTGTAAATGATTGATCACCTCATTCATTGGGTCAGTTAAGTTCTGAAGTTATCAGAGAAATTGTTTTCAATTCTTTGTATCCAAAGTTTCATTTTATTTCTTTTGGTATTCTATTTTCTAACAATTAACTACTGTTTTATGTGTTTCCTGAAGTGATAAATTAAACTTGTTCAAAAGCCAAAGTATGTCTGCATGGTAACATAACTTCATGTTCCAATGTGTATCTTTAAAGAACTGCACAAGGTCACATTTTTGAGGAGAGAGTCATTTCTGGTCTTAGATCATCATAAAGTGTTTCTAAAAATCTGACCTTGTGAAAACAACCAGATATGCCCTTAATAATAATAATAAGAAGAAGAAGTCTAATGTGAGTTGTGTATTTGTATTGATAAGCACTTACAATAATAATAATAATAATAATAAAGAAACAGACAGACAGTGACAGGTGTCAGACAGAGGGACTACTGCTTTCTGGTTTGGTGAGCTCAGATCAGTGCAGCAAGAGAATGCCTTCAGCGTTGTGTCAACTTCAGTCTTTTCATTGATCGCCGCTAATTTTTCCAGTAGCTACAGCTGATACCAGGCATTGTAAGCAATGGCTCAAGGATCTCCTACAGTTTAAGTATTTGTGGAACCCACTTTAAGAAACACTGCCTTAGATCAAAATTCAGCTCAGTCCTGGTGCGTTGCAGTGGTTGCTTCAATATCGAATGATGTGGGAGAACGCAAGTGGAGTGAAACTACTTCGGAAAAAGACACACTTGCCATAAAAGGCTTGTTTAGTCACTTTAGCTTATTTTTTATATTAAATAAACTGCTGTAGTAATTAACATTATAACATACATTTACTTGTTGGCACTGTGGTGGTAAACCAGTTAGCGTAGCTGTTTCAGAATGCCAGGATCTTGAATTATAGTTGTGACCTGTTGTTCACATAGGATTGTCACCAGTTCTCGTCCTACATTATTAAGCTTGAGTAATAAAGAAGGATTATGCAGGATTGTGTTTTGTGATGGACTAGTAATAATAATAATTCTTTACTTTTATATAGCACTCTTCTCAGTTCTCAAAGTGCTTTACATAGAAAGAGGGGAGCCACTTCAGCCATCACTAACATGCAGCATTCAACTGATGTGACGGTAGCCATTCTTGTGCCAGTGTGCTCACCATATATTAACTGTTACATAGTGAAGTGGTTCAGGAGTGTAACCAGGAGGTGAATGGAAGTAACAAAAACAAATGCTAGATGCTCGCCACCAGTGCATTGCAGAGGACACTCACACTTGCACACTGTACAAATTTAAAAGTATCAGCTAGCCCAACACACACTTCTTCACGTTTTGGGAGGTAAACTTAATAGCCAAGAGGCAACTCCAGGCAGACATGAGGGAAAATGTGCATATTTTCGTAATTTCTGTATTAATGTCATTCATTAAAATTACTTTATTAACATGTCTGTCTGTGTCAGGGAGAAGCTTACAGGTGCCAGTCATAAAATTAGAATATCATGACAAAGTTTATTTATTTCAGTAATTCCATTCAAAAAGTGAAACTTGTATATTAGATTCATTCATTACACACAGACTGATGTATTTCAAATGTTTATTTCTTTTAATTTTGATGATTATAACTGACACCTAATGAAAGTCCCAAATTCAGTATCGCGGAAAATTAGAATATTGTGAAAAGGTTCAATATTGAAGACACCTGGTGCCACACTCTAATCAGCTAATTAACTCAAAACACCTGCAAACGCCTTTAAATGGTCTCTCAGTCTAGTTCTGTAGGCTACACAATCATGGGGAAGACTGCCTACTTGACAGTTGTCCAAAAGACGACCACTGACACCTTGCACAAGGAAGACAAGACACAAAAGGTCATTGCTAAAGAGGCTGGTTGTTCACAGAGCTCTGTGTCCAAGCACATTAATAGGGAGGTGAAGGGAAGGACAAGATGTGGTAGAAAAAAAGTGTACAAGCAATAGGGATAACCGCACCATGGAGAGGATTGTGAAACAAAACCCATTCAAAACTGTGGGGGAGATTCACAAAGAGTGGACTGCAGCTGGAGTCAGTGCTTCAAGAACCACCACGCACAGACGTATGCAAGACATGGGTTTCAGCTGTCGCATTTCTTGTGTCAAGCCACTCTTGAACAAGAGACAGCGTCAGAAGCGTCTCGACTGGACTGCTGCCGTGTGGTCCAAAGTTATGCTCTCTGATGAAAGTAAATTTTGCATTTCCTTTGGAAATCAAGGTCACAGAGTCTGGAGGAAGACAGGAGAGGCACAGAATCCACGTTGCTTGAGGTCCAGTGTAAAGTTTACACAGTCAGTGATGGTTTGGGGTGCCATGTCATCTGCTGGTGTTGGTCCATTGTGTTTTCTGAGCTCCAAGGTCAACACAGCCGTCTACCAGGAAGTTTTAGAGCACTTCATGCTTCCTGCTGCTGACAAACTTTATGGAGATGCAGATTTCATTTTCCAACAGGACCTGGCACCTGCACAAAGTGCCAAAACTACCAGTACCTGGTTTAAGGACCATGGTATCCCTGTTTTTGATTGGCCAGCAAACTCGCCTGACCTTAACCCCTGTGAAGAGGAAGATGCAATACGCCAGACCCAACAATTCAGAAGAGCTGAAGGCCACTATCAGAGCAACATGGGCTCTCATAACACCTGAGCAGTGCCACAGACTGATCGACTCCATGCCACACCGCATTGCTGCAGTAATCCAGGCCAAAGGAGCCTCAACTAAATATCGAGTGCTGTACATGCTCATACTTTTCATGTTCATACCTTTCAGTTTGCCAACATTTCTAAAAATCCTTTTTTTGCATTGGTCTTAATTGATATTCTAATTTTCCGAGATACTGAATTTGGGACTTTCATTAGTTGTCAGTTATAATCATCCATCCATCCATCCATTTTCTAACCCGCTGAATCCGAATACAGGGTCACAGGGGTCTACTGGAGCCAATCCCAGCCAACACAGGCCACAAGGCAGGAACCAATCCTGAGCAGGGTGCCAACCCACCGCAGGTATAATCATCAAAATTAAAAGAAATAAACATTTGAAATACATCAGTCTGTGTGTATTGAATAAATCTAATATACAAGTTACACTTTTTGAATAGAATTACTGAAATAATTCAACTTTGTCATGATATTCTAATTTTATGACCGGCACCTGTATTAAACGCGGCTAAGATGAAGAAACACGGTCATGGGGAGGTGTTTAGAAATTTTTGATAATAACTGAATTGAATTTAATGTGTTTACATCAAAACCTGAAAGAATGTAATTTAATGTAGATTTAAAAGAAGTTCACCAGTATGTGAAGTATCAACTCAGAGATGGTGCTTTTATCTCTAAGGCAAGGGTCTCCAACTCCGGTCCTGGAAGGTAATTGTGGCTGCCAGTTTTCATTCTGTTTCCTTATTGGTGACCAATTTTTGCTCCTAATTAACTTCTTTTCCCTTCATTTTAATTGACTTGTTTTTTAAGACTTTGTCCTCTAAATTGCTTCATTTTTTTCCTTAAATGGCACCCAAACAGAAATAAGATGCGAAGTGTGCCAACAGATGACTGGTTAAGTCGGGCCTCAAACTCCGACCATTTTCCTAATTAGAAGTCGATTCCTGTTGTTAATGAAACCCGTTCTATGGCTTGTCAGTATTTTCATTTTGCCAAAGCAGACATTTCCACTACTGTTGATTTTCTTTTTTCTAAGAGCATCATCAAAATGTTGTGTGGAGCGGAGCAGATCAGCATTACTGAGACCTTCACTTTTATTTATTTTCAAATATTGTATGATGGACACAGGCTCATTTTGTATCTTATTGTTTGGCTGCTAATTAAGGAATGAAAGAAATACTTAAGGGGTCTGAGTCTTAAATAGCAAGTCAATTAAAATGAAGTCAAAAGAGTTAATTAGAGGCAAGTAATGGTCACTAAGTAAAGAATTAGAATGACAACCTATAGCCACAGCAGCGCTGCAGGACCGGAGTTGGAGATCCCTGCTCTAAGGTGAACTGCACTATGACACTTTTTACATTATGTACTATCTTTAAATTCAACTAAATCATTTTGTACCACACAATGTCTTATTAATAGATATTTTAATATACTAGGGGGCTTTGTCCCATGCTTGCTTCGCTCGCCAACCCTCGTGTCTCTGCTGCTCGCGTTGTGAAGAGGGGGGCTGAATGCACCCCAAGGAGACACGGTCACTCCTCCGAAATCCCCTGTTAAATGGTGATACAATGGGAAACAAATACAGTTTTTTGTTTAACCTCCTCTTTGCTCGATCAGCTGCTGGATGAGAGCTGCATCTAACGCAGCACACTTGTTGTAGCTGCCGATGTGTAAGGCGAAGTCAGGCACGGGTAAGATGCGTGTCAAAGAGGTCTCACAGTCCATAAGTTCGTTTTAAAATATTTAGTGAAAGTTAAAAGCAAATAATCCACACAAGAATAAAAAGAAAAATAGTTACACACATAGAATAAAGGAAAAAAAAAAGGAAAAAATGTATCTTCTACAGACTTAAGTTTTTCTTAAGAAGCTTTGGTTATTTCTGTACTTAAAGGTTCTTAATTTCTTCTTCTGTATGTCTTAAACATACGGTTCAACACTTAAATCTTTTATTTTAAGAGTCACTTCACACTCAAAAGGCCCATAGGCTGTTGGCACATAGACATGCACAGAGACACGTTCACGTGCGCAAGCACGAACGTGAGCACAAACAAGGACACGGTTAAAAAAACGTATGCCTCTATACCTTACACAAGGCGAGGCTAAACACTTACTAAAGAACATTGTTTACTCAAAAACTGTTAAGAAATGACAGGAAAATACCAACTCAATTCTATTCACGGGGGTTATAGGAACCTCCCATATTTTATGCATTATCATCTAATAAATATTCATACATTTTATAGAACTAGGAAAATGGCTCTTACACTTGTGTCATATCACCTATGTCTATATATTCAATCTCTTTTCGCTTTTACCTTTTCATCAATATCGTATTGAATTTTGATTCCGTGTTTGGAATTACATCATGACAACGCAACGTATAACTGCCTGTGAGTGAATATCATTTCTTTCTCTCTACAAGAAATGTGTCTGACAATAGCATTCACACAAATGAGAAATGATTGAACCGCGTGCGTGGTTATATGGGCTGGACTTTTCCGAATCTCTTTGCATAAGCTCTTGCCTCGCAGGGCTTGAAATTTTCTCTCGTGGGATTTCACTTTCACCAAACAACAAATCTTTTAATTCTCGCAGATATGCCTCTTCATTGGGAAAAAACACTACTTTATTTTTTCCCTGATGGCAACACAAATTAGATGATCTACAAGTCTCTGACTTAATCTGAACAATATATTTGATCTCTTTTCGATGTTCCGTTATTTCACCGAGTAATAGTTTCCATTTGTTTGCGCTAATGTGATCTTTATTATCCTTTTTTTGAGACTTTTGAATTTTCATACTTCCATCATCTCTAACCTGCTCTGCATATGTACCGTGCCGCCCCAGGTGTGGTTAAATCTCTTGGCACAAAGACTCGTCTCATGGAACATGAAAGAGTCTCTCTGAGAAAATCACATCTCATCTACTTCAAGATTTTTTTTTTATAATAGAGAGACTTTCATATTAAGGTGTTATGTTTCTGAGGCTTAAGCAGTGTCTGTCTGTCAAACATGTACAGGTATGTCTCCCATTGTGCTGAGATGCGTGATCATCGGTTACCCTGTGTAACTATAATAACTGTCCACATTAGGCTCTTTTTGGCATTACTTGTTTTAATAATTTTGTTTTGTAGCTTTCTTGCTTGCCGGCATCATAACAGCCTGCCTTTCTTCTGCTCATGCACCATTTCTTCACATTGTTTCTTTAGAATAATGCATTCAGTTAGTTCTGCACTTTTATCCCTCCACAGTCAGGATTTTTCCCATTGTTAAATGTTTCCATTTTTCATCTTTATTTCTGCCAATTTGAAACGGTGATAATTACATGAATTAAACTGTTTATTATTGTATAGTACATTTGCAGATGTGAGTCGATTCACATAAACAAAAGATACATGAAGAGCTTTGTAACATTTTTGAAATTCCGCCAACAGTGCTGCCCTCAGTCTGTGTTGCGTTAAAGCATGTCAGCTACACACAGCATACTTTCCTGGCGTGACAGAGGAATTGCACGCTAGGCCTGACAAAGCTTACCCAGATTTCAATCATTTAGGATAATTTTTCCGTAAAGAAGTTAACCAGAATAAACTTCTAGGCGTGGAGAGGGTTGAGAAGCTGCAGGGTATATTTAAAGGTACACTTCAAACAATGGCAGACATGTTCATCCTAAACCTTAAGAGTAATAGGAAATTAAAAACCTTTTTTGAACGAGTAAGGTGATAAGCAGGAAAATATGGCAGATATCGGGCATTGACAGGAATTCACAACAGAACACGGATTGGGACAGATATTTTTTCAAAATTGGATGACAAGCTTTATAAAAGAGGCCTTCTAAAAGCAGTGTACCACATCCAGGAACTGAAATGTTTTGCAGTACCGCCATTTTTTGGTCTTAAATAGTTAAGCATTGAGTTCTTCTTGGCACAGCTAAAGTTGATATTTCTTTAACGCCTTCACCCACAACCCACATACTGAATGGGATTTTAAACAAGGGATAGCAGATATTTTTTAGTGTGGGTGTGTGTCTTTTCATTTTTCCTATTTGTGCCAAATGAATTTATTAATGGATTATTTTTAATATCGGAACAGTAGTATGATTTGATATGAAATAAAAAGTAGAAAGCCTGAAATTTCCTTAATGGTTAATTTACTGAAATGATAAAGGAGTTAAAGGTGAGTTCAGATCAAAAAACAGTTCACAAGCTACACACGAGTTAAGGTCAAATAAACAGGAACAGAATTTACAAAAGTGAATGTGAAGACCTAATGAGGCGTTCCAGGATTGATAACCTTCAGCACAGTTCTCCTCATTTCAGGCTATTCCTGTATTTATTTTTAAGGAAGGATGAAGCTTTATGAACATTGGCGACTTTGTCCTAAACAATAGCTGTGCGATATTGATAATAAACACTAATATAAAATGCTAGAAATGATTATTTTTTTATTAATAATTCACTGGTATACAGTGATTTTGCTGCCAACGATGTCTGAACGGTTTTATATTAAGTTTATGGTGCTGATTAAGAATATGACTTTGGTTTTGCCAGATTGGCTCTAGTTTCTGAGATATATAATAGTTAATTAATTAGTGCAACATGTTTGAAAAGCATTCAGAATTGCAAGAATATAACATCATACAATACATAAATTAAAAATATCTAAGAGTGACAGGAAAAGTTATGTATGATTTGATTAATTAATACAATATTAATTAGTTATTGTTATTAATGTCAATGTTTCAAAAAACGCTGTTTATGCGATTTCCTTTTATGTGCGTCATCAGGACAATCACGTTGGCGACTCCAACAGTAGTTCACCATCATGTGTATGTCCCATCTGCTTTGATCTCTCTCCTCCATCACCTTCATATCCTGGTGGAACCTCTCGCCTTGTTCCTCGCTGAAGTCTCCAAGGTTATCTGGAAATCTGTTTAAATGGCTATGGAGATAATATGAGCATAAAGATGCACTAACCCCTAAATTTCTGAAGTTAGCAAGCATATCTTGCACCAATTCTTCATAATTGCCTGCTCTGTGATTACCCAAGTAGTTCTTCACAACAGAGACAAAACTCTTCCAGGCCAAAGCCTCAGTGTCATTCATGCATTTGGTAAAATTGGAATCATTCATGAGTTTACGGATCTGAGGACCATCAAAAATTCCAGCTTTTAGTTTTTCCATGCTCAGTCAAGGGAATGATCTACAAATGTACTTGAAGCAATTACCCGTTTTGTCCAAAGCCCTAACAAATTGCTTCATCAATCCTAGCTTAATATGAAGGGGTGGGAGAATGATTTTGTTCTTGTCCACCAGTGGCTTGTTGATGATATTCGCAGCGCCAACAATCATTTATTCCCTTGTCGGCCATGACACTTCGGTCTAATGATCTTGCTTTGCCCTGCTATCCCAGAGGCACATGAAGCATGGGTATTTTGTGTATCCAGATTGCTGTCCAAGCAAGAAGTTCACCATCTTCAGATCAACACAAATCGACCAATGATATTCATGATAACTGATTTTCTGTAATACGATTTTTACATTTTCATATTCTTCTTTAAGTTTTGTTGAGTGAGCAATGGGAGGAGACGCATAACGGTTACCATTGTGCAAGAGAACACATTTCAAGCTTCTAATGGAGCCGTCTATAAAAAGCCGCCAGTCTTCTGGTCGATATTCTGTTAGTCCCAGTTGAAGTAGAATTCCTGGGATATCATTGCAGTATACAAGTTCTTCCTCTTGGTTGAAATATGGGAGAAGCCTCTCTTCTCTTGTTCGATGGAAATTAAAATTACAGCCTGCCTTTATAAGATTTTGTTCATTAAGTCTGGATGCTAAAAGTTAGTAAAGTAAGTCTCAATTCAGGTCATTGAGTTCTTTTTGGCTTAATGGTTGAAGCGTCGAAGAGCTTCCCTTAAATTCACTTCCACTGCTACTACCTGCCATACACTCCAATCCCTGCCTCCCTTCAGAGTCTGACAGTGGCTGGTTTGGTAGTCTGGTAAACATTAGTATGGGAACGTCATTGCCATGTGGAATAGGTCGTCTTGCTGATTCCAAATCAGGATAATTCCACTGAGCTTTCTTGTAACGATTAAAGCCTTTCATCTTTACAACCCCCCCGCTAAGGAGGGTGTTCTGGCCGCCTCGCTGTTCTCCGCCCTTTTTTCCACCTTGTCAGGAGACCCACGGTGTATTTCGGGGATCTCCTGCTTACTCTGGGGTCGGCGCACAGCTTGAGTCTCTCTATTAGGAAAAGAGAGCCTCTTTGCTGTTTGCATGCCCGTTGACTTTAAAGAAACCAGAGGCGGCATCTTCAGCACCGCATCGCTCCGAGAGACAGCACTTTTCAGCTGCTCTGGTACGATCAGTGCTTCCACCGCCCCTTCTGTCATCACACCACATTCGCTTGTAGGGCTCGTAGTGACTTGGCACCCGCTACTAATTAACCGTGGGCCCACGTCACTCTGTGTCCCCTTATTCTGTACGGTACCGGTAAAACTCACCTGTACCGCCAAATCAATCATGAGGGGAGACTCCCGACCAAATCGCCGTAAGTATTCATCCACCTTTCTTAAAGGCGCTTCAGCCGCTGCTCCCAAGTCCCTAACGATCTTCTTTATTGTTGTCACAACCTGTAGAAATTTGTGCACGGGCTGAAGCAACTTCTCCAGCTCGTGCACGTCCAAAAAGTTACTTAATTCAACCGGAGTCATGCTCGAGCCATCATTAGCCTTGCGCTCCGGCTGGGAGCCAATAAACACAGCCGCTCCTGGCACGTGCTCAGACAGGTCCCGCAAGGGAGCCTGGGATTTAGAGTTCTTTTCGGAGGTCCGCGGTGCCGCTTTTGGCTGACTGCGATCTGTCTGTATCAATTTATCGACGGACCGATCAGTCATTTCCCGGACCTCCTTACCTTTTTGTGCTTTGCTCGCCTCCCCTTTCCCTTTTGGAAAAACCAAGTCCGTCTTTTCTTTGGGCGAAGCCACAAACAGCTGGACATGGAACATCACCTTCCTGTAATCCCTCGTGGTACGCCCCGTGTCCCTCGCCGGCACCCGTAATGCGGAAGTCCTTCAGGTTACTCAGTTGCCTGAACGAGAGCGCGCTATCGCCTTCGGGTATGTCTCCTGCCTCCCGCAGAGCCTTCGGATGGACATCTGGGAGGTATGTACACGGGACAACATGTGTTAAATTAAAAAGATTCCCAAGTACATTTTCCGCACATACCTCGTCGGAGACGTCCTCCTCCGGGAATCTCTCCCGAAACGCATAGCCGCTCCATGGCTTGTCTTGAGCGCAAGCAATGCCGAGCGCTAGACCTCCGCTGCTGCTGGCGCTCTGCCTGGTCTTCTTCTTCCCCATGACTTCCTTGGTAAATCGGGTTGCTGCCGATTTTACCTGTGTGTCGACGCTGTCTTCTTGGGGTATACTGTTCACAATAAAATTTTTTTAAATTCAGGTCCTCTGCCAAACTGACGGCCAGAGAATCCTGCCGGCTACGCCAATTGTGACAGAGTTAAGTGCTTGCTCGCACCCTTGTACCCTCGGACCACACGTCAGACACCAGATAAAAGTCCAAATAATTATTTATTATAATAATTATGTGCACAAAGCACGCTCCTCTCCACAATTCACCAATAATAATCACAATAAACCAATCCTCCACTCCCAGACGCTTAGCCACCCTGCCTCCCAACTCAGCTCATTGTCTGGGAGCTCCCACAGTCCTTTTATATTCCCTGACCCGGAGGTGTTCCTGCCCAACAGTCCACAAGTCCTTATTCCTTCCGGGTCAGGGTAAATAGTCCCTTTCTTCAACCCGGGAGCACGTCGTTTCTTCCTGTCACGTGACCGTGACACACTCCCGGTCATAGGGCACATAAGAGCCTACGAGCCCCCCTACAGCAACGCCTGGTGGCCCCCAAGGTATCCAGCAGGGCTGTGTACAAACACTACATAGTCCATGATGCCCTGCTGGAACTCGGGGCATAATCATGCTGTCGGGAGAGCTCCTCCTGGCGGCCTGGGGTTGAGGGCCAGAGTGAACTGCCGGCAATCAACCACAACTTATTAAGACAGAACTTTTTGGGTATAAACCAAAACTAGGTTGACAAACTTCTACTGTAGCTGACTTCTTTCCTCTGCAAATTCACAGTTGAATTCTGGCTTCAAAAAGTCACTTTTATAGCATTGTAGGCCTACAAATTGAAATACAAAATAATTATATGGGATATTTCATTACCTAAGACACTGTTAAAGAGTCAAAAAACAGACCAAAAGCTATTGCATTTGTTATCACACACAAGTCGCATTGGGGGAAATGCATTATTTTCATGGATGTCCATTATCTCAAAAACTAGAAACAATTTAGCCAAGTAATGGGATTTTTGAATTCAGCACCCTCAAAATACCATAGTTCCATTCAAAAAACCTTGGCACCTGAAAAAAAAAAAAAATTTTGTAGACCTGTGAATAGTTAACATTTATCTTTGTTCCTTATTGTATAATAACAAATATGTTAAAGAAAATCTTTAAAATTGGAATGAAACAAACATTTGTTTAAGAACATCAATCATACCATGATGGGCACGGTCCCCAGTTTGAAAAGCATTGTCCAAATGTATAAGAGATCTTTTCTTCTCTTCAAGAACCGTCTTAACTCCAGTGTCTTCTGCTTTGTAGCATGCTGAAGGAATCTTGGCCTTCTGGTTCAGCATTTTTTCTCACGACACCACACATGACATGGTGCCCCAGAGCTTCTTCAGCCTTGTCACACGTGCATGTGCAAGGTCTGTCAACTTGACAAGTTAGCACTTATATAAACACCAAAGCTGAACAAATCTTTAAGTAACAGACATGACCCAATATTCAGATACCAGTTGTTGAACAGGGTAAGCAGGGGGGCTTGTGCAAAATGTATTGTCTTATATCTACAAGTGAACATGTAATAAGAGGGAGGTAGGTACAATAATCTGTCTATAAATAGTACCAGAACTATACTTGATTTCAGGAAGCTTTTTCATGGAAGCAAGCCTGTCTTACAGAAGAATCCCTAAACTGAGACGTGGACGAGAAGCCAAAAGAGTACTGGACATATTTACAAAACTTTACAGTATAATATTCTCAAACCTGCTTAATCCAGGTCAGAGTGGCAGAGGGCTGGAGTCTAACCTGGTAACCTTGGATGCACGGCAGGAATCAGCCCTGGATGGAGCATCAGTACATGGTAGGGTACACTTAAAAAGAGGGTGTTTTCAGAGATCATTTATTTGTAAAATTATATTGTTGCTCTGCACAATATTCACGAGGCTACAAAAGGGAAAGGTTCTGCTTCTGTCTAGTAGCTTGGGGACAGAAACATAGTGTACAGGCCATTTTACAAGACAATAGAGTTCTAAGAAAATGTTACCTTTTAAAATAAACTCCAAGGTACCACCAGCACTAATTTGGTGTCACATACTACCTTTTATGTGCTAAGAACATACATTGAGATGTAACACTGACTTCTTAGAACTTTTTCCCCAAGGGGAAATGTGGCTTTTTATAGAAGCTATTCAAGTAATTCAATAGATAAATAAATATATATTCACACAAGACTATGGAGTGAACAGACCTTTAATGACCTCTTGGGCACAGCTATCAGCAGTGTGTCTGTCCGCAAAGAGAGTGTTGACCTTGTCGAGAGGTTTACTTACCTGTGACATTTATGTCTCTGGTGACTCTTCCTATGAAGTCAGTAGACAGATTGGGATAGCATGGGGGTCGAGAGGTCGCTGGAAAGGGGTGTGTGGCGCTCCTGATATCTCTGCAAAAGGAAAGTCCAAGTCTTTAGAGTCCTGAGGCTTCCTGTTTTGCTATATGGTTGCAATACAAGGACGCTATCCAGTGACCTGAGATGAAGACTGGACTCCTTTGGTACTGTGTCTTTTCAGAGAATCCTTGGGTACCACTGGTTTAAGTTTGTGTCGAATGAGTGGTTGCTCATGGAGTCCCAAATGAGGAACATTAGCTGCGTTGTGAGGGAGTGTCAGTTACGGCACTACAGCCATGGCGCGATTCCCCGAGGGTGATCCAGCTAGCAGGATACTCATTGTTGAGGATCTAAGCAGCTGCACCAGGCCAAGGGGACGCCCACATAACACCTGGCTGCAGCCGACAGATGTTCATTTGTGGGACGGGACCGCATGTCTACCTTGGGGGTTGCCAACCAGGATCCCAAGCTGTTTTGTTGTGTGGTGGGTGCAGCAATGTGCTGTACCAGTGATTGCTCCCCAACCTGAATCTGACCTGATGGCGTGAACACACACAAGAATGACTAAAAAGCAAGAAAACTTTTGTCTTTGCAGTCACAGTCACATTTGGTGTATCGCTGTTGGTATAAAGGAACCCCCATAGCGTTTCTTGTCTGAAAGTCCACAGTGTTAGTGTGTCAAGGAAGAGGATATGCAGCACTGTTCAAAATGGCACTCAGTTTTGTTTTAATTCTCTCCTTTGCTACTACCTCCAGGGGGTCCAGAGTGTGACCTATAATGGAGGCTGTCCTTTTAATCAGCTTGCTGATTTGGTGGGCCTCTCTTGAAGTGATGTTACCAGCCCAGCACACCACAGTATAGGAAATCACACTTGCTATCACAGAGTTTCAGAAGATGTGAAGGATGTCACTTCCCACATTAAAGAAACACAGTCTCCTAAGGAGGAAGGGCCTGCTCTGCTCATTCTTACATAGTCCAACTTTGTTGATACACTAGTTCAGCCAAACACAATTTCAGGTAAAAATAAAATTATATTTATTTAACAATAACCCCATTACAAGGCTAACTTCAGTACAATAATAAGACACCCAATTAGTTACCTTCTGTCTCCCATCTACCACTCCTTCACAAGTATCATGCACCTCCTTCCGACTCTGAAGTTCGTGCTGAGCAAATGGCTTCCTTTTATGGTAGAATGGGAGACCTGTCGGTGTCACAACACTGCGTGATGGAAGCCTTTCTGGGTCATATGAAAGTTCCCCAAAGTAGGGTGGTCTGTTCCTCATAGTGCCACCCTGCAGACCCTAACAGCATCACCCTTCTGTATTACAATTCCCTTTCAAACTGGGCTCCAGCCAGGGGAGTACCGCTCAAGCAATCACTTAGTCCTCTGTCCATCCATTATTTGCTCATCTTGACTAGGATATAAACTGGGGACCATTGTGCCTCCATTCCTGTGCTCTGTCCATTATTGCTTCCTGGTCGGGTAGATCTTTCCCAGTTGAGATGCCAGGCTCTCTAGGCTTCAGAAAAGGCAAACGGTTGCTATCCATACTCAGCATGTCAGCATCATAATGTTTCTGGGAACAAGACTGTCAGTTTTCATTGTTTTATTGGCTTAAACAATTCCCAAATCTCAACTCTGTAGAGCAAGGTTTCCAACCTGTGGTCCAGAGCCTGGTAATCAGGTTTGTATTAAGTCCTTTAATTTAGCAGTTTTAGAAATGGTACATTATATGCAATAAATGGTTTTATAACGCATAACTTGCTTGTGATGGCTCATCCTGTCAAACAGCTGCCCTATGTCACTACCTGCAGTTCACCAGTGATGCGTAAACTGAAAACTGACAGGTTACCTGTGACTAGCAGTGAACTGGATCTACAAGCCTAACAGCAAGAATTAAGGAACAAAGAACAAATAATTTTTATCATCTTGACCACGTTAGCCTAGGCAGATGTCTGGTGTGGGTGGCAGTGTTGTATGCTAAATGCAGTTTCAGCAGGGATGGAAAACTGGTGGGTTCCTCATTACATGTTCACTGTTAAAGCATAAATCTCTGAGATGCAAACAAGTTTTGCATCATCTTTATCATGCTTCTCGTATTTTGAAATGGTTTGTTAAATCTCAGTCTACTGGTAGTGTGAGCAACATGGTTGTTGGACTATTGAGAACTCTATGAACACCAGAAAATATCAAAAGGACGACACACAGGCTGTACAGCACAGTCCTTGACAATACAGCAGGATGTCATTTCTTCCTCGTCATTTAGCTGCTCCCATTAGGGATTGCCACAGAGGATCAACTTTTTCCGTATCTTCACAACCATTACCTGCATGTCCCCTCTCAACACATCCATAAACCTTCTCTTAGGCCTTAATATTTTCTGGCAGCTCTATCCTTAGCATCCTTCTTCCAATATACCCAGCATCTCTCCTCTGCATATGTACAAACCAACGCAATCTTCCCTCTCAAACTTTGTCTCCAAACCGTTGAATCTGAGCTGACCCTCTAATGTACTCGTTTCTAATCCTGTCCATCATCGTCACGGCCAATGCAAATCTTAACATATTGAGTAGTTTGTGATTCTAACCATTGAAGTGTATGATATTTAATTGTATAATATTTAACCATCATGCATTTAATCAGTGTGTATGTAACAAATACTCAGTATGCATAATGTATCTTTCGTTGCCATTACCTTACAATTTCCTTCTCAACTGACAACTAATTACCATCTTGTGCCATTGAATATAGGCCTCTTCATCTCTTCAATAAAAACAATTAAGGGTTTATGGCATTATGATACCACTTAAAGGCTGGTTGTCAGCAACTTATATATAGCTGGAAAAATGGTCCTTGGATGTAAAAAATTTTAGAAACCACTGCTATAGAGCATCTTGGTATGAGGTAGAAAGGACAGCTTGTGACAAGACTCTGTAGCCATGAGATCTGCAACAACTGCTCAACACAATCATATCCACACAGCACTATATTCCTGAACTCACGCAGCACCTTATGAAAACCACGTGCAGATGAAGTGACGCTCTTCTGAGACCAAAGTAGTTGCAACAAACTGTTAGACAGGTAAAGCTAATAAACAGCACACTCAGTGTAATTAACACTCAAAAAGGTACAGAGAGAATCAGGAAGGAGCAAACTCTTCTCATTAAAACTTATTTTCTTACAATGAAAGCTTACAGGCGTTCTCAGGTTTTACAGCTACTGAAAGGGGGATATTAAACCACAGGCTGAAGAGCATAAAATGTCCTTCCATCTGTTTGGTTTGATGTCACCATCAAATGTGCAGTATGCTGAAGATATCAAATAAACAGTAGTCCCAAAAAAGACAGCTTACCCATCAATGACTCCCTGACTAGAGCAGACTGTAATTCAGAACTTTGTGGCTTTGAGTGATCTAAATATTGATAATATTCACGTGTCCTTTATTAGCAGATACCTATGACCATAGATGTACCATGTTGCCAAATTTCATCTTTTTAACTAAAAAGAAAAGTGTTTTTGTTGATGAGTGAGTGAGTCAACTTTGTAATATTGTTTTATGTGTTAAGAGAGAGATTTAGAAATATTTGTATTTTACCATCTCTTCAAATGCTTAGCTCTCTGTTTGTTTTTATACTAATTTCCCTTTTTGTTGTGGACTTTGCTCACTTAATTGTATACTAATAAGTACAAGGAGTGCAATGGGCACTGAATGCTGGAAGACTGCAGTTACTTCAGTGTCAGTCCCACTAATGGGACCAGTTGTACATACTGGATGAGTTAACTAGAACACCTGGAAAAGGGGATGACAATGACGAAAACCCTTTAAATTCAGGAGGAAAACAATAAGATATCCCAATGTAATATGAATAAATAAATAAATAAATATATATATATATATATATATATATATATATATATATATATATATATATATACACAATACAAGTCAAAGATTTTAGAGCACCTCAATTTTTATGGAAATGCACGCAGTTAAATGTCTAGTTCTGAAACAACTTGGAGGTGTGTTTTGGGTCATTGTCTTATTTGAGGAGGAACCCCTGACCTACTAGACACAGACCAGAAGGTACTGTGTGGTGGTGCAAAATGCCATGGTAACCCTTTTGATTCAGAATGCCAGTCACTCTGTGCAAGTCACCAACTCTGCCTCCAGCAAAAGAACGTCAGACCATCACACTTCCTCCTCCATGTTTGACAGTAGGTGTCACACACTGAAGGACCATCCTTTCACCAACCTTCATGGTGTACAAACACCCTGTGTGATGAAGCAAAGTTTTCAAATTTTGATTTATCGGTCCATAAGACTTTCTTCCAGTCTGCATTAGTCCACAGCTGGTATTTCAAGGCCCTGTTTTGTCATTTAAGGAATGGTTTTCTTTCTGCCACTCACCCTGCCAAACCTGCTGTCTCCTCTTCCTAGTGGATACTGAGACTTGCTCTTTCGACCGCTGTTAAGCTATGCTTGATGCTATTGCGCTTTGAGATGCCTGTGATCATGCAAGTTGGTGGACCTGAGAAACATGTCGTTCTTGCCATTATCATGGGAATTTACAAAATTTGCACAGTGCAGTTTTGTCCAAGTAGTACTTCTGAAGTTGTAGTAACAGTCTGTTCCCAACTCTGCTTTAAGACTCACAGAGGGTTTTTACGTAATCAATAGAACTTGGTACGCCTGTGCAAATTGGGTGCTTTAACTTGCAAGGCTTAATTTACTTTAAATGCTGCACAACTTCTGTAGGTTGTAACTAATCCGCTGTTCCCTGATGATGGCCTATTTGTAATATTCTAATATTTCCTTTTTTAAGTTTTTCCTAAACAAAGCTTTAAATTTAAATGTCTGGCAGTATATGTACTGCTTACCTTTTTACTATTTTAGGTCATTCATTGCATTTCAATGGATTAAATTTGAAGAAAAACTGGAAAAAAAACTGAGGTGTTCTAAAACTTTTGATCAGTAGTGTATATCAAATGTATATAAAAAGTCTACACACCTCTGCTAAAATGGAAGATTTTATATAATAAAAAATGAAACCAAGAGAAATCCTGTTAGAGCATCGTAATAGAAATGACTGCCACACCCTGCGGCAGTGGATTTGAGTAACTGGTTTAAAAATGAAGGATGTAAACCTTAAGCACTGCAAAAGCACACCCAGGTCACACTTGGGACTGTATACCGTAGTGCACATTCTGCAGTTTACTTTTAGTGTAACTGATCACGTCAGGCAGTGATAAAAGAGTTCACGTGGTGTATTAAGAGAAAAAGCTTGTCAGTGTTTTGGGGGAATTTATATACAATGAAATTCATGTCATCATTGATTCTGATATTTTCATTTTCAGAAATACAACAAATGACAGAGCAACGCCAGATGAAATCGCATCCTACTATAAGAATTACGTAAAGCTGATGGGGCTTCAAAAGAACTTTGTAGACAATACATATGTGACATCTGTCATGAAACTTCATCGAAACAAGAAAGAAACCGATAACTGTGAAGTGAGAACAGAAATGACCAACAGCGACCAAGAACTGCCAGAGAAAGAATGTGGCTCCTCTGCGTTGCCTCAGAGCATTTGGGAAGTGAGAGGTTATCAGAGAGTTTGCAATGGCTCTCATGTGCCCTTCTGTCTGTTTGCCGAGAATGTGGTCCTTGCGACTGGTGCATCCGATTCTCCAGTCAAGTTGGATGTGGAAGGGGAAGACTTGCCTTACGTATTCCACTGCATTTCAGATTTAGGAATGGCCATGAGCAAGCAAAACCTGAGTCGGTCGTCTGACCCAGTGTTAATTGTTGGGGCAGGACTTAGTGCTGCCGATGCCATTTTGTGCACTTACAACAACAACATTTCCATTATTCATGTCTTTCGCAAGCGGGTTGATGACCCCAGCCTAATCTTCAAGCAGCTTCCAAAAACACTTTATCCAGAGTACCACAAGACCTATCATATGATGTGCACACAGTCCTATTCTGCTGCGACTGGCTTATATCCCGACTACACAAGCTTCCCAGAACATTGTGTGGTCTCATTTAAACCAGACAAGAACTGCATCCTAGAAAGTGCCAACAGCTTGAAGGTGTTTAAAATCTCAATAGCCTTGGTGCTAATTGGCACCCACCCTAACCTGTTTTTCTTGAAAAATCAAGGGCAGTACTTGGGCCTTAATCCCAAAAAACCTATCTCATGTAGGCAAAATCCTATAGATATCCACCCCTATACCTTTGAGTGTACAAAAGAAGATAATCTTTTTGCTATGGGGCCTCTCATTGGAGATAATTTTGTACGGTTCCTCAAAGGAGGCGCGCTGGGCATCTCCAGCTGCTTGGCAAAGAGGCACAAAAAGAAAGGGAAACTAATTGTTAATGAAGGCGGAGGAGAAAGCCCTGGTTCCAAGTGAGGCATGCTGAGAGCTCTGGGAAAACTGAAAAAGCACACAACTACAGAACGTTACGACCAAGTGTCAGCGGTCACACTTGCACTACCTGAGTCTGTTCTCATTTTTATCTGCTAGCATTTAAATATGCAGCTTCTTTAAAATGGCTGGAAACTTATAGGTTCTCAACACTAAACAATTTTAACATATTATGTGAAAACAGCAGTTCAAAAATAAATATACTTGACCTTATATAAACAAGTGCTAAATTTTAGTTTTGTACCTCAGTTTTAACACTTTAAAATGTATTCATAATTTACAAAACTAATTTACAGTTTCATATTAAGCAAAAGTACCACATCATGGTGTCCCAGAATACCAAAGGATCCTAATGGAAACCTTGGCTATCAAATAGAGCTTGGTGTCATCAGCGCTGAATGAAACTTACTACAGCACGTCTCTCCTGATGGCAGGTCGTGTTGTAAACTGTGTGCTGAGCTTTTTCAGGTAAGGAGGTCAGACATTTTGAGGTAAGCTAGTTCTGCTTACTAATCATGGTGCTGTTGGATGATGACATGTTGCATGATGAATAGCACATGCAATTAAGAATTTCACTGTTCTCGTAAATGTGATGATAATGACTCTATATGCCCATGAGCCTCTTCGTCACCAGCGATCAAGTCTTAACCAATATGTGAAAAAGGCTTCGCTGCATGACATGCTGCTGGCTAAGTCCTCTGGTGGCGCCTGGGCAGTCTTGGCTCCTCTCTGTGCACTGCAGGCGTTACTGAAGCTAGCTGAGGAGGGGAAAGCTACACTTTAACTAGGTGATATTTGAAATAACAAGGCACAGTCACAGAGAAATCAACATCACATATTTTTCATTATATGGAATTAACTTGTCCATTTATTGCATGATGCCCTCTGTAGTCTTTCTATCAGTATGCTAATGTCAACCTCATTTTACTTGTACGTTTAGTCTTTATTTTTTATGATTTTTACACTTTATATTAGTGGAACACTGCATTGTGTTAGTTTTGTTCCTGCTTTCTTGTAAATCTTGTCCCAACACAACATATTCTTCCAAAAAAACAGTGAGTAGTAGTATACTGGTAGGCATGAAGAGAAGCTGATAACACAGGAGAACACTGTTACATCAACTTCAGGTTCAAACAAATCTCAGTGTGTACCAATTCATGCATTTCAAGATCAATTCTGTTTATATGATCGTTTGATTTGGTACAACTAGAGAAGCGCTGAAGTGGTCGCTGGATGGAATTTCTAAACAAAGACGTGCAGCTTAAGTTTAATGAAGAACTGGACCAAGAGTCTGTATAAAACTGGGAAGGTGCATTGGAAACCCTCCAACATTGTGTGATCGACCAGCCCGGAATCAATGGAGCATTCAGTCTGCCGCTAAAGTGTAGCAAAAGTGGATTATCTCTGTACACTGTGCTAATTAAAAAGAAAATAACAGATGCATAAATTCCATTACAACACAGCATTCCTTTACCATTATGCACAAACACCTGTGTACCAATAGTTTATTTAGTTTAAAATGATTCATGAAAAAGTGCTTATTTAAGAAAAACAGTCGCTTTTTCCTGCTTTTCCCTTAGATGGTTATGCACTTTATGTATGCTTTTCTTTATGAACTTGTGACCTGTGAATTTTTTAACACCACAATCCAAGATAATCTGACTGTTTATGCTGTGAATATTCAAAATAGAAATAAGCAAATTAACCACAAATGAAGACATAATACACTGTCCTTATACTTGGAGCAGAAACAGAACATGTCTTATAAGATGCGTTGAGACGAGGGACAGGGCATTTGAAGCCCTCAAGTGGGGGTCCTGCTGCAATGCATTCATGTGCGGATTTGGCTGGGGGGGTCTGCTATTCTCAGGAATTCAGGACTGCACACTTACTAGGGAGTTAACCAGTTGCCAAATTTTAAATTACCTAAAAACTGTTATGTAGGTTCATTCTACATGTGCCAAAAATTTTATTTTTTAATATCAAAACAGCATCAAAGTATTCAGAGTTGATATGTACTGCACTTGCATTGTATTTTAATCTCCTGAATTTTGTACCTTGCTAGGACTTTACAAAGCCACTAAATATATATAGAATATGTGAATGTCCATTATTAACTAAGATGATGGGATGGATTTTTTTTATTGTTAAACAAGATGTATACTTACATTGAAAAGCTGTAATAACAGTGTTCAAGCTGTCAGCCTGATCTCATTGATCCCAGGTTACGGAGGGAGTGCTTCTGTGAGAGTCAGACTGGTGTTTTGAGCTGAAGTGGGGGTCAGCCATGACACTCAGGCAAACCCACATTTTCAGCTGTCTGCATTATACAATGTTGGCCAGCAGGCTACTTTATTCTAAGGCATCACAATTGTTCTTCTGTAAGCAAAAATGCTGCATAACTTTAGCCAATAAATGCTTAGTCAGTTTCAGATCATTAATTGTATTACCGTATTTTATATTGCTTCTTAACAGATCAGCAGATTTTACTTAAGTAAACCTTACAGCCATGTCAATTCTTTAAATTCATTTTGACAGTCAGCTAAATGTGAATTTGTTTATTCCTTATTCTTGACATTGATAACTGAAATCAGCATAATATGTAAATATTCAGCATATATTTTGCCATATATTGAGATCAGGGAACACCATTAATCAAAATGTACTGTAAAATGACTTCAAAAGAAACTGCTTATAACATTAATTACTCAAAATTAACAATTTTTGACATACTGTATATGTAGTTAAGAGAAGTACAACAAGGCATACTTTGTTCTGTAAATTTTTTTTTTTTATTATTTTTAACAATAAAACCCTTAGAAAAAAACAATATTTTCTATGTGATTACGGTATATATCTCTTAATGATATCAATTACAAATTGCTTGTTGCTTATTACTTTGTTTTGGTTCACTGCACCCATTCAGGAAGTGAAATGAAGAAGCCCCTCAATACCGTAAAGATGATCAGTGATGTGTCAGCAAGCAATCAGAATTCTTATCTCCTTTTTGCAACTCGGGGGTTATACCTACAAACGAGAAAAAAAAAGTACATTTTCTTTACAAAATGGATTTTAAAGTATACTAATACATGTATAATGCACATGTAAAGATACTTTCAATAGGAAACTGCTCTGTGCTTGAATCAAGTATGTAACAATAAGAAACAAGTGGTTTTCTCGTCACGCCCTCAGACATTTTTCTACAACTGCTGTCCCCCAGGCTCGGGTTGCAAACACTGCTCTGATGCAGTACAGGCACCTGTGACGCCTCTCTGAATGAAAGCCCACCTACTCATCCCCCCAATAAGTTTGAACAGAAGGCATTAAAGTTCACAAAATCAACCCCATCTGGGCCTTTCTCAGTACTTCATATACAAAAAAGGATGCATATATATATATATATATATATATATATGTATATATATATATGTGTGTATATATATATATATGTGTGTATATATATATATATATATATATATATATATATATATATATATATATATATGAGGGCATTTATGTTGTTCATTTAACTGTTTTAAATGGCTTTTACAATTATACCATACTTCCAACAGTAGGAAATAATATTTATTCTAACTGCAGAAGTTGTTATAATGGAACAAAATCACTGAAGATACAAAATTGAGGTATACTATTGAATTTAATTTTGAATAGATTCCTAAGTATTTAAAATATTAATAAGACACTGGTATAAAGAGTACCTACATAAAAATAACATACAAGACAATTCTGTTCAGAAGGAATGCCTATAAAAGTAAATAAACATCATTTCAGAGCTGATTAGTTAACCGATCTTCTCATCTCTTCGTTTGCTCATTTACAGTAGGGATTTGCACAGCACAAGTTTCTGTGGATAATTTCTGGATTGTTTTCCAGGTGCAATAATTTCAAGAGGCCGACTTCATTCATTTTGCATTATTTTAAGGGACCCTACTCTAAATTCAGCTGTCTTCATTAAAACCTCTTGAAGTGATGTCGGTACAACGCAGACAGGATCCTTAAGAAGTTTATTGCTCAGTTTTAATATCCCTGTCATTACTTAAAACACTTCCTTCAATTTTCAGCTTGTTTGGAGAGCTGCAGTCTGTCTAGGGCACACAGGGAATAAGGCATGAAGTAATAACTAAGACGGAGTTCCAGCACAGTGCAGGGCACATTCATATACATAGCCTCCCATAGTCACTCCAGTGAACATTCCATGTATGGATGTCATGTGAGAGGAAAACTGTGCCACTGTGACAAACTAACTTTATATATAAAGAAAACCTTATTTAATTGGTTATCTCTTCAAGTAAAGAGTCAAATACAATATTTAAATCATAATATTTCAACAAGTGGCAATGACTGCTGTTTGCCTCTCAAACAATCCAAAATATTTCAACATGGCCTTTTCAGAACAGCATAAAGCAAATCACTCAAGTCACAATGAAAAGTTGGGTCCACTTGAAATTTTGCTCCCTGATTTTGTATGTCACATTGAGGGAATATATTTTGTAACTTGACTAAAGATCCAATTCTAGCAATGCTACATAAATACTGTGTATTTCCATCAAGATAAATTGACAACTGCGTAGCTTATAAAAATACATCTTATACACTATGAGAAATTAAACTGCACAGATCAAAAAAGTAAATTGAACAAACAAAAAAAACCCATAACCCCTCTAGGCCTACCTAAAGAATTCTTGAACCTCTGTCTGCTTGACGGTGCTCCATACCAGTCTCTTCTTTCTCTCCCATCACCCTGGCCTCTCTTCTCTGGCCTGGTGTGTGCGCCTCCATAATGATTCCAGCTCCACTCATAACATCCTCTGAAGTCCTGTGGCCAGGCTCTCACTCATTCTTTCATGGCCCTAGGTATTCCCCTAACTTAAGTTCCAGGCACTTCTCCTATACTCGATAATATGGGACAGTGGGTCAAAACTACATTACGGAGCAGGAACCGCTTGCTGTCACATTCTAAAGCTATTGCTGTTCTCAACACTTAACACTAGAATCCCTGAAGCCTACGAAAAAAACTCATAATCCTGGGCCACCTTAACTCTTTCAGGGCAGATGTCGACTTCTGTCAAAATTCAGGAGTAGAGGATGGTAATCAGCTGTAAACTGAGGCAAAACACACTGATACGTTTTAGTTTGTCTCTTTGCTAAGAGGAAAGTTAGCTTCGTTGATTTGACTTCAATTTCCTTTGCGTGAATGAGTAGCAAAGAGAAAACAACGTCTTAGATGGCATCAACGTCTGGCGAGAGACCAAAGCAAATGTGCGAAGCAAAGTGCTCCGTGGGTGACATTTTGTGTTTTACCCCTGAAACATACTCTGACTTGTTGGACTCAAAAAGGAAACAGAGGTACCAGTATCAGCTGATCATAGCGCCAAACACGTTCGTGTAGGTTAAGTGCCTACAGGGGATACCGCTGCTTACGATGACAAGAGATAAGAATTAGACTGCATTGCACTGCGACTGTCACCATCACACGAAGACAGCCTGGCAGCTGGCCCACCACGGCATTCTTTCTGACCTTCAAGCTACCCCTGAGATGACAGCCACGGCACACAGCGGCAGACATTTTATGTTGATTTATGTGTGAAACCATTGCTTTGTTAGCAGTTTTTTTTGGAAAAATAGTCAGCCCTCAAAGAGTTAAATTCATTCACAACCTACACATCAGTATCTTTAGTTTTGCAAATGTGTCAATCAGTACAAGCAGCAAGTAGCCTGCTATCCCATCCCCTCCACCAATGGAGCTCAACTTGGGCAAAAAGTTCTACCAACTCAAGGCTCTTTATCTGCGTGTCAGGTGCTTGGAGTTGTATAGGGTAAATAATATATCGTTATTTGGAATACACACATTTCATGTGTGTTCCGTGTATACAACGATATGTGTAGAAATAATGTAAATGCGAGGCAAGTAATGTAGAACACATACCTAAAGCAGAAAGTTTTTCCAAGTTATACTAATAATGACGTGAAATGCATAAGGTGTGAAGACTTTAGTCCAAATCTATACTAATAAAAGGCAAAGCCCTCACTGACTGACTGACTCACTCACTGACTCATCACTAATTCTCCAACTTCCCGTGTAGGTAGAAGGCTGAAATTTGGCAGGCTTATTCCTTACAGTTTACTTACAAAAGTTAAGCACTTTTTACTTCGAAATTCTACGCATAACGGTCATAACAGTTGATAACGGTCGACAACGTCCGCCATGTTGAACTTTCTTATTTATGGCCCCATCTTCACGAAATTTGGTAGGTGGCTTCCCTGCGCTAACCAAAACCGATGTACGTACTTATTTCGGTGGTATGACGCCACTGTTGGCCGCCATATTGAACTTTTCAACAGTCTTTGTTACTTATGGGCAAATCTTCAAGAGATTTGGTACACAGGTTCCCAACGCTAACTGAATCCTACTTACGTACATATATATGTCCATAGCCTGCAGCTCAGTCACCGTGTGAGGCGGCGTTGAGTCCCCCATCCCAACGCCTCCCACGTTGTTGGCTGCCTGCCTATATAAGGCTGTCCGTCGCTCCAGTCTCTACATTCCCTTCCTTGCTTCGCCACGGGATTGACATCTCCCTGCTGATAACTACAGCCTTTTTATTTAATCCACAGCTTCTCCGCTGTTTTATTGTTCATTTATTACGATTATAGTTATTCTGTAGGTATTTTATACTTACTTTATATTGTTCAAGTACCCATTTCCTTTATCATTCTAACCATACCCGCATTAACATGTCTATCAAGGTGATCACCATCGATCAAAGAACTGTCACTTACTGAGTGGTTTCCATGCCCGGAGATGGCACCTATCTTTTCCATTCTCTGTGTTACATATTGCACGGCCATATCAGGCTCACTCTTGATATCTGGGGAAACATTGTGTCTTATGTATTGAATGACTGGGACAGGTTTAAGGTGTGGACTGATGACGGTACAGGAGATAATTATACTACACAGGAGCACTATAAGAGTGAAATGCTTAAGCCCTTCACCTATGGTTCTGCATGTGATGGCTCTGTGTGTGTGTGTGTGTATATATATATATATATATATATATATATATATATATATATATATATATATATATATATATATATATATATATACACACAGATATACAGATATATATATATATAATGTGTGTGTGTATGTATGTACAGTATGTACATCCTTACTACATGCAAAATCACCTCAGCTACAGTTGTGCTTGAAAGTTTGTGAACCCTTTAGAATTTTCTATATTTCTGCATAAAAATTACCTAAAACATCATCAGATTTTCACTCAAGTCCTAAAAGTAGATAAAGAGAAACCAGTTAAACAAATGAGACAAAAATATTATACTTGGGTCATTTATTTATTAAGGAAAATGATCGAATATTACATATTTGTGAGTGGCAAAAGTATGTGAACCTTTGCTTTCAGTATCTGGTGTGACATCCCCTTTGCAGCAATAACTGCAACTAAACGTTTCCGGTAACTTTTCATCATTCCTGCACACCGGCTTGGAGGAATTTTAGCCCATTACTCCGTACAGAACAGCTTCATCTCTGGGATGTTGGTGGGTTTCCTAACATTACCTGCTCGCTTCAGGTCCTTCCACAACATTTCGATTGGATTAAGGTCAGGACTTTGACTTGGCCATTCCAAAACATTAACTTTATTCTTCTTTAACCATTCTTTGGTAGAACGACCTGTGTGCTTAGGGTTGTTGTCTTGCTGAATGACCCACCTCCTCTTGAGATTCAGTTCATGGACAGATGTCCTAACATTTTCCTTTAGAATTCTCTGACTCAGAATTCATTGTTCCATCAATAAAGGCAAGCCATTTTGGCCCAGATGCAGCAAAACAGGCCTTAACCATGATACTACCACCACCATGTTTCACAGATGGGATAAGGTTCTTATGCTGGAATACAGTGTTTTCCTTTCTCCAAACATAATGCTTTTCACTTAAACCAAAAAGTTCTATTTTGGTCTCAGCTGTCCACAAAACATTCTTCCAATAGCCTTTCTGGTTTGTCCACGTGATCTTTAGCAAACTGCAGACGAGCAGCAATGTTTTTTTGGAGAGCAGTGGCTTTCTCCTTGCAACCCTGCCATGCACACCATTGTTGTTCAGTGTTCTCCTGATGGTGGACTCATGAACATGAACATTAGCCAATGTGAGAGAGGCCTTCAGTTGCTTAGAAGTTACCCTGGGGTCCTTTGTGACCTCGACGAATATTACACGCCTTGCTCTTGGAGTGATCTTTGTTGGTCGACCATTCCTGGGGAGGGTAACAATGGTGTTGAATTTCCTCCATTTGTACACAATCTGTCTGACTGTGGATTGGTGGAGTCCAAACTCTAGAGATGGTTTTGTAACCTTTTCCAGCCTGATGAGCATCAACAACTCTTTTTCTGAGGTCCTCAGAAATCTCCTTTGTTTGTGCCATGATACACTTCCACAAACATGTGTTGTGAAGAGCAGACTTTGATAGATCTCTGTTCTTTAAATAACACAGGGTGCCCACTTACACCTGATTGTCATCCCATTGATTGAAAACACCAGACTCTAATTTCACCTTCAAACTAACTGCTAATCCTAGAGGTTCATATACTTTTGCCACTGACAAATATGTAATATTCGATCATTTTCCTCAATAAATAAATGACCAAGTATAATATTTTTGTCTCATTTGTTTAACTGGTTTCTTTTTATCTACTTTTAGGACTTGAGTGAAAATCTGATGATTTTAGGTCATATTTATGCAGAAATATAAAAAATTCTAAAGGGTTCACAAACTTTCAAGCACACTGTAGCTACTCTAAGCTGTAAAAGCAATAGTTCTACATCAGGTTTCTTCCATATTGCTGATCTCTTTACAAGCATAGGAATCTCTTTTCAGCTGCTGATTCTCATGATGTTAATCTTTCAGTTACTGGCCAGAGCTTGTGACTAAAGATAAAGATGGGGATGCAGACTGATGGGTAAATGGAGAGCTTCTTCTGGGGACATAACTGCTGCTTCACCAACACAGTCCTGCTGCCGCTGCACTGATTCTTTGGTCAGCCTCATGATTTCCTCTTTTCTCACTTATAAGCAAAGCTTTTACCTAAAAAGAAAGCTCTCTTTTTTCTGAGAGAGGACTAGGAACTTGGATATGCAAAAATGGAGATTTGCTTATACAGTGGAACCTCCGTCCATGAACGTCTCTGAACACGTACAAATCGGGTTACGACCAAAAAGTTTGCCAAATTTTTGCATCTGTTCACGACAACACACTTGGTTGACGAACAAGCCAGTTTCCCTTCCGGTTCGTACACACCAATGATTTCCGCGCGTGTTCAGTCTCTCCCTGTGCATTTGCTGTGAACTCTTTGTGCTCTTCTTCGTTTCCCTTCTGGTTCGTACGGGCTGATGATTTCTGCACGTGTTCAGTCTCTCCCTGTACTGTACAGTACATTGTTCTCGGTGCATCACACAGACGGACTCTCCCTCAAAACTGTAACCTCCTCTCAACCCAGCTTCCTCCTGTGGCATAGCAGGTCCACAGCTCCCATCAAAAAGGCCAGTTTTAATAAATAATCACCGCACTCACGGCTTAGCGAGGGGCTGTGGTGGTTTGTGTAGCAAGTTCATAAGTGAATAATGGTTTGGCAGGAGACAACAATGAGTGGTCATAAACAGTGCAGTTACACTGTGTTGCCTGAAACACTGATATTTATTTAAAAGTGACATTTGCATTGTATACAATATTATATGGTAAGCACATTGCACTATGATTTTCACATTTCTCGCTCTTTGCATTGTAATGATCACAAAACCTGGGGAAGGCTGGAATTTCTTGTTGCTTTTGGCACTGTGCACATGCAGCTGGTTAATTGCTTAATATTGGGAATGGGATTTCAGACGCATAGCAATTGTTTCCTTGTTTTATGTTTGATGCTGTGTGCTCTTACTCTTTTTGTCCAACCCAACCCCTGCCTTGTACCTGATGCTGGTGGGACTGACTCTAGTACCCTGTGACCTTGCATTATACTAGGCTGGGCAGAAAAAGTCATTAACACAAAATGCTCAGCTTAGGTCTTAATAAAATAATGCATCTGCACAGTAACGTCACCTGCTCTGAAATGATTTATATGACTAATTAAAATATACAAATATATTATGTTAAATGCAGTAAGAGCTTTGGTAAATTGAATTTAACATGGACCATAAAGTCATAAACAACTTTTCTCAATATACTTACCACTCCTCCTTTCTCTGTCTCTTTAGAAGAATGGTCATTTTTACTGATGTGGGTTAGTTTAGCTCAAAGGAAGTACCCTCTATGAAAATACGTTGGTTCCTTATAAACATTCTTCTGTATTATGTAACAAAAAGTAGCAAGTAAAAGGAAAATTGTGCTTCTTTGTTTTAATACATAAGAGAAATAGATAAAAATCGATTATAATTTGTGTTCCTTTATCACTTATTGAATTTTTATTTCCAGAATAACTATTAAAATGTTTTAAACTGCTATTTGCCCATCCATCTTAGTCCACCACCCATTTCTTCAAATGCAGTACCACAGGTTTTAAAAACAATTTTTTGAATATGGTAGTTAATAATCTCAAAATGTATTAAGTCAAGAATTCAAAAAAAAAAAAAAATAAAAATCATAAAAAAGCCTGTGTCCTATGAAAGCTGACATCTGAGATCAAAGTTTGTGGAGATCTTCCCTTTACACAGACTGGTCTTTAGTTTAATTATACGCCTTAATGATCCTGACCTGTGATCAAAGCTAATGCTGAATAAATAAGTCAAACTCATTTTGTCATCTGGCTTTATCCTAAAATTTGCATATTATATCTTGTACTGTACGTATTGTGTACATTTGAAGAAATGGAGAACAGCGAGAGGTCTGGAAGAAATACTTTTTGAATGAAGCTTTATACAATGAAATCACTTTCATGTGTAGTTCAAAGACCTACAAGTGTCTGGGGATTTATCTGTGCTATCACTCTGGGATTAGGTTTATACTGCTGAGACTGCAATCATGCACCACGGTGCAATCCTATTAATAAACCTTCCCATGGATGCAAAGCTGTATGAAAAGGCAAATTTAGATTTGTGCTATCCCCATTTATGTCTTTTCAAACTTTGATTTCAATTTAAAAGATGTATTCATCAATAAATAAGGCAAAATCTAAAACAACGAAAAACTGATGAAATGAGAAGTTTTAGCATACAGAGCAACCCTTAATGTCTTTTATGTGGAGGAAATTACTAAAGGACTATAAATGAACAGATCCAATACATTAGTTATTTCATATTTTTTTATGTAAAAATCATGAAGGTCTAACTTCCTAATAAACGTGTTTATACAGTGGAAGAAATAAGTATTTGATCCCCTAATGAATTTGTAAGTTTGCTCACTTACAAAGAATGAACAGTTTCTAATGTTTATGGTAGTTTCATTTTAATGGAGAGAGACAGAATGTCAACCATAAATCAAGAAAAAAAACAAATTATATAAAAATTATTAATTGATTTGCATGTCATTGAGAGAAATAAGTATTTGATCCCCTATAACCCAGCCAGAATTCTGGCTCCCACAGATTGGCTGTGTGCCTGTGTTGCACACAGAGTACAATCAATCAATCGATCAATTACAGATACTCTGGATCTCAACTAGTTATGTGTAAAAAGCACACCTGTCCACAGAATCAATTTCTTCCATTCTAACCTCTTCACCACCATGGGCAAGATCAAAGAGCTGCCAGGGACAAGATCGTAGATCTGCACAAGGCTGGAATGGGCTACAAGACCATCAGCAAGATGCTTGGTGAGAAGATGACAACTGTTGGTGTGATTATTCTGAAATGTAAGAAAGATAAAATGCCCATCAATCGCCCTTGGTCTGGAGCTCCATGCAAGATCTTGCCTAGGATGATCATGAGAAAGTGAGGGATCAGCCCAAAACTACACGGGAGGAGCTTATTAATGATCTGAAGGCAGTTGGGACCACAGTCGCCAAGAACACCACTGATAACACACTTATGACGCTAACAGATTGAAATCTTGCAAAGCCTGCAAGGTCCTCTTGCTCAAGAAGGCACATGCACAGGCCCAGATATTCACTGCCAAACTTAAGACAAACCTGATAGTTAAGATAACAATTTCCTCCTATATCATGACTATAAGTACTTCTTACTGCCAAAAAGAAAATTTCCCAAACAATCATGCTGTTAATACTATGCTTTCAGGTAAATACTCTATACTTTGGGTGATAAGCTGTGCTAGTTTTGCACTTTTTAGAATTTTTTTTTTTTGTATTAAGTTATATTTTGGTCTCATCTTTCATCTATAATAATAAAAGGCAAAGCCCTCACTGACTGACTGACTGACTCATCACTAATTCTCCAACTTCCCGTGTAGGTAGAAGGCTGAAATTTGGCAGGCTTATTACTTACAGCTTACTTACAAAAGTTAAGCAGGTTTCATTTCAAATTCTACATCGTAACGGTCATAACGGGTCGACAACGTCCGCCATGTTGAACTTTCTTATTTATGGCCCCATCTTCACAAAATTTGGTAGGCGGCTTCCTAACTGAAACCGATGTACTTACTTATTTTCGATGGTATGACGCCACTGTCGACCGCCATATTGAACTTTCCAACGTCACCAATTTTCAAACTTCCTGTGTAGGTAGAAGGCTGACCCCATCTTCACGAAATTTGGTAGGTGGCTTCCCTGCGCTAACCAAAACCGATTTACGTACTTATTTCGGTGGTATGACGCCACCGTCGGCCGCCATATTGAATTTTCCAAACGTCACTAACCCTTTAACTTCCCGTGTAGGTAGAAGGCTGAAATTTGGCAGGCCCATTCCTTACAGCTTACTTACAAAAGTTAAGCAGGTTTCATTTTGAAATTCTACGCGTAACGGTCATAACGCTCAACAACGTCCGCCATATTGAACTTTCTTATTCATGGCCCCATCTTCACGAAATTTGGTAGGCAGCTTCCCTGCGCTAACCAAAACCAATGTACATACTTATTTCGGTGGTATGACGCCACTGTCAGCCGCCATATTGAACTTTCCAACCTCACTAATTCTCCAACTTCCCGTGTAGGTAGAAGGCTGAAATTTGGTACTTATTTCAGTGGTATGATGCCACTGTCGGCCGCCATATTGAACTTTTAATGGAAACCGATGTCCGTACATATTTCGTTGGTATGACACCACTGTTGGCCGCCATATTGAACTTTTCAACAGTCTTTGTTACTTATGGGCCCATCTTTAAGAAATTTAGTACACGGGTTCCAAACGCTAACTGAATCCTACTTACGTAAATATATATGTCCATAGCCTGCAGCTCGGTCACCGTGTGAGGCGGCGTTGGGTATATGTTCGATATACCTGTATCCCACAATTTCTTCTCAAAACATTTTTGCAAATTGAAGATCAGCACCATAGATACCATATATTGCTATATTTTCTCACATTAATAAGATGAAATATCAAAATGTAACAAATTTATTAATAAGCTACTGTATGTGTCAAAGAGACATCTCAAATACCATGTTTTTCCCAACCATTTTTATTGTATGTCTCCTCTGTTTTTGAGTTTCCATTGCATATACTGCTTTCAAAACCTTTCCTGCTTTTCTGGCATCATAGTCTGTCAAACACACACATTTCTATTTTCCCCTCTCTCCCATCAGAAAAGACAAAGCTCTTAATTTATTACCTCGCAAATCATAGATCGTAATACATGTACATGTTTATATTATATAAACTAGCAAAATACTTGCGCTTCGCAGCGGAGAAGTAGTGTGTTAAAGAAGTTATGAAAAAGAAAAGGAAACATTTTAAAAATAACGTAACATGATTGTCAATGTAATTGTTTTGTGACTGTTATGAGTGTTGCTGTTATCAAGGATTTGATTATCATTATTTCTTTCAATCAGGTTCGTATTTGGAGGATGTGCTGTGTTCAAGTTATATTACGTGTTTGTCAACCATCGTAAAGATAACAGGTTTCATTCATCGAAGTGTTCACTACCCAAATCGGTACTCGTGAATCTAAGATGTTTAACAGGCATTCCCGGTATTAAGTTGTGGATTTGACTGCAAATATTTAGCGGCAGCGTGTCTATGAACTTAATTTAAACTTAAAATTTACACCTTGCTTTCCTATTGATATGTCTACAAAGGCTTGTTCCTTTCTTACTGCATCAATAAACAGCTCGTCTTCCTCTTTATCTGAGACATCACACACTGCATGCACGGGTTTACCTTTCCCAGTCCTGCAAACTTTAGTGAAGTGGTTCAATTTACCACATTTTTTACACTGTCTTCATTTAGCTGGACATTGACTTTTTCCACCGTGTGCTTTGTTTACGCAGTACCTGCACTTATTAATATGCTTGTATGCGTCACAGGCTTCTTATTCTTTTGCTGCCTTCTCAATTGTGTAATGCGTTTTTTGTTCAGCGCTCTTTGGAGGTCTTGCTTTTTGTGTGCATACTGTGTTCACAGTCAGTTCACGTGAGCAGCTCAGAGTACATGCATCGAAGGTTCTCAGCTGTGGTTGTGCTATCTCGTGTGATCTTGCGATGTCCACAGATTTATTTAAAGTTAGCTCAGACCCGGCACTTCAAAGTTTCTCTCACACTTTCGCTGAGTTTGTGCCAAACACTATTTTATGCCTGACCATCTCATCTTCGTTTGCATAAGCACAGTCCTTCACCATTAATTTTAACTCCTTTACAAAGTGATCAAAAGTCTCGTTTATACCCTGCGTCTTCTCATTAAACATGTATCTCGCGAATATCTTGTGCGATCTTGCGATGTCCACGGCTTTATTTAATGTTAGCTCAGACCTGGCACTTAACAGTTTCTCTCGCACCTTTGAACAGTTTCTCTCGCACTTTTGCCGAGTTTGTGTCAAACACTATTCTTTCCCTGACCATCTCATCCTCGTTTGCATAAGCACAGTCCTTCACCAGCAATTTTAACTCCATTACAAAGTGATCAAAAGTGATGAATGATTGAAAGATGAATTCCAACATTGCAAACTGCTGTTTCTTAAAGAAACAAGACACAAAGTATAGTAATTACACAAGGACAGAACAGAACACTAAACTAGATGAGAAAACTCAACACCATAAAACTTAATCATTCAGACAGACTTTCTCACAGTGATTAAGAAGCTCAATTCATCTACTAAACAAACATAACATGATCACTAATGCAATTTACACCATACCTGATGCACAGACATTGAAGAAAGGGGGAAAAAAAAGAAAAGAAAACAAAACAAAAATACACATAGGAATACTGCGGTTTTATTCCTGCTTATAATATTTCAGTAGCAGAGTGTGTGTAATGAATGGATGAGGGCTTCCATGCTGTGCTGACATCTCACTTCTGGTGTGATGTGAATTATTGGCTAGTGTAAGTTATTTGATCACAGACAAAAGTATGAGCATTTTCTGGGTGCAAGTTAAGAAGGCAAAAACATTCTCTGCAATGCAGTAGTCACTGCAACTCTTACCTCCAAAACCCCTGCCATTGCATCTGTAGCATGTCTGCTCATAAAATATACAACAGAACAGCAAACATTTTGTAGACCTTTGCTTAGAAGGGGCCATTTTTGCCAGGAAAGAACAAGAGCACACTGCATGTGCTGAATGTGCCAGGGCAGCCTTTTCATATGCAGTATTGTTTTTTTTATCTTTAGATGCTGTAACACCTTAACTGTCACCCTGGGAAAATTAAACAGTTTCCAAAAAAACAAGCCTAAACCCTACCATCACTGACAAGCTATGCGGGCAGAGTTGTAGAAAATTCTATAAAAGTACTGAACATTGCAATAATGGCTTTTGCATATTGATTGTGGTTAAATATCGAATCAAATTGAAATCTTGCTATATTGCCCAGCCTTCCAAGGAGCGGTGAGTTAGCACCATAAATCTATGCTGCTCCATTAAGGATGTATTTGGTCTCAAACATGAGCTTTAGTCTTGCTGGGTGAACAATTTTAAACTGCAAAATTAATAATTTACAATTATTTGACCAAAACCTGTAATTGCAAATATTAGTTTTGATTAAGTACTACAATAAAATATATACTTTGTTTTGTGGGTAGCACTGTTGCCACGCAGTAAGGAGACCTGGGTTCACTTCCCAGGTCCTCCCTGTGTGGAATTTGCATGTTCTCCCCGTGTCTGCGTGGGTTTCCTCCGGGTGCTCCAGTTTCCTCCCACAGTCCAAAGATATTCAGGTTAGGTGCATTGGTGATCCTAAATTGTCCTTAGTGTGTGCTTGGTGTGTGGGTGTGTATGTGTGTGCACCCTGCCCAGGTTTGTTCCTGCCTTGCTCCCAATGCTGGCTGGGATTGGCTCTAGCAGACACCCGTGACCCTGTGTTAGGATATGGCGGGTTGTAAAATGACTGACTGACTTTATTTTGTGTTATCAGCTGCATATACTGTACTGTGTATACACACAGTACAGTAGAAGCTCAATTTAGCAGTCTTCTAGGGCAGGGGTGCCCACACGTTTTTGGTTTGCAAGCTACTTTTAAAATGACCAGGTCAAAATGATCTACCTACATTAAAAATGCTATATATATATATATATATATATATATATATATATATATATATATATATACACTAATAAAAGGCAAAGCCCTCACTCACTCACTCACTCTCACTCACTCACTGACTCATCACTAATTCTCCAACTTCCCGTGTGGGTGGAAGGCTGAAATTTGGCAGGTTCATTCCTTACAGCTTCCTTACAAAAGTTGGGCAGGTTTTATATCGAAATTCTACGCGTAATGGTCATAACTGGAAGCTGTTTTTCCATTTACTGTAATGGAGATGAGCTTGAACGCCGTGGGGAGTTTCGTGTGACATCATCACACCTCCCACGTAATCACGCAGTACATAGAAAACCAGGAAGACCTCAAAAAAGCGCTGAAGAAAACATGCATTATATAATTGAGAAGGCAGCTAAACAATAAGAAGCGAAGCGAGTGACATATACAACCATATTCATGAGTTCTGCTACTGAAACAAAGCACGATGTAAACCTACACTTTAAATTAAGTTCATAGACAGGCTGCGCTGGCGTTTGTAATTTAGTGCCTGCCCATATAAGGCCGTCCGTCAGCGGCAATCCAATAGCAAACTCCACTAAATATTCACGGGTGAAGGACTGTGCTTATGGAGAGGAAGATGAGATGGTCAGGGTGGTGTTTGACACAAACTCAGCGAAACTGCGAGAGAAAGTTTTAAGTGCCAGGACTAAGGTAACATTAAATACAGCCATGGACATAGCACGAGATGGCACCAGCACAGCTGGGAACCTTCGATGCATGTACACCGAGTGGCTCACGGAACTGACGCAGTGCACAGATAAAAGCAACAGTTCCAAAGAGCGCTGAACAAAACCGAATTACACAATTGAAAAGGCAGCAAAAATATGAAGCGTCTGATAAGCATATTCATAAATCCAGCTACTGCGGAAACAAAGCACACGGTGGAAAAGTCAATGTCCCGCTAAAGGAAGACAGTGTAAAAAACCCGTGCATGCAGTGTGTCAGGTCTCAGATAAAGAAGAAGACGAGCTGTTTATTGATGCAGTAAGAAACGAATCGATGAATGAAACCTGTCATCTTTACAACGATTGACAAACACGGAATGTAACTTGAACACAACACATCCTACAAATACGAACCTGATTGAAAGAAATAATGATAATCAAATCCTTGATGACAGCAACACTCAGTAACACTCACAAAACAAATACTGTATATTGACAGTCATGTTACGTTATTTTTAAAATGTTCCCTTTTCTTTTCTAGCTTTTTAACACACTACTTCTCGCTGATACGCGGGTATATATATATGTATATATATATCCGATCTACATACTGAATAATGGATACTTTATTCGCCATCAATGATTGTTTTGGTAAAGCCATACTCAGTGTATTCATTAGATGAACGGTAAAAAAGTAAGAGCGAGGGGAGGATGCAGGCTGTAGTGCTTGCGTCAACTCTATCTGAATTGCGCGATCACATTTGAAAAATATATCTTTTCAAGTTCTATTTAGTCCATATGTGTCAAACTCAAGGGCCACGGGCCACATCCGCCCGGCGTAATTATATCCGCCCCGAGATCATTTTATATACTGTATTATTGTTATTAATGGCCCGGTATATGAAGCGCTGGTAACACAATAAACTACAGATCCCATAATGCAGCGCTTCAGCTGCCTTGCCAACACTTACCGCGTTAATCAAGTCTAGCTTATGATGCTGCAAGTTATTGCGAAGCTAGCTCACACGATGCTGAAGAGAAAAGTTGATTCTGAAAATAGAGCCTTTAAAAACCGATGGGAGGCTGAGTATATGTTTACTGAACCCGTGTGTCTCATTTGTGGAGCTAATGTGGCTGTAATTACAGAATTTAATCTAAGACGGCACTATGAGACAAAACATCAGGGTAACCTGAATGCAATGCAGAAGATACAGAAAGCAGAATAATTAAATAAGAATCTGACACTTCAGCGGACGTTTTACCCGTGCACAATCACAAAGTGATTTCAAGTGAAGCTGCTTTTATGGGAGACACAAATGCACCTTGCCCCACTTTCCCTGTTGCCAAGTAATGTTAAACCAAGTCGTCACTACGGTGTTCCCAAATCGCACTTTGCTGATAAACTGAGCGCACTGAGTTTGCACGCGCTTTGGTGACTTTGAAGAACAAAAAAAGTCCGTCTACATGCGGCTCGAACCTTGTGCATGTTTGGTAGCACATATCTGTGTGAGAAGCTCTTCTCAGTGATAAAGACTAACAAAACAGCACACAGGAGTCGCCTCACTGATGAGCACCTGCAATCCATCCTGAGAATCTCCACAACACAGAACCTCACACCAAACATAAACGAACTTGTTGCCAAAAAAAGATGCCAGGCGTCCAGCTCTAAAATGACATATGAGCAAAGACAACTGAATGATTTGATTTGTTATTGCTGAAAGGAACACATTTTATTTATATTTCCAGGTTTTGTTATGCAGCATGTTCATATTTGAATTTGTATAATTTTGACAGGATATATTTTTATGGAGAGCAAAATCTTTTGGGATATTTAAAATCTAAGTTTATTTTTATATAAAATTACATAAGAGTAAAGAAATTTGAATGTTTGTTCTTTTAATGTTTACTTTATTTCTAACTTGTATAATTTAGACAGGATATATTTTTATGGAGAGCAAAATATTATAAGTTGTTTAAGGTTTGAGTTGATTTATTCAGGAATAATATTCCTGTCTGTTTATACCATTCCTACCAAAGATATTTCTGTCGACTAAATAAAAATTCCTTCTATTTAAAATTTAAATAGAACTTGAACAAATACGATAGTTCATAATATCCACGCAGACTTGCACGTAAGAGCGAGAGTTATCCATTTTAACAAGCAGCGTATTGCACTGATCCGAAATAGCTGTGTGTGTATATATGTAGATATGTATGTATATGTATATATATGTTTATATATGTGTGTGTATGTATGTGTATATATGTAGATATATATGTATATATGTGTATATGTATAGATATGTATATATATATATGTTTATGTGTGTGTGTGTAAATATATATATATATATATATATATATATATGACAACAACACTCATCACTCACAACAGTGACAAAACAATTACATTGACAATCATGTTACGTTATTTTCAAAATGTTTCCTTTTCTTTTTCATTGCTTCTTTAACACACTACTTCTCCGCTTCTCCTCTTTAATAAAAGCCCTGTGTGCGTGCAAGTGTCCGTGTGTGTGTGTCTTCTGGTGAAGTGCGCATTCACGGGCCGTGACGCACATTGCACCGTGCCCCGCCCATGAGCACGGCACCTTGGACACACACTCGAAGCTGGGCACACAGTGAATGGCCTATCCGCGGCAGCACATAATAAGCAAATAAAGCACACACATTGGAAGCTGGGCACACAGTGAATGGCCTTGCCGCGGCAGCGCATGATAAGTAAATAAAAGACATCATTGCTGGTGAGAGTGCTGATTAGGTAGTCGTAGCTGTGCAAATAAAATCCGTTGCTGGGGAGACGCCACACATAAAATAATCAGCTACACGCCAGCACGGATTAAAATACTTGCTGGGGTACTGCACAGTACTTGCTGGGGAGACGACACAGTCACGATTATCAACTGCACACCATGCAATACATCAGTTGCTGGGGACACTCTGCTGATTGAAAATTAAAGTCATAGGCCTATTACGGACATCAAAGCCAGTATTATTGTCAGAGAAAATTACAGGCATTTTACGGAAATACAAACCAGTATTACTGCGAGAGAAATTTAAAGGCACACTGACGCATATTACAGCCACATACAAGCCAATATTACTGTAAGAGAAAATATTACGGACATACTGTATCTACTAACAACATGCCACCCAAAATAAAAAAGCACACATCAAGCAGGACAAAAGACACAGACAATCAAATCCTATATAAGCAACATCTCCTGGAAGAACGGTCAGCTCAACAAGTAAACATCAACAAAAGAAATAAAGACAAAGAAAAATACGAGCAAATAGATCGATTGAAGAAAAAGAAAATGAGCGTCAGAAAAACGCTAAAAGAGAAAGACTCAGAAGAGGAAACCTTACAAAAAGTTGGCATTTACTTGCCAGAACAAGTATTCAGGCACGGTCAGTTATATGTGGCATTATCAAAAGTTAGAAGTTTTCCAGATGTTGTTGTCAAGGTTGTAGATGGTTCTGAACAAGGCAAACTCTTGCCAAACTCAGAAAGAATATTTACAAGAAATGTTGTCTGTAATGAAACTTTATAAAAAAATTTCATGAGGTAAAAAAATTGAAAATTTTTCCTAAATATCTTCTTCAGATATTGTATATTACAGATTATTGCAAAGTTTTACACTAATGCAATATTAATTATACTTACTGTATTATCATATACGTTTCTATTTTATTTTTATTATTATTTTACTTTGGGCTTCTTGCAAAAATATTTGACAAAAAAAAATTAAGACGAAACAAAATGAGGTCAACGTCCCTTGCCATTTAATATAGACTGGTCCTACTAATGTTTATGCAGTACTGTTCTAGCGCCCATTATTGTAACGGGCTTAATGTCTAGTATACATATACATACATATATATACATATACATATATATATATATATATATATATACACATACATATACATACATATATATACATATACATACATATATATACATATATATATATATATATATATATATATATATATATATATATATATATATATATATATATATATATATATATATATATATATATATATATATATATACACACACACTGAGTATCAGAGGTGGGTAGTGTTATACTACATGTTTCTTTATGTCACTATATCTGGACAATACTGTTATGAGTTTTATTCACATGTGCATGTTAACTGTGGCACACAGGGGCTCAGCAGTTAGAAGTGCTAGCCAAGCATTGGATTAGATAGCCTAAGACAACTGGAGGCTTGTATAGTCAGCTTAAACACAGGTTAGGGTATTTCTGTCCTTTATCAGCACAAATCTTCTTTCCTTATTGGGAGAATGAGAATCGGCATGTAAGCACTATGATATGTCTGTATTTTGGGGAAGAGGAATTCAGCCCTTGTTTGGAGACAGAGAAGACCAGCAAATGAAGCAAGACATTATAAAAGGTCTGGACAGTGGCCAGACCCTTCGAGGCTGTGCCGACACAAGGTGTTGGAAAACCTCCCAGCGTAGGGACGGAGAAAATGGCTGACTGTGTTGATCCAGATTCCCACCTGGATAAAAGTCTGTCCATATGCCTCCCGTCTGTAACGCGAAACGCCAGTAAATGTAAGCTAAAAGATATTTTGTCTCATGTGATTCTTGTACCGCCGTAATCACTATGGGAGGGATATCGCCTTTTCTGGTATATTATGATATTGTTTAATTATTTAATAAGCCACAATATTAAAAGAACACATTTCCAAGAGAGCTAATGCCTCTGTAGGAAACAGGTAGTTACGAGTTACATTTACTCCGTCACATTTATTTCCAAGAGTAGTTTTACTACACCATACTTTTTACTTTTACTTGAGTACATTTGTGAAGAAGAAAGGCTACTCTTACTCCGCTACATTGGGCAACACTCGAATCTTTACTTTTTTTCCATTAGATAAAGTCTGACAGACAATTTTCAATCTGCTCTGTGTAGTGTATGCTGTCAAGCTGCAAACACGCCTTCCACTGCGTCTTCAGCTCTGACGCGAGGTTTTGGATTTTCCCCAAATCAGGGCGCTGCAGCTTTGAAGGCAGATGTTGCACTTTTCGTTTGAAAGCATTAACTGAGCTAATCATATTGACCATGGTTTTCTCTTTCCTTGCAGCTGTAAACTAAGCTCATTCAACATGATGGTCAGATCGGAAAAAAAAAATGCCAAGTCTAGTGGGCATTGATCGTTATTAAGTTGCTTGTATTCAGCATGTTTAATGACAAGGATAAACTCCTTTTTCTCCGGCCAAGGGTCTTGAAATCTCAGCAGGAATTTCTCCCTATCCATCTGCCTAAATGAAGGCATCTTTTATCCTCTCTCCATTTGGAAGGACTTCTTATGCTTAATAATAGAGTGACTCACCTGGAACAATGCTTCGGTGTGTCTGCCTTTGCTTTTGAATTCAGCCGAGTGAAAAATGATGGCTGTCCGATTAACTGCGATTTTAGTTTCCTCTCCTTTCTCTTTCTCAGATCACTTTTCGGAAGGAAGTCAGTTTCATAGTTTTTATGAACAGTTCGAAAGTGCCTTTCCACATTTTCCTTCTTTGGAGTAGCAATGATAGATTGACAGATCAGACAAATGCACTTCGATTGTGACATTGTGAGAGAAAAAAATCCTCTTCCAATTCCACATCCAGCACATATCCTCTTAAACAATTTTTTTTTTAAATCCCTTCTTTTGTGCCATTTATATAATATACTGGAATACACATACATCATCAAAGAATCCAAAAAGGACATTACTGCGTACTACATCCTTATAGAGTATTTGCACATTATCTGTTACATACGTAAGATATGACAATACTGCAACAGCACAGATACCCTGCCATACATAGGGTTTAGGTATAGCATAAATGTCGAAGGATACTTGACCAAATGCTAAGTGCAACCTATGACCAAAGGTTAGGAGACTGGTTCAATCACTGATGGCAACTGTGTTCAATTAGGAAGCCCAGCTATCTGCAAACTTGCTGCTTTTCCATTAAGTCCCAGGCAGTCAGTCTGTTTTTATTGCTTTGCGCCCTCCCCCACCATAACCTATCATCTATGGGGGAGCAAAAGCTTTAGATTCATTAAAAATTTCAATCTCGGTTTTCAATGGATTTCGATGTTCTAGGGTCCCTCAATACCAAAAACATTGATATATCAATGATGGATGTGTGTGTGTGTGTGTGTGTGTGTGAGGACGGTTTACAGTTAAAACAGCTGGACGGAAAAATAGCAAACTCAAAACTTAAGCCTGCTATGAGATGATGATGTGCCGATTAGTTTTCCATCCAAATCATGCAAAACAAACCGGCACTCTAGAGGAACATTCAAATATTGAAATACTGCAATATGAATTCTTCTTGTTAATTGCTACCGTAATGACCTAATTTATGATCAGAAAGATAAGCATCAGAGGTAATTATTGAAATGTTATAGAATAGTTCAGGTAACTTGGTTCCTGGGGGACAAAGCCTACTGACGTTCACATACAAATTTTTTGGTACTAAAACAACTAAAAAAGTATCAGGTGATCTAGAGTCAACATTACTTATGCTCCTCAATATTCTGGGAGCTGTTAAAAACAGAAGATAAAGAAATTCCAATTTTTTTAAAAGATGATAGGAATCAAACTTCTAAAAATGCATTCAGGACAGTCACCTGCATGATGCAAGTCTCTCAGATTCGCCAATGCATTCACACTTAGTGAATGTATGTATATGTGATGGGATACAACACTCATTTGCAGTTTGCAGTAGTCTGTATATGGGAAAGCCCAAACTCCAACATAACAGGAGTACTAAATGGAATGTAGTGATCGTCACAAATGCATTTAATAAACAGTTAATTGCAGCACTATCTGAAAACAACATTTATATTTAAGGTTATTCAACATAACTTCATTTGAGTTCTGGTGAGTTACCTTGCTGAATGACTCTGAATGACACTAGTTTAATGCATTATCCATTAAAATGGTTGTGTGCACAATTACAACACCTATGTATGCAAGGGTTTTAATATTTTAAAATTTTTTTTGTACAAATGATTGATTTGTTTTTCAAGTAAATAGTGGTGCTTACAAGATCTTTTTAAAAGAAAAAAGATATATGATTTGTCTTCATTTCAACCTTTTTATTAATATAAGCCGACATATCAGCAAGCGTTTGTAAAGTTTTTAGTCATTGAATGTTCTTTTAACTGGAAGCACTTCTTTAGCTAAAATTAAGAAGGCTTAACATAACTATTTCATTATTCATGCAACATTAAAAATAACAAATTTAAAACATGCAAAAAAACATACCTGAAAAGATCATCTGCAAGAGATTCCTCTCTAGCATATTGACTTTGTTCCTGGAAATAACAAAAAAAACACATACACATAAGGAATATGGTCTTCTTTTTCAGTTACTTTTAGCTGCAGTAGAGATACTGTATCCTCCTCTCTATCAACTAATTTTTAGATCCTGTTTTCTGAATTTTAACTCATGGCATTTCAGAGCTTGTCTCAGAAGTATTAGGTGCAATGCAAGAAAACCTCAGATAAGATCCATTACAGTCACCAATCAGCATAAAACAGATATCTCTATGATATGTGATGAAATCTGAGAAAATCGATAAAGAAACAGGGACAGCATACAGACACCACAGAAGCAAACAAAGTCATGTTGGGGAGCATTCATTGGTATAGTGCATTGCCGCACCCACAATACAACGAAACAACTTGGGATCTCGGTTTGCAACTCCCCAGGCAGACACGCGTCCAGTCCCACCCTCTGGAAATGACCCTCTATCTGCTGCAGCCAGGTGTTACGTGGACGACCCCCCTTGGCTTGGTCCAGCCACTCGGGTCCTCAACAATGAGGATCTTACGAGCAGTTTTTAAATTTTTAATAAATTTACAAAAATCTCAAGTAAACTTTTTTCACGTTGTCATTATGGGGTGTTGCGTGTAGAATTCTGAGAAAAAAATGAATTTAATCCATTTTGGAATAAGTCTGTAACATAACAAAATGTGGAAAAAGTGATGCGCTGTGAATACTTTCCGGATGCACTGTAACTACGAAGGTACACATAGGGCAAGAGATATCAAATATGTTAAAGTTTATTCTATTACCTGTCTTCAGCAGGTCATGCGGCTAGTCATATACAAATTAGGATGTCTACAAAGTTCAGACCAACATCTCCATTTGGTTATATCACATGTTTGAATTTTTGCTCTTTGAGTCTGACCCATTATTTATACTTGTAATGGAAAAGTAAGACGCAAAATTAAATGTAAATATTAATAATAATACATTAATGCCATGTTCATGTGCAATGTGATAAGACAGGAAATCTGAGCTTCCCCATATACCACCCTCCTAAGTGGCAGTATTCACAGTATCTGGAGAAAAAAAAAAAAAAAATGCTGGTAATCCTTAATTGATTTTGTATAGATAAAGGAGCAAACCAATACTGACTTCTCCCATAATGTCGACTGGAAATTCACTTGAACACAATGAAATGGGAAGGTGGGACATCACTAATGTTACATTTTCACAGCTTAAGACATGAATTAATTTATATTTGAAAATATGCCTTGCAAGATTCGTCTGTGTAGTTTCTTTTTTTTAACTAGGTCACAGCATTTAAGGTAAAAGAGCAAAGATTCACGATACACAATACCTCTGCTTCTTGACGTAACCACTCCTCCAGTTCGGAACTCTTTCTTGTGTGATGTGCCACTAAATCAGATCCTCCAATGATGTTGGGAAGCCCAACTGACCCGGGAAAAGGAATCTAGTAAAATGGTATTCAGATAAATTAGACAAACAAATACTGATTTATGTTTGACTGATTCTGTGAAACAAAAGTATGACTTTTTGTAGAATGGACCAAAGCACTGACCACAAAACAACATAATGTGAAAAAAGGGCTAGAACTATTTCCTTGGCAAGCAGCATTACAGTGAAAATAAATCAAGTTTAAAGCAAGAACAATAAAGATAATTTTGTGAATTAATATTTGAACCAACACTAACCTTTTTGAACTTTTTGAAGTTCCTTATGTGTGCTTGACGAGATGTTGCTGAACATGCAGGAGACTGTTTTGGTCTTACGACTAGAGATTTAAATTCAGTCAATAAGAGGTTCCGAAGAACTTCTTCACTATCTTCATTTTTAATATGAACCTGTGAACTCTGCAATAACCACAGATGTAATTTTTCAGACAAAATTAATATATATTTTAAATAACAAAAATGTAAATATATACTTTACATACAGAAACTAATATAGTAAATGTGACAATATACAGTATATTTTCCTTATTACAAAAATTATATATGCATATATTTTTTTCTCCAAAAGTGACACATTTCACATGTTAATATACAGGACATTAAGAGAACGTTTTTATAAACAAAAGATGGCACAACATACAATATTTGGCCTATATATGTGTTAAACCTACACAACACCAAAAACCAGATGAAACAGAAACAGGCTTGTCTTCATGGTGACATGTGCTGTAGTGCCCATGCATCTACCCAACAGTCATAATTTTATATATTTACAGTCTGTTTTAGCATTTCTTATTAGTACGTCCAGATGTATATTTGTTAAACTTTTCCTATATTTTCTATTATGATTACTGTGAAAACTATGGATTCAAGAAATGCACATTATCTATTATACACACTAATGTATGTTACAAAAGGTAGTCTCAAAGAATGTGCTCCAGAAATGAACCACACCGGTTGGGTGTTAAGCTTAAAAAGTTGTATAAAATCTGTATAACTGGAGAACACTGTCATGTGAAGAGGGATATCACTGAAAGCGAAAGATTCTTTATACTGCATCAAGGAATTTCAATTAAAGATCAACCCATAGCTTTTCCAACTCTTCCACTAACATATGTAACTGAAGGGGCTATAACTGTGGTCGAAGCTATCAATTTTAGTAAATAAATGCATTCTTTAACAGTGATTTTTTTATTTTTTTTTTGTAATCAAACCGGTTACCTGGGGTTAAAACAAGGTCATATTTTGTCCTGCACATCACAAAAGGTGAGTAAAGAAGGGTAGCACCAGGAAGATATTTTCTTCTATAATATATCCCTTCACAAGAGATACAAAGTAAAGCAGTCTGTGGGTGCTCCACCTGCTCCCCCATGTTGAACACTCAACAAGTCTTAAACCAATTATCATTGTAACATGACTTCAAAAACTTAAGGAACAAGTGAAGACAAAAACTTGCTTATTGCAATCCCTCATTGTATGTACTATGAAGAGGTTTCTGGCTTTTGAGTGTTTTTTAAGGTTAGGGGCACTATTAACTGGAAAAAAAACAAAAGCATATCACACCACAAAATTCCAGATGAGGAAATCATCATTAAGTAGCAATTAGAAAGTAAAAATGCAAGACAAAATTTCAAGACATGGATGTGGTATACCCTGTCATGTTCAGTGTCCTGAAAGTGAAACCTCAACCTTTTATTAAAGTAACTGAGAAAGACAGAGAGGTGTGCATAAAAAAGTAGAGTAAATCTAAGCCAGAAGAATATAAGCAACATAGCTATTAGAGAAAAGAAAGACCTTGAAGTGCTGACAAGTGGTGACAAGATCTCCTTAACAAGAAGTACTAGGACAGGTTGCTTAGCTGGGGCCAGGGAAGCCACTTAAGTGTGCCATTGAGATTGTGTGTAAATATAAATAGTAAATGCAAGATCAGTTTTAAACATGATACTGTATGCAACACATTAGGCACACTAAAAGGCTGTCACACAAAAATATTAGGCACCTATGATGAGTGGCAGGGTTGGCCGGTTCTTTAAAAAAAATGCATACATCTGTCATTAAAAGCATGTGTGAAGATTATGAGCAAGTCTGCAGTTGCTTTAAATATGAATTAATTATAGTACATGGTGATTAGTATTTACTAGAGAAAAAGAGGGCAGTCTGAGATCTGCAAAGTCAGCTTTATAATTTACAGTGCATCAAGAAAGTATTCACAGCGCATCACTTTTTCCACATTTTGTTATGTTACAGACTTATTCCAAAATGGATTAAATTCATTTTTTTCCTCAGAATTCTACACACAACACCCCATAATGACAACGTGAAAAAAGTTTACTTGAGGTTTTTGCAAATTTATTAAAAATACAAAAACTGAGAAATCACATGTACATAAATATTCACAGCCTTTGCTCAATACTTTGTCGATGCACCTTTGGCAGCAATTACAGCCTCAAGTCTTTTTGAATATGATGCCACAAGCTTGGGACACCTATCCTTGGCCAGTTTCGCCCATTCCTCTTTGAAGCACCTCTCAAGCTCCATCAGGTTGGATGGGAATCATCGGTGCACAACCATTTTAAGATCTCTCCAGAGATGTTCAATTGGATTCAAGTCTGGGCTCTGGCTGGGCCACTCAAGGACATTCACAGAGTTGTCCTGAAGCCACTCCTTTAATATCTTGACTGTGTGCTTAGGGTCGTTGTCCTGCTGAAAGATGAACCGTCGCCCCAGTCTGAGGTCAAGAGCGCTCTGGAGCAGGTTTTCATCCAGGATGAAACGTGACGCCTGGCCTTCACACCAAAGAGTTCAATTTTTGTCTTATCAGACCAGAGAATTTTGTTTCTCATGGACTGAGAGTCCTTCAGGTGCCTTTTGGTACAGGCCTGATTGGTGGATTGCTGCAGAGATGGTTGTCCTTCTGGAAGGTTCTCCTCTCTCCACAGAGGACCTCTGGAGCTCTGACAGAGTGACCATCGGGTTCTTGGTCACCTCCCTGACTAAGGCCCTTCTTCCCTGATCGCTCAGTTTAGATGGCCAGCCAGCTCTAGGAAGAGTCCTGGTTGTTCTGAACTTCTTCCACTTATGGATGATGGAGGCCACTGTGCTCATTGGGACCTTCAAAGCAGCAGAAATTTTTCTGTAACCTTCGAGCCTCGAGACAATTCCTTTGACTTCATGCTTGGTTTGTGCTCCTCAACTATGGGACCTTATATAGACAGGTGTGTGCCTTTCCAAATCATGTCCAATCAACTGAATTTACCACAGGTGGACTCCAATTAAGCTGTAGAAACATCTCAAGGATGATCAGGGGAAACAGGATGCACCTGAGCTCAATTTTGAGCTTCATGGCAAAGGCTGTGAATACTTATGTACATGTGCTTTCTCAATTTTTTTATTTTTAATAAATTTGCAAAAACCTCAAGTAAACTTTTTTCACGTTGTCATTATGGGGTGTTGTGTGTAGAAATCTGAGTAAAAAAATGAATTTAATACATTTTGGAATAAGGCTGTAACATAACAAAATGTGGAAAAAGTGATGCGCTGTGAATACTTTCCGGATGCACTGTACATCCAACTGAACACATACTTTACATGTTTGTGAAACAGTACAAATGAAACATAACTCAAAGTTTGAAGGTATATATTCAATACAAACAATATTTGCACTACTGAAAATCATGACCAATTTGACTAGTTTAGATTAGTTTCAAACATTAAGCTTGATGAATTTGATACTCACAGTTCCACTGTCTTTTTTTAGAAAATGTATGTTTTTATCAATTTCTGCACTATTTGTTGGTGTCTGAATGGAAATACTTGCCGCTGGATGCTGTTTAAAAGAAAAATAATACATTATTCTATAAAATAAAAGATGTGATTTACAATTATCAAACTAATGTAACTTTTCTACAGTGATTAACATCTATAAAAAAAGGATAACTCTGATCAGTTGTCATTAAGTCAGTATGGAAAATCTGCCACTTACAGCTTCAATGTCTCTTTCAGGACACATCAAGATTTTTGTATCATTTTCTGTGTAACTTCTTAGTGTCTGGGTGGAATGATCAGTCAATGGCTGCTATTTGGACAAAAGTGATACACAACAAAGATAAAAAGTATTAAAACAGTTTTGCAAATGTAAAACAAATTTCCATATACTCATTTGAAATTTCCAAATCATATAGACAATGTTGTAAGTGCTATTTGCTAGTTATTTAACTTATATTAAATGTTTCCCTATATAATGCTGCATAGTCTATGGGAGGTTTTCACAACACTCATAAGCTGAACTGAATTGGTATATTCTATTTCTAGCCTCTCTGAAAATACATTATACTCAGTTAGTGACATGCCTTGCCATGTGTAAGGCATGGAGGGCACATGGTTTTAAACTGCCTTATGTGCCCAGTATTATGAAAGACAACATCCTTTACTGCATGTGCAGTGCAATATGTCTAGAGCATACTAAAGAAGAAGAATCTTTAAGTATAGAAACAACAAAAGTTTGACAATAAAAGCTAAGTTTAGAGAAGATTCATTTTTTCTAATTTTTTTGCCTTTTATTCTACATGTGTAATAACCTTTTTTCTTTATTCTTGTGTGGACTATTTGCTTTGAATTTTCTTTTAAAATCTTTTAAAACAAACTTTCGGACTGAGAGATTTCTTTCGGCATACGTTTTACCCGTGCTTGATCCTGCCTTACACTCCCACAGCTACAAATGTTATTAGAAAAAATAAAAGACAGACTATGAAAAACTGTTTTCATCAATTGAACATCTAACAAATGTTCATAAACATTGAACACAGACTTCAAAACATCTGTACTCTTGAATGATTCATAAATATACTGTTTAACTGAGCACACCATGTGTGTACAAAAAATACACTTTGATTTAAAGTTCAGGTCGCCTATCATAGGCACCAGAAATATTAACTCAGATAATCTATTACACTTTTTAAGACAGACTTACCTGAATAAACATATATTAGTTTTAGCAAACTGTTAATTATGGAGGAGGCACATTAATTCCAGTTAATGCCTAACACAGTCATATGTCACAGTCAATATTCAAAAACTGTATTTGTCCTAAATAAACAGCCTACAGATCCATCTTTTGCTTATGAACTGAGCCAAACGACTTCATTCACTGAAAAATGTTATTCGCTGATGTAAGCATTAATTTTTTACTATTGCTTACTTTTATCTGCTTGTATAAACATTTTTAAATTGGAAGACAGTTGAAACAGACAAATCAAATAACTGGTTTAACAGCTTTGCTCAAAGTTTATACTGGGCCAGTAAGGATGACATTATACACAAACTATATGACAAAAAAAATATGTATGTAAGACATTTGTTTCATTATAGCTCTCTGCATAAACAGTTTTCTTTGATGCTTACAAAGCAATTACTGTTCACTTGACAAGTCCAAATTCAATGCCAACAAGGCATTTTAAGATGCTTTTTATCTGAATATTAAATATGATTTGCTTAAGAGCCTAAGTTACATATGCCACAGGCTCTGTGGAGCTACATTTTGGGAGAAGGAACTGCTACCTTAAAAACATGCCATTAAGCTTAAGATAAACACAGCAGGTTGGAGCGCATTTATTGACAAATAAATTGTCTTATGAAGCAATCGCTGTAATATGGAGGCAAGTCTATAGGGTGGTCCAGATCTAACTACGCAATTTTCATTACGTTATAATTTATTAAGTTTATTACATAGAAAATCACCCGAAAAATCCCGGACCATTGAGAAGTGTGCGAACTGACGACATGAAGAATCGTCTTTGTGCCGAACTGGAATCGTCCCCGCATAAATCAAAATCATCCAAATGATCTGGATCTGCATAATTAGATCTGGACCACCCTGCATATGTACTAGAAAGATAATCCTCTGTTTATTTGAAAATCAACAGACTGGGCAGTTCAAAAATCAGACTGAATAATGACCTGCACATCATTTAAATAAAAAAAGAAAAAAATACATGCTGAAATAGTGGTGAATGCTTATCTGGAAACTCTCACAGTAAAAGTGCTCAATCATACAATTGCTACAGAGACAAGAATATAATGATTTGAAAGCAAAATAATCAGGTATTTTTTTAATGGATAAATGCCTCTTCTTTGAAACAAAGACCATCTTAGTTACGTAGTGAAAACCTGAAGAACTCTTGGGAGTAGTTTTTGCAGTGGCCATTTTGGCAGAAGGGAAGGCAGTGTGAAAACATAAAAAAACATGGAATAAAGCTCTTTAACAGATAAACTGTGAACTTCAAATACAACAGTAAGTAAACAAATGATCTTATGCATCTACTGTAAAAACATGTCTTATTGTCCATCCTGAGGATGATGAAATGTGGGAGAAGTTTATAGTTTTGAAGTGTTCATTTAAATTTATTTAAATATTTTAAATAAATTAATTTATTTAAATTATGTTTATTTAAATTGTTTAGCATGTACAATGTTAATACTTGATTTCTTACTGTCATCATGCTTATCAGTCATGGGGGGGTGACTTTTCAAACCAAGGTCTTTTACTTTGGAAAAAATAGTATAATAAATGTGCTTTGTATTAAGAGTTTCAGCATTATTACACCAGTGCAGGTTTAACCTATACCAATGAATATGTAGAGACCAAATATCGGCCCGGAATATCAGCTCCCAATATCACCGGAATGGCCCTAAACAAAAAGTTATTTTTTTAGTTACAATTCCCCAAATTCTGTGATGTTATTCAAAATCCTTACAGCAATATTATTCAGTTTGCTTTCTTCTTGTATAACACTTAATACCAAGTTCCTGTTCGGAGCCATTGCACATATTTATAAATTACTGTAAAGTAATAAACCTTTTAAACAAAACACATCAATGGTTAAAAAAAAAAAAAATCACACCAATGCAGTGCCACTTTACATAAGTAGAGATAAAACTGGTTCACAACATAAGTGATGAAAGAAAAAAAAAAAAGTCAGATGTCAGGTTGGTTACAATTAGCAAATAGTTTTGATGATCTTGGCCAAAGATTCCCTCTCTCCCTCTAAGGCATTCAACATAATTATAAACACAAGCTAACATCCATGTCTATATAAACTGAAGACCAATATAGGCAATTGGCTATAATGCTTGATGCAATATTGTTCCTTTCTATATCACATATATAGTCAGGCTGTTAATAAAAACTGTTTAAATTAATAATGAATTTAAAGATGAAAACATGTATTCTAAATAACAAAAAGACCTTTGACAGACTCAGATAAAATGAGTTGTCAAACCCTTCCTTGCCGTTCCTCTGCATTTTACACACTGTGATGGCATGTAAGTCCTCAGTGGCTTCTGTGGCGGCAGGTTTTTATCAGAACCCACTTATTCTCTTAACTGGACTCCTATCTCAATTAAGCAAGCCATCATTAACCAGTTTCCATGTTTTTTACAACCACCCAGAAATGTCAAACTGGTTATGCTATATTTTTACTGAATGTAGTAGAAATTTATATGTGTTAGATGTGTAAGAATTATTTTTTCCTTGTCCTATACTTTTTTTTTTTAATTTTTAATGTGGTTTAGAGATGTATTTACTAATATGCAAACAACTGGGTTACACTGAAATAGCTGCTCCTTTCAGAGTCATTTCTATTGCTGTCTGCTCTGCTCAACATTAATTGTGCTTTCAAATACAATTAAGAAAACAAACTCCACACAAAAAGTGAATTAAAAACATAAACACTTAAACATAGAGAAAACACATAAATACATCTTAATTTCCTATAAGTGTAAGTCTGACACTACTGCACTTTTCTAAGTGCAAACTAAAAGGAAAAAACTGGTCAGCTAATTAAACAATGAGATTAATTAAAAGTAACAATGACTAACTGATTGAGAAAGTGGTTGGAACATTAACCTGCAGTCACAGAGGGTCCTGAGGACTGAACATTGAAAACTACTGCAGCTGTCTGTAATATTAACTCTCAACAGTGCTGACAAAAACATGTCTTTTGACTACACTTTTTTCCATACTCCTATATAGAATCTGTTAGCTTAGGTTGTATGAAGAGAGGGATGGGGGTGTTTACAGCAGACAGACCCACAAGGAATGATGCATCTCACATACACTGTTAGTTACTATCTGAGGTTATTACTCATACAGCCTGATATGGCAATACAGTAGTCTTTTTTGAGGACAGTTGACAAAATACCACACTTTGTACATCTGAACTCTTAAAGCCAAGCCATTTCCATACTAGTGAGCGTGAATTTCTTTTAGCAACTAAATATGTCTTTGCCCTCCGTGTCTTCCACATTGCTACTAGGTCAGAACTTTTTCAGACAGAGGATGAAATTTGGAAAGTATAATAAGCAATGTTTATCATCATATATAAAGATCATCAATGTTACCAGTCTCTTGTTGCTTTAAACATTTTAAGAATTGATGAAGTTGCTTTTGTTAATGAGCTTAATTTTCTACTTCTTTTACCTGCCTGTTAGTAAACAGCTTATGAGTAGAAGGTATGCTGAGTGCTTTATTAAAAAAAAATATATGATGGGAGTTTTTTTAAATGTAGCATCTAAAACCAAAGTGTTTGTGCTTTAACAGGTTAGTCTCTCTTTGTTCCTACCATGGTGGTGACAAGTGTGATGGTTTTTTAATCTCTCATGATTTAGGATTTTATTATAGAGTAATCTGAATTTACACTTTTGAACTCTAGAGGCTTCGTGTCGCCACAGACAAGACCTCTGTATTCTTTTCTGGGTCCTGGTATGATTTTTGTTTTAAACATATTTTAGGAGGTACGGTTCATTTCAAAGTACACTCTGTATTATGCAGAATCCCTCCCCAGAGCAGAGAAGGTTAGAAGATGTTTCTAAAGGAGTACTTTTTCAAATTCTGCATGTGATTAAAAAAAAAAACCAGTGTTAGCATCATCTTCACATGGAACTTTAGAACTATAGCAATGTGAAGGGGATTGCTTATCAAAACAAAAAAAGACTTATTCAATGGAAATGGAGGAGTAGGGAGTTTATGATTTAAGGAAAAGCACGTTAAGTGAGCCATTTTGTTTCATCAGTTTGGTTTAGTGTCTTATTGTTTGGTAAATTATCCCGCTTACTTCCATTTACTTTTAACAAGATAATGTGTTAGCATTCCTATATTAAATAAGCAAATTTCTTTTCTGAGGACCATGTATTCTTTTTCCCTTTGGATTAAAACTTGGATATAATCTTACGGGGCCAGACATGATTCTCATACAAGAATACATGTCTTGGGACAACTTGTTGTAAATGTTGTACTAAATAACCGCAAATCCTGCTGCTGCAAAAGCTATGCCCACAGGGCTTCTTCCTAAAACACCCATTCCCAATTAATTCCAGTCTGTGCAATTTATGTCACAGGGGTTTCAGGGCAAGAGCAAAAGAAACCGAACAAAACACTTGATGCTGAGAGAAAAAAAGCTACAATTGCTGCTATCCTTTCAGGATCTCAGCAGCACAGGGTAATTGAATAATGATTAATTTGTACATTGTAATAAGTGAGGTGACAGAAAAGACACACACACACAGACCACAGTAGATGTTTGGCTCCAGGAATTTGAGAAGTGCTGCCATCTGCTTTGATATCTTTTGGTCATTTTGACTACTGCATCACTATATGGCATAACAAGAGTAAATCGAGTTTAGATAAGAATTGTGGTCTATGGATATGAATGTTACTAATTCTGGTGTTTTGATCACTTCATTATCAACTCTCTTAATAGCAGCCCTTTCCCATTCCCTTTAAAGTGGTGTGACACCTTGTTTACTTTTAATGCATATCTTGCAATTCATATTTTCGCAAACACAGCTGCCAATTCTTTCAACCTAACATCTAATCCAACATGATCATTATAACTGAGCAACACAGAGCACACACAGCGCCTTCAATAATGTATCATATACACATTTACCACTAATCCACTGATATATTCACAAGTCTGCTCTCTGTCAGATCAGCAGTACAAGAACACCATTGTTCTTTGCAGTTGAAAATCAACAGCCCTACTATGACTGTCACCTTAACACTAGAATTACCAGAGCTAACAAAAAAACCTCGTAATTCTGGCCCACCTTAAATCCCTTCGCACCTCTCCATCAGCGTCTTTTGTCTTCTAAATGTGTTGATAAGCAGCAAGTATCCTGTTATACCATCCCCCCACCGCCTCAGAACGGGCAAGAAGTTCTCCCAGTTCCTGCCTTGAGTGATTATCTGGGAGTGAGCTACCCAGAATTGTAAGGGGAAATAATTTGATGTGTGTTTTGTGTCTACAACAATCTATGTAAACACATTGTTAAAACAGAAACGCTTTTCATGTTTTCGTAATAAATAACAAAATGTAGAAATGAACTGTATAATGTGTGAAGGCAGATGGCCAACTATCAAATAAACACTTTCACAAAACTGCTCTTATTGTTATTATACAATAAAAACATACATTTGATTTGTGTCTGTAACAGCCAGTTTAAATTTATAGTACTTGTAAAAATGAGCGGTTTTTTTTTTTCCCCCACTTTTACTCTCTCAGTCACAGTCACGATCACGATACAACACAAGAGATCTGATGCGGTTACTTATTATCTGAAACTGGGAATAACTGTAGATATGAGTGGTGTTTTGAAAAAATGGAACTGGAAATTCTCTGATCTGGAGGGATAAAAGCCGACACACAAACGCTGGTGAATCTGCCTTCTTTGTATCTCACAATCACTTGAATTTTTTTTCTTTTTTATTCAGTTTTATTGAGTTTTCCTGCTCACGCTGAATTAGTATGCGCTTTATGGTCCATGATTTAAAAGCCGCACTGACAAAAAAACAGAGACATGGGTATATATGATATTTGGAATATCTCATTTTATGACCTGTATAAGTACACTTTGGAAAACGTGGCACTGATGCAACATTACTCATATTCATTCACATAACATCTTGAGAGGTGTGATGGGATTTAAGGTGGGCCAGATTTACTAGTGTTTTCGTTGGCTCAGGTAATTATAGTGTTAATGAAGTGTTGGACTGAAGTGGAAATGTGACACTCAGTGAAGCATTCTAATTGTTCTCATTGTCATCATCCAGTTTTAAGAAAAATTCAATCATGGTTGTCTCCAGATATATATACAGTATTATATATCTAGAGCAGTGAGACTAGCCCTGGGGTGATAAATATTTTTGTGAGCAAAAAAAAAATCAGAATATTTAGCAGTCCTCCAATCGTGCTATCAGTTGTTCCTGTGACATTCTAGTGTTCAAAACAATATGCAAAAATAAGCTGAAAATTAAATGTGACAGTTTTGAGCTGCTGTAATTTGACATTAAGTTTTAGATTGTGTATAATAAAACATTCAAAAGACTAACTTGTATTGCAATCCCATTGTCCATACAACAGAAATAAAATGATGAAAGTTTAATTTTGAAGACATGGAAAGTGTGATGTTAAGATTGCAGAAAACAGGAACAGCTTCAAGCACAATTCAGCTGAACAAGGGAGATCAGAAACCAGATACGATATAAAAACAAATTTAGAAAGAAATGAGACAAACATTTCTAATACCTTTCAGAAAACATGGATGTGGATGAGAAGAAGGAATGCTTATCTTTACATCATAAACTATAGTGAAGTTCCTTGTTTACAAAATGACTGCATTTTTAATTTAATCACAATTGGAACAAAAAACCCCAATATTCAAAACGGATGCATTATTAAGATAAAAAAATATATAATTTGAATCCAAAAATATGCCAGCCTCTGACAACTTGGTTTCCCTATTAGACGTATTATTTTTAACTTATGGCAGTGAGAAATAGATAAAAAGAAGCAATTTAGATGCCTACCACAGGTGCATTTCCAAGATCTAAGGGGTCAAGTGTCTCCTGTTTAATCAAAACTGCTTTTCCTGATTCTGTTCTCATTTTTTTACTGATGGGTGTTATTCTTTCATCATGTGGTTCCATGGCATCAGACATGATTTCTTCAAGATCTTCCATTTCAGTGTCAACAAACAACCTTTTAACTTCTTTTCTCTTGTTTAACAATTGCTTCTCATTCCCTTTTTCATCATTTCCTTTAATCTGTGAAGTGGCAAAAGAGGCACAACTAGCTTCTGATCTATCAGCACAGCTTTTTTTTGTTAAAGGTATTTCAGGGCAATCCTTTGAAAGTGAATGGTATTCCAGAATTATTAATTCACAGTCTCTATTTTGGGAAGATACACATGGTAATGATTTCTCTTTGTTGTCCTCTGATCGAATATGCTTAGCTATAGGCTTGTTATCTGAATCATTTTCTTCTCTGTTCCTATGACAGAAAAAATGTGTCAGTATATTGTAATAAATATACTTTATGTCAATACTGTACATAAAATACATTTTGAAATACACAAGTAACAATGAATATGATCAAAGTGCAAAATGTGTTTTTAAAAAGAGATTTAGGAAAAAAAATGTTCAAAAACAATGATATCCAAGAAAATCATTTGCCTTTCCAAAGTGTTAAGAATTTTTTTAAGTGATTTTCATGTTTTTTTTTTTACTAGGGGGCTCTGACCCCTGCTTGCTTTGCTCGACAACCCCTGTGCGGGCCCTATGCACTAGTCATTTTCTGGATCTGCCGCTTGCAACGAATATTCTTGACGAATATTAATGATAAATATTTACAAAATTTATATTTAACCTTAAATATGCCTTTTATTAATACCTTCAGATCAATAATGTTTCTCTAATCTAATAAATGTATCTGTCACATGGTTCTAGTGTTATGTTTAGCAACAGTTATTGCAATAAACATTTGTCTGTCTTAACAATGCAGGGCCAATACCCCATAAGGGAGAAGATGTCGTTTTTCCTTCTTTAAAAACACACTATACTTTGCTTCTTATGGGATTTAAAGACTTTTAACACAGAGAACAGATAGTTTGTTGTTTTTCATCAAGTTTTGGGAGGATGCATGCACATGTGCATTGCTTCTGGGTGCAAAGATTAAATAAAGATTAATGTTTTATGGTAATGTTTTAAGGTAATAAGGTGACTCCTTTTGAAATGTATACCATTTGGCATTGTTCAGGATAATGCACATTTCATTGTCACATTTTCACAGTTTTGCAGCTCACATATTCCCTTTAAAAGTTTTTTTTTTGGTCACACAGCATGTGATCGAGATGATGGTCTGATGGTTTCTCACTTTTGCTTATTAAATTTGTATAGAAGTGATTTTTAATTCAGTATTAATATTACAAAAGCTGGATTATTATCCTTTGTAGCTCTGCTTAAGATGTGTGGGCAATTAACGGTGATTCAAAAGCAACCTTTATTGTTGTTTTAATATTTTAATTGTATGTTAAGTTCATGTATTTTTAGCAAAATATTTTCATTTTCCCCCCAAATATTATATTGACAAAAATGTTATCTTAAATATGTTTCTCTGCTTGTATCACTACTAAAGAAAAAACAAAATAACTGAATAATATTATTGCCTTATGCTCATAGCTAAGGGGACAAGTTCCATCTCACAGTAACACCAACCAGAAATACTTTCACTATTAAAGCTGAAAATAGTAGATACAATTTACTTGAATGCTTTCTCTTGCAGATGTAGAGTTGACTGTTTTTAGTTACATGGGTATGTCTTCAACTTGTATCCAAAAAAACATGATAAAAACGTAAAATGTTTAAAAGTCATCCAGCTGATGTTAAGTATGGGGTAATTTACACACATTAAAATTAGTTGATAGATGAATTCTCATTATAAAATCACAAAAATAACTAATAAAATCCACTTTGTCTTGATATTTAAAAAAGAACAAATTAAGTTATATAGGTGTTAAAGAAACTGACTTCTTACTTTAAATTGAAATTAAGAAAAACAAAAACCTAAAATGTACAAGTTAGAATTAACAAAAATTGTTCTTTATTTCACCTTGTGGTCTTCCTTACCTTTTTTTGCCTATAGATTTAATGTCCTGTTCAAGGGAATTTGACTGTGCAATTATCTTTTTGCTGCAGCTTGGTAAAGAGGAACCTGTTAGTTCTGTACTGCACGATTTAGAGTGAGCAGTATGATCACTTAAATTCATATTTCGTGACATAGAGTGGCTAGTGAAAAGTGGTGGTGCAGCCCCTGATGTTGAACAGCTGTGTGAATTATTTTTATCCAATCCATTATGCAACAAAGATGCAACTGAATTATCCTTCAATGGTGTTTCTTCTACTTCCCTTATATCAGATGTTTCCATTCTAAAGAAAAAAAACAAAACTTTTTTTTTGCATGTTATAATCAAAATATTCTTTGCCTGTCATCTCAGTGAGCTCCAAATTAATAATAATAAATTAACATTGAAGTAAAAAGGTCAAATTTACAGTATTTTACTTCTGATTCTACACATAAACTTAAACTTTCCTATAAGAATACATATATACTGTAACAACAATATGAAAAGTCCCATATATAAAAAATATAAGATAATAACCAAACTTGCAACATCCTAAATTGTGAGCAATGGATGAATATGAGTGTAAAATAATTAAATATTTTAAAAGTACAACTGGCCAACAAAAAAACCTGTCACTAATTTACACTGGGCAATACAGTTTATGAAAATCAGAATAATTTCAATTATACTTCAGTAATTGTCACATAGCCTTGTAGACATGCTAGTTTCAATGGACATATTAACTTGGGCTTTTTCTCATTTTTTGTGTTCCACTGAGTTTATTCTCCAAGCTTTACGCTTTGATCACTCTTATTCAGCTTGCCCTGTCACAGGAAAAGCTGTGTCAACAAATGCCTGCCGTCATTAGACTCTGCGCGCTGGAGATGCGTAACCTTTCAGATAATGGTGTGCATGCAGGCAGCAATGGATGAGTTATCTTAGGAGGGTTAAAGGAGACTTAATCTGCAAGTGCAGCAAACTACTTCATTGAAAAGGAAATACTTACTCCTATGTTTTTATTGATTTTGAAACTGTTGCAGCCAATGTTAGCCTGTGTCTAAGTACAGATGCACCAATAACTGAAAATAATTTTTTGTCATTTATTATTTTATTACAATGAGTCTTTTCAAGTACTTTCATAGTTTTGCATAGTTTTCGTTTTTCCACATTGGTTCTGTTAATTTTTTTTTTACTTTGTGCAAATGTTTTTTTTAATTATTAGTTTTCATCTGTTTTAGTTTATATTTACAATAATTAGACATCATTGTTTGTAATAAACTTATAAAATGACTCATCTCAATTGCATAATAGATTACAGATAATCAAGATCAAAAAGGAATGAGCAAATTAAGAATTTATTATAAGAGATATATATTGCTGAATACCTTGTGTGAATTTGTAAAACCTCGGTGTCTGGTACATAAGTTGTAACATTTACTGAAGTAGAAGGCATTATGGTTTCATCAATGGCAATACTCTGAGATAATGATGCACCAGGTATGGTTTTCTGTGCAACAGAGAATTCTGCTACAAAGACACAAAATACATAAACAGCAGGTTAAAAAAAGTAAATAAAAATGCACAAATAGCCAATTTAAAAAAAGATACAAATAAAGCTGCTTTAAAAAAGTATATCCTGATAATTAAATTTGGACTTGAGGCCTTTTAAGTTAAAATTTATTGTCACATTTACAAAGTACAGTGAAATACTTTCACACATATCTGAGCAACATTCAGCACATCACTCTCCAGCCTCATGATCAGCCTCTGTCACCTTCTTTCACTCCCTTCCTCCTCCTAGTCCCAACTCTGACTCATGGAACTTAGGCAGGCAATTCATTTTATCTAACGCTTGGAAGTACTTCCGGTGTTTTGTACACATTGTCAGAAATCGTTTCTGGATGAAGCGGAAGCCACAAGAAGTAGGCTGAAGAACTCCAGTTCCCAGTATGCCCTGGGGGAATCTGAGGCACCGCTGCAACCTAGGGGGAGGCTACCATCTAGTAACCCAGGGGAGAGAGTGCACAGGGCATTATCTCCCCCAAATGTTGAGGGTGTCCCAGCCAGTTAAGGATGCTGTCTGTCCCTCAGTAGTTTCACCTTCAGTTAAGATCTTCAACAGTGGTAATGAAGGTATTTTATCTTGGAAACATGAGTTTTTCCATGTAGCACAATGGTCTTTCATTATTTTTTCACCACATTAGACAACAACATTAAAGTGAGAGATTAAATAGGCTGGAAAATGTGTGCCCAGATTCGTGCATAACACTGAACATTCAAAGTACAGTTCGATTTTTGAGGTAGCATCATGTCATTTGTGTAGAATCAGCATGATGTAAAGCAGATTAAGAACTTGAATATGCAATCTAAAAAGCATGGCTTCAACAAAGATGGAGAAGTGGACAATGAAAGACGAAAGAGACAAGTACCAACATGTTTAGGAGCTAAATTCATCAGTTTATCAGTCAGAAGCCTGCAAACCAGAAAGGTGCAATAGGACAAAGAAAACAATCGCAGTGGTTAATAGTGGTGCAACGGATCAAAAAACTCACGGTTCAGATCGGATCACGGTTTTAAGTCACGGATCGGATCAATTTTCGGATCAGCCAAAAAAAAAAAAAAGACAAGACAAATTTAACTCTCTATTTATTTAGTTAAGTATTTTTTGCCCATTAAAAAACATTCAACTCAAGACTCATTCCACTCAATTATATAAATACAAATTAAGGTGCAATATAGGGCATGATAACTATTTCCTGTAATGTGGACACAATAAAAAACAACTTTAAATGCAATTCAAGGCATCATTGCTTCTTACTTTGAACATGGAGAGCTTATGTCCACATCATCAAAAAAGAAGAAAGCAAAGCAGACCTGAGCTTATTTCAGTTTTTTTTTTCAAAAACATGAGGATGTCTACATTTTCTGGTGAAAGTGTATATCTCTTTGCTTTAACTATGTCCCCTGCTGTTGAGAAAACCCTCTCGCTAGGCACTGAAGTGCCAGGCACAACAAGATGGTGTCTTGCCATTGTGGCAAGGTGAGGGTATTTACATTCGTTGCTTTTCCACCAAGTCAGTGGATCACCATCGACTGGAATGCAACTTGCTGCCTCATAGGATACCACCTCCTCTTTGATGGTGTCAGCAAAAGCCTTGCTGACTATGTCCTTCTGTGCAAAGGTCTCGCCAAAAAGCTCCGTCATTGCCGACTTCTTTTGAGGAAGAGATGTGTCTGCTCCTGTTGGTGCTGCATATTTACGCTGCAGGGAAAGTTACATTATTGATTAAAACTTTTTTTAAATGATGCTGGAGGTTTGTCGAGCTCCTCTGCTTAAACTGCTACCGCGGGTTATGACCACTCGTATGAAGCAGCAAACCGGACAAAAGTCGAGCAAAAATGCGTGAGAGAGATTGAATTAGTGTGCGAGAAAGATAGTGCCTGAGAGAAGTTTAATTGCAGTTCAGTGTGCAAGAGCTACAGAGTTGCGCAAGGCAGAGTTAATGCGTGAGAGAGGTTGAGAGAGTGCACGAGAGACACGCATACAATACAGTGAAACTTTTTTTTTTCTCGGATCACGTGCGTACTGAACCGTGGACAGGAATCGGTTCGGTTTACGGATCAACAGTGATCCGTTGCACCACTAGTGGTTAAGTGAACAGGATTGAGCCCAAAAGCCACACGAGCTAAAAGCATTGAAAAAACCAGCTACCAGACATTAACACCTCTTAAGAGGGAGCTGGAATTAAAGGAGACAGGGAGTGAGAAATTAATAACATGCATTAAGAAGAATGGTTGAAGAAACAGGGTCATAAGAATCTTTCAAAGCATGTGAGAATGAGCTACAGGTATAGTATGATGGAAGGCCACACAGGAGCATAGGAAAAGTTGTTTAGGTACAGTTAAAGTCAATATCTTCTCAATAAGGACTTGGGGAAAGCCACCAGTCATACAAGTCATTCTACAAATGGCATCGTCTCAACTGAAGCCTGGAGTCAACTTTCAGCTGATTCATCTGCTACAAATTGCATTCATAATTACAGTCTGGATTTATATGGGAAGACTGATGTAGGATGTTGAACACCAAGGATGAATGGATGTAAAGTCAACTAGAAGAATGCAGTACATTTATTGCTGAGTGATGCACCATGAAATGGCGATAACCATAATGATTAACTTCATCCTAAAACAAACACAACTGTTTCACGGATATGCAAAGTAATCCAAATAACTCCTTTATACCTAATAAAATACTATCTCAGACAGCAGACAGTGAGTAACAAATTTAAACTATACAGTTGGAATGGTTATTTGAGTGAAATAAATGTAAAAAGACAGGCAAAAACAATTTGGTATTTCCAAACAAAGAAATTACCTGAATCAATCTGACAACATGGATTGCAGTAGGTCTCTGTTGATGAGTATATCACTGCATATCCAATTTCGGATTCAGCTATAAGTCGTAAGCCTTTGCTAGTAGAATCGGGGGAAACAAACAAACAAGCAGTTATTTTATATATACACAGTATGTATATATATATATATATATATATATATATATATATATATATATATACATATATATACACATACATATATACATATATATATACACATATATATATACACATATATATATATACATACATATATATATATACATACATATATATATATACATACATATATATAACCAGTTAAACAAATGAGACAAAAATATTATACTTGGTCATTTATTTATTGAGGAAAATGTATGTATGTATGTATATGTATGTATATATATATATATATATATATATATATATATGTATATATATATGTATATATATATATATATATACATACATATATATACATATATATATATATATACATACATATTGATGTATACATACATACATATTGATGATGTATTTATGCAGAAATATAGAAAATTCTAAAGGGTTCACAAACTTTATATACACAAATACAACTGTATATATATATATATATATATATATACACACACACACACACAAATATATATATATATATATATTTGCATGCACGCATACACACAACTCATCACTTTAGACTATCGGAAACATCATGAATCTGTGCGACACAGCTACTAACAGGTGCAGAGAAAAACTACTAATTACAAGGATACAAATTTATGTTACACAGCAAGCAGAATACCTTTTTAATATCTGTGTAAGAGAATCAATCCATACGCTTGCAGAAGAACTCAAAACAATCTGAGAATTTGTTACTTCAACACTGATGACACAGGTCCCTTCAGACTCTAATAAAGATGTGTTAATATCTCCTTCTTCAATAAGTGTGGCCTTACCACCCCCAAGTGTAACAGGTAAATGTAACCTTTTGTACTGTTCAAATAAAAAGGGAAAATACAGTCAATACAGAAACTAAGGGTTTTACCTCGCAAATCCAAGAAATATAAAACTCAAAAGAGACTAGATGAAAAGAAAGAAAAACTCAGCACTTGTTGCTGAAAATACGTCAAGTGACTTAAAAATTATTACCATATATTTGCAAACAGGCCCATCTGCAGGTAAATATACCATAGAATTTTTAACCAAAATACCATTAAAAATGTGTAACCTGTGGGTCAGCTGAATGTGAAAATTTAAAATGAAATCAGTTCTGGAAAATATAACATTAATTTTTAACCTAACTAATGACCTGATGCAATATGTATTTAACTAAATTAAAAATTAACCTGTATTACTAAAAATAAAAGCGATCTGCCTTACTGTGGAAGCTTATTTAAAAGAACTTTTTTTTAAACAAGTATTACCTTTTTAAGTCATTATCTGTAACATCAGGCATGCATGCCCTCATGCACATACAGTGAGCACTTGTGAGGAAGAAGCGTAGCATGCAAGTAAAAAGAATTGAATAAAAATATAAAAGTTATAAGGGATAAATTAAATCTGCCCAGTTTAGGATCACAGGAAGGACATGATTATTGTAGCAGTACTGTGTGTAAGGCAAGAAGTAAATATGGTAAACTGGTCTATTTTAGGGCACAATTGCACAGCCAAGCAGAAAAGATTGTGCTGTGGAATGTCTACACAAGTTTCAGCTCGATCAGCCATCGTTTCAAGTGTAGTTTGAGAGGAACTGCAACACCCTATATGCACTTAGGATTCAATTACAAATACTGGCCAGTGAAACTTTCAGTTTTTCACACAAAATAGGAAAAAGTAATGCAAAACTAATGCACCGTATTTATAATATGTAATTCTGTAACATATTTACTTTTTTTGTAAGTAATGAGTAGTGATGAGCAAACATTGCTAAGTTCGCTTCGCCATGAGTTCCCTAAAATCGTGGAAAAAGCCAAGAACAATACTTTCGAATGCACAGTCACATGTAGTAAACTAACAAGAGATTTTGAGCATCATTTGTCATGAATAAACATATTTCAAAAATCAGACATATAATAATTTTATGGAAGCTGCAGAACTAACTGTTCATTGTGGGGGTATCACATTGATAACTATTAACAGTTAAGATCAGGTGCGTATGATGAGAGGACATGCGGTAAATGCAACATACTATAAGTATTGTAATTACTAAATTCAAATATTAGTTTTTCAAAAGCAACAATTACTTAGAACATATAAGGAATTTGTTAGGCAAAAAAAGAGAAGTTAACAGAATCTAAAAATGAATAATTATAAAGGCTTATAATTGCATGACTTGAGCTGAGCAAAATAAAGAATGTAAAACACATATCTGAACATGTACTCAAGTAGTAAACAGTGATACTTCAAAATAGTGATCAGAAGTAAAGCAAATTTAGAAAAAAAAAAATAAAAACTAAATTCAAGATGAAAAGAAACATATTTCAATTAGCAATCTTAAGGAAAACATTTTGTTCTTTATTTTAGCACAAAAGATTTGAAAAATGGAAAGTACATTAGATCTGGGGTTTGTATTTCTATTTTGTGAGAAAGAAAGATTTAACTTGTATATCATTTTAATACTAATTTCTCCCTACCTGTTTCTCACTTAGAAAAAGAAAAGTCATTCCCTGAAATAAGGTTCTACGCTGTGGCTTTGCTTGGAAATCAATGTCTTCTGATTTCAAACAAGGTTCACCTAATGGTGGGTAAAATCTGAAAAAACAATTAAAATCCTTATTAGTCCTTGAAGTATATTACTTTTACATTTCAACAAACATGACCTAATATACAATAATGCACCAATATGATGTTCTATTCTTGGAAGATTACACAATGTAAAATGCTTATAATTCAAAATGGATCTCTGCTAATACCTTTGAAAATGACAGGCATTGTGTTGACAGTAACAGAAAATCAGACACATTTAGAAATACTGGATAAAAGTGCCTTGAGAATGGCAAAGGTGCTACATAGTTAATAATAATAATACATTTTATTTATTAAAAAACAGAAAATGAAAAAAAGTGTTACCACCCACCAAGGCATACATATACTGTACATATCTGTAAAACACAGTTCAACAAAAATTAAATTAATGCAGCATTTTAATAAAAGAGTTAAAATACATTAATTCATAAAACCCATCTTTTTAAGTATCTCATTAAGTACAGCTTAATTACACTTGGTGTTAAGCTTTTACCATTCTAGATGAATTGGCATATAATGCACAAAGCAGTACTGCAATAGCTATATCTGTCTGCACAAAGCAACTTGCCCCATAACCCCCAGATGGACAAAATTTGTTGAAATGTGGCACACTTATTCTTTATAGAAATTTGTTGAGAGAGTTAAATTTTCATTGAGACATTTTGGTAGCGCTGCCGCCTCGCAGTTAGGAGACCTAGGTTCGCTTCCCGGGACCTCCCTGCGTGCAGTTTGCATGTTCTCCTCATGTCTGCGTGGTTTTCATCCAGGTACTCCGGTTTCCTCCCACAGTTAGATGCACTGGCGATCCTAGTGTGTGCTTGGTGTGTGCCCTGCGGTGGGCTGGCACCCTGCCTGGGGTTTGTTTCCTGCCTTACACCCTGTGTTGGCTGGGATTGGCTCCAGCAGGCCCCCATGACCTTGTAGTTAGGATATAGCGGGTTGGATAATTGATGGATGAATGGACATTTTCAACAGAGTGTGCTATACAGTTGAAAAGCCTTGCTGAATTTAAGAACTTGTCTATCCTAAAATGGAGAAACGGTCTCTTTGATTTCAACTATGAATTAGTAGTTTACTGTTTCAATTTTACCTAGACAAGTAAGATCAGAAATAATATAAAACTAAAAACTAGTATAAAAGGCACAATTTTAATAACCTTGATTCAAAGTAATAACAAATCTGACTATATATAAAAAAAAACTATCGTTATAATTTACATTATGCTGCCAGGTCACTGTGTTATCTTACTCAATTTGAAGAATCCTTATTCATCTTTCAAAACCAAATGGGAAAACAATGTTTTATTGTACTTGGATGATAAAATATTCTTAGCTCAGCAGTAAAAACTTTGTTATACACAAGTTAATAATCAAAAAGAAATAAGCTTTTTAAAAAACCTTGCATAACATGCATATGGAACAGTGCATTACAACTGTTATGGCACGTCTGAAGACTCTGGCAGAGCTAAATTACAGCGAGGTGCACTAGTAGTTTGGCAAAAGGGTAAAGTACTTGCACACAAGAAAGATATTTGTCTTCATTGCACTCTATATAATGCAGCTACAGTAACTGTACAGGGAGTGCAGAATTATTAGGCAAGTTGTATTTTTGAGGATTAATTTTAATATGGAACAAACACAGTGCTATCAGTCAATCCAAAATATTAATAAACCTGAAACCTGAATGTTTCACAACGGAAATGTGAGTGTGAACATCATCAGGGGAATACATATGTGCGCACAATTATTAGGCAACTATTAGTGTGCAGATTTATTATGCAACTAAAGGAAAAATGAAAATTTTCCCAGCTCACTTGTTTATTTTCATCTGTTATAGTGAGAATAATAAACAAACACCTCAAAATTTACAAATAAACATCTCTGACATTTCAAAAAAAATCAATCAATCAATCAATGACCAATATAGCCACCCTTCTTTCCAATAACAGTCATAAGCCTTTCCATTCATGGAGTCTGTCAGTTTCTTGATCTGTTGACGATCAGCTTTTTGTGGAGCAGTGACTACAGCCTCCCAGACACTCTTCAGAGAGGTGTATTGTTTTTCTCCCCCGTAAATCTAGCGTTTAAGAAGTGCCCACAAGTTCTCGATAGGGTTTAGGTCAGATGAGGAAGGGGGGCCATGTCATTATTCCTTCATCTTTAAGGCCTTTACTGGCTGCCCACGCAGTGGAGAACTTCGATGCAAGTGATGGAGCATTGGCCTGCATAAAAATCATGGTCTTTTTCCTGTATCACTGTTTGAAGAAAGTGTCTTCGAAAAACTGGCAGTAGGTTTGGGAGTTGATTTTGAGTTCATCTTCAATGCAAAAGGTCCAACTAGCTCATCTTTAAAAATACCAGCTCATACCAGTACCCCACCTCCACGTTGGAGTGGAGCTCTGTGCCCATTACTGATCCACAGGTCCATCCATCTGGTCCATCAAGAGTCACTCTCATCTCATCGGTCTATAAAACCTTTGAAAAAAATCTGTCTTCAGATATTTCTTGGCCCAGTTTTGACGTTTCAACTTATGTTTCTTGTTCAGTGGTGGTTGGGTTTCTGCCCTCCTTACCTTGGCCATGTCTTTGAGCACTGAACACCTTGTACTTCTGGGCACTCCAGGTAGGTTGCAGCTCTGGAATATGAAAGTACTGGAGGATAATGGGTTCCTGGTAGCTTCACGTTTGATTCTTCTCAAATCTTTGGCAGCTAATTTGCGTCTTTTGTTCTCAACACGTTTCTTGCGACCCTGTTGACTATTTGCAACAAAATGTTTGATGGTTCTGTGATCACACACCAATATCTTAGCAATTCCAAAAGTGCTGCATCCCTCTGAAAGACTTTTTACAATTTTTGACTTTTCAGAGTCAGTTAAATCTCTTTTTTGGCCCATTTTGCCTGAGGAAAACTAGCTGCCTAATAATTCTGCACACCTTGATATAGGGTGTTGATCTCCATAGGCCACACCCTCCCTCATTACACAAATACACATCACCTGACGTGCTTAAATCCAATAAGCATTCAAGTTAATACAGCTTGGAGTTGGAATATACACATTAAAAATGATGATATGGTCAAAATACTCACTTGCCTAATAATTGTGCACACAGTGTACAGGCAAAAGGCAACAAGCAGATAAGGAAGCCTTGTGCTGTGGTCGACTACAATAGCACGATGGGCAGCATAGATCATGCAGATCAAGAATTGTCTTTCTATCTTGTTATTTGGAGACAACAAAAGAAATACTACAAAAAGATATTTTGTCATCTGGTGGAACAGTGCATTTGGAATGCATTCATCTTATACAAACAAAAAGGTGGAAAAACTATATCTCAAGCAAACTTTATATGCCAGCTTGTAGAGCAAATCGTTGCCGCACATCCATCGTCCACACTACTGTCAGAGATGTGGTTGATCCAGCACATCATGGATCAAACCAAAGCGTCTTATTGGTAGACCTTTAATTGATTATATAATTCCAATAGAAAAAAAAAACAGAATCCAACTTATACCTTTGCAGTGTGCTGTTCAAAAACTTGATAAATTTGGAAAGAAAATCCGAAAGGAAACATGCTATTTTTCCGACTGTGACGTTGGATTGTGTCTTTCACTGTGCTTTAGGATTTACCACAGAAAGGACTCATTTTGAGATTATATAATGTACTATTTTGGCATTATTCATAGTATTATTATTACTGTTATTATTATTTTGGTTATTATTCTTCATTTCATATTATTTTCATTCATTATTATTATTATTAATTGCATCGGTATATTTTTGAGATTTAATAAAAATGTAATTTTTCATTAAAAAAAAAAACAAAACAAAAAAAACATGCAATGCTTTTTACGTTTTTTTTGGAATAAAATGCAATGCTATAGAGGTTAATGAAGACAGAGAAATGACCACAAAGCAAAATGATTGCAGAAGCATGCAGATAAACCCATAAAAGACTCACTGAGGTTAAATTTGCTCCATCCAACTATAAAGAGTTATCTTTCGATTGTTTTGAAAAATGTGACTCACTTGAGCTGCAGCAGTGCACATTGGTTGAAGAATCAGACCGTTTACTTTGACAGCACTAGCCACTTTAAACTTCATATTAAGTACATCACAGTAACGTATGAAGGCAGGTAATTCATTCAACCTGCTGGAAAGCACCGATTCAATAAATACTGTAGCCGTACCAGTGTACAATGTCAATTTCTGTGTTAGATCAACTGAGGTAGAGCTGCCACAATTATTTTGTAAACGATTATCAACTAATTTTTCAATTTTTTACTAATTCAAACATTGATATAAATGAGTGCTATATTTGAATATGTATTGAGCAATTTTATATATAGAATTTGAAATTATCCAGATACGAAAAAAACTACAACTAAAATAACTCCAATGCCTAAGTCAAAAAAGCATAAAGAAAAAACATTATATTTCTGATTGATAATGAAATTATTAACATAACTTGGTGTCAGCAGTCCAACTTGAAACTTCAGTGTTACAGTGAATTCATTCTGACTAATTTCACATGTATTAAAAAAATCTTAAATTGAGATAGATTTTATTCATAGACATGACTAAAGATGCTAGGCATATTGGCATAAAGTGGCTTAATAATAAAATGAAGTATAAATTATACCACCTGAAATGATATTGTAAGAAATGAACAACTCATATTTCTTGAAGAGACGGAGATAAAATCTAATATTGTATACTTTTTTTAACTACAGAGAATTAAATAATTATGTTAAACTTTTCAGTAATTTAATTTTGCACTGCTGACTTTGATACAGTGTTCACACTGAAGGGGCAATGGCTGCACAAAGAACATTTTGTTTTTTTAATTCCCATGCTTGTTATTGTTGTCACATTTAAATATGTATTACTTGGGGGCTTCGCTTGCCAACCTTCCGGCCTGCGCTATGCTAGCCTCTTTGTGGTTCTTCCGCTCGCATATGGGGATGTACAATTTAAATGGATTTTTATTTTCATGGGGATTGTTACATATGCATCAACACAACGTATAACTGCACGTGATTAAAATTTATTTTCTCTCTCTATATTAAATAAAACGACTTTTTTGAAAGTTTGGCTCTGAGATTTGTTATTTATGTTTGCAAAAGCTATTCTAATGGGAAACTGTAAACGTTTTGATACGAATGGCATATCAAGCTCTACTTTGTTGTCTAATGTTATCCGTGTTTGGACATATGGATTTGTACCCATTATTAGAATTTCTAATACGTCCAATAGTTTAACTCTTTCGATTCTATGTTGCATTGCTTCTCCATGATCATAAATATAAACCTGACTGAATTGTGGTTTCTTTGAAATTAAACTTGTCGATCCAGATATTTTGCCTGTAGTGTTTGGGATTTCACCAAATAACAAATCTTTTATTTCTCTCGGACAAGCCACTTCATTGGGAAGAAACACTACTTTTCCATGATGGCAACACGAATTAGACAACCTACAAATCTCCGACTTAAACTTCAAAGCCAAACAATCTCTCCTTGTCCATATACTCGATCTCTTTTTGCTGTTCCATTATTTAACAGAGTAATGATTTCCGTTTGTTAAAGCTAATGCAATCTTTACTATCAGTTCTTTGAGACTTTCCCAGTTTAGGACTTTCATTATCTCTAACCTGCTCTGCATGTGTATCACACCAACGTTTTTGAACCTCTTTACAATGTTCTATTTTGTCTTCTGCTCTTTGTCTTTTCTTCTTCTACAGTTTGTCTTTTATTTCCGTCCTTACACCTGTTTTCAATTCATCTCTTGGTACAAAGTCTCATCTCGTGGGACTTGAAATTATCTCTCTGAAAAAGTCTCGTCCCAAAATTTTTTTATACTAGGGGGCTCTGCCCCCTGCTCGCTTCGCTCGCCCACCCCCCGTGTTTGGTTTACCGGATATACAATTTATTTTTTGTATAGGCCAAAATCACACAAGAAGTGACACAATGGGCTTTAACAGGCCCTGCCTCCTGACAGCCCCCCAGCCTTGACCCTCTAAGACGACCAGAGGAAAAACTCCCCAAAAAAAAAAAAAACCCCTTTTAGGGAAAAAATCGGGAAAGGCAGTTCAAAGAGAGACTCCTTTCCAGGTAGGTTGGGCGTGCAGTGGGTGTCAAAAAGAAGTGGGTCAATACAATACAGTACAACACATAGCACAGAATAAATCATCAATACAGTATAAAAATAAAAATTCTAGAAGTACGGAGTAGAATTTCACATTAGATGATATCATATAATATGCTTTGGATTTGTTTTATGTCCTGGATACCTCATTCATTAAGCTGCCTCCCCCATTTGGCCATTCCACAGCTGAAATAGCGCTAATCCGATGAAAGGACACCTATTTACCACGATTCCTGCGATCGTCCATCAACGATGACTTTACCTTAGGCAGGCAATATATGTGCTGTGAAGGGGAGATGCATTTAAATGTACGCTAAGGATTTGCCGTTGCATCATCTGCTGTCTTCCTGCTGTTGGTGAGCTGCATGTTTTGCTTGTCTCTTGTCATCGTTTTAAGAGCTGGGAGCACATGATGCTTGTCTGACAGATGCAGTCCAACAACTGCTAGGTTAGATGGACCTGTTTTAAATGATGGGCTCACTGGCTGGTCTTGCGCGCGACGTTCTGAAAATAATAGTTATCCCTTTTATTTACAGCCCCGGGTGTGGCTGAATTCTTTCTTGCAGGACGTATAATGCTGCTTGCTCCTGGGTGGGTGGGGGTGTGCTGTCGCGCTGCCCTTCGATCTTTTTAAAGCCTTTACAGCTGATGTCCTTTATCCTACTATTGTTTGTAAGTAGGGCGTGTCTTGCAAGAATCTCGTTCTATGTTCCCGTGAGATGCACCATGGCAAGTCTCTTTTCTTGCGGGTCTTTTAGCTGTCTTCCGAGAAGATCATGTATCGTAGCCTTGCTTTTGCTTTCCAGGACATGATTTCTTTTTATAATAGTGAGATAATAGAGAGATTTACTGTAAAAAAACGGTGAAGAGCCAGGCTGAGAATACACACATAAATCTGTTCATTTTAAAGTCTTTATGTTAAATGTTTAGAGCATGGGGAAGACAGCATATAAATCAAATATATTTTCTGTTCATTTTTCACTTTTTGAAAAGCAACCTTATAGATATCTTAATAAGTAGATTACCACTTAAGTGCACATTAATTATCCATTAAAAATCCAGTGGAAAAGATTTTGTCCAACACACAAATGGGAACATCTTCCAAAAAAACAAAAACAAAAAAAAAACAACTCAACAGTGGGTGTACATTCATCAGCCAGTGTGCACTGATTTGAGAACATGGGAAGATAAAAAAGTTAATTAAGCTGTGCAGTTTGTGCATTTAGCAATCGAAACTGTGTCTCTTCAAAAAAGCCAACTTCTTAGCAGCAGAATCCCTGTGATGTTACTGTGTTGCAAACTCACTTTCAGTATAAATAAATTACATCTTAGTGAGTCAGTCTGAACGCTTATTGAATGTGATTTACTTACAATTTAATGATTGTGGAAAATACCTAAAATATAACTTTAAAAAGCTGGCCTTTGTTTATATAGGATTATTGATACTCAATTTTGACAACCACTGATAAATAGTTATCTTTCAGATCCACAAGGTGATAGTTAAGGAGTAACAAGTTTCCAGCTCTCAAATAAATATCTGAGGAAAGGGTAAAAATGCAGCTCTAACCAAAATAAAGCTAGCAAGTGCTTTAAACAAACTAGTTTATTGTATTTAGCTAGCCTACGTACTGAAAGATTATTACTGATGAGTGTAATGAAATAAAATAATGGTGGCATCTGACATGCATTTAGCAGACAATTTATCTGTTCTGTCCAAAGAAATACAGTTGATCTAACTTTAACCCCAACACTAGTCACTACTTTGCTTTTCTCAAGACAACCAGCATCACAACACTAAAAGAACTACTGTCAAAAATTTAGGAAATTTTAAGTAGTTACATACTCCACTGTTGGCTTGTCCTGTGCTGCTTCTTCAGGTGTTCATGCGTTTAGCTAGTGTTATTGTGGAACAGCACAAAACAACCCCTTTCTCGCATTTTCAGATGAAACATATTCTTAGACTGAATCTGGTACAGCTGCCAGTACAGAATTGTTAGCAAGCTGCCATGCAATATGAAGGAGGGGCAGGGACAACTAGTCAATGAAGAAAATACAGGCAGTCCCCGGGTTACATACGAGATAGGGACTAGGTTTGTACTTAAGTTGAATTTGTATGTAAGTCGGGACAGGTACATTATTTTAATAAATGTATTGTTGACCGACTGTAACCAAGTGAGAGTTTCACCTCTCTCTGACTTTTTTATTATTTCTACTTTATTTTCAATGGTGATGGTTTTTCTCTTCTTTACTGTATCACCAGCACTTGCATCAGAGACATTCTTGAAGGGTGAAGACAAAAGGTTAAGATGAGCTCTTATACACAGCACTGTACACACTATCACAGCAGGAAGGCACCTGTCATCAACACGTCTGATGTACTGACAAGAGACAACTTCCTATTATGTGTATAACAGTACAAGCAGGCTTGCAATGGAGAATGAATGGGGGTGGCGAGGAGAGGTTCATCACCAGCCCACCTCACAGTCACCTCCACTACAGTATGCTGCCTGAAGCGTCCGCCCACCGAGAACAAGCACGGTGCGGCGAAAGGAGTATAGTGAATCACCCACCACCTCCCTCATTCAACAGGCAGTCATCCGAGGCACACTGCAATGCTCGTTCACCCTTAATGGCCTCCATTTAGCCACAACTCGAATCCCGTAAATGCCAAAAGGGATTCTGCTCTGTTGGGCCCTTCAGCAAGGCCCTTAACCTGCAATTTCTGAGCACTTTGAGTAGTGAGAAAAGTGCTATATAAATGCAAAGAATCATTATTATTATTATTATTAACCAGGTCACCGCCTGCAGCATCACCAGCCGCCCACCGATAATGAATGGGGCAGCCGTGCGCAGGCAGTGAAATCGCTTGCCGCCGGGAGCCGCCCAAGGGACATTACACTGCAGCAAAATCGCCCCCCTCCAGCCTCTATTCAGTCTCCACTTGCAGCGTCCCTAGGTCGAAGATGACGGAGCGGCAGTTACTGAGGCGCATGCGTCGCAGCTGCGGCCCCTTTCGTATGTTGTAGGTCGGATGTCCGTAACCTGGGGACTACCTGTATATCACATTTAAACATTAAAACAAAAATTTTTAGTCAATTAGTCGATCACATCAAATAATCTAGGGGCCTCAGTTTAAGGGCCATGGGTTAATCAAATTTATTCAGAAGTGCTATTTAACTATCTACAGTATTTGTATTTTTTATGTTTTTTGCTAACCAGGGCTAGTATTAGTTCACTTGAGCTACTGACTGTTGAACACGCCTCATACAGTCCTTGGTGGTGTTGGTGTGAGAGAGACTGCAGCAGAAAAAGTGGTATTAGGTAATATCTTTAAATCACCTTTGTAATGATTCATTTAAAGCTAATAACTGCTTATAATCTCAGCTCTTCATTAGTATCAAATCCTAAAATTAGTACTGCCTCAGTACACAGTGGACTTGAAAAAACATTTACCAACCAAAAAAAGGTAGTAATTAACTTTACTCACTCAAAAGCACTGTTTTGCTCTCTTATCACAAAAATCATTTCCATTAACTATAGAGTGGGGTTGAAACCACACTTCATTCTGTTCAATTGTAGCTTGACACCGTAAGTTAATTGGCTGGGTTTTTTTTTCCTCCTCCTTTCATTTATAACTTCTGAAAGTGCACTTAATGCTGATGGTGAATTAGTATTGCAAACTTAATGACAATATGTAGGCAGACATCAGTGTTTGCTTTATCAAAGGCTTAAGGCTATGCACTGATTAAAGGTACTGTAATCAGTCTATATCAGATTTGTCACATGTGACACACCCCTGGTCTGCCAAAGCAATGGGCAGTGCTACGTGATACTTTTGCCCCCTCCCCCCTGTCATTTTCAACTGTGCTCACTTCACTAAGGGGACCCCCAAGCTTCTAATCACATTAAATTCACAAAAGGAGAAAACCCTTCAAATGCTGTCTGTGTGCTATCAATGATCTGTAAAAGGTAAAACTGGGTCCCAAGGCTACAAAGGCCAGCACTACATTAAAATGTATTATTGTTATTATAAACACTGTAAACCACTGAAACAAAAGAAAAAAAAAAAAACACAGCAGTTGCTACCTTTGATTACATGGTGCTTTTATTGAAGCTCACTTTATGAGTGCTGATAAAATTGTCTGCAGCAATGTACTGGCTGATGGGAACTTTAATAAATGAATAATTTAATAAATAAACTTTGTTAAATGGTGTGACTCAAACCACTTACACCTGAACACCAGTAAGACCAAGGAACTCGTGGTGGATTTTAGGAGGCCCAGGCCCCTATGGACCCCGTGATCATCAGAGGAGACTGTGTGCAGAGGGTACAGACCTATAAATACCTGGGAGTGCAGCTGGATGACAAATTGGACTAGACTGCCAATACTGATGCTCTGTGTAAGAAAGGTCAGAGCCGACTATACTTCCTTAGAAGGTTGGTGTCCTTCAACATCTGCAATAAGATGCTGCAGATGTTCTACCAGACGGTTGTGGCGAGTGCCCTCTACTATGCGGTGGTGTGCTGGGGAGGCAGCATAAAGATGAAGGACGCCTCACGCCTGGACAAACTTGTTAAGAAGACAGGCTCTATTGTAGGAGTAAAGTTGGACAGTTTAACATCTGTAGCAGAGCGATGGGCTGTGACGATGCGGGTTCGGCTCCATGCTCCCATCTGATATTTGGGAGCCCTTGAACCCAACACCGTTGATAATGTCACCGAGTGAGCTAAACAGTGAGACAAAATTTGAGCAAGGGGATGGTATAAAAAAGTGCAAAAGTGCTTTTATTAAAATATCCAACAAAAACAAACAAAAATGTTCAAAGTGTCCAAATAAAGTGCAGTGTTTCAAAAGTTCAATAAATAAATAATCCTTAAAAGAAATCGTGGAGGTTAAAACCAATAAATAGAAAAATCCTCTAAAAACAATGAGGTACAATAGTACAGGAAGTAATATGTTAAAACCAAAAGCCCAGTGTCTTCTGCTTCCATGGCGGCTCCCCTGCTACGCCCATCTGGTCTGCTCTACAGGAGAGTCGCCTACCTGCAGGATCAGCTGCCCTTCGACCTTTGGCTTCGTCAGGCTCCCAACCGGACCAAGACCTGGGTTATTTCCCAGCGGCCAAGGCGCTCACACTGGGACTACATCAGCCCAAAGCCTTCTCGACTCCCGCTCCTTCTACGGTCAAGTCGATTCCTCCACTGGTCACTCCAGCTACTTGGTCGATCAGCTGGAGCGACCGCTTTCTCAGCCCCACTGAGTGTCGGTCAAACATTCCCCTCGTGGGCTCGCCTCCCAGCTGCCTGCTTTCTCCCTCGCTCGCTCTTCCGTAACGGCGCTCTCTCTCTTACTTCCTGCTATCTTCAGCAACCTCCATCTCTTTCTCTCACTCCTTCCGTTGTGTTCTTTTTTTTCGTCTTTTTCTTCTCCTCTCCCAACCGACTCGCGCTTCTTTTATAATGCGAGGGGCCATAGCAGCTGCAGCACATTAGCCACGGGAACAATCATGGATGTGGGCAGTCCCTCACCTGTGCACTCGGTAAGAAACGCCCACACCGCAGATCGCCTCGTGGCTTGCTATGGCCCAACACCCCCTCATGAAGCCGACTCGAGTGCGGTGATTATTTATTTAAAAACTGGCCCTTACTAAATGAGCTGTGGACCCACAACACCACACAGGCATTAAGCAAACTCCTGTCAATCATGAAGAATCCACTGCATCCACTGAACAGTGTCATCTCCAGGCAGAGGAGTAGCTTCAGTGACAGACTTTTGTCACTGTCTTGCTCCACTGACAGACTGAGGAGATCGTTCCTCCTCCACACTATGCCACTCTTCAATTCCACCCGGGGGAGTAAATGCTAACATTACTCGAAGTTATTGTCTGCTTTTACATGAATTTTTATTACTATTTAAATTTAATATTTGTTTTTTGTATCAGTATACTGCTGCTGGATTATGTGAATTTCCCCTTGGGATTAATAAAGTAACTAACTATCTATCTATCTATCCCCCACTTCAACATTTTCTCAATGCTGCAGAGAAATATCGATACATCGAAATGTCCTTTCTTAGTGAATTCCTGCTGTCCTTCATATGTACCATCCTGCCTAACTTCAACTTTTTAGCTAGATGGAAAAGTGTTTTTTTTAATGAATGAGTAAGTTAATATTATATATTTATAGATGTTGTCACACACGTGCGCATGGGAGGCAGCTAAAGGGCTTGAGTACAGGCAGTTCTGAGGCATGCCGGGATGTGGCAGAGTGCACTCTTTTTCTCAGTTCCCTGTAGACCATCCCTGGGAGACTCCACCTGGCTCTCGACATCACTTCCGGGACCGAACCAATGGAAACAGACCTTACGTCACGTCCGGGCCTGATCCAATGAGTGACGAACACGTGCCCGATCCTTATGACCTCACTTCCTGTCTTACCCTTTAAAAGCCTGCCCTTTTTCCCTTTTCCCTCAGTCTTGTCTTGGACTCGTTGTATGCACTTCAGTGCTGTATCTCTGTTAAAAGAATGACTTTGCAGCCAGGTTTCGAGATTATACGGGTGGCTGCCCCAAACCTTTCTTTGAGTATGTATCAACTTTGTGACAATGTAGACACACTTGATCTTTTTACTGTCAGTGTCATACTCAAAGTACTCACAGAAAAAAAAACCTTCCTAATTTCTTACTTATTAAAAAAATTGTCATCTTCATAGCCAATCTACATTGTCTTTATCCACCACCTCTAGAGCGCTTCTCAGATTTACTGGCTTGACCTCCGATTAGATGTTCGGGCTGCCTTATTTAAATGTGATTTGCAAGATGAAGGAACAAGAAATGTGATTTTTTTGTTCTTACGATGTTAGCAGAAATTGAAATGCAGAAAGATATCTATGGATGTTTTTCAGATTATGTAAAAGCATTTGATTTTGTGAGCCATGATCCATTAAATTAAAATGCTTGAATCTATCGATGTGGATAGACAAGACTTGGAATTATTAATGAATTTATATTGGGTTCAGGAAGCTGCTATTAGATTAAACAAAACTATTGGTGAACATACAGAAGTAAAGACAGGAACAAGACAAGGTTGTGTCTTGTCTCCTGATCAATTTTCATTACATACAGAAATGATCGTGCAGTATATTAGGGATAAAGGTTGGTGGCGTGAATATAAATAATTTGCAATGCACAAATGATATAGTGCCATTAGCCGATGAAGAACAAAAACTCGAGAATAAAATTATAAGAAGGGTCTGGAAATCATCAGAAAGAAATCTTTGCTGGTGCTGGTACTTTTATAGAAAACAACTAATCCTACCTATACAACTTTAGTGAAAGGACAAGCAATGGAGCAGGTGAATCAGTTTATATATCTAGGTAGCATGTTAATGGCTAATGTGAGAAAAGACCAGGAGATAAAGTGCCAAATTGCCATAGCTAAGAGTGCTTTCAAAAAGATGGAATGGGTTTTGTTATCAAAAAAGTGTGTCACTAATTACTTGACAGCAAACATTGAAATGTTATGTTTGGTCACCTCTTCTGTATGGTATTCTTAGAAGCAGTGGAAAAGTGGCTTCTCAGAAGGATGATGAGAATATCATGGACTAAAATGATTACAAATGTAGAGGCGTTGCATAGAGCTGGAATGACTCGGGAATTGCAAGAGGTAATTTTGAAAAGACAAATTCAATCTGTTGGCCATTTGTTTGAAAAGAAAAATTAGAGGAATTAGTATTGATTGGACAGAAAGAAAGTAAACAAGCAAGGGATTGTCAACAATTAAGGTTTCTTGGCTGGCTAGTAACTGGAATGAAGACATTTGATACAGTATATTGATGACTCTCAAATACAGAAGTGAGAAAGAAGCCATAGCTAAAACCCATTTCAGGATTCTGGCACGGCACGTTGAATGAATGACTGACTAAATAGAGTTTTCAATCTAGCATAAACAATAAAAAATTAACTTACATCCAAATTACATTACATTAAAAACGTATAATGTATGCCATCAATACAGGAAAATAAAACACATAAAAGTTCATACCTTTCGATGCTTGGGGGATTCTCTTTGTGTTCCACAGCATTAAAAAATGCAGTGAAATATTCAGGTTTCACTATTGGGCAGCAACTAATTAAAGCACATATAGTCTGAAAGATATTTGAATAAAGAGCATAAGAAAACCAAGGACAAAAATAATGTAAACTATCTTTATATATATATATATATATATATATATATATATATATATATATATATATATATATATATATATATATATTATTATAATATAGATGCAAATTTGGCTATAAATTCAATTTCATGTCAAAAGCAACAGATCACTTACTGTCTGAAAAACCACCATACATCAGTCATAAAATGAATAGCTAACACTTAAATTTAAATATATCAACAACACAGAAACAGTAATGAATTAAAGCAGCGTGTTAGAAGTCTATAGATACAATGATATAATGGAAAGTCTTACAACGATTCATATGAGAAGACAGTGGGTACCCACTGCAAGAATACACAGTAATTTATCATATTACATTATGCTTTGATTATGCAATTAAAATATCCTTAAAAGATGTTAAAGTTTTTAATTTGTACATCTGGCTCTCACTGTCACAATCACTGTATTTCTGAAGTTACCTTAGATTTGATTAATATAGTAAAATTGGCAAGTTTCTTTGTTCTTTCCTTTTATATCATAGACTATGGTACCCTCATAAACCACCAAAAAAGGCATGGACTTGCTCTGTGTTGCTTGGGCACCTGCTCAGAAAAGGTGGCAAACACTCCCATTTAGTACGAAAGGTGCTATAAATTGCTTTCTTTAATGAATAACATTATAGAGACGGAGAAATGGAATTAGCCTGTTTAAGCTGGTTGCTGGTGAATGGCCCTAAAAGCAACGGTTTGGCTTTTTCAGTAGTGTTTCTGACATGCTGCTCAGGTCTTCAGTGGCGCCACATACTCCCAGCCACTCTGTCCCTTTGTAACTTCATGCACACCTCCCACCTTTGCCTCACTACACAGATCAGAAGCAACCCCCATGCCACACTGTTCCCTCCAGCTCTGTGAGCAGACCCCAGCCCACGACCAAAATCCAAGACTTTCCGGCAGCTAAGCGACATGATGTAAGTGCTCTCTAAGTGCTGTGTCTGTGTTTCTCCCTTACCTGCTGCTCATGGGGTTGCTTCACAGCTGGCTTCTCTAGGTATACCCACCTCCACAGACAGTCTGCAACCACTTGAGGAATGTGTTCCTCTCAGGAGCAGACCCTGAAGTCACTACAATACTAATGACAGGATCTGTGGTGATTAAGGATCCGCAAGTGTTAAAGGTTGAGGCTTTATAATTGCAGATGTTTCAATTAGAAACACTGATATAAAGTATGAAACTATAAGTATATATAAGGCTACAGCAGGGTACGTCTAACATCATTTCATTCACTTGGATTCAGCACAGAGGTTGGCACATGGCAAATTTAAATTTTGCTTTTTGGAATGTGCCGATTTTTTTTTCCCCCACCCTGAATATTTTCAATCCATAGTTGGTTGAATCCTCATATATATAACTCATTTATAAATATGATGCTTCCAAAAAAATCCCACATCATGTCCTCCATGGCTAGCAACTACTGTAGACATTTTTATTTTTCTATGTTGCTGTCACTATTAATACTTATACCAGATGATTATGCCCTGGAACAGGGGAGTTAAACCTACATCTTGAAGGGCTGCAGGTTTTCTTTTCAGGCATTCATGACTAGTAACCAGTAATAATCGAATATTCTGTTTATTTTCATTTAAAATTTTTTTTAACATTTACAAACTTTTGTAATTAATGTACTCAAAACTAATGTCATTTTTAAGTTGTTTTTTTTGTTCTTTACCATTAGCCAAACAATAATTAGATTTAAAGAGATAGGCGACTAACTCAAGCTCCAAAACTCAAACCTAGAAAGCCACTGTTTCTGGAAATCAAGTCTTCCAGTTAACTAAAAACTCATTATGGCACACAAAATATTTGCAAACTTTATGGTTTTCAAGAGTATCATCAAAATATTTTGTGTCCCAGAACAGACCAATATTTACCAGAATTTCATTTCCCCTCTTTCCAAATATTTTTTTTGAAGGAGCAAATGGGATTAAGTTAGCTGGTCATCTGTTGGCTCATTTTGCATCTCATTATTGAATGTGTACAAATAATTAAGTATTCAGAATCTTAAAAAGCAAGTCATTTAAAATGAACTAAAAAAATAGTTTAATTTAGTAGCAGAAAATGGTTACTATTTAAGAACTCTGTATCTCATGCAGCCACCAAGGATAGAGGATTAAAACCCCTCTCCTAAAATAATCTTGTTTGGATGGATCTGAAAGCAATAGTTAATAATATTACTATACTGTTAAATACTGGTAGCATGTGGTGTTATTTTTTCCAATTTAGATTTGATACAAAACAGAAATGTATTTAACAATGTCAATTTTGAAAACATAATTATAGGAAGTAACTGATCACCTTGATTGTAACTTTGATATATGGCATAATCAGGTGTGTGCAATCCTCAGTCCAGCTGTTGACAATACGGCCCCCAAGTTTCTGGATAGACTTGCTCAATGTTGCCTTGGGCCGATTTTCCAGGCAGGAAGAACATACAACAAAGGATGTACGTTCAACTCTAGGTGGAGGAGAAAATAAAGTAAATCTGAGAAGCCACGCCTAAACACCACCAGTTTCATCAGAGAAATTTTTGAAAGAAATAATTTTTTTTTTGAGGTTTAAGAATACAGTATGTACCAAATAAAAAAAAAATTAAAAAACAACAGCCTAAAATAAACTTACCAAAAACAATGTGGAAAATACAGAAAGTTTTTAATTAACAAAAAGAATATCTTTAAGCATACCATGTCTTAAATGAACTCTTACATTCTGCTTAATTCTGTTCAATTTACTATAGGCACAATTTTCTTCTTACACTGTATATTTTTGAAACAACAACAACAACATTTATTTATATAGCACATTTTCATACAAACAGTAGCTCAAAGTGCTTTACATATTAAAGAATAGAAAAATGAAAGACATAATTATAAAACAAAATAAATCAACATTAACATCGAATAAGAGTAAGGTTCAATGGCCAGGGGGGACAGAAAAAACAAAAAAACTCCAGACGGCTGGAGAAAAAAGAAAAGAAAAAAGAAAAAATGAAACATGCAATATATATTTTGGTTCTGCTTTTCGGATGTAGAGATCACAGATTGGAATGGCAGATCAATAAATATATTTAACAGCAGGTTATACACCTCCAAGAAAGCAAAGTCTAGCCCAGTAACTCGAAGTGTTACTGATCAAAGGCTAACTTTATTAAAGTCAAAAGTACAGCAGACCGCATACACTCAGCACTAATTTCTTACCAGACATCTCACATTACAATTACCACATTTACTTTACATGTGTTTAAATGAACAGCATGGAACAAGAATATACAGTGCATCCGGAAAGTATTCACAGCACATCACTTTTTCCACATTTTGTTATGTTACAGCCTTATTCCAAAATGGATTAAATTCATTTTGTTCCTCAGAATTCTACACACAACACCCCATAATGACAACATGAAAAAAGTTTACTTGAGGTTTTTGAAAATTTATTAAAAATTTAAAAAATTGTGAAAAACTATTTGCCCCCTTCCTGATTTCTTATTCTTTTGCATGTTTGTCACACAAAATGTTTCTGATCATCAAACACATTTAACGATTAGTCAAATATAACACAAGTAAACACAAAATGCAGTTTTTAAATGATGGTTTTATTATTTAGGAGAAAAAATCCAAACCTACATGGCCCTGTGTGAAAAGGTAATTGCCCCCTTGTTAAAAAATAACCTAACTGTGGTGTATCACACCTGAGTTCAATTTCCGTAGCCACCCCCAGGCCTGATTACTGCCACACCTGTTTCAATCAAGAAATCACTTAAACTTAAGCCTGACACAGAGAAGTAGACCAAAAGCACCTCAAAAGCTAGACATCATGCCAAGATCCAAAGAAATTCAGGAACAAATGAGAACAGAAGTAATTGAGATCTATCAGTCTGGTAAAGGTTATAAAGCCATTTCTAAAGCTTTGGGACTCCAGCGAACCACAGTGAGAGCCATTATCCACAAATGGCAAAAACATGGAACAGTGGTGAACCTTCCCAGGAGTGGCCGGCCGAGACGACTCATCCGAGAGGTCACAAAAGACCCCAGGACAACGTCTAAAGAACTGCAGGCCTTACTTGCCTCAATTAAGGTCAGTGTTCACGACTCCACCATAAGAAAGAGACTGGGCAAAAACGGCCTGCATGGCAGATTTCCAAGACACAAACCACTGTTAAGCAAAAAGAACATTAGGGCTCGTCTAAATTTTGCTAAGAAACATCTCAATGATTGCCAAGACTTTTGGGAAAATACCTTGTGGACTGATGAGACAAAAGTTGAACTTTTTGGAAGGCAAATGTCCCGTTACATCTGGCGTAAAAGGAACACAGCATTTCAGAAAAAGAACATCATACCAACAGTAAAAACAGGTGGTGGTAGTGTGATGGTCTGGGGTTGTTTTGCTGCTTCAGGACCTGGAAGGCTTGCTGTGATAGATGGAACCATGAATTCTACTGTCTACCAAAAATCCTGAAGGAGAATGTCCGGCCATCTGTTTGTCAACTCAAGCTGAAGCGATCTTGGGTGCTGCAACAGGACAATGACCCAAAACACACCAGCAAATCCACCTCTGAATGGCTGAAGAAAAACAAAATGAAGACTTTGGAGTGGCCTAGTCAAAGTCCTGACGTGAATCCAATTGAGATGCTATGGCATGACCTTAAAAAGGTGGTTCATGCTAGAAAACCCTCAACTAAAGCTGAATTACAACAATTCTGCAAAAATGAGTGGGCCAAAATTCCTCCAGAGCGCTGTAAAAGACTCATTGCAAGTTATCGCAAACGCTTGATTGCAGTTATTGCTGCTAAGGGTGGCCCAACCAGTTATTAGGTTCAGGGGGTAATTACTTTTTCACACAGGGCCATGTAGGTTTGGATTTTTTTTCTCCCTAAATAATAAAAACCATCATTTAAAAACTGCATTTTGTGTTTACTTGTGTTATATTTGACTAATGGTTAAATGTGTTTGATGGTCAGAAACATTTTGTGTGACAAACATGCAAAAGAATAAGAAATCAGGAAGGGGGAAAATAGTTTTTCACACCACTGTAAGTATTCACAGCCTTTGCCATAAAGCTCAAAATTGAGCTCAGGTGCATCCTGTTTCCCCGATCATCTTTGAGATGTTTCTGCAGCTTAATTGGAGTCCACCTGTGGTAAATTCAGTTGATTGGACATGATTTGGAAAGGCACACGCCTGTCTATATAAGGTCCCACAGTTGACAGTTCAGGTCAGAGCACAAACCAAGCATGAAGTCAAAGGAATTGTCTGTAGACCTCCAAGACAGGATTGTCTCGAGGCACAAATCTGGGGAAGGTTACAGAAAACTTTCTGCTGCTTTGAAGGTCCCAATGAGCACAGTGGCCTCCATCATCTGTAAGTGGAAGTTCGAAACCACCAGGAATCTTCCTAGAGCTGGCCGGCCATCTAAACTGAGAGATCGGGGGAGAAGGGCCTTAGTCAGGGAGGTGACCAAGAACCCGATGGTCACTCTGTCAGAGCTCCAGAGGTCCTCTGTGGAAAAAGGGAGAACCTTCCAGAAGGACAAACATCTCTGCAGCAATCCACCAATCAGGCCTGTATGGTAGAGTGGCCAGACGGAAGCCACTCCTTAGTAAAAGGCACATGGCAGCCCACCTGGAGTTTGCCAAAAGGCACCTGAAGGATTCTCAGACATGAGAAACAAAATTCTCTGGTCTGAAGAGACAAAGATTGAACTCTTTGGTGTGAATGTCAGGTGCCACGTTTGGAGGAAACCAGGCACTGCTCATCACCAGGCCAATACCATCCCTACAATGAAGCATGGTGGTGGCAGCATCATGCTGTGGGGATGTTTTTCAGCGGCAGGAACTGGGAGACTAGTCAGGATAAAGGAACAGATGACTGCAGCAATGTACAGAGACATCCTGGATGAAAACCTGCTCCAGAGCGCTCTTGACCTCAGACTAGGGCGACGGTTCATCTTTCAGCAGGACAACGACCCTAAGCACACAGCCAAGATATCAAAGAAGTGGCTTCAGGACAACTTTGTGAATGTCCTTGAGTGGCCCAGCCAGAACCCAGACTTGAATCCGATTGAATATCTCTGGAGAGATCTTAAAATGGCTGTGCACCGACACCTCCCATCTAACCTGATGGAGCTTGTGAGGTGCTGCAAAGAGGAATGGGCGAAACTGGCCAAGAATAGGTGTGCCAAGCTTGTGGCATCATATTCAAAAAGACTTGAGGCTGTAATTGCTGCCAAAGGTGCATCGACAAAGTATTGAGCAAAGGCTGTGAATATTTATGTATATGTGATTTCTCAGTTTTTGTATTTTTAATAAATTTGCAAAAACCTCAAGTAAACTTTTTTCACGTTGTCATTATGGGGTGTTGTGTGTAGAATTCTGAGGAAAAAAATTAATTTAATCCATTTTGGAATAAGGCTGTAACATTACAAAATGTGGAAAAAGTGATGCGCTGTGAATAGTTTCCAGATGTGGACAGGGCCTAAGAATGCAGACTCCAGGAGGAAAAGGTTGAGGATGTGGCAGCAAATGCAAATTACTGAAAGCATGTGATAAATCAAAAGAAGAAAGAATGAGCAAAGATATACAAGCTCAAAAATATAAAAAAACAAAAATGTCATAACATGCCTACTCTAAATCAAAAGGGGCACAGAAAACCTCCAAATACTTCTGTTTGAAGATTATAGCATTCACTGAGAGAGAGAGGAAGAGGCAGTGCTGCTGCGTGTGTTTATGTACAAATGTTTGTTCAGCGATCTGTAAGTCTGAACTTGCAGGAGGAAAAAAGTGCATCTGAAAGAATAAGTTCTACAAAAAACAAGTACTTGACCATTTCAAACTTTCAGAGTTAATATTCATCTAAAAAAATCAGTATTTTTGACAACACGACTAAGTCTTGAAAAGCCTCAGCAGATATTCTGTATTACATTCTGTAGTATCTAGTACCATTTGGCATTTTACTTAATTTAAACAGTGATGTTTAATATTTCCAGTCCTCTTTCTGCTATTCTTGGACATCATCATGAATAAGTAAGTAAAAAAGAGATGTGCTAAATGGAGTCTTTAAGAACATCTTAAAGACCTTGCTTTTGCTGGTCCTAATGTTTAGTACAAAATATTGTATAAACATTTACACAGAATTCTGAACTTAATGCCAAATTTCAGCAGCTCAAAATTTAAACATTTAATTTTAAAAGCTTTTTTTTCTGATTATGCTAAGAACAGGAAAACTTTGCTAATTATTTTATGATTTATGCTTATTTACAAGGGACGTTCAATAATTTATCTACCTCAGGAAAGAAAACAGTTTTCAAACACTTTTTGGTTTATTTTTCAATATAGTCCACTGATACCTCCATACACTTCATCCACTTCTCCTGCAATGAATTTAACCCCTTTGGGAAAAAATCTTCTATATGATCTTCAAACAAGGATGTCACAGATGCCTTGACGTCTTCATCACTTGAAAACCGCCGTCTACAGAGAGATTTCTTCAAAACTCAGAAATAATCAAGAATAAATAAATAAACAAACAGAAAATAATTTAAGAGGCCATGTTAGGATTGTAGGATGGATGATTCAGCTGCTGGAACCCACATTCTTGGAAGGCAGCCTGTGATTGATGTGAGATGTGAAGTGGCACATTGTCATGAAGAAGCTTATTTGATTTGCACGAGGACTCTCCGGACACCCTGTCTCTTGGAATGTTAGATTCACACTGCGCTACAACTGTGCATGAATAACTTTGAGACATGCCACAATATGCCCAGAATTGTTTCAACATGCTTGCTACTTCTTTCATACTCAAGTAGGTAAATTATTGAACGCCCCTTGTATCTGGATAATGATTAAACATCAAGAAGTGGGGATTCAAATGTACAGCATGCACTCTCCTGTGTTATTAGGATTGCTCGTTCTCTTGTTCATTTTTATCACTACAATTTAAGCGCTTTCAGCATGGAAAAGGTGGTATATAAATAAAATGTATTATTATAATTCACAGTCAGAAAGAATACATAGTTCCCAAATTTGACAACTGTGGATTAAATATGAATTTTCTTCATGCAATTAGCCTTTACATCCAAGCCATTAGAAATAGAAAGCTGATAACAAGAAGAAAAACTACAAGAACCGAGACACAACATACAGGTTCAAAAAGTTAAGAACTTACTTTTTTGCACAAGACCAACACAGTTATAACACACAACACTTTGTATATTTGATGAGCACTAATTAACTACTAAAACAGCTTCTACTACTACAAAAAACTTCTGCAAGAAGTGAAATGCTCTTGAAAACTCATGCAGCTGCTTATGTTTTCCATCCATTGCAGGCTCTGTTGATAATCGCCTAGAACAATGTAATTATATTGGTGATCTACAACCCTACAAAAACTAACATCCAGCTTACACCAATCTTTACTTTACAGATCCTTATAAATTGTGTAGTCAAAGATGTTAAGCACCTGAAATTAAAACATCCCTCCTCATTTGCTTCAAAAAAACAAAATGATTTAATTGACACTAACAATGCTATGCCAGAGTATGAAAAAATATGACACAAGTTCAAAAAGATGAAAAACTAAACAAAAAAAAAAAAAAACTGAGAAAATGCATATGATTTCAAGAAGTAAAAAGTCACTTCCAAGCCTGAGAATGTTAAAATGTTCCAACAAATGCTATTTCTGCTGGGTTCATGTGGTGTTATGGGTCCACAGCTCGTTGAGCAAAAGCCATTCGTTTTAAATAAATGATCGCCGCGCTCGTGGCTTAGCAAGGGGACGTTGGGCCATAGTGGGCCGCGGGGCGATCCATAGGGTGGGCGTTTCTCACCTAGTGCACAGGTGAGGAACTGCCCACATTCGTGATTGTCCCGTAGCTAATGCTGCAGCTGCTGTGGCCCTCGTCATTTTAAAAGAAGCGCGAGTCGGTTGTGAGGAGGAAAAAAAAAGAACGAGATAAGGAAAGAGTATGGAGGTTACTGGGAGCGATCGAGGAAGCAGGTCGGTGAGAGAGAAAGAGAGAGAGCGAGCCGCGAAGAGCGAGCGAATGAGCGCTCATGGACAGCTGCGAGGGCCTGGAGTATTGGGCCTACACCCAGACGGTTGAGTTGGATGTCACTCCCGCTAAGCGATCAGGTAGCGGGAGTGACCAAGGGAAGGCGACTGGCCACAGAGAGGCCATGGAAAGGCAGCGGAAGTCGGGAGACTTGGTGCTGGAATCCCCAAAGTGGGCGACCTGGCCGTTGTGGGAAACCAAGTTCTCCGAGACTGGGATGAGTGCCAACTGAAGCCAGGGATCAGGAGGTCTCCAGTCTCGTGTGAGTGTTACAGGAGGGCAGCTGCAGAGAGCGTCTCGCCTGCAGCAAAGCCCAATTGGGAGAAGCAGGTGAGACGCTAACATAGAAGAGCACCGGATTTGTTGTTGTTTTAAGACTGCTTCCTGATCATTTTAAACCTCTCGTTTTAAAGGATTGTTTTTTTTCTATTTTAATCTCCACGTTCTTTTAATGGATTATTTATTTAACGAACTTTTGAATGAACTGCACTATTTATTGGAACACCTGTTTTGTTTGACTGTTTTAATAAAAGCACTGATTTCAACCATCCCCTTGCTCAGATGTTTATTGCCTCCACTGACTAGCTCACTCGGTTACGTTATCAATGGTGTTGGGTTCAAGGGTTCCCAAAATCAGATGGGAGTGTGGAGCCAGAACCCGCATCGTCACAGTTCACTACAAACTATGGGTAAACAACACCACAAACAAATTTAGTCATTTATTTCAAAGACGACAAAACCTGACCCCTATCCAAACTAATCCCTTATGTCTAATTGTTTTACCTTCTTTTTCATTTAAAGACCAGATGTTCACATGTTCCACTAGTGTGTAAAATAAAAAGTAAGTTTTAGAAACAGTCTGTCATAATTGTTTAATAGTTTCATCCTTTTCATTTTAATAAAAGTACTCATATCAGTATTTCACATCTTCCCATACTATTACTATAGTATCTGGCACTGTAATAAGCCAGCATTTTTTTAAACCAATACATAACTAAAAAAAATAAAGTGAGAAAACTCACAGGAAGAACATGCAATCTCTAGGAACAAAATGTAATTAGTCCATCAACTAAACATAGACCACTAGATGTGTGAAACAAGAGTGCTGACCAGAGTAACAGTCATGTCTGTCTTGTTTGTAACATGTAATGTTAAGAAAAACAAAATAAACCATTAATGTGTCTATAAACCCTAGGGAAATTGCGAAGTAACCAAAAAAAAAACAAAAAAAGTTTCTTTGGAGTATTCCTTTAATACTGTGTTACCAAAACGGCACATGCTTTTAAAAAAGGTAATTTTAAAATATAAATAATGGGAAACCTTGCCAATGCCATTAATTTTGTAATGCCAACCAAAAATGTTTATGTTATCCATTTAAAACATTTTCTCATAATAATGAAAGGAACCCCACACTTGTTTTTCATTTATAATGTTTCTACTCTAATTTCCTGATGCTGCAAAAAGTTGCTGGTTGTAGATATGTAAGGCAGTTTATATGTTTGTTTGGTAAATGGCTCATTAAACACCAGTGATCTAGGAGCTGTAGAAAGAAAAGAAAAAAGTCTTTCAGTGAACTACATTTTTTCTTTAAAATATTTTTTTGAGAAAAATGCAATTATCTTTTAGCAAAGTTTTGTTTCTGACTAAATTCTTTCTATTAAGGTTATGTATAATGTAAATCAGTAGGCTACTTTTGATTCTTCTTCTTCTTCTTTTGGTCTCTCCCTTTAGGAGATGCCACAGCGGTTCATCTTTTACCATATCTTCCAGTTGACAACCCTAACTTTGCAAGTGTAATTCAGTGTGGATGGATTTGTGTCCAAGTACTCTGCAATGATCAGCCCCTAGTATATTTTCTCCCAGTGTTGCAATAAAATTTTACACTACGGCCAGTACAGGTTCCAACTGGCAGATAAAACAAACTATGTTAAGATGGATGGATTTGCATTAAAAATGCATATGATTTGCGTATGCGCATGATTTAATAAATAATGCAATTAATGATTTGAAATATTTCTGAAAAACATCTTTGCTATTTATTAAAATGTAATTAGGTAACAAATGTACCTTCTGTTAGCACCTCTCTTCTTTAAAAATTCCTTGGCTTCTCTGTAAATGTGAGAGATGGCCTTAGAATTCAAGTGTTGTGTGGCACAAGTGTTTCACCCACATATTAGTTCACAGAATTTTTTTTTTTTTTTGGCTTGTTTTGCCAGGATATAGTAAGAAGCTGATGCAGATAAATGTAATAAATTTTACTTACCTAAACTTACTGTTAAAGACACCAAATGTTATTCTGTCTCCAGGCTGCAAAGACCTGGGAGAGTCAGAGGGCAGTCTTTCATCATTCAGAAAAGTTCCATATTTGGAATTGTCCTTTAGAATTAAGGACGAAGATGGAATGCTCTGTGACAAAAACAGAGGGGACAGTATTTTATTAACTAATTTATGCAATGCTTCAAAAGGTAAAATAGTAGTTCTTAGTCATTAAAATAAACGTAAAAGCTGCAATCAAATGCCCTACCTATAAAAGTTATTCACCAGTCATGGACTTTTTCATGTTTTGTTTTAAACATTGCCTTTGGTTTAGTTGTTTTTTTTTAGTCATCAGAAAAAGACTTAACAGTCAAACTGAAACCATTTCTACAAATTTTAATGTATCATAATAATTAAACACAGAATTAGTGCCCAAGCATTCAACCCCTTCAAGTCAGTATTTAGCTGAAGCACATTTGGCACCCTTGAATCTGTGTGGATAGTTATATATGAGCTTGGACAGGTATATACAGTATCAGCTTGGACATCTGGACACTGCAATGTTTCACTATTAACCTTTGTAAAACTGCTCTAAATTTAGATGGCTGTATTGGAGTGAACCACTACAGCAAATTCTCAATTGGATTGAGATCTGGACTCAGACTAGGCTACTCCAACACATTAACATTGTTGGTTTTTAGGCCATTCCTTTGCAGTTTTGGCCTTATGATTTGGGATGTTGTCTTGATATAAAATATATTTTCTATATAAGATATTTCCCTGTATTTAGCTGCATTAATTTTACCCTTCATCTTCTCCTTGGTGTGCTTCAGAGAAGCATCCTCACAATATGCTGCTGTACCACCATATTCAACAGTAGGGAATTGTGTGTTTTAAATAATGTGTAGTGTTATGCCAAAAAAAATGTTCAGTATGATTATTAAAAATCTCGGTTTTAGTCACATTAGACTGTGCATCCGTCATCTGCTTGATTTCAGAGTCTCCAATGTCTTTTGGCAAAATATCTGTGACATTGTCATATGAGATTCGCCATTCACCCCCAACAGTGGCTTTCTCTTTGTTACTTTCTTCTAAATACTTTCTCCAGCTTGAACTGTTAATATTTAAACAATGTGTTTATTATCCACAACACATTTATTGTGTTGTTTAATGCGGTTTGCGTTTTTCTATTACAGTGACTTAAGCAGATGACAATGTTTTGAGTAATTATTGCAGAAATTCAGATAAGTCCAAACATTTCACAGACTTTTTCTTACAAATGTAAATGAAATAATCATAGCGTGTAATGATTACGTTTGAATATACTGGAAGATTATTTCATAAAGTACTTTTCCACTTCTTAGGATTAATGTTTTCCTACAATTTGAAAACAACAAAGTCTATTCCTATTTACATCCATCATACTGTATACATGGCAAAGACAAACAAGCTGCTGTATATTTCCATTAAATCCAAACAAAACAAAAATTTAATGCCTCTCTCAGTGCCATCAAGTATTCAATGCAGGAAATACCCTAGGACTGGAAGCCAAATGTCTGTTTAAATGCATGGTGTAATTTATAGTAAGATAGGTTACTTTTGAAGATATTGAAGGAAACACCTTATTCTGAATCAGGCTTTTGTTCAATTATCTAATTATATATATATATATATATATATATATATATATATATATATATATATATATATATATATATATATATATATAACTGCTCAAAAAATTAAAGGAACACTTTGAAAACACATCAGATCTCAATGGGAAAAGAAATCCTCCTGGATATCTATACTGATATAGACTGGGTAATGTGTTAGGAACAAAAGGATGCCACATGGTTTGATGGAAATTAAAATGATCAACCTACAGAGCCCTGAATTCAAAGACGCCCAAAAATCAGAGTGAAAAAATTATGTGGCAGGCTAGTCCATTTTGCCAAAATTTAATTGCAGCAACTCAAAATTGTACGCAGCACTTTGTATGGCCCCTGTGTTCTTGTATACATGCCTGACAACATCGGTGCATGCTTCTAATGAGATGACAGATGGTGTTGTGGGGGATCTCATCCCAGATCTGGACCAGGGCATCACTGAGCTCCTGGACAGTCTGAGGTGCAACCTGGTGGCATTGGATGGACCAAAACATAATGTCCCAGAGGTGTTCTATTGGATTTAGGTCAGGAAAGTGTGGTGGCCAGTCAATGGTATCAATTCCTTCATCCTCCAGGAACTGCCTGCATACTCTCACCACATGAGGCCAGGAATTGTCGTGCACCAGGAGCCACTGTACCAGCATAGGGTCTGACAATGGGTCCAAGGATTTCATCCTGATACCTAATGGCAGCCAAGGTGCCTTTGTCAAGCCTGTAGAGGTCTGTGTGACCCTCCATGAACATGCCTCCCCAGACAATCATTAACCCACCACCAAACTGCTCATGCTGAATGATGTTACAGGCAGCATAATGTTCTCCATGGCTTCTCCAGACCCTTTCACTTCTGTCACGTGCTCAGGGTGAACCTGCTCTCATCTGTAAAAAGCACAGGGCACCAGTGGTGCATCTGCCAATTCTGGTATTCTATGGCAAATGCCAATCGAGCTGCATGCTGCTGGGCAGTGAGCTCAGGGCCCATTAGAGGACATGGGGCCCTTGGGTCACCCTCATGAAGTCTTTCTGGTTGTTTGGTCAGAGACATTCACACCAGTGACCTGCTGGAGGTCATTTTGTAGGGCTCTGGCAGTGCTCATCCTGTTCCTCCTTGCCCAAAGGAGCAGATACTGGTCCTGCTGATGGGTTATGGACCTTCTATGGCCCTCTCCAGCTCTCCTAGAATAACTGCTTGTCTCCTAGAATCTCCTCCATGCCCTTGAGACTGTGCAGGAGACACAGCAAACCTTCTGGCAATGACACGTATTGATGTGCCATCCTGGAGAAGTTGGACTACCTGTGCAACCTCTGTAGGGTCCAGGTATCGCCTCATGCTACCAGTAGTGACACTGACTGTAGCCAAATGCAAAACTAGTGAAGAAACAGTCAGAAAAGATGAGGAGGGAAAAATGTCAGTGGCCTCCACCTGTTAAACCATTCCTGTTTTGGGGGTCGTCTCACTGTTGCCCCTCTAGTGCATCTGTTGTTAATTTCATTAACACCACAGCAGCTGAAACTGATTAACAACCCCCTCTGCTACTTAACTGACCAGATTAATATCCCATAAGTTTAATTGACTTTATGCTATACTCTGATTAAAAAGTGTTCCTTTAATTCTTTTGAGCAGTATATATATCTATATATATATATATATATATATATATATATATATATATATATCTATATATACACACATACACATATATATACGGTTTGCGAGCATAATATGTTCCGGAAACGTGGTCGCAATCCAAAGCACTCGTATATCAAAGCGAATTTCCCCATAAGAAATAATGGAAACTCAGATGATTCGTTCCACAACCCAAAACTATTCATATAAAAATGATTAATACAAAATATAAAGTAAAATACATAATACAAATTAACCTGCACTTTACCTTTAAAAAGAATCATGGCTGGTGTGAGTTTCTAAACTCATGTGGGATTCCACCCAACGGACGACACGCGGAAGAGCATCCCAAAGCAATTGCAGTCTCCCAGTGCTGTAGCAGTTCGCCGTATAAGCGCATCCAAAAGATCGCAGACATGCTATAAGCGCCTGTCGTCAATGGGTCATACAAGGAACATTATAAAGATCCCGCTACAATAAATAACAGCGCTGTTGCTGTTTCAAGCTGAATAAAGCTGGTGTTAAAGTACTGAGACTCAGCTTAGTGTTTTGGGGAGCAAGATGGGGACTCGCACTTCACAGCGCATACACACACAGTCACAATGCTGTAGTAAACAGTATACGCTCGTACGGATGTTGACTATATGAGTGAGGCACACAGACTCAGACGGAGAATAGGAGACGATTGCCAGAGAGAGAGAGAGAGAGAGAGAGAGAGATGTGCTAGGCGAGCGAGCGAGATAAGGAGAGAGAGAGAGAGAGAGACACGCTGGGCGAGCGAGCAAGCAAGATAAGGAGAGAGAGAGAGAGACGCGCTGGGCGAGCGAGTGAGATAAGGAGAGAGAGAGAGAGAGAAGAACCATCAGCTCAGTTGTGATCACATGACGCTCAGCAGACAAAGTGTATCCATACTACACGTATTGCAAGACATCGCTTGTTTATCAAGTCAAAATTTATTAAGAATTTTTGCTCGTCTTGCAAAACACTCATAAACCAGGTTACTCGGAAACCGAGGTTCCACGATAGATCGATAGATAGACAGACAGACAGAGATAGATAGATAGATAGATAGACACAGGTGCTGGTTATAAAATTAGAATATCATGACAAAGTTAATTTATTTTAGTAATTCCATTCAAAAAGTGAAAATTGTATATTAGATTCATTCATTACACACAGACTGATGTATTTCAAATGTTTATTTCTTTTAATTTTGATGATTATAACTGACAACTAGTCCTCCAGACTCTGGGACCTTGATTTCCAAAGGAAATGCAAAATTTACTTTCATCAGAGAACATAACTTTGGACCACTCAGCAGCAGTCCAGTTCTTTTTGTCTTTAGCCCAGGCAAGACGCTTCTGATGCTGTCTCTTGTTCAAGAGTGGCTAAACACAAGGAATGTGACAGATGAAACCCAGGTCTTGCATACGTCTGTGCGTGGTGGTTCTTGAAGCAGACTCCAGCTGCAGTCCACTCTTTGTGAATATCCCCCACAGTTTTGAATGTGTTTTGTTTCACAATCCTCTCCAGGGTGCGGTTATCCCTATTGCTTTTAAACTTTTTTCTACCACATCTTGTCCTTACCTTCGCCTCTCTATTAATGTGCTTGGACACAAAGCTCTGTGAACAGCCAGCCTCTTTAGCAATGACCTTTTGTGTCTTGCCCTCCTTGTGCAAGGTGTCAATGGTCGTCTGTTGGACAACTGTCAAGTCAGCAGTCTTCCCCATGATTGTGTAGCCCACAGAAATAGACTGAGAGACCATTTAAAGGCTTTTGCAGGTGTTTTGAGTTAATTAGCTGATTAGAGTGTGGCACCAGGTGTCTTCAATATTGAACCTTTTCACAATATTCTAATTTTCAGAGATACTGAATTTGAGACTTTCATTAGTTGTCAGTTATAATAATCAAAATTAAAAGAAATAAACATTTGAAATACATCAGTCTGTGTGTAATGAACAAATCTAATATAAAATTTTCACTTTCTGAATGGAATTACTGAAATAAATCAACTTTGTCATGATATTCTAATTTTATGACCAGCACCTGTATAGATATATATATATATATATATATATATATATTGTAAAAGACTCAAGAGAAAACAACATGAAGGTTTGGGGTTTCTGGCCCCATATATTGTAGACAAATCCACAATAAAACTCAAAATCAGGTCAAAATATATAAACTCAGTTCATATGTGTGACGCCATTCTAGGCGTCGGCGGCCATTTTATAAGGGAGGAGCCGGAAGTGGAGGAATGCTGGGAAGGAACCGTGAGGGAGGATGGGACTGATGATGTCAGGAAAGATGGCGGAGGAAGGGTGGAAGTAAGTGTACTGCGGGAAGGCTTATGATGGCGGAGCGTCTTTTTTCCTTGAAGAAATCAAAGGAGAAAGGTTAGTACCCCGCCACTCCCTGCCGGCGAACGTCTTCCGAAGCGGTTTAAGGTCCGTCTGCGGTCTCCTATTCGCACGCGCGTGACTATATATATATATATACATACAGTCAACCCTCGTTTATCGCGGTTAATCCGTTCCAGACAAATGAATTTCCGCGAAGTAGGATTCTTTATTTATAAATCGAATATTTTCCCAGTTAGAGCATAGAAAACCTGTTTACGACCTTCTAAATACAGTAATCCCTCCTCGATCGCGGGGGTTGCGTTCCAGACCCCCCCCGCGATAGGTGAAAATCCGCGAAGTAGAAACCATATGTTTGTATGGTTATTTTTATATATTTTAAGCCCTTATAAACTCTCCCACACTGTTTACATTATTAGAGCCCTCTAGACATGAAATAACACCCTTTAGTCAAACGTTTAAACTGTGCTTCATTACAAGACAGAGATGGCAGTTCTTTCTCACAATTAAAAATGCAAACATACCTTATCTTCAAAGGAGCACTGTGAAGAGCAGATAATGTCAGAGAGAGCGCTCGCTAAGAAAAGCAAACAATCAAAAAATCAATACGTGCTTTTAAGTATACAGAAGCACCGCGATAAAGCGGCATTTTGTAGAGGAGCGTCCTATCTTCTAGGCAAACAGCTCAGGCAGAGAGAGTGAGAGAGACAGAGAGAAGCAAACAAAACAAGCGCCACGCGGGAAGCATATCTTATAGCATTGAGGAGTTTTAGTTAATATGTAATACATGCTCTGATTGGGTAGCTTCTAAGCCATCCGCCAATAGCGTCCCTTGTATGAAATCAACTGGGCAATCAAACTGAGGAAGCATGTAACCTAAATTAAAAGACCCATTGTCCGCAGAAAGCGTAACCAGCGAAAATCCGTGATATATATTTAGATGTGCTTGCATTTAAAATCCATGATAGAGTGAAGCCACGAAAGTCGGCGTGATATAGCGAGGATTACTGCATATATATATATATATATATATATATATATATATATATATATATATATATATATAGATAGATAGATAGATAGATAGATAGATATTTATATACAGTGGTACCTCGGTATACGTCTGCTTTGGAATAAGTCCAAATTGGTATACGTCCTGTTTAGAGGCTTAAATATTTTGCTTGGTATACGACCTTTGTTTGGAATACGACTCGTGCTAGAACAACACGTAGTATACCGGCGCTTCAAAAAAAAAAAGTTTTAACCTGTACAGTAATCCCACACTATATCGCGCTTCGACTTTTGCAGCTTCACTCTATTGTGGATTTTATATGAAAGCATAACTAAATATATAATGCAGATTTTTCGCTGCTTCGCGGGTTCTGTGGACAATGTGTCTTTTTACTAACTGTACATGCTTCCTCAGTTGGTTTGCCCAGTTTATTTCATACAAGGGATGCTATTGGCGGATGACTGAGAAGCTAACCAATCAGAGCACGCAGTTAAGTTCTCCTGACTGAGAAGCTAACCAATCAGAGCACGCAGTTAAGTTCCTGCTGCTGAATGCAGTGTTAACCAGGAAGTCTCGTCTCGCTCATTCAGCATCAACATGTTTCGCTGTGTAAAGAGTTAACTTTTGTGCTCTTTTGTGTTTATCTTTGTGCATAGTCAAGCCCTTCATTATGGCTCCAAAACGATCTGCTACTGCTTCAGGGGCCGTGCCCAAGTGCAAACGGAAGATGTTAATGATTGCTGAAAAGGTAAACGTTTTGGATTTGTTGAAGGCTACGATTCTTTTTATTTAAAAAGTAGGAAAGGAATATAAGATCTACGGCTGCAGTGTCCTTTTAACCAGGGTGCAAAACGAGTTGTAAGTGGATGTAATAAGGCAGTAGTCTGGATGGAATCTGCTTTAGGGATTTGGATTGAAGACTGCCAGAAGAAGAACAACAGCAGTGCTTCAAATTTGCCTGAAGAGGCTCCTTTGGAAGAGCTGTAACGCTCTCCTTTGTTGTGCAGTAAAATTAAACTCGTTGTTATCGGACAAGTCATTTTCATTTATTTCATCTAATTGCTTTTGTATTAATGTATTTTAGTATTAAGCAGTGTTTAAATTATTTTATACAACCCCATCAATGTATAATATGCCAATAAGAATAGGATTTTTTTTAATGGGAACGAATTAATAATTTTCCCATTAGTTCTTAAGTCCTGTTTGGTATAAGTCCAAGGATCTGGAACGGATTAAGGACGTATACCAAGGTACCACTGTATATAGATATATACATAGATAAATATATATATATATATATATATATATATATATAGATAGATAGATATAGATATACAGATATACACTCACCTAAAAGATTATTAGGAACACCTGTTCAATTTCTCATTAATGCAATTATCTAATCAACCAATCACATATCACATAGCAGTTGCTTCAATGCATTTAGGGATGTGGTCCTGGTCAAGACAATCTCCTGAACTCCAAACTGAATGCCAGAATGGAAAGAAAGGTGATTTAAGCAATTTTGAGCGTGGCATGGTTGTTGGTGCCAGACGGGCCAGTCTGAGTATTTCACAATCTGCTCAGTTACTGGGATTTTCACGCACAACCATTTCTAGGGTTTACAAAGAATGGTGTGAAAAGGGAAAAACATCCAGTATGCGGCAGTCCTGTGGGCAAAAATGCCTTGTTGATGCTAGAGGTCAGAGTAGAATGGGCTGACTGATTCAAGCTGATAGAAGAGCAACTTTGACTGAAATAACCACTCGTTACAACCGAGGTATGCAGTAAAGCATTTGTGAAGCCACAACACGCACAACCTTGAGGCGGATGGGCAACAACAGCAGAAGACCCCCCCGGGTACCACTCATCTCCACTACAAATAGGAAAAAGAGGCTACAATTTGCACGAGCTCACCAAAATTGGACAGTTGAAGACTGGAAAAATGTTGCCTGGTCTGATGAGTCTCATTTCTGTTGAGACATTCAAATGGTAGAGTCAGAATTTGGCGTAAACAGAATGAGAACATGCATCCATCATGCCTTGTTACCACTGTGCAGGCTGGTGGTGGTGGTGGTGTAATGGTGTGGGGGATGTTTTCTTGGCACACTTTAGGCCCCTTAGTGCCAATTGGGCATCGTTTAAATGCCACGGGCTACCTGAGCATTCTGACCTTGTCCATCCCTTCATGACTACCATGTACCCATCCTCTGATGGCTACTTCCAGCAGGATAATGCACCATGTCACAAAGCTCTAATCATTTCAAATTGGTTTCTTGAACATGACAATGAGTTCACTGTACTAAAATGGCCCCCACAGTCACCAGATCTCAAACCAATAGAGCATCTTTGGGATGTGGTGGAACGGGAGCTTCGTGCCCTGGATGTGCATCCCACAAATCTCCATCAACTGCAAGATTCTATCCTATCAATATGGGCCAACATTTCTAAAGAATGCTTTCAGCACCTTGTTGAATCAATGCCACGTAGAATTAAGGCAGTTCTGAAGGCGAAAGGGGGTCAAACACCGTATTAGTATGGTGTTCCTAATAATCCTTTAGGTAAGTATATATATATATATATATATATATATATATATATATATATATATATATATATATACACGATTTATATGCACTGAGACACCTGTATCTGTGTGTGCTGCTTCTCTTTACACTACTGATTTTTTTTTTTGCCCATTCTCTTTAGTCTCGTGGTTTGTCTTTCGTGATCTTAGCGTGAAGATCACATATCGTATATATATATATATATATATATATATATATATATATATATATATATATATATATATATATATATATATATATAGGGAGGGAGCACTTAGTCAAGTAATAAACTAAGCTTTGCCCTTTACACCTGCTACAACAAAATGATACAGGTGACTGTATTGTATAGATTTTTAAACCAGCTCTCATTGCAGCCTACTTAGACTGCATGTGCAACCACATGCTAGGTGAGGTAGCTAAATAAGCACTGAAGTTAAAACAATAAAAGCAAAATTAGAAATACAGCAGTTATTTTTTATTTTTACATTGTCAGTAATGATAAAGGTTTAATCAAAAGTTAAGCTAATGATTATTATACTTTGTTAGAAAGGTGTAGACATCATTAGGAAATAATAATAGCATAGAATTTTAATTGTTTGTCTTTTTTGTCTTCAATATGAAGCAGCGCCCTTCAACTTAAAAACTCAGAAGAGTCAAAAGTGGAAGTCTTTTGAAACCCCAACAGCACACAATGCTCTCCAGAGAACTATTTTTTTTTAAAACCAGACAATGTATTCTTTTTTACATGTGAAGCTAATAAATGGGGTTATTTTCTGATACTTCCAACCAAATATAGCTCCAAATATTTGTTGACAGTCTCTCTCTCTCACACACACACCTCAAATAAGCAAGTGTTATGATCATGAGATGCCTTTAATCTCTCTGACAGAGTTAATTTCAGGACCTGGGATGCTTCTGTTCTTGCTAGAGGGCCAACAAATTAGAAGCACCTCTAGTGGTTTCTGGTGTCTCGGTGCCCTTACATAGATAAATATGAAATGCAGCAGAAACAAAATCCTGATAACAAGAACTAAGTAAGAGAAAGACTTGATTACAGAATGCCTGAGATGCTGCTGCAACACATATAATACACTTAGAAATAATGATATGTACAACTTTTGACAAGAAGTTGAAGTGACTAGTGCTTTTTTTTTTATTGTGACAATGCCCTTGATCCTAATTTGAATTTCTGTATTAATTATGGCAGAGAAGGTTAAATAGAATGCAAAGAATCCTCCTTAGAATACCAGTTAAACTGAGTAACATAAGACAATTTTATGGCAAAAGTTTTTTAAACCTTGATTTTTTTTAAACTTACAAAAGTTTAAATATAAGTCATTTCAATAACTATAAACTACAGGATATTTCTGTGTAGTACACCACCTGTTAAACATTACCTTGAAAAAAACATTTGGGCTTACAAACTTTCGCTGCCCCATCAATAGTTAATTATTTCTTACCATGCAGCCAGTGCTGCATAGACAGGCTCAGGCGGCAAATGAGCATGAAATGTGATGACGTTAATCAAAAAAAAAAAAAAAGTCTACGTTTCAGTTTGTTTTCCTTTCAACGTGCACAATTCTTAAGTTTGCACCCTTTATTTTTATCTTTAAAGGAGATCAGAAGAATGTGGTTAAGGTTCTTTCCAGGAAGAAATTAAATATCCTAAAAGTAAAAGTAAGCGAAAATTTTGAATGTGCTGCTTACCTGGCTACTAGTGGGGCTGCTCACAGAGAGTACAGCATGGGCACGACTGATTGACTGGTCATTCTGGAGTAGTATGGCACAGTTTTTTCTGCCAACCACATATTCCTGATCAGGAAGAATATAATAGGATACTCCTGGAAATAAAACAAGTAATACAGCTTATTAAAGCAGGTTAATAGCAACAGATAAACTGTACTTTTTTGTAAACATACAGCATACAGTTGAACCAAAGATAGAAGGAAAGGAAAATGATCAAAATCATCTCCTCAATACCACAATTCGAATTTCTGTACCTAAGGTATTCACATTCAACTGCTGCATTTTTATTACATATCTAGCCATTAATTTATTTTTCTTAATCTAACTGCAGGGCTATAAGGACCCTACCCCAACAGTATGAGGCAGAAAACAACCCTCAGCAGGAAATGCATTAATCTAAAAAACACACAACATACTCCAACCTATGTAATCCAATGTGTATCCCAAAGGTGTTGGGTGCGAGTATAAAAAAAAAGCTCTGATCAAGAAGGGGGCAGTGCGTTTCAGGGATCACTCAGGCCAATATGAAATCATTGATCAACCACATTGCCTTAACAGTGTGGCAGGAAACCCCACATAAACACAAGAGAGAACATGCAAACTCCATGCAGATAATGAGCAGGTGGTTGATTCAATCAGTGCCACAACAGGCTGTATGCTGTACTACTTCGCAACAAATTACACTGGCCTTTGCAGTCACTGTATCGTTTTAAGGCACTGACATTTGTAGCCATTTATTGTTGGTATACATTTCACCTAAACACACACACTTTTTAACCCAATACCTCATACATGCAGGGCTGACTTGACATCTTTGAAGAAATATAAAAAAAATCACTTGTTTACCTTATTGTATTAAGGTTGTAAACAAAGAAAGAAACACTCCACACTTTTATTTAGCAAGACATTAAAATTGCAAGATAAAATGAAGAAATGTGTTTGGTCGACAATAAAAAAAAACTCATTAAAACAAAATGTGGTGCGGACAGGTATTAGTTTTTAGTTGTCACTTTACACACAGTGTCTTACGATCCTCAAGGTTTTACAAAATATGACTTCTGCAAATATTCTGGAGGTTTTTCTGTCTTAAATCATAGGAATGTGGTGAGTGTGGTCACTTTTCATTACATGAGAAAGTAGCAAAGTCCATTGTTTTCAATCATTTACTGTACCAAAAAATGCCATACAAAATATTAAAAATACTGGACTTGTAAGACAGTTAAAAAAAACATTTATTATAAAGACAAACAAACATAAAAAGAAATGTGCACAGACTTTAATTTCTGTTTATATAAACTCTGATGCTGGTTGTGCTTCTGACACTTAAAACTATGTCACATTTTCACTAATCAACGATTCCGACGGGATAATTCCTAAAAGGTGACCTATGCCTAAATAACTACAAGGCTCTGCAAATCCCTTAAATGCATAAACACAAACAAAACAAAAGTATATTTAAAGTCAGGAAATACTTGAATGAACAACTCCTTGTTCAAATCATTACTAGAACTTGTATTTTTCCAGTAACGTCACAACGATAAGAAATCATTCCTCTCATCTTCATATTGAAAAACTGGATGAGAAAAATCGCTGGACGACTAACATTAAAAGAGAAAAATAAAACACTATACGTATGTCATTACGCCTGGTCTCGTCCCACAAGCCAAAGGCCCTATTTTACGCGGCAGTCTGGGCTAAGCATTAGGCCTCAGAGAAAGCAAAGATAAGCCGATGTTAGACACTTCGATTCGGCATTTCGCAAGCCCGGCCAAGAACTTTCCAGCACTGCCAGAGATTAGCACCTCTACCCAGGTGTTGAGGTTTCTGTACCTCCTCCTGGATCCACTGGAACCAGACTCCACATGGCTTGTTCCTTGAAAGTTCAACAGCAGACAGCGACGCCGCGCTAATACGTCAGCTCCGCGCTCTCGCTTGTTGCTACTTTCTCAGTAAACGCTGCCGCCCTCCCATCCATCCGTACTCTTTCGTAATATGAGAGCGCCACTTGCTGGAGGAAGTAAACTTTTTTTTCTGCCTGGAAATCACATACTTGATTAAATGAGCGATCCCACATCAGAAAATCAGGGACGTTACTTCGTTTCCCTGATCTGGTCGTTTTTGCTGCATGCTCTCAGCGTGTTTACTTAAGAGTTCTACTAAAAAGATGCTTATTGTTTCCTCACATGGCAGGTGTTGTGTTCGCAGCTGCAGTCCTCCCCGTGACCGCTTATTTAGTAAACCAGGCACAGAACGGATAAATGGAGAGATAGCGGCCCGTTTCTTTGTAAAATCACTTTTCATTTTGAATAGTTATTTTTGTTTGCATTTAATAACATAACAAATACAATTAGAACGATTCGATCACGTCAAGTGTAAGTACAAAGTTGAAAAGAAATAAATTTAACGAATTACACAGTTTTTCATGTATGCAATATTGTTCTGTATCGATTTAACATCGAAATATTTAGTCAATCTAATATTTTCAAACATGTATGTAAAGAAAATCACAATACATATTAATTGACTTGAATATAAGTGCTCTTTTTTTTATCCAAAACTTGGTTTGGTGGCCTTTTGTATATATAATTTTTCTGGTGCATCTCTAAGAATAATCCAGCAGTGGTGCTCTATCACAAAGACATCCCAGAATCCCTGGTACCTTCTTTCCATGTCTTTTATATCCTGATGGAACGACTCACCGCTTCCAAGATTTCCCGGGAAAATTTCTAAATGTGAATCCAAAAAGTGAACTTCAAGATTCATGTTGCAACCCATTTCCTTAAACTTAACTAACAAATGTTAACAATTTCTTTATAATTTAGATCTGTACTGTTGTCTGAAAACTTAGAAATTACTTCCTTGACTGATACCCCAGCCTTTTATTCCAGATCAATCATTGCAGCATCAAAATCAATTTTCTAATATCAGGTCTGGTAGAACTTTTACAATTTAGCTAAAAACAAACCAGGAATTTTTCAGCACAAATATATAAAACAAGCTCCATCTTTTGATAGGGCTTTGACTAACTGCGTCATTAAACCGAGCTGTGAAGTGTGAAGCGGTGTTAGCAACACCATCTGAATCCACCAAACTGATTTTGCTTTTTGCAACAACCTGTAGCTTTTTTCTAGCTGGCTGTTCCTTCTGAAAATTATTTGCTCTGCAGGCCCACTCACAGAGAAAGCATATGCCTTGACTGCTTACCCCATATATGAACCAATGGTGTTCATTGTAGTTAATAACTATTATAAAACATAATTGCTTTGTTTTAAACATACTGTAGATTTTAATATTAGAAAATATGCAATGAGAAGCCAAGCAAGATGACACCTTTTATAGGCTTACTGAACCTATTACAATATGCAAGCTTTCGAGGAAACTAATGCCCTTTCTTCAGGCAGGTTGTAATACAGAAACGGGAGTTCCCTATGTTTATATAGACACTAGGACAGAGACAGCATTGGAAAACCTTTTAAGTGGGTCATCTTCAATGTAAAAATTAAAAGACCTCTTCTGCCTATGATTCATTTAGCAGGAAAGGAGAACAATGTGAATCCAGGTCACACATAAATATATTCAGGTGGTTGTTTACACAGATATAATGATGATGACCATTATCATTAAATGTACAATATAATGTGTGAAGTGATTAAATGTGATGATTTGAATTTTCTAAGTGCAAGATGAAAGATGTGTTTGAGAATGGGCATTACATCTCTGTAGCAAAATGTCGATGAAGTAAATTCTCCAAAGTATGTCAAAAACTAGAGCCAACCTTTTAAGAATATGTTCGATGACAGAGGAAGTGTTTGTGGCCAGTCTTGCATTCTTAAAAAATACTGATTCTGTAATGGCACTTTATGGTTCTTTACTGGGTTGTATGGGTCATCACAGAACTATTGCTTGACAAAGCACCGTTTCTGGGATGGATTCTCTGTGCATGAAGTTGCTTTGAAAAACTTTGTAATATGTAGAGGAAACCTGAAATCTTTAAAGTATGGTAGGCTTTTTACCAGGACACTAACAAATGAAGAAAACCTGGACTTAGCCTTTATTATTATATGTAGCAAGAGTCCTTTTAAAGCCATGACCCATTGGTATTTCACAAATCTGTTACCATCTATGCATGGTTATTTACTGTATGGAGCCTGTTACAAATCTAAATAAATAAAGATTCTTTCTGGAATCTTTATGTGGATGGGTCTTTCTTTTGGGAACCACCTTTATTTTTAAGAGTGTGTGCACTGTGGTTGCACATGTGCTTTTATTATATGTGGTGTCAAAGGGCTTGACCTGCCATTTGTAAACATCAAGTGGTGCACTGCAGTTCATGTCACGTCAGTGATGTTGTAGCATGGGGTTAACCGCTGGAAGAAGGTGCACACCCAATAGATTTGAGTCTATTGTGTGTCCCAGGAGGAGGTGGTTATTTAGACTCTGACCTTTAAAAATGAAAGAAGAATTGAAGGTGATGCAATCCTTTTCATTGCGATGGAATACATGATGTAACCCGCATCCAGGATATTCTTAATTTACTTGGTGTAAATGTCTGTAGCCTTTGTGTCCTTAGCTATGTTATTTTCAGTTCAATGAAAATGGCAAAATATGGACTATTTAGGTGCTTGAAAAGGTGGAAGATCTTCCTTTTATAATACGGTTTGGCATAATGCAGAACACCATCTATATCAACTCTGACTTTCTTTTACTGTAGCATCCTTATTGCAGCTGCGTCTAATGTTGGACATATGACATGTTTTTTGTTTTGGTATGGAAGGACATCCATTTCATAGGGCTTGGAGACATGACCAAGCAATTCTAAAGAAGGGGTGAGAGTGTTAGTGAGGAGACAATACAGGGTGGAGAAGTGCAATAGAATTTTAGTAGGGCCTTGTAATGTCCAACCAAGTTGTACCTTCAAGGCACAAGGTCCAGTGGGAGGGCCCAAGCACTCTGAACGTGTAATAAGATGAAGGAAATCAGAGCTAATAAGCAGCAGGTTTTGATCTTGACTGAAGCAGTAAAGGTGTAGACCTGTATGATGATGACAGGATGTCTTCTGAAAGGCTTTAACTGTGTATGAATCTTTCAAAAGCCCAAGGTCAATAACAGTAAATGCTTTGCATTTCTGGTACAGCTTATTGGGTGTTTGACTGAGGACAAATAAATGACAACGATCTTCCTTGAATGACTTGGGTTTCTTGATGAATTGTTCTGAGTGTCAAATGTTCACTTAGATGCTATAAACTCACTTTGGAGGGATTAGAGAGATTTGTTTTAATAAAAAAAAATCAGTTAAGTTAGCTCCCCTCTTATTAGCAACATTTAAAGAAGCCAGAGACAAAATAATGTACCTCAAACCTTTCGCCAAGCATTCATTATCATTTTTCCGAAGAAAAATAAAGACTTATCAAATGTGCATCATACAGACCAATCTCACTTCTGAATAATGGTGTTAAGATACTCTCCAGAGCCATAGTTCAAAGCATTGAGAAAGTGCTCCTTTCAGTAATATCACAAGACCAAACCAGATTTATTAAAGGTAGACATTTGGCTTCCAATCTTCAATGCCTAATTAATGTAATATATTCACCCATAAGGTCCAACACTCCAGAGATATACCATTTGATATGGTTGAATGGAATTACCTGTTCACCACTTTGCATAAATATGGATTTGGCCTGAACATATGTGCATGGATCAAACTACTATATACCAGTCCAGAATCTTCAGTTTGTGTTAACAACATTATCTCAGACTACTTCAAACTAGAATGCGGTACTAGACAAGGATGCCCCTAGTCACCACTGTTATTTGCTATCACCATTGAGCCATTGGCTGTTTACTTCTGAAATGCATCAGAGACAAAGGGGATTTTCAGAGAAGGACTGCAAAAAAAAATATCAACATATGCAGATGATATAGTACTGTATATGTCAGACCCACAAAACTCTGTGCCTACAGCCCTAACAGCTAAAATTAATTAGAACAAACATGTGTTCTTTCCAGTGAATTCTCCAGCAAGCAACATTAGATTGGACACTTTCCCTTTTATCATTGTAGATCATTTTAAATACCTAGGGGGTCAACATCACAAGTAAATATAAAACTCTTTAGCATCAGAATGTTGCCATTTGCATGGACAAAATTACACTAGACGTGCATCAATGGTCCATCTTACTTTAGTAGGGGGAATTAACATTGTGAAAATGAATATCCTCCCTAAGCTTCTGTTCCTATTTCAAAACATCCCCATATACATTAACAAATCTATTTTAAGAAATTACATTCAATCATAACCTCATTTATTTGGAATTCAAAAAATCCACATATTCAAAAGGCAACCCTACAATGACCTAAATCAGAAGGCGGGCATGGCTCTACCTAATCTTCAATTTTATTACTGGGCGGCAAACATACAAGCTATAAAAACCTTGACGTTGACACAAATAGATGAACACACATTAGCTTGGTCTGCAATAGAAATGAAATCCTGCATTACTTCTATATAGTCCTTGCTTCATACACTAGTAAATACAAGGTAGCATCAATATACCAACAACCCAATTGTTCTTCATTCACTCAGAATATGGAACCAATGTAGGAAACACTTCAAGTTAGAGAATATTTTATCTGTGGGACCTCTACATGATAACCACCTCTTTCCACCCTCTCAAATTCACAGTTTTTAATGTTTAGAAAATGTATGGGATTAAATCATTTAGAGATCTGTATATAAATAATGTCTTTGCATCCTATGAACAATTACACTTCAAATATAATCTTCCATCAACACCATTTTTCCAAATTAGAAACTTTACAAAATGAAATCTGCCCAATTTTCCTCAACTCCCAGTTTTTTCTATTCCAGAAGAGATATTGATCAGTCTTGGGGACTCAGACAGCATTTCTATAATATATAAAAACATTTTTAAAGATCCCAGAGTACAGTGGGAAAAGGATCTTTTACTCAACATTTCAAAAATGGAATGGAAGGCAGCCACGCACAGAATTCATAGTAGCTCCATATGTGCAAAACATTTAATTACTCAACTTACAGTCTTTTATTGAATACATTTATCTCGTTTAAAATTGCCCAAAATGTTAGGGCAATACCTAACCTGCAAATATTGCAGTCGAGCTTCACTGGGCCACATGTTTTGGTTGTGTACCAAATTAATATCATTCTGGACAAAACTTTTTAAATGTCTATCAGACAGCCTCGGTGTCACAATCACCCCTAACCCATTAATAGCTGTGTTTGGTGTACTCCCAGATGGGCTTAAAGTGGAGAAGGACAAACAAACTGCAATTGCTTTTACTTCACTGTTAGCATGTAGACTTGTCTTGCTCAACTGAAAGAATCCTAACCCACCTCTTTCAAGGCAGTGGGTAATTGATGTTATATACTATATGAAACTGGAAAAAATCACATTCTCACTTAGAGAATCTGTTCAAAACTTTTTTAAAACCTGGCAGGACCTAATCAATAACATTTTATAAGCATTTATATTGGAGGAAAAGACTATTTTCTCTCTTTACTACTCTCAATAGTTCTGACTGTTGGCCTTTCTCTCTTTCTCATGGGGGATGGATTTAAATTTAGTTTTGTTAAGTTTGACTTGATTGTATGGAATGTTATATGCTTTTAATAAATTCAATAAAAGAGCCAAAAAAAAAAAACAACTCACGTAGTCCTCTTAGACACATACCATATAAAGTATTCTAGCCAGACAACAAAGTCCAACAGAGATGGGAAGAGCATCTTGATTGGAGTGGTGAAGCACTTGAAGTGAGGTTGCAGATTATAGCTTTGTTTGTAGACATGTGATCTGATTTGAGCTTTTATTTAGCAGTCTCATCCAAGCTCATTAGAGTGCAGACCACAAGGCTGATGAATAGTTTCTACCCCAAAGCGACTACTATACTAAATTCTGTACTGAAATCACACACCTTGTAATTGTGAAATATCAATTTCATCATTATTATTTATTTATTACCTTAACTTGTACAATATTTTTACAAAAAACTTTCATTTTTTGCATTTGCTGAGAATTGTGTAGTGTGTGAGCAGTATATGTGAAAATATTAGATATTACAGGTGTGTGTGTGGTTTTAAGTATATTTTTGAGCATTGTTTCAGGTAGTGTACTGGAATCTCACTGCATGCGTTATGCAATGACAATAAAGGAATCTTATCTTGTCTAAATCCCACTTGAGATTCACCACATCGAGTCTGCCTACTTGCTGAAGTGACTGATGAAAGTTTTCTGTGGTGAATCTCATGTCCAGTGAGTGGGTAAAACTGTTTTGGTGAATCTCTTAACCTTTTTTGAGCCATGGACCCCTTTAAGAATCCGATGAAAGCTATGGACCCCAGAAATATTCACATAAACACAATGCAAGGAATACTGTATAATGTACTTTATTTATCGAGATTTTATTGTCTAATACATATATGACATACACAAAGTATCATTAAACTTTAAAGTAACCAATCTAAAAAAAACACTCCTTTCTTTATGCAAAAAGTAATGGCCATTCATTATAATTATGAAATACAATCCATCCATCATCCAACCCACTATATCCCAACTACAGGGTCACGGGGCTCTGATGGAGCAAATCCAAGCCAATACAGAGTACAAGGCAGGAAACAAACCACGGGTACACACACAAACGGGACAATTTAGGATCGCCAATGCACCTAACCTGCATGTCTTTGGACTGCAGGAGGAAACCGGAGTACCCGGAAGAAACCCATGCAGACACAGGGAAAACATGCAAAAACTCCACGCACGGAGGACCCGGGAAGCGAACCCAGGTCTCCTAACTGCAAGGCAGCAGTGCTACCCACTGCGCCACCATGCCACCCGAAATATAATCCTCTTGTGCAAATTAAAACAATCTACTACTACGTTTTTCTTCTACAATTACTACTAAAACTACTACATCGACTCTAAACCAACAGTGCCAGGCTGTATAGTGAATATAAATGTTAATTTTTATCTGACCCTCACAGACCCCCTGAAACAAATTCATGGACCCCCTAGGGGTCCACGGACCTCAGGTTAAGAACCTCTGCTCTATAGGATTATATCAGGCCATATCAGATGATAATTGGTTGTGCAGTGATTAGCAACCTGTAAAGAACACTAAGGATTAAGATTCAGGAAAAACCTGCAGGCAAACTATTGATCTTTTGTACACCATTTTATGGCTATTTCTAGTAGAATGATAAAATCAGTTCCATTTTAACTTTTATATAGAAAATTATTAATCGCTAGGAAAGAGGAACATGGTGAAATCTTTCGAACAGGGTAGGCTAAGAGCTATTTACTTTGGCTCATTCAGCGTTACTCTCAAATTGAAATGGTCACAATCATTTGTTAAAAATTCTACTATATCTTGGTTTATTCTTCCATTAAAGCTTGTTGAAGGTTTGTGTGGTATACATTTTCTATAAAACTGCAATTTTGATGTTAAAGAAAAAAATACCAAATAAACTTTCCTCTTTATCAAAAAATACTTTTTATTGGAAAATCATTTACAAAATTAACATGTGTTCATCTCCTGGTTCTTTTCCTCTCACAACAATCGATGTGTACTGTCATACTCACACAACAATGACATTTGTATATTTTATGTAAAGAAGACTAAAACTGAAATTTTTCTTTTATGAATATTTTGCATTTTGATTTAATACAGTATATTAAATTGAATGTCTTTAAATAATATAATGCTTCCTAAATTTAGCTTCAATTACAGTATATTAAAGTTGGCGTTATTAATGGGGAAAAAATCAATTTTGTTTAATATCAGTCAATCGGTTTTCTAATCCATTTTGTACTGAACAGGGTCATGAGGGTGCTGGAGCCTATCCCAGATAGCATAGGGCACAAGGCACACACACAAGGGCCACTTCTGTATCTCCAGTCCACCTATCTTGTACATTTTTGGTCTGCAGGAGGAAACCGGAGCACCTGGAGAAAACCCATACAGATACAGGAAGAACATGCAAACTTCATGCAGGGAAGACCCGGGATGCAAACCCAGGTCTCCTTACTGCAATATTTTTTAAGTAAATATTTTATTACTAACTATCATTTTAAGTTCTTACCCACCATTTGTGGCTTTTGAAATGAAGTTAAAATTTTAGCTAAATTCTTAAAGACTGCAACTAATAATTATGCATGCACTCCATATATACAACAAAAGGATATGTTATCATTTTAACATAGCCTTTGTACTACTGATATATTGTTATTGATATATATAATTTTGTGTTGTTATTTCTTGATATTCAGTTAGTGGTGTTGTTATTTTGTTTTGTCTGCTACTTAATTGTTTTTACTTGTTCTGGAAAAAATGCTACTTGTCTGTTAATATTGTAAATTGTTAATCTTGAGTAAAATTTTTTTTTTTTTAAATGCATCTAATCACAGTTCAAGATTGTTTTTGTGATATGCTTAGGAGTCCAGATATAAACAATTCTATAGTAATATTAACAAATGCTAATAAAGTAAATCATATTACATATATGGGAAACAGCATTTAGGAATTGTTTTACTCTGTGCAGTTTGAATGTTTATTATATAACATAACTTAATATCTTATGCAGTATTTTCAGAATTATTTTCTGTCCTTATTCTTTCTTTTCACACATTTGAAACAAGCTGTGACAATGAGTATTAATTTGTTACATTTTCTGTAAATGAAACCAAGCACTACAAATCATGCTATTAATATGAACTGCACTAACTCTCTCTCTTCTTTCTCTCCTGCACTTCTCATACCACAAAAAATAACTGCTATCCAGAAACACATTTCAGTATTATCATGAGTGAGCCTTCTCCATGTGAACATTAATGTGAATTTAAATTAAGCAATGACACATCATAATACTGAAATAGAAAAATATACATCATCTGTACTTGGTTACTTAAGACACATCAATAAAAAAAATTTGAAAATTCTGAAAAAAAGCCCGAAACAATTAATACATTTTTTAAACCTGCTCTTTTAAATCTGGGATTGCAGACTGGTGGCAGGATCGAACACAAGGTAGTAATCAGGCCTAGATATGATTCCAGGGCACACTAACTCATATTGAGCAGATGTAGACTCATTACATACCATAAAACATGTCTTTGAGATTTGCAAGGAAAACCAAAATACCCAGGAAAAACTACACAGACAAAAGGAAAAATGTCTGTTTGGTACAGATAGTGATAAGGCTAGTATGCAGAGTGCTTCTTGCCCAGACACATTAAATGCTCGATATGTGAAAAGTTATCTTGCAAAACTCTGGCACTAATAATAATAATAATAATAATAATAATCTCCACTCCTCAGTTGGAGGAAACCATATATCCTTTTTAAAGCATTTATAAACGCTATTTCATTTTACTAATTCCTAGCTAATTCATGTATGTCCAGGCATAAAGACCACCATCATTTGTTTAATACACATAGGATTTCAGATAGTGCTTGAAGTGGAAATGAACACATGGCAGTACTGTCTGTTTTGTGTGCTTCTTGGTTATCCTGTAATGCTGTTCAAACTTAACACACATTGTTAATTAAGCTTTCCCGTTGGAGTTTGACCACACTATTACATCAAACTGGGATTTGGGGTATGTTTGGGGGTCTTAGAGTTTTGTACACACTGTTCTAAATATTTCATGAGAATGATTATTTCAGCAGAACAATGTTTTATTAGATGGGCAGTCTATTAAAACATTTTGATATTTTTCAGCTCTTTACTGGGACACATAGCCTGAAATAGGCCACTCTAGTATATCACAGTGATAGTGAAATAGTGAATTATTTTAAGGTGTAAATAATGAATCTGTGAACTTGGTTTAGTGTAAGGTAAACAGCACTGGCTAAATGTTTCTTCTCAGTGCACAATGGTTTACATGCTATAAGGTACTTTATTCCATAGATAACACTTTGCTTTCCTTGCCTGTATTTTATACTTTTATGGTTAGTAAGATCACTTAACTGTTACTAATTAAAGCATTGGGAGGAGAAAGATGCATGCAGCGGTGTCTGCATGTACCAAGCTGGACTTGCTGTAAAGAGTCCCACACACGCTCAAGCAGCCAGCGATTGTGACTTCCTGCCCAGCATATGCAGTCTGCTGGTTGTGTTGGGGATCAGTTTGCCATCAGTAGAATCTGTCGAAAGTGAAAAAGAGGAAAATATACAAAGTACCATGTTGGTGAAACTGCTCTTAAAGTAAAACTAAAACAGTGAACTAATTCGTAGTAGAAGACACACAAATGGCTTATTTTAAATTTTTAAAACTGTGCACAGCACGATCTGTTTGAAATATATTAACAAAAATTGACAAATTTCCATGAAGAATAAGTACGGCAGACAGATAGACAGACAGACAGGCTATCACAATAGGTGCTTTATGCATTATGTGTGAATGCACCTAAAAATAGTACAAATCCATTTACACTTTCATCACTAGATTCAGAGACAGTTTTTATGCACAGGGCACAAGGTTAATCAGCAGTTGCTCATACTGATAACAATATGATTGTTTCCTGTATAAAGTAGAGAAGAATATATACTACAGTATATATATATATATATATATATATATATATATATATATATATATATATATATATATTGTAAAGACGAGAGACATTAGCAAGGGTTGGGGTTTTTCCGGCCCCTTATATTGTACAGACACAAAAAAAAAACAGGTCAAAATCATAAACTAAACAGTTCATAATCGCGACCCGACTCCTGGCGTCGCGCCATTTTATTGGGGAGGAGCGGAGTGGAGGAATGTCGGGAAGGACCGCAAGGGAGGATGGGAAGGATGGCGTCAGGGCAAGATGGCGGAGGAAGGGCGGAAGTATCGCTGCGGTCATCCATGCCTATGGTGCAGGGCGGTCTTTTTTCCTATGAGGAAGCAGAGGGAGAAAGTTAATACCCCACCATTCCCTGGCGGAGTGGTTTCCCAGGTGCTGTCGAATCAATCCGGCCTCCTACTCGCGCGTGCGTGACCGATCCCCCTTAGCCCAGGACCGTCAGGTGGGCGGACCTAACCGAGAGGTGAATGAATCGAGAGGGGCATCGGCATTGGCCTGAAGGGTGCCCGCCGATAAGTGACAGTGAACTTATACGGCTGTAAGTCCAGGAACCACCTGGTGACCCGGATTCGACTCTTTGTGCAGGGACATCCACTGAAGTGCAGCGTGATCAGTCACCAGAGCGAACTTCGCGACCCAGCAGGTAGTACGGAGGTGGGTCACTGCCCACTTAATGGCCAAGGCCTCCCTCTCCACTGCAGCGTGCGGGTCTCCGGTCCATCAGTTTCCGGCTAAGGTACATCACAGGGTGCTCGACACCATCGGCGCTTTGGCTCAGCACGGCACCCAGGCCTGTGTCCGGCGTCGGTCTGGAAAATAAGCGGGAGCCCAAAATCGGGCGTCCGTAACACAGGTGCCGGCGTTAGGGCCTTCTTTAGGTCACTGAGCGCGTGTTCTGCTTTGTCGGTCCACACCACGTATAGGGGCGCCCTTTTTGTCAGGTCAGTCAAGGGTGCTGCTCTTTCGGAGAAGCGGGGAACAAACCGGCGGTAGTAACCCGCAAGCCCCAAGAAAGCCTGCACCTGTTTCTTGGTACTCGGACGGGGCCATTCTAAGATGTCTTTCACTTTGGAGCTCTGTGGCCGCACCTGTCCTTGTCCCACGAGGTAGCCTAAATATTTGGCCTCCTTTAATCCAAAAACACTTCCGGGGTTTATGCGGAGGCGGCTTTAGCCAGTGTTAGGAGGACAGCTGCGACCTGCAGTAGATGCTCCTCCCAGGTGCGGAATAGATGACAACGTCATCCAGGTAAGCGGCGCTATAGGACTGGTGAGGCGTCAGCACTCTATCTACCAGGCGTTGGAAGGTCGCGGGCCCGTGCAGCCCAAATGGGAGGACCTTGTACTGCCAGTGCCCGCTAGGGGTGCTAAAGGCCGTTTTCTCCTTTGCGGATGCCGTTAAAGGAATTTGCCAATACCCTTTTGTCATGTCAAGGGTAGTCAGATATCGAGCCGTACCCAGCCGCTCAAGGAGGTCGTCAATGCGGGGCATGGGGTAGGCATCGAACTTGGAGATCTGATTCAGGCGTCTAAAGTCATTACAGAACCTCCAGGAGCCGTCTGGCTTGGAGGCGAGGACAATAGGGCTGGACCAGGGACTATGGCTCTCTTCAATTATGTCCATGTCCAACATACGTTTCACCTCCAGTTCGACCTCTGCGCGTTTTGCCTCCGGGAGTCGGTAGGGCCTCTCCCGGACGATTACCCCGGGCTCCGTGACTATATCGTGGCTCAATCAGCGCGGTCCGGCGGGTGACTCGCTCACTACCTCGGGGATGGCTCGGAGTGTTTGGGCTAACTCCTGCCGCTGCTTGGGGTCAGCTCTTCGCCGAGGTTAAGGGCAGTTGTGCTTGTGAAAGGGAGAGTGACCTACGGGAGCTGGGAGCTCCTCTCTATCTCTCAGGGCTTTAACAGGTTGACATGATAGATCCTCTCACTTTCGGTCGGCGGTTGGGCTGTTTTACCAAATAGTCGGCGAGTCCTTTCTCTCCTTAACCTCGTAAGGCCCTTGCCAGTGGCGAGCAGCTTCGAGTGGGAGGTCGGGGCGAGCACCATAACTTCGGTCCCAGGCGGAACTCCCTGAGGGCGGAGTTGCGGTTGTAACACCGGGCCTGCGCTGCTTGCGCGAGTCACGTGCTCTTTTAGGAGGGCCTGATCTTTGTGAGTGGTCGCGCAGTTGCGCTCGTACTCAAAATATTAGAGGAGGGAAGAGCCTCGGCCTCCCAGCCTTCTTTTAGGATGTCGAGGATTCCCCGGGGTTGTCGCCCGTATAGTAATTCAAAGGGGAGAAGCCCGTAAGGCCTGGGGTACCTCCCGGTAGGCAAAAGCACGGCGGGAGGAGCTGGTCCCAGTTCCTGCCGTCAGCTGACTACCTTGCGGAGCATCTGCTTAAGCGTCTGATTAAATCGCTCACCAACCCGTCAGTTTGCGGGTGATAGACTGGCGCTTTCAGGTGCTTTATCTGCAGTAATTTGGCCACCTCCTTGAGCGTATCCGAAGTGAAGGCGTACCCTGGTCGTGAGGACCTCCTTGGTATGCCCAGCGTGAAACAAGTTAACCAGTTCCCGCGATGCTTTTAGTATTAGCGGGCCGCGGGGGACCCGCCTCTGGGTACCGGGTGGCATAGTCCACCATGACTAGGATATACTTGTGGCCACGGGTTGAGGGCTCCAGGGTCCCACCAAATCGACCCCTATCCTTTCAAAGGGGATGTCCACGAGGGGAATAGGGACTAGAGGAGCACGGTCCCTCCTAGGAATCTGGCGGGTCTGGCACTCCGGACAGGATTGACAGAACCGCCGGACCTCCTCATTGATCCCAGGCCAGTAAAAGCGGGCTTAATCCTCTCCAGTGTTTTTCGGCCCGAGGTGGGCCTAGGAGGTGAGCATGTGCCAACTTCGCATATCTCCCGCCCGGAAGGTGCAGCGGAATTAGCAACAACTTCCGCACCTCGCCCTCATGGGTAGCCACTTTCGGTACAACAGATCATTTCAAGGACAAAGAAGGGTTCCAGCGGTGTGGATCCGTCCGCTGTCGAGCTGTTAGGCAGAACAATCGCGTTCGGGCAAAGCGCGGGAGTCATCATTCCACTGCTCCCTCTTAAAGGAGGCGGCGTGGACGAAATTGATGGTCCAGGCGCGAGGGTCTTGGGGCCTGGGCCGGGGAGAGTTCCTGGCTAGTCCCTTCTCCGGCGGAATCTTCGGGTCAAGGTCCGTAGCCACGAAAGGTCCCCGAGACACCAGCGCCCATAGGGCCTGCCCTTGTGCACGGCGTGGAGGCCGCGGGAGGTTGCCTTTTCCCCTCATGACAAGATCCAACGAGGCCCGGGGCGTGAATGGCTTACCGCTGATTCTTTTAGACCAGTCTTGTCCCAGGATCACTGGGAAGGGGGGGTCAGGTAACACAGCGACCGTCATTTGGATTGGTTCCCCTTCCAGGTAAGATAGCAGTGGCGGAGCGATATGACCTAGTCCCCCATGTACACAGGTAACCAACAAATGTTGCTTTAACCACTGTTGCGGTAAGGCAAACGGCGAGCAACAATGGTAATGTTGCTGCCGGAATCAAATAAAGCCACCACGGCGTGCCCATTTAGCAACACCACTCCCGTATTCGGACTCGCCAAGGGATGCGGCGGGGGACAATACCTCTCCGTTGATGTCCAGCTGCAGTCCATAGGCTCGGGGGCGATGTGATGGGGGCAGTTTGGCAGCAGGTGGCCGGTCTCGCCACACTTGAAACAGCGCGGCGGACCCGGCCTCTCTTTGGCTCTGGCTGGCGCTTCTGCAGCGCGTCGAGGGCTTCGGGGTGGCCGCCCGTCCCTGCGGTTCCAGCGAGCAGGCTTTTCTGACCCCCAAGTGGAGGACCGCCAACTGGCGCTCCAGGGCGTCGAGGAGGCCCGACATGTTTGATAAGCGTGCCCCCGGACCTGCTGGGCGAGGGAACTGGGCATTGCGTTGACCAGGCCTTCACAGGCCACCCGCTCGACGACTTTCCGCCCGTCGGGGCTCTCTGGCCGTAGCCAGCGGCCCATCTTGCCCCAGAACTTCGAGCGCCTGGGCGCGAAGGGCTTTTCGGGTCAAAGACCCAGTTCCGCCATTGACCGCCTGCTGGCCGGGCTAATGCCGTAGCGGGCCAATATTTGGGCTTGAGGAGGTCGTAATTAGCGGCCTCCTCCTCAGGGAGGTCATAATAGGCCAGCGCTGGTCCCTTTATGGCGCCAAGATGGGCGCCCACTCGGACCGCTGCCACTCGTTCGGGTGGCCGCCCTCTCAAACATGCCCAGGTAGGCATCGGCGTCCTCGAAGGCCCCATCGGCACCATAGGAGGCGGCTGCCTGGGCGGGTCTGGTCTCGCCCGTTGGGCTTCCACTAACCTGGCCTTCGTGGCCTCCAGCTCCCGGTTGGTAGCGGCTTGCGCTTGCTGCAGGGCCTGGAGTTGGGCGTTCATTCCCTGCAGCACGGTGTTCAGTTCCTGTCCCTCCGTCATTCCGGGATCTCTGATCCTGCCGACTCGCCACTTGTAAAGGACGAGAGAGACAGTAGCAAGGGTTGGGGTTTTCCGGCCCGTATATTGTACAGAAAAAAAACAGGTCAAAATCATAAACAAAAGTTCATAATCGCGCCCCGACTCCTGGCGTCGCGGCCATTTTATTGGGGAGGAGCGGAAGTGGAGGAATGTCGGGAAGGACGCAAGGGAGGATGGGAAGGATGGCGTCAGGGCAAGATGGCGGAGGAAGAGGCGGAAGTATCGCACTGCGGTCATCCATGCCTATGGTGCAGGGCGGTCTTTTTCCTATGAGGAAGCAGAGGGAGAAAGTTAATACCCCACCATTCCCTGGCGAGTGGTTTCCCAGGTGCTGTCGAATCAATCCATGACCTCCTACTCAAGTGCGTGACAATATATATATATATATGCATACATACATATACCTCCTTGAGTAGTCTGAGATAGGAGCAAAAGGAGAAAACCATAAGGCAGGGCTATTCAATTACAAATTCAGTTGGGCCAGATTGTCAAACCAAGAAGGTTAGCTGGGCCAGTCATTTTAGCGCAAAGCAGCTCGTAATGACAAATTTTAAAACAAACACAAACAAATTTATTGAAAAACATAAGGTTTATTCATTGTTTCTCTTTTAACTTTGGTCAGTTTGCAGAGCAAAAGGTGCATACAAAAGAGCTGAATTAACAGAATCTGAGGTAGCCCTATTTTTTCCACTTACAAAAGAAAAAAACTGACCTAGGCTACATATCTGACCTATCTGATCACAAAGTGCATAAAACAAAATAGTGCACAGTAGTAGGCTAGTAGTCTGTTGACTCATCTACTGCTATAGACATAGTATCAGCTTTCATCAGGTCTCTAACAGCGTTTCATACACATCTGCAGCAAAATTTCAACCCTACGAATGTTTGAAGTATCTGACAGGGAATGCGTTTTTATAGCAGATACCACGCTCATTTAATTTTATCGTCATTTATCACCTCATCCACGACAGCCAGCATACAGTCCTTCACGGTTTCAGAGTCTGTGAATGGCCTTTTCTTTTTTGCCAGTATCCAGGAAACACGAAGGGATGCTGCAGTAGCTCTCTCTTGGGCTGTGAATGACCGCACCATGGTAGTACTGCTCGGTTATAAGATGCAATCAAACTCTGCACTTTTGCAGCCCTCTCTTGTGATCCCTCTGGAAAATTGTTGCGAAAAGTGTGGTGTTTCTCAACATGATGCCTCCGCACATTGTAATCTTTAAATGCTCCAACACACTCATTACAAATTAAACACATCGGTTTGGCGCTTGGATGTGGCGGTAAAATAAACAAGTATTTGTCAGTCCAGGCAGGGTTAAATTTACGGTTTTCTTTGGCAATTTTACTTTCAGTGTTGAGAAAGACATCCATCCATTTTCTAACCCGCTGAATCCGAATACAGGGTCACGGGGGTCTGCTGGAGCCAATATTGATAGTAATCTAAGCTACTACCGGCACGCTCTGCATTGTTTGCGTGTTGCAGGCTACGTAATTTACGTAGGAATGCGCGTTTTTGGCGGGACCATAGACATAATAAATACTTTATATTTATATTAATATACTATATATTTATATTAATATAATATATATATTTATATTAAATAACAATTTATGAATAATATATATTAATTTACTATCTATGGGGGAACCACGGGCTGGGCCACTTTCGGAGGTTGATTCTGGGCCGCATGTGGCCCGGGAAGCCAATTGAATAGCCCTGCCATAAGGGAATAATGACAATGGCCAGATGCACCAAGGCATCTTTTGCATTACTTTAGAAAATGACCAAAGGTATAGCAAAGAAGGTCCCAGCTAAGGCAGTCTCAGGAAGTGGATCAGGAGAAACCATGACCCATTTGAACACCAGGAAGCTAGTTGGAACTTCTGGTCATGTGGTCTTTGGACCGGGTAAGAGAGACTAAGGCAGACAGCAGGTAATTTGCTTGTGTACAGAAAACCTGAAGGAACTCCATCTTTCCTGAATTTAGACATAACACAATGAAAAACAGGGCATCTACTGCATATCAAAGAATGAAAAACACAACTTTGGTAACTGTGTGAACTGTACCACTGGAAAGAGCCTAACTCTGACAAATGGACTGGTACTTGTCTATTGCATTTGTATATACTGTTGTTTAATAAATCCATTCCCTTGTCCAGGAACGCATAAACTTTTCCCAGAGTTGTTGTACCAGCTTCTTGATGGCCCCATCCCAGTCACTATGTATGTACTGTATACATGATCGTGCAAAACTCTGCCAATAATAATAATAATAATAATAATAATAATAATAATAATAAAGTGTACATGTACCATATAATACTGTCACTAGTCTGTTTGAGACATGCATAAAAGAATTATACTGTATTATGCTATGTGATAAATGGCCAGAAGCTCAATCCAGCCGGGACATCCCTGAATGGAAAGAATGGAGGAAGGCAGAATTTTCAGCATACTGCCTAACCCAGAAAGCTAGGTGGCAGCTCCCCTGGATGGTAGCTGTACCCCGGATTCCCTCGGGGCATCCTGGGACATGGAGTCTGTTTCCTCAGCCCTGTTGGGTGCCGTGGGTGCCGCCAAGGGGAGCTCATAAAGGACCTGTGGACTCCTACTTTTCCTACAACCCGGAAGTACTTCGGAGTCAGGAGATTGGAAGCCCACAGTACTTCCGGGCTGTTTAAAAACTGATGATGTGTCATTTGACCCAGAAGAAGAGAAGGAAAACTTCCAGGTCAAGGAATATATAAAGGACTACTCAAGACTCGGCAGAAACGCCGGAGTTGGGAGGGAGTGTGATGGAGCTGCTGGGAGGAGAGGAGGATTGGATTGTTATTATTATTGATATTTGTGAATTGTGGCGATTGTGGTGCTTTGTACACTTTATTCTTAAATCTGCTTTGTGCTTTTAAACGTGTGTCCTGAACGTCTGTCTGTTGGGTTTCACGGGGCAACAGCGCCCTCTAGCATCCACAGCTACCTTGGACTTGAACTAACATAAAATGACATATATAATAGTTCTAGGCCTATGTCTGTGGCCATAACGGTAAATGACTTCTTGGTCCTTGCTCACTTATTAAAATTATTCTATATCTCTATAAACTTATTACATTAATAGGTCTGATGAAGATACTTTTAATACAGATGGTCACCACACATTACAGCTCCACAATTGGTATCAAACACCTATGTATATCTTATCCACAGATTTCATAATGATTTTCAGTATCATTTTAGAATATCATTTTGGGCTACTGTTGGCCAGAGAGGGAGAAGAAGAGCGGGGAGATGCGTCCAGAGGAAGGAGGAGAGGATGTGATGATGAATGTTGTTAGTGCATATGCCCCGCAAGTTGGGTGTACAATGGATGAAAAAGAAGATTTCTGGAGTGAGCTGGATTAAGTGACAGAGAGTGGTGATTGGAGCAGATTTCAATGGACATGGTGACGAGAAGAGGAGATGAGGAGATGATGGGTAGGTATGGTGTCAAGGAGAGGAATGAAGAAGGTTAGATGGTAGTAGATTTTGTGAAATGGATGGACATGGTTGTGGTGAATATGCATTTTAAAAAGAGGGAGGAACATAGGGTGATGTACAAGAGTGAAAAAAGATGCACATAGGTAGATTGTGCAGGGGGTCAATCTGAAGGAGAATGAAGACTGCAAAGTGGTGGCAGGGGAAAATGTACTTAGGCAGCATAGGATAATGGACTGTGGGATGATGTTGGAGATCAAGAAGAGTAGAAGAGTGAGGGCAGAGCCAAGGGTCAAATGGTGGAAGTTGAAAAAGGAAGACTACAAGATTGAGTTCAGGGAGGAAGAAAGACAGGCACTGGGTGGCAGTGAAGAGATAGCTGGGCAACTACAGCAGACGTAGTAAGGGTGACAGCAAAAAGGGTACTTGCCGTGACACCTGGACATAGGAATGAGGAAAAGGAAACCTGGTGGTGAAATGGGGAAGTACAGGAGAGTATACAGAGGAAGAGGTTGGCAAAGAAGAAGTGGGATACTCAGAGAGAAGCAGAAAGTAGACAGAAATACGAGGAGATAAGGCGTAAAATGAACAGATTGGTGGTGAAAGCTAAAGTAAAGGCCTTTGATGAGCTGTATCAGAAATTAGACACTAAGGAAGGAGAAAAGAACGTGTACCGATTGGCTAGACAGAGGAATCGAACTGAGAAAGATGTGTAGCAGGTTTTGTTGTGTCACACATGTCTACATGGAAGGCAGCTAAAGGGCTCAAGGAAGGTAATTCCACACCAGACCAGGGGTGGCAAGGCGCACTGATCCTTTCTCTTTTTCACTGCAGGCCCATTACTGGAAATTCTGCCTGGCCTCCATGACATCACTTTCCAGTCAGAGACTCATGACATCACTTCCGGTTCAGAAGACGCTCCTTCCAGTCACAAGCCTGATGGTGTCACTTCCAGGTTCCAGATATAATTACCTCACTTCCTCTGCCGCACTTTAAAAACCCACCATCTTATCCTCACCAGTTAGTTCTGTTTTGGACTCGAACCTGTACACATCTGTACTAATAATTCATCCTTTTACAGTCAGGAAAAATTATACAGGTGGCTGCCCTAACTCTTTTATGTGACTCTTTTCTCATCTTTGACAGGTGATAAAGGATAAAGATGGAAATGTACTCACAAGCAAGGCTGATGAATGAAGAGAATGAGAGAGAGAAAGAAGGTTGGATGATGTGGCAATAGTTAGTATGGAAGTGCAACAGATTAGCAACGAGGAAGTAAGGACAGCTATGTAGAGGATGAAGAATTGAAAGGCAGTTGGTTACCTGTGGAAGCATGGAGGTGTTAAGGAGAGATGGCAGTGGAGGTTTTTAACCAGATTGTTTAATGGAACCTTTAAAAGTGAGAGGATGCCTGAAGACTGAAGAAGAAGTGTACTGGTACTGATTGTTAAGAATAAGGAAGATGTGCAGAGCTGTAGTAACAATAAGGGGATAAAATTGCTGAGCCACAGCATGATGTTCTTGGAAAGAGTAGTGGAAGCTAGGTTAAGAGGCGAGGTAATGATTAGTGAGTAACAGTATGGTTTCATGCCAGGAAAGAGCACTACAGATGCAACATTTGCTCTGAGGGTGTTGATGGAAAAGTATACAGAAGGCCATAAGGAGTCGCATTGTATCTTTGTGGACCCAGAGAAAGCATATGAAAGGGTGCCTTGAGAGGAGTTGTGGTATTGTATGAGTGGCAGAGAAGTATGTAAGAGTTGTACAGGATATGTACGAGGGAAGTGAGACAGTGCTAAGGTCTGTGATAGAAGTGACGGATGAAGTGTGGGATTACATCAGCGATCAGCTCTGAGCCCTTTCTTATTTGCAATGGTGATGGACAGGCTGACAGATGAGGTTAGACAGGAGACCCCGTGGACTATGATGTTTGCTGATGTCATTATGATCTGTAGCGATAGTAGGGAACAGGTTGAGGAGACCCTGGAGAGGTGGAGATATATGCTCTAGAGAGGAGAGGAATGAAGGTCAGTAGAAACAAGACAGAATACATGTGTGTGAATGAGAGGGAGGTCAGTTGAATGGTAAAGATGCAAAGAGTAGAGCTGGTGAAGGTGGATATGTTTAAATACTTGGGATCAACAGTACAGAGTAATGGGGATTGTGGAAGAGAGGTGAAAAAGAGAGTGCAGGCAGGGTGGAATGGTTGGAGATGAGTGTCAGGAGTGATTTGTGACAGACGTGTATCAGCAAGAGTGAAAGGGAAGGTCTACAGGATGGTAGTGAGGCCAGCTATGTTATATGGGTTGGAGACGGTGGCGCTGACCAGAAAGCTGTAGACAGAACTGGAGGTAGCAGAGTTAAAGATGCTAAGATTTGCACTGGATGTGACGAGGATGGATAGGATTAGAAATTAGTACATTAGATGGTCAGCTCAGGCTGGATGGCTTGGAGATAATGTTAGAGGGGTGAGATTACATTGGTTTGGACATGTGCAGAGGAGAGATGCTGGGTATATTGGGAAAAGGATACTAAGGATAGAGCTGCCAGGCAAGAGGAAAAGAGGAATTCCTAAGAGAAAGTTTATGGATATGGTGAGAGAGGACATGCAGGAAATGGGTGTAACAGAGCAAGATGCAGAGGACAGGAAGAGATGGAAAAAGGTGATCCACTGTGGCAACCCCTAATGGGAGCAGCCAAAAGAATAAGAAGCATTTATTATGTGGCAGCATGATCCATTGGCATTTCATGTCGTGCACAACTCTCTGTCATAGATCGATATGTCGATACTGCAGGTCAAGTTCAGGAGCAATTTGTTGGATTTGTATGATGTTTCAGGGGGGCAAGATGTCCAGTCTGTCTTTGATGTTTTAAATGAAAACATACATGGCCACAATTATAAAGAAAAACTTGTGGCAGAAACTTATGATGGGCCTGCTCTTATGATTTCCACTCTGAATGGACTTCAGGGAAAACTTAAAGCAATAGCCCCCAAAGCAATATTTGTACACTGCTGTGCACAAAGACTGAGCCTACAATGACATTCTTGTAAACTGGACACTAAAACTTTTTATGGAACTCCAGATGAGGTGTCACCAGTATGTTACAACGCTTCAGCATAACCTCCATGGTCTTGTGCTCTACATATACACTGTGCTAATTAACCCAATATTCTGTTAGGCTTTTTAATGGCTTCTAAACACACTCTGGCAATTGATAGTGTCCACTAGGACTCCTATATCCTTCCCATAAGATGTACTTTCAATTTTCAGACCTCCAATTCTGTTTTCAAACCTAATATTTTTACTTCCTACATGTAAAATGTTACATGAACTTACATTAAATTTAATCTGACACAAATCTGCTAAAACCTGTATGCCGCCCACATCCCTCAGTAATGATTAAATGGATTTTAGAATATCTGCCAATCCATCTAGGTTGGTATCATTTGTAAACTGAACCAGCTTGTTAGTAAGTTTCCTATCCAAATCATTCATTCACGATTACTAATATCATATGTTCCACTTTAATCGCATTGGTAAAATATGACCTCCCTCTTCTGAACCCATGCTGACTGTTCAATCAATCTTACGTTCTTGCCACGTGTTGCTCAATCTTTTGTTTAGTAATTCCTTCCATTAATTTACATGTGATGCATATTAAACTTACTGGTCTATAGTTGCTCAGATCTGCCTTTTCATATAATGTGATAATGTTTGCCATTTTCCAGTCATTGGGAATTTCACCAGTGCTCAGTGCTTTCCTAAAGATATGTGTCAAGGCCTTTATATATGTACTCGCTAATCTCCTTAAGAACTCGAGGATAGAAATTATCTGGTTCTGATGTGTTATTTGATTCCAGCCTATTTATTCCAAGCAATACTATTCAAATTTTCAAATCCCTCAGCACCTTCTTAGTAGTTCCTTTTAACGTTGGGAAGTTATCAACTTCATCCAATGTGAAGACCTCAAAAAATTTGAGTTTATAGCATCTGCTGTTTCACTGTCTATATTTTTAATTTCCCTTTACTATCCCTGATGCATTTCACCTCCTCCTTGAATTTTCATTTACTATTACAATACTGAAGAATCTCTTTTGGTCATCTTTCACATTATCTGTTGGTTTGCTCTCTAACTGCTTTTTACCTTTCCTAATGAACTTCATAATGGGTGTCCTCATGTTTTTTTATGCGCCCTATGCTTCAATTTGGAGTTTTCAGTCTTATATGCCATATAATTTTTTTTTTTCCTTTGCAACTTCTTTTTCTACTCTTTATCAAACCACTGTGCAGTTTTTTTTTTATTTCTTTCTAATTCCATATTTATGCCTCTACCTGTAATGAATTATGTGTAAAATGATTTTAAACATGTTCTGCTGCTCCTTGGCTGTCTCCACACTTAAAAGCTTATCCCAGTTTATTCACCTTAGACTTTGCAACATCTGCTCAAAATCTACCCTACCAAATTTAACATGAACTGTTTTACTCTTTGCATCTGTGCTCTCCCAAAACACTGAGAATTGTATTATGAAATGGTCACTTCACCCTAGTGGTTCAATCCCTTCATTATCCTTAATTCTATCTTGATTATTACAAAATACTAAATGAACACATGCAGCTTCCCCCGCCAAACGTTGGTGTCTTTAAGAAACTGTGTAACAAAAAAGTCACTGATTATTGTGATCTGCTATTGTCAATGTTAGCCCAGTTAATATGCTGGTAGATAAAGTACCCCAGGAATATAATATCCCCCTATTAACTTGCTTTTTTAATATCACCAAAACATTGTGCATTGAAATTGCTCTCTGCATTGGGCAGTATATAACACACTCCTAAAATAAGGCCCCTTTCCTTAATACTTCCTAGATGAAGCCAGATGTCCCCACTAAGACAGTGCTTATCTTCAATTGGAAGAGGACTTATATTTAAATTCTGTCTGACATAAAGATCAACCCCACCTCCATTTTTGTTCTGTCTCTCCTTCCTAAAAATAGTTTCCCTCTGTGTTACACCCATCCCCATCAACACATTATTGCTATAATATCATAATAATACTCAGCTACCTGCAAATCCAAATTACCTGTTTTATTTTTCATACTTCCAGCATTAAGGCAAGTTATTTTAATGTGTAATTGTACTTTTGTATGTATAATTTAGGTTAGAATTTATGGTAATGCACATTTTTATTTTTACACTATTGTCTGTTCCATTATGTACAGTTTTAATCCTGGCCTCTCCTAGATTCCCTATTCCTAACCCAATCCCTAGTTTAAACAATCCCTGACTAACCTACTCACACATCTTCCCAATACATTGGTGCCCCTCTAGTTCAGACTAATGTCTACTAGTGATGATGCTAAGGAGTCTGATGCAGCCCTTCAGCATTCATTGTCATTTGCCCCTTTTTCTGTTCCACTCATCGTCAATATTAGGATACAATTATAAGGGCAACCATCACAGAAAACAGGAAATAATAGTAAGATGACAAACCATTAAATAAAAAAATATTTCTTATAAATGTGAATCTCACACTGTGACTCTTTTTGAAAGTAGAATAAGAGATGAAGAAGAAAAAAAAAAAGACCAGCTAAATAAACAATTGCAAGTAAAATAATTAATGGATTGTGAAACTGTATGAAATAAAACTACGAATGATCCGGCTCGAAAGACCACACTTCGTTAAACAGTGCGTGCGTCAAACTGGTGTGTATGTTTCACCAAATCCTAATACCCAATAAGAAGTTTGAAGCAGACTAGAATTAAGGTAGAATGACTCAGTTAATTGCTGAACGTTGCAAAGGAAGGATTCGTTGCAATGGCTTTGTAAAGCTAAATATTTATTTCTAGAAGAATGTGTATATGATTTCTGAAACAGAACAAATATCTTCTTCTTTCGGCTTCTCCCGTTAAGGGTTGCCACAGCGGATCATCTGTCCGCATATGGATTTGGCAAAATTTTACACCGGATGCCCTTCCTGACATAACCCTCCCCATTTATTGGGGCTGGAGACCGGCACGAAGAAACACACTGGTTTGTGCATCCCCTGTGGCTAAGTTTGAAACTGAACAAATATAATAGCATTAATTAACTGTCACAAAACAAAAAAACCGACAGAATGTTTAAAACAGGTAATACCCAAAAAGGTCAATAGATGGCGGCAAAAATTAAAAGAGCGCTATGACGTGCCATTGTAGTCAAAGGCACTGCATAACACAGCGGTTCTCAAACTGTGGGGGCGCTGAAGAGGGGCGTCGAATAAATAAACAAGGCATCAAAATGTATTTTTTACATTTTTATTTCTATTTTAAATTTGCAAGCATATAATCACAATGAATGCATTATAACTCTAATTAAAATAAAACACTTCTAAGGCATAGATCTAATGACTAATAGGTTCCCGCTATAAAGTACACAGCCTGTCCAGGTTTGGATTGATATTCGAGATAGACACTCTGAGCTCCTTTTCTATTTGAAGTTTGTTTCTATGACGAGCGGCGCCGCTTTTGCTGCTTTTATAGTCGCGTATTTTCAATCCATAAAGTTCGAGACGTATCGGTATCAGTCGCGAACATTAGGGTAACAGTAGATCAAAGGTGAGGGTAGGGCATAACAGCCCGAAGGCCAAATCCAAAATTGCATTGGTACACTTACTCTATCCATATATTTTTTTTATTTTGTAGAAAACACCCATACTACTAATTTAAGGTTATTGATAATGCGGCGCGACTGCACCACATTGGCAGCGTAGCCAATATTGCCAAATTGAGTTAAATAATTTACTGCGTATTGGGTTATTTTCATGATACAACTAACAGCGGTGTAATATTTGTCGGACTAAAATACATTCATCTCGCGCAGATTGACTTCATCGGTGTGTTCGTTTACGAGATTAAAATTAAAACATTTAATCGTTCCTTTACATAAAAATATAATTAAATAAAAATAAATAATGTATTCTTTGTTTTTGGGATTAGAATTACTACCAAAAAACACACAAGGCATTTAACAGCTAAATAAATTACAAATATTTCATCGAAGTTAGCCGAACACGCGCAGAATTATTCCAGGTACAAAAGTGTGGGGGGTAGAGGTCATAACAGATACCAAATGCATTAGTCCTGTACAGTCTTGAACAAATCACAACTTAAACAGTAATTACCTAGTCTTTTTTCTGCTAGCTCTTATATATTAATAAACAAGATTTCTGAATGTACTTTATACAGTTTAAAATGTTAAACTGAACACACTTTGAAATAATGGGTTGTCTGAACACGTTAGTTAAAAAATGTTAATAGCTTTATCATTACCTGCAGAAAAAAATGTTATATTTCTAATAAAATTAACAACAAAGCGTAAAACTTACATGAAACAGACGCATAAAAAGTCAACAAACAATCGAACAAATGCGGCAACGTGAACACTCCTGGAAATACAGCTTTTCTGCGTATCAAATACAGAAATAACACGTGCGCTTTCGCACGCATAACCTGTGTGCGCGATGAGGCAACAGACTGCGTGCTCAGACTTTTGTATAGGAAGGTGTCAGAGGGGACATTTTTTGTACTCTGGGTGGTTTCGTTTCTCTCTAAGGCAAAGGAACATTTAAAACACAGTACAGTAGATGAATAGGCAATAGGCACTCATTTATGGGACTGGGGTGAGAAGTTAAAAGGAAAAGTTCCAGGGTAATCCTGTAACTGATTATTGTGCTGGCTGTCTACAAGATATAAATATTTGCTATCCTGCAAGAATCATCGCTTTCAAGTTTTAACTGCTTAAATATACAAACAATACAATACTGTGATAAAAGAACTGGGGGTATTTTCATCCGAGATCAGATGCCTCATCTTGAATGAGTTAATGCTGGTGAAGCTCATCCGGGATAAGTCAGTTTTTTAAACGCAGCTGTGTAGTAGATTAGTCTAGCTGGATCTAATCATCCGAGATGAATGCGCGCGCCCGCTCTAAAAGAAAAGCCCATATATATTGAGTCTAGAAAACATGATCAGCAAGACTTTGATAGGGTGCAATAAAATGACGAAAGAACGGGCGCATTTTTTTCACGCAAGTGAAGCAGGACCTTTTATTCGAAAAAGTGGCCGACAAATTAAACGCTAAGTAGTGTGCATTGTACTTATTGAATGCAGCGTATCATTTCCTATGCGTCAGATTAATTACTATTTAATATGTCATAATTCCAGATCAAACGTGAGCACAAGGAGAACACGTTAAAGTACAAGAATATACTTCAAACTGGTAAATATTGGTATATAACTAAAGAATTGTTGACATAAAGAATTATATATAATATAAAACACATTATTTTTAAAGCTAATAAGAAGGCAGACAAGCAAAAAACAGGTGGAGGTTCTTTCTTCATTTTGTTGCAGCCTATCAAAGACTTGCTGATCATGTTTTCTAGACTCAATATATATAGGTTTTTCAATCAGTGCGGGCGCGCGCATTCATCTCGGATGATTAGATCCAGCTAGACTAATCTACTACACGGCTGCGTTCGAAAAACTGATTTATCCCGGATGGGCTTCACCGGCATTAACTCATCCAAGATGGGGCATCTGATCTCGGATGATTTAAGCGACGTATGGAAAATACCCCTCTGCTCCGAGTAGGTTTGAGAATTTGGACGTGCTGCTGTGACAACATCATGCCAAATTGTCAACAATTCCATCCGGCTAAACGAGTAATCCACGTACGAAAAATACCCCCCTGGGTAGGAGAAGGCAGGGGTAAGGGATGGTCCACTGAGAATGCTGCCAAGACCACTAGCACAGAGAGCTGGGGCTCGCTGATAGACAAGGGTACGTGGCTGGTACGACATAAGACACAAGGACGGCAACACTTACCTCCAGGGAGGAAGAGACAGCTCCACAGTAAGACGCCGTTGTGGGTCCAGCGATAGAGGGAAGCCTCATGAAAGGACCGAGCAAAGCTGGCTGATGAGAAGTGAGGCGTGAATAGGTCGCAACAACACAAGGAGCCCAGAGTGGAAAAAAAAAGAACGACGAAGAGATGCTGACAGGAATTCAACGATTTGACAAAACTTCTGTTGGAAAATGAGTGTGCAGTGAACAGAGCGCATCCGTGGACAGTTGGACGATTAATTGTTGGGGTAACACAGCGCGCAAACTGGACTGTGCACCACTAAAGATAGTATCCTCCACTTTGTTTTTTAAATGGACTTTTATAGTATGGACTGTGTTCTTTCCTTTTAAAAAGGGTGGTTCGTCCCTGATATTTTTAGATTTTTATGTTCCTTTATCTTTTTAATGTACTTTATATTGTCTTGTGTAATATAAGTTACTGATGCTTTTCCTGAAATTTCTGCTGTATCTTTCATTGTGTGTTTACTCACCGTCCAACTTAAAGCAACCTATGCGCTATTATAGGCCAATTTCAAGAGTTCCCAGTCTCTTAATAAAACTGGGTGGCGTAGTCGGATGTTTTAACGGTGTCTAGATTAGATTACCTGTGAGTGTGACCAGACACTAGCCATAAAGGGATAGCATTCGTTTCAACTGTAAGTTTATTGATGGGAGGAACTGTCTGCTAAGTCTATAGCACTGCATCTTTTAGCTGAAAACCAAAGCAATGGTTCACTGGAGGTTGCCTACTCCCACGTGTCAGGACTACAGTACTACGTTACTACTGTCAGTGTTCCAATAACGTGACACACTGGGGACACAAAGGATACAATGAATGGGAAGGTGACGCGAACCAAGCAGCAAACAATAAAAAGAGGAAGGAGAATGACGCTACTTTCATGTGAGATCGAAGATGAGAAAGGTCAAATAGACACTTTTCCCCACGTTGGTCTCGGAATGAAGTAAAGAGTGCGAATGGAAAAGTACAAAACGAGTTTTCGAAGTGAACAATGAAAAACATAAGTGCACGGAAAGAACAACAAAGTGAGAAGCTGAAATTAAGATTTAAAATGCAGAGAGTGAAAGGAGGAATCGGAAGGGAGAGCGTAAAGTGAAGAGAAAATGAAGGCATGAAATGAACAGTACAAGCTTAGAGTGTAGAATGAAGAAACTGACACGTAGCAAAAGTGACATTAAAAGTGCAGAATGTGAGATAAGGAATTGGCTTTCAAAATGTAATGGCATACATGAAAGCCGGGTGAAGAACGCAGAGGACACGATGCTGGCTGCTTTGGATTGCAAGAGGCAGCGGCTGCACTTGCCGGCAGGACATGAAGAGTAATCTTCGAGAGCGTGAACTTGACATTAGAGCGTGCATTTGAAATGGTGGTTTAAAGATGACTGTTGCATTTCATCAAGTTTGAAAAATATCCGCATGAAGTGTATTTTAAAACATGTCAGCTTAAAATAAACAGGCGCTGTGCAATGACATCGTGCTGTCCGAAGTCTTCAACAGGCTTAAGTAGGGTGCATTGGGCTCCGCCAATTTCTACGATAATCGGTATTCACGAAGCGATTGCATAAGAAAACTTGCATTGTTTACTCAAAAAATGTTAGTGAGGCTGATTGTAATCCACTGGTTCAGCATTTATTACAAATATTGACACAATGTAAGTATTGTTCAACTTATTTTTTGGATTTTTTTTTCATGGATTGATTTTTTAGAACTAATGCATGATTACAAACAGTACTGTCTAGGGATAGGCACAAACTGCAGTGGGTACAGGTGGGTTTTTGTTTGTTTCACAGTATGCATGCAAAACTGTACATCATTGTATCAGATTTTTTTATTTCAGGAATTCTTGTTTAAAAATGAATTTTGTTGCCTTGTGTATTTATTAACAATAGTCCTGGTTATTTTTTAAATAATGTATTTAGAAACCTAGTATATGAATTTCTAATTTTGATTTTTTTAAATTTAATTAATACTTTGTACTTGCAATTAAATAATTTGGGTGGCACAGTGGTAGCACTGCTGCCTAACACTAAGGAGACCAGGGTACATATCCTGGGTCTTCTCTGCATGGAGTTTACATGTCTTCCCCATGTTTGTGTGAGTTTCCTCCAGGTTTCCTCCTACAGTCCAAAGACATGCAGGTTAGGTGAATTGGTGATCCGAAATTGGCCGTAGTGTGTGGTTGGGGTGTGTATGTGTGTGTATGTTTACAATGCAATGGACTGGCACCCTGTTCAGGGTTTGTTACGCCCTTGTGCCCTGTGCTAGCCGGGATCAGCTCCAGCAGACCCTGTGACCTTGCTCAAGACTGAGCAGGTTAGAAAATAACTGATTGAATTGAATAATTGTATTTAGTAAGGTTCTTGAGGAATTTTGTTCCTTCCATTTTGACAAAATCACAACAGTGCCTTTATTGCAGATCCCAGGCATTCACCGCCATATATGAGGTGGGATTCTGTCCTGCTCTTCTCTAGATTGCCTGAAATATCAATTTTCTTGAAGTGGAGCCATTTCTAAAAGAAATAAATGAGAATATAATTGAATCATAGTGTTGAAAAAAGAGATTAAGCTACATAAAGTGAAGAACCTTAACAAAATAAATATTTTGGTGAAATTATTTTTATCAGCATTATTTCTACCATCTGATGGGCAAATGTGCATTGGATCAGTTAGCAATATCCTTTGTAATACTCCAACAACGTGGAGTGAAATTTGACCTGAAAAAGATCTCGAAGCTGGTTTACTTCACTAATTAATTTTCTAAATTCACTTTTTCTACAAAAGAGTAATGGGAAACCAGAGTTTGTCGCTGTAGCAGTCACAGTACCCTGCCTTTGATAGGATGCTAGCGTTCACAATGATGGTATCATTTAAAGGTGCAAAATTCTGCAACATAATTAAAAGAAAGGATGGACCAATTGTTCACAGGGTGTTTATGGGAAACAAATTCTAATCAAATTGTGACATGCAGCAAAGTAAACCCTCTGGGTCAGATTTGGAGTAGCTCATACTCTATAGAAAAATATGTTTCTTCTGCAAACTTAGCTTTTTCATGTTAAACTTCAATTACTTTCTATACTTAAAATATACTTCACTATGCTTCCTTCTTTATGCAAGTGCAATATAAAATACAGAATCAAATGTTCATTATAGTTTACATAGTTTGAATTTAATACTTTTGGGAAAGTAGACTGAAATAAAAAAAACAGAGAAACAGAACGATAAAGAAAGAGAATTCTGAAATGAATTTCAATTAGGAAAGAATAAACGAAGTGTCAAATGCAGGATACTTATCTTTAATAAAAAAAGAAAATAACAATATTCATATATTTTCTTAACCTCGTTAATCTATTATTATTATTCTCATTCTAGTTCTTTGTTTGTTAAGCAGCATTCATCTTGACAGCATCAGGAAGAAGCCTTTGACAGGATTTCATTCAGCTCTAGGACAATATTAAAATAAAAATGTGGCAACACTAAATGGGGTGTGATTACTTAGAAACTGCACTTTTCCTGGCCACATTCATTATATATGAAGAACTTTTATGAACGTCTCATTGGTCTAGTATTCTCACACTATATGGGACTATAATATAATTGAATTTAGGGTGTAATAGTAAGTAAATAAGTGCCATATTTTATAAAGCATTCAGACAAGCACTGGATTCCTAAAGATAAATTGAAGATCTTCCCATTTCCAAGGGTAAGGGTAATATTTAATAAACTGAAGCAAGACGCACCTGAAACAAGAATCAATTTGTTTTGTATTGGACGTTGGCCGTGTGAAGTGTGCTAAATCATGCACAGTTTGTATAATTAATCTACCTCTGAGAAATTTATTAGATATGCCTTCAACTAAAAGTTTACACTAGGCAGTTTATTTTTCATGTAAGTCATTTTTGTATAATAGATGAGGAAACTGAATTGGAAAAGTTCAGCCAGCTTTGTCTGGGATCTGTTCCGTCTCACTTTACGTTCAGGTTTGCAGTATGGTCTTTTTTAACTTTTTAAAATTTGCTCCTGCACATTATACTTTTGTTTAGTACTTTAAAATTGTGTTTACTGTGAAAGTTAATTTAAAAAAATAAAGACTGATTAACAGTATGGGACGACTCAAGAAACACCACAGGCCTCATGCATAAAGGCGTGTGTAGAATTCACACTATAACATGGCGTACGGACAAAAGTGGAAAGGTTTGTACACACAAAAAAATCCAGATGCATAAATCTGTGCGTTCGCCAACTTCCACGTTCTTCCGCTACATAAATCCCGGTCAGTGAGAAAAGTAACGCACATGCACGCGCCTGCTGTCCCACCCCAACTCCTCACAGAATTACTGCTCTTTGAATATGCAAATCAATATAAATAGCCCTTAAGCTCAGCCTTCTGTGAAAAGACAATGGAAAAATTAAAATGGGGAAAATAGAAGAATTTCAGCGAATACCAAGTGGAGGCAAGGAAAAACTTACTATTTGTTGGTTTAAATAGTAGTATAAACAGCAAAGGAAGTTGATCGAGTGACATAGAGTGTCAGAGAAACTCGAAAGCTCAAGTTCACAAAGTTGCACAGTGCCGATTCTTCAAAACTTTTTAAGGAACATTAAAATATCTTCGTAAAACATGTTTAATTATTCTATCCATCTATCCATCTAGTGTCGTACCAGCCCCAGCAAGAATATAATGCGAGGCAGGAACAATCCGTGAACGGAGCGCCAGCTCCTTGCTAGCGCTGTGGCACCGTGTCCTCACATGGTTAATTATTAACAATATGGATTACTTAAATAAAGTTAAAGTTTTATCTGTTTAATATAATACACGTATTTTGCTGCATTTCATTTTAAAAATGATATCATCATCATATGTAAATACCTTGCTTTATAAAGTGGCTCAGGTTGTGGAATATTATAACTGTAGTGCAAGTTTACAGTGGGGTGACTGTTCTAATAAGTACAAACAGTTCTACAAGGAGCACTTGATTGAGTGCATTTATAGTTCTTGAGATGAAACTGTTTCTGAACCGCGAGGTTCGTACAGGAAAGGCTTTGAAGCGTTTGTTGTGTGAGAGCAGTTCAAATAGGCAGCATGACTGAGGCAGCGTGTGCTTGATGCTGTATACCGGTAATTCTCTTTCTGATCAGCTGGTGTAGATCTGTGATTTCACACTCAGATACAGTGATATGAATACTCTGAGTGGTGCAGTGAGAGTAATATGGAAAAAGATGATCCACTGTGGCAACCCCTAACGGGAGCAGCTGAAAGAAGAAAAAGAAGGTGCAGTGAGAGTAAGAATGCTAAAGCAGCTATGGTATTTAGAACAGTTTGACCATTCTGTGGACCAGTGGTTCTCAAACAACTGTGGGGTGGGCCCCCCTAGGGGGGCGCGAAGTAACAAAAAGGGGGGCACGAAGATGTGAAAAAAGAAAACAAGAATTGAAAATATAAACAATACATCTATTGAAACCAAAACAAATTAACTTAAACTACATTCTGATACTAGAAAAATAGAGTTTGATAAATGTCGATAAAAGTTAAGCAGGTATAATAAAATATGCATCTATGCATCTACACAATACCATAGTGCACAATTAGCCACAATGCTCACAGTCCTTTCGTTTCTTCTGCCACCTCCACTTCACTCCTTGCAAGCTCTGTCCTGTTCCTCCCGATTCCAACTCCCGAATGGAGTGAGGCGGCCCCTTTTATAACACACCCGGATGTGCTCCCGATGCTGCTTGATGATCTTCCGGTCAGTCCAGGCCAGTCCATGGCTCGGGAACCATCCAGGCGGCCCCTAGTGGTGGCCATGGACCCCCACAGGGATGGGCTTCCCAGCTCTGTATCCATGGCCCTGATGGAATCCAGGGGGCTGCCCTCTTGCGTCCAGGGGAATATATTGCCCCTCTCCCGGTCCCCAGTCATCTGCCACACATGATAAATGCAAATACATACTGACATATAAAACTGGATGTAGGCAGACTAGACAGACAAAAATATTACATTCAGGCTCGCTGTTTATTGGTTATTTAGAGTTCTAATTTATCTTTGGCACAAATAATTAGTTTTACAGTACCATGTCTTAATGGATGATGTCTGATGTTGTGTGGAGTTGTTGCTTAATGTTGATCCAGGTTCAATTGTAGGAATCTTCATGCATCGGAGTTCATACATTCTCTTTTCTTCATGATCCCTTGTCCATGGTATGCTTTGCCTTCCCCGTTCACCTTCTGCTGCCTTCTCTTCACATTCATGGAGAAAGGCATCAGTCTTTCTGACATAAGACATTAGATGCTGAAGTTTCCTCATTGCTTAGCTTGGAACACTGGGTTTCAGGTTTCATGTGCACAGATGGGAAGACTGGGTCACATTTCCAGCTCTCCAGAGGGAGAGCAGCTCACAGCTTGTTAGTTGCTGAGACAAGGATTTTAGGATATCATTTTGAAGAATGTGCACAGAATGCCTTCTGGGAAGAATCCCAGAGTTCTCTCAGAATCCCTCTGGGATTTTAGTGAATGTATCCTGAGAGAATTCCTGAACTTCTCTTAACTTGTCATTCTCTACAAACCCTGTAGGATGCAGCTAGTTTATAAAGGAAGGTTGAACCTTTTCCTAATTGGATTAAAGTCACTTTTGGTTACAGTGTCTTCTTATAGTTATTCTGTCTGTCCTAATTGTCACTCCTTGCATTATAAGTCTTTGTCCTGGTTGGAGTTTATTTCTTCATTCTTTTGCTGGAGAGACGACTTTGGAAATGCTATCAGGCCAACTCTGATTTACACCTTTATAATTAGATGAAGGACACGCAGATCCTAGCACAAAGAGTTCTACCACTTTCTGGAACATAGTTTAGGAATCTAAATTGGGGGTTTTGTGCAGCTGGAGGTCCGCTAAATCTGCTGCCTATACTCGCATTATGTGCCCCTAAGGCCTAGCAGAGTGGGCAATGCCCAGTTTGTCCTAAACCTGTCTGAGCGTTTTGTCATCTTGTTTTCTTGTAGAAAAATATGTTCTGCACCTTTCCAAATCTCACATGCAAGTTTACTTTGCAGAGATGTCGTCACTCCCATGTATTCTTTAGCTTTATTCTTTTCACTGCAAATTGTGTTTAGTACTTTACTTTCTGGCGGCACCGCAGTGGTAGCTGCTGCCAAGGAGACCCGGGTTCGCTTCTCCCTGCAGTTTGCATGTTCTCCCGTGTCTGCGTGGGTTTCCTCCGGCGCCCGGTTTCCCACAATCCAAAGACATGCAGGTTAGGTGGATTGGTGATTCTAAATTGGCCCTAGTGTGTGCTTGGTGTGTTTGTGTGTGTCCTGGTGGGTTGGCACCCTGCCCAGGATTGGTTCCTGCCTTGTGCCCTGTGTTGGCTGGGATTGGCTCCAGCAGACCCCCGTGACCCTGTTCGTTCAGCGGGTTAGAAAATGGATGGATGGATGGATGGACTTTACTTTCTGCAATTATGCCATCATACAATAGGGGCTCAGCTTCAGGCCATTTTGTTCACTCCACATCCTATGCATAGATATTGACACTGCAAATGGAAAACAAACTCAGAAGATGCCAGGCCAAATGATTTTGGTATATTAAATCTTCATAGTAGAAAATACATTTTTACAGTTGCTGTATGACTGCAGAGCCTGTTGCTTTACCTCATAAGAGACAATTCTATTTTTTTTAATATTGTTTATTATAATTTTGAACTCTGCATTTTTAAATTTACTGTGGTATTGTGATTATTTTTTAGTGTTATTTTCATGACAGATTTTTGTTATTTTTTTTTTATCTTTGGCCGCCACCATCTTATGCATTGTTTACAATACAGATGACAGTAGTTTTCATCTTGTGTGATTTCTTGGATGCTTTTTAAGATTGTGCTGCCAGTGCCCATGCTTTTGGATGTTGAAAATAAACAATTCAGTTACTAGCTTTTGGAAGACTTCATCTAAAATCTTTTGGGTTTTTTTTGGCCTTGTTAAACTTATTTTGACTTGCTGGATCTGACTCATTCTTGTCTTTGACTCACATTTGCCATTGATTTCCTGGTCCTACACTTTGTTGTTTTACTGCTGTTTTCCCAATAGAGATGGACACATCCCACCAGGCATCTGATCTAAACACTAACCATTAAATGTGACCTAGAAATTCCATGGAGCAAAAAAATACTGAAATATAAATGCATTTAGACAGAATGCACATTGTAAAGACATAAAAAACAACTAGTATGAAAGTCTGGGGCACCAAGTGGTGAAACCCTGTTTAATGGCTGTTTGTTGTGCCAGAATGAATTGAAAAAAAGAGAATTCTTGACACGTTGTTTAAAAAAGGTATGTGTTGTTCAGGTGTGGATTTTATTCATAATGAGGTCTTCCTGGTTAGCTGGTTCTTTTCTAGATTTCAGGTGGAACAGGTGAGAGTTCCAGCTGGAGGCAGAGGTGATATCAGTTGTTCTGTCATCGACGATGCTTGAATATGAGGGCAAGAGAGGAGAGGATGTGAACGACTTCTCCAAAACATAAGTTGGAGTGAAATTATATCTGTTTTATGTCCCGTATACATGTATGTTTGACAACACACACATTATCTATATATACAGTATATAAAGTATATAAAGTAGTATATAAAGTAAACTGCTCAAAAAATTAAATAAACACTTTGAAAATACATCAGATCTCAATGGGAAAAAGAAATCCTCCTGGATATCTATACTGATATAGACTGGGTAATGTGTTAGGAACAAAAGGATGCCACATCGTTTGATGAAAATGAAAATGATCAACCTACAGAGCCCTGAATTCAAAGACGCCCCAAAAATCAGAGTGAAAAATTATGTGGCAGGCTAGTCCATTTTGCCAAAATTTAATTGCAGCAACTCAAAATTGTACGCAGCACTTTGTATGGCCCCTGTGTTCTTGTATACATGCCTGACAACATCGGTGCATGCTTCTAATGAGATGACAGATGGTGTTGTGGGGGATCTCCTCCCAGATCTGGACCAGGGCATCACTGAGCTTCTGGACAATCTGAGGTGCAACCTGGTGGCATTGGATGGACCAAAACATAATGTCCCAGAGGTGTTCTATTGGATTTAGGTCAGGAAAGTGTGGTGGCCAGTCAATGGTATCAATTCCTTCATCCTCCAGGAACTGCCTGCATACTCTCACCACATGAGGCCAGGAATTGTCGTGCACCAGGAGCCACTGTACCAGCATAGGGTCTGACAATGGGTCCAAGGATTTCATCCTGATACCTAATGGCAGCCAAGGTGCCTTTGTCAAGCCTGTAGCGGTCTGTGTGACCCTCCATGGATATGCCTCCCCAGACAATCATTAACCCACCACCAAACTGCTCATGCTGAATGATGTTACAGGCAGCATAATGTTCTCCATGGCTTCTCCAGACCCTTTCACTTCTGTCACGTGCTCAGGGTGAACCTGCTCTCATCTGTAAAAAGCACAGGGCACCAGTGGTGCATCTGCCAATTCTGGTATTCTATGGCGAATGCCAATCGAGCTGCATGATGCTGGGCAGTGAGCTCAGGGCCCATTAGAGGACATGGGGCCCTTGGGTCACCCTCATGAAGTCTTTCTGGTTGTTTGGTCAGAGACATTCACACCAGTGGCCTGCTGGAGGTCATTTTGTAGGGCTCTGGCAGTGCTCATCCTGTTCCTCCTTGCCCAAAGGAGCAGATACTGGTCCTGCTGATGGGTTATGGACCTTCTATGGCCCTCTCCAGCTCTCCTAGAGTAACTGCTTGTCTCCTAGAATCTCCTCCATGCCCTTGAGACTGTGCAGGGAGACACAGCAAACCTTCTGGCAATGACACGTATTGATGTGCCATCCTGGAGAAGTTGGACTACCTGTGCAACCTCTGTAGGGTCCAGGTATCGCCTCATGCTACCAGTAGTGACACTGACTGTAGCCAAATGCAAAACTAGTGAAGAAACAGTCAGAAAAGATGAGGAGGGAAAAATGTCAGTGGCCTCCACCTGTTAAACCATTCCTGTTTTGGGGTCATCTCATTGTTGCCCTCTAGTGCATCTGTTGTTAATTTCATTAACACCACAGCAGCTGAAACTGATTAACAACCCCCTCTGCTACTTAACTGACCAGATTAATATCCCATAAGTTTCATTGACTTTATGCTATACTCTGATTAAAAAGTGTTCCTTTAATTCTTTTGAGCAGTATATATAAAACATTAAACATACAAAACATAAACCTGAAGCAGGGATTCAACCCTGGCTGTACCATGACAAAAACATTGCATTAATAATTAAAGTCATTTACTGTATCTGTAGACCCTTCTACATGAAATTTTGAGTCATGTAGTGTTTAGTTCCTTTGCTGTACAGCATCAGGTTCCTGGGTTCATTTTCTGGTTTGGTCTGTACAGATTTTGTATGTCCTCTTTGAATTCCAAAATTGTTTTGTTTTGCTCCCATATCTCAAAGATGTGTGAATTAATTGTTGGCTCTAAATTGAGGGTATAAGAACTGGTTTTCGTTCCAGTTTTAAGTTCCTGCCAGGAAATTCTTTTTCTTCCCATGACCCTATAGTTGAAATGGCAGGTTTGGAAGATGGTAGGATGTTTATGAAGAGACAACAATAGAATATAAAAATTAACTTAAACATACAACAGGTATATATACTTCTGATTCGATCTTGTCAGAAGAACTTTGAAATATCTAACTGACCAGCTATTTTTTTACACATATCTATCTGCTTTTGGATGTGCTACCATTAAATTTATATTTAAATTTGAAGTATATTGGTGGTACCGTAAATGTTTAGTTTAAGTTGCAGCTGATACAGATTGGGTGAAAGCAGAACATTTATTAATATTGTGTATGATATACAGTATGTACAGTGTATAATTTTCTTTTTCTTAATCATCCTTTAAATTAAAGATCTGAAATTGGATTTGGAAAGATGCAATTTAAATGAATGACCCATGCATTAATTCTGCTTTCAAAACTGCCTTATTGATGTCAATTATTAATGTTTCTCTGTAATAGTCATAAAACAACTCCTGTGATGAAGGGAAGAGGATGAAGCTCACGGTAAAAGGAAAGCAAGGGTTGGCAGGAAGATATTATTTGAGATAAACCAAACCGAGTTCAGGTATTTCTTTTTATTAAATAAAATTGTCATATTGAGAATTGAGCGTTTCTTCAACATTTCACTTTACATAGGTGACTAAACACCATATACAGTATTCATGAGATAGTAATTAAAGTGAGAAAGATGTTCACTTTTAATGGTATGTTAAATGATGTACAAAAACAGCTCATTTCTCACTGTCCAAGACTGATAATGATGAGAAGAAGCAGGATGTAGCTGAATATGTATAATGTGTCACCAATGTCTGGGATATCTCAAACGTTTTCCCCTGCACTGTTTTCCAATTTCATACTTTTATATTGCAAACATTTTATAATCAAATAAAATATAAATAAAGCATTAATTGAAGCCTAGAAAAAATATATTTACCATTAATAAATACTGCAATAAACAAGTAACAAACTCTCTTTTATTAACTAGTTAGCCATTAGTTGTGAAACAGGACAAACTTTAAAAATCAATAAACAAAAAGGTATTGATAGCTAAGCGGAGACAAGTTACACTCCAAAATACTGATTTCCCACTCCTGATATTATGCTTCCCCCTTCTCTTCACCCATAGCCTCAATTTTGGATTAGCACGAATATATCGCTTCTGCAAGTGAATTATGATTCTTAGTGTGATGAGAGAAGTCACAAAGTCTACCGCAATGTTCAAGCAAATTCTAGAAAAAAATCTGTTAAATCCATTAAGTAGTTCTCTCATTTGCTAGCTAAGCAGATGTAAGATACATCCCAAGGCTAGCGCATGAGTGAGGAGGGCCCCCAGCACACTGTGTCTCTCTCAGCTTTGCACAAATAAATTGGTACCGTAAGCAAACTATGATACTTAGCAAGGTGAGACAAGTTGCTTAATCAACCAGACTATTCAAGCAATTTATAGAAAAAAAAGTGCAAGAAGAAGAATTTAATAAAACGTATTGTTGGTGCTTTTACCCTGTGACCTCAGTGTCTATCCGTTGGGTTTGAGGAGCATCAGTACACTCTAGTGTTCATATATACTGTATAAATCATACTGGGAACATTTTATAATTGGTATCATTTTTGTTCATCTTGTGGATGGTTTTACCCAAGATTACTTAATAAACAGTTATTTTGTTACAGTTCCTGGGAATCAGCATAAATGGAACATTTTTGAATTAGCCATGGTTTGTTATTTTGATGAAATCTAGGAAAATATTTGCTTCTGTCTATATCTGAATATGACTTTTTAAAAAGTTAGTCTATAACCATGTCATTATGACTGTATGGAATGGACCATGAGGGAGAAATTTTTCTTGTTGATACACTCTTCTACCAGATTATTACTGTTGGATCTTCCCTCATTGTAGAATTGCTTTAGCTCGGACTTTCATTTCACTTCTTTGCATTCATTTTAAAGATCAAATTAATTATTTGTACAGACAGCACAGAATTTCCTTGTCTGATAAATTAACTCTGCTCAGGAGTTTAGCCTTTTAGTGCTCTGAGTGATGCTCTTGAGGAGTGTGAGTTTGTTCCTCTACTGTTCTCCTAAGTGCTTTTGTTCATATTTCTTTTTTGTGTTCTTTCTCTTTTCCATTTTTACTACTGTAGGATGTACAATTGCACATTTGCAATTGTTGTTTACCATTTCTTGTATGTAACATCATGTTTTTCTTTAAGCACTACCATTCTATGTAGGAAAACACATGGTTGCCACCATTTTGGGGCACAGACTGGGCATATGGCTGGGTAACATGATACTCACAGATGCAATACATAATGCCTACTTTACCACTGCCTGTTTCTACATGCTGTCCAAGGCAGGTCATGACAACACAATCTTTTAATTTTACTGTTACCTTCACTGACCACTTTGAGAAGTGCTAGGTTGTAGAAATACTTCTTTCACATGTGCCAACAATATCACTCCAAATCTCATCAAAATAGGCATTGCTATGATAATGTGTCATTCTGTCTTTCAGTGATTGAATTAAATCAACAGCCTTAGAAAGATCAAGTGTTTTTGACTGCAGCATGCCTGACAAAAATTTAGAATCACCTAAAACCTTACTGAACACTGAAAGACATCCTACAAATTTCAAATCAATTTGACCCAGTATTCCTTCCACTGCAATAACTCTCTGCAGATTGTTCTCACATTGAATTTTCTCAAGCACTTTAAGAAAAGTAGGCAAGCCCAGTGAGTATTGCTAAGGCACTGAAGCTCCCTTGGTACCCCTGTAAACATCTCAAACTGCACATCCACCCATTTCAGATGGACACAAGGTCCAGACATGAATGTGTACAATTTTTCCAACAAAGCAAAGAAAATTTCCAGCATTAGGTACACATCTGACTGAGTCCACAAACACTAAGTTTAAGCAATGTGCACAGCAATGGACATAAAATGCAAATTTGGCAACATCTTTCATCCTAGCTTGGACACCTGAATGTAACCCACTCATATCTGCTGCTCCATCATATCCTTGATCTACAAGGTTTTGTTAATAATCCAAACCATTCCTACCTCCAGACAGCCAATAATTTTAGCACTTAATGTATCAACATTCAACCTTTCTGCCCCTTAAAATGCCAGGAGGGACTATTCAAACCCATGCAAATTATTGAACTAAGCAAGTGTTGAAAATTGTTCTACAGGTAAAGCAGAAAAGAAGCTGCAAAGAAAAAAAAAACAGCTGTATAAGATGTATAAGACTAATAACTCAAATGTAAATTGTAGGACATATGAGAATATGAGGGCAACCATTAAGAAGGATATTAGGGAGGCTAAAAGTCAGTTGCACAGGAATATAGCAGATAAGGCAAAAGATGACCTAAAGAGATTCTTTCAGTATTTTAGTAAAAGAACAGTGAAGGAGAAGATGAAGTGCATCAGAAATAGTAAAGAGGAATTAAAAAACATAGACAGTGAAATAGAGGATACCCTGAATAAACATTTTTCTAAAGTCTTCACAAGTGAGGAAGTAGATAACCTCCCACCAGTAAACGGGACTTCTAAGGAGGTACTGAGTGATTTGGAAATTGTAGATTCTGCTCAGATTAAATATGCTGAAATCAAACAAATCTCCAAGACAAGATAATATTTACCCTCAAGTTCTTAAGGAGATAGGTGAGTACTTATATAAACCCTTAACACATATTTTTAGAAAGTCACTGCAAACTGGGGAAATTCCGAAGGACTAAAAAATAGCAAATATCATCCCATTAGATAAAAAGGGTGAACAGACAGATCCAAGCAAATATAGGCCAGTAAGCTTAATATGAATCACAGGAAAATTAATGGAAAGAATTATTAAGGATAAGACTGAACAACACAAGTACAGGAGTTTTTCTGAACAGTCAGTATGGGTTCAGAAGAGGGAGGTCATATTTTACTAACATGCTAGAATTCTATGAGGAAGTAACAAAAGAAATTCATGATTTTATTTATCTTGACTTTCAGAAAGCATTTGATAAGGTGTCACATGAGAGGTTAGGCATCAAACAAAAAGAAGTGGGAGTTCAGGGTGATGTTTGTAGATGGGTGCAGAATTAGCGCCGATACAGGAAGCAGAGGGTGATGGTGTGAGAAACCTTATCCGAATTTGTTGATGTTCAGAGTGGTTTCCCACAGGAGTCAGTGCTAGGGATGCTGCTATTTTTAATATATATGATTTATTTATATAGGAATATACAGTAAGTAACAAGCTGGTTAAGATATTAATAATCCAAGATAGGTGGATTGGCAGATAATCTGGAATCCATTATATCATTACAGAGGGACTTGGACACCATACAGAATTGGGCAGATTTGTGGCAGATGAAGTTTAATATCAGTAAATGTAAAGTATTACACATAGGAAGTAAACATGTTAGGTTTGAATACACAATGGGAGGTCTGTAAATCGAGAGTACACCTTATGAGAAGGATTTAGGATTTGTTGTGAATTCTACACTATCAGCTTCCAGACAATGTTCAGAAGCCATTAAGAAGGCTAACAGAAAGTTATGTTATATAGCACGATGTGTGGAGTATAAGTCCAAGGATGTTACGCTTAAGCTTTGTAACACACTAGTGAGGCCTCTTCTAGAGTATTGTGTGCAGTTTTGGTCTCCAGGCTACAAAAAAGACATAGCAGCGCTAGATAAGTTCCAGAGAAGAACAACTAGGCTCATTCCAAGGATACAGGGGATGATTATGAAGAAAGATTAAAAGGGCTGAGCCTTTTAAGTTTAAGCAAAAGAAGATTAAGAGAAGATTCAACAAATGTATATCGCTGAATATAGTCAGCTCCAGCATGCTGGCAAGTTGCACTGGGAACCGAGTATAGCCAGTTAGGGCATTCAATGAATGTACATTGCCGAATATACTTGGCTGGGTCGTGCTAGCAAACTGCATTGGGAACCGAGTATAGCCGGTTACGGCGTTGAATGGATGTACGTCGACGAATATACTTGGCTCCGGTATACTGGTAAATTGCACTGGTAATCAAACATAGCCAGTTGTGGCGATTTAAGTGTTAACCTCTTGGGATTTGCTCTTGTTTTATGGATTTATTTATTTAAGATTTTAACCTGCACTATTTATTTGAGCACTTGTTTGGTTTGTTTATTAATAAAAGCACTGTTCAGTTTTTCACCATCTCCTTGCCATGTGTGTGTTTGTCCTCATCTGCTAAGCTCATCTTGATTACTGTACTGACGGTGTTTGGTTCAAGTTGCTCCCAAAAATAGGAGTAGGATTCTGCTCGCCTGATTAGCTACTCCCCCCAGCATACCACAGCATAGAAGAGAGTACAGGCAACCACGGACTAATAGAACATCTGCAGGAGTTTCTTACATATGTTAAAAGAGCTAAGCCTCCTCAGAGTCGGCATTTCCCCTTACTGGACAGAGCCTCCTGACCAGTCCAGCCTGTCATACAACTGCACTCCAAGGTATTTATAGGTCTTGACCTACTCTACATCAACCCCTTCAGTGGAGACAGGTCTCAGTGGTCGTCTAGACCTACGGTAGTCCATGGCCATCTCCTTGGTTTTGGAAATGTTCAACCGCAGCTGGTTTGATGGACAGCATTCCACAAAGTCATTCACCAGACCCCTGTACCTCTCCTCTTGTCCACCCCTGACACAACCGACAATAGCCACATCATCTGAGAACTTCTGCATGGGGCATGTCCCTGAGTTGTAACTAAAGTCTGATGTGTACAGGGTAAAGAAGAAAGGGGAAAGAACAGTTCCTTACAGAGCTCCTGTGCTGCTGATTACAGTTTGTAATGTGCTACTCTCCAGTCTAACTTATTAAGGTTTACCAGCGAGGTAATCTGTAATCCAGTTCACCAGTTGCAAATCAACTACAAACCTGTACAGCTTGTCTCTCAGTTGGATGAACTGGATGGTGTTGAAGGCAGTAGAAAAGTCAAAGAACCTGATCATCACAGCATTACATCCTTTGTCCAGTTGCAGGTGGGTCCAGTGGAGAAGGCAGAGAATGGCATCATCTACACCTACATTCTCTCGATAGCCAAAATGCAGGGGGTCTAGTGCATGATTCACCTCTAGTCTGAGGAGATGAAGAAGTAATCACTCTGGGATCTTCATAATATGAGATATTAAGGCCACAGGCTCAAAGACATTTAGTTCACTGGATCTCACTTCCTTGTGAACTGGGATGAGACATGAGGTCTTCCACAGTGTGGGAACACTCCCCAGTCACAGGCTCAGGTTGAAGATGTGCTGAATGGGTTCTGTCAGTTTAGCAGCACATGCCCTTAGAAGTCTTAGGCACACCTTATCTGGGCTAGCTGCCTTCCTAGGACTCTAGGAGGGATTAAGAGGGACAGTTGACAGAAATGTAATATATAAAAAAAATGAAGACTATTTGCCCTTTGCAGAAGTGTAACCATTGAGAGAAAACAACATCAGCACTTCTCTTTGCATACTCTATTGAGACAGTATACTGGAATTGTCTTTGTGGGTAATAACTTCCTTACCTCTGCAGCTTTTGAACCGCACAATGAAAAACAAATATGGGATAACCCTTACCTCTTACGTATCCTGTACGTACATGAAAATATCACGAATACAGTACATATGGGATAAGTACGAGATAAGGGTTATCCCATTATTATTTTTCAGTGTGCAGTTCAGAGCTTCCATGGTAGTTGATGTGGCTCTTGGCACAAAATAATTCAATGCACTTCACACAAGCAACAAATGAAAAGCTGATTTCACACAAATGCTGATAGTGAGCTCATTTTGGAGACTGCAGTTGCAGATATTATGTTTGTGCCATGAAAATTTCTGGTGCACCGGTTAGAAGTCAAATGAACTGTGCAGCTGCCTTGATGACAGATGAAGTGCTGACACAGATAGTGAGAATCTATTTGAGCTCTGGGTGGTGCAGGGCCTCAGTTTCTTTGATAACTTGGGTATTGGTGAATGCTGGTGTGTCACCCAAAATGTCGTGGCATGTCATTTTTGACATGCTTGTCCTAGATTCACCATCACTGGACTGGACCCTATAGTGACAGGACTGGACGCAAGGCAGAGACAAACTTTGGACATGGCTTGAAAAAACAACAATCAAGACAATGAGCACCAACAAAAAAAAAAACGAAATTATAAAATCAGATGATAATTCCAGGTCACTTAAAAATAAATAAATCACATTGTGATTAAGACTGAGTTGTTATAATAATTAGTATGATGTCATACATTCTTATTCTTCATGCATATAGTACATTAACATTTAAGTAAAGAAATAAACATAACAGAGTACCTGCATGACATAATATTCTCAGACTCACTTAATCCAGTGCAAGTGTCATGTGTGGAGTGAGTCTGGCTTGATAGCCTCCATCCATCAGGAGGCACCTAAAATATTATTTTGTTCTGTGACTCAACTTGTACTAGCTTTGTGCTATCATGTCTATCATTGATGTGTGTCTGTTCTAATTATCTCATAGCGTATCATTTTGGGATTTGCTTCCATGTGTGATTGTCTTTGAGGTTATGACTACACAGATAAAAAAAACAATAACATTCAGCTGCAGTTTAAATACCTAAGGGTAAACATCACAAGTAAACATTAAGCTCTTTATCAACAAAATTTCGCCATCTGTATGGAAAAAATTAAGCAAGAGTTGCATAGATAGTCAACCCTTCATCTCACCTTAGCTGGAAGAATTAACGTTGTTAAGATGAATATCCTTCCTAAGCTTCTCTTTTTATTTCAAAACTTTCCAATGTAAATTAGATTCAACCATAACCTAATTTATTTGGAATTGAAAACATCCACATATCCAAAGGGTGATCCTACAAAGACCTAAGGCGGAAGGCAACACGGCTCTACCTAACTTTCAATTTTATTACTGGGCAGCAAATATACAAGCTATAAAAACATGGATATGAACACAAATAGATGAACATACACAGGTTTGGTCCACAATAGAAATAAAGTCCTGCACTACTTCTTCATACTCCTTGCTTTGCACCCCAATAAATACAAGTTATCGCCAATATACTAACAACCCAATTGTGCTTCACTATGGAATATGGAACCAATGTAGGAAGTATTATAAGATAGAGAAGCTTTTATCTGTGGCACTTCTGCACGAGAACCACCTTTTTCCACCCTCTCAGTTTTTAATGTCAGGAAAACATTTTGGATTAAAACACTTACATATCTGTACATAGACAACGTCTTTGCATCCTACAAACAATTACACTCCAAATTTAACTTTCCATCAACACATTTCTTTCACTACCTTCTAATTAGAAACTTTGAAAGCAGAACCTGCCCAATTTTCCTCACCTCCCACCTACCTCTATGCTGGAAAAAATATTGATCAATCTTGAGGACTCAGGCAGCATCTCCATAATATATAAAACCATTTTACAGTCCCTCCCTTTCAAAGATCCAAGAATACAGTGGGAAAAGGATATCTCACTAAACATCTCAGAAAAGGAGTGGAAATTAGCAATTCACAGAATTCACTCGAGCTCCATATGTGCAAAACATAGAATTATTCAATTCAAAATTATATATCGAACGCATCTCTCTTGTTTAAAATTGTCCAAAATGTTTCCATGGCAAGATTCAACCTGTGAATGTTGCAATCAAGTTCCAGCCTCACTGGGCCACATGTTTTTGGCGTGTACCAAATTAACATCATTCTGGATCAAAATCTTTAAATGCCTTTCAGACAGCCTTGGTGTCACAATCTCTCCTAATCCACTAACAGCTGTGTTTGGTGTACTTCCAGATGGGCTTAAAGTGGAGAAGGACAAACAAACGGTAATTGCCTTTACCACACTACTGGCACGTAGACTTATCTTACACAAATGGACGAATCATAACTCTCCTATTCTAAGTCAGTGGGTAACTGATGTTTTATACTATTTGAAACTGGAAAAAATCAAATTTTCACTTAGAGGATCTGTACAAAGCCTTTTCAAAACCTGACAGGATCTCTTTCCCCTCTTTTACTCCATTTATCTTTATTAATTTATCTATTTACTTATTTTTATTAGCTTTAAGTTTTACTCTGCTGGCGTAGCTCTCTTTCTCATGGGTGGGGGTTGATTTGTTTAAAACCTTTTTTTTTGTAAAACTTGAGTTGTTTGTATGGAATGTTATTTGATTTTAATAAAATCAATAAAATAAAATAAAAAAAAGATTATGGATAACTAAAGGTTAGGGGGTTGTGTGGTTAACATTCACGCATGCATATCTGAGGATTGCTTCTGGGATCATCTGAGATAAGCACTACCACTCAGGGACACATCTGAGAAACTGTCCATAGAAGGAAACTGACTCCACCAAGATACTCCTGGCATGGCACATCTCATTCTGGAGAGAGCAGACCGTTTGTGACTGGGCAGATCAGCTCCATGATACTGGATCCCATTGGGAGCCTCTTGAGCCTAAACACTGTCAATAGTCATGACCAGATAAGCCAGGCAAATGAGGACACCACAAAAAGCAAGGGGAAGGTGTAAAAAGAGCACCAATGCTTTTATTTAAAACATTCAAAAAGGTGTCCAATGCAATGCAAATTTCAATAAATAAATAATCCATAAAACAATGTGAAAGTGGAGGTTTAAAATCAATCAAATAAATCCTTTAAAAACCAAGGTTAAAACCAACAATGCAGGAAATTGCCCCTTAAGACACATGCCCTAGTGCTGTTCATTAAAATCACCATATCCTTAGCTTATCCTTGCAGACCTGGCAGCAACAGAGCTGCCTACCTAACAGATTCAGCCTTCTTTCTTATGCGGTCAACAGGGCTAGTTCCCTGCTGCTTCCATGTGCCCACAGTAGGGCTCCCAATCCGGACCAAGTTCGGGTCCTTCCATCCCATGGACAAAGAAAAGGTGCCCTGTCCAAGCCTCTGTCGCTGACTCCTGCTATCTTCCTGGACCTATGTGGAGCTGCACTTCTTCTGGTCACTCCCACTCTCTTACATCGCTCAGCTGGAGAGAACCATCAATGCAGCGTTGGCTGTATGCTGTCCTCCTGGGGCTTTCCTCCTCCTGGCTGTCTGCCTCCTCACTCCTGCACCGACTCCTCCCCATTTCCTGCCTTCTTCACTCTCTACTTTATCCTCCTTTCTCCGATCTCCCTTGTTTTACCACATCCTGGGAGAAGATTGGAAATCCTCTTGTTTATTTCTTTAGTTAACCTTCTTTTAATTTTGCCTTACAAGCATTTTTTTCAGTTGGAGGACTTTAAATATTAAAATGGGCAGCCTGGCTATTGCCCCAACACTTTGTATGTTACCAGTGTGTTCTGTGGATCGATGACAGCATGTGTAGAAATGGTTAAGTTAAGAAATGGGTAAGTTAAGATTACTGTAGTTGTTAGTGTGCATAATAGAGGTGCGCTGATGTCGCTTCTGCTGCGTAACTGCTTGTGCAGCTCTGCAGTTGGATGCTTCTCAAAAAAACAGCTGATTAACTTAAAGTTCCTAAGTAACTGCTTTATCTCTGCACTCCACTAGAGCCCGTCATTTCTGTATGTATAACATCTGGATCATCCCCTACTGTGTTATCATACCATGTTATCAGATCACCTGTGACATTCACCTAACATGGCAGTTGCCAACTAACTTCCTAGCTCTTAATAGTGGATAGGAAATAATGTCAAAATCAGCTATACAAATTATTAAGTTAACCTCTTACGTGTCCATACTGTAACCCGCTTTTTACACAGTAGGAATTTCTAATGGTAGGCTACTTCACTGACTGGGACTGTTGCTTATTTTCACTCCTTTGCTTCAACCTAGGCTACCATCAACAAAAGTCTTTACAAAATGTCCTTCATAACCTTAAGGGAGCACAGCGAGACAAGGAATGTCAATCCAGCACTTGACAATGCTAGTCCACCTTAAAAAAGGTTAAGTGTCTGTGTATCCATCCGGTTGCAATGTCTCTGTCTTTCCAAAAGATGGTACATCACAAATATTAATACTGCTTTTTTGAAGCTTATACCAAATAATAGAGATATATAAATTGCATGGTGCTGAGGTCTACTTTGATTACTTAAATTTCAGCCCATCTTAGATAGGTAGCACAGCTAGTACTCAATAACCAGACAGAAATATTCAGTTTAAGCATTTATTTAAAAATTATACTTATTTGTATAATTACTAGTAGCAACAGTACTGAGAATTATCTAACCTTTCTTGTTCTCTTCATTCTCTTCATTCAAACCTCAATAACATTTCCCAGATGATCCAGTTCCTTAGTTGAAAATTATACATCTTTGATTGAAAAAATTAAAAGAAAAAGATTTTTTGGTGGAGGCAGAGCTTATTGGAAAATATCCAACAGCTAAACAAATAGCAAGCTCCATTTAAATGTCCATATTTTTAACTCAGATGAGCTCTTTTCAAAGGTTAGAAAAGCAGTTGAACTGTACACTCCATTTTCACAACAAAGCGGCAACAAACCTAAAAACGGAAAGAACTCTTTTTGAAAAAAGTCAAAGAAAAGGTAGCTCAAATTCAGTGTACACATCTGATGTTATGTCTCCAATATGAATTTGAAATATACTCCTAAGTACAATGACGTGGTTAATTTTTATTTTTATTATGAAAAGAAAATGAGTCACAGTAATCAATTATCAAATAGTACATCGTTGGGTTCAACTCCAATTAAAGATAAGACATGAGTAATCTTCTGTGCTTGGAGTTGTTATTTAAAGTTTCTACGACCCCCTCCCAAATTTACCCATATCCAGCTGTCCTTATGTCATACATGGCTTTTTTAGCTGATTACCCAAAATATGTGAAAAAAGTAGGATACGGATATTGGTTTTCTATCGACTTATTAGAGAAATAATTACATAGACCTGATCAGACATTTGCAAAGATTCTGTGTCAAATACATAATGCATTGCCTTGTTTTGAACCAATATAAGCTTAAAACAATGGGTAAAATAAAATCACAAAATGATCCACAGTTAACAACTTTACATCCCACAGAGAAAAACAGGACTTTGCCAGCTTCCTAAAAAAATACATTTATCTTACATGTGACATTTCCTCCTGAAAATGCCACCCTGCAAAAGGCAAGAATCAGCTCTGTACAGATAAAAAGAGTGTGATTATACTGATAGAATTAAAAAGCAATAAAGCAAAATTCATATTGATAAGCATCATAAATTTCGCAGTATCTTTTTCCTTATACACATATAATCAAAAAAGCACTATTACGTGATCATTCTCTCAATCATCTCTACATTCACTCATAACCAAGACACTGGCACTTCTACACCTCGGGCAGCTGGCCACTCTAAACATTAGAGGGCAAGCCTCTCTCTTCCAGGAGATGTCAATTATCTCAGATTTGGAGGTACTTATGTTCATCCAAAATTGATCTCATTTAGCTGTTTAGCTGCAATAAGCTAAATGTTATTACATCTATATTTACAGCAAATTAGAAGCAGTGAAATTGAGGGTACTTTCACACCTATAGTTCGATTTAGTCCGCACCAGTCAGAAAAATGTTACAATGTAGTAAACAGACGTGGGTACGGTTTGCTTTCACATATGCCGAGTTCTAAACGAACCAAAATAGACCGTGAAGCCCATCGGCACCAGGGAAACTTGTCTTTCTCTTTTCCAGAACTTCCCGTCTTGCTAAGTGCATCACGCACTTCTATATACTTCACCCGAAGTTTTTTTGTCTTAATACGGCATTGTTCAACTGTCCGAGGATAGCCTTTCTCACTTAGCTGCTTACTGAACAGCGCGTAAATGCAGCTGTTTTTATGTGTCGTGGACAGTTGCTTTTGGATATGCTCATCCGACCATATATCTATGAGGCACTTAATTTCTTCGGCACTCCACGTTTCTCCACGGTTTGATTTCATCGCGAGTTGATAGCTTGGAAAATGTAATGGGGTCAACAGGAAGTGAAAAGAATTTTACCCACAACCCCGTATCTCTTATACCCAAAGTGCATTAAACTATACCATTTCGTCAGATTTGGTTTGGTTGCTTTCACACCAGACGAACTGTACCAAAGTAGAGCGGATAAAGCGGTCCGAGACCACCCCTTCAGGCAAGTCTCGGATCGATTGATTTGATGCGCACCAAAGTACTGAGATTGCATTCACATCAACGCAAACAAACCGAACCAAGGGACCAAACACGTTTGGTGCGCACCAAATGCTGTAGGTGTGAAAGCACCCTGAGAAATAGCATTGAGTTTTATAACATAGCTGTAAAACATGTAACAATAATATTACCCATAGTCATCAATACACGTGTAATTACTCTAATCGTCAAAAAAACATGACATTCTAATACTATTTAACATTTACTTCACTGCTGTTTAATTGAAAATCATTATTAAGCGCATGAATGTATTTGCTCATGTTGTGTGCTTATAAGCACACTGTACTTTAGTTTCAAAGAGTAACAAATAAATATTGCAGTATTGAAATTGGAAAGCAAATGATGTGGTGATATTGTATGATATGGTTGTAAATGTAAATTTCATCTCGACTTGAATACTGAAGTTAATTGACTGGTTCTTCATTAGACATTAAATGTAGAGATGGCAAAGCAGATAATAATGTATATACAGTTTTTCAAATGTAGATTTCATTAAGAGCTCATGTTCTCATGTTTAAAGATTGGAGTTAGTTGACTGGTTCTTCATCAAACATTAAATACAAAGTCTTACTTCATAATGTTATTATAATAAATTCAATGAATATGAATACCCTTAAAGATAGGGTGAGAAGCTCAGTCATCCGGGAGGGGCTCAGATTAGAGCCGCTGCTCCTCCGCATCGAGAGGAGTCAGATGAGGTGGCTTGGGCGTCTGATCAGGATGCCTCCTGGACGCCTCCCTGGCGAGGTGTTCCGGGCACATCCAACTGGGAGGAGGCCCCGGGGAAGACCCAGGACACACTGGAGAGACTATGTCTCCCAGCTGGCCTGGGAACGCCTCGGGATTCCACCGGAAGAGCTAGAAGAAATGGCCAGGGAGAGGGAAGTCTGGGCATCTCTGCTCAAGCTGCTGCCCCCGCGACCCGATCTCGGATAAGCGAAAGAGGATGGCAGGATGGATAGATGGATGAATACCGTAAAACCACATGTATTCACAAAGATTGGTCACATTATTAGCATTTTCCACTTAATAATGAGTTGAGATTAGTTCCCATTAGCCCTTAGAATGCTAGGATAGACGTAAAAGGTGTTTAAAGTGTTGTACGTGGATGCTGCTCAATGCTGACTCCAAAGGGTTGCACATTTATCACAAACTAACCAGCTATCAGCTGATTTACCCACAAATACCCAGTGGAACTGAATTATAAGGCCAAGGCTTTAAATTATCTCACCGTGAAGTGTTATTCTGCTGAAAAAAAAACAATTGTAGATGAGTACACCACTGGTTTTTGGTAACAATTTTGTTGACACTAGATTGGACATACATTATATATGGACTTATGGAGATTTTGCCACTTCCTGGTCCTATTGCTTTCACACCATCTTGTTTTCACCGGAAGCACTTGTTTTTCACTACCAATCATCTGTGATAAGTTAATTGATTACTATTATACTCAATTTTAAATGGACTGGTTGTTCTATAGTGATGTTGGCCATACACCCGCCAATTTTACAATAATATTTGGGTGAAGGCCCAGATCCATGTGTGACATTAAGGTTTGTACTCTCAGTAGACTCACATTGACTTGCCTGTGGTCTACTATTTTGCTACACTTAAGCTCCTTAAACGTTCAGTGTGATTCATCTTTCTTCTGAACTGCACATTCAAATGATCTATTATTGTTGGTGTACTTGCTTTAAACAGCACTGTCTGCACTTAAAATGCTGCCCCTGACTAATCAGTCAATTTTATCAAATGGATGTTAAAATCACAAAAATAGATATTTATTTTCTAATTGATCAACAGTTCATGATAAATGTAATTTTATTATCACTTTCATTCATGTCCAGGTGGCATGGTTGCATGTTGGTTAGCTTTCCAGTGGTATGGATCAATTCCTGGTTTGGTGACTATGCGTGTGTAGTCTGGATGTTCTTGTTGTGTTCGTATGGGTTTTCTCTGTGTACTCTGATTTCTTTGTGACATGCATGTTAGATTAATTGCCAACTCAAAATTGTGAGGGAATACAGTGTGAGAATTGGATGTGAGAGTGTGCTTTATGATTAAATGGTTTCCTATCCATAATTAGTTACTAGTTCAAACCCTCTGTTGTCTGGACATGTTCTTTATTCCTGTGATCCTGTAATGGAACAAGGATGTTCAGAAACAGATGGATGGAAACTTACTTAAGACAAATTGTAATCTATAAGATTATTTTATTATTAACATAATGTTCACAGACCCACTTAATGCAGTTCAGGAATGCAGGGGACTGGACCCCATCCTGGTAGCATGAAACAGCCATGGAGAGGCTATAAGTCTATCATAGGACCCACTCATCTTGAACTGAATACTCACACTCTTACAAGGCCAATTTGGAATTGCCACCTAAGCTAGAATAGACATGTCTTTGGAAATGTGGAAGGGAAAACTAGACTACACTAAGGAAATCCGACACAGATACGGAAAGAATGTGTAAACTTCATATGGACGATATTCAGCTGCAAGATTCAAACCCAGGATTTCAGATTTATTAGGCAACACAACAACCTGTTGTGCCACTGTTCCATCCTTTTTGCATTACTGCTTAAAGATCATGACCTCAGAGGGTTATACACCAGTGGGTGTTCTGCGATGCTGCATCTTTAAACTTGACTTTCAAATAAAATATGGAAGATGTTCAGTTAACACTGGCCTTGATACTTGTTTTAGTGATTCCTGTTAGTGGAGGTGTTCCACTGAGGTTTTGTCGGGAGTTTGGTTGTTCCATCATCATCAAGTGATGCTTCCTGATATGTGTGCCTTTGTGACTAGAACTAAATAATCAGACATAATTGGAATAAACATTACAAGGTATACTGATTGTTTATACTATAACAGTGTTTATACCACTGATGAAAAAAAAATGTTTAAAATGTGTTTAACTAGTTAGTGGATCTGTTTGTCAGAATGTTATTTTTTATGAATATTAGAAAGTGACTTATAGGACTCTTTGTGTTCTTACGACAGGATGATAGGAAAACAGTTAATCTTATAGTAAGTAAAAAAGGATATAATCAGTCATAACAGTAGAATGCTGTTATAAATGTAACATTGATTTGTTACATTTGATAAGTATATATAATAGTACTGGCAAGGATAAAAAGGTTTTGCGGCTACAAAATAAAGATGAGGATCTTTAATACCCTGATCTTAATTCAACATGAAGTCATTCCTGCTCTATGGAGCAGAGACATTGAGGACTATGGTTACCACCACTAAGAAAATCCAGACCTTTATCCATCCTCCAGATACATTGTCCTGATACCATAAGCTACCAAAGACAGTGTCTGTGAAGAAGACAAGAGCTGGTAAAGAAAGAGGTCCTTCATTTGTGGTGGAGGTGGATAGGCCACACCCTGCACAAACCACCATCACCAGTCAAGAAATTATATGGGACCCCCAGGAAAAGAGGAAAAGAGGCCAGCTAAGAAACTTCTGATGACTTGACATGAAGGTATAGGCTAAGAGGATGAGGTGCACCTGGGGTCAGCTAGAATGACTGGCTCAGGAATGAGATGCCTAGAGAAAGTCGGTTGGTGGCCTTTGCCAAAGAAAAGAGGAGTGACAAACGTGGACAGAGAGAGAGAACTTTCTTAAAGCATTATGTTTTATTTAGTGGGAATTACAATATTACAAAATTTAAGAAAACGAGTACAGGGCTATAGATTGGTATTACTGTGCAAACATACCAATTCTGTATTAAATGGTTTAGCTATTCCTACTTTGAATGGGATTTAATTTCATCATAAAATACATCATGCATTCAAAAAATCCAATAGTTGTTCAAATGTTTAATAATTTCAAAATGAGTATGACATATTTTCAAGTTAAACAATGAAAATTAGCAGGTGCTTTCTTTATATACGTGAAAGTAATGTCAAAAGTTCACTTTATGAATAATGACTTTGCTAAACTGATACATTTCTTCGGAAATTAAATAAGAAAGTTCCAGAGAGCTGGGTTTATTTTAAACATTTTAAAAGTGTAACCCGTCTTCCGTTCTTCAACCACCATGAAGTCTAGATAACAGAGAATTTTTAAGAGGGTTATTGATCTTTTTAATGTTGCATGACATTATTTTAATTAGGTACTTATGCAATATCTAATACTGTTGTATTTGTCATTTACTGCAATTATCAGACTCATTTGTTTTTCTGATGGCTTAAGTATGCCAAGCGTGAAAAGCAGAATAATCTCCCCCATGTTTTTCACTCTGACAAAGGTACTTAGCCACCCACTAAGTAAGATATTCAACTTAAAATAATGTGTATATTTTCTAAAAGATAAATAATTTCTTAAGTAGAATAACTTGAACTAAAGCTTTATCATGCAGTATGTAAACAGCATGTTTTCCTAAAAATAACAATCAAGTTTTAATGTTTTTATGTTTTGTATTTTTAGTCATTGAAAATTTAAAATGTGGACAGAAAATGTAGAGTTTATTTTATACAGAGCTAACCTGAGATGTATTCTTAATGGTTAGCACATAGTGGATAGTGCTGCTAACTCTGCCTGGGTTTGATTACATACCAGGACAACGTGCAAACATGTGCAGTTTACATGTTCTTCCCATGTTATATCAGGTATAATGGTTTCCACTCACATCTAAAAGACATGCATTAGTTTGACTGGTGACACTGATTTGACCAATATGCGCAAATGTGTCCTGTGATGGACTGGTGTTCGCTCCAGGGTTTTTCCCACCTTGTTCTAATGTTGGTTGCTCTCATTTGTGTATTCTGGTCCAAACATTTCAATTGTTAATAAAGTCTAATGTATTATATTTAAAGTTGTAAAGAAAAGTGTAGGTCAGAATAAGCAAAACTAAGTTGCCCTTTGGGAGTCCATCCATGTGTTTTCTAAAACAGCTTTTTCCATGATAGAGTCATTGTCTGTCTATAATAGCATGGCATTCAAGGCAAAAAACAATCATCAGTGAGATGCCACTGCATCAAATCGCCTACTTTTTTCCATATTCACACTGGTCAAAGTAAACATGTCTTCATTAGGACACTGTATGAAAGGAAAGCAAAGTTGCAAAGGCAGTAGTATTGTCATGTGTGTAGAATACATGATTGACCAACATGCAACACTGGTAGCATAACAGTGAGAAGTTATCAAAATGAACAACTTGAATTTTTGAATAGAAAACACAAATCAGTTTACCCAATGTACTCATTACACTTTAGTGAAAATTAGGCATTCTGAGGCATATGGAAATACACATGGTGTTTGAAGAATGAGAAAACCTATTCTGGATATGTTACACCTTGGGCACTGTGGCATAAAAAGGAAAGGAAGGAGCTAGCCTGAAATTGCTTTCAGTGTCAGAGGCTTGTCCAATGTATAGACAAAATGTCAAATTCATATTCATCTTGCCAAAGCCTTAAAAACGTGCCAAGCCCAGCACCATTGCAACCATGGGAGTGGCCTATCAATCCTTGGAAGCATGTTCATTTAGACTTTTCAGGGTACCTGAACAGGGTCTTCTGGTTACTATCCTGTTGGCCTCAGGTCACTATCATACCCAGCAAAACATCTGAAAAGACAACCCTAATGTTAAGAAAGATGTTTGCACATTTGAGACTGCCAGAGTAGATTGCTATGGATAGGTGTCCCAAGAGATTGAGGAATCGCTGCAAAGTAATGATATTAAACATCTATCCAGTGTTTTATCACCTTTCTGCTAATGGCCTGACTGAATGAATGGTGCAAACCCTTAAACACATCAAAGAATGAAGCACCTCTCAAACAACTTTTTTATACATTTCTGCTTAAATATTGCAACATTGCCCAAATAACAGCAGTTGTCTCACTAGCCAAGCTGTTTTTAAAAAGGGCAGCTTAGACTATGTCTCGGCTTTCTTCAAAAAACTACACTTGTCTCATATAAAGTCTGCATTCGAAATACTTAGACATGGAGATGACATGTTGAACAGTTGCTACTGTGTGAGTCTTCTGTAACAGTCAGTAGAATAAAAACATCAGAGGAACCAAGCCCTAGTCAGTTGACCCAAAACTCTACTCAACTGGAGATATTACCTATCTCTCCTGCTCCAACTCCTGTTGATATAATTCAGTGAAAGTTACCTGATGCTATGTAATGAGATGAGCCTATAGCAGAGCTGCGACACAACTCTCCCTAAAGATGGATACCTCCTGACTGTCTTAATTTATAGTGGTGAACTCTAACTAAAATAAATAAATAATTAAACTGGCTTAATGCCCCCCTGAGTTAGCAGTGTGTATAATTAGTCCACCCTCTCTCACCAATTCAAACACTCACACAGGACCAAATTATAAAATCCAACCATTTTAACTTGTAGCGTTTAGGAATGCCTATCAGAAATAAATTAAGATGTGAGCAAAATCTGCAGACTCCACACAGACAATGACAAGGCTGTGTATGTCTTTACCAAGAACTGTAAGGTAGCAGCACCATCTGCTGTGTCAGCATGTTCCTTGGGGTTAGGTTGTGTCTTTCTGAACTGCTTTAAGCAGGTTAATAAATCCTAGGTTTTCATAACTTAAATTTGTAACTTATTTTGACTTTTGATCCTCATCTTCTCATGAAGTTTCATTCTTGTACTGTGATGTTATTGAATCTCAGCCATCTTACACCCTTATCAGTTTTCCCACTTCTCCATTCTGGTTGACAGTTGGGGATGATTCTTATTTCCGCCACTGGGTTCAGGGCTGGTTTCATAACACTGCTCTACAACTGCATGATCGTACCTGTTAACCATTTCTTAATTGTATCTCTTGATGAATTGGGGAATTTTAGAGTTGTTGATTAATCTATTTTTCAAGTCTTAGGGGATGTGGGAAGAAAACTGGACTACTTGAAAGAAAACCCACACAGACATGGGAAGAAAGCGCAAATTCCATATGGAAAATGATCATTCATGGATTGAAATCCAGTTAACTAGATAAGCAGTGGCACTATTACACTAGCATTCCACTAAACAAAGAAACATAGTTTAAGCTATTTGGGCAAGTATGAAAAGGTCCTGTGTGTGTGAAATGGACTACAGCCCCGTCTTAGGTGGGCTTCTGCCTTACACCTGATTCCTCTTGGATGACCAAAGACCTCCTGTATTGGAATGACTAGATTAAGAGATTGAATCCAATGTTTTTTAAAGAATTGCTCTCATAAAATCAAATTGATGTATATTAAGTTCTGAAAAGAATCGATTATATTTGGCTGAAGAGTTTAATTCTAATTGAATTATCTCTACTAACTATGTGTGTCTGACATCCATCCATTATCCAGCCTGCTATATCCTAACTACAGGGTCACGGGGGTCTGCTGGAGCCAATTCCAGTCAACACAAGAAACAAACCCTGGGCAGGGTGCCAGCCCACCACAGGGCACACACACACACCCAGACTAGGAACAATTTAGAATCGCCAATGCACCTAACCTGCATGTCTTTGGACTGTGGGAGTACCCGGTGGAAACCCACGCAGACACAGGGAGAACATGCAAACTCCAAGCAGGGTGGGCTCGGCAAGCGAACCCAGGTCTCTTAACTGCGAGGCAGCAGCGCTACCACTGCGCCACCGTGCCACCCTTGTGTCTGACATATAAAGTCAATTATGTGCTGCTTACATGCCAATGTCATAAAGCTCTAGTGTTTTGTTTTAGAATTTCAGAATAAAACATTGTAGATTGAAATAAGCAGTGAAAAGTTAAAATGTAATAAATACGTCTAAGATCTGGAAGTCTGCAATTATTTGACACTTCCATTAATCAATGCAGATAGAGCAATGCTTCGTCTGAATCACGAAAAAAGGGATGAAGTGGAAATGACATTTTAATGTGCAAAATCATCTCAAGGATTAAGTCTAAGCAATAATATAACTCTCCTATTAAAAATAGATGTAGTTTAATGGCCCAAATGCAATTGAACATCTTATGAAATAATTTATTAAAAGCCAAAGTACATGAATAGACTTGTTCTTTTAATGATCCAAATAGATATAACTAAATGCAAGTTAAAACCACACTAATTTGTGTCCAAAATGGTTATAATAAAGACTCATAAAAGTAGTTTGTGTAAAATGACACAATGTACTAGTCATACTATTGTTGCAGTCTTATAAACACTACAATGATGAACTGGTTTAAAAAGTGTCCACCTTCTTTAGTTTATTTTATCTCACAAGCCAAATGAAACAACATTTTTTTTAGCTCAAGTATTAAGTTATGAAAAATAAAACATGATCACATAGGAAAACATCCATCCATTTTCCAACCCGCTGAATCCAAATAGGGTCACGGGGGTCTGCTGGAGCCAATCCCAGCCAACACAGGGCACAAGGCAGGAACCAATCCTGGGCAGGGTGCCAACCCACCGCAGGACACACACAAACACACCCACACACCAATCATACACTAGGGCCAATTCAGAAGGAAAACATTTTAAACTAATACTAATTAACTAGTTTTGTAAATACAGACAATCAGAGACAGAGACTGAATCTTGGGAATGGCAGGTTAGATTTAAAAAAAGCAGAGATTAAGAGTGTGTTTCAGTAACAGAGCTAGTGCACTCCACACATGCCCTAGGAAAACCTACCTGATCCTTTGTCCAATAGAAGGACCATTGCAGAATATGTACTGGTCATAAAACTGATATTTAAAAAGACAGGAGAATCTGCAAGACCAGTTTAACTCTACTTTGTGAATATAGCAAAACCTTAAGACCATGCACCCCCTAGTACTTTGTGGAGGGTGTTTCAAGAGCATAAGGTTTTGGGATTCCGGCTTCACACCTTTGAGGTTCTGTGAAACAAGAATTGTGTTTTTCATACTTGGAACCATGTTAAGCCTATTCAATGTATCTTGTTTATGGTATTCTTGGACAAGATACCCAAGTACAGCCTATGACTGATGAGTATGCAGTTTGTGGGCCCAGAGATGACATTTCTGTTTGTTGGTAGTGCTGTCCTGTTGGCCTTAGCATTGATATTTGACCACACTGTGAAGTTTCATAGCTACTCCAAATTATGGTCCTGTCCAGGAAAACAACAGCTTGATCTCTTTAGGTAAGGGGTGAGAATCTGGAACCTAGAACCACATCTCCTGCAGACTGAGAGAGGCTAGCTGAGGCAGCTTCGACTGTTAGTATGCCACTAGTTGCCACCTATGGCCACTGGAAGAGGATCGACCTGCAGAAACTAGACACACTGAGGAGACTGCATCTCACAGATGGCCTTTGAGCAGCTGAGAATTACCAAGGAGGTTTTTGGAAGAAGTTGTTGAAGATATAGTGACCTGGTTAGCCAAGCTACCATGAACTTCATGAAGATAAGCAAAGAGAAAAAATTATGAAAATGAAGATTTCACAAAGAACATTAAAGCATTATGTTTAAATGTGACCATTTACTATTTTGTCATATTTTACATTTTATTTGTCTTTTGTCTGATACAGTTTTTTCACTTTTAATACACATGAACAATTGAATTTCCCAATCATAGATAAGAACAGTTTTCCATTACAATCCACATAGATCCATAAACGTTTCAGCCAATGTTGGTTCATTTAATGCATTACAGGCACATTCTTTGATTCTCCATTATAATTTGTTCCACAGTGGCAACATTTTTCTTCTGTTGTTGATGCTAAAGGGTAGCTAAAACTTTGGGTCTTTGCTGTGTTATAATGCATTTTTCTTTAATATTTCTGTCACTATATCTGGACAACACTGTTAAAGGATCCATTCACATGTGCATGCTAAGTTTGGCACACAGGGGGTCAGCATTTAGAATTGCCAACCAAGCATTGGATTAGATAGCCAAAGACAACTGGAGGATTGTATAGTCAGCCTAAACACAGAATTGTATTTCTGTCCTCTGTCAGTACAAAAATCTTCTTTCATTGTTGGGCGAATGAGAACCGGCATGTAGGCATTATGCTATTTCTGTATTTTGAGGAGGGGGAGTTCAGTCCGTACCTGCCCTTGTTTGGAGACCAGAGAAGACCAACAAGTAAAGCAGACAGTATTAAAAGGCTTGGACAACAGCCAAACCATTTGAAGCTGTCAGACCTCTGTTTGGAAAAATCCTATCAGCGTGGTGACGAAAAATGGCAGACTGCGTAGATCCAGACTCCCACACCTGGATAGCGTCTGTCATTGGCTTCCCGTCTGTAACCGCGTAAAATCATCAGTAAAGTAAGCTATAGTATATTTCTCTCATGTGTTTTGTACCGCCGTAATCACGATGGGAGGGATATCGCCTTTTCTGTCATATTTCTATATTTTTCGGTTACTTAACATGCCGCAATTTCAAAAGAACACATTTCCGGAGAGCTAATGCCTCCTAAGGAAACATGCTGTAATAAAAGTTGTTCTTAAGTGCATTTTTGTGTATTTTGTTTTGACCTGCAGGTCATGTTTGTGTTGTTTATTTTTTTTTATGTCATTCTTAAAATATGAATTTGGTTGATATCATGTTTCAACTGTTGGTGTAATGCTATAGGAAGCATCACACAACCGCAATCAACTCATTAATGAGGATGTGGGAATGATGCTATTAAGATACTCCAGTTTCCATGTTCACTATCCCATGGTGGGGAAAACATAGTTTGGTTTAACATACTTTGCTTATTTCCAAGTAGGCTTTAGTGCTAGTTCGATTTTTGGTTTCCTGGCTCTTGGTTATGTTCTTGACTTTGATTTTTGCTGTAACCCTTGGCTTTGATATTCTTGGTGCATTTTGACTTTCTGGTTTCGATATTGTTTCTCACCCACAATGCAATAAATAATACATCTTGTTTATAGCACCATTCCCTGGCTTTTTTCTACTCTCTATAATACTCATAAAATGTGTTTGTTCCTTAACAAATTTAAAGAGTCATTTTTTCCAAAATGAATTTTGCATCCTACAAAAGGACTATCCTGCGTTGCTTGTCTTACAACTAGCGCTGCATGGTTTGAAATTAGTGATCATTTGAAATGAGGAAAAGAACAGTAAGCTGTCTAAATTGGTTATGTCAATCGGTGTCATAAAATGTTTGTCACACTCTCCTTTCTTTTGTGACTTTATGCTAATCATAACATTTGCAGCATTTAATACCAAAAATCTCCTTTGTTGAGAAGAAGCTGAAGCAGAAACACATTGCAAGATGTTCCCTTTCCAGATCTGTGAACTTAAGAATGATGGGTGCGCGTAAAGTTTATTTTTGGTCTTTTTTACTCACTACTGGAGTTTACTCTGTAAATATCACAAAAAAGCACAATATGCTTCAAGGCAGAGATGAAGAAGGATACTTTAGCAAAGCAGAGCAAATAAAAGGATACTGAAACATTTTTATAGTAGTCTTAAAAAAATATATGACAAGATGAGAAAAGAGATGCTAGGAGTACAAGGAACTAAAACAGATGTGTGAGAACATCACAACAGTTGTAACAAATCATCAGAATTACAAATGTAGGTGCCGCTAACAGAATATCAAAGAGTGAAGAGCCTTCATTCTGTTTATGAACCTTCATCCAGTCAGGTCATTAAAAAGGGTAATACCCTATAGCTGTAATAACACAGTAGCTGCTGAACTGGCACATTACAATGGGAAAAACACCAACATTCATTTATCATAAGTGGAAAAAAGTAATATTCTACAGGTATACTTGTATGTTCACAGTTTCTTGTGCAGTACCACAGATCTGAAAAGCCTATTCATTTAAAAGGGATATTTCTCTAAAGAAAGAATTAACAACTTGCAGCAAATTGAGTAACAAATGTGACAGACAGGCATTGTATGCAAATAAAGTTTGTATGGAAATTTCTGTTTAAACTGCTTCTTCAAAAGTATAGACCAATGTGTGGACAGGAAAACTCCGCAGTAGAGAGGCTTGACTGACGATGGATGTCAATAAAAGGAAGCCACATCCTGGAAGCACATGCCACTAAAATATTCTCCATCATTCTTCTGAACATCTGGCAGAATAAAGCATATCCATATCAAAATAAGCAAGCAAAATTGCCTAATAAATACTGTATGGGAACTGCAATCTCATTGATGCTGGTTGGGGCCTCATTTCTAACTTACTTTGTGGGCCTGTGCTAGTTCTCTAATCTGCTCCAAATTTTGAAAAAGTAAACTATAGTACAACAGTTCTGTAGCTCAGATGATTTACTACCTGCCTTTAGATGTGTCACCACAACATCTAAAACCCATTCTCCATTTTCTCACGTCATCTACACAGATGTTTCGCTACAGCAACTGCTATGGCTGCTGCCTTTTTGGTCTTTTGGTACCTGTCATTCAACTCTGGCTATCCTCCTGCTAGCACTCAATGGAAGACTTTTTTCTTAAACTTGACAGCTTCCCTTAGAGCTGGTCTCCATGACTATCACCTGTAGCGTGCCTTTGGCTGGTGATAACTACAGATGGGCACTCCATTTAAAGAGAAGTAAAATAAAACAGGAATCTGTCCTCACAGAACTGATCTATACGTTCTGTGCCAAGTTAAAGTCACCAAATGGCCTGTTTGTAGACTGCAGGGATAAATCCTTGCAAATATGTAATTATTGTGTAAGCAAACAGAAGCACTTCAGTCAAGGATTCAACTCTGTTCAAAGTGCTATGAAGAAGTAACACAACTCTTTGTGTTATACAGCCATCCAAGTTTAGTGTGCCTTAGGTGCGAACATTCACCTTGAATATCAAAAAAAGAAATCTTTGTGTCAACAACAATACGAAAAATCTGCTGCTATGCAGTATTATATTAAAGCAATATGAAGTGATGTAACACCAGGACAATTAACATAAAGCAAAACAGGACATGGCATGAATGTCCTGACTGAAATTTTTGCCTGCTTTCAGATAGCTAGAAACAATTATTTTTTTATGTAACCAACTTTTATAGAACAAACTACAGTAGACTAGCATAAAATGTGGCTAACACATAAATTACGTTTCACGAGTAGCTCCATGAAAACAGCTATGTAAATATTTCTCATTCAAAGAGTAAATTTTTTTTTAGTACAAGTAGGGTGTTGTACTGTGTTAGCCATTATGGATGAAATGAGAGTAAGGGGCCGGAGTTGCCTTGAAAGCTTGCATATTGTAATCTTTCTAAGTAGCCAATAAATGGTGTCATTTTGCTTGACATCTTTTTTTAGTACAGAGAAGGTATATGCTATCATAAAGGAAAGGTACAAAATATAAATAAATGATAAATAAATTACAAATATCATAAATCATTTGTGATCAGTTTTCATGATGTAGCTTTTGCTCAATGTTTACTCATTGTGTCTTGCTATTACAGTATGTGTGTAGGCACAAATTTGATTTAACCAAAGGCATATTATAACATTTATAAATAATAATGCATCTTTCCAATAAAATATACCCTACAGTTGTGCTTGAAAGTTTGTGATCCCTTTAGAAGTTTCTATAGTTCTGCATAAATATGCAGACCTACAACATCATCAGATTTTCACTCAAGTCCTAAAAGTAGATAAAGAGAAACCAGTTAAACAAATGAGACAAAAATATTATACTTGGTCATTTATTTATTAAGAAAAATGATCGAATATTACATATTTGTGAGTGGCAAAAGTATGTGAACCTTTGCTTTCAGTATCTGGTGTGACCCCCCTTTGCAGCAATAACTGCAACTAAACGTTTCCAGTAACTTTTGATAATTTCTGCACACCGTTTGGAGGAATTTTAGCCCATTCCTCCGTACAGAACAGCTTCAACTCTGGGATGTTGGTGGGTTTCCTCACATTAACTACTCGCTTCAGGTCCTTCCACAACATTTCGATTGGATTAAAGTCAGGACTTTGACTTGGCCATTCCAAAACATTAACTTTATTCATCTTTAACCATTCTTTGGTAGAACAACTTGTGTGCTTAGGGCTGTTGTCTTGCTGCATGACCCACCTTCTCTTGAGATTCAGTTCATGGACAGATGTCCTGACATTTTCCTTTAGAATTCTCTGATATAATTCAGAATTCATTGTTCCATCAATGAAGGCAAGCCATCCTGGCCCAGATGCAGCAAAACAGGCCCAAACCATGATACTACCACCACCATGTTTCACAGATGGGATAAGGTTCTTATGCTGGAATGCAGTGTTTTCCTTTCTCCAAACATAACGCTTTTCATTTAAACCAAAAAGTTCTATTTTGGTCTCATCCGTCCACAAAACATTCTTCCAATAGCCTTCTGGTTTGTCCACGTAATATTTAGCAAACTGCAGACGAGCAGCAATGTTTTTTTGGAGAGCAGTGGCTTTCTCCTTGCAACCCTGCCATGCACACCATTGTTGTTCAGTGTTCTCCTGATGGTGGACTCATGAACATGAACATTAGCCAATGTGAGAGAGGCCTTCAGTTGCTTAGAAGTTACCCTGGGGTCCTTTGTGACCTCGCCGACTATTACACATCTTGCTCTTGGAGTGATCTTTGTTGGTCGACCACTCCTGGGGAGGGTAACAATGGTCTTGAATTTCCTCCATTTGTACACAATCTGTCTGACTGTGGATTGGTGGAGTCCAAACTCTTTAGAGATGGTTTTGTAACCTTTTCCAGCCTGATGAGCATCAACAACTCTTTTTCTGAGGTCCTCAGAAATCTCCTTTGTTCATGCCATGATACACTTCCACAAACATGTGTTGTGAAGAGCAGACTTTGATAGATCCTGTTCTTTAAATAACACAGGGTGCCCACTCACACCTGATTGTCATCCCATTGATTGAAAACACCAGACTCGAATTTCACCTTCAAATTAACGGCTAATCCTAGAGGTTCACATACTTTTGCCACTCACAAATATGTAACATTCGATCATTTTCCTTAATAAATAAATGACCAAGAATAATATTTTTGTCTCGTTTGTTTAACTGGTTTCTCTGTATCTACTTTCAAGACTTGAGTGAAAATCTGATGATGTTTTAGGTCATATTTATGCAGAAATATAGAAAATTCTAAAGGGTACACAAACTTTCAAGCACAACGTGTTATATCATATAGTGTTTTATCTTCTCAAGTAGTGTATAATGATTCAATAGATATATACATACATGAAAGTGGCTACTTTATTATGTACATGTGACGATGTGGGTTCTGGCTCCACGCTCCCATGGCTGTTTGGGAACCCTTGAACCCAACACCGTCGATAATGAAACCGAGTGAGCCAGTCAATGGAGGCAAATTGAGCATCTGAGCAAGGGGATGGTTGAAAGTACAAAAGTGCTTTTATTAAAACAGACAACAAAAACAGTGTTCCATAAATAGTGCAGTTCTTCAAATTCATTAAATAAATAATCCATAAAAGAACGTGGAGTAAAACCAATAAATAGAAAAACAATCCTTAAAACGAGAGGTTAAAATTTTTTAGGAAGCAGTCTTAAAACCATCAACAAATACGGTGCTCTTCTGTATGCGTCTCACCTGCTTATCCCGTATGGGCCAAGCAGCAGGCAAGACGCTCTCTACAGCTGCCCTCCTCAAACACACGCAAGACTGGAGACCTCCCGATCCCTGGCTTCGGTTTGGCTCTCATCCCAGCCTCGAGACTTGGACTCCTTGGTCTCCAGGACGCTCACACCAAGGACTGCCACTCCAAGCCTCCCGACTTCCGCTGCCCTTCTGCGGCCTTCTGCGGCTCGTCGCTTTCACCTTGGTCACTCCCGCTACCTGCTCGCTCAACGGGAGCGACATCAACACAAACACGTGGGTGTCGGCCTAACACCCAGCTTCTACGCAGCTGCCCACGAGCGCCGATCGCTGGCCACACACGCCCGCGTGTCCGTTTCTCTCCTGCACCGCTTGCTTCCACGCCTCCCTGTAACCTCCGCCCTCTCCTTTCCTTTCTCTCCGAACGCTTTTCTTTTTCCCGATCGTTTCTTACACTCCCCACAACCGACTCGCTTCTTTTTAAAAACGTGAGGGGCCATCACAGCTGCAGCATTAGCCACGGGAGCAATCACGAATGTGGGCAGTTCCTCACCTGTGCACACGGTGAGAAACGCCCACATCGACGACCGCCCCTGCTCGCTACAACAACGCCCCTCACGCCGCCTCGGGTGCGGTGATTATTTATTTAAAATCAATGGCCTTTTCTCCACGAGCTGTGGACCCATAACACCACAGTACACCTGTGCATTAATGGAAATAGCCTGCTCTTCCAAACATCCAATCATGTAGCAGCAGCAACTCGATATTATACAGCATGCAGACATGGTCAAAGGGCTTAGTTATTATGCTGTTCTTGAGATAATCTTGTGGGCCAGAGAGTTTATTTGAAACTTTATTTCCCATGTGTAGATGAACATTCATCAATTTGGAATTTCTGGCTCTTTCTAGTTCTTGCTTTAAATAACCGTTTTTAAAAGCATTTCTGTAAACGCCTGCCTTGAGTAAGGATGTTTAAAGCAGGTCTGGCTTGCCAAGGCTACCAGAAGTCTGCTTCACTGCTTTACCTTCCAGGTGGAGATGACAACGGGATTGCAGTTTTATTAATAGTCCTCGTGATGTATATGTTATTTATACTAATAAAAGGCAAAGCCCTCACTGACTCACTCACTGACTGACTGACTCACTCACTCACTCACTCATCACTAATTCTTCAACTTCCCTGTAGGTAGAAGGCTGACATTTGGCAGGCTCATTCCTTACAGCTTACTTACAAAAGTTCAGCAGGTTTCATTTCGAAATTTTATGCGTAATGGTCATAACTGGAACCTATTTTCTCCATATCCTGTAATGGACTTTAGCTCGATGGCGTCGGGCGGGAGCTGCATCTCACATCATCATGCCTCCCATGTAATAACGCAACTGACTGTGAACGCAGTACATAGAAAAGATGGAAGAGCTCCCAAAGAGCGCTGAACAAAAACCGTAAGTTTAAATTAAGTTTATGGGCACGCCCCGCTGCCGCTTTGTCATGCTTTCGTCGAATACTTTATTAGCGAGATACAAGTTGCATGAGAAGACACGAGGTATAAATGAGACTTTGGATCACTTTGTAACGGAGTTAAAATTGCTGTAGCGAGAAACTTTTAAGTGCCGGGTCTTAGCTAACATTAAATAAAGCCGTCACATCGCAACATCACACAAAAGAGCAGCTCACGTGAACTAACTAAACGCAGTATGCAGTGATCACTTCCATGCATCAAACCTGTTCAAAAATGCATTACACAATTGACAAGGTAGTAAAAGAATATGCTCTGAGCTTAGCTCCACGGCTAATGTGGTCTTGCGTAGGCAACTTCATCACGCTGCCACCAAATACTCACAGAAAAATCCACAAGTTAATACACACGCTGTCTCTAGAGTTTCCCCACACTCAATTTATTCCTCGCATGCCCGTTATACCCTCTGATCTCCCATTTCAATTCAGATGCCTCCAATTTCCAGTAAGGCTCTGCTTCAGCGATGACAATTAATAAGTCTCAGGGACAGACACTACAAAAGGTTGCCATTGATTTCAGGCAAGATTGCTTTTCTCCTGGACAACTATAAAACAGTGGTAAACCTTTAGGAAGCAGCATCAGCTAAGAACAGGTAGAACCCATGGTTAATAAGGCAGCTTTCTTGGCAGGCAAGGGAAAGATGCCTTATATGCCGTTCGTTTATAAACAGCTGAGAACTGTGTACGGCTGCTCACAAAACACCAGCCTCACTGACACACTCTGAAGATTTTCCTCACATCACGTATCCCTCTGACTCCCATTTCAATTCAAATCCTCAATTTCCGTAGGCTCTGCTTCACTGACAATTAATAAGTCTCAGGACAGACACTACAAAAGGTTGCCATTGATTTGAGGCAACATTGCTTTTCTCCTGACAACTATAACTAAGCTCAGTGCACAGCTTGATCATATTACATTACATTACCATTACATTACAGTGCTGAACTGACACGTGGTATACAAAGGTTTCTGCCTGAGTTTTACTATATACAGTATATATATATGTAGATATGTGTATATATATATATATATATTTTATGTATGTATGTGAGATGGTTTTGTAACCTTTTTCAGCCTGATGAGCATCAACAACTCTTTTTCTGAGGTCCTCAGAAATCTCCTTTGTTCATGCCATGATACACTTCCACAAACATGTATTGTGAAGAGCAGACTTTGATAGATCCTGTTCTTTAAATAACACAGGGTGCCCACTCACACCTGATTGTCATCCCATTGATTGAAAACACCTGACTCAATTTCACCTTCAAACTAACTGCTAATCCTAGAGGTTCACATACTTTTGCCACTCACAAATATGTAACATTCGATCATTTTCCTTAATAAATAAATGACCAAGAATAATATTTTTGTCTCGTTGGTTTAACTGGTTTCTCTGTATCTACTTTCAAGACTTGAGTGAAAATCTGATGATGTTTTAGGTCATATTTATGCAGAAATATAGAAAATTCTAAAGGGTACACAAACTTTCAAGCACAACGTGTTATATCATATAGTGTTTTATCTTCTCAAGTAGTGTATAATGATTCAATAGATATATACATACATGAAAGTGGCTACTTTATTATGTACATGTGACGATGTGGGTTCTGGCTCCACGCTCCCATGGCTGTTTGGGAACCCTTGAACCCAACACCGCCGATAATGAAACCGAAAGTGAGCCAGTCAATGGAGGCAAATTGAGCATCTGAGCAAGGGGATGGTTGAAAGTACAAAAGTGCTTTTATTAAAACAGACAACAAAAACAGTGTTCCATAAATAGTGCAGTTCTTCAAATTCATTAAATAAATAATCCATAAAAAGAACGTGGAGTAAAACCAATAAATAGAAAAAACAATCCTTAAAAACGAGAGGTTAAAATCTTTTAGGAAGCAGTCTTAAAACCATCAACAAATACGGTGTTTTCTGTATATGTCTCACCTGCTTATCCCGTATGGGCCAAGCAGCAGGCAAGACGCTCTCTACAGCTGCCCTCCTCAAACACACGCAAGACTGGAGACCTCCCGATCCCTGGCTTCGGTTTGGCTCTCATCCCAGCCTCGAGACTTGGACTCCTTGGTCTCCAGGACGCTCACACCAAGGACTGCCACTCCAAGCCTCCCGACTTCCGCTGCCCTTCTGCGGCCTTCTGCGGCTCGTCGCTTTCACCTTGGTCACTCCCGCTACCTGCTCGCTCAACGGGAGCGACATCAACACAAACACGTGGGTGTCGGCCTAACACCCAGCTTCTACGCAGCTGCCCACGAGCGCCGATCGCTGGCCACCACACGCCAGCGTGTCCGCTTCTCCTGCACCGCTTGCTTCCACGCTCCCTGTAACCTCCGCCCTCTCCTTTCCTTTCTCTCGAACGCTTTTCTTTTCCGATCGCTTACACTCCCCACAACCGACTCGCGCTTTTTTTAAAAACGTGAGGGGCCATCACAGCTGCAGCATTAGCCACGGGAGCAATCACGAATGTGGGCAGTTCCTCACCTGTGCACACGGTGAGAAACGCCCACATCGACGACTGCCCGCTGCTCGCAAACAACGCCTCACGAAGCCGCCTCGGGTGCGGTGATTATTTATTTAAAATCAATGGCCTTTTCTCCACGAGCTGTGGACCCATAACACCACAGTACACCTGTGCATTAATGGAAATAGCCTGCTCTTCCAAACATCCAATCATGTAGCAGCAGCAACTCGATATTATACAGCATGCAGACATGGTCAAAGGGCTTAGTTATTATGCTGTTCTTGAGATAATCTTGTGGGCCAGAGAGTTTATTTGAAACTTTATTTCCCATGTGTAGATGAACATTCATCAATTTGGAATTTCTGGCTCTTTCTAGTTCTTGCTTTAAATAACCGTTTTTAAAAGCATTTCTGTAAACGTCTGCCTTGAGTAAGGATGTTTAAAGCAGGTCTGGCTTGCCAAGGCTACCAGAAGTCTGCTTCACTGCTTTACCTTCCAGGTGGAGATGACAACGGGATTGCAGTTTTATTAATAGTCCTCGTGATGTATATGTTATTTATACTAATAAAAGGCAAAGCCCTCACTGACTCACTCACTGACTGACTGACTCACTCACTCACTCACTCATCACTAATTCTTCAACTTCCCGTGTAGGTAGAAGGCTGACATTTGGCAGGCTCATTCCTTACAGCTTACTTACAAAAGTTCAGCAGGTTTCATTTCGAAATTTTATGCGTAATGGTCATAACTGGAACCTATTTTTCTCCATATCCTGTAATGGACTTTAGCTCGATGGCCGTGGGGGGCGGAGCTGCATCTCACATCATCATGCCTCCCATGTAATAACGTCAACTGACTGTGAACGCAGTACATAGAAAAGATGGAAGAGCTCCCAAAGAGCGCTGAACAAAAACCGTAAGTTTAAATTAAGTTTATGGGCACGCTCCCGCTGCCGTTTGTCATGCTTTCGTCGAATACTTTATTAGCGAGATACAAGTTGCATGAGAAGACACGAGGTATAAATGAGACTTTGGATCACTTTGTAACGGAGTTAAAATTGCTGTAGCGAGAAACTTTTAAGTGCCGGGTCTTAGCTAACATTAAATAAAGCCGTGGACATCGCAACATCACACAAGAGAGCAGCTCACGTGAACTAACTAAACGCAGTACGAGTGATCACTTCCATGCATCAAACCTGTTCAAAAAATGCATTACACAATTGACAAGGTAGTAAAAGAATATGCTCTGAGCTTAGCTCCACGGCTAATGTGGTCTTGCGTAGGCAACTTCATCACGCTGCCACCAAATACTCACAGAAAAATCCACAAGTTAATACACACGCTGTCTCTAGAGTTTCCCCACACTCAATTTATTCCTCGCATGCCCGTTATACCCTCTGATCTCCCATTTCAATTCAGATGCCTCCAATTTCCAGTAAGGCTCTGCTTCGCGATGACAATTAATAAGTCTCAGGGACAGACACTACAAAAGGTTGCCATTGATTTCAGGCAAGATTGCTTTTCTCCTGGACAACTATAACTAAGCTCAGTGCACAGCTTGATCATATTACATTACATTACACATTACATTACAGTGCTGAACTGACAACGTGGTATACAAAGGTTGTCTCGAAGCGCGGGGATTTTGCTATATACAGTATATATATATGTAGATATGTGTATATATATATATATATTTGTATGTATGTATGTAGATGTGTATGTGTGTGTGTGTATATATATATATGTAGATATGTATATATATATGTGGATATGTATATATATGTGTACATATGTAGATATGTATATATATGTAGATCTGTATATATATGTTTATATATGTGTCTGTGTGTATATATATATATATATGTGTCTGTATGTATGTATGTGTATATCTATATATGTGTGTGTGTCTCTCTCTGTGTGTGTGTGTATATATATATATATATAAAACAGCAATACTCATAGCAGTGACAAAACAATTACATTGACAATCATGTTACGTTATTTTTAAAATGTTTCCTTTTCTTTTTCATAACTTCTTTAACACACTACTTCTCCGCTGGGAAGCGCGGGTATTTTGCTAGTGTTTTATAATTGAAGCACAGACAAGTAGTTGTCTTTTTTAAGATCACGTGTGCCTATTTTGGAGTAAATTAATTTAGTTTTTCTGGATATTTTTATCATTATGACTTTGAAGTCATCTGTCACCCTTTTAAAAGAGGTATTCTTCACAATTGTTGATACCTTATGCTTATTTTTCATTACTGCAGCCATGTTGTTTTGACTGGTATGACAATTGACAACCATATGATTACTGCCATTGTGGCTCATGACATTGTCAAACAATAATTATTTAAGATGGCAGCACAATAGCAGACACATCTTAGCTTTGGAATGAATCCTAAAACACTCATGATTGAGCTTGCTTGTTGTTTTGGTAAAGAGAAAATTCTTCTTAGTTTGGCTCAAACCTTTCATCTGTTTTTTTAATGTCTGATTTTTGTACTTCATTTTGTGTTTTTGTCGATCATTTCTTAAAGGTTTTGTTGGTAAAGTACCCCTGCCTGGCATTAGATAATGGTTTAGGCTGCTCCTCTACAGGTATAGCATTTCATCTGCTCTTCTTGCCTTTAAGTGAAAACCTCTTTATTTCAAGGTGCTTACATTTATGAAGACTGAATTCACAGTGGCTTTGTAAAAACAAAAATGGATAATTCGTTAAACTTTCACACTGTTAGGAACATGTTAGAAATTTGTCTTGTTCATTTTATATTTGTTTTTTAAAATGGTATTCATTTTTTATTTTTTTATTATTATCATTTCTGCAGTGATATTATCACATCATTTTGGATCTTTGCTTTTGTGGGTACCAGCCACCATTTTCTTTCTTAAAGATGCCATTTGCCGATGGTCACATTTTGGTTTAAACTTTTCTTTGGTTTGACTTTAATTCAGTTTTTTTCCTTTTGTTTTTGTTTAGAGTAGATTATATTAGATTGGATTAGATTAGATAAACTTCATTAATCCCAAGGGGAAATCCAGCTGCATGTAGCTGCAAAAACATAAAAAAGCAAGTATACAGAATCACAGGACAAATAATACAGCTAATCAATCAATCAATTTATCTATACTAATAAAAGGGAAAGCCCTCAATGACTGACTGACTGACTGACTGACTGACTCACTGACGTAATTGAGTGCCTGCCCATATAAGGCGCCTGTCAGCGGCAATCCAATAGAAACACTCTGCTGGTCAGGGATAGACTAGTGTTTGGCACAAACTCAGCGAAAGTGCGAGAGAAGCGTTTAAGTGCCAGGTCTTAGCTAACATTAAATAAAGCCATGGACATCACAAGATGCGTACGAGATAGCACAAGCACAGCTGAGAAACTTCGATGCATGTACTCCGAGTGGCTTACGTGAACTGAATGTGAACGCAGTATGCATGAGAACAAGCAAGACCTCCAAAGAGCACAGAGACTTTTGATCACGTTAAAGGTGTCTGCAAAAGTGGCGTCTCCTGCCCTGCAAAATACTATAAAAGTCGAGCAGCTGGCGCGCGTAGCTGTGCCAGCCTTTGAGACGCTTGACTGCGCTTCTGCCTTAAGTGAAAGTAAGCACTTTTAATTTTTCCTCCTTCCCTGAGCTATAGCCCAGACAACTGCAAACACGGGATCCCTTTTCTAGACCGCAGCGAACTAATATTAAGGCGCTGCTTTCTTTTACGCATATATGTATATGAGTGGCGGACCGACAGTGCCATCCTGGCTGGTTAATGGCAGGGCCGTCTCTCCAGTCTACACGAGACTAGGGAGCGAGACAAGGCAAAAAAGGAGCTTTTGAAAAATCCGTAATACAAAACCATAAACCACCAAGAAAACTAACCTTGCATGAGTCGAGTTCTGGCATGAAGTGAGGAGGAACTGGGTGGAGAGGAGGTTACAGTTTTGAGAGAGTCCGGCTCCGTGATGGAGGGATGTTTTCCTTCAGGTGTTTTCTCTGTTGTGATTTCTTGGGTTTCTGGTGTTTTAGCTGTTTAGCTGGTGGATCAGACTTAGTGAAATAGCGGTCTAATCCTCACTTTCGCACTCGTAGAAGGATAGTTTTGCAGCAAATTGACATGAATCTTCCTGGCTTTCTCGCATAACATCACCTCACTTACGCTATCCCCTGCAAGTTGCTTCTCATTCAGCGACCTGCACGAACTGGAAGGGAAATGGAATAGAGCACAAAGAGTTCACAGCGAAAGCACGCACGTCTGACCGAGAACAATGAAACACGTGCGGAAATCATCGGCGCGCACAAACCGAAAGGGAAACTGGCTTGTTCGTATATCAAGTGTGTGGTCGTGAACCGAGGCAAAAGTTTGGTGAACTTTTTGGTCGTGAACCGAGTTGTATGTGTACAGAGACGTTCATGAACAGAGGTTCCACTGTACGTACTAATTTCAGTGGTATGATACCACTGTCGGCCTCCATATTGAACTTTTCAACGGTCTTTGTTACTTATGGGCCCATCTTCAAGAAATTTGGTACGCGGGTTCCCAACGCTAACTGAATCCTACTTACGTACATATATACGTCCATAGCCTGCAGCTCAATCACCATGTGAGGCGGTGTTGGGTCCCCCATCCCAACGCCTCCCACGTTGTTGGCTGCCTGCCTATATAACGCCGTCCATCGCTCCGGTCTACATTCCCTTCCTTGTTTCACCACGGGATTCATGTCTCCCTGTTGATAACTACAGCCTTTTTATTTAATCCACGGCTTCTCCGCTGTTTTATTGTTCATTTATTACGATTATAGTTATTGTGTAGGTATTTTAGACTTACTTTACATTGTTCAGGTACCCATTTCCTTTATCATTCCAACCGTACCCCCATTAACATGTCTATCGAGGTGATCACCATCGATCAAAGAACTGTCACTTACCGAGTGGTTTCCATGCCCGGAGTTGGCACCTGCCTTTTCCATTCTCTTTGTTATATATTGCACAGCCATATCAGGCTCACTCTTGATATCCGGAGGAACATTGTGTCTTATGTATTGAATGACTGGGACAGGTTCAAGGTGTGGACTGATGACGGTACCGGAGATAATTATACTACACAGGAGCACTATAAGAGTGAAATTCTTAAGCCCTTCACCTATGGTTCTGCATGTGAGTTGATGGCTGCTGCTGAATCATTCGGTTGTCGCTTTCAAGTGTACCGAAATGGCCAAATATTTTACACCTTTCGACAACCACCAATGCCTCTTAAACATCTTAGATTCACAGGTGACGATTTGAGTAGTGGACACTTTGATGTTTATGAATGTTTAAACTCTCAAAAGCTGGATGTGAAGTTATCGATGAAACCAGTTGTATGCTTACAACGCTTGACAGATGCCGAATGTCACTTCAACACCAGTCCTACAAATACTGTCGTAATTGAAACAAACCATGAAACTCAAACAGATTATGACAGCAGCAATCCAAGCTGTGAGATATGAAACAAGATTACTGTTCACATGGCCAACTGTACGTTGCATGCTCAGCGCACAGCTTGGTCATATTACAACTGGAGGGCCGAACTGACAATGTGGTATACAAAGAGATCCTTAACAAATAATTATTGGTATATTTTCCCTCAGTTTAAAAAGGTTTAATTTTCTTCTTAATAAAAATTTTAAGGCAGTACTTCACCGCTGCAAAGCGTGGGTATTTTGCTAGTAAAAAAATAAAAATAAATAAATAAATGTATATTGTGTAGAAATTTCAAAATTACTTTAAAGAGTACATCAGGAGAAAACATTGAATTGCCTGATAGCAGTGAGCAGAAAAGACCCCCAGAGATGCTTTTTAGTACACCATGGTGGAATTAACCCGTAACTAAAAATTCTCCAAGAGTGCCTCCTGGAGAAAATGAGGAGTTTTTTCAATTTTGCCACAATCCTTTTTTCCACAACAGCTCTGAATGTGTCAAGGGTTTGCTCTGTGATGGAGCAGGCTTTCCTTATAAAATGTTTAGGAATTGTGTGCCTTTTACGGTCAAGCCCCCCTGAGACACTGAATTGGATTTAAGTAGGTTTGTGTATTTTATACTGTTTAAAATATGCTCACTAGACATCTTCTTTTAATATATTTCATGTGTGCTTTTTAACATAGTGTGCAAATCTAAATAATGGTGTATAGCATCATTGCTATTAATGTACATTTACATACAGTTCTGATGAGAAAATATGACCTTGCCAATTACATTTCAATACAATATGTATATTATTTTTAGTTTTAATATAGGAATGATAATAACTTTACTCCATTTTACATAGTATTTTGTGTTCTACATAGGTCAACATGAAGGTCTTGGATCTTTCCTTACTTTGACAGTTGTCTGAGAAGTAGATTTGTTACATGGATGTTACATGGATGTAACTTTCTCATCAGGTTGGTGCTCTTCATGTAACTTTTTAAAAAAGAGTTGGAAAAGCTTTGTGAGAGAAAAACAAAAACAGAAGAACCCATATTTTCTTACAGCATAAGGAAAACAACCTATACAGTCCTGGACTGGTGCCTGGGTTTTCTCTGCTGCTTTTTGCCAGAGGCGGTCTGGTTAAGCTCTGGTCTGCTGCAGGTTTGAAAAAAAAACCCTAATGATTCAATACAAAAATAATGAATTCAAAAATGCACCCAGATTAATAGGCCTTTTATAATTAATAGGCACACTGATCAGAACATTAGAAAAGCGTTTAATGAGAATAGGCCATTCAGCCCAACAAAGCTAGTCAGTCCTGTCTGCCTATTTCCACCAAAACAGCATGAAAATGAGATAAGAATGTCCCAAAATTCTTAATGTCCATCACATTACTTGTACTTTCATGTGTCTATGGTTCTTTGCGAGAAGAAACCTTCCTAACGTTTATGTGAAATTTACCCATAACAAGTTTCCAACTGTGTCCCGTGTTCTTGTTGAACTCATTTCAATCAGCTGTATTAATTCTTTCATAATTTTAAGAGCTTCAGTCATATTATGTCTAAATCTCTTTTTGCTTAACATGAAAAGGTTCAACTTCTTCAATCTTTCCTGATAACATACCCTGCAGTCCCAGAATCAGCCTAGTTGATCTTCTCTGGACTCTTCCTAGAACTGCTAAGTCCTTTTTGTATCCCAGATGCCAAACCTGCATAAGAACTCCAGATGAGGCCTCATAAGTGTGTTATAAATTTTGAGTATAACCTCCTTTGAGTTGTACTCGAAACATGCTATATAACCTAACATTCTGTTAGCCTTCTTAATAGCTTCTATAATATGTCTGGAAGTTGACAGTGACGAGTCCACTGCTACTATTAAATCCTCTTCATAAGTGATACTGTCAGATATCCCATTGTGTTATAAAATCTAATACTTTTACTTCCTATGTGAAATACTTTACATTTCATTTATATTAAATTTCATCTATCACAAATCTGCTCAAGCATGTGCAGTATGCTGCCCAAGTCCCACTGTAATGATTCAACAAATTCTAGATTATCTTCCAGTCTACCTAGCTTGTTATCATCTATAAACATAACCAGTCATTTATTTATATTTCTTTCCAAATCATTTGTATATATTAAAAATAGTGAGGAACACCACTCTTAACATTAGCCAATTCTGACAGGGTTCCTTGCACCATAACCCTCTGCTTCCTGTGTTTTAGCCAATTTCACACCCATCTACTAACTACACCTTGATCTCCCACTTCTTTTAATTTCATGCCCACTCTCCCATGTTGGACCTTATTACAATCTTTCTGAAAATCATGAGAGGCCCCTGTGCCAAAAGTAACCATCAGGTATTACAAGAGTCCAAATAACAGTCCTACTTGGTCCCTACAAAATTCTCCTACTCTCTTTTGGCTCCATCTTCTCCACTCCAGATAAGCCCTTACCTCTAACTTCCTCCAAACTCCAACCTACCCTGGAATGTGGCGAGAAGGTCCTTTAAAATCTGACTCAGGAGTACTTCTGAGCCAGCTAGAAAACGTAGCTGGCAGTGGAGTTGACTCTTGGGACCACAAATTCCTAGAGGGACAATTTTCCCTCAAGGATTAATAAAGTATATCAAAATAAAAAAAAAAAATGCTCACAGTTTCTTGGTAGTACCATCACTTGGAATAAGGGACTGACTTAAAACACCACCCTACTTATTATTTGTTATTTTACACTCCAGTCTTATAAGTATTGTTCAATCTGCTGAGCCTGCTTCACAACCACTGTAATCTTCGTACCATTGACTATTATGTACTGTTAAACAATTGTTTTAGTCAGCATGCACTGAATCTTTTATTGCTTATTATTGCAGTCATCTGCTTTCCTTCAGCCTAAACTGCAGAAAATCAACTTTTAAAATATTGAAGAAACAGGGTCAACCCGTGGCCCAGTAACTTTATTATCAATGTCCATATCTATATGGACTTTTTTCTCTTTGTATTCTATTAATTGGTGTCTGTAGATGGGTCTGGTATGAACAATTATGTGTGTGTCCTGTTATGGGCTGGCAACCTGGTTCCAGCCTTGTGCCTGATGCCTGTGGGGCAGGCTCTATCCTTTGCTTCCCAAAGTTTGAATTTTATTTTGAGGGTAAGTAGTACTAGGGTGTTGTTAGCTATTAGGGATGTAGTGAGAAGTCAAGCAAAATTACACTTGTTATTGGCTAACTGGGTTAGCCAATAGAAGGTGTGATTTTATTTTGAGGGTAAGGAAGTGGTGAATATTAAGTTAAAGTGTATACTTTAAATGTAATCTGGAGGGTCTTTTCTTTCATCATAGGCATATGAAGTTACTTTTACCAGCTTATAGTAAAGGTTTAGATGTTATTTATATACTGTACCTCAAAACACAAAATGCAATATAATGCTTTTATTTGATGTTCATTTCCAGAGATAATGTGTGCACTGCTTGGTGTTAAACTATTGTCTCTTATTTTTTGTTAAGTAATAAATGTTAATCATGAAATACACTTAAAAAATGATGACAGCTCATTAAATGCAGTCAGGCTCATTGCCACTATAGATAGTAAAAGATAATGAGCTTGCTATCACTATCTATTTTCACACACACAAAAAAAATAATATCAATGTAACATTGAAAAATAGCAATAGAGCAAAAGTAAAAGCTACATTTTCAAAATATTTTTTAGAACTTTGTAAATATATTCATCTTATGTAACTTATTTCTGCTTGTATATACAAATTAGTTTGTACAAGTTACAAAGTTCAATTAAATTAATTTAAATGCTCTGTTAATTTAAATAAATCATCATGCCATTTTATGCTAGGCACTACAATATTAACATAGGACAGTTGCAATTGTTTCAAATCAGTATTTATCCTCTGTTATTTTTATATGTCATTTTTTATTTGTACACAACACAAAATATGTATTTAAAGGTAACATTGGATTTCATGAAACATGATACTTTCAAAGTCATTTTATCCAATTCAGGGAGCCAAATCCTAACCTCGTGGCACTAGATGCCAGGCAGGAATGCATCCCTTATAGCAGCAGTCCATTGCAGGTCCCGCTGAAGCACACACTGGATACATAAGGACCAGTTTACTTAACAATCACCACATTTACACATTATGGCACACCTCATTACTTCACTGCAGTATTAAAGTGCATGTTCCACATTCACCTTTATAATTGCATGTTTATCATTTGCTTTTTTTTATTTAAATTAGTTTTTCTCTGCTTGCATAGCTACTTTACAATTTTCTATGTGTATGTTTATGTGAATTTTTATTTTGTGTTCCTTTTAAGATAATGTAGACTTTTCATTAATATGAAGCAGCATTTTGCAAGAACTCATAATTGGCAAAAGTGTAATCTGCCACAGCCAAAAGCAGTTTGATCCTGTGGTGATTGTCAGCAGGGCAAACATAGTGCTTCAAATGACATTTTGGGGACCTTTGGGTAAATGTATTAGAGCGGTATTAAACAGCCAGATGAATGCGGATCCCTTCATTTTTAAACTCAAACAGCATATGCATTTTTGACACAATTTGACCTTTTGGAGACTGTCATTGAAAGTCCAAGGGTTTTTCCCTTGGAGATTTTCTACATCTGTCAGACATTTTCTTCACCTGTCACTGCCATCAAGTATTTCTGTTGGGATTTCTAGAAACTCGGCAGCCCATTGTTTACATCCCTGCAACCTGTTTTGTGATGGGGTCAATAATGGGAGCTACACAGTGCTGTATATAAAAAAAAACTTTATTATAAATCTAGTTTCATTATAAATCTAAGATATATATGACAGCTTCTTGTTTGTCATGAAAAAAATCGTTGTGCATTAATATTAAGGAATCCTTTAGTATCCTTTAAAAAAATTATTTATAAGAGGGAATAAAATCAGAAAACTTAAAACCTACAATTGCAGCTGACATTGTTTTTTTGCAGTTTAACCTATTAAACTCTTTTAGCACACTGTGATTTTCTGTAGCACAGAGTTACTTTGAATCATGCTATAAACATATATGTGTATCAATATATACAGTATACTGTATATACTGCCATGTATGCAGGCCAGAGATTCTCATTAAAGGCACACCTAAGGTATGTGATACCACTCTAAGATGAGAGGAGGTCGTCTTCACAGCCTTGAGAAACCTCCCCTTGAGAGCAGCAAAGCCAAGGAATCCTTACCCCTTCCAGTCGGCTTGGTACAAATGGGAGACGTTCCCGGAAGGTGGTGTCTCATTTCGAACCTGTCCACAATAGCAAACACTCATAAGAGAAAGAAAAAAGAGAAAGTGTGACCCTAAGAGAGCACTGATTGAAGGGAATTGTTCCTAACAAGGAGCACCTGCGAGAGCACATTGTTCATTATTTTGTTTATTCTTTTTTTGGAATTAAATGGTGTTTTGCCCAGATGTCCCTCCAAACCTTTGGCTTTTGCCCTGCCTCATGATTCACCCCACTACAATACACACACACATATATATATAGTAACAAAAGGCGCTATATAGGTGCCTGACCCGACACAGATGGACACGGAGGCACGTGTAAAATAAAACACTTTTTATTTTCTCTTCAGCTGTGGGATATGTCTTCCCCGTGTCCCACAGGCCAAACACAGTCCCAAAAACACAAGCAAAGACACACAACACACTTCTCTCTCCTACCACCACTCCTCCTCAAGCTTTGTCGTCCTCATTACAACTCTGGCCCTTGAGTGGTGGTCGCTGGCTCCTTTTATTGGGTACCCGGAAGTGCTCCAGGTGATTGATTGCCGACATCTGGCTGCACTTCCGGCTGTGGCATAGCTCCTGCTGCAGCACCCCCTGGCAGCGCCTGCGGAACCCAACAGGGCTGTGGAGAACTCCATCCCCCATGGAGCCCTGCAGGAGGCTGAGGCACCGCTTCAACCCAGGGGGCGGTCATCCGCATCCAGGGGGGGGTATTGCACTGTCTGGGCCTGCTCCCCCTGAATATATAGTGAAGGCGTCCTGGCCAGGCATGGAATCTGGCCGTCCGCCACTATATATATATAATTACACACATGCTCTTAGGAAACAACTTAAGGGCTCATTAAATGGGAAGACCACCCCTGGTTGGTAGTTGGTAGTTGATGCTGTTGCCTAATTCCCTCTTTTCTCTTCAACAGATCTGACAACTGGCAATGACTTCACTTCCAGGTTCTGGGTTCCAGCCCCCTGAGCCTGCCTCTTCCTCTCTGGCATCCATTTTAGGGGGTCACCAGCATCTTGGGGCAGTCTGATTTTTGATTTGTGTCTGGAAAGGCATTTCTATTTTCTACATCATTTTTTTTTTTCTTCAAATTAACGACGATCATCTTTCAGTGCCCTAACACTTTATGGTCTCTGTTTTGTCTTTTTTTCACAGTACCTACACACTCACACACACACACACACACACACACACGCGCACACACACACACAGAATATTTTATTTTATCATTCAATTATTAAAATCAATTGTTAGGTTATGAAAAGTCTAGTACAATATACTTACAAAGCAATTAACAACATTAAACATTGAAGTAAATATATAATGCATTAAATACAGAGAGCAGTAGAAAATGACAACAGCACATGGGTGAGGTGGATTTTATTATATTTTATTTCTTGTTGATTGCCTTTGTTGTTTTCTATCTATCTATCTATCTATCTATCTATCTATCTATCTATCTATCTATCTATCTATCTATCTATCTATCTATCTATCTATCTATCTATTACTTCTTTTTTCGGCTGCTCCCATTAGGGGTTGCCACAGTGGATCATCTTCTTCCATAATCTATCAATCTATTACTGATAACTCAAAAAAATTGAGTATTTAATGAATGGCAAATTAATTTAGAAGCGTCAAGTTTTAAAATGCATTAGAAATATAAAATCCTGCATATTTTGAGACTAAAAGAGTTTAACACACTGGCATAGGGAGGGCATTCAGGAGAGTAAATTGCACAAAGGTCAATGAGCATTTGCTCAGTGTGGTATAATCAGCCTTCTCACTTGCAAGTGACTTTAGAAGATGTTAAGAGTTAAACGAGCAAAATGATATGAGAATGAAAATCAAAATCTGTGCAAAACTGAAGATAAAGTGTTTTGACTCTACCTTCAAATTTAGAAATAGGACATGCACAGATTAGTGCTGACCAATGTTAAATGTTTTTATTACAGAGGTTTCTCTGAAATGTGTAAGTAATATAATTTGTAAACATTAATATTAAAATCTAATATTAAAATGTACATATAAATGGAAACTGATTCATGGAAAAGATAAAAAAGCAATGTTCTTTATTTAAATTTTATTAGGAAAACATGGATTTTGTTTGAAATTCACCTCTACTCTTTCTGTGCACTAACTTTGGGATGTGCAGTTGTCTACTTTGTCCTCTAGGTGATGCTATGGCTGCATGGTTTCTCTCTTCTCCTTTTTGTCAAATGTGCTTTTTGAAGCCACTGTTTGGATTTTTTTTTATACAGCAGAGATTAGAAAACTAATCAACACACTGCTTTAGGATATTCTGAGAATTTGAATCCTCTCTCTGTTATTGTCCAAAACAAATTTCAAACATCTTCACAAAAAATATATTTTCTAAAATGAACCTAAACTAGCAAAATGCTACTAATTAATTTTCAGACCTGACTTTTTTATAGTAATGTTCTGCTTCTTTCTCTCTGAGTCACTTTTTCTCTCTGTCTGTTAGCTTTGTTTATATCACTAGAGTCAAAGTTAAGATCACACCAAAGCCCTGAGTTCTTGAGATCTAAACCCCTTAAGCAAGTTTTGATGGCCACAGTTCAAGTCCCATTAGACTGAAAGAGCTATAACTGATATCCAGAGCTGGCAGCATGTTGCAGAATCATCAGAATAAAGAAAGATGACAAAGAATGAAAGGAAGAATGGCTAGTGCAGCAAAGTCTGTCACACTTAAACTTTAACTCCCATTTTCAAGAATGATATTGTGACCCTAACTGCCCAGATATTTCCCCTAGACTGGCATTTTACCGAAGATGATTATAAACATTTTAACGACATCAGCAAAATGCAATCGATTAGTGCAGGTAGGCTGATATATTTAATAGAATGACATATTTTCAGTGTTAGAGATATGTGTCTGTTTTTGGTATGCTGCTTGTCTATGACAAACATGTTTTAAGATTTTTCAGCTAAGGAAAACAGATATTTCGTGGTAAGTTATTTATAGTCACTAATTATGGTGCCAGAGTGATGATGTGTTGCATGTTGATTATTACATGCAAGTAAGAGTGTGCTCTATACATGTGAGCATAATGAACAAATAAAACTACAGCATATCTAAATATTCATAAATAAACCTTTACCATAAACATATGGACAATTCATTTTTAAAAATAAAAAGTGTAACATATTTGTGATGTTATATCGGAGTGATGCAGTGACAGAAAGGGAAGCTTTGCCACGTGATAACTCAAAGACCTCAATTCAATTGTTTTTTTGTAGTGTCCCCGTGTGTTTCACAGAGCTTTCCACCCACCAATTAAAACCATGATATTAGACCTGTAGGCAACTGGGATGATACGTGTGTAAGTGAGACTTTTGTTCCCTGTGGTAACCTGATGCCCTGCCCAATACTCTCTACTAATGTCTACTAGGGTAGGTGCTGCAACAATATATGGGTAAGGAGAGCAAGTAAGAAAAATATTTTTATATTAATAAATGTAATATTTTTGAATAAATGGCCCCATTTCAACTGAGTCTTTTCAGTTCCATAAGAATGTACTGTTAACCTGTAACTAATAAGGCACATTTTATGAAATGTGCTCCCATCATTTTCTTAGATGTCAAATAGCCTATCTTTTCTAAACATCTACAAGAATAAAATATGTCAGATTCAGTACGAGTGTAACATATGTACTGTGTGAATGAACACCATGACGTTCTGTATAAATTATATATCCCTTCTTTAAAGAAAATGTCTTTTATGTAATATCTCTGTATTAAAGAGATGCCACATAAACCCTGCAATTACACAAAACACAGAATTGCTTCAGTAAAAGTAAGATTGCCACATCACTGCTCCATGTCTCATAAAAGGAATCTCACAGGAAAGCAAAATTGTATTTGGTTGTTAAGGGAACCAGGGGACAGTTAATAATTTTTGTCACTTACTTCAAGGTTGCATTTGATCAGAAGGAAGCTTATATACAGGGTAGTGTGTGCATTCACATTCCCAGAATAATACTTGTTTAAAGTAAATAATGCAAAAATATATTTTTAACATAGAAGTTCTATTTTTAGACATACTAACTTGAAAGAGTTTAAGAATGTAAAGGTAATTTAACCTTGGATTCAACTGAGTAACTTCAGAGTGAGTATGTGTGGGTGTGAAAAGAAGTACATTTAGAGGCTGGAAAAATAGGCAGCCAGAAAAGCTTCAGTTCTGTTGATATAAAGTACCTATAACCAAGAAATTAGTCACTAAGGAAAGAAAGAATGAATTGTTTGGAATAGTATATGGTATTGTGAGAGCTGGTCCGAACACCATAAGACAAACACCGGCACTTTATAAAACACACATTTATTAATAATAAAGTCCACACAGCACACAGTGTTCCTGCACCAAACACCCCTCAACATGGGCTTCTCTCTGAATGTCTGTGGGCCGCCTTTCTTCCTCCTGTCCCTGGAGCTTCGTCCTGCTCCCACTCCCGACTCTAGCTCCCAGACTGTAGGAAGGCGGCCCCTTTTATATTCACCCGGATGTTCTCCAGGTGCTCGTTGATGACCTTCTGGCGACACTTCTTGGTGTGGCAGAAGTGCTGCACGAGTACCCGGAAGCACTCCGGGTGTCCCTGGAAGGTACCTGCCCAGGTGTGGTGGAAGTGGAGGTTTCCCAGGCTCCACGAAGTTCGGGTTGCCCCCTGGCACCAGCTATTTTCCCCAATGGGTTTGAGCCTCCTGGCTCCGTCCCCGTGGTCCCCTCCTTAGCCAGGGAGGTTGCCCCCTCGTGGCCTGGGGGACGTATAAATCGCATTCTGGTCCTTCCAGGCGTCCTGGCTGAGTCTGCCCCCCAGTCTCCTGCCACAGTATAAATATATACTGCATATATGGCATGTGCATCTGTGGCTCAGCCTTTGGGTTTATCTGAGTTAGGTAATACCATCCTGGGTCAAGAAGAGACACTTATGCTAACCTTTTCCACTTTTGTTCCATCCGCAATACCGAGAAAATGGCCAATGAGGGCAACTGACTCTGCCCCTTCCAGTTCCCCATATATAAAGACCATAGCTGCCAGAAGGAGGCATTCAAACCTCCAAAACAGACTGTGCCACATGAAAGAGGTCCTTGTAACTTGACAGAACGTGACCATTCTCTTGGCTTGATGGCTTCCTTATCTTGATTTTTCTTTGATAATTGTACTGGTGTGCTTAGAAGTCCTTTTCATTGGTTTATTTTTGGGCTGAATTAAATGGGAATGACCAGATTGGTGCCCCAACTTTTATCTGTAAAGCTTGCAGTATATATATATATATATAGTACTAGCAAAATACCTGCGCTTCGCAGCGGAGAAGTAGTGTGTTAAAGAAGTTATGAAAAAATAGGAGACATTTTAAAAATAACGTAACATGATTGTCAATGTAATTGTTTTTTGTGAGTGTTATGAGTGTTACTGTCATCAAGGATTTGATTATCATTATTTCTTTCAATCAGCTTCGTATTTGGAGGATGTGTTTTGTTCAAGTTATATTCCGTGTTTGTCAACCGTTGTAAAGTTAACAGGTTTCATTCATTGAAGTGATCACTACCCAAATCGGTACTTGTGAATCTAAAATGTTTAACAGGCATTCCCAGTATTAAGTTGAGGATCTGCCTGCGAATATTTAGCGGCAGCGTGTCTATGAACTTAATTTAAACTTAAACTTTACATCTTGCTTTCCTATGATATGTCTTCAAAGGCTTGTTCAGCTTCAGAGGGTTGTTCCTTTCTTACTGCATCAATAAACAGCTCATTTTCCTCTCTTTTAAAGTATGCAGGGGAACTTTATCTATTACAGCTCTGACATTCACAGCATCCGTGCTCTAAATTAACTTCCATAATAGTAACTTTGAGGTCCCTTTTTCTGGTGCCTTCCTGATGACATACAGTAGGTGCCTAAACCATGCCTGATAATAATACATTTCAATGACATATAAATATTACAGTGATCACCTCGATAGACATCTCACCACCCAAATCGCTACTCGTGAATCTAAGATGTTTAACAGGCATTCCCAGGACAGTGTAACCTCGGTTCACAACCATAATTCGTTCCAAAACTCTGGTCGTAAACCGATTTGGTCATGAATCGAACCAATTTCCCCCATAGGATTGTATGTAAATACAATTAATCCGTTCCAGACCATACGTACGAACTGTATGTAATTATATATATATATATTTTTTAAGCACAAATATAATTATACCATAGAATGCACAGCATAATAGTAAACTAAATGTAAAAACATTGAATAACACTGAGAAAACTTTGAACAACTGAGAAAACTAACACTGCAATAGTTCGCGCTATAGCACTACCAACTGCTGGCTAAAAGCACTTTTTTTAATGAGTTTTAAGCACAGGGAAAAAATGAACATTTGAAAAAATCCGTAATTTAATAAACCACCAAGAAAAATAACATTGCAACAATACATGCTACGAACAGATCGCTGGGAACAGAAGTGAAAACAAAATCAAGACCAGTGCATTCTTTAACTGCCTTCCTACCTTAATGCATCTAGCTCTCTCTCACGCTGCCTGTGAGTCTGCTCCATCTCTCGCGCTGCCTCTGTGTGCGTGTGTGTATTGCGCTATCTCTCTGGCGCTGCCTATGTGTGTGTTGCGCTATCTCTCTGGCACTGCCTATGTGTGTGTTGCACTATCTCTCTGGCGCTGCCTGTGTGTGTCGCATTTTGTTGCAAATAGTCAACAGGGTCGCAAGAAACGTGTTGAGAACAAAAGACGCAAATTAGCTGCCAAAGATTTGAGAAGAATCAAACGTGAAGCTACCAGGAACCCATTATCCTCCAGTACTTTCATATTCCAGAGCTGCAACCTACCTGGAGTGCCCAGAAGTACAAGGTGTTCAGTGCTCAAAGCTTTTAAAGATGAGCTAGTTGGACCTTTTTGCATTGAAGATGAACTCAAAATCAACTCCCAAACCTACTGCCAGTTTTTCGAAGACACTTTCTTCAAACAGTGATACAGGAAAAAGACCACGATTTTTATGCAGGCCAATGCTCCATCAATTGCATCGAAGTTCTCCACTGCGTAGCCAGCCAGTAAAGGCCTTAAAGATGAAGGAATAATGACATGGCCCTCCTTCCTCATCTGACCTAAACCCTATCGAGAACTTGTGGGCACTTCTTAAACGCTAGATTTACGGGGGAGAAAAACAATACACCTCTCTGAAGAGTGTCTGGGAGGCTGTAGTCACTGCTCCACAAAAAGCTGATCGTCAACAGATCAAGAAACTGACAGACTCCATGAATGGAAAGGCTTATGACTGTTATTGGAAAGAAGGGTGGCTATATTGGTCATTGATTGATTGATTTATTTTTTTTGAAATGTCAGAGATGTTTATTTGTAAATTTGTAAATTTTGAGGTGTTTGTTTATTATTCTCACTATAACAGATGAAAATAAACAAGTGAGATGGGAAAATTTTCATTTTTCCTTTAGTTGCATAATAAATCTGCACACTAATAGTTGCCTAATAATTGTGCGCACATATGTATTCCCCTGATGATGTTCACACTCACATTTCCGTTGTGAAACATTCAGGTTTCAGGTTTATTAACATTTTGGATTGACTGATAGCACTGTGTTTGTTCCATATTAAAATTAATCCTCAAAAATACAACTTGCCTAATAATTCTGCACTCCCTGTAAGTTTAATGCGGAAAACTCACGCTATTGGTCCAAGAGATTACGATATGCTAACGCCTACCTGAAAGAGTAATCACGAAGCACACTGCCTTTTTTTCCTATGTGGGTGCGGCCATACGCTGTATCAGCATGTGCTCCTAACCTTTCTCTCTTTATTGTGCCTACGTGACCACACAGTAATACCCATACTATTCCCAAGCAACATTTGCACTGATTTGTGTTTTTTGTATCTCACACCCTCATACACTTTTATCATAAGAGCATCCCTTATCTACGATGAAGCATTAGATCAGAAGAAAATATGAAGCTGGTTTTAAATTAAACATCACTGAAGTAGCAAAAGAAACTGGTAACTGCGCTGCTGCAACAAAATTCGATGTGTCTGAGAAACTGATGTGAGATTGGAGGAGGCAAAAAGATGTAAAAAAAAAAAAAATGAACGGGCATATAAGTCAGGGTCTGATTTTATGATTGATTTTTCAGGTTTCGAGACCCGACTTATAAGTGAGTATATAGGTATTGTGACAGATAGTGGGCGCTGTCGTCCCCTTGAACCCTCGGACCAGACGCCAAACACCAGATAAAAGTCCAAATATTAAATTTATTAATGCAATAAAGTGCACAAAGCACCCTTCACTCCACAATACTCATAAACAATAAATAAAGAACAATCAATAATCAAATCTTCCACTCCGAGACGCATTGTCACCCTTCCTCCCATCTCAGCTCAATTCTCTGGTGTTTCTCATAGTCTTTTATAGTCCTTTCTCTTCTCACAGTCCATGTGACTGGCAACACTTCCGGGTCGGATGAAAACTCCTTGTTTCTTCAACCCGGAAGTACGTCATTTCTTCTGTCCACATGACTGGGACATACTTCCGGGCTGTAGGGAAAATAGTCCTTGATCCTCCCTGCAGCATCCTCTAGCGGCCCCCATGGTATCCAGCAGGGCTGTGAATAAACACTCCATTGTCCATGATTCCCTGCTGCCATTCGGGGCACCTCCATGCTGCAGGGAGGGCTCCATCTGGCGGCCTGGAGGTATTGGCCAGGATGAATGGCCGGCCATATACCACAGTATATATATATATATATGTGTGTGTGTGTGTGTGTGTGGTTTATATCTAAATGGTTTATATTCTGGACGAATTTAGAATTTTTAAGGGTCTTGAACTAGCTAAAGAAAGACAGTGGGAAACCTCTACTAATAAATTAGACATCCCTTGTCTTACTTGCCTTGTCTAATTTAACACAAAATGTTACAGGCTGAATCACACCACCTGGAGCTTGTAGTTCAATTAGGCGTCTTGCCCCACCAGTAACAAAAAAAATAGACATTATATTAAATTATTAACAGAAGCCAGGAGAAGAACATCTAAACTAACAAAAGGGATTTTTGTCACATAGTAAAATGAAACAGATAACTCCTTAACACAAGTAATATATTTTACCCTTGCTTTATTCTGTCTCACATAGGAAGAAGGGCAGTAAGAAGTAATGTGTAAAAAATCAGGAGATGAGAGTAGCAAACAACATAGTCAAAAACACAAAGCAAAGGTCCACAAAGCCAGGAAGCTAAAATGAACTAAAAGGACAGAAACCAAAAACCAATCTTAAAATAAACATGTAAAAATTCTTTTAGCCTGAAAAATATTTAAGTAAACTATTTATTACACCAAAAAAAAAAACAAACAAAAAAAAAAAAACAGGGGAAACGTGCCACAGCCTTCGTCATCTTCTCAATAACAAGGTCCTAATCCAGGTCTTCAGCTAAAAAACTCCTTTCAGTTTAAGGGTGAACCATCAGTTTAAATTAAGGGGAGGCGCATTTAAGACTAAAGTCAAAAACCAATTCTTTACTCAAAAAATTATGGAAGTCCCAAACAACCTACTGAGTGATGTAGTCAAAGCAGAAACCTGATGACCTTTTAGAAGTATCTGGATAAGATATTTGGCAAGATTAGCTATTAATTAAGCAAACATGCCTGATGGACTAAATGGTCTGCTCTTGTTTGTTAAGTTTCTTATATTATTGTAATGTTCACTTTCTGATGTGACATGGTGACAATGAGATTGTGTTCCTTTGCACAAAATGGCTATAGAAAAAAACACCTCAAAATGGCAGCTATTATGGTAAAACAATGTATCACTTGAAAAATAATAATGAATGATAGAACTGATTTCAGATCCCTGAATAAACAATAATAATATATTAGAACAGTCCCAAAACTAATGCTTATTTAAAACAATAGAGAAAATCATTACATGTTTGTACCTATATATTCGGTATTTGTTAGACCTTCACCTTTTGTAATTTTTCAACCTCATGTAGTACCATGTTAGCCATTATGAATGTAGTGAGAAGTCAAGCAAAATAAAAGGTGTCAATTTGCTTGACTTCTCAACCTCAGGTAGACATTTTGAGGGATACTTCTAGATAGCAGGATAGATGGATCAGGAGATGAAACATAAACAATGCTCTAATGAAGGATTAGAAGCAAAATATCAAGGAGATTTTTTTGTCTAAGCTAATACGTGAAAACAGTTTTAGAGTAAAAAAATCCTGTGTTCATTGCCAGATAGAAAATCAATCTAAGCACTTGCAAGAAAGGTTTTGCTTATATCCACAATTGTGGTTAATGATGTACGTGCGGCTGTTGTTCATAGATTGTTACTCCAATGATGTCACGTTATGTGAATTTTGGAGCCATATTACTTAACACCTGACATCGTGCCACAGCAAACATGTCCTGAAATGATGGTGCCCACAATAAAACAAAATGGGGTGGCAATTACATATGTAAATTTTAAAGTAAAATAACAGTCTAAGCCCATGTCCTAAGGAAAAAATAAAAAGAAAAGTGAATTCCCCACATAAAAAACAGTTGAAAATAAGAAAAATTCCAGGAAGAAATGTATCAGGTAGAAAGAAATTTAAGAAAAACAGAATAAAACTGTAGTAATAGAAATTCCTTTTCAGTGGACATGTTTAATGTTTACCAGGGTTTGGGAAAAGCTCAAGGAGGCCTTCAGGGTTCGCTGCATATATTGTAATTATATATATATATTGTGACAGATAGAGGGTGCTATCGCTATATCGCTATTGTATATATATACAGTAATCCCTCGCTACTTTGCGGTTCACTTTTCGCGGATTCACGACTTTGCGGGTTTTAAATATAGTAGTAGTATTTCCTAGTCTAAGAACAACAAAACAAGTTCGGTGACTAAGTGCATTGTAACATGGGCTGTGATTGGTACATGGGAGGGAGACGACAAATCACAGCTTCCCGCTTTCTAATCGAAGTCAAAGACTGATGCCCAGATCCCACAGCACCTCCCCTTGTCTCTCTGTCGCAGCCATTTTGCTTCAAGCTTTCTCGCCGAGCGGTTTACTTTACACTGTACTGTGTGTGATTTTTTTGTGGTTTCTTTGTGTTGAACTTCGCTTCAATTTTCACCCCCTGCAATGGCTCCCAAACATGCTCCTTATTCCATGGCTGGTGCTGAGCCTAAACGCCAACAAAGAATGATGACGATTGCTGAGAAGGTGAAACTTAAGGATATGTTGAAGGAAGGGAGAACGTTCGCGGCTGTGGCTGCAGACTGGCTAAGGATCTGCAAGAGCGGTCACAGGAATGGGATGATGATATGGTTCGATCTGAAAAAGAAGCAGCGGCAGCAGCTGACGATCACAATGTTTTTGCAGCCTTGCAAAAAAGAGCCAGTTCCTACTACTACTATGGATACACCTTCGGAAACCGTGGAAGAGGTGCCCCAGGAAATGGCACCGCCGTCTTAAGAGACGTAAAACACAGTCATCGGCTGTGCGGTAAAAGTCATCATCACCTTCATCGTCATCATTTTTACTGCACAGCATATTCATCACCATCATCACGTCATATATAGGTACGTGTATTTCGCTATACAGTAATTGTAAAGTTATCTACCGATTTCATATTGCTTAACAGTTGTCCCTGTTATTAATAGAGTAAAGGGTGGGTTGTAAACAGTACAGGGAGGGTTTAAAAACGTCCAAATACACATAAAATTATTAAATAAATATGGTGTCCCTACTTCGCGGAAATTCAGTTATTGTGGCCGGCCTTGGAACCTATCTCCCGTGATAAATGAGGGATTACTGTATATATATATATATATATATATATAACCACAGATAGATAGATAGATAGATAGATAGATAGATAGATAGATAGATAGATAGATAGATAGATAGATAGATAGATAGATAGATAGATCAACTTGTCAGCTTTATTTGGCACCTCCAAATATATAAAAGCGTATTAATTACAGTCATATGGAAAAGTTTGGGTAACCCCTCTCAGCCTGCATGATAATTTTCAACAAAAAAGATAGCAGTGGTATGTCTTTCATTTCCTAGGAACATCTGAGTACTGTGGTGTTTTCCGAACAAAAATTTTTAGTGAAGCAGTATTTAGTTGTATGAAATTAAATCAAATGTGAAATACTGACTGTGCAAAAATGTGGGTGCCCTTGTAATTTTGCTGATTTGAATACATGTAATTGCTCAATACTGATTACTTGCAACATCAAATTGGGTGGAATAGCTCGTTAAGTCTTGAACTTCATAGACAGGTGTGTCCAATCATGAAAAAAGGTATTTAAGGTGGTCAATTGCAAGTTGTGCTTCCTTTTGACTCTCCTGTGAAGAGTGACAGCATAGGATCCTCAAAGCAATTCTCAAAAGATCTGAAAACAAATATTGTTCACTACCATGGTTTAGGGTAAGGCTACAAAAAGCTATCTCAGAGGTTTAAACCATCAGTTTCAACTGTAAGGAATGTAATCAAGAAATGGAAGGCCACAGGCACAGTTGCTATTAAACCCAGGTCTGGCAGGCCAAGAAAAATACAGGAGCGGCAAATGCACAGGATTGTGAGAATGGTTACAGACAACCCACAGATCATCTCCAAAGACCTGAAATGACATCTTTCTTTAGATGGTGTATCTGTACACCGTTCTACAATTCAGCGTAATTTGCACAAAGAACATCTGTATGGCAGGGTGATGAGAAAGAAGCCCTTTCTGCACTCACACCACAGAGTCGTTTGTTGTATGCAAATGCTTATTTAGACAAGCCAGATTCATTTTGGAACAAAGTGCTTTGGACTGATGAGACAAAAATTGAGTTATCTGGTCATAACAAAAAGTGCGTTGCATGGTGAAAAGAAGAACACCGCATTCCAAGAAAAACATCTGCTACCTACTGTCAAATTTGGTGAAGGTTCCATCATGCTGTGGGGCTGTGTGGCTAGTTCAGGGACTGCGGCCCTTGTTAAAGTTGAGGGTTGGATGAATTCAACCCAATATCAACAAATTGTTCAGAATAATGTTCAAGCATCAGTCACAAAGTTGAAGTTACACAGGGGTTGGATATTCCAACAAGACAATGACCCAAACACTGTTCGAAATCTACAAAGGCATTCATGCAGAGGGAGAAGTACAATGTTCTGGAATGGCCAGCACAGTCCCCTGACTTGAATATCATCGAAAATCTATGGGATGATTTGGAGAAGGCTGTCCATGCTCGGCAGCCATCAAATTGAACTGAACTGGAGAGATTTTGTATGGAAGAATGGTCAAAAATACTTCCATCCGGAATCCAGACACTCATCGAAGGCTATAGGAGGCGTCTAGAGGTTGTTATATTTGCAAAAAGAGGCTCAACTAAGTATTGATGTAATATCTCTGTTGACAAAATGTATGCACCTGTCTAATTTTGTTATGATGTATATTGCATATTTTCTGTTAATCCAATAAACTTAATGTCACTGCTGAAATACTACTGTTTGCATAAGGCATGTCATATATTAAAAGGAAGTTGCTACTTTAAAAGCTCAGCCAATGATAAACAAAAATCCAAAGAATTAAGAGGCGTTCCTAAACTTTTTCATATGACTGTACATTTTAATTAGAAGCTTATTAATTACATTTTACCCATCGGTTTCCAAAGCTTAGGTCATGGCAAGTTTTCTGAAGAATACTACTCAGTTTTCTTTACATTCCATAATTTCTCAAATGCCATCAGAAGTATATACAGGTCCACTGACAAGCTTCAGACACTATGGATCAAGTTGCTCCATGATGTCCTGACAGTAGGAAAGGTTTCAGCATACCGGTATGACTGATAACCATTTAATGTTCAGTCGCCCTTGAGCAATCACACCAGAGTAGGACCCATCAGGCTGGCCCATTTGACAGATTATTTCATATCTGCCACCTGTACTGCAGCTGAAACTGCCATCTCACTCAATACTGGCATAAGTGACAGAACAGAGAAGGACAGGCTCTATGCTGCTAGCTATTGAGCAATGTGACCTGTCAATGGCCGTCTGCTCACACTTCTTACATGACCTTTATTAACTGTGATTTGCACTGAGCTGAAAAAGGATGGATGGAGGTATAGCCAGATGATAAAATGGATAAACATTGTACGTCTGTGTGTTCTAAAGTACAATATTATTGTGTTCATAACAATTAATTATGAAGGCTTTGAAATCAGTTAATTTTTTTATCCAGCACTTCCTGGCTCACCTTGATGTATAATTATGAAGGATGTTTAGCCTTTTGGGGGTTCCCTACTATATTTGTTCCTCTAGACCTGAACAACACTTATTTTAGGCCTGTTTGGACCATATTTTGTGCACAAAATTACATCCATAATGAAAATGAGTAAGCTAATATGTGTCTTTGGCAAAAATGATCAGAAGCACTTGAATTTTTTCATGCCATATCAAATGACCCCAAAGGTTCACCCCTTAATGGGATATGAGGGGCCAAAGGTACTTCTTTTCACAAAAACACATAAAAATGGGGATCAGTAATAAAGGCATGTGGAGTGTCATTTTATGCCATTTCTAGGTTGCTGATCATGCATGTGATCCAAAAATATATTGGATATTTGCTTCTTTACCAATGGTCCTAGTCCTCTAAGAGCCACTCCCAGGAAATTAAAATTGACAACGTTCAAACATAGGTATAGAGGGTATTTTTTAGACCATTGACTGAATTTTGAATGTTAATTTTTATTTTTTTTTCTTACAATAGAGAATGTTTAGACACTAAACATTTAAATTGAGGCATACAAATATTTGATGCAACTATTCTTGTTTATTATGTACTACCTCATTACATTTCTTTTGAACATCCCAAATTAAGATGGATTACACTATTTGGGGCTTTTTTCTTCTTCCTTCGGCTACTTCTGTTAGGGGTTACCACAGAGCATCATCTTTTTCCATATCTTCCTGTGCTCTGCATCTTACTCTGTTACACTCATCACCTGCATGTCCTCTTTCAACACATTCATAACTCTTCTCCTAGGCCTTCCTCTTTCCCTCTTGCCTGGCCGCTCTATCCTTAGCATCCATTTCCCAATATACACATCATCTCTCCTCTGTACATGTCCAAACCAACACAATCTTTCCTCTCTGACTTTGTCTCCCAACCGTCCAACCTGAGCTGACCCTCTAATGTACTTGTTGCTAATCCTATTCATCCTTGTCACACCCAATGCAAACCTTAGTGTCTTTAACTCTGCCACCTCCAACTCTGTCTCCTGCTTTCTTGTCATTACCACTGTCTCCAACTAATATAACATAGCTGTTCTCATTACCATCCTGTAGACCTTCACTTTCAATCTTGCTGATACCCGTTTGTCACAAATTACTCCTGACACTCTTCTCCATCCATTCCACCCTGCCTGCACTCTCTTTTTCATCTGTCCTCCACAATCCCCGTTACTCTGCATTGTTGATCCCAAGTATTTAAACTCATCTACCTTCGCCAACACTACTCCCTGCAGCCTCACCATTCCACTGACCTGCCTCTCATTTACACACATGTATTCTGTCTTGTTCCTACTGACCTTCATTCCTGTCCTCCCTAGAGCATATCTTCACCTCTCCAGGGTCTTCTCAACCTGATCCCTACTCTCGCTACAGATCATAATGTCATTAGTAAACATCATAGTCCATGGGGACTCCTTTCTAATCTCGTCTGTCAACCTGTCCGTTACCATTGCAAATAAGATTGGGCACAGAGCCGATCCCTGATGTAATCCCACCTCCACATTCAATGCATCAGTCACTCCTACTGCAGACCTCACCACTGTTACACTTCCCTCATATATATCCTGTACCACTCGTACAAGCTTCTCTGCCAATCCCAACTTTCTCATACAATACCACAACTCCTCTCAGGTTATGCTGTCATATGCTTTCTCCAGATCCACAAAGACATAATGCAACTCCTTCTGGCCTTCTCTATACTTCTACATAAACACCCTCAGAGCAAACATCACATCTGTGATGCTCTTTCCTGGCATGACACCATGCTGCTGCTCTCTATTCATCACCTCCTTTCTTAACTTAGCTTCCACCACTCTTTCCCATAACTTTATGCTGTGGCTCATCAATTTTATCCCCCAGTAGTTACTACAGCTCTACACACACCCCTTATTCTTAAAAATCAGTATCAGTACAATACAACTCCTCAGGCATCCTCTAATTTTCCAAGATTCCATTAAATAATCTGGTTAAAAACTGTACTGCCATCTCTCCTAAACACCTCCATGATTCCACAGGTATGTCATCTGGACCAATGGCCTTTCCATTCTTCATCCTCTTCACAGCTGTCCTTACTTCCTCCTTGTTAATCCATTGCACTTCCTGATTCACTATCTCCACATCATCCAACCTTCTCTTTTTCTTGTTGTCTTCATTCATCAACCTCCCAAAGTACTCTTTCTATCTGCTCAACACACTCTCCTCGCTTGTGAGTACGTTTCCATCTTTATCCTTTATCACCCTAACCTGCTGCACATCTTTCCCACCTCGGTCCCTCTTTTTAGCCAATCAGTACAGGTCCTTTTCTCCCTCCTTAGTGTCCAACCTCTCATACAACTCATCATATGCCTTTTCTTTAGCCTTCGCCACCTCTCTCTTCAATTTATGCCTTATCTCCTTGTACTCCTGTCTGCTTTCTGCATCTCTCTGTTTATCCCATGTCTTCTTCACCAACCTCTTCCTCTGTATACTCTGCTGCACTTCCCAATTCCACCACCAGGTTTCCTTTTTCTCCTTCCTCTGTCCAGATGTCACGCCAAGCACCCTTCTTGATGTCACCCTTACTACTTCAGCTGTAGTTGTCCAGCTGTCTGGTAACTCTTCACTGCCACCCAGTGCCTGTCTTACCTCCTTCCTGAACTCAACCTCACAGTTTTCCTTTTTCAACTTCAACCATTTGATCTTTCGCTCTGTCCTCACTTTCCTTCTCTTTTGGATCTCCAATGTCATCCTAAAGACCACCATCCTATGCTCCCCCCCAGCCACGATTTTGCAGTCTTCAATCTCCTTCAGATTGACCCTGCCAAGCATATAATCTACCTGTGCGCATCTTCCTCCACTCTTGTACATCACCCTATGTTCCTCTCTCTTCTTAAAATAAGTATTCAGCCATGTCCATCCTTTTTTCAAAATCCACTATCATCCGACCTTCTTCATTCCTCTCCTTGACAGCATACCTACCCATCACCTCTTCATCCCCTCTGTTCCCTTCACCAACATGTCCATTGAAATCCGCTCCAATTACCACTCTCTGTCCCTTGAGTACACTATCCTTTCTTTCTTTCTTTCTTTCTTTCTTTCTTTCTTTCTTTCTTTCTTTCTTTCTCACGTATTTGCGTGAGTGTATATTGTGATTGGCTGTCACCCTGTTTGGGGTTGGTTTCTGGCTTGCATCTACTGCTACTAAAGAGGATCTGACTTCCCTTGATCTTAAACAAGAATAAGTTAATTCAAGAAGTATATGGATGACTAATATGGTCCAATATGTGTTCCACAAGGCTCTATCCTGGGTCCGCTATTATTTTCAATCTATATGCTTCCATTAGGTCAGATTATCTCAGGGCACAACGTGCGCTACCACAGCTATGCTGATGACACACAGCTGTACTTATCAATAGCACCTGATGACCCCGATTCTCTTGATTCACTAACACAATGTCTGACTTGTATCTCAGAATGGATGAATAGTAACTTTCTCAAGTTAAATAAAGAGAAAACTGAAATCTTAGTGATTGGCAATAATGGATATAATGAGGCTATTAGAAATAAACTGGATACATTAGAATTAAAAGTCAAGACATAGGTAAAAAGCTTAGGGGTAATCGTTGACTGTAATCTGAATTTTAAATCGCATATTAATCAGATCACTAGGACAGCATTTTTTCACTTAAGAAACATAGCTAAAGTTAGACCTCTTATATCACTGAAAGATGCTGAGAAATTAGTTCACGCGTTTGTTTTCAGTCGACTAGATTACTGTAACGCACTGCACTCAGGACTACCCAAAAAAGACATAAATTGTTTGCAACTAGTGCAGAATGCAGCTGCTAGAATCCTAACTAGGAAAAGAAAATCCGAGCACATTTCTCCAGTTTTGATGTCACTACACTGGTTACCTGTGTCATTCAGGATTGACTTTAAAATTCTGCTTATGGTTTATAAAGCCTTAAATAATCTCACCCCATCTTATATATTGGAATGTCTGACACCTTATATTCCAAATCGTAACCTCAGATCCTCAACTGAGTGTGGCCTGCTCGTCCACCACCTACTCGAAACATCATGATGCTCCAACAATAATGGATAGATGGATTAAAAGCCAAAAGTCTACGTGACCATCATCATCAAGTCCTTCCGTGAGAACTCTAAATCCACTGAGTGGTTTATAACTGTGTAACATGTTTTAAAAATGTTTTTTCACCAGTCCCCCACAATGTTGATTTTGAGGTCTTCTGGGGGTCATATTTTGCACCAGGATTTTGCTTGTAGGATTTGCAGGAATCGGGGTCTTAGTCTCCTCTACTGTCACGTTCTGTTATCCATGAATAAAAATCTGATGAGTGGAATTTTGTGCATGTGATATTGAAAAATGAGGGTGCCACTCTTGTATGTTGTATGCGAAGAGCAGAAGCATCAGAGGCTTACCACTATTCATCATGTATATCTGGAACTGAAAGATCAGTAGCTGGGTGCCAGAGATCAGGAGCTTAAGCCTCAGAAGCCCCCTCCCACTGGCATCACTGTTTTGCACCTCAAATGTAAACTGGTAACTCATCTTGAATGACACTCACAAAAACAGCCCCCCATAGACTCTGTCAATGAATTTTTATTTTATATACCTTTTTCTCACTATAAGCTTTGTAAGGCAAACACAACTCAAAATAAGGTACATTTCAAATATAAGCTAATTCACAAGGACTAAGCGAGACTCTGGGTAAATTATATTTAAATATAATATTTAAATAAATAAAATACACTGAATGTACACATGGGTTGATTGACATTAAAAGTTCACTAACAATACAATACAATCAGCCTGCGAATTGAGAGTAGGATAGCATCAGCTTTTATTATTTTCAATCCGTCTCTCCATAACAGTGAAGTGAAGTCAGAAAATGATTGGATGGCAGAATGATGTACTTCACAACAAACTGAAGATTATAATTAATTAACAATGAATGGAGTTCCATAGATGTGCAGCCAAAATGATGAATGAGCCTTTGAAAGGACCTGCGCGACTGTACTTTGGCAAGCTAGAAAAGCTGAAATCTGAACGTCCCAGGTATGATGTTGTTTTTTTATACATTAAATAAAAATGATAAGCTGCAGTTTCTTATTTTCTAAGCTAGTTTATGGTTTTAAAGATTTATATTTGTTTTAAAAGAAATACATTAAAGCATTAAAACTAATTCATGACTCTTATACATTTTGCAGTACTAGGCTTTGACTTGACAGCACATTTTTTTTCTTTTGAATGTCGCAGGAAGTCAGTATTCCAATGGACAGACCCTAAGAACATAATGGAACTTGCAGGGTGAACCCCAAAGCAATCTGGACTGGTACATGGGATCAAGCATTGGAAGATGGCAATACTGATCCACTTTGGCTTTCATTGTGTTGTTCTTATTTCCCTAACTTAATCAAAACAAATATGAACAAATAGAGGAATGCTAAAAAACACATTTTTTTAGCATGAATTTATATTTCTTTATGAGATGTAAAAAATTAAAAACAATTCCAAAAATGATCTTAATAAGGTGACACCGTATGGCATAAATTCTGGCAGTTTCTTTGGAAAGCATCAATCCACAAGGGGGAAAAGGCCAAGTCTGTAGTGAGATTACCAAATCAGTTAAAATCAAGTTGTTTTAAAGATCATGTCAGCTTGCTGTCTTCATTATTCAAGCCAGTGAATGACAGCATATTCTTTGAATAAGTCAAATTGTTACTAGAATAGAAATGCTTAAAAATGGGATGAAAAAAATCATCCAGATTTATTAAGTAATGATCTTGGCTTTTATACGCATAAAAATACCCAAATAACAAAAGGAAACTTCTGCTCATGTGCTTCCCTTCTGATGATCTGCAGAAGCAATTGTCCATTTCAGAAAAACAAAATGAACGATTCTGTAAGCCATCAGCTTGCCTTGTGTATGCACTGTGTATAATGAGTAGTTTGAGTACTGCATACTGTATTGTAACCTGCACTCCGAAACTTCCTTTGGACTGTTCTTGACAAAACTGTCCACTTCCTTGACTTTGATTTAGTTTCTACATCACATGCATCTTTCTTGAATCAGAATATTCTAACTGTACCCAGTTCAAGATCCTAGCTGTACTCAGGTGAAGATCCTAATTGTGAGGGATGTCGTCAGATGCCTACTTCACTGGTTCACAAATATAAGACTGACAGAACATAATAGCGTAAAACCTTTGCTTAGTTATTGGCACAGTCTTGGAGTCAACACTGACAGTGCTGTTTTTGGATAGCATCCGATGGGAAATCACTGCTCAGTGAACCTTCTGTTCTGATAACTTACAGTAAATGGATATCATGCCATCTTATCATACTCATTCTAACCCACCTACCACAACACAATAGGAAAAAGATGTTCCATTTCATTTAAAATTAGAAAACATCAAATTCATTTTATGAGGAACAACACAATTGTCCTTCAGAATCTGGCAGGCATGTATTAATGTTGGAGTCAATTAATTGAGGATTCTGTACCACTGCATACCCCGATGTAATATCACATATCTTACTGACATGTAATTTATTCATTTTGATACAGTCCTTCAAATCAATACAATCTGACTGAAAATAGTTGCTGGCATGTTCCATATTTTCCCCCAAAACTCTCCTTTTTTGAAAATGCCCATCTACTTTCAATTCATAGACTTTGATTATCCTATCTCGTCACCAAGATGACTTCCAAAATGAGACTCCTACCAATATTTTACCAATCGCTTCAATATCATATTCACTAAGGCGTTCTTGCCCACCATTTTCAAATAATGTAATCCAACTCACAATCACAGGAAACTAGTCATGCAGCCTCAGGTGCAAAACACAAAACACCCCTTGACTGGGCAGCAGTTTATCACAGACCCCACTCATGCACATACCTACTCTGGCTGAATTTAGAGCCACTAATTAACCCAAAACACAAATTTTTGGAGGTGTGGCCAGAAAAAAACAGAATACCTGTAATAACATCGAGACATAAATGGGGATTTGAGAATGTAAGAATCTCTGACGAATGTAACGTGGGGTATATTAAATTGTCGCATATTCACCTGGTAGCACTGCGATCACTGCCACCTGTTACACCCTGTTGAAGAGGCTTCTTGAACAAAGATGAAAAAGGCAAATGGACAAATATCTGTAGCGAGGATCAAAATAAGGAGGAAAGGATTCAGACTTGGCCTGACTCCATATAATGAGAAATGTTCCCATACTGAGTTCAGTTACTGAGTCATTTTGGGTACTGCAGAGGACTAGCTTAAACCTCACATTTCAAATGCTATTTTAATGCTGCACAATCTTCATTAGACTAAGTGGAAAAAAGGTGAAAAATGGAGCACGGTAAAATTAAAACAAAATTTGTGACCCTGACATTGAAATGTAGACTGAATTTACCCCTGTCAGTCCACAGGAAAGTAGGTTACATCATCCTGACTGACTCAGCAGCAGGAATGATTCACTCTTTTACCAATATCTTAATGATGAATCACCCAATATGTTGGTGACTTCAAACGAGGAATCAAACATCTTTCAGCATGTTCAATTCACTAGCTGAACCAGCTCTATTCAGATAACAACATTTAAACTGTGGTACAATCAGAGCATCTTACTGCCACCTACAAACCTGCTATTAACAGCAGCACCTTTCTGTTCTCCATGCCATAAGTTATTGTCTTAGTGACAAATAAAGTGTCATCTATCTATCTATCTATCTATCTATCTATCTATCTATCTATCTATCTATCTATCTATCTATCTATCTATCTATCTATCTATTTGTAATATGCAAACTCCACATGGTGACCGACTGGGTGACACAATTAAACATACGAAAATACTGTAGATGCATGAGACTGCAACACAATTCCATGATAAAGTATTGTCTTCTTTTGTTGTGTAACTTGTAAACCCAATTAAAAAATCATCACCATCAATGAGATGCATACAGCATATAAAAAGGTCAGTAGTCATAATTAAGCTTTACAGAGTTGTGGGTGTGATAATGCCATTATTTTTTTCATTCCGGTGTCAAGTAGACAAACATGTTAATAAAAAAGCCTTGTGAACCAACTGCACTGCCTGTAGTTACAACACTCCATGCTAGACATAATTATAAATAACTTTTTATACCATGCAAGATTACACTGTGGTGCCCTGGTCCTGATGGTGCAGATCTTGGCTTTGAATCTTTGACTTTGGTGCGATTTGTATGCAGCATGCCTGCTATACTCGTGCCTCTGTAAGTTTTCTTCCCATATACCAAGACTTGTATTTCAGAGTAATGGTCAACTTTGCCTTGGCCCATTATGAATGTGGGTGTTGGCAAGAGTGTGAGTCTTTCATCTAAGTTATAAGCCAGGACAGGCGCTTTTTTCCCCACAACCCTGAAATAATTTAAGCAAACCTGATAATGGACAGATGGATGTATTTTCATGCATCCTTCAACATACTGCCAGGCTAAATGCTTAATTATTTCAGAGCCACACCAACATGGAAACAGGCGCATACACTTTCGTTTATTTATCCTGACTTCTGCTATCTGTATATTCCAATTGTTAAACGCATTATTGTCAACACGCCGTGATTTGGATTATATTGATGTAATATGCTGATAGTTTGATCGGATTCCAGTGGTTGTTTTTGATGTAAACTGTTGAGGTTACACAATCTCAGCTGGGATAAAACGGCTTTGAAAATAAACGGATGTGTTTCCTTCCAGCTGCTTTAAAATAAAACGCGCGTGTGTCGTTTCGAACCGCTGCCGACAAGATGTATTCGTTCCATCTGAGGGCTTAGCCAACCAGAACACTGACCGTCGCCTCGAACTAGACGCCGCACGCAGACACACACACACATGCGGATCGCCCGCGTAGCCGTTCACTCTTTACACCGGATTAGAAAATCGTTCAGTAATAAACCCAGTATCGGGAATCCAGCTCCGCGTTTCATAATCACTAGAGGGGTCGTGTATGTGAAGGGAATCTTCATGCACACATTTAAAAGTGTTAAACTTTAAATCAGCCGCTGCTGCCTTGATAATCCAACGTATCAAAGACTGCGACTCCACTTTAAGACGGACTTGATTTGAATTTATTGCCGTTGGCGTTCATGACAATCGGACATACTACAATAGTTCGATTTGAACAGCACATTTAATTTTTTGCCCAGAACGAATCTTTTATCTCGTCCTTTCCGACAGGCTGTCATTCCTAACCTTTCGCGGACGTTGCTATAAGTGCAAAGCACTTGTGTTTCACTCTTTGATCGTATGTTAGAAAATACTGAATAAACATCATATTTGTGCACATAACCAAAGCGAGCCACGGCGTCTCCAGGGTCTTTTTGAGCACATCCCGAATTATTCTCGTACTGCTCCTTAATCCTCTCTCTCCCCCTCTGGCTCTCCCTCTTTCGTTCTCGCTCACTCACCCCCTCCTTCCCCTCCCCTCTCTCTCTCTTTAATACAGTGCTTTATCTGGATGTGTAGAAGCAGTGTGTTGGAGAGCGTGTGCGATATAAAGCAGTAAGGCAGCGCTGGCAGCCAGTGTCCTGCCAGGGAGGACTCGCCCGCCACTCAGAAGTGAACGCAGCGCAGACACGCACTGAGCTCGCCTAGTTGAGTCGCCCTCGGCACTTGCTGGTCACCTGGAGATCACTTCACTCTTTGACTGGATTAATCCCAATTGAACCTTAGTTTGTTGTCCTCCCCTTCCTTTTCTCTGTCTTCAAGTCTAAGATTGTGTTACGGTCATGGGGTCTATAATTTCATTTTTATGTAGGCTGGCTAGGGGACTCCTCGTACTGTGAAGCGGATGCCAAGTGGATCTATGTTCTTAAGAGACAAAAGAGCAAAAGAAGGAGAATCCGTGGAACTTTAAGACCGAGGAGAATGCAGTCTGTGTGTTGGTTCGCCGTCCTTCTCCTCTTACCAGCTGTGTACCTGGTGAGTTCTTTCGTTTCCTTTTACTTTTCTTGCCTGGTAGTGAAGAAATCAAACCAAAGCGAGTCAATTACCTGGACCTGTGCTGTCTGAAAGGCTAGGGGTGAGGAAACTTACTGCGGTTACCTGAAGCAAACACTTTTTGGGGGGGATGTGGGGGGTGGTATTGGGCTTCCCTTCATTGAAACGTCACGCACGTCAAAAAAAAGTTTTATCCATTTTGCGGCGGATAAAAATAAATGATAATCTGCTCGACGTTATTAAGCTTTATTGAAAAGTACGATTTCACCGTATTTTCTTTCAGCATCTTGCATATTGGTACCTGTAGGAATTATAGAATATGTTGAGATTTACAGTTAAAATTATGTTTTTCGAGCAATGCGACTAACTTTGTCCTTTATTATGTATTTATTTCGGTGCACTGCTGAGTATTGGACTATGCTAGATTGATTATAGTGGGTTAAAATCGTTCAAAAATACATACGTGTGGAAATCTGTTCTGTATATTCCATGACACTTTGTGATGACGCTATAATAAAATGATTGCCTTAACGATTAAATTCACACCATCTACACATATGTATCAACCACATTCTCCTCTTCAGCCCTGTAAGATTTTCATGCCCCCTGTAGTCGGCAGTCGGCACTAGTTAGCCCATCAATATCCTGCAGAATGTGAACGCACAAATTAATATTCAGCTCGAATGCTAGTCGGTGGCTCTATCTTTAGAACTGCCCTGTTTCTACTGTCCTCACCACAGTGAGTGTTAAGCCGGCAATTACGAATCCTACAGTACGAGTGAGCATGAAATGTCTACCATTTGCAGCTTATACGCTTAAAACGTGCTATTGTTTGTTGACTGTTGTCGTTTGTTTGGAAGGCAGATCGATGCTGGCGTGTTTTATTAATCCATCTCTGACCAGAGCCTAATTAAAACGAGATAAACGGCTTTGCATGGTAGGTAGGGATGGGTCTGTTATACCATACTTCCTCATTTGACATGTCAATTGGTGCATGAAGAAGCTCGTTTGAAATAGTTTACAGTGTCAACACATGTCCGCTGGAGGGCGCCTCACATCATGAAATTGCTCCGTGAAAAGCTATTTTATTTCCAAGTTCACGCTTCATATACAAATCAATCACATTCAAGAAAGTTTATCATAAGATGCGCGTGGCTTTTTAATACTGGTTATTTATTTATTTATTTATTAAATCGTGTACACCGTTTAGAGTATTTGTGAAGAAAACGCTCTTTGTTGGGATTTTCCAATGTGAGGGCTCATCACGGAAAAGGAAGAACGTTTAACTTCCGATTCTGCCCCTATATACAGAAAAATAGGGCAGTAACTACACGGGTTCTTCTGTAGACTCTCTAGCCAAAGACACAGCCCGTAAAACCCTCGCGTTTTTTTTCGCTGGCACGCGCCTTCATGCGGAAACAGACCGTCGTTCAGGCTGAATCCTAGGGGACTCAGAAACAAGCGCATTAATTCTGCTTTAATTGTGAATTGGGGGTATTTCAAAAACCAATTCGCGTGCAAATTATACTGATTCAATTACCGTTCAGTTAAAGACTTCATTACCTGAACCCCATCAAGCAGAATTTGACCAAAAAGTCCAATTTGACCGCTTTTGTTTTTAACGGCGTACTAAAGGCATCGCTGAGATTTAAGTTAGTATGCTCAAATCTGTAAAGGCAGGCACTGTGAAGCAGAACAGAAGCACATAAAGTGAATACAGCTTTGGCAAAGAAGCACACGATGATTGTTTAAATTACCTACATTAAAATTAAGAACAAAGCAATTAGCTAGTCGAATAAATACAAACCTCATCTGATGGGGCTATTAACTTCATCAGTTTTTCGATTATAACGCTGTTTTTTTTTGTACATGACATACAATAATATTTTATACCATAATATTTTCATTATTTGTTTTACCATAATGAGTCATATTCCTAGCTTCTCAACATGATAATCAAAACCTGATCTAGAAGGCGATAATAAGCTTACAGGTAGCGAATGCGAACATCAATCATATTTGTTCTTATTGAAGGACTACTGTATACCACTAAACGCCGTTTAATATAAAAAATGGTATGTACACTTATTCGGGAGTGTTTCGAGTCAAACGGACACAATTACAAATTCCTTCCATTTTAGGATATTTTTCGCAACGTGTGTACGATACCAACACTTATGAGTACGTCTCAAAGTGGTTTTCAGAACCATTCTCTTTTTGGGCTGACACTTATTTAATGAAATGACAGCGGGCAACTGAGAGCTTAGCTCTAGGGGTTTCCACGGCTCCTCGTGTCACGCAAAACGGTTCAGTGCACACCTTAAGGGGATTTCGTGAGGGTCTCTATTGTGCGGTCCTCCGAAGGACTCGAGCAAATGAACTTTATTGTCCAAACACGTGTGTCACTTAATTGCAAATTCAATCAAAGACTTTCAACCTGCCCAGTCTGATGTCTACAGTAGGTGCACTGATTTTTAGGGACCTTTAATCCATAAATTGCAACGAATAAGCAGTATACATTTAACGCGATAACCCACGGAATCTAAGTTATTGTTCCTCGCACACTCAAAAACTCGAAAAATTCGTGTTCGCTATCCAGATCTAATGTGCCACCTGCGTTTTCTTTGAATTAATTATATAAGGTATAATATAGTTCAAGTTTTCATTAAATCTACTATTAGAATGAAACAAATGAACATAATTAAGAGAAGACTGAGGAGATGCTTTCATACTACCATCCAGCCTTTCACTCTTCCATTATAAAATAACAGGCAAGTGTTGTTACTGAAAAACGACAAAAATAAATAAAAAAAATAATCAGTCGATATTATCATACATTCACACATCCGTCAATATGGATGAAGTAATTTATTGTATACATCCTTTACCTTATATACATTATATAAACCAAACTTGTTGCATTATAGCGATCTTTGCGGCATAAAGTCTTCACTTGGAAAGAACATTTAAAAAACAGGAGCGACAAACAGGAAAATATAAGTTTTATTTTAAAAAACGACCACGTGACTTTCCAGATTGTCAGATATTTTCCCAGATGAGGCTTTCAAATGCTGTCATTTTAGTCTTTTGCGTTATGATGCATGCAGACAAAGGCTTCTACTGTTTGTTTCGTTTCCAACAGAAACAATTAATTTTGTAAAGAATACAAAAACACAGCATGCCAAGAATGGCATTGTTATGATTGGATGTTTGGAAGGATTTTTGAGAGCTCGACCAATTTTTTATTGTAAAAAGTAATAGTAGATGACACTTCAATCTGAGCAGGTAGTGCCTGCCATTCTCGGGATCTGTCCTGGTATTCGAATGTCTTCTACTTTTTCTTCTAATTTTAAACCAAACGACAGTAGTATTGAAGAAAATGTGACAAACTTACAAGAAATTCTCCAGAATGTTGAAACCACAGTATGAAGTTAGAGTTCTATTAGACTTAAGATCAAGTTGTGTTTTGAATGATTTTACGCACAGACCGTGTAAATAATTATACACGAATTATACACGGATAAAGTGAATAGAAGTTTTATTAAATCTGTTTTGCTTATGAAGCGGATGATCATATAAATCACTTGAATGCCGTTATTATTCTGTTTTAAATAAATAAAATGTGTCTTTATGTTAAATGTTTCAGACAATACTCTTTCCGTAAAACAGAACAAAGGCTTACTTTTCTTCACTACGTTACACGTGGACAAAACCGGTAAGAAACACAGAGAAAGATTAGAAACAAATTGCAGCTTCCTGTGTGAGAAAGAACATCCAATTAACGGGACGTGGAATAAAAGAGAAGATTCAGTAACAAGGAAAACGGAGATGAGTTTGTCAGCGTGCTATAGAATGTGCCCTTTAAAGGACGGGCGTCCCATTTAAGGTTTGCTCCTGCCGCGTTAGGCTTGACTTTCTAGAGGATGGGCGAATTTATCTTTAATAGAAATTCTTTGTCGCAATATATATAAGTCCTCTAATGAATATTCTTATGTTTTGAGGACGTTAAGATAGACTATTGAATTCTTGTGGTATTGTTGGTGCTGTCTGGTTTAAAACCGTTATTGACTTGCACTTAATCTGCGGTTAGGTCACTAACTGAGATGCCAGCGCTATGTGTGTGTCATGACATATCATGTAAGTGATAAATAATGCGCAGGACAATAATATGCTGTGCACCATTCTATTTTAAATACCACTTTTGGAAACTTTGCAGACGTGCTTTCAAAATTGCTCCGTGTACATGTTGCTACTTTGCCTTATCTTCATTAAACAAAATCTTACTGATATGAAATACTAGACATGGAAAGCATTTTATCATTTATGAAAGAGGTGCGCTCTAAAGATGTCACTCAATTTATAGAGAAAGTGGAATGAATTACGCTTAATGAAAGTGCTCCCCAGTGAATATTGCTGGCAATATCCGGAGACCACTGTGTTCGACTGATACGGCGATGTGGCAGAACACATCAAACAATAAACGAGAACTCACTATAATATGCATGTTGTTGAATTTATGTGTATGTCTTTTTAATATGATGCAGACTTTGATTTCTGAATTTGCAGACCAGCACGTCGATTTTACAAACTGATTTATAAAGCTCTTCCAAAGCTTGTATTTGCATATTGATTAATGGAGGTCACAAAGTATAACGTTAAAGCACTTAATCACGGTTTGCTTAAACATATGAAAGAGTGATAGGGTACTAATCTTTTATTTATCCGAAAATAATTAATCATATTTAAATTATGGTCTAATTATATTCGGTGAATGACATAGATAAAACCCCAAATACAAATATCTTTAATAATTTTCAAATACATGAAGCCAAGAAAAAAGTATTGTCTTCACTAGTATATCAAATATATTTTGCGTGAGCACGTCATATACGTATATACTTCCTTACTTACCTAAACAAAGTATACAGTAATCCAGTATAAAATGTTAATCGGAATAGTTGTAGTCATTTCCTTCAGAATGTGACCAAATTCTTCTGATGTGCAATTGTAAATAAATAAGCAGTGTAGCTAGACATAGCACAGTTTTGAAATTATTTGCATCTTGCATTTTAAAGTTAAAAAACGCAATCGCACAGGGTGATTTGCCAAGTGAACCAATACAATCAAAACCTTAGTTTTTAAGTTCCTATCATTAAATCTGAAATATCTTACATTATTTTTACCCGCATAATGTCCAAGGACTTCAAAATTCAATTTATTTTTGCATAGCCTCCTTCATGAGCACAGACGTATTTATAACTGTAATTCCTTAGCATTAAAGTACTAAACCTTACAACATTTACGTGCATAAACCCACTAATTTTAAAACACTCTTTAATTCACACTTCTCTTGTAATTACCTTTCTTTCAACTATTAATTGAAACTTCACCAAGTGTTATTGCTTTTGCAAAACATTCTTATATCGGGTTGTAATGCACTTTTTATGGATCTCTCTCTTTTTTTAACTCTTGATATGAATGTTGATGTTAAAGTAATGGATATGTTTATAAATTATGTATTGTGCAGTGTTAAAAATATGTTGGCTTTTTTTTTGCGCTTTAGAAGGAAATCGCACAGGGTAAAGATTTCAGGACCTGGGACATCTCCGCAGTCCGAGCATTTTTAACCGAGAAGCTTTCTAATGCCCCAGAAAATTACCTTCTTTCGTTTCTGCATTAACTCCGTCTGCTGTTCTGTTAAACTGATTCATGTCCTTCAGCAAGTCCCTTATTTAAATTCGGACCGCTCGTGTCAAGAGGGACATCAAGTCTTCTATCAACCTCCCACACTGAAACGGTTACCATGCCATGCAGATTTACAGAAACCATTCCTACAATTTAGCTTTTATACTATGTATTTATGCATATAATATTCAACTTCATTACGGTACCATAAGCAATCATGTGTTAAGGCGACAGTTTTCTTGGTCAGGAACCAACGTATAGCTTTTAATAATTCTAATTTCGCTTCAATATGCCGTTGTTTCTTTTCACGGCCTTTTAAAGATTATTGCGGTTAAACACTATAATAAACATTTTTTTTTGTTTAATCTTTTCCATAATTTAGTAAAAGATGAAAATGTGAAATTCTTTTAGCTGAGGAAGGCAAAAGTATAAGTTGATCTTGTTGGCCATTTTAATTAATTAGTTCAATGTTTGGTTTAGGCTTGGATGATTGAAGATTCCAGAGAAAAACACAGAGAAGGAAAAGTTACAAATGTATTTAAAAAAAAAGCCAACAACAACTAGAAAATAGACTTTAAACGCCTGTGTAAGCGTCTACGTAATATTAACAAGGGTACTCGGTTTAGTCCAATTAACAGTTAAACAGCCCGCTGCATTTACAAGCGCAGAACGCTGTCCGCGATCACAGACACAGCACAGTTACCGTCAATAGAAGGACAAGATCATTTTCACTTCTTTCAGTTGTGTAAATCCGTTGATTTTAAGTGTGCTTTATTGGTTGTATTATGGTCGAGAGAACATGCTTATTGATGATGTACTTTACAATTAGAATGACTTCTGTAACTTTAAAATTTCAAACAACGCTTGATCTTTCGTTGTAATAAATGTTTACTCACTATAAAATTTAAAGTCCATTATATAGCTTCTTAAACGCATGTTGGAAGGCAATACATGAAAATATTGATGTCGGATTGTTACATTTGAATTTGTGGTAACACTATAGGTTTATGTGACTGTTAGGCAGAATGCCAAACGCATGAATGTTCTAGAAATGTTATGGAGCACGCAACGTGATTTTTAATTATTTTTTATAATCGTCAATCATTACCTAATTAACTTAGCAAATCCAAAGTTGTCTGATTTCTACGTTTACCGTTATGTTAAAGGAGGCGCATTGAACATTTTCTCGCATTTACGCTGGTTGAGTATAAAACCAGTAATCGACGAGTAGTTAAGTCAAATGACATGAATGAATGAACACATGAGAAGGCCTTCAGCTGCTGAAACTAAAAGGGAGATGTACTGAAAGTTAACATTTTACTTTTACATCTGAATCAAAAAGTTAGCATTAGGGGTGCTGGGCTTTATAATATGTTATCTGTTTTTTGTAAAAGTTTATAGAGGTTATAGTCAAGTATATGATACTCTAGTTAAGAACCATCATAAACACTGTGTGCAGTCATACTATACACAGTCTCACTATAAGCGAGTTTAGGCATGGCCTACAGGAATCGGTAAGAAGCTAAAGAGTCTGATTGATCATCCCAGGACAATTTTATCATTTTAGTAAAAGTAAATTGAGATTAGTAAGAGTTTCTAGTAGTATTTAAAACTGTACATACATGCTAGGTTAAAAACATTCTTCAATGAAGACACAACAGGAATGTATGTGAAAGTAAAGTAGAAGCATCCTTTAAGCCACCGGCAAATTTGTTTTAGAGATGTTGGATTAATGGAGTTTGATTTGCTGTAGCATACTGTATTTTCATGAAATTGTCTTGGTTTTGACCTGATTGTTATCTACAGTAGTCCTCTAATGTTATATACTGTACAGTAGCTAATCTTATTTATAAAAAGAAAAAAAAGTAAATGGTATTTCCATAGAATGAGAAAAAAAAAAAAAACATAACTTAAACTCTGTTTGAATAACTACTATGACGCTAACCTTTTAGTAGATGCCGTCAGGGTAGGCTCCAAACACAATGATCCTGAGACTGGAGTAAGCAAGGCTGAAATAGAAAGTATTATATACAAATCATTTTATTGTTTCAGATAAAAAGGCAAATTTCTATATGTAACTGCAGCAACATTTGCATATGCAAATTATTTTCACTTGGCTTCGATTAGGCACTGATATGTGATCTTAATGACCTTATTCAAATACACTTTAATTAAAATGGTAATGTTTAACTGTTTCAGCATTACTAATAAATCAATTATAAAACAAGGTTTAAAATATTTTCACTTAACAAGAATTGTAAAATATTGTTTTGTACTGTGCCATTTCAAAAATTGTCAAAACTTTGGCGACAGAAAAGACCGAAATTCAGGATCATGAAACAAAAAAAAGTCAGTGGAAGATAATGTAATTAATTTCCAGGGTTAACGATTTTTTCTTAAAGACACAATTTTTAATGCTATTAGAAACAATGATAAAACAAGTTATTAAAAATATCTATTTGTATCACTATATAATACTTTATGAATTTATAGAACACCTTTTGAAGTTGGTATGAAGTGTCAAGTCTATTCCTACTCTAATTTTATTATGCTCACAGTAAAAAAGGCCAAACAGTTATTTTTAATTTTTGTAGGTTTATTTTGTTTATACTATTTTACTCCCCTCTTTTATATAATAAAATGAACATTTTCAGTTATTATATACAGGTTTGGGATCATACCTGGCGCTGCAGTGTTTAGTAGTGCTGCCTCATATCCACCATTCTGGGTTCAAGTCCTGTGCAAAGTCGTCCGTCTTAATTTTGGACATTCTGTGTTTGCGTGGGATTTCTCTCACAATCCCAAAGATGTGATCTGTAATGTGTGGGTGGGCCCGGTGGTGAATTGGTGGCTTATGCAGGGTTGGTTTGTATCATGCTATATTATATTTGAGCACCGTTTCAAAATTAAATAATTTTTTTAGGGTGTATACAAAATAGACAAATGTACTCTTCTCACCACTTTATTTTGAAATGTGTTGGACAAAATAATACAATGTGAATCTCGATACACTTTATTAAGTGTTAATGAACAGCCTTGATTTTTATATTTTTGTCGGTCCATGCATATATTTTGTTTTCTTATGAAGCCAATGGGCACCAAATAATGATGTTATAACAAAAAGAAACTATTGCTACAATGTAAACTGCATTTCTAACACCATTAAATTCATTTCATGGTTGACTGTTCTTTCTAATCCATGTAGAAGTCCTGATACAAAGAGCAGGATTTTCTGTTACATTTTTAAACATCCTGTTATGTCTTACAGCCAGAAGCGCTCCTCAGCAGTCATCCTGGAGTCCTTGACATTGATCTTAATGGGTGGACACTTTAGTTGTCATAAAGTGTCGTTATTAGTGATTAATTAAAGGTTAGAAAGATTGTTAATCAATGATTAGGCAATAATAATAAAAAATGTCAAGTGAAGGTGAACTCTAACACCCTCCTCTATATTAACATTCTTATAGATTTAATAAAGAAACAGGGAAATGAATTAATATTCTTTGCGGGCTCTCTACCTGCATTTCATGGGACACAGAAGACATACAATTTTATTTTCTTTTATTAAATATGTTTTTAATTTACTTCAAGGCAACAGACAATGTACATTTTCTTTACCGTAGCTCACAGGTCAATTAAAATCGCATTTGAATGCATCACATCATCATGTAAACAATAAGGCTTTCATTGAAATTCTACAGTTCATAACTAGTTAATATTTGTCATCTGTGCTTGCATTTTGGCACGTGCTTTTTAAATTTAAACATCTTTTTAAACATTAAATATCTGCAAAGTATTTAGTCTAATAGGTTTATAGGCTACCACAGCGATTATGGGATGTTGCTGGTTCTTTTTTGTGGCATAGCTGCTCCATTGAAATGAAGCTCCTATACATTTTCTAAGTCTAGTTATTCAAATATAGAAAACGCCAAAGAGTACTCCATAAAACTGGAGATGCAAGTCAGGAAAGAATCCAAAAAGAGGTTCCAGTCCCCTTAAAGGGCACACTTGCTCTTGCCAAACCAATTTAGAACCCTCAATAAACATATCCTATGATTTTCAGAGTGTGGGAGGAAGGAAACTGGAGTACTTGGGTCTGGGGGGTTGGGGGTCGATGCGGGGGAACATGGATTTGAAGCCAGGAATAGCGAGCTGTGATAACCGCTGAACTAACCAACCATTCTGCCAGTCTGCTGGCCAGAAATATTTCAGCATATATATTTATATTCTCTTAGGTGCCTTATTAGTAATTGTGTATACATAAATAATCATGGCTATCTATCACCCTTTTGTTACTATATGACACAGCTTCATTTGCAATTGTTTTGACAATTCTTCTTGTTCACCAGTTTATACAAAAAGATGGGGGTTAGGGGAACAAATTCACTTGCACAGTACACCACACCATGAAAGAGTGAGCCATCAGTAGAGAATCTGTCTGTTTTATTTGGACCATACAACATGCATGCTGCCTGTGAACTCTTCCTTTTTAGAACAGCAAGAGTTTGAAATCGGTCTGAGACAGAGGTTTTGGCACTCAGAATAAAACAGGCAGGGAATAAAAGCTTAAAGGGGGAATTTATTAAAAACACCTAAAGACTGAACAAACTGCTTCACCAAACATTAAGCATGCCAAACACAAAGAAATAGAAATGATCCATCCCATTTCATGTATTTAAATTCCCTAAAATGTTTAAAATAACATGAACCTAAAGCAAATCAATATTGCTATATAATCGAGTCCTTATGTACCCCTATACCCATAAATAAATTAAATTATGACTTGGGTTACACCTTGCCTAACAGATTCAATGTTGTAAATAAATAAACATCTGTGAAGCACTATGTTCTCTCAATACAGACAGTTCAAATAGAGATATTGCACACAAGAATATTATCCTTTCAAAACTGGTCACATATGCTTCACTCGGTCAGGCTCTTCAATACAGCTGACCATATAATTTTACAGCTCCCAGAGTCTGATTATCAGAACGCTTGCTCGCTGGGTACTAAGCAGCAAGGTACAGCCACACCAGGTCTGAAGCATTCCTTATTACGAAACTTTTGTACAAGTCTTCTCTGTGATATTCCACATTAAGTCCCCTAAACTGCCATTTCTGTTAGTTGCATTCAACTGGACCGCTGTGTGGCAGCCTAAAACAATGTGCAGCTGCTTATGAAGTTGCCACTTTCAAGGTCAGGAGCCTTGATGGCAGTTAGTTGACAGAGCTCTCGCATTAGCTCAGCTTGTTAGAACCGGTGCTGTCTGATCCAGCAAATGGAGTTTGAATCATTCAGCTTCCTCATTGAAGAGTAGAGGGAGAAAGTCCAGATTAAGACCCCCATAGGCCCCTGGGTGACTTAATGATTAGAGCTCCATAAAAGAGAGTTGATCATGCTTTTCATAATGCAACACACAGACACCCAGTCATTTAATATAGCATGGTATTTCCCACTCTTGATTTTGGTGTGCGGACACTCAGTCGTGTTATCAAGTGGGTAGATTTAAGTGTGTGAATAATCGATCATTTCCTCAGGGCTTGTGAAAGGCCTGGATGCGCACCCAGAATGCCCTGATGGAAGATTCACCTCTGGGTGAGAGGCAGGACTGATACGCCATAAACAACTATCATGTTGATGACCCACTTTAAATGTTTTATTTAAATTGTTCATTTATTGCCTGTGGAAGACATTTTGTACATTAAAATTCATCTTGGGGTTAGAAAAAAATGATTTATTATTATAATTATTAATCTTGAAAATGCCAAAGCAGTGATAATAGGAAGTTTAAAAATAAAATAAAAAGAAAGAAAATATACAAACTCCTTGATTCTTCACAACTTTCTGGCAAATCATTCAATTACATTGTCTGGTCTGTACCAGCTGCCATGCCGCATGCACTTTAGAATGGGTAATTTGCCTGAAGCTACCCATGTTTTTGAGCCTGGCCAGTACTTGAATGGGATGCCATGTAGGAAAAACTTGGGAGCTGCTGGAAGAGGTGTTTGGCGAGGCTAGGAAAGGGTGCATAACTTGTAGTCTGAATGTGCATCCCAGTGCAGTGGTGGGGACACTATGCAGCCAAAATGGCTTCATGCTTTGAATGACATTTAAAACTGAGGTCCTGACTCTTGTGGTCATAAAAGATCCCTTGGCAATTTTTTTGTAAAGAGTAGGTGTTTCCCGACATCCTGGCTCAATTACAACAACAACAACAACAACATTTATTTATATAGCACATTTTCATACAAACAGTAGCTCAAAGTGCTTTACATATTAAAGAATAGAAAAATGAAAGACATAATTATAAAAAATAAATCAACATTAACATCGAATAAGAGTAAGGTTCAATGGCCAGGGGACAGAAAAACAAAAAACTCCAGGCGGCTGGAGAAAAATAAAATCTGTAGGGATTCCAGACCATGAGACCGCCCAGTCCCCTCTGGGCATTCTACCTAACATAAATGAAACAGTCCTCTTTGGATTTAGGGTTCTCACGGAAGGGCTTGATGATGATGATGGTCACGTAGACTTCTTCCTTTTAATCCGTCCATCATTGTTGGAGCATCATGAAGCTTTGAGTAGGTGGAGGTGGCGCAGGCCACCACCACAAAGAAACCGGAAAAAGAAACAGAAAAGAGAGTAGGGGTCAGTACCGATTTTAGAGCCACCATGAATAGTTATTATGATGAATTGAACATACAGAGTATCAGGATTAAGTTAAATTACGATTAAAATGAAGTTATAAAAGGCCATGTTAAAGTAATGTGTTTTCAGCAGTGTTTTAAAGTGCTCTACTGTATCAGCCTGGCGAATTCCTATTGGCAGGCTATTCCAGATTTTAGGTGCATAGCAGCAGAAGGCCGCCTCACCACTTCTTTTAAGTTTTGTTCTTGGAATTCTAAGGAGACACTCATTTGAGGATCTGAGGTTACGATTTGGAATATAAGGTGTCAGACATTCCGATATATAAGATGGGGCGAGATTATTTAAGGCTTTATAAACCATAAGCAGAATTTTAAAGTCAATTCTGAATGACACAGGTAACCAGTGTAGTGACATCAAAACTGGAGAAATGTGTTCGATTTTCTTTTCCTAGTTAGGATTCTAGCAGCTGCATTCTGCACTAGTTGCAAACGATTTATATCTTTTTTGGGTAGTCCTGAGAGGAGTGCGTTACAGTAATCTAGTCGACTGAAAACAAGCGTGAACTAATTTCTCAGCATCTTTCAGTGATAAAGAGGTCTAACTTTACTTATGTTTCTTAAGTGAAAAATGCTGTCCTAATGATCTGATTAATATGTGATTTAAAATTCAGATTACAGTCAACAATCACCCTAAGCTTTTTCCCTCCGTCTTGACTTTTAATCCTAATGTATCCAGTTTATTTCTAATAGCCTCATTGTATCCATTATTGCTGATCACTAAAATTTCAGTTTTCTCTTTATTTAACTTGAGAAAATTACTATTCATCCATTCTGAGATACAAGTCAGACATTGTGTTAGTGAATCAATAGAATCAGGGTCATCAGGTGCTATTGATAAGTACAGCTGTGTGTCATCAGCATAGCTGTGGTAGCTCACGTTGTGCCCTGAGATAATCTGACCTAACGGAAGCATGTAGATTGAGAATAACAGCGGACCCAGGATAGAGCCTTGTGGAACACCATATTGGATATCATGTGTCTTGAGTTGTAATTCCCACAACTAACAAAATATTTTCTCCCTGTCAGGTAGGATTCAAACCAATTTAAGACACTGCCAGAGGGCCCACCCATTGACTAAGGCGATTTCTAAGAATGTTGTGATCAATGGTGTCAAATGCAGCACTCAGATCTAAGAGGATGAGAACAGATAAATGGCCTCTGTCTGCATTTACCCAAGTCATTTACTACTTTAACGAGTGCAGTTTCTGTGCTGTGATTTGTTCTAAAACCTGACTGAAATTTATCAAGAATTGCCTATCACAGCCTGGTAATTCTGGACTCCTAATCATCCCCAACCTCTAACTGGCAAACTGTCTCTCTCACCCCCTCACCACCTAATAATTAATGTGTGGTGCATGTATTGGTGCAAAAATGGCTGCCATCATATCATTCATGATGCGATACCCCCTCAAACATGTAATACATTTTGAGTTTCTTGAAAAGCACTATATAAATTCAATGTTTTCTTCTTCTTCTTCTTCTTCTTCTGTGATGGTATATCTGTTACCGTAAGTGCACAACGTAAATAAATAAATACAGCAACATTTTATTCCTTTCATTTTCTTAATAAATAATGGAATCAAAGTAGTGTCCATAAAATGGTGGTTATATTTTGTTCCTACTATTTGCTATTGTAAAATTAGAGTGATTATATTATTGTTTCAAACATGGCATGATTTTATGCATGTTTAAGGTTTAAGGTTTTTTAGTCCATCAAAAAATTCACTCTGCCCACAATTGCCTTCAGAAAATCATCTGTTTCATAATAAATAGTGAATCCTTCTGACAAGTTTGTAAAGTCACTCAAAGTGATGCTTCTCTAACGCTATGCTCATTGACCAAAATATTGTTACAATGGTCGGCAGAAATTGAATTAAAGTCCTTTGTTTTATATGTTCCATTTTAAATAATCAATAATGTTACAAGTACCCTTAGCCATCTTTAGAGAAGAACATGATGGATACAGTTGGAAGTTGTTCATGGGTAAATTTCATACTAACATTAGAAAGCCTTTCTTTATCCAGAGAACAATAAGTTACCAAGCAGTATGGTAGACCGTGATACTACAGGGACCTTGAAATCTTGACCTGATAGCATTTTGAAAGAGTTAGATGAACAGAGAATGATAAATTATGAAAGGTTGAAGGGCTTATACTCATCAAAAGTTCATATGTTATCATTTTACTTTGTGGAACAACAACAAAATATTGCTGAGAATTTTTTACAGTTGCCCTCTGCCATTAATGCAGACCTGCCTGAGTATGATGCCTGAAAAATTTCACTAGATATGAAAGGAGTGCCTTAACTGTTTACTCCAAGATGTAAAAAATGAACCAGTAGTCTGGAAAATCTTATTTTACATTGAAAAAAACGAATATGTTACGCTTAAATGAAATTTATCTTACAAATGTAAATAAAATAGCTAATTTAATACCAGTAGGATGTTACACTGCAGTTCTGTTATTTCCAGTCAGTACTTCGAGTATGTACATGAAAAATGGCTGCTATTAATGGAAATGGCATAACATATATGCTGACTGCTCTGAAAAACGAAAATATTAATCTTGCTTGAGAAAACGTTTTGCCAGATTTCTGTTTCTCATGCTTTATATATGATGTAGAGTTTTGAAATGCAAAATATATTAGGTATGCTTCTAACCACTCTTCTGGTTTCTGAACCCTCATTTCTAATGAAGGTTAGCAGGCCAGCAATTCCAGTTCAGAAAATGTCATATGGGGCACACTTTGGCACACAATGTTACACTTTTATAGTGGAACATTTTCAATTTGGAGCCAAAGTTCCCGAAAGTGTCCCAGGTGAACAATGGGAAGGGTATGCCAATGTAACGCAGATAGTGACTGGGTAGGGCACCTTGGTCTGTGCTAGAACTCTGCTAAATGAGTAAACTCTCTTCACTTCTTACTCTCAAACTCGGATATCTTAGAGGTTTTCAGTCATCTTTAGCATTTCTACTTACCAAAGAGGCATAAAGTTCACACACCTCTACAGGTGTTGGTAACTCCATCGTTGCACCTCTGGTGTGTTCAGCCATTAAGCTGAATCTTTGGAGAAATGCATTCATTTTCATCAGCAGGTTAATTTCAATCTCCCTTCCTCCTTTCCTTCACAGTAATCTTGCCTGTAACAGCACATACTTACAAGGAATGTGCAGAACTGAGAAGCCACCCCAGCTTTCTTTAAATAAGTGAAGTCAAGACAACATCACGTTCATAATTGCAGACTTTTATATCAATAGCAACATATGGAGCACTGATAAAACCTTTATTCTCCTCTATCCATCAGTTAAGGTCATCTAAAGTAGCATCCTAGTTTTTCTCTCAAATATGCAGGGGTCTACACACAGAGCTACAATAAGTGAGTGCCAGTGTTATATCACTAAATCTGTGGCATAATTAATGCTTTCAAATTAAGAATCATTTTTAATATAATAGTTAGCTTCTTGCCATGGAGGAAAGTGATAAATGAACACTGCTGCCATAATTAACCTGTACTTATTGCACTTGATTGTTCCAAAGCTTTAAGAAAATTAATTTCAACAAGTGAAATATTTAATGATATAAAAGTGTTAAAATGAATCTAGAAATTAGCAATTAGATTTTTTTTTTAATTTAAAGTGTAAGCACCTAAAGCTCACAGACACAGACTTCAGTCATCAATCTAATATTAGGATAGCTGATCCGTTAACTCAGAACAAATATAATACTGCTGACATTTTATTTATTTGTTATTTTCTTCCACCTTTCATTTTATTTTTGCCTGTGTCAGGCCCATGTTAGAATCAGTTAACCCATGTTAGACTCCTTTAACTTTTCCAGATGGTGCTGATAGTGATTTTCCCGTAAAGAAACAAAGAGCATCAGAAAAATATACTGCTATGCTGAACTTGCCTAACTGTACATCAATATCATCTGCAATGCCTCTGCAACCATAGCACATTTGAGCACCTGCTTCAAGGAGATAAGAGAATGGATGAAAAAGAATTTGTTCACTGACAGTCTAGTAAGACTCAAGCCCTGGATATTGGTAACCCATGTTAAATTTGGCTGTTAAAAATTCACCTCATAACAGGTCATAAATCTTAGTACTTCAGCCTGCAAACTTGTTTCTAGGCTTCCTTCGATTTTCAAATGAATATTATTAGTAAATCCTTTTTTATTTAAAGAACATCATAATATCCTCTAACTTTGTAATGCTTTTTTTTCTCCCTTTTACTCATTTTGATAAAATAATGCATTGCAGATCAGTAAAATAGCCAGTGTTAAATGTTACTCTAATCAGATTAGGTAACCCCTTACTGCCCATAAAGAAAGCAGTGGAAAAAATGTGATGTAATCACCTCAAGATACTGAAATATCAGATCATTTTGAACAGTGATGAAGTGAATTTATCCTAATTTAAGTGAAATCTGTTTCCCATTATGTTATGGTGTGAGGTTTGAAATCCTTCTACTTGAGCAGAATAAGCCTGCATGTCAGTAGGATAGTGCAGGTCACCACAATGGACTGCTCACCAAGCAGTAATGTCCCACATCCCAAGTGTATGTGTATCTGTGTGCCTGTCCAGCTGCCATGTCCCTGTCATTCCAACAGAATGCCCATCGCAAACATTTTTTGTCATAATATGAATTGCATTTATCATTACTACAGATGGCGCATCATAAAATGTAACACTGCTTTTCTGAGTCCTATAGCAAAGGGCATGTAACAGAGACACATATTTATCATTGCAATAGGTGGGGCTTCACAAACATTTGTGGTAAAATCCATCCATCCATTTTCCAACCCGCTGAATCCGAACACAGGGGTCCGCTGGAGCCAATCCCAGCCAACACAGGGCACAAGGCAGGAACCAATCCTGGGCAGGGTGCCAACCCACCACAGGACACACACACAAACACACCAAGCACACACTAGGGCCAATTTAGAATCGCCAATCCACCTAACCGGCATGTCTTTGGTCTGTGGGAGGAAACCCACGCAGACACAGAGAGAACATGCAAACTCCATGAAGGGAAGACCCGGGAAGCGAACCCAGGTCCCCTAACTGCGAGGCAGCAGCGCTACCACTGCGCCACCATGCCGCCCTTGTGGTAATATGTTTTATCATTATCAATGTTTGTTATGCACCAATTGTTGGAAGACAAATGCAGTGCATTTTATTACTACATGCATTACAAAATGTATTCCAATAGACGGTCCACTGCAAATGGGAATGTTGAGGTCTATGTTGATTACTTAAATATTAACATGTCTTAGACGGGTAGCACAGCTAGTATTACATATATTTTTTGAATATATTCTCAAAAAGATTACAGTGACTTACATTCATTATCTTGAATTCTTATTAAAAGGTTCTCTTTCCAGTTTATAGACACTTGGAATAAGCTACCAAGTAGTGTGGTAGACAGTAAGACGTTAGGGACTTTCAAAACTCGACTTGATGTTTTCTTGGAGGAAACAAGTGGATAGGACTGGCGAGCTTTGTTGGGCCGAATGGCCTGTTCTCGTCTAGATTGTTCTAATGTACTGTCTCAATTTATCTGGAGGTGAATTGTTTTAAGTGTTAAAATGTGGAAACACTAATTACATCATTATTATTATTATCATTAGTTTTATGGGTACCATATTCTCAGTGAATACTGAACTAAGGCCAAATCATGGTGTACAGGAAGAATTTAGTGTGAGATTTATTTCTGGTTCCTTCCATAATCTCACAGTACATAAATTCACAAACCAGCAAAAACAAAAAAATGACATTTAGGTAGTGCCATGCCCACTTCTGCTTTAAACTTCTGGAGAATTAGCTTTTTTTTATTCTGTGGCCTCTTAATGTTAAATGAATGAAAATATATATAAATATATTTTTACAATATACCTGTATATCTGCTGACATTTATTAGAAGGCTATTGAAATAAATAATAAAAAAAAAGTTTGGGAGAATATTTAATTTTCACAATGATAGTTCTTCCAGCTAATGGAATAAGAAGACAGTTCATTAAGCCTGCTGAACTCTTTCCATCAGGTTAATTCAAATTTGAATAGCTTTTTAAATGGCTGCATGATTCCTAGGTATGTGAGACAGTTTAGATAGATAGATAGATAGATAGATAGATAGATAGATAGATAGATAGATAGATAGATAGATAGATAGATAGATAGATACTTTATTAATTCCAAGGGGAAATTCACATAATCCAGCAGCAGTATACTGATACAAAGAAACAATATTAAATTAAATAGTAATAAAAATGAAAAAATTAAAATAAAATTAATGTTAGCATTTATTCCCCCGGGTGGAATTGAAGAGTGGCATAGTGTGGGGGAGGAACGATCTCCTCAGTCTGTCAGTGGAGCAGGACAGTGACAAAAGTCTGTCACTGAAGCTACTCCTCTGCCTGGAGATGACACTGTTCAGTGGATGCAGTGGATTATCCATGATTGACAGGAATTTGCTTAATGCCCGTCGCTCTGCCACAGATGTTAAACTGTCCAACTTTAATCCTACAATAGAGCCTGCCTTCTTAACAAGTTTGTCCAGGTGTGAGGCGTCTTTCATCTTTATGCTGCCACCCCAGCACACCACCGCGTAGAAGAGGGCACTCACCACAACCGTCTGGTAGAACATCTGCAGCATCTTACTGCAGATGTTGAAGGATGCCAACCTTCTCAGAAAGTATAGTCTGCTCTGACCTTTCTTACATAGAGCATCTGTATTGGCAGTCCAGTCCAATTTGTCATCCAGCTGCACTCCCAGATATTTATAGGTCTGCACCCTCTGCACACAGTCACCTCTGATGATCACAGGGTCCATGAGGGGCCTGGGCCTCCTAAAATCCACCACCAGCTCCTTGGTCTTGCTGGTGTTAAGGTGTAAGTGGTTTGAGTCGCACCATTTAACAAAGTCTTTGATTAACTTTCTGTACTCCTCCTCCTGTCCACTCCTGATGCAGCCCACAATAGCAGTGTCATCAGCGAACTTTTGCACGTGACAGGACTCCGAGTCATATTGGAAGTCTGATGTATATAGATTGAACAGGACCGGAGAAAGTACAGTCCCCTCGCGCCCTGTATTGCTGCACACAATGTCAGACCTGCAGTTCCCAAGACGCACATATTGAGGTCTGTCTGTAAGATAGTCCACAATCCATGCCACCAGGTGTGAGTCTACTCCCATCTCAGTCAGCTTGTCTCTAAGGAGCAGAGGTTGGATGGTGTTGAAGGCGCTAGAGAAGTTTAGGAGAACTGATCAAGTTGAAGATAATATGCAAAGCAGAAATAAAGAAATACTGTACTATGTTTATATTCGCATTAGTCTTAAGCCTTGACATTTTATAGAACCTCTTCACTACATATGGTACCTATGGAGGTTTGAATATTTGACAGTAATATAGAGCACTCTTTCATCTGCATTATGGGATACTGTATGTTTTGTTTAAGTCTTTTACTTCCTGAAATAACTGATTGTTTACTTAGATAAATACCAAGAGGTAGGATGGCAATGGTGAATAAAATGATTGATAAAGGAAAACTCTGTGTGAGTTAATTCAGAATGAGGGAATCAAAATTTGTATAATTTGCACAATCTGAATCTTCTACACTGGAGCATTTGCATAACAAAGTAAATATATATTCCTGTTCAAAAGCTTTTTTAGCATTAGGGTTTTCTGCTAAGAGTCATCAGAGGCGACTGTACATACTGAACAGTGTCGCCAGAATACTGATGGACATTTATCTCCTCTGTAATACTGTTCATGTTTCCCACATCTGCAATGAGTTCTCAGATAAATCTGAATCTTCTCCGGCACTAGCATCCTTAAAACTAAGTCTTATAACTTACTTATTTAAACATTAATTTTCTGACTTAAATGTGATCATTATACTGATTATTTTTGTAATACCTACTGTGTGTGTGTATGTGTATATATATATATATACTGTATATATATATATATATATATATATATATATGTATGTATGTGTATATATATATATATATTTTATGTATTTTTATGTATGCACTGTAAGATGCATGAATAAAAAATAAATGTAACATAGCGTAACCTTCTCAAACTCACCTATGACAGTTCAGGGTCATGAAGAAACTGTAGCCTGATCTTGTAGCACCTGGCGTAAGGTAGAAACCAGAAGAAGGTCACCAGAAGATCGCAGAGAATCGTTTATACATCCACAGAGAGCAAATATGGAATCAACAATTCACCTAATACACATGTCTTTGTAGAAGTGAGCACAAAAACAATACTTGAAAGGCAGGAAAGAGCACTAGTCCATGGTAGGACATCCCTGTGGCATACACACAGTAGTCATCTTCACCACTGCATCTTTGGGATGTGGAAAGGAAATAAATGTTCATAATGACAGATAGAATACGATCAGAACATGATTAATACTTGGTCTCCTTTAGGTTTGTGGCTGCTGTCCTAAACAGTGTACCACTATATTACTGATAAAATTTCTCCTACGTAGAAAATGATTAAATAGAACACACAGACTTTGCTTTATTTGCCTTTTTATGCACCCTATACAAAACTACAATACAATTTACTACTGAATTAGGTTCATGGTCACACAAAGAGTTAGTTTTAGAGATGACAGTAACTCGATATGCATCCTCTGCCCAATTTTCACCATGAATGCACACATTATATCACATTTTATGGCACTACTTGATGTATCATGCTTTTTGGTATATGGCTGGCCATTCATCCTGACCAATACCCCCAGGCTGCCAGATGGAGCCCTCACTGCAGCATGGAGGTGCCCCGAATGCTAGCAGGGACTCGTAGACAATGGAGTGTTTATTCACAGCCCTGCTGGATACCATGGGGGCTGCCAGAGGAAACTGCAGGGAGGATCAAGGACAATTTTTCCAGGTTGAAGAAAAGGAGTTTTCATCTGACCTGGAAGTGTTGCCAGTCACATGGACAGAGAGAGAAAAACACTTCCTGGTTGAGGACTATAAAGGACTGTGGGAGATCCCAGACGGGGGAGCTGAGTTGGGAGGAAGGGAACAACGCGTATGGGTGTGGAGGATTGTTATTGATTTATTATTGTATTGATCTATGAGTATTGTGTAGTGGGGGGTGCTTTGTGCACTATATTGTCTGAATAAATTCAATTATTGGACTTTTATGTGGTGTCTGGCATCTGGTCTGAGGGTTCAAGGGGACGACAGCGCCCCCTATCTGTCACAGCTTCCATATTGATTTTTTGGCACATGAAACTTGCAGTGTTATCATTAGTTTACCTTACTGGGAATGTTCTCCAAAGGCTTGGTTGTTCTGAAAATATTATGTCACCTAGCTAGAATACCTTTCATTATAAAGTTGACAGATACACATTGCTCTTCATTTCCCTCCCTCTTCCTTAAAATTAGGATAAATTCTTTCTGCTTAAGATATTTATATAAGCCATAGTAAAATTAAAAATGAATGAAAATGCAGATGCCAGAGTAATAGGAAATATAATGTAATGTTGTAAAATAATGCACAATGCATGGTACAGATTGAGCTGCACTCGGTATGGACAGGTTGAGATGCTTACTTTTTGGAGAGTAAGGTGTGGTTTTGTTTGTGAAGCGGTGGAAGTTGATGTTGCGAATGGGCAGAGGCAAAGCACTGTCTGAGACATCAGGTGGGCCAAACCTTGCTACTTTAATGGATCCTACTCCATAAAAACCATACAGGAGACACCATAATATGCATTATAATATCTGTGTGTATATATTATGCATGTATGTACTATGTTGAAAGAGCAGAGTGAACTCTACTTGACATATACTGTATGTTATACACAGAAATTAATAAACAGTTACCACTCATAAATTATTTTTAAAAAGAGGGAATAGTTCTGTACAGTAGATAGTTAGATAACTAGGAAAATGCAACCTAGTTGTCATAAATTATGTTTATGTCATTGCTACACTATATCGTGTTTTTGTTTGATAATCTAAATTAAATTGTACTTGTTTACCCAGTAAAGGCCATATAAGATTGATTATCTCATTTAAAATGGTGAATTCCGAAGACAGTGGCAAGTTGCACATTAGTAACAGACTATCAGACATCATAACAATAGCAACTGAGCTCATCATTCATCAAACTGCCAATTACTTTTATTAGTTCCATCATTCATCAATGCACACAGTGGAAGATACCGAGATATGATTCGTGAGGGGTGGAGAGGAATACCAGAATTAATTGCTGACCTTTGTGGATGGTCTGTCTTCTGTGTTTCTCAAGGATAAAAAAAAATCATTGCTTGATTTCACAGTGTAGTCAAGTGAATCTACAGTGTTTGATTTAGTAAATCTTTCTTTGAATCTAAACTGAAAATGGCTGTACCAGTGCTAATAAGACTTTCTTGACTAAAAAATTGTTTTACCAAACAATGAGTTAAATTGTTTTTTTTTATGTTGTGCTTATTTTGTTTCACATGCCAGCAATATTGGTTGAGGTACACAGTATAGTACCATCAATCTGGATTCAGCTACTCTTAAAAATGTGTACTTTTTTGAAACAAATTTCTTATGATTGTACTATGAGCCTGTGATGAGATTTGAAAGTTGGCCCTTATCCTTTAAACTGTAGCCAATGCTGCATTCATTTTCTAGATGAATATGGCATGGTGCATGCAAATTTTACACTTAGTAGGATAACAAGGAAGAAAAATCCATTTATTAGACTTACAGGTTTATAGAGTCATTATTGTCACATGTAGAGAGTACAGTGAAATTTTTGTGCTAATCAACATGCAACATGTCACCGCTCAATTTTCCAGGTCTCATTGTGCCAGCATTTTGTGTTCCTCAAGCTGTGAGGTCACAAGCTATGGAAATTAAGTCATCTACCTATACTTTAAAGACATGATCTGAAATTAAATTTTTCAAGACAATCACAGTCATTCACTTATTATGAGCTAGTAAAACCAAGGATCTAATAGTTATGAACACCTGATTAAGTTAAATACATATCTAATAATAATGTAAAACGTTCAGCTCTATTCATCCACCCATCCATCCATTTTCTACTGCTTATTCAGTTGAGGGTGCAAGGCCAGCAGACTAATCAAAGATGCCCAAATGTCCCATTGCCCTGCCACCTCCTCCAGCTCCAACTCCTTTGGGGAGATACCAACTGTGAGATGTTATCTTTCCAGCATGTCCTGGGTGTCACCCTGAGGTCTCCTCCTGATTGGACATGCCTGAAATAAAGGGAGTTATTCAGGTAGCCTCCTAATCCGGTGTCTGACCTGCTTCAACTAGCTCCTTTAAGTGCAGAGTATCAGCAGGTCATCTTTGTGCTCCTCCCGAATGTCTGCACTACTCACCTTATCTTTAAGGCTGAGTTCATTTTCGATGCTTGTATTTGCGGTCACATTCTTTCATTCGCTACCAAAGAGTGTAGCTATAAGTGAGGGTAGGAACATAAATTGACCGATACATCGAGAGCTTTTCATTTTTGCTCAGCTGTCTCTACACTACAACAGACCAGTACAACATCCACATACAGTAAATGCTGACTCCAAAGTACTGAAACTCCTGCATTAAAGATAGCACCTCCTCCTCAACCTGGACAGGGCACTCCATGCTTTTCAGGATGAGACCCATGACCTTAGACTTGGAGATGCTGATCCCAGCTGCTTCACACTCAGCCATAAACTGGCCCAGTGCTCACTGCTTTTCAGCTCTGTTTACATGTTAAACACATCCACTGCTAATTTGTGTAGTGATTGTTTTAGTTATAAAGACAGGAAATTACCCATCCATTCATCCTTTCTCAGTATCCTGTTTTCCCAATTAAGAGTCAGTTGGACTGGAAGCATTTCCCAGTAGATTTGGGTATAAGGTATAAACCAACCCTAGAATGGATGCCAGAACATTACAATTCACACTCATGCGCACACCCAAACTCATCACACTAAACCAAATAACCTAACATGGAGGACTCCGAGATTTAGGTGGAAAATCAGAGTGCCCAGCAACAAACCCACACTGACACAAGAACGACAAGGAGATTCAACACAGAGAATACCTGGACTGCTATTAATGATCATATTTGTATTTTACACATGCTTCATTGCAGTGAGTTGGTACTGTATGTGTTAACAAACCAGTGTCTTTGTTCTCAAGAAATACTAAGTTCATAGCATAAAATATAAAAAGCAATATAAGGATTATGGATGCAAGTCAACTCAGCTTGCTACTTCTTTTTTGATTGGTATTTGGTAAAAAGGAAAATGGTCTGAAAAGGATATCTGTGTGCGCTTATTTATATGCTGCTAATACTTAGTGAATTTTTCCTTTGGGCCACAATCGGGCAGCAGCTTGTCGTTCAGTCCTTGAAAGGCCAGGTATCTTAAAAGACACAGCAGTGACATTTTTAAATGTATCAATGAGAGGCATTTTAAAATCTTTAATCCATATGACACTCTTAATCATTATCAATGTTGAGCTTAAAATGGTTGATTGACAAATATTTTAAAGAAATTCTTTTGTATGAGTAGCCATAGCAGTCACACATTAAATAGATTTAATGTGTTTTTTATTTTTTTTATTTGGTTCATGGTCTGCATGTGTTTTTTAATACTTTATATCTACAACTCTGTATGTACAACATATAAATCAGTCCTTAAAATGGGTATATAATCTCCAATGACAGACACAACATCAGACCTTTCTTATATTATTATGCCAAATTCATCAACAGTTGTATGCACTGCAGGACAATTTCAGAATGTCCAGGGTGAGGCTGGGTGACCACTTGGCCAAGGGTAGAGTGATAGGAATGGGCTGGAGCCCCAGCCTTGTCCTTCCTTTTGCAGGGGGAGTTTTTGAATGACAGTTTTGTGTGGCCTTAGCTTAATATATCGCATTTATATACTTTTTCATTAAATAACCTAATATAAAAAAAAATCAAAAAATGCATGTTGATGCAATTGCTTTGTAAAAGCTCTCATGGGAAATAGGTGCTGGAAAGGAAACTGAGAAATTCTGAAGTCCAGTGAGAATTTTAGGGTAAAAGAGAGCAAGGGACCGCCACAGGAAACGTTAGCCTTATAGTCATTTAGGTAGGTAAAGTCAGACCAACTCCAGAAGTAATTTCACGGTTAAGAATGTAAGTGGTGGAGTTTAAAAAGCTACTGGGAAGAAGACCAACTTGCAAAGGGTTAAGAAAAGCCAGAGATATGAGTTGAGAGTTGGGAAAGTGGAATATACAGGACAGCAGACTTTGAAGGTGGAGCCAGATGGGCAGAAGCATTTTTGCATTGTTTGCATATTTCCTCTCTTGTGATTTGTGTTAATTAAACTATGCATTTTATACACTGTACTGTACTTCTGCACATTTTTGGTATTAGAAGCTGAACTGCACAGTGTATTTTGTGTTTAGTATTTGGTTTTGTATGTATTTTGAATGGCAGGAACACTATATACACCATATAATTTTTTTTAACTATCTGTACTTGTTTTGCAGTCCTCTGGTGCTATTTTTTAAACTGAATAATAATAATAATTCCTTGCATTTATATAGCGCTTTTCTCATGAGAATACATTTTAATTGAGTATACTGTATATGTGCTAGCTACTATAGTCTATTATTGGTCTAACAATTAAATCTAAGGGCTGAGTCATCATCTAATTAAAGTGAATTCAGCTTAGTGTAACTCAGGTCAGGTCAGGTTGGGGAGCATGCACTGGTACAGCCTGGTGCCACACCCACCACATGACGAAACAGCTCAGGACCCTGGTTGGCAACCCCACACGCAGATGCATGGTCGAATTCCAACCCCAGAAATGACCACCTATCTGCCGCAGCCAGGTATTACTTGGGCATCCCTTTGTCCTGGTCCAGCCGCTTGGGTCCTCAACAATGAGGATCCTGTGAGCCAGATCAACCTTGAGGAATCGAACCACATGGCTATAGAATTAAAACTTCCTTACAATGCAGGGACTCTGTAAGCAACTGCTCATTTGACACAAAGTCAAGTCAGCGTTAACCAAGGATTCTCTGAAGAGACATAGTACTGAAGGAGTCCATTCTTTGTCTCAGGTCAGTGGGTAGCGTTAATGTCTTGCAATCATAGAGCAAGACAGGAAGCACCAGGACTCTAAAGACTTGTGCCTTCATCCTTTTACAAAGATATCGGGAGGACCATACAGCCCTTTCCAGCGACATCATGGCCCCCCATTGCTCTCCCAATCCGTCTACTGACTTCATAGGAATAGTCACCAGAGACATGAATGTTGTTGCTGAGGTAAGTAAAACTCTCAACAAGGTTGTCATTTCCTTCGGAGACAGACACATTGCTGATGGCTGTGCCTAAGAGGTCATTAAAGCCCTGGATCTTGGTTTTTATCCAGGACGCTTGCAAGCCCGGACACTCATACTCTGGGCTAATTCTCTTGAGAGCCTCAATCAGAGTCACCTTTGACTCTGTGAAGATCAAAGCATTGTTGGCAAAGTCAAAATCAACAAATCTTTCTTTACTATCAGCCCCACAGCTGCTGGACCCACGATCCCATCCAACACCCAGTCCATGCAAGCACTGAACAGAGTAGGAGCAAGAGCACAACCCTGATAAACTCCAGAATCAAATGGGAAAAATATAGAGCTTCTGCCTCCACTCTGCACAGCACTCACAGTACCAGTGTACAGGCCAGCCATGATGTCCAGCAACTTCGTGGGGATTCCGCAAAGTCTCAGGATGTCCCACAGAGCAGCTTGATCAACCGTGATGAACGCTTTACAAAAATCAATAAAGACTGCAAAGAAACTCTGCTGATATTCACAGTGTAACTGCAGTCTGCATTATCTGGACCACTTGCGACAGACTTCACTCAAAGGTGTCGCTGCCAAAATACTTGTTCTAAGGTGTCTCTCATATATAATAATAAAATGCATTTCATTTTTCATTCCAGCAGATGGCATATACAACCAATACTATAACCTAATAAAGGAAATAGAAAAAATGATAGAAAATAACAAAAGCAGGCAGAGGAAGCACTAAACCCATTGTTGCCCTGTGATTGTCATATAGAACACAGTAGCTGAAGGTATAACCATGGAGGTCTCAAATGTGGGTTCTGCGAGGCCAGCTTGCCCTTTTATAGCTTTAAATTATTTTTTTTATTTATGCACATGATTTATTCCCACTTTCAATTTGCTACATTAATGAAAGCAGATCACCAGAATGTTTAAATGACTCAAAATAAATGAGTATTCTCTCCGTCATTGTTTTTTATTTCCTATATTTTTTTTCTTTTTGTGTTTATTAAGTTACAACATCAGTTTGTCTGTGGCCTCAATTATACAGCATTTGATAGAGGGCTTTCAACAGCAGTTCTAAGATTTGTGATGTGCTATCTGTGGGAATGAACAATGCAGTACATTTTATTATTATATACATTCCAATAGATGGCACATCACCAACAATAATGACGAATATGCCCAACAGAGTATAACAGCAAGACAGACAGAAATGTACTAAACGATATTAAGACTTACAAAGTCCAATGATGATACCAAAAATAAAGACTAACTACAATGCATGTGCTAATGATTTACCGCTTTGCAACAAGACTTTAACAAAGGCTTTTGTTTTTGTTACACTGCAAGCTCTTTAAGTCCTTAAACTAAAGTGTTCCTAATTAAATAAATTTAAACAGAGTTCTTTAGATACCTTTTATGAAAAGGTACTTACTGTACATTTTTAAATAAGCCATATCTCCCACATATAAAGGATAAGTCATTTCTTCCTTTTTCTGTTGGTTGCCTAAGCAAAACATCTGTTGCCTCACAATGGCAGAGATGTTAAAAATAGAATCAATCAAATCATTTTGTACAGTTTTGTTCATTAGTACATTTTTATGTTTACAGCCTGAAATGAATTTTTCTTCCAAGTAAAAGCACAAAGTAGGGAAAATGTTATTGACTGATATTAAGTTTAAACAGTTTATCACTTGATTTGAATATTCTCTATTTTAAACTACAGTATTTAGAAAAAAATAAAAGCTTGAATAATGTAATGTTTAAACATAAAAACTTTAAATGTAGATTAAAGGAGTACTGTACCCAAAAAAGTTTTTTTATATGCTATTTGTTTGCTGCGGCCAGCATAGGTCACCTTGGACAGTCATAACCCTTTCTTTCTCCATTCTTCAGGAAAGATGAGATTAAAAAATTTTCTCATATATCACTATATAAAAAATATTATTTTTGGGTGGAGTATTCCTTTAAATAGAAAGATTGAAGAATATGTTATGGTTGAGTGTGGAACAAAAAGCCAAAATAAATGTTGGGGTGCAAACCTGTTCGTCTCTGTTTAATTCAGGTAAACAGAAAACAAAACAAGTCCTCTATTACGAGAAAAGGAAATGAAAATAAGCAAAACAGAGAGCCAGTTAAGGCTAAAGGGATCCTTTCCTTAGCTGTAGGCCACACGATAGGAGCTCTGTCTGATCACAGGGTGACGCTCCCCTTCTGGCGACCCCATGATTTATAGGCTGAAGACCGAAAGGGGCGGAGTCAGCTGCCCTCACTGGGTGTCTTCTTGGTACTGTAGATAGAATGATAGAGGACATGTTTAGCGCCAGTGCCCCCTCTCATCCCAGAGTGGTATTACGTACCTCAGATGAGCCAAGAGTATGATCCACTGACGCGCATATGTGACAATGTAGCATTTCAAAATTAAATTCTGATTAATATTAAAGATTCAATCCTAAAATCGACCAACTGAATATTCACCCAGTTTATCTTTATTATTTTTTTTTTTTTGATGAAATTCTCAAACAGGTGTCAATACAAGGGCCAACTTTAGTTGAGTCTGCTGTTTAACTTGAAAGACCCTGACATTTCAGGCACCAGAATCCGTCTTGATAAAGGCCCTACACCATGAATCCAACTTAAAGTGATCAGATAATAATATTACACCACTTCTAGCCTGTGTGTCTGGCATTAGTAGTGATGACACAACCATAAAGTCAACTTTCATCTTAATGCCATGACAAATGTGACACCTTTTCCCACAATTTTCAGTCATTGACGTCATTTACATAATCTTACCGAGTCGGTGGCAGTCAGCAGCACGTTCCTGTGAAGCCAGTTACGTATTGTGATAGGCCCAGCAACTCATTTCAAATAGTCCATGACTTGCCCCAGTAAAATCAAACAAATCAAATTTGATTTTGCCTTTAGTCATAAGGATGGCCTCTGTGTGTATGATAGCTGACAACCAATGAATGCTAGCCTGGAACGAGAAATGCATAGAATATAGTGATGAGGATTAAGGAGCACTGGTGTTTAGACCTCAGAAAAAGAATAGAAGCTTGTCTATCTGATGTCTTGTGTCTTACATGCCACAACGGAAAGGAAAGACAAAAAAAATAAATAAATAAATAAAAGCTGAGATTGTGGCTAAATTCGCCATAGCTGTTAACCCTTCGTACAGCCCTGCTCTATCAGGCAGCACATTATTGCTGGAATTTTGGTGTGCAGACAGTAGATGCGACATACCCAGCAATTTTCAGTCGTGTAATTTAACAGGGTCCGGTGGCGAGATTAGCAGCTGCAGTCTTCAACTCTGACGTACCTAGCCACTGGCAGTCGCATAATGTGACATTGGCTTTAGAGTCATTTGGTACCTGGTTCAATAATAAGCCTCCCTTTTGTTGTTTCTTATGAACAGCCAATTCTAATTGATCAAGTCCTTTAGTAAACCTCTACCAGCTTCATACAAGGGCTGATCTCTTAAAAGAAGTTAGCAGGTGTTTCCTGCTTATAGGAGAATTCCAAATATTCTAAATTGCTGTCTTAGACTATTTTCTTTTTCTCTATGAGAAACATAGTTATATACTAGTATTCAGCTGCATCTAGCCAATAATTTTTGTATATTCTGAATCATCTCCAACTACTTCCACCTTTAGTGAAGTGATGTCTCAGGTGACTCGAACACAGAATGCAGTTTCCTGGGATGTGGCATTCCCTGGGGCAGTTAAAGTTCACCATTTGGTGTTTGACCAGTCCTTTAAATGTACTTGTTTACTAAAACCAAGCTTTTGATAGCTGTTTTTGAAAACGAGCCTCTGCTCCAGGACAAGATCACAGCACTCTAAGGGGAGTCAACAGCTTAATGGGATAAAGTACTGAATACTGAAATGTACATGGGATACAATCTATATGCAAATTCTTCCAGTTTACTGTTTGTTTCTGACAAAATGGCAGGCATTTCTCAAATGTATATATTGAAAAATGTACCTAATAGAGTTTTTTTAGTTCAGGAAAATGCAGAAGTGCAAATACCACACCAAAATACTAAACTTTGAGGAGAGGAAAAATAAATCAATCATTGCTGCTCAGGAGAATTAACATCATTACACTTGCTGCTCCTTAGAGCAAGAAAGCACCCATGGAAAAAAGCAACTTGAGAACTCCACGGGCAATTAATTTTCATCTCTTTTGTGTACTGCTGAAATGTTTTCCTGTAATAAACCCCTTCTTTTCCAAGTTGAGAGATGCAAAATCACCAAAATAAAAATCTGCCACAAAGAAATTTCACATAGCCTATCCTGGTGTTCCTTCGTGATTAAATCAAGTTCCAGTAAAACAATAATGTGTATGGCTTCTGCTTAGGGGCTGTGTGAAATGGAGTGCCTTGGGAGAGCTGAGACAGAAAGAAATCGAGCAGATGGAGGTTTGGCAGCTCGGGTCTGTGTGCAGATGCTACAGCATCAACATGCTTAAAAGAAAAAAAAAGAAAAACTGAGGAGGAAAATTGAGTTTTCAAGAAAAATTAACTCAATTCTTTAGACTTAAAATACAATCAGGTGGATTTTAGAATTAACTGGTATGCATAGGATATAAAAGATTTTTAGAAAATGAATACTAATTGGAAAGACATAGTAGTTATCTAGTCAGCATTTTTATTGGTAATTATTGAATATTGTTTGATGGCACCCTTTGGGAGTTCTTAGTCCTGCTGCCTGGCAGCTGCAGGAGCCCGTTTTGAAAAGCAGAACTGAGCACTGTTTGTATGTTCTTTACGTCTCAGTGTGGGCACTCTGGTTTCCTCCCATGGTCTTTAGATGAGCGTATTAAAGCTGATTATTACCTCCAAATTAGATCAGTGTGAGTGAATATGGGTTTGTGTAGACTGGCATTTGATCCAGAGCTGGTTTCCTCTTGCATTTGATGTTTCTATTAGGTTATGGCTTCTGTTGACACTGGATGGATCAATTGATGACTGGTCAGATATTTCCAAAATAAATTCACTGCAATATTTGAACTACTTTACACTGAAAAAAATCTTTTTTTTATGGCTCTTTTCAACTGACAGACATCAGGTAAATGGCCAGGGCCTGAAGGACTTGTGAAGCTGAACGGGGGTGAAGTGCATTCTGGGAAAGCTGAAAGGTCAAGCAAAACTTTAGAATGTTTTGTATAGCTGGTCTCTTGTAGCTTTTAGTGCAGCTTTTGATTCTCATGGGATTCGAACTTGAGCTTGTGCAAGAACTCTCATATTTTTAGAAGCTGTAAAAATGTTAGCCGCTTTGCTAGTGGACAGTAAGCCAGCCAGGTGTGCACTTAATTTAAGTGTGAACTGTGGAGAAAAAAGCCTGTTTTTATTAGATAATTTTTCAAAAGACATTCGGTTTTCAGTTTATTTGGTGTTTTGTTGCCTTTCTGACACCTTGATGGAAGCCACAGACATTATAAAGCAGCTTACTGTTTCCTTAGCTGCTGGATACTTTCCACATAGCTTTGTCTCCAACTAGAAATGTTTCTTTTCACTTTATGATTAAGGATATAGAGTGTAATATGTAATTTAAAAAATGCCTTGTGGAAAATTTCACCTAGGACTGAATGAAGGGGGCATCACAGTGATGCAGTGGTAACGCTGCGGCCTCGCAGTAAGGAGACTTGGGTTTGCTTCCCGGGTCCTTCCTGCGTTGTAGAGAGTGGCTGGGGCAGTTACCCAGCCGGGACGCCCAGGGGGACCAGAGGAGGGCTTGCGCCTCCTCCAGACCATGAGGGGGTGACTGCCCTGGTGGCTTTGGGGACCACGGGTACAGAGGTTTGAAGCTCAGCCCTGTAGGGGCCCGTGGTCACCGCCAGGGGATGCCCCAGTGCCTTTGGAGCCTTGGACCTCAGCACTTCCGCCACACCCGGAAGTGCTGGGGGGAAGACGATTGGGGACATTTGGAGTGCTTCCGGATGCACAGCCGGCACTTCCGCCACACTGGGGAGTGCTGACAGAAGATTGTCCGGAGGCACCTGGAGCACATCCAGGTGACTATAAAAGGGGCCGCCTCCCTCCGTTTGTTGGCTGGAGTCGGGAGGTCGTGAGACGAGGTCTTGGAGGAGGCAAGGAGGCGGCCTGAAGAAGGAAAGGCATTTTGAATTGTTGGCCTGGAGTTGTGGAGACTTTGGGATTGTGTGTCACATTTATAAACAATAGTATGTATAGTAAACGTGTGTTGGGTGACTTCAACGTGTCCGCCTATCAGTGTTTGGGTCGGCTTTCACAGTGTGGAGTCTGCATGTCCCCCCCGTGTCTGCCTGGGTTTCCTCCGGGTGCTCCAGTTTCCTCCCACAGTCCAAAGACTTGCAGGATAGATGCATTAGCGGTACTAAATTGTCAATAGTGTGTGCTTGGTATGTGTTTGTGTGTATACCCTGCGGTGGGTTGGCACCCTGCCCGGGATTTGTTCCTGCCTTGTGCCCTGTGCTGGCTGAGATTGGCTTCAGCAGACCCCCGTGCCCCTGTAGTTAGGACATAGAGGGTTGGATGATAACTGACTGAATGAAGGCTGAATGAACCCACTCAGGTTGTTAAATTGTGGCTATTGGTTGTTATGCAAATAAATATCATTTTTAAGTTTAAAATCAAAATCAGTCTCTGTCTGATTATTGAACACCAGTGTTGCAAAGTACTACAATTGTTCATTCCTTGTCTAGCTGCAGATCCTAAGGGCACAAAGAATGCTTTCTGAAGACCTCTAGTGGTGGTAAACTGGGCTGAAGTAAAGGAGTTAAAATATAAGACAGCCCCAGTCAGCGAGTAGCCTATTGATATAAATTCCTAAGGTATGGTAAGAACATTTAGGTAAAGCTGATGTCAAATTATGCAGCTTTTTGTTGTCGGGTATGTCAGATGCACTGAGCACAGTAGCTGTTCTGGTCGCTGCCCCGTGCCAAATTACATGTGAATGAAATTCACAACCCACGTCACTTTTACCGACTTGCTCTCCGGCGCCGTCATAATCTTCCCCAGCACTTCCTGGTGTGGCGGGAGTGCTGGGGAAACAAGTCCCAAGGCATTGGGGCGCCTCCTGGCGGTGACCACGGGCCCCTACAGGGAAGGGCTTCCATGCCCTGACCCGTGGCCCCAAAGCAACCCGGAAGGCAAACCCCACGTGGTCCAGGCAGGGCTCTGACCCTCTTCCGTCCCTCCTGGCGCCCCGGCGGGTCATGGCCCCTGGCATCCCTGACAGTGCCCCACAGCCAGCGAAGACCACTCGTGGGTAAGAGCACCCGCCCCGCGAGGGCAGCAGAGCCCAAACGGGTCCCACTCGAGGATAGCCGGGTCCGCCCGCACTCCTAGCAGGGACAGGGGCGGAGACACAATCCGAGCACCAACCCATGGTGCATCCTGTGCCTCGCACAGGTTGTGCTCCCCTTTACCGGCACCCCGGGCCTCCTCGGTAGGCACCCTCCGGGACCTCCACCCCTTTGTTCCGAGTCACTGGTTCCCCGATTTGCTCCTCCAGCTGTGAGCGCACCTGCGCACCGGCAGAGAGATCATTCTGCAGACGGCCCGACATCAGAGGGCTGTTCCGCCACGAAGGGGTTCCTTCAACTCGCCCGGGGTCCGTCCCTACAAAAGAGAATACAGGGGCAGAACCGCTGCCAAAGCACCCAGCTTGTGCCACGCACGGGCAGCGTTCCCCCCTCCAACCGGACCCGGCACTTGCCTGATCGGCACCCTCTCCGCGCTTCCGTGTCCTCTCGATGATGGAACTGTCGGCACCGCCTGCTCTCTCCGCCGCCTCAGGGATTCCCTCTGCTCCCTCAGAGGGCGGCCAGCCGCGCTGCACCCAGCAACGCGTCTCACCATATTGGAGGAAGCGGCACCCAGCCGCTTAATCCTCCCTTCACTCTCGGACGCCTTTGACGGTGTGCGACCAGATCACCAACGCGAGCCCCTGTCCCGTCTGCGTCCCCTTCATATCGGAGGAATCGGCACCCAGCCCTTTATTCCTCCGTTCACTCTGGGACGCCATGACGGTTTGAGACTCCTTATGGAATAAAAGCGCCTCTGTCCCGCCTGCGTCCCTATAGTGCGGCGAAGACCGCAGCCGACTCGGGCGGAGGGCGCTAGGACCCGGGCACTTAGCAGCCCGTGTTCATTCAGCGCCCTCACGGACTCCCCTCGCAAGATACAGCCCGCGCGCCGCACTCCCTGTCGGAGGGCTGCTTACTCGAACTGATCGCTGTCATCCCAGCCTTTTTCAGCAGACCCTCCCGTATGCTTTACGGAGTCGGCTTTACTCACCGTCTCCGCTGTACCTCTCCGGCTGGAGATTCCAGCGCCGCCGCCCCGCTGTTGATTGAACGTTCTCAGCGCCAGCGCGCTTCCTCTCCAGTTCCAGCACCTCAGCCTGGAGGGCACATAGCACCTGCAACACACGCTGCCCGGCGGGCTGAAGGGACACCCCCAGCTCCGCCCAAAGCAGCCGGCAAAGACGGGAGTGAAGCGACGCTGAGCCTACCTTTCTGTCAGCCTCCAGCGCCGCCACTTCCTGTGGGCCTTCTCCTCCGCCCAATCGGGTCTCCCCTGCCCGTGATGGACATTCCTTGGTCCCGCCTCTGCAGTCATCGGCGGGCCCGCAAGACACACCGCCCAATCGCGTGCCTGTCAGGGGAGGGACTTCTGGTCCGCGCCATCTTGCCTCCCCTTCTGCGGTGGCGACGTGCCTGCCGGCAGCCCTGCTGTTGCCAGCGCCTTCGAGCTGCAGCGTCTCCTCCTCCACAGCCCTCGCGCTGCCGCCACGCTGCCGGAGCCCCGCGACCAGCATGCGCCTGCCACCGACGTGGATCCGGAGGTCCCTGCCTGCAAAGAGAAAACACGCCCGTCCCCATGGGCCGGCTGCCGCTAGGCAGGGAACTCACCTTCCCGACTCGCCAAACCGAGGACACTTCCTCGGCGTGGCCTTTCTTGACGCCATGCGGTCCCGGGCGCCTTCAGCAACGGCCTGCTTGTAGGAGACCGCTGCACTCGTTGTAGGCACGCCACCTGCCCGCATCAGGGAAACATGGCCTTCCTGCGGACCCCTGGCGGTCCGTGGGGTTCCTTTACCTGGGTTGTGTGCACGCAGCACCCGCGGTACGTGGGTGGGGTCCCCTGCTGCACCGGGCCGTCCACAACAATATTTTTTAGATCAGGTCTCCGCCTTGAAACAGGCGGAGCATCCTGCCGACTACGCCAGATGTGAACGGCACCCGGGCACAGACAGGCGGACATGTTGTTATCAAACCACCTCACGTTTATTAACCACAATATTTACAATAATTAGGTCACACAGACCCAGTCACGTGCACAAACCCCAAACAGTCACTCAGTCTCCTGGCCACAATGCCTTTCTTCGGGCCGCCTCCACACTCCTCTTGCTTCGTCCTACTTCCACCCGACTCCAGCCTCGAATGAATGGAGACGGCCCCTTTTATGGAGGACCCGGATGAGCCCCAGGTGTTCCCGGCAATCTTCTGGCCACGCCCAAGTGTGGCGGAAGTGCCGCTGTCCCCCGCTGCTCTCCGGCGCCGTCATAAATCTTCCCCAGCACTTCCTCGTGTGGCGGGAGTGCTGGGGAAACAAGTCCCCAAGGCATTGGGGCGCCTCCTGGCGGTGACCACGGGCCCCTACAGGGAAGGGCTTCCATGCCCTCGACCCGTGGCCCCCAAAGCAACCCGGAAGGCAAACCCCACGTGGTCCAGGCAGGGCTCTGACCCTCTTCCGGTCCCTCCTGGCGTCCCGGCCGGGTCATGGCCCCTGGCATCCCTGACACGACTTACCAGCCGAGCACCGATCTTCAAGTGCAGCCCTGCTTGTCCATTTTCCTGACAGCCAAATGTGTGCTGCTTGATGGAGCTGATGCTGTTCGACGGGTTAACAGCTTTGACAAGTTCAGCAGCAGTCTTGGCCCTTTATTTCTTTTTTCCATTTTGTTGTGGTATGTAAAATATAAGACATCAGACAGATGAGCTTCTCCATTATTTGTGAGGTTCAAAAGATGCGTGTTCTTTATTATTGCATTACATTCGCTGTGTTTCCAGATGAGCATTCATTGGTTGTCAGTTCTCATGCACACAGAGCCTGCCCCTCCAGCTACTGAATAAAATTAAAGATGTTTGATTTTATCAGAGCGAGTTGCACATACTTTAGGTACATCTCATTAGGCATTCAGCTTCTAATGAGTGTGTCGCCAGCTGTCTTCAACTCACAAAGATTATGTAATTAAAACTAGGACTGAAAATCACGGAGAAAGTTGCCTAATGTGACATAGGCATCAGAGATGTCAGATGACAATTGCCTACCTGTTCTTTCTTGTTTATTGAATTTCAGTCTGAGTGATATTAACTAATAGGTTTTGTAATCTAGGATTTGTAACTCACCTGTATTTTTTTCTGAGCTTTTCACTTGTGAAAATTTTGTAACATTGTCCTGTAACACTTTTTCCCAAGCAGTCCCCCAGACTGGAGTTTACCCAATTATGTTGACCTCTTCCATAAGCTGCTTTGAATAAAAAAGTCTGATAAATAAATAAATGTAAATGTTTTGATATTTCCTCCTATCCTTCATTAGGTAATGGACCAAAGAGATTAGTTGGTACCCTTCAGGTTAGGCACATGTCATAGGTGATCTCATAACACAGTGAAACAATGGCTTTTTTAGCATCCAAGTCACTATGTTCCTACTGCAGAGGAACAACATTGAGTTGAGTGATATGTCCCATTAGAGCAGGGTTGCCCACACTTTTTCAGCTTGTGAGCTACTTTTAAAATGACCAGGTCAAAATGATCTACCTACATTAAATATGCTATATATATATATATATACCTACTGTATATACGCAGGCAGTCTCCGGGTTACGTTTGAGATAGGGACTGTAGGATTGTACTTAAGTTGAATTTGTATGTAAGTCGGAACAGGCACATAAATTTAATAAATGCTATTGTTGACCGACTGTAACCAAGTGCTCTGCCAATGAATGATGGAGTTTCACCTATCTCTGACCTTTTTATTATTTCTACTTTATTTTCAATGCTGATGGTTTTTCTCTTCTTTACTGTATCACCAGCACTTTCATCAGATTTGTGTTTCAGAGACATTCTTGAAGGGTGAAGACAAAAGGTTAAGATGAGCTCTTCTGCACAGCACTGTACACACTATCACAGCAGGAAGGCACCAGTCGTCAACACGTCTGATGTACTGACAAGAGACAACTTCCTGCTATGTGTGTAACAGTACAAGCAGGCTTGCTATTGAGAATGACTGGGGGCGGCAATGGGGGGTTCATCACCAGCCCACTTCACAGTCACCTCCACTACAGTGCCTGCAGTGTCTGCCCACCGAGAATTAACACGGTGTGGCCAAATGCAGGTAGTGAATCGCCCAACCCCAATTCAACAGGCAGCCATCCGAGGCACACTACAATGCTACCTCCGCCACCCCGTTCAAGCTCAATGGCCTCTGTTCAGCCACAACTGGGTCAGCACTTGCAGCATTACCAGCCGTGTGTGCTGGGCGGGCAGTGAAATGTCCCCCTTCGCTCCATCCAGCCTGCATCCAGTCAGGAACAGTAGCTGTGGAGGCATAGTGGGCGGGCAGCGAACCATTGTCCTGCACACGAGCGATAGCTGTGGCGCCGGTGACTATGGACCACGGGTCACTGCTTGCCGCCAGGAGCTGCCCGAGGGACACTACACTGCGTGAGCAGCGAAATCACCCCCTTCTAGCCATCGCTTGCAGCATCCCCAGGCCGAAGATGATGAAGCGTCAGTTACTGAGGCGCATGTGCCGCAGCTGCGGCCTCGTTCATAAATCGTAGGTCAGTTGTGGACTACTGGCGGGGTGGTGGTTCTGAGGGTAGGATCTGCACTGGCAATCGGAAGGTTGCCAGTTCGAAATCTGTAAATGCCAAAAGGGACTCTGCTCTGTTGGGCCCTTGAGCAAGGCCCTTAATCTGCAATTGCTGAGCGCTGTGAGTAGTGAGAAAAGTGCTATATAAATGCAAAGAATTATTATTACCTGTGTGTGTATTTATATACAAAGTATGTATATATATATATATATATATAAGCACACATATATATAATATATGTATATATATATATGTGTGTGTGTGTGTGTATATATATATATAAAAATATATAATAAATATGTGTGTATTTATATAAATTAAAAAAAAAATTTTTTTTGAATACAATGCGATCTACCTACACTACCTTTCCAATCTACCAGTTGATTGCGATCGATGTATTGGGCACCCCTGCATTAGAGAGTGTCTTTCATCCGGGCAAGCTCCTGCTTCTCATTTACGTGTAGTACGGGGTAAACTATTTTGTGATGCCAGCGTTACAAGTGTCACATCATAATACAAAAATGGCACACAGAACGAATTATAACAGTTGTTGCTAATGCCATGTACTGTTGCACCTTTTGAGTTAAATGGTACAACAAGCAAGCCAAAATGCTAATTAACCATACAAAAGCAAACGAGTGACTGTAGGGCTAAAATAAGTAAAACAAAAATCAGACAATTACAATAATTCTATAGAAAGAAAACAAACAAAAGGTGATACGCTGTTTAATTGCTACTTGATCTGCAGTTTACAAAATATCACCCACTGTGAGAGTCTGCATAAAATACTAGTGCACAGCTGCTGTTCCTTTATCTCATTTTACTCAGAAAAGAGGCATTTTACATAAACATTGCCCACTTAAAGAAGGAAACTGGCAAAAAAAAAGTAACTAAAAGTAAACAATGAACAAGGAACAGCAAAATCCCATAATGCATGTGAGAGTTATTTTGAAGAGGTAGAGTAAGAAATTATCTTGAAATGCAAAAACCTGCGTCTTTGATAAGTTGAGGACTCTAAATTGGTCCAGTGGGAGTGCGTGTGTCAATGTGCTCTGTGACGGACTGGTCCTGTTTGCACCAAATGCAGCAAGGCAGGGGGATTTATTGCACCCTGTGACCCTGTAATTAGCTTAAGAAAATAAATTGAAATATTCCTTAGTTACTGGCGCCACAGCTAGGTTTGAATCCCACTTAGTTAGGAGTGCTGTTGTGGAAGACACCGACTCCCTACAACCTGGAAATGGGCAACCCTTATTCACTAGGGTTCTGGTCTCTATGTAATCTGCAGATATTATAATTAGGTGTATGACTTCATGGAAACAAACCATCTTCAACATAAGCAGGTTTTTGTATTATCATATTAAGAGTCTTACAGGAAACACTTTTGTGGAGACAATGAACAGAAGTGCCCTATTGAAAGCTGCATTCTAAATTACTTGTGCTGTCATGTAAGATATAAGCTCACATTGTTTTAGAGCCTGAATGATCTTAGACCTATTTCTCTTCCAAGCATTACCATTGCCCATAAGCTTTTATAATCAAATGAACCACATTATGAGCAAGAAAATATTATTTAATTGGTTTACAAGGCCGTGCAGGCCACCAAAGGACAATTTCAAATTATAATTTCAAGAGCTAGAGAGAGACACACACACACAGAAAATAATGTGCGCTGCTGGAAATTAAATCTGTCTCTCCAGAAAACAAATCAAGATAGAGAGTTCCATTTTTTTAATGTTGTTTCTTGCTGAAAGAGAGGCATTGTTCTGTATTTGAAGAAAATAAAGTTAACCAGGTTTATTTTTATTTATAATATACAGAAAGAGACCAGATTTGAACAAAATTCTTAATTAATATCTACATGAAGTGCAAAATGGATGTGTCTGCTTGTTCTTTGTGTAACACCAGCTCCTTGATGTATGGCCTGTTCATTTACCCCAGAGCGGGGTGGTGGCTATATGGGCAGCACTGGTGCCTTTAATATGTTTTTGAAAATGTTTCAGGAGGGTCAAATAACACAAGATATAAATGCTAAAAGTTAAAACAGTTTAAAGTAGATTAATAAGGATTTTTATCCTGTGCCTTTTGACCTGTCCAGGGCTGATTTCAGCCAACCCTGAACTGGAATTAGTGGGTTCAATAATGGGTGGGTGGGTTGATCGTATTATTGATATTACGCAAAAAGGATTTGTGGTTAAGACACTGGATTATAAAGCACAAGTCTGTCTGCTGTTTGATTCCCACCACTGACTGAGTGTGAACGGAAGTCAATCACTTAAACTGCCTGTAAGTCAAAAATAGAAATACAGAATAATGTATCTGTTGTTTGTATAGCCCTTTGGATAAAACTATATATATTGTGAAGGGATGAAAATGAAATTATCTGTTGGAATTCTTCCAGTTTATTAATAAATGTGCTATTGTCACATATCAACAATGCACTGACAGTGGGGATGAATTAAAAGTACAGGAGGTGGGGTTGATGTGAACAATCTGCCTGGTAAAATGAGAAAGCCAGTGAGAAAACATGTAGCAGTTGGCAGATTAAGTGTTAAAGAGAGGTTAGGCAAAAAAGGTACAGTTTTGGAAGAATTTATTTTTTAACAAATGATTTCACTTGTGATTTATAGGGGGAACACACACTTGGAAGCATCCTCAAACCTATTACAAAAAGTCAACCAGGTGTAATGACAAAGTCCAAATTAACTAGTGAAAGTTAATAAACAATGTGGCCATTTTGTGCTTATGTTCATGGGTTCCAAACACCTGTCTGTCACTGGGGGATGTTTCCACATTTACCTTTCATATTGCAATGCCAAAGCAGCGTCCTTCTAACCTTATACTTCTCTGAGATTGTTGTCTGGAATCTCTTCCTTCTACCAGTTGATTGTTTCATTCTCTCCCTCAGGTTATGTGTCACCAGTTCTGTTCTGTTGTAAAGTAGCCTTACAGTGGTAACAGGGACACTAACACAGGGCTTCCTCTTGTGACCCGAGTGTCCCTACATAGCTATGCTGTCAAGGGTCCTTAAAGGACCAGATGTTGTAGGTTACACCCATTTCACATATAAGACAGTACAGTTACTTGCACTCCTCTCCTGGATCATGATCTCCTTAGAGCAGAGGTGGTATTTTTCCTACACTTGCGTATCTACTTAGTGAGGGGTCAGGTGTCGCCACCATTTGCTGCATAATCTGCCCTTTAGTACCCAGTAGTGCTATTAGACAAAATTCACCAAAGCATTTTTCATAGCAAATTTATTCTGTTTGTCGGCAGACTGACTCACTGAATATTTTACTGAAAATTCTCTTGTGTGGGAGGATTAGACAAACTTTTTTTCCCAGCATTCCATAATTCTTTGTAAGGCCAGCTTGACATCACAGAGTTGTAGCAGCGAGGATTGTATAGGACACCCCCCCTATGTATACAACACTGATCCTAGTAGTAGACAATATGTCTGATGTATTGGACAAAATTTCTTCTTCCAGTATAGAATCAATAAGAACTGTTTTACTGGTAAGCGAAAAAATAGACAGAACGACACAAAAACGCACATGTGAAGGGAAACTGAAAATGTGTTGGCGTATTTGTGTCTTAACACTAGAATTACCAGAGCCTACGAAAAAACTCGTAGATCCGGCCCACCTTAAATCTGTTCGTACCACTCCGCCAGCGTCCTTTGTCCTGTAAATGTGCCGATAAAGACAAGCAGCAAGCAGCCAGCTATTCTTTTCCCCCACCGATTTAGAATGTGCACGAACATCTCCCAGCCAATGCCTTGATTGATTATCTGGGAGTGAAATGGAGTTTTAGAAGGGAAATAATAGATTGTTATTTGGAACACACACATTTCATGTGTGTTCCGTTTCTACAATAATCCGCGTAAACACATTTTTAAACAGAAACATTTTTCATATTTTAATAGTAAATGACAAAATGTAGGCATAAACTGTATAATTATGAAGCCTGAAGTCCAAAGATCAAATAAACACTTTCACAAAAGGTTCAAGGAAAAGACAACAGCTTCCATGGTGTAGGGGAAAGATTTGCTGACTTGTAATCAAGGGGGCACAGGTTCGATCCCTACTGTCTCTTATATTTGCCGTTTTCAGCAGTGAGCTGCTCTTATTGTTAATATTATACAGTACACACATACACTTGGTTTGTGTCTTTAACACACGGTGTACATTTATAGGACTTGTAAAAGTTACTGTTATATTTTTCCCTTTTATTCTCTCCAAGTCACGATCACGATACATACTACCGCCTACCCCCCACCCAGGGATCTGACGCTGTTAGTTTTTATTTGAAACTGGGAATAACTTGAGATGTGAGTGGTGTTTTGAGACAATGGAACTGGACATTCTCTCATCTGGGGAGATAAAAGCTGACACACAGACGCTGGCGAATCTGCCTTCTTCGTATATCACCGTCAGGTGATTTTTTTATTCAGTTTTATTGAATGTTCCTGCTGCTCTGAATTAGTATGCACCTTATGGTCTATGATGTCAAAAAAAAAAATAAATAAACAGAGACATAGGTATATATGATATTTATGACCTGTATAGTACCTTTCGGAAAACTTTGTGGCACGGATGCAACATTATTCATATTATTCATATTCATTTGCATAACATCTTGCGGCTTGTAATCGGTGACCACGTGTTTTTTTTTTCCCCAATCTTGCCAGTCTCCACATGTTGCTGTATCCTGTTTCTTTTGTACTCCAGGACATGCAGAGGAAAGAATAGTACAGAGCAGTAAGTTCATCACCATATGCAATCATCAGATTCATATGTTAACAGTTCACACACACGCAAAGATCGTCCTTCCTACATTTACAATGTGTGTACCTGTTACAATGTACACACTTCTCTCTATGCTGTGGTTTCTATTACACACCTGAAAGAAAGAGACAATATATGTGAAAACATCATTTTACTAATGCAATATTATTTGAAAACGAACAGCGTCAGATTGGGTGTGAATTTATGCTGGCGCTGTTACTTAGAGTCAGATCAGGAGCTTATTCAGTGTGTGCAAGAACATGCAGGTGGCCAGTTACTGTGTGTTACAACATGCTGGTGGTGATCAACGCACATGTACGCACAGGAAAGTAAAGTGAGTAAGTGTCACCCCACCCCGCCCCTCCTGATCTGACTCTAATTAACAGTGCCAGCATAAACTCAGGACAAAGGACGCTGGTGGAGAGGTGCGAACGGATTTAAGGTGGGCCAGATCTATGAGTTTTTTCGTAGGTTCTGGTAATTCTAGTGTTAAAGGTAATGTCTTTTTGTATGAACTTGAATGTGTCTAACAAATGACCCTTCCTTCTAAAACAGTATTACCCAGAGTGCTGTGCAGATGATGCAAACAGGGAAAAGTGAAGAATCCACATACTTTAGTTTTGTGCTTATTTGGTAGCAGTGGTAAGGAATGAACAAAGGCATCAGGAAAAAAAAATTTACTTTTTGGTTCGAGAGAAAGGAATACCTGTTATGAAATCTGTGAAGGTCTAGCCTCAGTGAATTATTTTCTTGTTCTCTTTCTTCTTCCTCTTCATCTTTTTCCACTTCTATGTGGTGTTGATGTGCTTGATGAACTATCTCCATACAGGTCTGTCCTGTACCTACCCTCCTCAGTCAGACCCCATTCCTTCAGATCTTATTTTACTTTATCCAACCACTTCTACTTTGGCCACCCTCACATTCTTTTCCCATCACTATTTTGCCCAGATATTCACTGTCTGTCCTCATCACATGCCCATACCACTTCAATCTATTCTCTTGTACTTTCTTAAATTTCTCTCTCACTTTTGCTATTGTTTCATTTCTTATTCTGTCCTTTTTTGCAGCTCCACACATCCATCTCAAAATTCATATTTCTGCCACATGTAACTTCTTCTCCTGAGATCTCTTTACTGCCCATGTCAGAGCTTCATACATTATTGCTGGTACTGCCACTGTCTTAAAAGCTTTACCTTGAAATTTTCAGATATTTAATTTTATTAATTTTATCTCAGGAATTCACAGTGTTGCTGTGTTTAACATGGCTGTCTCACAATTTAGGCTATAATTTGGCTATAATAATTGGTCCAGCTATTGACAGACGTTTCCCTAGTTCTCATGAACACTTAAAAGGCTATGGCACCATTATAATACTCTCAAAACGTATGTTTCTCCTTCCTCTTTGTCTTCTGTGCATTTCACCAAGTTTAACAGGGTTCCCGAATATTTCCACAATTTTGCCAAACTCGAGATGAAGTGAATTCAGCAGGGTTTGCTCATCACTGGTGGCCAGGCAGTGTTGCCTTTCCTGTCCAGCAAATGTATGGCAATTTAAAGCCAGGCAGTCTATTACAGAGGTTTACTGTCATTTGCTATTAAGACAGAGCAGTGACTCATATTATGTTGCTCTTCTCTTCACTATAGGTGTTTCATTCCAATCATAAACCGTATCCAGGAAAAGTTGCAGCTGACCATTTTCCTGTTTACCTGTTTTCCTGTCACAGCTAAATTGACTTCATTTATTAAGTTCATCCAGAACAGCTGATTTATGTAATTCACTTACTTATTCTTCTCTCTGGAAATTGTTTCTGTTAAACAGATGTTTCTGAATTCACTTTAGCAAAACAGCCCTGTGGATGACTGAATAGAATTAACCAAGTTTGTTTAAGCATGATGGCACAGTGGTTACTTGTGCCATTGAGTCTTGGGTTTGATTCCCACCCTAATCTCTGTGAGGTGCTTGTTCCCCATACTGTATGACTGCATGTTCACTGTTTTATTGCATCACTAAGACATACATGTTAAGATAATTAGCTAGTCTAATTTGGCCCATTATATAATAAACAAGTGTGTGCATGTATGTCCTTTCCTGTGGACTGGTGTTTCATTCAGAGCCGGTTTCTGCCTCGTGATAAATTACTGCCAGTATACACTCTGGTTCCCTGTGAATGTATATTGGAAAATATCAGTGTAGAAAATGAATACATATCTCTTGTTCAGAGAAAGAACTGTGTTAAACATATTGTTTTAAACAATTGCATTAAGCATGAGTGGAGCTTATAATAAATCATCATGAATACTTGTCAAAACACACTTTACATGGGCACTGTCCTTTATATTTAATTCAATGAATTTCTAATGGCCTTCTGTAATTGTTGATGCTCCCTTTGATTCAGTGTTGAAATGCTAGTTCAACTGATCCTATTGTATCTGTGCTTCATTGGTGCTGTTTAGTTTAACTGAATCGGTGAATGAACAATTAACATACAAAATGTATAAATCTAGTAAAAGTTGTCATGTGCACAGCATTAAGCCAAGAAATCAAGAAAATGGCTCACCTAATGCCTTCATAGGGTTAATGCACCTGGGTGTGAGACTCCCCACCACAAAATTTGAAAGCTTTTAACATTGTAGTTGAAAAATGTCTGTAAATGAAAAGTGCTGTAGAGAGTTTAAAAATAGCTGAATTGTAAAAGAAAATACTTCCAATTGAAGATTTTATTTGAATCCTTCAGAGAATTAGGCAGTGGGGCATCACAACTGGGGAGATTGAAGTGAGTAGAATGCACTGAGCTCCTGTTAGCAGCTTTATTTTGTTCACACATGACGAGAGCTGTTCCATGGTGCATATTGTCATTGGCTGTGTAAGCAGTAGGTTTATAAAAAATATATCTTTATTGCAGCAGCTGAAAATTTTACTGGGAGTTGTTGATTATTCTTCTTTTGCTTTCAGAAAAAAATAAATTGGCCATATGTTTTCGCAGCTTGATTATGTGAAGTTGTTTGATGTAGAGGTGGTAAACATTTGTTTAAAGCTGCATGTGATTTATGTGTGATTTAGAAGTGTAAAAAGCAAATCAATAAATTATCTGCGAACTTTTTAGAACTGGCATAATCTTAAAGCAAATTATATTTTTTCTAACTTTTTTCCTGCATTTGATTGATGTGATTTACACATCGTGAACGCGCTCTGCCCTGTTTGTGCAATCAACTGGATATGTGAGGTACAAAGGACAAGCTGATCCAACTTCCTTACACATCACATTTTGTAAAGTGCAAACCATTACCAGTGGAGTCTATCGCTGTCCCTCATTTTTATAAAGGTGTTTTTTGTTACCAAATGTGGAAGAGCTCCAGACCAGATAAGCATACTCTTTTTCTGAAATTGAAGTTTGTATCAGTGTTCATTCACCTCTCTTTTTTGGTATCTTAATGTTTAAGAATACTGCTGAAGCCAGAGAAGGGCTCAAAATGTTTCTCTTTTAATTGCTTCCAATAAAATAATTGTGATGTATCATTTCTGTGATTTACAGTGTCACTTTTGAATATTAACAGTGTCTTATTCTTTTATTAACAGAGCCACTAATCGGGCATTGCGTCCACCTTCAAAGATTATTGTGGTAGTATGAGTTCTAGGAAATATTAATATTTGTTTCAATATTTCTAAGCTTTAAGGGCAAATTTGGAGTAAACTGTCCACTGTCAAATAAAAATCATAAACTGTATATTGCTCAGACACCAGGCACCTCTGTGTATCATCATCAGGAATAAATATTTACAAAACTCTACAAAAATTGGTTTAATGAACCAAAGCATACACAGCAAGGATGATCAAATGAAGAACAAAATGTCCATAAACCCTCAGTGTTTTGTTGGGCCCAGTTCCACAGATCCAGGTCCCTATCTTTCTTTTTTAGAGTGGGTTGTCAACTTACATGACCGTCCACAAACACAGTGTCTCTGGGACCGACCCACTTTCTCTGTAATTGCTCTCTCTTGCTTTATCTCCACACTCTCTACGCTCTTCCTATGTGTACGCTGAGCACTTCACTTAACTCACCTTTCAGCTTTAAGCTCCAGGAATCATTTAATAAGTGGCATTTAAACCCGACTCTGGTGCCATGCTTGTGGTGAGGAGCTCTTTTTAAAAGGAAAGCTTCATCTTGCAAACAGATGCAGTTTCCCTTCCCTTCCCTTCCTTTCCCAGACTTCTTCCCTTTTTTAAATTTTGCTATGTAGCAGCCTTATGTTAAAATTATTTAAATTTATTTTTCTGTCATCAAACATCATTCTATACCCCGAAATATCAAAGTGAATTTTTGCAAATGTATTAAAAATAACAAACTGAATATCTCATTGACACAAGTATTCAAACCCTTTGCTATAACTCTTAGCTCAGGTGCCCCCCATTCTATTCATCATCATTAAGATGTTTTTACACCTTGTTTGGAGTCCATCTGTGGAAAATCAATTGATTGGACATAGTAAGGAAAGGTACACACCTGTCCATAGAAGGTCTCCCAGCTAACAATGTGTATCAAAGCAACAAGCAAGCCACGAGGTTGAAGGAATTGCCAGCAGAGCTTAGAGACAAGGTTGTGTTGAGGCACAGATCTGAAGAAGACTACGAAAACATTTCTGAAGCACTGTTTTCCCAAGAGCACAATGGCCTCTAAAATTCTTAAATGTAATAAATCTGGAATAACCATAGATCTTCCTAGTGCTAGTTGCCAAACTGAGCAATCCAGTGAGAAAAGCCTAAGAGATGCGACCAACAACCTTATGGTAATTTTGGCTGAGCTCTCTATGTAGATGGGAGAAACTGCCAGAAGAACAACCACCATTGCAACATCCCATTGTTCTGGCTTTTTTCAAAGACTGGCCAGGCGAAACATGACAGCTTGCTCTGAGTTTTCAAAAAGGCACCTAAAGGGCTCTGAAACTATGAGAAAAAAGATTATTTGGTCTGATGAAACCAACACTGAATTGTTTGGGCTCCGTTATAATCATCACCTCTGGAGGAAACCAGTCACTGCTCATCACTTATGCAATACTATTCCAATGGTGAAACATGGTGGTGGCAGTATCATGCTAAAGGGTTATTTTTCAGTGGTAGGAACTGGGAGGCAAGTCAGGGTTGAGGGAAAGCTGAATGAAGTAAAATACAGAGATATCTCTAATGAATACCTTCTCCAAAGTGCTGTTGTCCACAAACTGGATCGAAGATTCACCTTCTAACAGGGCCATGTCCCTAAGCACAAAGTAAGACAACGCAAGAGTCACTTGGGGACAACTCTAAATTTTCTTGAGTGACCCAGTAAGAGCCCAGAATTAAGCCCAGTTGAACATCTTGGAAGGGACATGAAAATAAAATCCCCAAAATTCAGTTGTGCAAAACTTCTCACCATTCCCAAGAAGACTTCAGGTCATAATTGCTGCCAAAGTTTCTAAATAAAGGGCCTGTTTACTTGTGTCAATGTAATATTTAAATTTTTATTTTTAATACATTTGCAGAAATTTCTACAATCATGTTTTCGCTTTGAGACTTATCTGGCATTGAGTGTTGCTTGATTGGGGAAAAAATCAATTTAAATGATTTTAGCATAAGACTGCAACATAACAAAATGTGTAAAACATGAAGGAGACTGAATTGTTTCTTTATATACTGTACCTGCACCCCCAAGCCCTCAATACTAAACAGGGCCCAGTCACCAGCCTACCTATCCTTTATAATATGAAACCATATTGCTGCCTCACAACAATCTGGAGGGCTACTTTTGGTTATCTATCAGACTCCCATAAACTCTCTGTCTCACTTTGGTGCCCTCAAAGGAATTAATTCCAGAATATCTCATAAACACATAGGGTGTGGCAGCCCTGGTGGTTTGTTTACCTACACTGGTTTCTGACATGGATCCGGTGACCAGTGTGGATGTCTCTTTTGAAATTCAGAAATCTGCATGCATACCCTCCATTGCATGTTAGCCCAGTCCCTTAATCTTATTCAAACTGGGCAACCTGTCAAAACACCAAATGGCTTTAATAGCTGTAATACAAACGTACATTTGGAAGAAATCAATTTTCAATTATTTGTAGAATAAGGTAAAGGAATTTTGTTCAGATTTTGAATAGTCATACCTATCACCTTTACCTGACCTTTGCATAATTAAGCTTAAAATGTGTGGATTATTAAACAATTGTTAAGTGAGCAGCTCCTCATACCCTGAGTGAAGGACTTTTGCTTAGCTTGACTAATTCACTCAGTCAAGACAGAGAGAAGAAGGCGATTAAGCTCTTGTAAAGGTCACTCTTTTTTTTTTAAGTTTACATTTTTTGAAATTATGTCAAATGTATAGATGATGACTAAATCTGATGAAATCATGCAGACCTCATTTAAGATGTTACATTACCGGGTGCAAAGTCATTTTCACAAAAAAATGAAACTTTAAGTTATACTACAGAAACCAATGTTAGAATGAAATACAAGATGACTGCAGAGAAAAGGAAAAAAAAAAACATGGGACATTATAAAGAAGGCTGTGTCTCCATGCATAGTGTGCAATGCGGCAATTAAATGATTTCATGCTACAGGCTCTGAGAGGGAAATAAAATTTTATAGATTCATTTTTTTTTAATCCCCATTTCAGGAGCATAGATACCAGCAAAAATATTTAATGATTAACATGGGTGATATTTGACTCCCTAATGGGTTAAAGGGAACAGAATTAGTGATACTATGGTTCCTAGATTAAGCATGGAGGATAATAATGTTATGAAGGGAATGTATATGTGTGGGAAGGGGGCCCCCATTTGGAGTTTTCTATCCAATTAGCAAGGGATGTGCATTGTTATAGGCTTCCATTTGTACAGTGTGTTGGATTGGGGGATGGCAGATGTTCTTCCCTACAATATTCAGCCCTGAATGTGTGTATGGCTGTGGTTATTTTTATATATAAAGGAAGAGCTCCATACTGGTGATGAACAGCAGCTGATCAATGAATGCTGGGAGAGCAAAATAATCATTTGATATTCTTTGATTTCACCTATGACAATGTGCTCAATTAGTTATTACTGTAAATTGCCTTTTTTCCAAGCCATGTTTACACTTTCTTTGCAAGGACTCCTTTGACCTTTAGTGTAATTTTCATCATTCAGTTTATTTAAATTAAATGTTGTGCAGAATTACAAGTGGAAAGGCACAAAGTAAATGCAAATTAAGTATTACAAAACTTTATTACTTTTAAATTGGTTGCATTTAGTACCTAGCTATAGTTAGTAATGGAAAGTTCCTTTGTATACAATATGCTCAGGGTTTTCAAGCTTTAAAAAATAACTGGAGTCAATGCGGCCCCACCCAGGTATCAAACTGGGGCCATGATAAAAACAATGAGTATAATTCTTGATTTAAAAAAAACAAAAACAAACCAAAAGTTAAATAGAATGGACAGGAATCTAACACAAATTACTTGGTTGAAAGGCAATCATACTAACCATCACACCCTGCATGACACTGTTTCTCTTTTGATAGATCACACAGTAGTATTTCATAACAATTTTCTATTTTGAAAGTGTGGCTCTGTTTCCTACCTTTTCTAGGTTGTTATTTCTAAAGTTAACTGAATTTTTAAAGTGAAAGTTATATAGATTCCTATAAAGCAGGGGTCGCCAGCTCCGGTCCTGGAGGACCACCATGGCTGCAGGTTTTCATTCTAACCCTTTTCTTAACGAGTGACCTGTTTTTGCTGCTAATTAACTTCTTTTGAACTAATTTTAACTGACTTGCTCTTGAAAACTCAAACCTCTTCATTGTTTATTTTTCCTTAATTAGCAGCCAAACAATAATGAGATACAAAATGAGCCAAAACAATACCAGCAAACTGTGTCCATCATACAATATCTGAAAATAAAGAAAGATGAAGGTCTCAGGAATGCTGATCTGCTCAGGTCCACAAAACATTTTAACAGAAAAGAGAAAATGAACAATTACAAAAATGTCTGCTAATGCAGAATGAGAGCAGCAACAAGCCACGGAATTAAAGGACGGGGTTTAAATAACGACAAGACTCGACACCTAATTAAGCAGCTGGTTGGACTGAAATTGGTTGGAGTTTGAGGCCCTGACTTAGTTGGTCTTCTCTTGGCTCACTCACTTCACGTTTCATTTCGGTTTAGGTGCCATTTAAGGAAAAAAATGAATCAATTCAGAGGAACGATGAAGAAATTCAGGGGAACAAATCTTCAAAAAGCAAGTCAATTAAAATGAATTCACAAGAAGTTAATTAGCAGCACAAACAGGCCACTCATTAAAAATGATAACCTGCAGCCACTGTGGCCCTCCAGGACCGGAGTTTCCGACCTCTGTTATAAACAATCGATGTAAAACTTGCTCAATGAGCAGGAGATTCATCTTTACCATTTCAAGTGTGACATAAGCTAATATTGCTTAATGGAGTAAAATTGGCATTTGGAAATCGTTAGAACAATAGCATGCACGTTGTATTCATCTTTTTCCTATATTGTGCTGTTGTTCACTTTTAATGTATGCTTGTCTTGTGTCTTTTTGTCATTCTAATAAAAATATTATTAAGGCTTCAGCGAACCAGTACAATCTTAGCCTAGGTAGGGCATTTACTTGAGTTTCCTTTATTTGCTTTTATCCCTCTTCTGAGATTTGTAACATTCAGTTCACATTAGTTCTTCCCTACACACTTCACTGCATGTCTTGTGGATTGCAGGCTCTTGTTTTCATTATCACAACCTGTTGGATCCCTTTTCCACTTTGTCACATCAGCTCATCATTTGTAGGGTGGCAAGGCAATTTATTTAAGATCATTTGGTATCTTCTTCATGTTTCCAGAATCTGACACAGACTACAACATTTGATTGTTCCCATTTTGTCGTTCTTGTATTTGCTGACGGTTTGATGCAACATTTACCATCGGATCTCAGTATTTTGAACACCTAGACATCTCTATTTATACAAAGCGATAAAATGTCTGACGTTCATGTCCACACATCATGTTGTCAGGTGTCCACAAGGGGGCAGCAGTGTCCAGTGAGCACAGGAAACCAATAAGCACAAAGAAAGGCAGATGTGAGGGCTAACATGTCTGGTGAAAAAGGCAACAAGAACCACCAAGAAAGATTGCCGTAAAGGCTAGAATGTCTGATGAACAAAGGCAACAAGACACACAGACAAATAGGGAATAAGGGCTAGCATATCCAATGAACAGAGGTTCACCAAAAGCATGGCACAATTGAAATACATCCATCCATTTTCTAACCCGCTGAATCTGAATACAGGGTCACAGGGGTCTGCTGGAGCCAATCCCAGCCAACACAGGGCACAAGGCAGGAACCAATCCTGGGCAGGGTGCCAACCCACCGCAGGACACACACCAAGCACACACTAGGGCCAATTGAGAATCGCCAATCCACCCAACCTGCATGTCTTTGGATTGTGGGAGGAAACCGGAGCGCCCGAAGGAAACCCACGCAGACACGGGGAGAACATGCAAACTCCACGCAGGGAGGACCCAGGAAGTGGACCCGGATCTCCTAACTGCGAGGCAGCAGCACTACCACTGCGCCACCGTGCTGCTCATTGAAATACATGGATTTACTATTCTACCATTGTGTTCATTTTAATAAATGGGCATTAGTTTTTACATACTGTTCTTGCACAGTTCTAGAATCTCAGGCATCCATCTGTCTGACCTTATTTACATGTTCCATCTTGTCACTTTTTGACACTACTCACTTCACATTTATCTATCTATTCATTTTTACACCTGCTTGTTTTCATTACACTTAACATCTTTCCTAAGATTAGAAGTTTGACTTCCATAATGTTATATGCCATGTTTTAACAGTTCTGTAGAAAATCTAGGAAACATTGGAATTTATTTTATGCCATATGAGATGTACTCACTGTTTCGTGTATTTAAAATATAGTGTATAGACTCAATAGTAACTTGTAAAATTGTCTAGTCTGTAGTGAGTCATAACGAATTTTATGTTATATTCAGACTAAGTAGTTCACAAGTAGTTCATCCTTCTGTAATGTCGACCCTTCTGGTGATGGTGACAGGAGGTCAAAGCTGACATGTTGCTGCATTAACAAATAAAATGGCTGACTTTTCATAATGACAATGCAAAATGACATTACTTCTCTTCCTAGTGTATATCCAATATATTCCCAACTAATTGAACAACTATAGTGTGGATTCTAGAAAAATATGTTACTATCTGTATTGTCCACCCTTAGTGGAAGAAGGATCTTTAAATACTGGTGGTGTATGTGTTATCATCAATTTTGTGAAATTTGTCCTTGAAACTGGGTATCCTGCATGAAAGCCAGAAAAGCACCATGACCAGAAATGGCAAAAATGATCACCCCCTCTTCTAAGGGGAATAATAAAAATCAGTTGATCAATTTTGGACAAGAGGTCTGTACCCAAACATCATGAATGGAAAAGCTGTAACTTCTGTTCAAGTACAGATTATGCGGTGTAGTTTGAAATGTATTTTCTTCTTATATTAAGATAACAAGGATGTGTGACATAAATAAAAAAACAAGCATTACATGAGGTTAGTTTTAAAATGAGAACAACTAATCGTGTGTAGAGTTGTGTTTAAATATACTGTATTTCTCAGACAATCTGAGTGAGTTTGGTGAGAGCAGAAACACACTGCATGAAATGCCAAGAGACCAAAAAGGCACAGCGTCAACATATATTTTAGCATCTGTAGCATGTTTTCCGGGAAATAAAAAGACACAACAGGATGTCTGAAAATATACCATCTAAGCTAAAACACATCATCTTACTTTTTTAACATAAGAGTGTCAGACCACAGAGATGCCCATTCTAAGGTGATGGCTGGTATTTGCACAGTCAAAGCAACAATCTATGGCTGAAAATTACTGATTCTTAATATATTCACATTTTCATCTTTATTGGTGTTTATCATTTGTCTCATAATCAACAGAATATCAGTTAAACTAGTGCCTAGTCAAGCTGGCCAATATACTGTACAATAGTCGATCAATTTACTAGCCTGGAGTCACTATAAAGAAATCTTTATGAATGTTGAAGGAAGATCAATGTTCACAATGTAAGGATTGCAGATCAGGAGGCAGCTGAACAGCACACTGCTACGCTTTTATGAACTTCATGCAATTTCATGCTAAATTTCCATTTGCAGTATCTAATGGTAATTCAGATGCCACCAGTTGTTCCTGGTTATTAAACATGCTTATCTTTTTATATGTGGAGGACTATATGTATATTTGTATTATTTACATGAGTGCACTTACTTTGCCTATAAATTAAAAATAGATATGGCCAAAGGTTGGATGGTCTATTTTAATGGACTGTAATGTTTTGGCTTATCCATTAAAACAACACAGTGAAATGACAGTAAAGTGTTAGTTTATTTATTTAATCAGTTAAATTCGTATTTTCATAGAGCAGCATTGTAGTGAAGTTATTACACACTCCTCACTTCAATGAAATGGGTCAGTTCTTGGTTCAGTCACCGTCTGTTAGGGTCAAGTACATTATCCATATACTGTATGTGAATAGCTTTTTTAACAGTAACTCAAAATGTAAAGGCAATTTGAAAATTACAGGGTACCAGCAATGAATGTAAGATGATACAATAGAACACGTTCGCCATAATTTATGGGTAGTTCAAACACAGTGCAGTGCTCTGCCATTAGTCTAGTTAAGGCCAAGGCCAAATGAACATGGGCACTGTGCTCCAGGATTGCACCACTGTTGAACAACATGCCACAGTGAGTTTTGTTTGGGCAGATGGAGCGAAACTTTCTGAAATTCACCAAAGTGAAGTGATGAAAGCATGACTCTATGAAATTGTTATGTATCGGTAGATAGGTTTAAAGTGGGAGGATCAAGTCTAAATGGCACACACAACTCCATATTGACATGGCCTTCAACAGAGAACACCAGCAGATTACATTGTCAGCTGTTGCTGCACATTTGGATATCAACTATGGATTTGCACATGCCATAGTGCATGATGAGTTGGAGTACTGTAAAGTTTGCGCAAGATGGGTATACAAATGGCTTACTGATCTACACAACCCAACATCCTTCGGTGAATTTCAGCAGGTTTCACTCCCTCTGCCTAAAGAAATGTAGCTACACCATGTTGTTCAATAATGGTACAATGAGAGTCCATGTTCATTTGACCGTAGTGTCAACTAGACTAACTATAGAGCACTGTGCTGTGTGTGTTCAAACTACCCATAAGTCATCAAAATGTGTTGTATTGCGTTGGCTTCTATCTACTGCAGTAATTTTCAAATTGCCTTTACTTTTTGATTTACTTTGTACTTTGGAATCCTTCAATATCCCAAAGATATGCAAATTAAATTGCTTGTCTCTGGCCTCTTGGTGCTCAGTATATGTGCATTTGAATGGGTATATGAGTGTGTCCTGCAGTTGACTAAAGTCCCATGGATGGTTGCTTCCTGCCTTGTGCTCAAATATCCCTGGTAATGAAAAAACCTGATCAATAATCTGTTAACTAGTCCAGGGTTGGTTCCTGTTTTATTGCAGATACTGATATATTACACAGCAACACAAAATGCAAAGTTTATAGAAAACTGACACGTGGATGACATGCTCTTGTCCTGGTTTGCCAGGTTATCCATTTTTTTATGCTTAGGAGTGGTTATCAGAAATATATCGAAATGATTTCATTATTAAGTACTTTTCCTAATTGAGGGGTACTCTCGCGAGTACAGCCATGGCCAAAAGTTTGGAGAATGACACAAATATTCATTTTCACCAAGTTTGCTGCCTCAGTTTTTATGATGGCAATTTGCATATACTCCAGAATGTTATGAAGAGTGATGAGATGAATTGCAATTAATTGCAAAGTTGCTCTTTGCCATGAAAATGAACCTAATCCCAAAAAAACATTTCCACTACATTTCAGCCCTGCCAGAAAATGATCTGCTGACATCATTTCAGTGATCCTCTCATTAACATGGGTGAGAGTGTTGACGAGGACAAGGCTGGAGAGCACTCTGTCATGCTGATTGAGTTAGAATAGAGCGATTCAATGGTTGTGAAGAAGTCTTCAGGGTTCCCCAGAAAGTCCAGTAAGCATCAGGACCGTCTCCTAAAGTTGATTCAGTTGTGGGATTGGGGCACCATGAGTGTAGAGCTTGCTCAGGAATGGCAGCAGGCAGGCGTGAGTGCATCTACACACACAGTGAGGTGAAGACTTTTGGAGGATGGCCTGGTGTCATGGAGGGCAGCAAAGAAGCCACTTGTGTCCAAGAAAAACATCAGGGACAGGCTGATACTCTGCAAAAGGTACAGGGATTGGATTGCTGAGGACTGGGGTAAAGTTATTTTCTAGGATGAATCCCCTTTCCAATTGTTTGGGACATCCGGAAAAAAGATTGTGAGTGCTACCATCAGTCCTATGTCAGGCCATCAGTAAAGCATCCTCAGACCATTCATGTGTGGAGTTGCTTCTCACCCAAGGGCTCACTCACAGTTATGCCTAAGAACACAGCCAAGAATAAAGAATAGTACCAAAACCTCCTTCAAGAGCAACTTCTCCCAACCATCCAAAAACAGTTTGGTGACAAACAATGCCTTTTCCAGCATGATGGAGCACTGTGCCATAAGGCAAAAGTGATAACTAAGAGCATCAGGGCACAAAACATTGAAATTTGGGTTCAACGGCCAGGAAACTCCCCAGACCTTCATTCCATTTCTCAAGAAGCAGGAGGACAAACAAAAACTCACAGATTCTGACAAACTCCAAGCATTGATTATGCAAGAATGGGCTTCTGTCAGTCAGGATTTGGCCCAGAAGTTGATTGAAAGCATGCCAGGGAGAATTGCAGAGGTCTTGAAAAAGAAGAACCAACACTGCAAATATTTACTCTTTGCATAAACTTAATGTAATTGTCAATAAAAGCCTTTGAAACTTATGAAATGCTTGTAATTATACTTCAGTATACCATAGAATTGGGCACAGGATTCAAGTTCAGTCATCCGTGCTGGGGACTTCCCATCAAATCGGAATTAACATGAATTCAAATAATAAACAATGCATTCACTCTTTATATGTTTCCGTGTAATTTTGATGGCGCTGTTTCAGGGTTAAATGACCATAAAAGAGAGCAGTGTAAAATGGATTCAAATAGGCAAGTACATTTGAAAACCTATTTCAATTTATTCTAAAGCTATATCCCTTTTTCCTTGAAAACATACACTTTTGTCAAAGAATTATTACAAAAATGAAGAATCTTGGAGAGGGGTCGGTTTTCTCACATTGAAGTCAACTTGTAGTTAAATGAGGGCTTTGGCTTTATTGCAGGGAGCCTTTGTTTTATGCACAAATCTGCTTAGTAGTTTGAATATATTCCATTTTCAAAAATATTTATATAGAGAACCCATAAAAGTAATGACCTTTTTTAAACAAAACTCTGGTTTACTAAGAAAAGCTAATCACAAACATCATTCAGAACATTCATTCAACATTCAGAACCTGGAGTATGCAATTACCCTCAAATTACGATTGCCAGTTGCAAAGAAATCCTGTAGACATCATGGGCCTTCGTGGACAGAAGGAATTAGTCCCACCAACTCTATACACTGCATAAAATGTGTATCTTCTGCACCTTGTATTTGATAGAGATGTTTAGAAGTCCTTTCTTGACTCCATTGATGAAAAGTTTTGAATAAAAATATTACAGTGTTGCATCAGATTGTGATAAATCCTTATTTTTAACTGGTGTTCAGTATGACAGGAAATATTTTGAGCATATTGTTCTAAATGGATCAATAGACCATTTTATGTATTTGGCACTGAAGGCTTACAATAAAACTATTGAAGATATTTCAATTGTTAAGGGAAAAGGTAAACAAATCAAACCATAAATGCTGAATAATGTTTTGCATTGAACTGTTTGGAACTTTAATGCTGCAATTTTTGTAAGAAAAGCAAACGGCAAACAATGAATGATGAAATCCATTTTATACTGCGACATTTTTTGTGATGAATCAAGGAAAATAAAGGACCCCTAGTGGTTTTATTATGTTGTTGGGGTGGTGAAATGATAATCGCTTGAAACTCTACACTTATCTTAATCTTCTTTTCATAGCTGTAACTACATGTTCTATTGAAATATTCTGTATTGATTAAGATAACAGCCTCATATGACAAGCAGATAGGGCACAACGGCAAAAATTACTGTGTCAGTTTTGTCTTGGAAAGTTTAATTTATAATTGGAATTTCTGATTTTGGGTGAGAACACTTTTTTTAGATTAATGATTTATGCTTCAGCAAATATGCAATACACCACAGCCAATTAAAATTCTGAGTGGCAGCAATAATTTTTCAGAAAGAAATATTCCACTTATTTTAGAATGAGTAGCTGTATATTGTGTATTGAGATGTTAAAAATGATAATAAAGAGGCAGTTGTATTTCTAGTCTGCACTGAGCATGATTTGACCTTTTCTTCTCAAAGAAAATTTTAAAATACATTCTCATATACAAAATGACCCCAGTCATGTAACAATAGCAGACATGTTGGTTTGTGTTTATGTTCATTTTGCTCTATATTTCAGTTTTTTTATGGATAGTTCCTATAAAAATTACCCCATTCTGAGCTTTAGAAAAAATTAAAAGCCACTGAAGCCTGGCTGTGCTAAATTTGAAGCTGAACTCCAATAGTCTTGTGGGTCATATAAGTACAAAGAGCTGTCATTTTCCACCTCTACACATAAACTTATACTCCCCTTGTTGTTTTTTAAAATACCTAAAGTTTTCAAGTTTTTAGATGTTTAGCCCCCCACCTTTTTTCTTTTCTTTTTATTTTTCTTGACCTCTAGAATTCTCAGTGGCATTGAGCGAACAGGGATTTTGATGGGATGTCATTCCTCACTTGGGTGATTAATTTCTCCAGCTTCCATTTTCGTTACCATGTAGAGCCCGTGTTTTTCAATTGAATTTAGGTCAGGGCTTTGGGCAGGCCATAGAAGAGCATTGATTTTTTTAATAGAAATAGTTGTTCACCAGCTTGTGTTGCTATCTGCTAACAGATGTGTTTTTTCACTTAAATACTGGTTGAAAAGGTGTTTCTGAAATGTGTTTTCGAAACATTCATATAAATGGATCTAGTCATGTTAGCCTTGATGTACTATAATTGAATAACCTCCCTGAGGGTTTTTCAAATCCTGTCTTAAAGTCTATAGCTTTGTTTGTTAAAAAAAGACTACCACAATATATCTATATTAATCGGAGACAGATAAAAGAAGAATACACAGAGAAAGTTATTTAATTTCACAAAACATGCTCAAAGCAGAGCTATTGCAACCCTCATAAAGCAAGTCTGATTAACTAGGTGTCAGGCAGAGCTTGACTTCAGATTCTGTTGCCACTGCTATCTTTAGTTGGTGGCTTTCCAATCTGCAGCGTAACTGAGATATGAGCACTTGGTAAGACCATTCAATCGATCTGTATTGTTTTCAATTTAATATAATGAAATTTTATATGGGCTGGAATGCTATCTTGAGACTTGATGGTCTTGTCTAATGGGTTCTATATTGCTCAGAAGATAATTCATATTCTGTGGGATGTCATTGTTGATGCTTTGATCACTAAATGGACTTTTACATGTGTCAACATCCTCCCTGGTATGGCGTGGACAACCTAATCATCCCTCACCCTTCCATCCTTAGATTACTCCAGATACCATATCGCTGCTTCCTCTTCCATACTCTTGCAGTATTTTATCTTCAAAGCCACCTCAGCTGTCTGTGCATACTTGGGCATTAATTGATTTTCATTATCTTTACCAATTTTAACACATGGCAAATAAACAGATTCTTAATATTAGCACCTCAGTTTTAATATGTCTCAAGATGTGTAGGCAAGACATTGTCAAGGAGGACACCACAAATGCAAGTAATTGATAGGATCTAGGATTCAAGCAGACAAAGCTGAAAATCCTGAGTTGTAGGGGAGTCCCCACAAGAAGAATCCCATAGTTTTCTAATAGCACTAGCACCACTAGATGCCACAGAGATGACAGAAACCAAAAGCATTTCCTGACTATAGGACATGTCTTGGACAGAAAGCAAACCTTCCTATTGCTAGGCAGTGAATTTTCAAAGACAATGCTAAAGTAGATCTGGTGGAATTCTTTCACTTAAATGGTGAATTATGTACTGAAGCGGACTAACTAAAATGAACATTTAACAAGGAAACCCAGAAGCACTTCTTCTTAAAAAAGGTCATGGAAATTGAACACTTTGGTGAAATGTTTTTTTTCTTTTACAGTTTTTCTCAGTTGCTTTGGTGCATTTCTCACAACAGAATTGCAGTTCTCAAAACTGCTCGTTCAATTCCCACAACCTTTAGTCAGTTGTGCACATCATAACAGCAATTTGTTGGTGTTTTCGTCATTTTGCAATTGCTTTAGTTCACTCAGGCAGATGCTTATGTGCAATTCTCAGCTATATCATGAATCAGAGGTTGCTTATGTCATGATGATCAAAATGCATTGTGTAGCCCTCTGTTGCATAGTCTTACACTCCAGACAAACTTGTCATTTTTACATTGTGTAAGTCATTGCAGTCAAAAGTGTTCAACAAGATATCATTGGCTGTCAAGTGTATTTTATAGGTTTCTACAAAACTTTTTTTGGTTTGTATTCACAATACTAATGATTCCTGCACTACCTTAAATTGCTCTCAGTTGGCACATTATTCAGGGCAGGTGTGAGATCTTAGATCAATCAGTCTCAGTTGCTTTGGTGCATTTCTCACAACAGACTTAACATTTGCATAACAGCGAGTGCATTTCTCAAAACATCATCAATGGCAAACAACATCAAAATACAAAACACATTTCAGTATGTATATATTGTTTTCGATGTTGTAATTTTTTTCCTTCATTTCATATGTTATGCATAAAGTATTGAAATGTATTTTTTTGCTAGACTCCAAGTGCAGTGCATGGTATCCATCCATCCATCTTCTAACCCGCTGAATCCGAATACAGGGTCACGGGGGTCTGCTGGAGCCAATCCCAGCCAACAAGGCAGGAACCAATCCTGGGCAGGGTGCCAACCCACCGCAGGACACACACAGCACACACTAGGGCCAATTTAGAATCGCCAATCCACCTAACCTGCATGTCTTTGGATTGTGGGAGGAAACCGGAGCAAACCCACGCAGACACGGGGAGAACATGCAAACTCCACGCAGGGAGGACCCGGGAAGCGAACCCGGGTCTCCTAACTGCGAGGCAGCAGCGCTACCACTGCGCCACCGTGCCGCCCCAGTGCATGGTATGTCACCATATACCTGTGCAATCAATAAAATATTCTTCTTGAATCAATCTCCCGCAATCGGTGTTTTGTATTTTTATGTTTCCTGCCCTTGTCATTCAGATGTTTTGTGCATCAGAAAATGTTTAGATTGTGCCAATTTTATATTGATAACATGACTTTACATTTTGGCTGTCATGTCCGTGGACGATGATTCATGGACTTGGCATTTTGATGGCACTGACATATTCAGTGATGTAAATACTTGCTTTTGAGGCATGGATTAAGGATTTTAAAAAGGTTACCTGCTTTTACTGGTCATCCATGATGTTTTGCCATTTGCACTAAGTGTTTTGAGAAATGCACTCGCTGTTATGCAAATGTTAAGTCTGTTGTGAGAAATGCACCAAAGCAACTGAGAAAAACTGTAATTGCCTAGGTATAATTTTCCAGGTCACAATGAGTTTGAGTAGTCATTAGCAAAATTTGATCTGCTCTTGAGTACAGACAGTCAAAAATTAATCTTTTAAAAATAGGCAATTAGATTATCCGGTGAAGTTCATCAACAAACCTATGTCAATAAGCAGATAACCCTTGGGAGATGTTACAGACGACAACTTCTTCTCATTCTTAGAAAGAAAATTGAAGGTAGAATCAAGGGAAGGAACACATCCAGTTGTAGATGGTTCTAGGCAGAGTGATGAGACTCTAAACAATTTGTTTGATGTCATGCCTTCTGGTATCAGAGGCTGTAGTGAGTGAAAATGTTCATACGAATGTTTATTGAAAAACCTTTGAGTTAACTGAAGGGAAGCAATGCACTCAAGATGAGAATTGTTTGGGAAGGAAATCTTTATTTATAGTATACGTTAAGAATTCTCTTCTTTGCAAGCTTAATTCTGTGCCCACTCCTTTAAACTAAATATTCAGTAGATGAGCTTTGGTATGACTTTTTAGACACAAATGTTAGATAATCTGAAAAGGAATAATTTGACTCTGTTCCTTTGCCTCTTATTACCATATCCTGAATAGTTGTCTTGTAAGGAGGGACTCTGGTCTTTTGTCTTGCAGCATTACTTTGCTACTAGGTTCTCTTGCAGTGGCCTTAATGAGAACATGGATTGTCATTTTTCACTGGAACTAGGTACTACCAAGACCAGAATTAAGCCCGCGATCAGGTCCCAACTGTTCTTTCATTACAATTCTGAAAAAAAAGGTATTTATGGACTTCTTCAACAGCAAGCAATAGATCATTTGCATATTTATACACACAATAGATATGGAGGCCATTAAAATGGTGCTGATTGTTTCTTTTGCTTTTTATACTCTTTCTTTTTTTCTTGGCACGGTTTCATGTTTTATTTTTTCCAAGGTCCTTGACATTCTGCATTACATTACTGATCAAAGACTGTAATGTGAATTGTGCACGGCCAGTAGATAGTTGTTCTTCTATGGTGGTCCCTTGAGTTTAAGTCTCTTAAGTCAATGGACCTAAGTGATCGCGAGGGAGAGTAAGGGTCTAAGAGGAGAGTAAGATAAGTGGGGGCTAAACCATTCAGAGACTTAAAAACAAGCACAAAAATTTTAAATTCAATCCTGTAACAAACAGGAAGCCAGAGAAGAGAAGCTAAAATCGATGTGATGTGATTATGTTTTCAAGTGTCTGTTAGGATCCTGGCAGCAGTGTTCTGAACTAGCTGAAGACAAGTAACAAGTGTAAAATAAATTGCTATAGTCAAGCCAAGGAGAGACAAAAGTATGGATTAGTTTTTTAAAATCATCTGAAGAAAGAAAAGGCTTGATTTTAGCTAGTACCCCGAGATGATAGAAACAGGCTTTTACAATGGAGTTAATTTGTTTACCAAATTTGAGGGCATTATCAACAATCATGCCAAGATTTGTTGTGCAGGGTTTACAGTAGGTTGTCAGAAGACCAAGATTACTTGCAGGAGCACAAGTATGATCAGAAGGTCCAAAACACACAATCTCTGTTGCCACGAAAACCAAAGGAGCAGAAGCAAATGATACAATTTTCGACTGCAGAAAAAATGTAATTTAAACAAAATGGGAATCCAGGTTCCTCTTTCCATCAAAGTAGAAATTCTGTTCAACCCAGCCAACCCATGATGTCCAAATTTGTCTAAATACATATTTATGGCCAGGAGATGATCAGGAGATTCTTTTTCTACCTGTTACTTTTAAGATATCCTCACATTTCTGCTTCGTAAAACTGAGGATACCAAGAAGAAACTTTCAGGCAATAAATTCAAGTGAGATGAGATATACCTGATAGTAGTTTACCATTCGTTAAATCTGAAAATTGCAGTTTCTGCATTTTTATCGAGTTATTTTGCACCCTTATTAGCTCATTTTGTTCCACCACCAGCAGACTGATCTTCCAAAGACAGCAGGGGCTTTGAGTATTTTACATTTCATTAAATAAGAGCATACAAAAGTGGTGTACAATACTCTGTGTAGGCTAAATCCTTTTAAATGTTTTAAATCTCTCCGTTCAACAAAAATGAAAGAATTTCAGTTCACTATCTGCTTTATAATATGCAGCACAACTCAAAGAATCTAGAAAATTATGCTTAAGACTGCTTAAATTAACACAACGGTGCCATTTATTTTGAGCGGCTAGAAAATAGAATCTTCTGAATAATGAAAAACAACAAAAACATATATATTTTCAGCAATGCACGCAATGGACATTAAAATTCTACTTGAGCGTTTTCTCACTGTGCCTTCTTTTTCAATGATCATCAGATAGGAAGTTCAATAAAGGTGGAAACTACTTGTAATTTCTTTAAAATGGAGACTAAAGGTTGACCTTTTCACTTTGGCTGACATGCTTAGAAGGGTGAAAGAACAACTGTGGCAGCAGAAGCATGTATATATTAATTTATTACAATTATTGTACTACATTTGAGCCTCACTGAAGGCAGTTGAAACATGGTGGTGGCATCACTAACTGGCTTTCTGAGACCTGAATTATTATTGCTGTGGGCGAAAAACTGTTATCTCCAGACACCATAAGAAAAGAAAAGGAAAAAAAGGAATAAAGTGCCAACTCATAAGAGGTATGAAAAAAGAGGTGAATTTGATTAGCTCTCTGCATCTCATGAAATTTGGTTGTTTGAAAGTGTGAAACGCACAGTCAGTAGCTTACACAATTTGAATGTATTTTTAAATGTGCCGTTCAGTCTGAATAATTGGATTGGCTTTGTCTGCAGTGCTCTTCCTTTTTCAGAATATCATGACTGCCATAAACAAGTCCTTACTCTATTCTTAAATGAAGAACAGAGTGTGCGTGTTGGGGGTGCCTTATTCTTCAAATTAAGAAGTTGGCTGTGTGTTTCATCCTCCTAGTTGTGAGGAAGCTGCAAAGCTCTTGCAAATGAAGGAATTATCATCTAGTGAAAAGAAAAAAAGCACAGCTTTTCTCCATGTTTCAGGAATGCTCTCTTTGTAATAAGAGGCTTCACAGCGCATTGAGGCATTGTCAGACCATCAGGAATGATTGTGGACAGCACAGCATTTGCTTGGTATTAGGTAATCAGTTATGTATATGTGACAGCGTCAACTGAAATAGAAGAAAAACACATGAAATGTGTTCTGTGGATCTTTTTCGAATGATTAGACAGGACTGTTGGAAAATGATTAGGTGATGGCAGTGGTTTTTCTGTCATCCAGTTAGTGTTAAAAAAAATAGTCATTTTTTCCCTATTATATATCTGAATTTCAAAGCATATCTGGAGTGACAGATTAAATGTGCCGTTTTGAAAAACAGCCTCGAGAAAAATCTTCTCCCCTACCACCTACCCCAAATGTTGCTGAATTTCTACAAAATGTATACAATGTCACTGAATGTTAAGATTCATAATGCACTGGAAAGGTGTACTCTACCAGTCATATAAAGTCTATATTATTGATAAAGCACATTATGCCCATGTCCACAAGTGAAGGTATACTGTGAAAGGCTTTTAGAGACTGTCAGGAAATTGTTAATTTGAATACCGTAGTCCCTTGTTCTCTGATGTAGTCACTTAGCGCTGTGAAGCGGGGGGGATGGGGACACGCTTTTATCAGATCTCAGAAATATGGACAAACTAATTAAGCATTTCTATCAGAGACAGCAGGCTTTAGCAGATAGATAATTGGCTACAGAAGCATTGAAATGCCTGGTAAAAGACAGAATATCTAACAAGAGAATCAGTTACCTTAATGACTGTGTCCACATATTTCAGAAGTAATGTGAAAACATATTTTTAATAATTATAAAATTTTGTTGTATATTATGATTTTTTTCTGTTAGAAACAATTAAAATATGTTAAATTAAAACAGTCATTAATGAATAGAATTTTCAAAAATATATAAATATATAAGCCAGTAATGAGGTGGCATGGAGGTACAGTGGTTAGAGCATATGCCACACAGGTTTAGGAAACCGAGGACTCCATATTTCTCCAGTGGATTTTATTTGTGTACTCCACGTGTTCTTCCACATACCCAAAAATATCCTATTTGATGACTCTAAATTGGCCAGGAGTGAATGAAAGTGCTTCTATGTGAAAAAAAGGACATTCATTGTGTTTACATCCTCTGGAGTTCACCTTTGTCAAAAATACTGCATTAAAGTCTGGGCAAAAAAAGAGTAAAACGTTATCATTGGACTCCATGAATCAGAAAATAAGCATGACGCCTGTGATGGTTTTCTTTTGTTTTATAAATATGTTTAGTCAAACTGATGCTTTATTTATAGGTTTGTTATCGGATCGCACGCAGCAAATTGCTTTCTGCTTGGCTGTGTGACTCAGCACGTGTGCTTCTTGCCTTACACCCAATGCTGCTGAAATAATAATAACGTAGGTAGTTGTACTTCAATAAGATATGCGTTAGGTTACTTGTTACTTTAAAAAGTAATCAGACTACTCAGTTCATGCTACTTTTAAGGTGTTACCCTTCTGCTGTCGAGATTGTGTTGCTGAGTTTAGCACTGCATGTTCAGGTCATTAACACAAATTTAGTGTTTTCTGAAATATTGAGACAGATTATTTCATCCAGGAGAAGAAATAATGAGATTGCCCAAGCATTTGTATTTTGTAAATGCTTCTATCCGTGGATGCTTAAAGCATGTGCATTGCAAATACATGTACAGGCTGACATAGTGCAACGCACATGTGTGTGCTACAAATCGCTTTAAAGTTACCCGGTTATGGGCTTACAAGGCCACCTACCTCTGTTAACCAGGGTTCTTGGAGGCCAATAACCCAGTTTCTCCAGCTGGAATAAGGGTTTGCATTTAGAAATCAGGTGTTCTGTGAATCACATGTAAATGTGCTAATTGATTGATGCCTCCTTCAGATTTGGTTAATGATTTCACCTAATGTTGTTAGGATAGCCTTAAACCCTCCAGGACCATATAAACAGAAGCAGGTTTAATTATAGTTGAATAAATAACTCTTTAAGATGCAGTGTTTACAAGTGCATGAGTTCAAGTCCTGACCTGGTCAATGTCTCTCTGGAGTTTACACTTGTGTCCTCATGGATGTTCTACAGATACTCTGCTATCCTTCAACATCCAGTTTGAGCAGATGTACAATAAGGTGGGGTGGTGCCCTGTCCAGGATTGGTTTCTGTCTTGTACATGATATTAAGCTCTTTGTAAACCTGTAATAGAACAAATGTGATCAGAAAAATAATGGATGAATAGGCCTTTACATTTATCATATGTGATCTGTTCATATTCTACTATCAGGAATAGGACTGAACTATTTTAGATCCTTGGAGAGCTATTCATTTTTCAGAAGCTCTTCAAAAGCAATTTATATCTAGACTTAAATAAATAGGGTGGCACTGTGGTGCAGTGGTAGTGCTGCTGCCTCACAGTAAGAAGACCTGGGTTCGCTTCCCGGGTCCTCCCTGTGTGGAGTTTGCATGTTCTCCCCTTGTCTGCATGGGTTTCCTCTGGGTGCTTCGGTTTCCTCCCAAAGACTTGCAGGTTAAGTGCATTGGCAATCCTAAATTTTCCCTAGTGTGTGCCCTGTGGTGGGCTGGCAGCCTACCCGGAGTTTCTTCCTGCCTTGCACCCTGTGCTGGCTGGGATTGGCTCCAGCCAACCCCCGTGACCCTGCAGATATAGCGGGTTGGAAAATGACTGACTGAAAAAATTAAGCTTATTGTGGCAATAGTGGGGCAAAAAATAGCTTCTAATAAATGGGCCACCATTTCTTTCTATCTACCTACTTATCTATCTTGATGTTATTTTAGACGAATTAAGTGGATAGGACTGGTGAGCTTTGTTGGGCTGAATGGCCTGTTGTCATTCAGATAATTTGAAACCTTATATAGTAAATCATAAGTTTAAGCTATTTACAGATACGGAGAATGCAGCAAGAATAGTACAACTTGTATAGTATGATACCTAGTAGTAGATCTTAGCTATTATACACTTTACATCTCCAGTCAATATATTTAATTTTTCAGGTACCTAGTTGCCAGTTGCATTGCACATCTTGTGAAATTTGTGTATATTATTATAGTCACCAGTGTGTCCTTTGGAAAAAAGTGCAGTATCTGTCATAACAAGAAACAAGAAGTTCCTGCTTAATTCCGGAGCTATGTACTCCTCTCTTGCTTTGTGGGGACTTCTTTATTTACTGAAACAGAGGTCTGTAATAACAGATACAAAAATAGTAACTTTAGTAATAATAGTACAGTACGTGCCTTAAAGTATCTGATAAATAAATAATATGTTGTAATCCAAACTATAATTATATTGTATGTGTACATTGAGTGTTGAGGTGCATATGAATAAATATGTACAGTACACCTCTTACCCCCATCTGGGATTCAGAAGTACAAAACCTGTCTCTCATCCGAATTGCTGTCACGTCTTCATCCTTGCCTTTCAGACTTTGTCCTCATCTTTTTTGTATTCCAGCCCATTTACTGTTAAAATAGATAAATTAGGCTCTATAAGAAACATTAATTATTTTAAATCGTTACAGTTCATCTTTCAAGACTGCAAGACTCATAAGCAGAAATTACACGAGGGAGAGACAAAAATGAAATTAAAAATGACACTTTTATTAAGGAAAAATACTACAGTGAAGGATGGGAAAAGGGAAACAACAGCGTGTAATTGAGCAGGGGTGAAACCACAAACCTTGCTGGCCCTCTGTCTCAGACAGCGGTGTATCTGGTGGGAAGGCTGACTCGCCCACTACAAGAGCACACCATAGCTTCTTGCCTATCTGTCTCTTTCTGCGCCTTTTGCAATGCTGGCATTTATTTTTTTTCTGGCAGTTGACTAATTTTTTACTCTCTTCGATGATCTGCGCTCTGAGAGATCCTTGCTGTGTGGCAGCTTTTATCATGGAGTTGCTTCCAGCCAAGCCTGGGTATTACGTCTAGAAACAGAAGCGATCATCTTAATCGAGTTCTACCCCAATATTTGTGCACCTTCAGTTACCCTTCCAAGCTGCCCACATCTTCATATTGAGAGCACAAACCCATTTGCTTCATTTTGAGTTTGGGAGCCCAGACGATAATGGCCCCTCTTGTGTTTCCTTCATGGGCTCACTTTCTCATTAATCACAGAGCTTTCCACCTGTAACTATTGCCCTGTGCGCCCTAAGGGGCATTACATGCTTATGCCTAAGCAATGTCTCACTTGTGATCATACTGGTGCACCTGCTGTTGCACTTACAGAGTGTGCAGCACACATAAGGGGCACAATTCATTCAATTCACCCCTGTATTTCCACAGTTTTTCTGCAACTGGTGTGGATCTCTCTCCATTTTGAAATCCTGCTGTATGCCATCCTGGTGAAGACTTTGCTGTTGGCAACCACGTTCCAACTGGACACCCACTAACACTGTATTCTTTATCTATCCATTTAATTTTTTAAAGCTGTCTTGTTGCAGGCTGGTGGAAAATACAACATTTTGCTTGTACTAAATAACTTGTTTAATGAATAGTGCAATCATTTTAAAGATTACAATTTCACTCAGATAAGGATATTATTTCACCTACATTTTGTTTATTTTCACATAAGCTTATCACAAATACATTTCAGAGTTTGGATTACGAAAGGTGACTCCTACTTCTGTTTTATTTTTTGGGTTTTATATTGTGTCTACCAGATAACTCTCACTTAAATTATGTTTGTTGGAGTGCTGTATGTTTACTATAACTGCTAGGTTTAAATTGGATTAGATACAAAGTGTGATACTGCTAGGCTTACATTTAAAATTAAGCTTTCAATCTCTTTTTCTTTTATCATTCTTTTCCTTGGACAATAACTGCAGATCAAAAATATGTATTGAATATTGTTTTATAAAAAAATCTTGTACTATAGCTTGTTGTTATGTACAGAAGGTGAGATAATAAGCAATTTTTATAGACAAGCAAGCACTAAAATGTAAAAACATGTTTTGTAGTAATGCCAAATAATGCTAATTTGCGAATGTAATTCTTTCCACTCCAACATAAAACTGAAGCTTAATTACTCAAAAACAGAAGTCGGCCTCCTTGATGCCACCGTTCCACTGAAAGATAACACCCTTGTAACTTGTGTTTTTCACCTGAGAAGTGATAGCTTCCACTCCAAGCATATAAAGCGCTCCATCATTTTCAGACAGACCGGGATAAACAACTGCAGGAGCTTAAACAAGATTTCATCCAGCAAGGATATACTCCCAAAATAACAGACACTCAAATGAGAAGAGCTAGTGCCATACCCAGAGACAAACTTCTGGAATATAAAAACAAAGATAACAAGAACCTCATCCCCCTTGTTGTCACCTACAACCCACATGTTGAAGCACTTCAAAAAATTATAAAAGAACTTCAGCCAATAATAATGATACGCTGAGAGATGTATTCCCAGAAAGTCCCCTCCTGGCATACAGACAACCACCAAACCTGCAGTAAATAATTGTCCGAAGCTCCCTGGGTGAGCCAACAGATAATGGTACATCTCTCTGGCTACAGAAAAGATGTAAAAGGTGTGCTTGCATATATAATACAGATTGTGCAGTTATATCACTCTGCCGACTAGAACATCCTATAAAGGGACCATTTTCCTGCAGATCATCTAATGTGGTCTACCTAACTCACTGTATGAAATCTCCCAATGCTACCCTCTGTGTGGGAGAAACTGGACAAACACTTTGCCAAACAATGAATTTCCACAGGCTCCACATTAAGCTTGGCAATACAGTAAGGATGCTCCTGTAGGAGCTCTTACTTCAATAGCTATGTGCACTGTGAGAAGGACTTTAAAGTCACAGTGCTTATGGGCGACTTCAAGACAGAGCAAAGAGGAAAAAATAGGGAGTTAAACTGATGATAAAATTTAACACATTACAATATGGGTTAAATAGAGACAGGAGTTTTATGACCAGATATGAGGATTATTTACATCTCTTTGACTGACCCAGAAAACCTGACTACAAATCTACAATCTGAAGTATCAGATACTTCAATAGACTTTGTTGGACAGTTACCTTATCCAAAGATCTTGCCTATACACTTTTTCCAATGCTGGTTCTACCACAGTGTCTATATAAATACAGGGAATTCCAGTTTCTGAAGAAGGGACCAGAGCTGACTTCAAAGCTCGTATGGTGTAATTTTTAGTTAGCAAATAAAAGGTGTCATTTTGTTTGACTTCTTATTGTATTTAAATACAGTAAATAGATTTTCAAAGTGAGCCAAAATCAGTATCAACCTACACACCAACCCTGTCTGCCAGGTAGGTTGCTCACTCATTTGCCTACCATCGTTATGTTCACAAACTTTCATTCTTCTCTCGCAGTTGTATAGCTAAACCTCAGAATCACTTCTTGAATCTGGATGGTCCTCCTCCTTGTGCTACAGGGATTGTAGATTTCTTTAGCAGCCCCTCATGTTTTTCTATAATGCTGATCTTTCAGCTTCCCTTAGTAGTGTTTGTTGAAATTCACCTCAACATTTTTGCAGCGAATATGCTGTGTTTGCCAGTGACCTTGTTCGCCAAATATTTTCCTGGAAATTTGATGTGAGGCCACCTTAGACAAACTTTTTTTCCATTGCCCCATGGTGCTTTGTGAGGCCAGCATTAAAGCATGTTGGATGGGACAATACCCCACCACCCCAATTTGACCCAGCCAAGTATATAACGTGGATTCTAGTAGTGGGCTAAAAATTAATGGAAAACTTGTAGACATTTAAACACAAAACATTCAAACCAGATAAAACTGGAAAAAGTGTTGATGTATTCATGTGTTTAAAGGTAATGTGTTTTTTTTGGATTTCTATGTGACATTTGTGAAATACTGAGCCTACCTTTTAATAGTATTACCCATAATATTGTGCAATTGATGTAAACAGGAAGTAGTACAGATTTGTTGTGCTTTAGGTAGCAACAGCGTTGATCAAGCTGAAGTATCAAGCAGAAAAATGCATAAACTGTACTTTCAGTTTGAGAGAAGTGAATACCTACTATGAATTCTGTGGGGAGCAAGAATTAATAAAAGCATGCTCCCTACCTGACACTGTCTGCAAGAAATGGTACTGCTCTGGTATTTATTTCTATTCATTTCATCTCAAGAGGGAACAGTGGCACAATTGTTAACACTGCTGCCCCACATCTTAGGTCAGATTTGTGGTCACAATAATTGATCCAGCATAGCTGGCAAACACTTCTCTACCCATCTTGTTAAAGACCATTACACAATTATAATCTACTCAAGATGAGTTTAGTTTATCCTTTTCCACTGACTTCAGTGCATTTCTTTTGAGATCTGTGAAGTTCCCAAGTAATACCACAATTTTTCTGAATTTGAGGGAAAGCAAATTCAGCTGGGTTTGCTCATCTCTAGTTCCCCTAAAAGTGCCATGTCTACAAGGCAGCTCTTATGCTATCTGATTATTTAATGTGGGCAACCAGCCATCTTTTCTAATAGTTTCGGACTAACATGCTCAGTCCCAGGAAACAAAAATTGTAGAAAATGGGAGATATTTTAGGCTTTTCTGGAGAATTGTCAGGGATCTTAAGCAGTAGATACACAGAAATCATCACTAGTCTTTCAATACAGTTAATAAGACAATGTCAGAATTAAAACTGCAAATGAAGCACAAGTCATAGCCAGTGTCACTAATTGGTTTTATTTTTCTATTTTATTTTTTAGTAGAGTGCTGTCTCTGACTGAGTCAAAGCTTTTAGACTTTGTTGTGCAAGCCACCATCTTTAATTGCAGTTATGTTGATCATCATGGGTTAGACCTTCATGCATCAATAGAAGAATGATAAAAATAAGAACATTAAGACAAATGAATAATACATCAAAACAAGGCAAAATATTGGAAATTAAATACTAAGATGTTTCTGAAACAGAGATTTGTCACCATTCCTCCAGAACTGCCTGGTCTAAGCAAGAAGACAAGAGATTTAACTTGTGTATTACTCTTATCATCATACTTCCTGGTTCTTGATTTTATATTTATTGTAGTTTTTTTGTTTTAATTAACTATGATGTAATAGTTAATGAACTTTTTCAGACAGTGGAATGATAAGATTTAAATATCCAGCTAACTGTTTTATACTTTTATTTACTTAATGCTAGCAAAGTTATCAGTGGAGTCTGTAGTGCATAGCTCAAAAGGCCTAGATGGAAATAATGTAAATAAACCCCAGAAGATAAAAATCAAAAGCAATAAAATTATTTATTTAACTAGCACTGCCATCTAAGATGGGTTGAAATCTAAATAATTGGCATAGACCTCAGCATTAACATTTGCTGGGCACCATGTAATTCATGTCTCTGTTATATGCCACTTGGCATGGAAATTGTAAAAGCAGTGTTAATGTTTGTGATGTGCCATCTATTGGAATGACAAAGGCAATTCATTTTATTATTAAAAATGCTTGTCACGCGCCATCGTTTTGAATGACAGAGACATAGCAACCAGACAGACACACAGACATCCTTTTACTAAGGTGGATGTTGGCAAAGCATTTCACTCTTAGTTTCATAATATTGGAGTTTTCACATTCTGCTGGTGTGTGTTAAGGTTTACCTGTTAATACTCTAATGTTCCTTACACACTTCAAAAATGTGTATAAGATTAATTGATTAATTAGAGGCATCCAATTTCAGGTTCATTCCTGCCTTGTGTCTAATGTTGTTATGACAGACATGAGGTCCTACAACCCCGAGTTTGATGATAAAATACTTAAGCAAATAAGTTAGCCATAATGGAAGCCTGTCCAGGGTTAGTCCCTGCCTGAATTTTGAGAATATACTGTATATATATATATATATATATATATATATATATATATATATATATATATATATATATATATATATATATATATATACTGTATTATGTTTAAAATGGGTGGTATCATTTCTGGATATGGTTTGACTGGGCAGACAACTCCACTTCCCAGGGCAGATCTGTAGCCTGACATTGGTGCTGTGGGCTGCAGCTATAAACTCTGTGCTGCTGGTTGAGCTGACAGTGCCATGAGAGAAAGGTATATTAGTGGTGCATAGGAAGGAGGGAGTAAAATACTCAGACCTGATTGAAGAATGCAGGGAAGCAAGATGATGTGTGAAACTCTACAGAGGTGAGGTAGAAAACAGAGGGTTTGTGGGCCTATCAACAACATGCCTGATCAAGGACTGATTGAAGAAGGCAACCAGGGAATTAGTGGAAGAAGCAGAGAAAGCAAGCTTCTGATTGTTTCTGAGAAGGAGGGATAGGCCTGGGGAGCAAATAACTCCTGATGAAAAGTTGAAGTTTGGCTGCATGGAGTGTCAGGGAGACATCCCTTTTCCATGACCCACTACCAGGTGATGTTGTGGGATAAAGGCCCAAACATTAAAAAATGGTGGTCCTCAGTTGATAACCCCACATCCAACCAATCAGGCACCTGTGGACTTGCAACAGCCCAGTATACATATGATTATGAATAAATATGATATTTTAAACATTTCATTTCATTTCTGGATATGGTATGACAGTGTGAAGTTTTATTTTTGCCTGTTAGTTTTTTTTATAGCCGTATATTTCCAAATATGAGCAGATGCACACATTCTCTAAAAGAAAGAATGTGGTATTGTGGTAATAAATTATTTCAATGAATAAACTGAGCAAGTAATAGAACTACAGTATATAAGGTCCAATCCAGACTTATATGAAATTATTAAACTGCATTTAGAATTATTTTCATTGTAGAGAAAACACTGTGAAAACCAAACATACATAACTGTCAAATGAGTTTATTCAACTGTTAGTAATGCCAGTTATTCTGCAAGCATACTGCTCTAGGAAGAGTGTGTTTGGCAAAGTTTAAAATATTAGACATTTTGTTCATTTGTGAATTGTGTGTAGACACAATGCCTTGGCTAATTTGATTGACTGTACATAATGATGAAGTGTTTTATTCTCTTCATGTCCCAGTGCGATAATAAAAATGAAGAATGTAAAACCACCTTAAACTGGCCCATATTCCTGCAGATTAATTTCCCATGGCAGTCAAATATCTTCTAACCTTATGATACCACTAATCTCTGACTCACAAATGTAACTTTATCTGGCAGGAATATTAGGATCAACATTTTAATCATGCATTTTATAATCATGGACTTGTGTTAATTGAATGGTTTTAGGCTACCATTAAAGAGAGATCTGGTATGTTTAACCTAATAATGCTGAAATATGTAAATTAGAGAAAAAATTCACGTAGCTCTTCAGGCAACAGAGGAAATAAAATCTTATTAAGCACATCATCTGCTATATTGCTAAAGTGTATAATTTAAATTGTAAATACTAAAAAAGCATCCCTTATTAGAAAGTACTTAGAACTGAGCACATTTTAATAGGACACAGTAGAAAGGAAATTATTGTGAGGTTTGTACTGTATACATATGCTGAAGGGAGATTTCTTAGTGTTCAGAGTGATTCATTTATTACAATTTAATATTTAAACTGGAAAGACATTCTTCACTTTTTGGACTTTGTAATTCCATAAGTTATTGGTAGAATGATACTTTTTTCTCAAACAATGTTTAATGTATCACTTGAACTTTGGTGTCCAGGCTAGCTTTTGCTATACCTTCACAAATATCTTGCAAACGGCAAATAAATAAAAACAATTATCTTCATTACATGTTAGAATCACATCACAAACTTTATCAAGCTCTGCCTCTCCCCATAGACCTAACTCCAAAACACACAGATGCATATACAGAGATAAGAACTTCCTCTAGTCAAACAGTCATCTTCTAGCTTTAGTTGACTGTTTTACTTACCCAGTCCTCATTTACAAATGTCGACATGTAACATGCAAAATTAATAATAATAACTTTTCCACTTAATATTTGGCCTATTACTCCTTTCACTAATTTAGGAATAGACCTCTTCAGCCATATCTGTCCCTAATACTGCTAGTTGGACATCAGCCCATGGAAACAAAAGTGCTCCAGCTTTATAGATATCTGTAACCTTACTTGATACCAATGTGAAAAGCAGTAACCAATTCTGGATGAGCTATCAGTCCATTACAGGTCATACTCATTACCTCATTCATCCATGCCCTCTCACATCTGGCTAAATTTGAGTTGTCAGTACATGGACTTTTAGGAATTTTTGAGAAAACCGGGTTATACAGGCCAAACCCAAGAGAACATTAAGAGAATGTACAATCATTACGTAGAAAGTAGTTGGATTAAAACTCAGAGAGTTTTCGGTGCGAAGCAGTAATGCCTGACACTGTGCCGTTATGTGCCCCATGGTACTAAAATCATAACCTTGAAATAATGTGAATGATGTGAAAAATTCTACAAATAAGAATAAACCATTCTTGACCTCATTAGGAACAGTGAATGTTACATATAATATGGGAAAATAAATTGATATCAGCAATATGAGCATTATAGATTTAAATTGTATTATAAATGTTCAGGAATTTTAATAATAAATATATAACGCATTTATATGAACATGGAAAGACATGAGGAGATTCAAAGCAAGGCAAGTCAAGGATGTGTACGATAATATCCACAGAGTGCCAATTATTTTGGTTACAAATATTTTTCCTATATTCACTATGTATTAATAGTAATGGATATTGTGTAAAGAACATTGAGTTGCATACAATATATGTTCTTCTTCCTCCACTTCATCTCTTTCCACTTCTGTGTGGGGTCGATGTGCCTGATCAGCCCTCTGCAAACAACTTGGCCCTGCACGTCCTCCCCAGTCAAACCGTTGCCCTTCAAACCCTTTTACTTTATCCATCCACCTCTGCTTCATCCTCCTTGACTTTCTCTTCCCCAGTACTTCTATTCCCATCGCTCTTTTGCCTACTAATTCATTGTCTTGCTTTATCAGTCTAACTGACTTTGGAAAACAGAACTGCATTCAATACATGAACTGTGCTAATGTAAATACATAAATGTGTTAGAAGTGTATTTAAGATATTTGTATGTAAATAGACAGGTCAGACGGTGGTCCCTATCACATCTGAATTGAATTAAGCACATTTAAGAATCTCTGCATGTAAGTATTGTGAACGCTGGCCCCAGCACAGACAGACGGATGACATATTTTGCTTCCACAGGTACACGCCCTCCTCCGGTCTTCCAAGGCGTCCCGGCCGGGCTCCATCCCCGGCCAAAGACCACACAGGGTAAACCGGCATCGGGCCGCCGCCTGGCGGTGACCACGGGTCCCTACAGGGCTGGGCTTCCAAGCCCTGCACCCGTGGTCCCCGATATAACCAGGACGGACGCCCCCTCGCGGTCTGGAGGAGGCACAAGCCCTCCTCTCCTCCTCCTGGGCGTCCCGGCCGGGGACCACAGTATGCATATAATACAGCCGTAATATTTAAAGTGTGTACTATTTTCATTGGAATATTTGTATCTTGCACATCCTCCTTAGTTGCACTGCTGCGTCCTCAAGCAGTGCTAGCATTCAAATTCCATGTCTAAACTTGATAATTACCCACACCTGCACAAATCTATTTTAGAACGATAGTAAATGTGATTAACGGCTGTCATAATCCTACTTGGAGAAATATTTCATGATTATGGTAAGTGTTGTGATAAATTAGGTGTGCAGAGATTCCATTGTGTTTGATCACAGTTGTTCTACTTACGATGCTGTAAAGGCACCGCTATATCAGGAGTTGTTTTGTCAACAGAAGACCGACATGGCTCCTCTGCAACATAAACTTCATTCATAGCAAATCTACGTGTAGAAAATCATTCTTTTTTGTTAAATAGGAGGCAGGGTGTATATTCCTTGCTTCACTTTTTAAAAACTAGCCGTACTGATCTGAAATTCCCAACAAACTCTTCACATTTTTTTGATTCACATGCTCTGCAACAGCAAAAATTCAAAAAGTACAATGTTTAAATGTGCAATTTGTGGATGTTAAATGTATGGCTGACTTACAGTAAGAGTGAGAAATGCTCTTACAGGCATTAGCAGAGTAAAAACAATAGTTGCAAAATAAAGAGACTGGGCATCTAATGTATCTGAAATAATACCACTTATAATTCTCATTTTTAGTTTATTCAAGTAAAAAATGAAAAACTCATGGTGGTGCAGTGGTAGAGCTGCTGCCTCACAGTAAGGAGACCAGGGTTCCTGTCCTTGTTTTGGCTCTATACAAAGTGTCATGGTGATGAAAAAAGTGCGCCCGGGGCCAGAACATGTGTGCAGGCCGGCAGGGGATTGGGTGCCGGGGCAATTGTGCTCGGGCACGGTATGGAGCAAATGTGCCCAGTGTGAGTACCCCCTTAATATTTAGCACATCCCTATGCATTTCTAAAAGCATAACATCAAATCTGTGTACTGTACATCAATAATCAAATATGCTTATTATTATATAAGATTAAAAAAATATTGTTGTTAGGACTGCAGAGTCCACCAAAACAACTCTACAAAGTATTTCCTACTCTCCAAGCCCATGTTTTGTATTACAAAAATTTGTATGAAAACATTTCTTGATGCCATATTTTTATAGATGAAAATGAAATTACTATATATTAATTAAAACAATTATGATATTAGAATGTTTCCAAATATACAGTATGTTTGTGGTTTCTAAATGTTACTGCATTTGAAAAGAAGGTTGTGTAAACAGACAATTTATGGACAGAAACACCATCACAATATATGTAGTTTTTCTGGAAATGTAATATCCAATTATTTATGGATATTCTATCTGCTAAAATATTACAGATGTAGCTATTTCTAAAAAATTATTTTGTGTAATGACTCAAATGGCCAACGGGTGATTTACAAAAACAAAAATAATGTAAATGAACACTCTGCTACTGACAAAAAAGTTTATTTTCTCAAAAAGCTTCTCCCAGTGTCTAAAGAGTATACATCAAAATCACACAAAATTGCATATCTTTGTTGTAGGAATGTCGTAAAACAGCCCTCAGGTGTTTACTTGCAGGAGAGCGTTGAGCAGCAGGCTAGCAGCCCGCTTCGCTGACTCACAAATTGACTTCTGCGGGCTAAATAATGGGAGTATGAAAAAAAAAAGAAACAGAAATCCAAAAATGTATTCAATAGGTCAGAAAATGTGTATTGGCTGACTCCGCCTTTTGTTTTATAATTTATTGATATGTGCTTTTCTACAATTTAATTAAACACAGATTGGATATGTTGCCATGTTAATCTTCCTTGGTAAACCTGTCAATCTAATAGCCTTTCATTTTTTTTGGAATGAAAGGAAAGGGAATACATTCATTTCAAAGATGGTAATCATGCATTCAGGTTATTTCTGTCAGATTCTTTCCACAAAGAATTATTAACTATTCATTTCATTTACATTTGAATTATGCTTATTGCTTAGAAGAAGAGCTTCTTCTACTATGCAAAGATTTCTTTTTATGAATGTGGCAAAACAGGTATAGTACTATGATTTTCTATACTACCTTATCAGATTTAAACAGTAAGCTGAAAAAGCACCTGTTTTATTTTGTAAATGTGAAAATACTGTTTTCTATGTATTTTTTTTAATACTTAATACACATTTTACACCTCCTTGTTTTTATTACACTTACCATCTTTCCTAAGATTAGAAGTTTGACTTCCATAATGTTATATGCTATGTTTTTGCAGTTCTGTAGAAAATCTAGGAAACACTGGAATTTATTTTATACCATATGAGATGTACTCACTGTTTCGTGTATTTAAAATATAGTGTATATACTCAATAGTAATTTGTAAAATTGTCTAGTCTGTAGTGAGTCATAATGAATTTTATATTATATTCAGACTAAGTAGTTCATCCTGCTGTAATGTTGACCCTTCTGGTGCTGGTAACAGGAGGTCAAAGCTGACATGTTACTGCATTAACATTAAAGAAAATGGCCGACTTTTCATGATGACCATGCAGAATGACATCACTTCTCTTTCTAGTGTATATTCAATATATTCCCAACTAATTGAACAAGTATAGCGTGGATTCCAGAAAAATCTGTTACTGCCAACATTTTCCACCCTTAATGAAAGAAGGATCTTTGAATATTGGTGGTGTATTTGTTATTATCATTTTTATGAAATTTGTCCCTGAAACTGGGTACCCTGCATGAAAGCCAGAAAAACACCATGAACAGAAATGGCAAAAATGAACACCCCCTCTTCAAGTCAAGTTGGGGAGCATGCACTAGTACAGTTCGTTGACGCACCCACTACACGATGAAACAACTCAGGATCCTGGTTTGCAACCCCCAGGCAGACACAATGTCCAGTCCCAACCTCTGGAAATGACAGTCTATCTGCCGCAGCCAGGTGTTACATGGGCGACCCCTTAGCCTGGTCCAGCCTCTCGGGTCCCCAACAATGAGGATCTTACGAGCTGGATCACCCTCTGGGAAAGGCGCCACATGACTGTAGCGATTAACTGACACTCCCTCACAATGCAGGTAATGTTTGAAATGTATTCTAAGGGGAATAATAAAAATCAGATAAACAATTTTAAACAAGAGGTCTGCACCCACACATCATTTATGGACAAGCTCTATCTATCTATCTATCTATCTATCTATCTATCTATCTATCTATCTATCTATCTATCTATCTATCTATCTATCTATCTATCTATCTATCTATCTATCTATCTATCTGTCTGTCTGTCTGTCTGTCTGTCATAGTGTCTTTCATAACTATCTGTCTGTCTGTATGGAAATCAATTGATTAAGTGGCCTTATATCAGATAAGGTCTCAAAATTGACCCCGTATGAGTGAGTGTTTGTGTGTGCACAAGTCTGCACCTAATGCTGCCAGAATAGTCTCCCTGTAATTCCCTTCAAACTGGACTGTGCAGGTTTGGTAATGTGCAGATAGATGTATCATTTTTAAATAACAAATTCATTTAAAAGAAATGATTACAATGTAGTTGATTTTAGTTGAGGATAACACCAACTTTTTTTTTTTTTTGCAAAATTCAATGCATGTCAGCACTGCTAAGACTTTGAAAGCAATCTTGTGATTTTGCTGCTGATTCTTCAGATGCTTAAACCACATCCCATTAACATCCATAGTTACTCACTAAGTAGTGATTTTTTTTTACTATACTGTTGCAGGGGAACAAAACTCTATTCGTTTGGCAATGAGTAGCAGCCAGGGATCAGCCCCAAACAGACTGCTAGTCCACCATGTAATAAACCCAGCAAATACCTGAAGTCACACATTTAAGGCCAAATTCAGATTTCCAGTCAACCTAGCAGTACATCTTTTTGACATTTCCAATGTTAGTGCTTTAAACTTTTAACTGACTAAAAGAGAGAGCTCTTCTAAAATAAATCTGAATTTATTGATTTTTGGTTTTGACTATAGTTCGTTCAAAAGGTGTGATGAAAATCAAACTAAAATGTCTTTTAGCCTAAAGGCTAAAACTACGACTGAGACATTAGTTTTGTGTTAGAAATGCTGTTTCACAAAACAATCTGCAAATCTACAAGCCATATCTCATTTCATCTTCATTTATGTCCAAAGGTTTTTGCAGTCATTAAATAGATTGTTTATTCTATAATGTAATATTAATTTGCATATTTATATCTTACAACATCACAGTGTGAATTAAAGATCCATGTTCATTCATTGGCTTCCTCGCTGCCTATAATTTACCATTTGTTTGCTGTATTTCCTCTTGTTATCTTCTCTGAAGTAAGTCTGTGCATTGATTGATGCTTTATGAGTGATAGGTTGAAATTTGTCTTTCTCTGTTCTTGGTATCAGTTTAGACTATTTGTCTGTATAAACCACATATTGCTGAAGAACTGAAGAATGCACGCACAGCAACATGAATAACTATCAGCTGGAAAAGTATAAGGATGTGCACAGAAATTAAAATGCTCAGAGTAGGTGTTTGATTTACAGTATATTTCATTTCATTAAAGCTTAAGCCAGTGAGCAAGCAGCAACCAAAATAGATATATACATTGTCGTCTACATGGGAACAGTTTATGAAGGCAAAAGCAGCGATACAAGATCTGTCATTTAAATAAATCGGTAAGACTATTAGGCACGGTCAGTCAACACAAGCATGCATATAGCACTGCTTACTAAAACTAAAATTAATGTGATCTGCTATGCATTGCATGCACAGTCCACCTTCAGCTCATTACGTGATTTACAAGTTAATTACTTCAAGAAGTGAATCTTAGAAGTGTTTAATAATGAATTTAAGATGGAGAGACAATATCCCTTCTAAAATGCTCTTTGGTTGTTAATAGATATTTCCTTGCTTTAGTAGTTCATGTCTGAGTAAGTGTGAATATTAAGATTTCCAATTGTTATCATTTAGTCAGTGAAGAACATACTACATATTCTTTTACATTTGTACAGGTACTTTACTTGTAGAGAAAAATTAGCATTATTTTACTACCGGAGGACCTAAATACATATTTTTTCCAATATTTTGTTATTCCTAATAAGTTATGCTATACAAAGGCAAATAAGATTGTTCTTATTATTAACAAATGTAATACCAAAACATCACAAAAATCCCCAAATCCCTGAACTACCACAGAACGCAGAGATGGTTTCAGATTTATTAAATCTTACAGTAGAAAAGCCTCACAGTTTATTTGTGGCACTGCTAGAGCTTAATGTAACATTAACTAAAAATGTATTCAATAAAAATTATGTTAAAAATAATCAGTAAAAGTGCTGGGTTTACACAAACACACTTAGAATTTAAAGTAAAACAAGAATCATTTTCTGTGAATGCTTATGGTACCTGTATCTCCTTTGTCCACATACAGTACGTATTCTATGGATATGTTCAGATTGTTTTGTGATTCAGCTAGTCTAACCATAGAGGTGTGTGACTGTTATCTATCTATATTACTAAACCAAGGTTGTATATATGCATGGATGCCAGAGGCCAGAAACAAGCCGTGCATATGCACAATACAAACGCTGCCTGAACGCAAACGCGCACACCACCGCATATACAACCTTCGTTTAGTAATGTAGATCTCCAAGCCGGGATCCGCCGCCATCACCATCATGGAAGTAGGTGGCGCCAAAAGCACACGCGCACAGCGCATCAGCGCCCCAGAGTCAAACACAGCGGCTTCCCAGAGTCAGTAGGTGGCGCCCAAAAAACATAACACAACCTGTAGGGATTTACCTATCTGAGCCTGTATTTTGACATGGACAACTTTATGTTGCCTTTTCAAGAGTCCGGCGTTTGTGTGACGTTAAAGTGGAGGTTTTAGCTACTCCATACCAGGCACAGCTGATTCAAGGACAGGAAACCATCTTTACCAAAAATGTTGTTTTTAAGGAAATTTTTGATTAACTATTTTGAGTTTACCATTTTATGATTTTTTTTGTTTCCAATTTACTTCATTTAAACCTTTTTTTACTTACCTTACTTTTTACTTATTTTTTTTACTTATGAGTGCAGCAACTCAAAGACATTTTGGACTTAAATGATATAACAATTAAATTTAAATTTTAGTTTTAATAAGTTGGTTAATTTTAGTACAGATATATTTATTTAATTAAATGAAAACTTCCCAGGACGGTCCCACCCTCCATGATTTTTCATCCATCCAAAGATCGAAGGGAACAGATAGTGATTGCCATTCTTGGATTTACGATTCTTTACAGAATCGGGGGTTTACTGGTGGGTTCAGAAACTAGAGCTTTCCTGTATAAAAAAGGTATTTCTTGAGCAGTAGTCTAACAAAAAGTGTGGTTCAAGAACATTGAGTATACACACCCATTCACCATTCAGGTGACTACTACATTGTAGGAATTACACCAGAGCTTCTGCTATTTTGCCTTTCTGTGACATTAAGCTTAGAGAAGCAAAGAGCCGTGGTGATGTGGCTTCGTGTATAATGGCATGCGTAGAATTCACACTAAAACATGGTGTACGGACAAAAGTGGAAAGGTGCGTATGCGTAAAAAAAATCAGATGCAGAAAACCGTGTTTAAGCCAGCTTCCATAGACTTCCACTTCATAAATCCCGGTCAGCGTGAAATGTAACAAACGTGCACACGCCTGCCACCCCACCCCAGCTCCTCCCAGGATTTTGCATATTTTAATATGCAAATCAATATAAATTCAGCTTCCTTTTGGCATTTGGTTAAAAGACAATGGCAAAAGCACATGAATAAAAGAAGAATTTCAGCGAATGCGAAGTGGACACATGGAAAAACATACTATTTGTTGGCTTAAGCAGTGGGATGAGCAACAAAAGCATCGCAGAGACACTCAAAAGTTCAAGTTCAGAAAGTCACACAATGCCTGAATGAAAAAAGTCGTCATATATCGCAGTTGATGTGAAAATGCTAGTTGCATAAAGCTGACCCCCATGCCAATGACAAGATGGTGCTGCTGTGCTGAGCACGTCTTTGGGGCTGGCTGCACACACACCTTCTGCCTCTGAAACCGCTGGGCAACCATCTGGTTGCGTGCAGACGGAGTGGAAATGCTTTCTATTTACATAAGTAAATTCATTCTCTGGATGTTCCTTTATAGTGTAGCATCAGTGCCAAGCGCAACAATGGATCGTTTCCCTGCTCTTTACCCCTAAAAGAACAGCTTGCCTTTTGCCGCACTACTTGGAAAAAGCCCCTGCTAGATTCTCCAGCTGTATATGATGTAATGCCAGCTCCTTCTTTTGGTGATTCGTACCTGGCAGATGTAACTTGTCCAACACTGATGCAATGTTGCAATGTGCACGCAGCTGACCGCTGTGATTACATTTGGAAAACTGGATGTTGATGCAAATTGTGCTTTTCTGTTTTCCAGTTCAACCACAGTGTAAGGAAATCTTATATATCTGGATGACAAGAGGATAATACCATCCCATACAGCTGGCATGGCATGACTCAGTGATGTTTGTGAAATACTCAGTTGTCAGCAAGTTCATGTTGAAAAGCACCTGTGGCTAAGAACCTAAGATTGGGCAGAACTTGCAAAGGAGGAGGTAGAACACAATTCCTCAAAGTCTCAAAGTAAAGCCAGCGCCAGTTCAGGATACGACTCCAAGACGATAGCTCTTGGAAATCGAAATCAACTTAGAAGCCAGTCATCATCATCTGTAAATACGTGCTTTCTTCTAATTCTTCCATTTGTGATGTCTTCTAAAGCAGCCATGGTAGTTGGAATAGTCTGACCATTCCGTCCACCATTATATTGTTACAAAATGATTGCAATCAAGTGAATTAAATTTGTAAACGATCTTCAATTATTTTTGGTTTATTTGATAAAGCCTGAATCATAGAATCTAAAAAAGAAAAGCAGACCACAGAAACAGCAGCAGTGCTTTGACTCTGGGTGCCGCCAGATTTCAAAACCAAGCAGAAACGTACATACACAAGGTTGGGGAATACCATGAAAATGTGTGTGTCTTTATGGCAAGTTTAATTTCAATACATTTCAAAGTGAACGTGGAAACAGGCATATGTAACATTTTTGTGCGTATGCGCCATTTATACATGAGGCCCCTGGTTATTAAATCTGTTTCTTCACCTAGATTCGCAAAGGTGATTCTCAACAGGAGATAAAACTGGTAGTATAGGATAACTGCCATTTTTGCTATTTGTTTTCAACTTTTTAAATTCCCATGCTACCTACTCTATTGATAGTCAGTGTCAGGATCCTAATGATGTATATTATGATGTGTTTGTTTTGAAAAATAAAATGCGGCACCTTCTTTCCTGTTTCTCACTGTTGTATGTTAGCTAGGATTTTGTTTGGGAATGTTTTGATTCTTTCTAATCTAATTCAGTTTTTAAATATTATTGTAGTTATTTTGAGTGTCAGTTATTTTTAATGTTATTATAGTGACCTCATCACAGTGCCATTTTGCTCTGACTTTTTGAGAGTCTCTGTAGTGACAAGTCAAGTAAAATGACACCTTTTATTAGCTAACTAAAAAAGATTACAATATACAAGCTTTCAAGGCAACTAAGACCCCTTCTTCAGGCAAGATGTAATACAAAAACCGGAGTTACCTGTGTTTACAAATTCTCATGCGATTTTTGCTGGGGACACTGCCTTGTCATAGTAGGGACCTAGGGTGACCGTCTTTCCTCTTTCAGATTATTTATTATGCAGACCTGAACAAAATGGCCAAAATTCCATCTACAGTAACTTGTGTATTATTTTTATTAACTCATTCACTGTCAGCATTGTCTGCTATTGTAGTTCAATACTTTCCCCTTTCTTTCTCACATAAACCTTGAGCCAAATAGATAGAGTCTAACAGACAGGACACTTAGGTTAATTTAAAATCTCCAATTTTGTCCAAAATTAAGCAGAGCAAAAAATGCCTGTGACAGTAATATCAATAAAACCTGAATAATAGTCAGTTCATCTTTGCAGGTGGCTGTCTTAGTATGTTGATTTGGTCTGGTGGTTTCCACTCCAACATGGCATTTAGACAGATGGAACAGCAGAGACACAGACACCAAATCAACATAATCATACAGAGATTAACTGATTATTATCCATCTATATATATAATCGACCAAGTTGCCCAACCATGGGAAGCACGACCATGGGGGATGCACGACGGAGCCCCGTCCTCCAACTCTAACCCTCCTCCCACGTCCACCCTCGCACTCGAGACATGCGCACTGCCTGCTCATGTGCCCGCCCCCAACACCACACCAAACACATGTTTAGACACTGCATACAGCGATTCCCATCCGCGACAAACATGCTTCTTCTTAGATGGTCCTGCAGGAACAGGGAAAATCTTTGTTTATAAAACCCTGATTCATACCATCAGAGCTAGGGGAGACATTCCTACAACCGTAGCATCTACAGGAATAGCTGCAACATTGTTACCAGGTGGACGTACTGCACATTCCGTTTTTAAAATACAGTTGAAGCTGACTACTACTTCCACATGCAACATCAAACCTACCTCGCCACACACTCAACATCTTCTGCAATCCAAATTGAAAATATGGGACGAGGCGCCAATGACACATGCATACGCATTCCAGGCAGTTGACAGGTTATTACGTGACCTCACGGGTGACACGCAGCCATTTGGAGGGAAAACAATACTATTGGGTGGAGATTTACGACAAATACTCCCCGTCATTATGTGTAGCTCCCGAGCACTTACTGTCGCCAGTTGCATTAACAAGCAACCTTTGTGGTGTCACATGCATGTACTTACACTGACGACAAATATGAGAGCTCTTCCTCATGAACATCAATTCGCAAAATGGCTCCTCGATGTTGAAGACGGGGAAAAACGGAACAGCTGCAACATTATCTTCACATTGTTTTCCTTTTAATATCCCATTCAACTATATGGCGACATCGACTTCTCAACTGTCACTCTGGAGCAACTCAGTACACGAGCTATATTAAGCGTCACCAACGAAGATTCGCTACACCTTAATGAACGAGTGCTGAAACTTATCCTTACCGACGAAGTAACTTTCACCAGCGTTGAGTCTATCGTCACAGACGATCCTGCAGATTAACTTTCACTCTCCGAAGAATTTCTTAACAGTCTTACTCCCACTGACATGCCTCCGCATAAACTCAAAATTAAAATTGGTTCAGTTGTTATGCTTCTCATAAACCTCATGCCAGCAAGAGGTCTCTGTAATGGCACTAGACTGACTGTTACCAGAATGCATCGCAATTTACTGGAGTGTAAAACTATCGCAGCTCCTACCTCACAAACTGTCCTTATTCCCCGGATTTCCCTGACCCTATCAGATTCAAATTTGCCTTTTACTTTTACACGAAGATAATTTCCTGTTAGATTAGCCTTTGCAATGACAATTAATAAGGCACGGGGCCAAACTTTCAAAAAGATATGCCTGTATCTGTCAAAACCAGTTTTCAGTCACGGACAACTCTCCAGAGTTCCATGTTTTTATTCACTCACAGTCGTATCCTCAAACCCACCCCATTTAGACAACTGTGTCTTTCAGGAAGTGTTCACCGATCAATGATTAATTATGTAGAGTATGCTACGCCGTGGGTCGGCTAGTTTGTATTAATAGATTATTATCTAGGTTGTATTGTTATTTTTGTCAAATTTATTTTTTATTCTTATTATATATTGGTCATAACTTGAAATCTAAAGTAAAAATCTATTCAATGTATGAATAAAAATTTTAATTGTCCCTCCTGTTTGTTCTGGTATCCTATCTAATAGCCTTTCACCAAGTTGTAGATGCCGCTGCAAAGATATTTCCCTGGTTTTCTATGCACACAGTTTCAGTCAGCATTTAATGGCGTGATCTGTTTTTATAGTTCACAGATTTTCAGGATTTCACAGTGAACTTAAGGTGGTTATCATTCTGCACAATTTATTAACAGAAATTAGACTTGTCTAAAGAAAAAGCACCGTAGCTTAGAATCTGGTCCTAAAATTTAATATGATGTCGAAGACTAAAGAATGTAAAAATAACTACCTCCATGCTTCAGTGTGAGGACTATTTTTGGGTTTATCCAAATAGGTGTCTTTCTTGCACCTCTCTGTGTATGTGAATCTAGAATGCCCCGTTTAATCTCAATATTCAGTCATGATTCATGGTCCCAAATGAATTTGGAGTCATTCATCCAAATTTATGCATTACATTTAATGTTGTCTGCACAGTAGATGCTGTTTTATCATGGAGGCATATCATGCACACTAAATTGATTTCTCAGAGATTTTCCATCTCAGAAGTGGCACATTTCTTGATAGCCCAAAATTGACACTCCTGGGTTTCAGATACATTTCTCAACCAGACACACCACCATATATTTAGGCAACATGTTCTTGCTGCCTCCTCTCTGTTAAGCAGCGACAGTATCATTGACCTTGAACTTTTTGATGATGGATGCCACCGTTGAAGTTATGAAGTTCGTTTTCTAATGACTTTTTTATAGCAGTCACAAATGCTGTGAAGGTCAATAACCTTTTGCCTGAATTTGTTAGACAATTCCCCTGACTTTTACCGTGATGATAAATGGTGCTGACCTGATTGCTTCAGTACTCAGACTTGTTATAGCCTAGATATTAACAGCAAGAGCTTTAAAAGCAACCCTTAGAATCCATTTTTTCTTACACCTGGAAAGTGCTGAGTTAAGAGGTGCAATAAAGCATCCATAGCATTCATTTGTTAACATGAATGGGCAACAAAATAACTGATGTTATTAAAAATGATTGTTTTATGATTGATGAAAAAACACTTCACTGTGTAATTCCGTGTTACTATAGAAGGCAAAAGTGAAGAAACACCTGTCTACATAAACTGAGCAGTCAGTTTATTAGGTTTACCTGCATCTCCAACATAATTGGGATGTTAATCAGTGAGAGCATCAATGAATAGACAATTCTACTTAAAGAGGTCTGGCAGGTTCTAATATCTCTTGTGTGTGTGTGTGTGTCTGCACAATTCTGAAGTAAAATACACAAGGCAAGATTTAAGTGGCTTTGAATGAAGCATAGCAGTAGATGTCAGACACACCAGCATGATAACATCAACAACGACAGCAACCCTGTGGTGTTTTCACACTGGGACGGTATCATGGGTGTATTAAGAATTGATGACACTCAAAAAAATAACAGCAGTGGTTCTGTGCTTGAAAACACTTTATGACAGGGGACAGGACAGTCATACAACTCATGCAGATTATCAGATAGATTAACTATTGCATATAACAATGGTCAGGATTGCCTTTTTCTGCTGCTTGGCAGAACTGACAAGTCCATGGATCCCACTTGCTGGTTATCAGCCAATGCATGCTGGTAATAGTAGCATAGTGGTGGGGTGTGTTTTTGTAGTTTATATTGGGTTATGTGATAGGACTAAGGCAACATTTCAATGCCACATAATATTTGAACATCATTGCAGATTAGGTGCATTTGTTCATGACAGTAGTGCAATCATCTGATGAAGGGCTTTCTCAGCAAGCTGTTATTTTTCTGAACCATTCCACATGAAAGGTGTGAAGCCATTTAGAAAGGATATATGTGATGATAGGACTCAGAAGAGAAAAGCATAAAATGTTAGTTAATTTACCGATATGCATTTTCAAACATATACTGTAGAAAATAAGCCAGCTACTGATACCCGTCTGTTGGAAGTACTGGAAGAAATGTAAACATGCTGAAATGTAAAAGAAGCTATGAAAAAATAATACTAAACAGGTCAGTAGCAGTATACAGAAATAGAAAAATGTTTGGCCTGTACAGCCAAGAAGGAGTGAAACAGGTCCGAATCCTCAAATGTCATGGTCATCATAAATAGGAGGAGTGTGAAAAAAAACAGCACTGTTATGAATAAATTGCATTCTAACATTAATGTCTAGGCTTCTGAGGTGTTCAAGGTCATTGTGGAGAGCTGGAGATATAGCATCATCCTCTTACCTTTTAAACCTGGTGAACTAAGTGGTGTGTGAGTTTGGATTCTGCAGATGACCAGATTATAATTCATATTTACAACAAAAAGCATACTTATTCATTGCAAAAGAGGTTTATTACTATGTAGTACCTATATTTTACTATGCAAAATTTTATATGTAATGTTATTACAATATATTTTTTGTTTAGCCTACATAAATATTACTGATAGTTCTCCCAGCAACAGTTCATGAAGATGATGATGTAAGATACCAATTGTTAGAAATCACATGTCTTAAAAGAAAAGGTCATCCATTCTGGCAACATTTTACTATTCATATGTTTATGTTAATACGAGGTGTGGCAGAAAAGTAATGAGACTGGCAACACTGCAAGCGATCTGGCAACGCTGCGCTGTTGTCCTTGATAGAGCACGTGTATCAGTACCCTCCCATAGCTCAATGCGAGTTTCAACTCCTTCCGTTAACTACGTGATTTTTGTGACTGCTATTAGCGAAGTTGTGTTTTTGGTTGTGCGTCACGCAAAATGGAACAGCGGAATTTGGAGCAACGTTGTGCCATTAAACGGCAAGTGTGATGTTTGAAAAGTTAAAACAGGCCTATGGGGAACATTCTTTATCCCGAGCTCAAGTTTTTCACTGGCACAAATCATTTTTGGAAGACAGAAAACACGTTGAAGATGAACACCGTTCAGGGAGGACTTCAACTTCGAAAACCAATGAAAACATTGAACGTGTGAACACTCTTGTGAGATCAGACCGTCGTTTAACATTAAGAATGTTGAGTGAACAATTAAATTTGAACAGATTTACCGTTCATCAAATTTTGACTGAACATTTGCACAAGCGAAAGGTCTGTGCCAAAATGGTGCCGAAAAACTGCCCTCTCCATAACAGAATTTTTGACCTCAAAAGATATTCCTGTGGTTCCCCAGCCCCCTTATTCACCTGACCTCAGTCCATGTGACTTTTTCCTTTTTCCTAAACTGAAAAATGTCCTCAAAGGACGTCATTTCGGGACTTTAGAAAACATCCAAAAGAGTGTAACGGACATGCTGAAGACCATACCGGTTGAAGACTTCCAGCGCTGCTACCAACAGTGGGAACAACGTCTCCATTGGTGTGTAGCTGCCCAAGGGAACTACTTTGAAGGGGATAACATTGATGTTTGAAAAAAATAAAAACTTTGGTAAATAAAAAATCAATCTCATTACTTTTCTGCCACACCTCGTATGTGTTAGTTTTATTATCCCCAGGTAAACATTGTGTTTAAGAGAAGAAAAAACAGAAATAAGGGACTTTATCACTGTTTTCTGTCTCTTTAAATTGAGTAAGAATGATCAGTTCCTTTTTTCTCTGCTCACCTTTGTGGTGTTGCAGGTCTACAGTTCCCATCAGGAAGGCCAGTTTTAAATAAATAATCACCGCACTCGCGGCTTAGCGAGGGGGTGTGGTGGTTGTGTGGCTGAAGCGGTTCCCGGGATGATTTGTGATGTGGGCGTTTCTCACCTAAGTGCACAGGTGAGAAGTCGTCCGCATCAGTGATTGTTCTCGGGGCTGCTGATTTGCCACAGCTGCCACGTCCTCTTTATAAATAGAAACACGAGGCGGCTAAAAGGGAAAAAAAAAGAAAAAAGAAAGACGGAGGTTGCAGAGAAGAAGACAGGAAGCAGAAGGGAGAAAGCCGGTAGAGAGAAAGAAGGAGAGTGAGCAAATCCAGACTCACTCTGTATACGAGCAGCTGGCAGAGGCGAGCTCGATTGAGATGTTCGGCCATTACCTGAGGGCCGACGGGAGTGGTCGCTCCTGCTGAGTCATTGTTTGGAGTAGGAGTGACTGGGAGAAGGTTGGCTCACCACAGCCAAGGTAGGCAGCGGGAGTCGGAGATTGGGAAGAGAAACCCCAGTGTGAGTGTCCTTGTCTCTGGGGAGCCCAAGTGTCGGTCTAGTTGAGCTGAACTGGAGCCAGGGATTGGAAGGCCACCAGATCAATTGTGTAGGAGAAGGAGGTCAGCTGCAGGTATGGCGACTCTCCTGTTGCGGGGCCCAGATGGGAGAAGCATGGGAGCTGCCAGGTAAAAGACGACACCGGGCATTGTGTTTTAAGGGACTGCTTCCAGCATTGTTTTAACCTCGTCATTTTAAAGGATTTTTTTTTTTACTTCCACCTTTCACCCATTTTATTGGATTATTTATTTGAGGATTTTTAAATCACTGCACTATTTATTTGGACACTTTGTTTTTGTTTGCCGTTTTTAAATAGAAGCACTTTTGCACCATCCCCTTGCTCCATTTGTAGTGCCTCACTGCCAGGCTCATCGGTAACATTACCAATGGTGCAGAGTTCAAGGGCTCTCAGACAGACAATGGGAACATGCAGTGAACCCGCATCGTCACAACCTTAAACACAGTTCACAGTACTGCAAGTATTTAGTGTGAGCAATGATAAAGATTTGAATACTTTACTCTTATATGCTTTATTCCCACTCTTTCCATTTCAGTTGTCAGCAGTCAATAAAATGTAAAAACTTTATTTAATAATGGCTATTGCCTTGCTTCACAATAGAGCTGTTCAGCTCAGATGGAAGAACAGGACTTTAAGAGCTGGACAACATTATGTTGACTTTTCCTGAAAAATATTGGTTAGATATGGCAGATCGGGACTAAAAGAGGTTGAAGATGTCAATGATCATATGTTATCTCTTCTAACTTAAATGGTTTGCAACATCTTTGGAGATAAGGAGCAAGGTGAAGAGAGAGGTGGCGAAGGCTAAAGAAAAGGCGTATGATGAGTTGTATGAAGTTGGACACTAAGGAGAGAGAAAAGGACCTGTACTGACTGGCTAGACAGAGGGACCGAGCTGGGAAAGATGTGCAGCAGGTTAGGGTGATAAAAGATAAAGATGGAAATGTACTCACAAGCAAGGAGAGTGTGTTGAAAAGATGGAAAGAGTACTTTGAGAGGCTGATGAATGTAAAGAACGAGAGAGATAGAAGGTTGTATGATGTGGAGATAGTGAATCAGGAAATGCAATGGATTAGCAAGGAGGAAGTAAGGACAGCTACTGTATGAAGAGGATGAAAAATGGAAAGGCCGTTGGTCCAGATGACATACCTGTGGAAGATTGGAGGTGTTTAGGAGAGATGGCAGTGGAGTTTTTAACCAGATTGTTTAATGGAATCTTGGAAAGTGAGAAGATGACTGAGGAGTGGAGAAGTGTACTGTTGTTGATATCGATAAGAATAAGGGGGATGTGCAGAACTATAGTAACTACAGGGGGATAAAATTGATGAGCCATAGCATGAAGTTATGGGAAAGAGTAATGGAAGCTAGGTTAAGAAGTGAGGTGATGATTAGTGAGCAGCATTATGGTTTCATGCCACGAAAGAGCAGCACAGATGCAATGTTTGCTCTGAGGATGTTGATGGAAAAGTATAGCAAAGGCCAGAATGAGTTACATTGTGTCTTTGTGGACTTGGAGAAAGCATATGACAGGGTGCCTCGAGAGGAGCTGTGGTATTGTATGAGGAAGTTACAGTATGAGTGGCAGAGAAGTGTGTAAGAGTTGTACAGGATATATACGAGGGAAGTGTAACTGTGGTGAGGTCTGCGGTGAGAGTGACTGATGCATTCAAGGTGAAGGTGGGATTACATCAGGGATCGGCTCTGAGCCCTTTCTTATTTGCAATGGTGAGGGACAGGTTGACAGACGAGATCAGACAGGAGTCCCCTTGGAGTATGATGTTTGCTGATGACATTGTGATCTGTAGCGATAATAGGGAGCAGGTTGAGGAGACCCTGGAGAGGCGGAGATATGATCTAGAGAGGAGAGGAATGAAGGTCAGTAGGAACAAGACAGAATACATGTGTGTAAATGAGTGGGAGGTCAGTGAAATGGTGAGGATGCAAGGAGTAGAGTTGGGGAAGGAGTATAAGTAAATACTTGAGATCAACAGTACAGAGTAATGGGGATTGTTGAAGAGGTGAAAAAGAGAGTGCAGGCAGGGTGGAGTGACAGGAGTAATTTGTGATAGACGGGTATCAGCAAGAGTGAAAGGGAAGGTCTACAGGATGGTAGTGAGACCAGCTATGTTATATGGGTTGGAGATGGAGGCACTGACCAGAAAGCAGGAGACAGAGCAGGAGGTAGCAGAGTTAGAGATGCTAAGGTTTACATTGGCGGTGACGAGGAGGAACAGGATTAAGAACAAGTACATTAGAGGGTCAGCTCAAGTTGGACGGTTTGGAGGCAAAGTCAGAGAGGCAAGATTGCGTTGGTTTGGACCAATGTTCCCTCTAAGGAATAGCATATAGTGAGCAAAAAACATTGTTTATGAGCGGCATTTTGTTTAAGCCAAAAATTTATGAGCACCAATTTTCGCGATAAGTACGACTGACGCCCGTCGGAATGAGCGATCGTGCAGGAAGTTTGAGCGACGCTCTGAATTCGTGTGAGTGATCGCTCACGCGCTCAGCTTAGAGGGATTTGGTTTGGACATGTGCAGCGGAGAGATGGTGGGTATATTGGGAAAAGGATGTTTAGGACAGAGCTGTCAGGTAAGAGGAAAAGAAAGCCTAAGAGAAGATTTATGGATGTGGTGAGAGAGGACCTTCAGGTACTGGGTGTCACAGAACAAGATGTAGAGAGACAGAAAGATATGGAAGAAGATGATCTGTTGTGGCAACCCCTAACAGGAGCAGCCGAAAGAAGAAGAAGATATTTTTATAGAAATACAAAACAAACACTTTAAAGAGGAACATAAACAGCAGGAATTTCAATAAAATAAAACTCCGTACTCGCCACACACTCCCCACCCTACCCCCTCATAACACAATCCAACCAAGTTCTGCTCCATTTACATTAATAGCAGCAATAAAATAATAAGAGCTCATGAGGTCTAACAAGTGAGGGACCAGCACAGCATCAACCTCATTAAAAGAAGAAAGGCTAAAGGTTAGGGTTGCAGCCAGGACCTGTGAGTCTTGATTTGGTATGATTTTGGGTCTTTCTAATGCCACCAGAATTGATTTCCATTGTTAAGTCTGCTACCAGCATTGCTATGGTTGTGGCCTCTGAGGTTGGGACTAATGCGTAATCAACGAGACAGGATAACAGGATGTCTATAAGTGTAAATCCTTATCCGATCTGTGGAAACCAAATCTCTGAACTATTTGAAGATTTCTCATTGTGCTCTTTTTCTCACATGTACCCTCTTGCTCTCTCAACTATGATTATTGTCTCTCATTTTAGGTTTTGTGTTTCACTTTATACCTTTTTTTGTTTTTATTCATTTTTTTCCTCTCCTATCCCAATTTTGCTCAAAAAATGTTTCTGCCAGTAAGCTGACAAAACACTGGGTGCACTCATGCTGCATCTTTACATAAGTAGAATTGCAATGCACCAAATATTTTTACGGTGCTGACTTGAGTCTTTTCAAAACTGCATATTGTGGTTCAGACTTCAGTTGTGCAGAATGAAACCTGGTGTTTATCTTTTTTACCAGAGGTTGTAATCTATGTTTCCACACATTTTCAGGAGCATAAAGCAAACTCTAAGGTTCAACTTTAAAACTGACAAGATCACGTGCAAACCTTATGTTCAAGTTCTAGCTAGCTTTCACAATAACCAGCATTACAGTTAGATATCATATTACTCTAGCACTGCCCACATTATGTCCAGAGAGCTCCCAATCCTTCTTTTCTGATTTGTCAACCACATGTGCTTCAAAATAATGTTATAAATAGTAACAATTACAGAGACTAGAAAACTGCTTTGCCATTAACCTTAATTGCTGAAGCATAAACAGAAAATTTTAACTCCATAGATGCACAATTCTGTAGTTATGTTCTTTCTGATTATATTATTTTAAAGCTGCAGTTCTTTACAAAACCAGGGAGGAAGACCCACACATGTAATCTCCATCCAGACAGTGCATGGGTCAAGAATTTGAACTCAGTGTCAAGAAGCTATGAAACAGTAGCCCTAACTATTGCACCACCATGTCTCTTTCAATTTTTTATACACATTACAGGTAAAATTCCGTTACAATGAACTCCCAGGGACCTAAAAAATATTTTGTTGTAACGAAAATTTCATTGTAATGAGATTCTGTATTTATTACTATTGTGCTTTCTTTAACTTGTGTCCAGGCATTTGCAATCATTTCAATAGCTTCTTTCGCGTTAATTTTAATCTCCTCCTGCCTACAAGTTATGCTGATGAGAATTTTTCTCAGCATTTCCTTGCCATACTACACTTTCAGGGTGCGAATGATGCCCAAATCCAATGGCTGAAGCACTGCTGTGCAATTGGGTGGGAGGAATTCAACGTGAACATTATCTAAATGTGGAAGCATGTTGTGTGGAGCACAGTTATCAATCAGAAACCGAATCATCCTTTTCTTCTTCATCATATTGTGAGGTTTCTGAACACTTTTGAGATTGCCACCCCACCCAATGGGGCGACATGCTGAAGTGTGTCCCGAAGCTCAATTGCAGTGTCTGTGGAAGATTGTTTGTCCGTTGCTGGGGCAGGGAAATAGCAGGCTCACAGTGATGCAATGAAGTGCCACAGAAGCAAATCATAAAAGATCAGGGTCACGCTATAAGTCCCTGTAATGAACCCCAAAACACGAGGCTTAGTCTCAGTACTTTAGCAAAACCAGCTTTTTTCAGCTTGAAACAGGAACGGCACAGTTATTCACTGTAGCATGATCTGCCACTCTGCTATACACAGACACAGCAGTCTGGCAGGGTCATGGTCAGATCAGTGACCAAGTAATCCTGCTATCTGCAGTTACGATGTCCGTGCTCCTAACTTTGCATTACCCATTAAGGTCTTTTCTGTTTAGTTTGGCGGAGAGATGCAGCATAGCTGTGAGCCTGCTATTGCCCCATACAGATGCGGAGATCATACTTCAAGACGCTCTTCAGCGTGTTGTCCAGTTGTGTGAGGTCATAAGAGAGTTTACAAACTTCACATTTTCTTGAATGAGTGCTGCATTGATAAGAAATGTTTCTTGAACGAGCATCACTGAACCACATAAAAACTGCTTTTTCGACGTCTTCAAATGCAGCAGTTCACATACGTTTGCAACCCAAGATTTTTCGAATGTTGACGAGCAATAAGCAAAAGGTATCACTGAAAACCACAGGAAACAAAAAAGCAAAAAAAAACAGTAAGAGGAAAGTTTGAAGAAAGAAAAAAAATGGACAGCGTTTCTGTTTGGGGATCGTTGTGTACAACTGAGCTGCAGCCACAGAACTAACTGCTCTGCAGATGATTCATTCAGGCATTTCAAGGTCTTTTGGGCACTTTGTTGTAATGAAAGTATCTGCTGAATGTACTTCATAGTAATGAGATTTCTATAGACTCATGTCATATGGGAAAGCTGTTAGGACCATAAAAATACTTCTTGTAATGAAAGTTTTGTTGTAACGATATTCATTGTAACTAATTGATTGACTAATGTGTCAATCATTATAAGCTGGAATACTGAAATTATTGATTCGCTTTAAGATTATAGGTATCTTCATCTCTTAAGATAATATTTCATTGGTATGCAAAGAAAAATATTAAGCAATATGAAGTATGTAAAGTCTATTTTGCCTCTCTTAGCTGCACTTAGCAATGCATACATTTTTTGTACTTTAATTTTTTTTCTGAATGATTTACAGGCAATTTCCCAGTTTCTGTAAACCTTTCCGTTGCAGTATGACATTTTCAAATTCATTTTCATGAAACCTTGATACTGTACCACCATTCCTGGAAATAGCCTCTGCCTTTTATAGAATGCCTTTCCTTTGTCATTATCAAGATATCTCACAGGAAAGCTGAAGTTCACTCAAATGTCAGTTCTTTGTTTTATTTTGCTTTACTGTCTTGTCATTCTCAAGACTAATGATACTTTCTCTTTTAATTTTCCAACGGGGAATGGTTATATGAATGTTGGCTGTATTCATTTCAGAAATACATGTGCTGAGACACTATCTGACACCAAAAATGAAATGTACAGTGAGATGGCCGTGGAACAAATGGATGGTACAGTGGAGCAAAGATGTTGTGTAACATTTTGATTATTCAGTATAATGGAAGATGTTTGTCTATCTGTGAGTTTCATGGCTTTAAAATAAAACCGTCACAAAGTCACACAATTTCAGTGTAAGATTTGTTATTTATTATGATTACAGAACTGATCAAGGGTCTGAGTACTTTTGCAAGGTGCTGTATGTGTAACTGAAACAAAGTCAGTATTGGTAAATGCATATTGTATACACACTAATATGGTCACACTTACTGATTATACTTATAAATGTAATCATGTCAGACCCCAATGAATTTTAACAACCCAAACACTATTTGTCATATGTGGAAGAATGTGACATGAGCAGAGAATGAACCATGGACAGCAGTAGCCAAGTACTGTGGCCATGAACATAAGAGACACATGCACTCTGAGAATAGAGGAGGTTCATCACAGAACACACACAAACACAAAGTACTCACTTTGGGACATAAGTCAAATGCATGAATTTGGAATGGGGCTGAAATGCAAAATCTCATGAGGAAAGCCACATAAACACAAGGAGAATGTGTAGTCTCAGCACAGAAGGTGTTCAAAAGGTTTAAGGGGACAGCAGTACCACTGCATCAACATTCTGGCTGTAAAGTCATGGAAATGGAGAGAAACAAAGCGTTATAATTTTAGCATTGTTTCAAATAGAGTTTAGCTGCAGACCACTAGAGCTCAGCTCTGCTGAGGCTCCAATTTACTCAAACATACCCTGTGAAGTTTAGCTGCCTTGACATTATATGTCAGTGATGCTACATGATATGCTCACTCATTTGTGTCTTTCTCAAAATGCCCATGAGGTAGTGATGTGGTCCACAGCCAGACCCTCCTCAGAGTTCTTGCTGTGTAAATCATGTGATATAATCATGTAATTTGATTAGCTGTTCATCAGAGTTCCCAAATTTACAGAACTCCTGAGGTCTTCATCTAGACCCTTCTCAAACTTTCACTTTGCAGAATTTGCTAACTTATTGATTAGTCAGACAGCACAAGCTCCAGCAGACCAAAAATTAAAGCAACTCTTGTTTGTATTGAATCACCAGGGGCCTCATGTATAATGGCGTGCGTAGAACTCGCACTATAACATGGCGTTAGCACAAAAGCCGAAATGTGCTTACGCACAGAAAAATCCAGATGCAGGAATCTGTGCGTACTCCAACTTCCACGTTCTTCCGCTACATAAATCCCGATCAGCGTGAAAACTAACGCCGTGCATGCGCTTTATGTAACGCCCCAACTCCTCCCAGAATTACGCCTCTTTGAATATGCAAAATAATATAAATCGCCCTTAAGCGCAGCCTTCTGTGAAAAGACAATGGGAAAAGCACGGGGGAAATATAAGAATTTCAGTGAATACCAAGTGGAGGCAAAGGAAAAACATACTATTTGTTCAAATAAACCGTGGTATAATCAACAAAAGGAAGTTGATCGAGTGACATAGCGTGTTGGAGAAACTTGAAAGCTCACATTCACAAAATCGCACAGTGCCGGAAATAAAAAAGAAGTCACATATCAAAGTCACCGTGAAAAGGCGAGTTGTAGCCCACTGTCTGAGTGTCATATGAAAGCTTATTAGGGTACAGAGAAACAAAGGCACACAGTGGGGAAAAAGCACGAAATGTCAACTTCAATCTCAACATTTCCACTTTAATCATGTAGTTTATTTTGTCATTAAAGTAGAACATCATAAACTTCATCTTAAAATCGTTTAATTAACCAGTTTCTCAAATCACATCGTAATTAAAGTAGCACGTTAAATGCTTTGTTTTGTATGTGATCTTCTATGTGCTCTATGTGTGTGAATCACTACTTGCTTCTTAAACCGGCTCTCTTCCTCCAACTGGACACAGAGTCCATTACATTCGTGATATTACAGCTCTCTGAATAACTAAAATACTGAGATGTATATGTGATATTTTTATGATGATAGGAGTTAAAGCACGTTATTAATCATGGCTTGATTATCATGATTGTGTACGACCTTTGATGAAATAATTTATTGCAGCAGTACTCAGGGGCGGCTCTAGGCTTGTGGTGGCACAGGGCAGAGGAAGAATTGGTGGCTCCTTCGCCCGCCAATGTCAGTAAGGTAGCTTATGCACGGTGGATGGCCACGTCCGTTGCAGACACTCCATAGCCGCTCATGACACAAGCATTTAACTTTTGCCGAAATTTGTCGCTGCATTTTTAGCTGTGTTGTTATTTTCTCTTTCTGTTTTATATTCAATATATATTGGCATAGCCATCACTGCAGTCCTTGCTTTTCTTTCCCCAAATACCCAATCAGAATTGGCGAGCACCGATTCTTCAAAACGTTTAAGGAACATTGAAATATCTTCGTAGTACATGTTTAATTATTCTATCCTTCACGACACTCCCAGTGAAGAATATAGAGTATTTAAATGAAGTTAAAGTTTTATCTGTATAATATAATAAACATATTTTGCTGCATTTCACCTTAAAAATAATATCATCATCATATGTAAATACGCGCTTTATAAAGTGGCTCAGGTTGTGCGTTATTATAACTGTAGTGCAAGTTTACAGTGGGGTGATTGTACTTCTAAGTACAAACAGTTCTACAAGGAGCAATTGATTGAGTGCGTTTATAGTTCTTGGGATGAAACTGTTTCTGAACCGCGAGGTCCGTACAAGAAAGGCTTTGAAACGTTTTGCGGTGGCTGCGACAGTGTGTACTTGAAGCTGTATACCGATAATTCTCTTTCTGATCAGCTGCTGCTGTGATTCACACTCAGATACAGTGATATAAATACTCCGACTGGTGCAGTGAGAGTAATATGGAAAAAGATGATCCTCTGTGGTAACTCCTAACGGGAGCGGCTGAAAGAAGAAGGTGCAGTTAGAGTAATAATGCTAAAGCAGTTATGGTATTTGGAATACTATGGCTATTCCCTGGACCATTATATTGTTACAAGTTAATTACAATCAGATGCGTTACACTAATAAACAATATGCGGTTAGTTTCAGTGTATTTATAAAGCCGCGTCAGGAAAATAAGGTGTAACCACACAGGAACAGTAGCACTGCTTTGACGCTGGGTGCCGCCAGTCTGCAAAACCGAGTGGAGAACTTGCGTACGACAAGGTATGAGGTACCGTGGAAAAGTGCGTGGCTTTACGCCAAGTGTAGGTTTTATACATCGCGATTTGAACGTAGAAAAGTTCTTGCGCAACATTTCTGTGTGTACGCACCATTTATACATGAGGCCCCAGATGTATTAAAATAGTATGTAAAATATTCCTACCAGAAACCTTGATGCACATCACTCTGTCAGTTCTTTTTTTTATAAACAAGCAAACGTGGTATATATAACTTGTAAATTTCATGACATCACTTCATCTTTTATTTTAAATCAATTTATTTCAAATCAAAGGGGAAAAACATTGAACAAAAACATGCATTTTATCAAGCAAAGGCAGGAATGCTCTTTTACTGCTACAGACAATTTTCATCTGTAATCATGTCAAGACAGCCCATTATATTTTATTGGAGGTGTATTTATGTAGACTGAAATAGAGTCCTTGATGTATTTAATTGCACCAAAACTATTTTTTCAGGTAAGGTGACACATTTCCTTCCAAATACTAAATGAATGCTTGTAAGTGTAACTTGTGTTTCTTTCAGTTGTGTGCCTGACAGTATGGATTGATGTTTCAGATCTAGTGCTGCCATAAAGTTATTAGTATTATTAAAGTGCTGCATGAGCTGATAGTAGCAAAAATGGAACAACAAATTGTAAAAAGGAGACAAAACAATGTGAAAGAATTGGGGCATCACCCTGGTCAACATAAATAAAAAACACGAAATACACACAAGTTGCGGAAGCACCTTTTCAGAAAAGAGCTCAGCGATAGGACTAATTTGAAAATGGCTGAACTTCCAGTCGTATAGGTTCCAAGAATGTAGAGGCAGGATCAGGAGAGCGGATAATGGAATTGAAATCAGTGGTGGAATGGCCATCAACCTTCCGTTTTGCAGTGGGAGGAAGAGAGAAGGTGTTAGAACAGTGCGCCAACCCCTGGTCTGACAAGTAATTACCATCATTAGAGCCCTTAAGCTGCCCACATGCACATGAGCGTGACAAAATATTGTATGCTGCTTTATGTTTACTGCGTTGATTAAGCTAAGAAGTACAATGTTTTCATGCAATTTCAAATGTGGAAACAAAAAATTATATCATGTTTGCCATTAAATTAATTGAATTTATTAAATTTATTGCCATTTCTCATATCATTTTATTATTTCTCAAGTATGGTTTCATACTTTTACATTCTGAGCATACATAATGGAAAAGTCGATTACAAATGAGGTGTACACAGCTGAGTCCATGATGGGATGCAAGTTTACAGAGTAACTCAGCTCTTGCTCAAAGGTCAGTACTTAGTTGTGATTGGACTCCATGCCTTTCTCTTTTCCTGTGTCACACCAATTTGTGAATTAAAATTAATGACAAGTAGAAAGCTTAGCTGTGAAGTATGCAAAGTTTACATATAGAAAGCTGTGATGTAATGTTGCGCTATGGCAGTCTGCATGAATACTATTACTTTCCAACTAGGAGTGTTAATACTTTGCTGTAATTCCTCTTTTAAAACTGCATTCTGTAGTACCAATGAACAAACATGCAGGTCCTGCATAGACCCTTAGTTATCTCTATATTGGTTCTTTAATATTGAGCTCTTCCATTTTTAATTTGAAGTAGAACATAACAAACACATTAGAGTATAGCTTCATGAAGTAAAGCAATGAATGTAACTTGTGGAAAATAAAAAAGCTGTGATCTTATATAAAAATCTTAACGTCTGAACCTTAAAAACTAGGAAACAAGAACTTTTATTAAAATTGTCATATTTTAAAAGGCACATAAACCAGTTTCGAATTAAGAGATGAGCTACAATAAAAAAACTCGCACTTCCATGTAGAACTTCATGAAGTAGTCGGCTTATACAGTAATATACTGTTATTCAACTTATAAACCTCATTCTACCCAATAAGTAAGCTAATTGGCCCGTACTCATTTTATCCACACAGTTCTGTAAATATGTAAAGTAAAATAGGTATGGTTTCCAGCATGTCACCATTGCCCTTTAACAGCAGTCCTAATATTATTTACAACTTGAGCTAGGTGATTGGTTAGAAGTTTATAAGTTAAATGGTTGGACACAAGTTTTTAAGTGACATTCTGATGCTATCTTTGTGTTCATAGGTGAATATATTCTGGATCTGATTTATTAACATTTGGACACTTCTAGTTGAATATCTCCACTGTAGCAGGTTCACTCCTTAAAACTGTTACAAGGTAGGGAAGTTTCCTTAAAATTGTCCAATGCTCAAGGGCCCAACAGAGTAAGATCCCTTCTGGCAGTAATAGGATTGGAACCAGCCACCTTCTTAATAGCAGTGCACATCCTTAGCCACACAGCCACCACGGTGTTTCCATCCATTTGGGGAGTCAATGATGCATGGTAGGACACAAATATTTTTACAATGTGGCAGTAGGGGGCACTATCGCTCCCTTGAACCCTCAGGTACCACGCCAAACACCAGGTAAAAATCAATAATTATTATTTATTATAATAATAAAGTGCACCAAGCACCACCACTCCACACTATACTCACAAATAAACAATTATTAATCAATAAATCACAATCTTCCACTCCCAGACGCGTTGCCCTCCTACCACCCAGCTCAGCTCGCTCCCACAGTCCTTTTATAGTACACGACCCGGAAGTGCTCCTTAACCTGCAGTCCATGTGACTTCCTAGCACTTCCGGGTCAAATCAAAAACTCTTCTTTCTTCTTTAGCTCGGAAGCACTTTATTCCTTCTGTCCTCGTGACCTGCAAGTACTTCCGGGCTGTAGGAACACCAAATGTCTCTGTGCCTCCCTGCAGTGTCCCCTGGCGGCCCCGACGTTATCCAGCAGGGCTGTGTATTACAACTCCAAAGTCCATGATGCCCTGCTGGAAATCGGGGCATCTCCACATTGCAGGGAGGGCTCCATATGACGGCTTAGGGGTCTTGGCCAGGAAAAACTGCCAGGCACAGTCCACAACAAACATGTAATTGAGGACTGTTTGACCCACTGGTGACAGTAGTGTGACCAGAGTTTATAACACTGCATGCTGAATGTGTACAATTAAAGGATGAAGGCTTTGTTCATATTAATATGTGTGGAACCCATGATGTCCAGAGCACAAAATGTTTTTAAAATAGAGAATACAGCCTTAATAACCCTGTTTCTCCAGTATTTGTTGGGTTTAGATTGGCAGTGCAGTGCATTATGATACAGAAGTCAGAACAGAAACTACAACTATTAATGTATCTGAAAACCATGAACATATAAAACATTGCTTAGGTTTGTATAATTATATTTGGACTGCATTTTTTTAAATTTATACACAGACCTTAAGATTATTGTTTTGACCGTTATAGTCTTTGAATCAGCACTCTCTGCATTTTCTAATTTTGGTCGTCATGGAAACAACTTAACCTTAACCAAGAATGAATGTTGCTTCCTAAATTTAATTATTAATTAAGTTATTCAAATTATTGTGCTTACATTTGAATTTATAGTATGTATGTGGATCAGGTTATTCTTACAGTACTATGCTTAGTGACCAAAAATAATGCATTTGTGCATTTGGCCGTTAACCAAACATTACACATTTATATGTAAAAATATATTTTGCATAAGCAGTGATACCATTCCCAGCCCTGACAAAGTAGCCCAACATCACATTTAAATTTTGTTTCACTTTGTATATTGTTTGTATAGATTTCCTTACTAGGTAAGTGGGAAATATAGGAATGGCAAGAATAATACAAAAACAGCCTTATTAATATGCTAAGTAGAGAGAAAGTTCAAACAGTCTAGATGCTTTACTCTCTTACATACCAAATTTTCTTCTCTTAAATTTTATCATTCTTTCTCTTCAACGTTAAGTTTTTCATCTAATTACTTTGCTTACTCTGAACTCCTTTAATGAAGCACATCCATTACAGGAGTGCCATGTTTTCTTATTTCTCTTCTGTTGTAATACTATTTAAATTATCCGGGGATCACCATAAAATGTTTCCAGATGTTAAAGCTAATGTTAGTACAGGTCTGTTCTTATAAAAGTGCCTTAGCTCTACAGTGTATGACTTTACTTGCTTCATTGACATCAGGACGACCATGTCTCTTGATGAATCGGTGTATTATTAAGTTACTCATTAGACGTAAAAAATGTCACAGATGACTCTGAATTTAGAATTGGTTCTATTCCTACTTGGACAAGAGATCACCCCTGCTTACTGCATATGGACACTCATGTAAGTATTGCCCTTAATGCAAGGGAAAGTTTGCAAGGTGCCTTCCCTTTTCCTAAATCCAGTCATTAAGATTTTGGTAAGTTTTTTAGTTTATTTTTTATTATTATTCATAATGAACATATTATGCATTTTATTTTGGGTATTTTGAATATTATTCTTATTTTGTTATCAATTTTGTGTCTGAAATATTGTTTTAGCCCCGGCAGCCATCTTTGCTGGCACATGACAAAAAGTTGTGCATAGTGTCCATGATTCACACTTAAAAAGAAATGTTCACAATGTTAGAAGGAAGGGTTTAAAAGAATTAAGAGGAAAAGACTTTCTCGTGTTATATCGACTTTGAATTTTAACTGATGTTTTGGACTGGTCCTTTTCAGTTTGATTTTGATTGCTGTGAATTTTTTTCTTGTCCTGGGCTATGATTTTTGTCTCTTACATCTCTGAGTTGTTTCATAAAACATTTATGTCTTTTCTGTTTTTCATCCTTTGCCGAATACCAACTTTAATCATTCTGGTTTTTGTCTTTTTGAACACTAGAAGTTACCATATAAGATTTGCAAGGATAGCGGGTTGGATAATGAATGGATGGATGGATGTTGGACCTGTGTTCGTTGAAACAACAGAAAGGGTTCTCCGTTGTGTAGAGTGTTCAATAACGTATGTATTGTCTTGGAATCATAATTTGTCACAAACCTGCAATTTCTGGCTCAGGCAGCTCCTTAAACAGTGAACTAATAGGAGAACTTCCATGCTTAGGCAAGCGGCAGCCACTTCTAAGTATTGCAAGTGGTGTGCTACTTGCTGACATCAACTGAGCTCTCTCTCACTCTGCCCCCAACTTTTATGCAGCACCACCTCACAAACATATAAATAGGAAATGTAATGTCATCTGAAGGCACTAGATGGAAGCACTTCATAACATATTTAGACTTAATTTGAAGACAAAAATAAGAGAATCGGTATTGGCTCCAGCAGACCCCCGTGACCCTGTGTTCGGATTCAGCGGGTTGGACAATGGATGGATGGATGGATATCCTGTAGACAGATAGATAGATAGATAGATAGATAGATAGATAGATAGATAGATAGATAGATAGATAGGTACTTATGATAGCCGTGTCACTTGGCTTCCCAATGAAAATATACAATAACCCCTTAACATTGACAATGGTTAGGGGTGCAAGACCTCCTGCAAATGGGAGACTGCAAATAATAATTTTTCCCACCCTAACACACAGACAAACAAACAATATGTTAGGCAAGTGGACCTGTTATAAGCAAGTAGATTTTTAACATTGTTTTGGTTTATTGTACTGGAAAAAACATTTCCAATTCTTAAAATTGTAATAGCACTGACAAGCTGCATCAGTCCAGGATGAGCCACCCATTGCATGAGATGGTATTCTGTGACCAGTAGCAAGGGAACTTATGAAAATACCAAGCCTGCAATGGCAAGTATTCATTTTAAAGATACAGAGCCACCTAAATGATCCATGAACATTATGCAGCCTGCAACATCATCTATCATGACTGTTGTGGCGGTGGGGCAGTGATGGTCTTAGGAGGTATATCCTTGGAGGACAAAGGTAATGGTTAGATGCTGTTAGATGAAATCCACAGAGCCATTGTCAGACCTTAAACTGGAGCAGTAGGCCTTGGGTTCTTCCTGGTGTAGAACAATGTCTGGCCTCATGTGGCCATTGTATGTAGGCAGTTGCTGGATGAGGAATGGAATTGATGCCATTGACTGACCCGCATGGTCCCCAGACCTAAATCCAATTGAGAACTTCTAGGACGTTATTTATCAGTGCATCCAATGTTGTTGCGGATGTGATTTAAATGTTGTTACAGATCCAAACGATATGTATTTAATAACTTAAGAATAACTTATTTAAGAAAGATAACACTATGCTCCATTGTTTTGTCATTTATTTCCTTTCACAGACATTTACATTAAGGGAATGCACAGTTTCTAGCCTTTTGATAACCTTTAACCACATATACAGTAATTTCAAAAAAATCAAGAAGCAGCTGCTGTTTATAAATTTTTACACATTCAGCTAAAAATGTTGCACCTGGACCTTTAAGATTTTTAACATGCTGACGTCAGCAGAGCTTTGTCTCTATTCGGTTGTTACAGCTTGGGAAAAATGACTAGAAAATCGGAGATGTGCATTACAGTAGGGCCATTAAGAGCTGCTCAGAATAATAACACAACGGAGCTCAAAGCTCTTCTACGATAGCTGCAGTGCATAGAGCAAAAAATAAAAAGGCAATGATTTGGAAAATAAGATAAATTCTGTTTAAAGAGTAATAATTACTGAAAAAATGTATACTAGAACTTCATCGGTTCATGGTGGCAATGTTTGAAGAATTATCTATGGGTCTACAGTATATGTATATCCTTTAAATAATGCCAATAAACACAACTATATGTGTTAAAGCTAAACACCCTTAACATTTTGCTTATAACTGACATAAATTAAATTTAGATATTATAAATCCTATTTTATACCTCTCTGGATTGACAACATGATGATGATCATGGTGTTGCTGCCTGTGTTTTTTATAGACTTCCCATTTCATTCTTTGCCAATCACTGTTTCCTGTCACAGGCTATAGTCAGTTGCTATCAGGTTTGCCACCTTTGGTGATGGATTCGATTAATTTCTGTTCACTGCTACACAACTTTATTGTCCGCCCTGAGACAGTGAAAGTGGTGTAATACTCACTCTGGTTCACTCATAATTAAACAGAGAACGGAAGAGGAGGCTTCATCAATGAGCATCAGCTTGAAAAAAAGGCTAAAATTATGCCCACTCCAAAAAAAGTATAAAAATGTTTGCAAAAAAAATGACTTGTTTGTATAGCCTTCATCAGGTGTGATACAGGGAAACAGAGAAGCCTGTTTGTTGCTGCTGTATTTGCTGTTCACATCATGTTGACAATTCTTCCTCATTAGGCTGAACTGGGTCATTTTGAATTGGGGCTGTAGCATTTCAGTATCCTTCTTTTCTGTAACAGCATTGTTGGGTCCAAAGTCAAGCAATGATTGTGTTGATGATGATGTCCATTTCAAAAGCTATCACAGATTCTCAGACTGGGCTTAGGCTAACACCAGAACCCTCATAATGTTCTCACAGTCCTGGCTGCACATTTTCATTTCAGGCAAAACAGTGGAGTAAAGGGGGGCCCACTTTCTTGGGCTTCTAAAGACAATGTTCCATTATTCTACCGTATCAGGGTATTCACCCTGTGTATACACTTCAATTCCCTTTCCTATAGGGATAACGGCAAATCTTAACCTTTTTTAACACATAGATGTGTGTTAATTAGAAAGGGCAAAAAGTTAAATTAATAGCATGCAGATTTTGTGCAGTGTGATGTACGACAGTTACATTATGATCTTAGTGAGCAACCACTGATAACGGAATTTTTGATTTATAACACCAATTCTTTCTAACTTGACAAACTTGATTGTTATTTGCACAGACATTTCAGGATAGGAAGAAAGTACAAACATCCAGTTTTGTCGAAAATCTGTAAGTATTCTAAAGTCTCCTTGTGCCGGAATCTAAATTTGTACAAGCACACCTGCTCACAGCTGGCAAATCTCCTGTAATTGTGGACTTTATTTTTGGTCATTTCCTAGGCTACTCATTTAAATTGCAATTATTTGTAACTGACAGCTTAACCATTTCCATTGAGCTTTGCTCTGCTATCTCTAATTAGATGGTTTTGACTGAGAGTAAGTATTGCTTCAGACCTTGCATTTCCTAGTTCAGAATGATCAGAAAGAGGATTTAAATGTCCTTATTTTTTATGTTGAAAATACAGGTACTGGTAATTGATGGAGGAACTTGTGATCTATAGTTGTAGCACTATGATAAATTAAAAAAGCAGCACTAACAAAGGCAGTCCTGAATTTAATAGAAAGATGGAACACGAAGAGAGAAAAAAATAAAGTGTTGTCTCTAGCCCAAGTTATGTTGTTCTTGACCTGAAAAGAATGTCAAATAATGTTATAGATTGTCCAAGTTTAGCTATTTGTTCTGTACAAAATTTTTATATTAATTGTGCTTGGTGAAGAACTATTCAATTAATTTGAAACAGGAAATTAATTTGAAAGTGGAATAAATGGAAGAACGTTCATATTATAATTACCTTGAAAAATGCTGCAATTTCACAGTCAAAGACATTGTTTACATGGTAGAGTGTAGAGCATTAGAAAAATGAGTTTGAGATTAACATGCACAAGTATGTTTTATTATTAAGTGAACAAAACACCAACAGTAAAGAACAGTTTAGTCAAAATACTATCAATTCAGTAAACACACAAAGAAAAATCTGGCACTCAGTTGAAGAGAAAATTTGTGATTTGGTCATTTTCTTCCAGCATACTCCCAACCAACTATTATTAGCAGATCCTCATTATAAGTTTTATTTATAACCAAAACGTGTTTAATAAGTATTATTTTATTGTATATCCACATTCAGTCACCTATTGTCAATTTAATTTGGTAATGAAAATTCTAAAATTACATTCATATCAGAATTATCACTAAGAATGCTTTGATTATTTGATATCAACAGTGGTTAAAATCAAGCAATCATTAATTTCAAATGTAAGCCATGATAAAGTTAATAATCCTAGCAGGTAACACACTAAAAAATGAAAGTATAGAAATAAAAATGGCTGCAACAAACAAAAGAAATAGGTGAAGGTTAATTTCATGGTAAGAAATAAACAGATTGCTTGATGAAAACCCAGCATTTGAAATATTATGGCTCTGATTTTACTTTTATTTTTTTAGCATGGATTGTACTTTAACCTATTTTTACTACAACATAGAAATGATTTGTGTTGATGATTATTCCGAGCAAGCTAAGCCATTTAATACAAGCCATTTGTAAGATGTTTTCTTAGATTAGATCTATTTGATATATTCTTCAATGAAGACAAATTTGAAGCTTCGTCTTTGAAATGTATATTATGCTGAAGGTGGATTTATAACCTCAAAGATTTTCACAGGCTCCACATAGATGACTCAGAAAACATATAAAGCAGATAGGAAAGAAGCTCTTGGAAATGTGAGTACCGGTACTTTGTGTTCTGCATTTGACCGGTGAGCTTTATCAAACTGAAGTGCTATATTAAAGAAGGCACAAAGCCTTTTGTACAGACCATATTTTTAAATATATATACATACAACGAAAATCTTATTGGTACAGTATTTAACTCCTGCAAGTGATAGAGAGACGTGAAATTATTTGAAACATAACATTAGATTAGATAAACTTTATTAATCTGGTGGGGAAATCCAGATTCATATACTAGCAGAAACATAAAAAAACAAGTTTACAGACTCACAGGACAAATAATACAGTCAATCACTCAATCAATCAATGTAAATAAATAAAAATAAATAAATGACCTATAGGTATCTACAAACATCATTAGCAATATTTCACAACAAACAATTAAACATTACACCTAAATTATTAATACAGTTAAACAAAAAAAATTATTAGGTCACCTGTTGAGTCCAGAAAATGGAAGAAAAAGAAAATATGCCTCCCACGTTAATAACGATTTATTACAATTAAGGTGTCTTCTGTACTACAGTGTATTGTATATACCAGAGGTCGCCAACTCCTGTCCTGGAGGACCATTTTGACTGCAGGTTTTCATTTTAACCCTTTTCTTAATTAGTGACCTATTTTTCCTGCTAATTAACTTCTTTTGAATTAATTTTAATTGACTTGCTCTTGAAGACTCAGGCCCCTTAATTGTGTTCCTTTTTCCTTAATTAGCAGCCAAACAATAATGAGACCAAAATGAGCCAAAGCAACTGGTGTCCATCATACAATATCTGAAAATAAAAAAAGATGAAGGTCTCAGGAATGCAGATCTGCTCAGGTCACCTAAGCATTTGACCAGTGCTGTTAGAAAAGACAAAATCAGCAATTTTGAAAATGTCTGCTATTGCACCACGAGAGCAGCAACAAGCCACGGATTTAAAGAACATGTTTAATTAACAACAACAATCGGCACCTCATTAAGCTGGTTGGACTTTGAGGCCCTGACTTAGTTGGTCTTCTGTTGACTCACACACTTCACATTTCATTTTTGTTTGTGTGCCACTTAAGGAAAGAAATTAAGCAATTTAGAGGAACAATGAGGAAATTCAGGAGAACAAATCTTAAAAAAGCAATTCAATTAATATGAATTCACAAGAAGTTAATTAGCAGCACAAACAGGGCACTCATTAAAAAAAGGGTTAGAATGAAAACCTGCAGCCACAGTGGTCCTCCAGGACAAGAGCTGGCGACCCCTGGTATATAAAGTAATATACACATTAAAAAACCATGTTAAAAGAGCCAGTAGGTTAAGCTGTAGAACGAAATCAAAACTAAGAAAACTAAAAATTCATGGGAGTTCTCTCTGTTGGTATAACATTTATTTAGGTGGGGTAGATGCCCCCTGAAAGGGGTTTTGGAAATTTTTACGTCTGAATGCCTTCCTGATACCATCCTCCTTTAGTCTCCTTTTACTGCCAACAAGAGGACAGTGACTTTACTCTAAGCCCTGGTCACAGGGGTATAAAGTTACATGGGGGTAATTAAAATGAATTGAAAGGAACTGTAGCAGTTAAAAAGAACAGTGATGAAAAAGTGCAACAGTTCATACACTGATTTTTTTATCATTATTACAGAAACGTCACTTGTGAGACTAATTAGAGAAATACTACAATTAGCCATTAAAGTGTGGAGTTTAGGTGCTTGTGAAAATGGTGCATGGGATGATCTTCACCAGAGAATAGACAACTGACATAGCTGTACTTTAAATATGCAACTTTATTCTTTAAATACATGAAAGTATAAACATATCAGTAACAATGAATGCCTTTTTAAAATACATTAGACTGGAGTAAATGTTTAGTAGTAGGCCAAGTAACATACATGTTAACTGATAATTCAAGTTGGTATCAAATTCAAAAAATTCAAACTTTCGTATTTTAAGACGGTGGCACAGTGGTAGCATTGCTGCCTTGCAGTAAGGAGACCCAGGTTCGCTTCCCGGGTCCTCCCAGCGTGGTGTTTATATGTTCTCCCCATGTCTGCGTGGGTTTCCTCCCACAGTCCAAAGACATGCAGGTTAGATGCATTAGCGATTCTAAATTGTCCCTAGTGTTTGCTTAGTGTGTGTGTTTGCCCTGTGGTGGGCTGGCACCCTGTCTGGGGTTTGTTTCCTACCTTGCACCCTGTGTTGGCTGGGATTGGCTCCAGCAGACCCCTGTGACCCTGTAGTTAGGATATAGCGGGTTGGATAATGGATGGATGAATATTTTAAGAGATCAAAAGAAATTGAATTTGTAACAGTTATAAGGAAATTAAACTAAAGCAACTGAAAAAGTATATAGATGTGAGAAAAGAACATTTTCACCAGCTTACTGGAGATGTGAGGATGACTACAGGGAATTTTTCAATCACTGCATGGATATTCAGGTCATATTAAACAAGTAAGAGATGACAGATGCTGAAATGCTACAAAAATTAAAGTTTAAAAACACATTGTCTGGGCCGTATGATATATACTATACAATAAAATCTCAAGAGTAATGATAAAATGTATAAAATCTTAACATCTGTTTATTGAAGTTGTGGAGGAGGACATGGGGTCAAGTTTTAAAAGCTTTGTGTGGCTTTTAAAAAAAAAAAAAAAAGAAAACAGAAAATGCCTATGCCAAAAAAATCTGATTTCTGAAACCTGGCATATGCACACTTTTTACAATATTTACACTTACAAATCACAATCATGTTGTACATGTGCATAAGTGAACATGTCTTGAACACTGTACTGTAGTCTCCCACCCCCAGAAACAACCATATATGGACTATGCTAATGAACCTCATACATATGCAGTCACGATGCTGCAGATCTTCATTGGCTGATAGAGCAGCCTCCCACCTGATATATCCAGCCACTATTAGTTGCATTTCAGGAGTTCTGTGGTTCACTCTGCATGGGATTGAAGCACCTCTCTTCTGCACTCGGTCATCTGGGAACAGTATATAGTGTCACAACCTGAGTGGGTAGCTACTATCAACTGCCACTTGTAATGACATTACTTCTGTTACAATGAATAGTACAGGTTATATGATAAACTGCTTGTTTGGCCAGTTACCTTATCAACAAGCCAGCGATCACATGCAGCACCTTAAGCCAGTTGTCTGATCAATGCTGCTTTGCCTCAAAGTAAGTGAAATATATGGTGACTAAGGCCACCAAGTAAACATCTATGTCAGTCTCATCTGGACATCACTGATGTCTTGTGCGTTAATGGAATGTAGCTGCTTATGGTTAACAAAAGGATTGTCATTCTTGTTAGGTGCTGTTATTTTAATATGAGTGCTGTCAATTGCCATGATTATGTTAGGAAATGTGGAAACTGCTACAAGTATCCTTTAGCTGGTATGTACAGTACATAGTTAAAAGAGAATGGCTCTTGAACGTCTAAATCAGCCCCCCAAGCCAGTCATCATCATGCTGGGCAGAAATATCTGACCGTCTTAAAAAGCTTATTCTCTTTGAATGCCCATTTGTATAGTCTTCAAGCCGTCCCAAAGGAGCCATATTGTGTCAAACCATTAGAGTATAAATAGGTTATAAGGCATGCTGTTTTGAGATTTCTGTATGCAGCAAGTGAATCATGCCTGTGTTTTTACTGCACTTTCATTTCTAATCCTCAGAAGTGACAACAGGTAAACGATATAAACTGACAAAAAAAACAAAAAAAAAAGTTCTTCAGTGCAAGCACGCAGGGAACTTTTAAAGGAAACTTAAATATTTATCACTTTTGAGGTTTAATATGTTTGTCACATCAGTGCACATGATAATATCAGCTCGGTGATACTCTCCACCTTACATTTTTTAACTTGCACTGCTTTTTTTTAATGCTCTTTCATTAATATTGTTTTTATCAGTATGCTGCTTCTGGAGTATGTGAATTTCCCCTTGGTGATTAATGAAGTATCTATCTATCTATCTATCTATCTATCTATCTATCTATCTATCTATCTATCTATCTATCTATCTATCTATGTAAGTCTTCATTTAGCTGGTTTGCCCACTTTTTCCTACTTTACCATTTTTTTCATAATGTCCCCATTTCTCCAAAATATTGCATATAGATGGGTCAGAGTTGCAGTAAATATACACAAGTACTCATGTCAAACCTATAAATTCCATATTTTGCGCGGATAGCTGCATATGCACAAAAAGGAGCTCAAAGGAAGGATGAAGATGGGATATTGAGGCAGCTTTACTCAGGGGTCAGGACAGAAGCAGGACCAGCAGAAGCCGGGTAGACCTTACATCCTCAATGGCCACTCCTGTGACCATGCCAATGTAGCTGGGATGCCAGTTCCTGTGAACAGAGTGCATTTTAATTAAGTAGAGTACCCCAGAAGGGCTGATAACAAGAGCAAATGTAAAAATAAGTGTGAACATTCTCTCAGGTCTGCAGGTTAGTTTTTGCATGGTATAAATCTTTTGAAAAAGATTGCTTTTGATAGTTGTACTAAAAGGGAAGGCGACGGGGGAACAGGGGATTTTTTTTTTTTTGCTATTTATGAATGAAGAACTGAAGTCATGTCATGTCATTTTCCAATCTGCTTAATCTAGGCCAAGGTTGCTGGGGGTACTATTCCAGTTAGCACAGGGAGCAAGGCAGAAACAAACCCTGGATAAGGTGCCAGTCCAGCAAAGGGCAAACACCCCCCCACACCTACCAAACACTCACCAGGGTCAATTTAGCATTGCCAATTCACCTAACCTGCATGTCTTTGAACAGTGGGAGGATACTGGAGCACACGGAGGAAACCCACACAGACATTGGGAGAACATTCAAACTCCACACAGGGAGGATATGGGAAGCAAACCCAGGTCTCCTTCCTGCGAGGCAGAAGAGTTACCACTTCCCAAAACTAAAGTCATATATTAAAAAGAGTAAATATAACAGTGAAAAAGCAACAGTTCAATTCACTAGTAAACAATATAACAATAATTTACACTGGCATCCACCAATTCCACAGAGTTTTGCTGAGAACAAAGATTGCTGGAGACAAGTTCAATAATGTGCACTAAACATGCGATAATTCTCAAAGTAATCAATTGTTATAATGCAATTGTAATAAATTTATTTAATTAAAATACAAATTTTATCCTTTTTGATTTAAAACAACTTTGCATATTTATTAAGAAGCAACTTAGAGAATGCAAAGTGTCTTTTTAACAATATTAAGTTCCTAACAAACATTCTAGGCAAAGAAATGAAAGGAACACATTATTACATTTATTAATGATGACAAAGTTGTTGACACAATTATGATTCCAGTACTTTATTCCTTTTCATGGATATTAGAGCATAAAATACATCTCTTTCGGCTACAGAGGCACCATGGGGTGCAAATTTAGGCATGGAGAAGAGATGCTGCTGCTGTGAACTATAGGAATAGCATGGTCAGAAAAAGATATAAAAGGAGCAAACAGCTTTGAATAAACAGAATGAAACATGGACTTAAATACTCAAGAATCTAGAGTTTTATGGACATTTAAAGAATTAATTTCCATTGGAGAAAAACCCAATGAAGCAGTCTGAATGTGGGCTGTTGATGTAGCACCTGTCTCAGTGCAAGTTTATGGGCTTAATCTGTTAATTCAATAATCACACTCATAATCCTAAAGCAACTATCATATGTTGAACCATTTTTATATCCTGCATGAGGTGGCATATACCTTTGTTGTTTTGATCCAAAAATGAGGAGGTATTTCTGTGTAGGTGTGTAGCTATACAATAAACAATAGAGCAGTTTCTAATATTAAGGAACAATACTATTGCTAGCCAAGTAACTACAGTATATGACACTTTATGAAACTTACCCCTGATGGTTAACATTACACACTCCTCACCAGCCACAGTATAAAAATAAATAAATAATTCCAGAAATCTCTAAGTTCTTCAAATAGAAGAGAATCATTCCTAAACCCTTGGCGATTAAGCTTGAGAGCTTCTGAAATTCAACGATATCTCATTACATGTGTAATTTGTATAATTCCATACCCACTTTATTCAAATAATAATAACAGTAATGCCGTCCCTTTATGCCCTTTGCATTTTTTCTCTCTCACATAAACAAGAAAGCCATTACTTACCCTAGAGCCATCTTGGCAACAAGACCAGTGATGGATCAGAAGACCAATGTTTAATTTAGGAGAAAATACATAACTGGCCAAATGTATTTAATTGTTTTTCTCATTAGCATTGGAAGGCGTGTCAGAAATAACATAAATGATTACAACTTAAAGACTTTAATATGTGAATTCAGTAACTCATATTAAAGGAAGCCTGGATTTCATAGACATTACCCTATATAAACTATCAATACAAACAGATATTAGGTTAACTTTATTATATTTTAAAGAGACAAGTGAGTATTATGACAATTGAAGGTAGAAAGAGAAAAACAAAACAACATTAAGTGAAACAGACTACTTTGATTGTACATCTGATATGTACTTGTAAATTAAAGCAATCCAAGACTACATAGCAAGTGTGTTATGTTAGTGGCTTTGAGTTCACGACTTGTCTTTTTAGTGCTCAGCCGAGTTCTGCTTTAACAAGTGAAGAAAATGCGAGACAGAAATTTCGTTATAAAAATATGAAACTTAGCCAGAATATACAGCAAAGCTACTTAAATAACCAAATGATAAACATACAGTATATTTAAACTAAACAGAGATTAAAAATCAGTTTTTAAAAATTACATGCAAATTACAAGTTTAATTAAACAAAGTTAACTGTGATACAACAGACTGGCAGTAAAATGTACAATCATTTTTGTAATTATTGATAGGTTGCCTCAGGGTGAGGATACCAGAGTGTGATTTCTCCTCATTGAACAGTGTTTTATGTTCTGGTAAAAAATAACAATGAAAAATGGGTAATGTTTTAAAAGTGTTTTACGACCTGTCTTTAGCTTGCAAAACAGTGTATTTATTGATGTACATGGCGAAAACTTGACAAGCTGAAAACAATTATGAAATGTACGTCAGGCATCTGGTTAAATTTAAGGCAACTTACCTCTTACTGAAATAAAGGTCATGAAAATCAAAACACTGAATTTTAATTAAAATAGAAACTTAAGCTACAGCATTATATTATTAAAACCACAAATGTTTTTTTGTTATTCCAGGCCAAATCGTTATTAAATATGAAATATACATTTTTTCATATTATTTTGTTATTATTTAGAGTCAATTGTACCCAAATGAGAAGCGACAAATATCAGTAATACCAAAGGTATCATAAAGCAGAAGGTGCAGGAAACTTAATGGATCAAGAATTTCGGATGGCATGAAGTGCAAATAGAATCAAAGAAAAATAGTGTGTGGTATCAAAATTAAATGTATATTCTAAATGGAGGTAGCTGTATTCAGAAAGACAGATGTACAAATTAAATACATGTAGTGTGCTAAATTTAAAGATGATGTATTTAACAGTATCATCTCCAGACAGAGGAGCAGCTTCAGCCACAGACTGCTGTCACTGTCCTGCTCCACTGACAGACTGAGGAGATCGTCCCCCCCCCCACAATATGCGACTCTTCCATTCCACCTAGGGGGGTAAACGTTAACATTATACAAAGTTATTGTCTGTTTTACCTGCATTTTTATCACTCTTTAATTTAATATTGTCTTTTATCACAGTATGTGCTGGAGTATGTGAATTTCCCCTTGGGATTAATAAAGTATCTATCTATCTATCTATCTATCTATCTATCTATCTATCTATCTATCTATCTATCTATCTATCTATCTATCTATCTATCTTAAGTATTGGGGGATTTCAGGAGACCCAGGAAATTTTGTGTTTTTGTTATTTTGTTTTCAACTGTATCTGAAAGTTGACACCATGTGCAACAAATGTTGGAAAGTAATGGGACACACAGCCCAAAAAGAAACAATCACACCTACATGGAAAGGGTTTGGGATGTGGGAGGAAAAATACATTAAATGAAATTAGTAAATTAAATTATTAATTAAATGAGCAGGCTTTGCGCCCTAGGAACCAAGTTACCCGAACTATTCTATAACATTTAACTAATTAATTAATACTCTGATGCTGATCGTTCTGATTATAAAATATATCATTACAGTAGCACTTGATGAGAAGAATTCATAATTAGCTACAGAATTATGGTATTTGAGGGTTCCTCTAGAGTGCATCTTTTTCTTGCACGATTTTGTGACAGTGCAGGTCGGCTCCTTGCTCCCTTTTTGCTTTTGGGAGCCTCTTGAACCCGACACCATCAGTACCATAACCGAGGTGAGTGTTTGTCAAACAAACAAGTGCTTAGAAAAGAGTTCAATAAATAAATATTCCATAAAAAGGTGCATCTGTGAAGGTTAAAATATAATAAATAATGCATTAAAACAAGGTTAAAATTCAGAAATGAGTTTTTAAAATTCTCATCCCTGGTACTTATCTTTTAAAACCAATGCCTCTCCGGCTTACCCTACTCGGATCTCGTGGCACAGAGAAACGTCCACCAAGAAGTGCAGACATCCTTCTCTTCCGGCCTTTGTCTCCACCACCCGATCCACGGCGTTCCACGGAGACCACCAGACCCTACTCCCGCACCCACCACTGCCATTCCAGGCTCCACCCAGTGAAAGCCATTCACTCCATTCTCCCACTGCTACCAGTCACAGGCTCCATCCAGCGAGAGGATCCTCCAATCACTTCTGCTCCTGGCTGCACAGCACGAGTGATCCTCGTGCCCCCTCTTGAACGCTGGCCAAACACTACCTTCTGGGGCACCATTCCCATCAGCCTGCTACTCATTAAGCACCAGCTTGCTGATGCTCCTGCCTTTCTCTCTGTCCTTTAAACTCCAATCTTTTTTTTCCTTGGTTGACTCTTTCCCACGCTCCCCTTTATAGGCTGGGGGAGTGGTTGCAAGTGCAATCACATGGTTACCATCCCAGGCTGAAGACAAGGCAATCAGACTCCCTGCATGTGCCAGCAAGGTAACGCATGGACGGCTGCCTGCCTCGCACCAACCCAGAGATGGGATGTCTTCCCAGCAGATCAATCGCATTGGCTCCCACTCCCCAGTGCGAGCATATTCATTATTCAAATGGCCACTCTTTTTGAGCCATAGACCCGCAATACCACATAACTCCCCCCCCCCCCAATTAAGCTGCCAGTTGCATGGGAAGGCTCTGTACCTCTACCAACCCAGTGCAATTGGTGGCCCAGTTCTGCTGCTTGGCCCTGACACTGCACTAAAAGCAATAAATAATAAAAGCACTAAAACAACCCCACACTAAAACCAACCTAAGCCCCCTTGTAAAAACAGTACATGAAAAGATTAAGAACTTTAAAATGACACTAAATAGTCCATTAAAAAGTTCAGTCCTTAAAACGTCCTCTTCCAGCTTGGGTTCCGTGGGTTCTTTTAAAACAGTCAGGCACCTATCCCGCTTACTGTTCTGTCTCCTTTTCCTCGGTCCCCATTGTCAGCTCATCCCACCACTTCAACTATTTGTGACAGTACTGGTTGGCTGCTTGCTTCCTCTTTGATTTTGGGACCCTCTTGAACCTGACATCATCAGTATTGTGACTGAGGTGAGCATGGCTGACGAGGACTAAATACACAAAGCAAGGGGATGGTGAAAAGCTTTTATCAGTGCTTTTATTAAAAAAAAACAAGTATTCAAAATGTGCAGTGCTCAGGAAATAGTTCAGTCTTTCTTCTTGGATTTTAAATCACCTGTAGCTCACAAACTGGTTGACCTATGGACCTGAAATTTAGTACACACATATACTACGTGACGTCTACTATCCGCTTTCGGAGTGATGATTAACCTCCAAGGTTATTCCTCTTTTTATTTTATTCTATTGTAGAATCAACTCTCGGCAGCGGCCAGCAGGGCAGCCATGCGGTGCATGCGTATGGGTGCTGTTCTCATTGCTACCACCTTCGCCGTCAGTTCCCCTACCTCTTCAATATCTTAAATCATTATTGAGGCAGGTTGAAGACTTAAGTGCCAGCTTCAGTGAAAAATTAAGGAAAACAAACTAAGTAATTGCAACACAAACACTGACTTAATTAGTTTTAATGCAAAAAGATGCTGATGAAAGAAGAGAAGAAGCAGGCCACAAGGGTGGAGAAAAGAATAGCTGCTCAGGAAACAGCAAGCGCGTCAACTTCTGAGCGAACGAATGCTAAATGTACAGAGAAAGAGTAGGAAAACTAGGAATGCTCAAGTCAAGTATATTCACTACATGTTATTGTGCAGTCCACCGTTACTGGTAAATAAGTAATCTCACAAAAAGTGTATCTGTGGAGGTTAAAATCCAATCAATAATACATTAGCACAGGTTAAAATTCAGACAGGAGTCTGAATTTTCCTTTCCTATGATATCATACAAATGATTTAAAGCCTAAAATAGATGAGTAATCTATAGTTGTTCACTTTCTCTTCAGTTTCCTTCTGAGTATTTTGTTAAACTTATTAGTGCACAATGAATACACACAGGTGTAAATGGAAACAAGCTAGATGGAGAACAGCTGGTTACCTTTTTAATTTACAATTAAAAATGGTAAATGCAGCTGTTTAAAATTAAAATAAGAAATTAAGGTTTTAAAATCTTAACAAACGAGACAAATAAAAGGAAGCAGAAAAATGTCACTTTAGCAAAAACTGTTTCATCATCCACATATGACTTCTCATTAAGAAATTAGGTTAGAACAAAAACCTGTGGCCCCTGCACTGGCCCCCAAACCCCAGGGGTAGAGATATTACTAACCCTGATTTAAAGAGTCTGAGTCTTAAATAGCAATCAATTAAATCACATTAATTAGCAGTAAAAACTGGTCGTTAATTAAGAAGATGGTTAGAATAAAAACCTGTAGCCACTGTGGCCCTCCAAAATCAGAGTTGGGCACCCCTGCCTTACTGAGTGACAAGGGAGTGCAAGTTTAGGTTCCATGTTAAAATGCTGACTACAACTGTAGAAATAAAAGCTGCAAAACACAAACAATTAAGTGTCAGACTAAATAAACTTATGAATTTTCTGGAGAGTGTTTTGCACTAACTAATATTTAAAGAAAGATTGACCTTTAAGTGCTAAATAGGACAACTAAAATGATTTTAAAGATGAACAGCCACTGCTGTTTTTAAGACTGTCAAGTATGTGTTTTTAAGATAATCAGAATAGACATTTATATTGGCTCCACCAGACCCCTGTGACCCTGTAGTTGGGATATAGCGGGTTGGATAATGGATGGATGGATGGACATTTATATATTTATTGATCGGGAAATACTGCAAAAGACACATTTTGTATACAGTTAGGCAATATTGTCATTTGTACAAATGTTAAGTAATGATAATTTTCATGAGGTGCATAACAGTAAAAATATTCAATTGAAGTTCCTTTAAAGAATATATCTTATGGATTTCTTCATTTTTAATGTATTAGAAACAGTAGGTGTTCTAGACATTTGAATGACAGTGTTAATAAGCATGAGCCAAAATTAATTTTCTAAAAATAACATTGTACCTACTTGTGACATTTTTACAGGTATGTAGTTAATTTGAAATGCATAATTAATTTCTTCACTGTCTCTGTTACTAGGTTTAAGCTTGAAATTGTCCAATACCCCCCACTCAAGATTATACATTTTTAACATTACAGTATATCATTTCTTGGCAAGAAATTCTGTATTTTTTTCAGAAGAAATATGAAGAGCTAACTGAAACAGAAAGAATGGTAAATTTTAATATTTACAGTATATGCTTTTCTATATGGATAAAACTGACACATGTTCCACATGACTATTTATAGTATTCTAACAAGTTCATTTTCAGTAATGCTAATTTTGCCCTTGTGGAAATTCAAATGATTGTTAAGCAGCTATCACTCTTACCTAGCAATAGAACAGTGAGGCTTTAAAATTTTGATTAAAATATCAAATATGAAAGGTACATTTCATACAGATGCTTGATCTTATTTGAGTTGATGGTCTGACAGAGACACTACATGTAAAATAAAGATAGTAGACCTATGTTTAGATATTGACATATTTTTTGTTGAAGGCATTGCATGAGGTGTTCTGCTATTTTGTTGTTGAAATATTTGTTAGTAATTTAATGCTACAAGTATTATTTGCATACCAATGAAAGGATCACAAAGTCTCTACTATGCTATCAATAAGTCAATTGTACTATAAAGTGTTTTATTTACCATAAGAATAAGACTAAGCGCTGCAACAGTTACTGCTGCTGCCGTCTTATAACTCAGGGTGCTTGAATGTGAGTCATGGCATAGCCATTGTCTGTTTGAAATCTGCGTATTCTTATTGTGGAATATGGCTGTGGTTACTCTAGCTTCTTCCGTCTTCCTGAAGGTGTGTTTTTTGCCAGCTTGACTGACATCACTAAGTTCATCCAATTTTGGCATGTGTGCCTGTGTAGACATGTGTGTAAGAGCATGTTCTGTGATGGACTCACACAATCAAAGCTGCTGAGATATGCTACAACTCCTCACGGCCATGAAGTCATATTGAGATATTAAGCCTGTAAACTAAAGAGTGCCATCCACTGAGCACACTACCAGAGCAGATAAATAACTTTATGCTATTTAAGTGTTAAAAGTAATAAACAACTACTAGGCAAATATGTAGTTTGATACTACCTCCTCCATTTCTATCATTACCCTAATTATCTTTTCTTTCTTCTTTTTAAAATTTTTTTTTTCTTTCATTCAGGCATTTTTTAATATTTTTCAACTGCGAGGCTAACTTTTGGATGGGGTATTAAGGTTCAATCCGGACAGGGATGAAATACCAGAACTTTCCTAACAACCAAAACAATCCTGACTCATCTCACCTGTCATCTCTATTTTTCATATTCAAAATACCAAGGATCAAGGGTCTACTTATGATCTTCCCGATGTGATGCATAGAGCCAGTATTTCTTTTCTGGATATCTTTGCTGCACCACAGTGAAAGAGAATATTTAAACTTGCTTCTTGGTAAGGTCTGGGACCATATAAACTTCCATCACCTTAGCTTTACTCTTACGTGCACTCAATTTCTTAAATTCCAGGTCTAGCTGACAGTGCCATTAAAAGAATGAAAAAGGTGTTCCTTATTTTATTTCAGAGAATAAGGAGCTCTAGCCTTCAAGCCCTATCACTAAAGAGGAAAGTTCAGAATACATATTCACAACACACACCAAAGGGTAAGCCCAGAACTCTTCAGGGCCAATAGAACTAGTGGCATCATGCAGAAACAGGCTTACAGCACCTGACACAAAGAAAAAATGTACATACCAACGAAAGGAATATTTTTCTAGATATGAAATGACAGTGAGCATATTTGTCTTTTTAAAACATAATAATGTTTATTTATATAGTACCTTTCACATGCTCAATGTGCTTATGTCCATCACGAATTTCTGTTAGTCCCTTCCTATATTAATTTTGTAAAATGTTTTAAACTCTTTAAATATTTTAACCATTCTCTTTTAATTTTTCAAATCTTTAAGTATTCCTTATATTGAACTATTTCTTTAATATCTTAAGTATTGCTTTCTTGCCTAAACATTACGTCTTTGTTGTTCCCAGATTAAAAAAAACATTTTCTGCTTCTCTTTTATTTTTTTGCGTACTTCTTGTACTATCTTGACTTCCCATCACACAGGTCCTGCTGATCCATTCTCTCCACAGCCATCATAATCTATCTATCTATCTATCTATCTATCTATCTATCTATCTATCTATCTATCTATCTATCTATCTATCTATCTATCTATCTATCTATCTATCTATCTATCTAGCTATCTATCTATCTATCAAACATATTTGATTTTATACTAATATCCTTTTGCAAGGGTAAGTGTCTTGGTGTTCTGCCTAGAAAGAAAAAGCACAGATTGAATAAGAAAACTACGAGAAAGGGCTAGACACAAATTATAGCCGAAAGGGAGAGGTAAAGTAAAAACTGGGAGACAGAAAATACTGAGTAGCTAAGCTAAAACAGATCCAAAAATCTAATTCAGAAAAACATGCTAAAATCTTTGTCCTGAAAATGTTTTAAAAGATTTCTAACCACCGTGTAAGCTTTTTTTTTTGTTTTATTCAAAATATTCACAATATCGGAGCATCTTCTGTTGCATCAAACTGACATAAATACTGTCCCCTTGATAACGTCATCAGCACATCATTTCTAGATGATCCCCCCTTAGTAACGTGACACTGCTTTTTAGCAACTGGCTTCACAAAATATCAGTGACCATGACAAGAACAAAATGTTACCATGCCGCGATGTTAAAAACTAATAACTACTGCAAAATGTTAACGCATAAAGAAAATCTTGGCACAGAGTCTCAGAAACATTAAATAGCATTCAAACTCAGGAGGTTTGACAAGGCTTTATTACACCATAGCCAAACAGATATTTCTTTTATATTGCTGGCCAGCAATTTGCTTCCATATATCTGGAGTACTTATATTTGTCTCATTATGTTCAAATTTTGACATTGGCATTTGTTAATCAGTAATCTATTCATCCTCTTCCCACTTTTCCATATGGATTTTCTTCATCTGTTTTGACTAGGCGGTATTTATTTTAATCCCACATCTCAAAAATGTGCTGATTAGGTTGATTGGTGACTATCTAACAGTCCATGCTTGTGTGAGGGTGTTCTGGAGGTCTGGCATTCCAGGATGTTTTGATTTCTCCCATGTGGTCAATGCAGCTATGTGTCCTTGTGACCTATTTAGAATAAACAGGTTTGGGAAATGGACAGATGGATAGATGAATATTATTATACAACACACTTAATAAACAAAAGCAAAGCTAAAAAAGCTACATCAGCCAAATAACAGTTAAATGTCAGAGTTGCCTTAATTTAGACTTGTTGGCTTTCCTTTGTAATAGCAGCTGATAATCGCTGCAGCAGCCTCCCCTTGATACCAGGGAATGCTTATGTGGTACAGTGTGTGTGATTGTTTGGCACAGGAGTAATTTTTCTTCAGTTTTGTAAACTGTTACGAAAGATTGAAACTGATGGAAAGTACATTTTGTGGACTCACTGGGGTAATATACATATACACTCTAAAATTTTATATGAGCAATTGGTATACAAAACATTGTAAACATTACATGATGCACAAGTAGGGGTTATTTAGCAGTGCCAAAACTAATAATTAACTCACTGGCTAAGCCATTCTATAATCTTAAATGTATTGTGTATGTTACCTACAACAGAATCCATTTACTTAATACAAAAACTGGCTCTTATCCCCGTAATGGAAGTTTTAGTACTTTCTTTAACGGTCACATACAATTCTGGGGGGCTCCAGGAATTGAGCAACAACCTGAGACATTATCAGAATATATTTTGCTACAATCAAAATGTTTCTTCCTCTGTTTATGTTGCCGTAAAGGGTTAGTCTTCTAATTTTCAGCATCTTGAAGCTGAAAGGTTGCGTTCAAGTGCTGTGAATGGTAATAAATAGAATGTAGATTCACAGCTGCACCACGGCCCTCCCAGTGGGCTTTGTGAGGATGAAAAGGCTTGATTTCTAGAAGAGAAGGGCAGCAATTGCTTGGCAATCCAGTAAATCTAAAATAGTCAAGGCTCACAGGAGCAAATCGTTAGATTTGTGTCATTCAAAATGGCATAGTTTGCATCTTTTTTATAGCAGAGGAAGTATAAAAATGTTAGAAGTGGCCGTGTATGAGATGACAGCTCCTTTAATAAGTCACCTCTGTAAGCAGTGCAGAACATTTTAACACATGAGATATAAAACAAAACTGAGAATGCCAAAATGTGTCATAAATATCTAAACAATGAAATATGTTTTTGAATGTTCCATCCATCCATCCATCCTCTTCCGCTTATGCGAGGTTGGGTCGCGGGGGCAGCAGCTTAAGCAGAGAGGCCCAGACTTCCCTCTCACCGGCCACTTCTTCCAGCTCTTCCGGGAAAATCCCAAGGCGTTCCCAGGCCAGCCGGGAGACATAGTCCCTCCAGCGTGTCCTGGGTCTTCACCGGGGCCTCCTCCCGGTTGGACGTGCCCGGAACACCTCACCAGGGAGGCGTCCAGGAGGCATCCTGATCAGATGCCCGAGCCACCTCATCTGACTCCTCTCGATGCGGAGGAGCAGCGGCTCTACTCTGAGCCCCTCCCGGATGACTGAGCTTCTCACCGTATCTTTAAGAGAAAGCCCAGACACCCTAGGGCAGCAGTAGCTCAGTCGGTAGAGCGGGTGGTCCAGCAATCGGAGGGTCGCAGGTTCGATCCTGGCTCCCGGCATGAGAATGCAGCTGTTCTGTCCTTGGGCAAGACACTTAACCTACCTTGCCTGCTGGTGGTGGTCGGAAGGATTGGTGGCGCCAGTGTTCGGTAGCCTCACTTCTGTCAGCGTGCCCCAGGGCAGCTGTGGCTACATAGTAGCTTATTATCACCAGTGTGTGAATGGGTGAATGACTGTTGTGTTGTAAAGTGCCTAGGGGGGTTCTTGAACTCTAGTTAGGTGCTATATCAAATACAGGCCATTTACCCTGCGGAGGAAACTCATTTCAGCTGCTTGTATTCGCAAACTTGTTCTTTCGGTCACTACCCATAGCTCATGACCATAGGTGAGGGTAGGAGCGTAGATCGACTGGTAAATTGAGACCTTTGCCTTACGGCTCAGCTCCTTTTTCACCACTATGGACGCCGCACTGATCCGCCTGTCGATCTCACGCTCCATTCTTCCCTCACTCGTGAACAAGACCCCGAGATACTTGAACTCCTCCACTTGGGGCAGGATCTCTCCCCCAACCCTGAGAGGGCACTCCACCCTTTTCCGGCTGAGGACCATGGTCTCGGATTTGGAGGTGCTGATTTTCATCCCAGCCGCTTCACACTCAGCTGCGAACCGATCCAGAGAGAGCTGAAGATCACGGCCTGATGAAGCAAACAGGACAACATCATCTGCAAAAAGCAGTGACCCAATCCTGAGTCCACCAAACCGGACCCCTTCAACACCCTGGCTGCACCTAGAAATTCTGTCCATAAAAGTTATGAACAGAATCGGTGACAAAGGGCAGCCCTGGCGGAGTCCAACTCTCACTGGAAACGGGCTCAACTTACTGCCGGCAATGCGGACCAAGCTCTGATACCGGTTGTACAGAGAACGAACAGCTCTTATCAGGGGGTCCGGTACCCCATACTCCCGGAGCACCCCCCACAGAATTCCCCGAGGGACACGGTCGAATGCCTTTTCCAAGTCCACAAAACACATGTAGACCGGTCGGGCAAACTCCCATGCACCCTCCAGGACTCTGCTCAGGGTGAAGAGCTGGTCCACTGTTCCGCGACCAGGACGGAAACCACACTGTTCCTCCTGAATCCGAGGTTCGACTATCCGACGGACCCTCCTCTCCAGAACCCCCGAATAGACTTTTCCAGGGAGGCTGAGGAGTGTGATCCCTCTATAGTTGGAACACACCCTCCGGTCCCCCTTTTTAAAGAGGGGGACCACCACCCCGGTCTGCCAATCCAGAGGCACTGTCCCGATGTCCATGCGATGTTGCAGAGACGTGTCAACCAAGACAGTCCTACAACATCCAGAGCCTTAAGGAACTCGGCGATCTCATCCACCCCTGGGCCCTGCCACCAAGGAGTTTTTTGACCACCTCGGTGACTTCAGTCCCAGAGATGGGAGAGCCCACCTCAGAGTCCCCAGGCTCTGCTTCCTCATTGGAAGGCATGTTAGTGGGATTGAGGAGGTCTTCGAAGTACTCCTCCCACCGACCCACAACGTCCCGAGTCAAGGTCAGCAGCGCACCATCCCCACCATATACAGTGTTGACACTGCACTGCTTCCCCCTCCTGAGACGCCGTACGGTGGACCAGAATCTCCTCGAAGCCGTCCGAAAGCCGTTCTCCATGGCCTCTCCAAACTCCTCCCATGCCCGAGTTTTTGCCTCAGCAACAACCAAAGCCGTGTTCCGCTTGGCCTGCCGGTACCTATCAGCTACAGCTATCAGAAACTGTTTTTGAATGTTACCTAATGATAATGATGGTCCATCATTTTTACCTATAAATCCTCCCAAATTTAAGTTTTGGTTAAAGAGAACATATGCAACATTTTACTTCATATACATGGTGAACATAGTAGCTCCATCAACAGTAGTGTTCATTGATAAATATACTTCTGTAATAAATAAGAATAGTTTTGTTAAGAGAAGGTTTTGGGTGAGTTATAAGGTTTATGTCTGTTTATAACCCAAGTGTGTTTAATTGATTAGAGTGCCCTCTTTATCAATTTACAGGTTAGTGCTTTCATGGTTATAAATTTTATATTGTAATGTAATACATATTGGTATTATTCCTACTATACTAAAATGTACTAAGATGTTCCACTTTTCTCCAAAAATAACCTAAGAAGGAACACATCAGTCAATTTCATTGGTACAGCACTTTAGGAATAAATACATTAATGAATTGTGACCACAAAAGGAAAGGGTTGAATTGCCAGAAATAAATCAGCATTACAGACTTTCAACAAAGTCAACAAACTGTAATACAAGTGATAGTGTTTTTCTTTGTTATGATTTATTCAGCAATCCTTTCCTCAAATCAACTTGTTCCTGTCTCGTCAACCCTGAATACCTTGAGTCAAAGATTAGTTATATTTTTACACTTTTTCATTTATTAAATGGGGAAATAAAAATGTGGTTTTATAATTGCAGATTCTTAAAAAAGTATGATGGTGTCTTTAGGGCTATGAAGTAGGGAGCCAGAAAGATACAATATAACATTTTCCAAAGAAAGTGGCACATTTTGGTTACTCTTACAATTAAGTCTTTTCATACAAGAAAGAATAAAAATAATATGTTTGATTAAGATTACTTACAAAGGACTAAGTCTCGGTAGTTTGGAGAAGTAGGTAGTCAAGATCAGCTTGTCCAGACAAATTTGTAGTCAAGTAAAAGACAAAAGTAAAATCTTTAAATTAAGTTGCCTGACACACACTAGGGAAATGGTTCTTTCTGTTATCTGAAACAAAGTGCCCAATACTACAGACCATGCAGCTCTCCTTTAAATTGAAAGGTAGGCAAAACCACACGGCCATGCCACTGTGATGTTATGTGCGTGCATTTCAGTTAAAGCCCTAACAACATCTGTGCTCACCGTAATCAGTTCAATAATGGTATATGATGTTTTTAGCAAAGTAACTGGATGTGCCAAAAAATAAACATAAAATATAAATCCTAACAGAATCTGTTTCAGAAAAATGGTGAATCTGTGGTTCCTTAGTCACAAAAAAGCAAACATTATATGTTAGCCTGCAATCATTAAATGTTTAGGACTTTGTAAATTTTTATGTGAGTCTTGATATTTTTGTAATAGATTTCATGGAGAATCGAAATTTATCATTATGCTTTAAAAACACTGCAATGCTATGCATGGACATTTTCTGAATGTTTCCTATGTCATGAAAATACATTGTTAGGTGTCATGGTCCTGGAAGTCATATCATGTGATGCCATCGCTGTGGTGAAATTTAATTCAGTGTTCCACATGCATCCTTGTCCATGTTTGTTAATACTATTTATAGCATAGTACTTTTTGACTTGGACTTTTGAATTCCATTTTGGCCTTGATGTAAGGCTAATCAGTTTTTTGGTCTCAAACCCTCCCTTTGTTTATTGACTGTGTTTCAGTTGTGTGCCAGTTTTATCATCCTGTGGCAGAAGCGCAGTGCTGCTGCTCCATGTCTTCAAGGACCTAAGCTCTATTCCTAGCCAAATTAGTTTTAATGAGGAGTTTAAATATCCTTCTCATTTTTTCCCAGAGATTGATGCTTCTTTCCAAATCCTAATGACATCATGGTGTGGGAATAAAAATTAATTCATTTTGAATTGGGCTTCCATTCCATCTTGGCTTCAATTCTTTTTTTTTTCCCAAGAAGGACAAAATGTGCTTCAGCTGCATGCTTTGCTTGCGAATGGTGGAGTCATGAAATGGACTAATAGTGATCTTTTCTTTTTGACAGTATGGGTTGTTTTTGGGGGACACAGGTATGATGTACTAGAGCTGTTTTAATGCAGGATTATTTTTGGTGTGACACAACACCAAAAGCATTTTATGAATTCCTGAACAATAGTTCAAATTAGATTGTAATAAAATGTATATGCTGCCTTATATTAGAAGATATTTTCAATATTCTGCTGAATATTTGTCATGTATTTCTTCAAGAAGCTAGCTCATAAAGCTGTATGTTGATTAAAGGAATGCTCTACCCAAAAATATTCTTTATGCATTGCATACCCTTTGCGACGCAAGTAACAGATTGTTTTTCTTCTTCCCATAGATGTTTGCCATTTTAACGTCATTGGTCAATATTGGCCCATCTTACATCATAATTTTTTTCTTTCTATTCTGCACGAAAACATGACATTGAAAATTGTCTCAACCATTCCTAAAAACTATGTGGGGAAAGTAACATATTAAAAAATGTCACTTTTTGGGTGGAGTATACCTTTAAGCATGCAGACTGATTTTACACATACAAACACACAAAGTAAATGTTCAAATGTCACTCTAGTAGCATCCTGACCTAAATGTTTCTTTTATTCCTTGTGTGCCTACAGCTCTCTTGAAGAAAAGTTTTATGCTGTTTTCCTTCTAAACCTTTCATAAATGTAAAAATGTCCTACTAGTTGCTGTTTCAAGACTGTAGAACACATCCATCTCAAAAGTACAATGAACTCTGATGATTGCAGAACATTCGCCAATTGCTGAAATAATTCTATTAATGTAGCCATTTTATACAATTGTCTAGAATTTTATTCAGGGAGGATGGCCTGTTTGGATACTTTATTATTAAGGATTTCCAACATTTTAATACTTGTGGGGTAATAGAGGTTAAACGTGACAGCTTTACACATTGTGCTTATACATCAACTAGTGTTTAATGTTTGTTCATTATATAATGGTCTAGAGGAGAGATATTTTAATCAAAATGAATTTTGCATTTATCTCTACATACGTTGTTGTAGTAATCTAAAAAGGCTCTGAAATTGAAGAGAACTTTACTACAGTTGTTGAATACCATGTTAAATTATTTTATAAGCATTTATATTCTCAGTGTATCTATGAGTTAGAGGTGCTATCCTCCTGCCTCCTTATTTAATTACTGTTTTTTTAGAAAACTGAAACATAACACTTCAAATATATATATATATATATATATATATATATATATATATATATATATATATATATATAATCCAATGTCTGTTTGTTTGTCCACTTTTCACAAAAGAACTTTAATGGATTTAGATCTGACTTTTTTCTATATCTTGCTTGAACATTCCGGTTGATTTGCAGCTTCTCTCATCACTCTAAGTATCATAGTTTACTTGCAGTACTGATTTATTTGTGTGGATCCGAGACAGTGGCTGTGGGCCGAGAGCAGGGGGGGCAGAGCTCACCTCACTCACGCGCCAGCCTCTGTTTGAGTCGGTCTACCTCTCGCCATGTGTTGGAGTATACCTTGCCTCTGCTTACAGATTGTTAAGGAGTAGCGTTTGATGTTTTTGAGAGAGAGATCAGAGCTACCTGTATTTCAAAGGGTAACTGCTGATTGCCATAGATATCATGGCCACGTGCTTTTCTTCCCATGTGCGGGATGCTGAACGCAATCAGATACAGTGCCATCGTTTGACGTTGCAGCATACCTATGTTCCGCTTGGCCAGAATTACACTTTTTTTATTTTTTAATTGATATTTAATGTTTGTCCTGCTTCACTACTATGTGGGTGGAGACACAGGGGATAGCTAGTATAAACATATTATACAATGGAGGGCCTGATTGGAAACCTTCCACCGCTAGATGAACATAAAGGAAGAAAATATGAACAAAACTAACAGAAAGAAATTTTGACAAGAAATGGATCAACACCTCCTCTCCCATCACTCTTTCAGTCTCTCTTCCCTGACCTCTCTTCTTATCTATAGTTGAACCTGTTCCACATAACTCCAGATCAACTGGACCACTGGCTGTGAAGCAGCCTATATACACCATCATGGTGTGACTTCCTCCCAGCTCCAGTATCATTTCTGGGGGCAGAGATAGTTCTATAGTCCATTTCTTCCAGTGGTTCCCAGTGTCTCTGTATCATAGAGCTTTTAATTGCCTTAGGTTGTCATAGGAAATCCTCACGCTGCCATTTCTGTTAAAGACACACAAATGTTCCTATATGTGTGCTATGATGAATCCACTTATTTGGCATTCCTGACTCAGTTTATTTTAGTTCTGGAATATTTGTATTTTTATTTCAACTTGTTCACTAGTTAATGAATGTTGTTATTCTGGATGATGCCATTTTATGTTTTGTTTTTTCGTATGATCACAACCATCTTATGACCCTCTTTGCATTTCTGTGGTCATGTTATTTACAGCTACTATGCCTATTGTTGGTCCTGTGACATGGAGGTAATGTGATGTGTTATATCACCACACTCAGGCTATTGAATATGTCAGCATGTAGTTGTGCTTTATCCAAGAGGTTTTTCCAAAATTTATAACGATTTTACCTTAGTGTTTCGGTTTTCGTGTACTGTACAGTGTGGACATCTTTCCCAGCTCCTCATATGTTTCCTACTATTTGTGTAGGGGTATGTTTATACCCCATGTTGGCTCTCTCGTTCTTATTCCTGTGCATAATTCACTACATAAATGACATTCCAATTCCTAGAGAATGCTGAGCTAATGCACTGGTCCTCATCTTCTGCCAGTGTGGCTGTTTTCTGAAACCTTTCTGTGAGACTTCTTCCTTCTCTGTGCCATCCCAGTGATACCCCTGCTCAAGCAACCTCATTTCACAATAAACATATTTATAGATTCATAAAAGCAAAAAAAATCTGTTTCTGTAAGTTATACTGAACCACGTTTAAATCATAAATATAATGAACGGAATGTTTACTGTAGTATTTTTCCTTTGTGTGATTTTACTTAATAACATTATGCAACATTTGTTATTCACTTTTTCCATTTTTAAACATAAATTAAATAGAATAAGATTATGAAATCTAGACACCTGTGACCAATTCTTAAATTAAACGTTATGTTCTGGAGCTTTACAAATAAGAAAAAGGACAGCTTTGTATATTTCAACTGGTCATTTTTTATTTTTTGTTTTGTTTTCAGATTTGCTTTTTCACTGTTTGTAGTACTTTGATGAAACATGTCCTTAATTTGTAAACTAGTAATGGCAATATGGGTTACTAGTATAGAAGAAATTGATATCCTTCAATTATTTTTCTGAATTCACTTATTTAAGTTCAAGGCTCTAGTGAGCAGAACATCACCAACAGCATTAGGGGGCAAAGAAGGAACCAATGCTAACTGCAAGCCAGGGCACAAGGACATAAATATCTACATTCACATCAGGCCAGTGCAGGGTCACCAGTGATCCCCAGCAAGCTTGTGCAATCAGGTTTCTCAAAGAAAAACCTTCTGAAATCCATGAGAAAGTACAAATACTTCCAAGACAGACACCAGGGCAACAATCTCACTAAGGTCTCAGGAGATGCAAGGTATCATTCGTAACCCCTGTTGTAATTATATAATTCAGGCAGCAAATGAATAGAATATATATTAAACTTAATAACAAACAGAAAATTGAAAACACCTAAGCACAGTATAATGGTTTGTGACAGAGAAAAAACAAAGAATGATTTTAAGCAGTTTGTATTTTAAAAAAACACTTCCTACAGTGGTCACTCTTTTAGTTTGATGAAATAAAAAGCTGTTTTAATTCATTCTTTTGGATGTCTCAGCAATGGACCTTACCTTTTTAAAACAGATCCTGTTTTAGCCCATTGAACAATTTAACAGTCTTGCTGTGTCAAATTGTGAACTGTTGCACTCTTGGACATACACTGCTCATGCTGTTTTAGATTATTATATAATATTTTAGCTATAGTTGCGCTTGTTTTTTATAACATAGAGCATACTTGCCTTTATTTATTATAGAGTAATGTGTATTGTGTAACATTTGTGATGGTCGACTTGATTTAAGAATTTTTGGAAAACTTGGCTATGCAAGATAATTTGCAGCTACATATTTGTCTTGCTTTGTGTCTGCAAAACCTATTAAATAGTCTAATATTGTATGCAGATGTTTTAAGTCCTTTCTGTGCAAAAGCAAGTGGTAAAAACAATCTAAAGAGAGTGTTAGATTAAAGGATGGTAAGCAAATACTGTTTAGCAATGTGCCCTTTTTAAATATCATATAATAACTCTGATTAAGTCAAACATCATGCTTGTCTTTGGTTTTCTCGCAAGTTCAATCTAATTGTAAAATGTATATGTAAATATTATGTCTTTTTGTGTAGTGTATAAATGTCACTATCAAATGCTCTTGAAGTTTGTAGCCATTATCACTGCACTACATTTCTGATTCCTTTTTCTCCTTCCTAAACTCAGACTATGGATTGAAATGTGATACCAGTGTAACGGTTATGATTTATATTCTTACTGAATACTCTTTTAATTACATAGCCTTATTAAGATCTTGTAACTGTGACTGTTTATGAGATGAGAAAGAGTGCTTTAATAGGCTAATATCTTTGCTCTTCGACCTGTTACACTTCAGGCACGTCTTGACAAAGCCTTGTTTATAAATGAACTCACAATAAAACTGCTCCATATCATTCTCTTCTAATGTGCAATATAGACCTTAAGTCAACAAGTGCAATTTATATATTTTGTAAAGTACTTTTATTACTATTTGGTTTCTTATTATTTTCTCTCTTCTTGTCTTTTTAACTCTTATGCCTCACACTGAGTCAACTGCACCTTCAATTTCGTTGTTCCTTTGTAAAAGTGACAATGACAATAAAGATCTATCTATCTATCTATCTATCTATCTATCTATCTATCTATCTATCTATCTATCTATCTATCTACAGTCATGGCCGAAATTATCGGCACCCCTGGAATTTTCCCAGTAAATGCACCATTTCTCCCACAAAATTGTTTCAATTGCAAATGTTTTGGTATACACGTTTATTTCCTTTATGTGCATTGGAACAACACAAAAAACAGAGAAAAAAAGCCAAATCTGATATCCTTTCACACAAAACTCAAAAACCGGGCTGGACAAAATTATTGCCACCCTCAATTTAATATTTGGTTGCACGCCCTTTGGAAAAAATAACTGAAATCAAGCGCATCCTATAACCATCAACAAGCTTGTTACACCTCTCAACTGGAATTTCCGACCACTCTTCTTTTGCAAACTGCTCAATGTCTCTCAGATTTGAAGGGCGCCTTCTCCCAACAGCAATTTTGACATCTCTCCATAAGTGTTCAATCGGATTTAGATCCAGACTCATTGCTGGCCACTTCAGAACTCTCCAGCGCTTTGTCTTCAACCATTTCTGGGTGCTTTTAGAGGTATGTTTGGGGTCATTGTCCTGCTGGAACACCCATGGCCTCTGACGCAGACCCAGCTTTCTAACACTGGGCCCTATATTGTGCCCCAATATCTTTTGGTAGTCTTCAGATTTCATGATGCCTTGCACACAGTCAAGGCATCCAGTGCCAGAGGCAGCAACACATCCCCAAAACATCTTAGAAGCTCCACCATGTTTGACTGTAGGTACTGTGTTCTTTTCTTCATAGGCCTCATTTTCTATAAACAGCAGAATGGTGAGCTTTACCAAAAAGCTCTACCATGGTCTCATCTGTCCACAAGACGTTCACCCAGACGGATTTTGGCTTCCTCAAGTACATTTTGGCAAACTCCATTCTGGCTTTTTTATGTTTCTGTGTCAGCAGTGGGGTCCTCCTGGCTCTCCTGCCATAGCGTTTCATTTCGTTCAGATGTTGACGGATAGTTCGAGCTGACACTGTTCCACCCTGAGTCTGCAGAACAGCTTGAATATGTTTTGAAGTTGATTGGGGCTGTTTATCCACCATTCGGACTATCCTTTGTTGCAGTCTGTTATCAATTTTTCTCTTCCGTCCACGTCCAGAGAGATTAGCTACAGTGCCATTTGTTGTGAACCTCTTGATTATGTTGCATATAGTGGACAAAGGAACATGAAGATCTCTGGACATGGACTTGTAGCCTTGAAATTGTTGATATTTTTCCACAATTTTTGTTCTCAAGTCCTCAGACAATTCTCTGCTCTCCTTTCTGTTCTCCATGCTTAGTTTGGCACACTCAGACACACAACAGAAAGGTTGAGCCAACCTTTCTCCATTTTAACTCACTTCAGGTGTTATTGCTATATAGTGCTGTAGATAAAGTGCGATAAAGTCATACCAATAAGAACGAAAAAAAAAAAGATGCAAACTACCTTAAAGAATGCAAACCACTAAACACAAACTTTACATCAAAACCAGTAAGCAGTGTTATTATCAGCTGTACAATTTCGAAGTTGTAGGTGCTGGGCTAATCGTTTCTGTGTAGCTGTGTTTAATTCTATCAGGAATCACATTTTTTTTGTTTTTTTACAATCATTTTTCCCAAATTTGGGTGGCATTTATGTTACTTATGGGTTTCAATTATTTTTATTGTATGGTAATGATGTGATCATGTCAACATTTTTGGTTTCTATTTTTGTTCATGATCAATGCCATGTTTTTAGTTGGTAACAGACACTGCCATCGTGTTTACTGACAGTATGCCGTTGCTGGTTACGTGACACCATGATTTGTCATTATGTCAGATCCTTTTCCCTATAAAAGATGGCTGTGCCCAGCTCAGAGTTTCCTATTTTTGACCTAAAAACAATCTGAAATATCAACTGATTTTTCTTATAGTTGGTTGCAGGAAAATCAAATTATTAATCGGACACTTGACAACTTCATTTTGACTTCAGTATTGGCTTGCATATTTTTTTGACATTGTTTTGTTTGATTCTCTGGTTTCCTGTACCTCACCTGCTTTTGAAGTATGTTTCTGTTCTTTTATACTTTAATTTATCACCAGCTTTTCTTTTTTATGAACTTTTCATTCTTCGAGTCAATCTTACAATCCTGTCATATTTCAAGAATTTTTTGCAAAGTGTATACATGATCAAAGCAAGCTAATTAGACTTTTCAAAGTCTGCAAGGTTAACAGTCTGCTTGTTCAGATCTTGCATGTCTTAAATAGAAATGATAAGATGGTACATTAAATAGAGCAAAATGGCAAAGTGCTCTGTGCAGGAGCATTATGCGTAAAAATCTGAATTAGTCATTGCATGGAGAAATTAGTCAAATTTAAAGGATGAGAAAGATTTTTAAGAATAGGATGGAACCTAACATACAGGACTGCCATGGGAAATACTGGACATTTGATCACACTCTGTATAAGCAGACACAATGTTGAGCTCTGCCATGTCATAGATTGTGGGAGTGATGCAGAGCTTGCATATGTCCTCTTCCAGGTGCAATTATTTCTCCCCATATTTGTAAGTGTTTTGTATATGATTAATTAATCAAAAGCTATAAGCTGACACAGTATGAGTAAGTGTTGATGCATGCATGAGTGAACTGTAAAAAGTACCGGCCTTCTGTCCAGGGTTGGTTCTTGTCCCTCATACTGCTAGGATAGACCTCATATTCTACTGACCCAGAGAAATGAAAAATGTGAAACAACTCCTATTGTTAACAGTAATTCGTCTTTTAAATATTTTTTCTTTTTTTAACTAGACAAGAGCATTTTCCAAAGTATGACAAATTATCATGTCTGACAGAGTGTGTAAAAACGTTGTTAAATGGGTGTTTAGTTTGCCTCTCAGTATTCATTACAACAGAATGCAGGTTAATTTGCAGGTGTTACATCAAGTGCTACAGCATGTTTCTGTTTAGGTGACATTTATTATCCTTATTTTAACTCGTCAAAGAGGCCTAAAAGCCATTCAGAAGCGCACTAACAATCTCGCAGCGACAGAGCTTTCCAAATGACAGTTCAAGTGATTCCATAATTGATTGTTTGCCAGGGAAAAGTTTTAGATGCATTATTTTTTTGTTATGCAAATATCTATGCCAGACACTTAAAAACCTCCAAGATTTATCGAAACATATTGTGTATAATCCACTCAAGCCTAAAAATGACTGACAGTAAATCAGTATAAACAGAGGAAACAGCTTCCGTATGAATGTGCTCACTTTGACTTAGTTTTGTAATTTGGAAGACAGATGTCTTATGAATGTGTTAGACAACAGTATAGTGTGTATATGTAGCGTAAACATGTTCAGTAAGTACATTTTTTGCTAATGATGCACAAAAGTTCAAACCTTTTTTCCCTTTTAAAAAATTCATTGACATCATTTATAAGCTCCATGTACTGCTTTTGCCAGCAGGTGTAGTTCAGTGACAGCTTTTTTCCAGTTACCATGTTTTCTTGATGTTACCTTTAAGAAGAAAATCAATAAACTCTGAATGTAGTCTGGGCCACTTAAAAAAATACAATTACTAGTACAAAACAGAAGGTGAAGCATCTTGTGTTGCATTTTTAGTGAAATCGTTTATGCCAATTCCTATTAGTGAGCATTGATTAAGTGAAATGTATAACTGAAATTAGATCTCTGGGGTCAGCTAAGTAAAATTACAACCTCAATGAATTGTAGATTTAATTTGAATAAGACTGAGTTAAAGTGAGCTTTCACAGGTAATCCAATTTCAGCTATACCTCTTCACACGTTGTAACTTCAAAGGCGTTCTAATTTACATGAATTCATTCTGTACACATCTGTGGTTCTTAGTACAGCACTAGATGTGTATGTGGCCTCTAATAAAGACCAATTTATAACCGCTGACGTTACAGTTTAACTGAAAGTAATTTAAAATGCTATTCAGGTGTCCTTATATTCTACCCACATAATGAGCTGCAACCGCTCTTTCAATTTTAAAACTTAAGCATTGAAAGAAGAGTGACTTGGTCCAATTCCATTTTATTCTGCACACAAAATAGAAAACCTTAACCTTTACTGCAACTACAGTAATAACTAAAAGATGGGCCTATTAATGTAAAAAATGCAACGTGACTTAGACTGAAAGGAAGGTACTCATTTATAGGGAAAGAAAATAAATATGAAAAAATAACAAGAAACATTTTATTGTGGGGGTTGAACAGTAATTTAGTATTAATATTATTTTTAACCATTTCATCAGAGTCTAGACATTTCCTCATTTGCAGATGTTTTAATCATTTTTTCTGTTTTTAAGACTGTTTTCCTCATTTTATGAATGTGCTATATATTTTGAAAATAATTGTAGACTTATGGGGCACTGATAAATTGCAGAATCTCTGTTCCTCTGCTCCTTCATTTTGTTGCAAGTGTCCTTGTAAATCAAGTTGTTTTGTTTTTTTTTTTGCTTCTAAATTCACAATTAACTCAGTGCACTCCAATTATTTTTAACGGGAGTCCTTTCATTTTGAAGCCAAAAGTGCTTTTTTACAAAAAAAAAAAAAAGTAAATTCATATTTAATTGCTTATTTTTTTTCTTTATATTCCCTGTTCTATGCCCCAGTTAATACAAACTACCATCAGTCTGGGCTACCCCTAAAGCCTTGAAATTACACACTAGTTTTTCTGTTTTTCCCTCAATATAGTTAGTTGAAAAATGACTCAAGTCCTTGAGCCCCCTGCCCCCTAAGACCCTAGCCACTTCCATCCCAAGAGTTTTTGTGATCATATCTGTTAGAACACAGCAGAATCTATTTTCTGATTTTTGATAACTTTTGTGGCAAAATTCTTTATAGAAACTTTGTGACTGAGTTGGCATCAGAGATTTACATGTCCAATAGGAAATTAAAAAGCCCAGTATGGCAGTTTTTGAATGTAATGTCAAAAGTGTCAATTGTAAGCATATTGTATTGGAGTAAGATACATTGTGTGCTCAAGACACTAAGAGTAAAAAGTCCACAAACCTTAAAATTCACCTACAGAATCATCATAGATTTAGCATTCAATCTATTTCTTGGCAAAGTAAAAGCAGGGTTGAAAAGTGCCAACAATAGAGCACACATGAAAGTTCAAGTCCACATAATGCAGGTCAACAAATGATAATATTATATTTGCAAAGGGCAGCAGCCTGAAGAACAAACTCAATTGAACACAAATAATACAAAGTTGCCCAAATTAATTTGTTCATTGAAACTAGTATATCTACAAGACTAAGTCACATGCCATTTTTCAGAAAATTTGCTACTTCTGTCAACCTTAAATTTAATATGCCATGTGCTACATGAGTAAAAGTTACGATGGGAATGAAGAAAAGTGTATTGTGTAGTGGAGAAAGAAGTATTTCTCTCCTATATATTTTTGTAATATTATACTACTTAGACCATTTGTTGTTTGATTTATTCAAAGGTAAACTTGAATTGACAATTTGCATGCAAAAGTGTAGTTCTTCAGTACAAATAATTAATAAATATAAGCATTTCGTAAATTTGTTCATATACAGTGTCTGGTTTTATTTTTGCTTGTTTTTAACAGGACATACCTGGAGGTTTTAACTAACATTAAACAAATGTTATATCCATACTCATTATGTCTATAGTTCTGCTTGATTGTGATATAAAACTATACTCCATAATAACTCTTCAACCATAACATAATTACTAAAACTAAATCTGAAACTTATATATATATATATATATATATATATATATATATATATATATATATATATATATATATATATGTGTTGGTCACATATTTGCACAAGAGTAATTTGGGTGAGTCCAGGTTTCCAAAGAAGTCAGCTTTATTGTTATGAAGACAGGAACAATAGAGAGCATTTTCAAATGGGAACTGTCAGTTCGGCACTCAAATGGCACGGCAAACAAGTGGTGAGGCTGACTTCATCCTGCATTAGTTCCCTTCCTCTGATTTAAAGTACAGACAGCCTTCCTTAGAAAGAAGACAGAAAGTGAGCGCAAAGTCAGGTCAGTGGTTGGTTTTAAATGTTCCCAGCATCAACCTTATGGTGACTGACGTGTTATGTGGTGAGCCTGAGCAAGCAACCAGTCCCTGCATGTGTTAAGAATTCTATATATATATATATATATATATATATATATTTATGTATGTATATATGTACTGTATATATATATATATAAGAGGGTATATGTATATGCATGTATATATATAGTGAACTTGAACCCCTGACACAGTCAGACACAGACACCAAATGTCTCAAGACAGATGCGTTTATTCTTCCTCTTAGGTTCTACACACAACAGATTGCTTCAAACACCACCATATACAATTCTCTTTCTCTTCTTCTTCTTTTCTTTATTCTGCCTCTTCCACTCCACTTCTCTAAGCGTTGTCCACCTCCTCCCGACTCAAGCTCCCAAAAGGAGTGAGGCGACCTCCTTTATACTATACCCAGAAGTGCTCTAGGTGTCTCCTGATTGACATCCGGCAGCCCTTCCGGGTGTGGTGGAAGGGCTGCATATAAACTCGGCTCCTCCTCTGGCGGCACCTCTGGGTGTGGCGGAACTGCTTCATGCCCAGACTCTGGAGCTGTCTAGGCACCCCCTGGTGGTGGCTATGGCCCCGTCCATCACAATATATATATATATATATATATATATATATATATATATATATATATATATATATATATATATATATATATATATATATATATATATATATATTTATAGTTGGTGCCAAGTACAATAGACTCCATTGGACATAAAAATGAGAAAGAGAAGATAAATGTAGGAGAGGAAGAACTATGGCAGGGCAGTACAGGAATCAGTGGGATAGAAGAAAGAGATCAGGAAACTGTAGGCTAAAATGCCAACACTGAATGACATGCCCCAAACATAAGTATAAATACCAAGGGCAATACTATATATACAGTATGTAATAATAGGGGCCCTCGGCACGACTCATAACATGACATTTGCTGGGTGTAAGATATGAACAATGCATTGCATATGCTGATGTTTTGGGTGTTTAAAAGACAGATAAAGAGGATGCTAAAGGTAGGACACACTGCCAAAACTAGGTTATTGATAAGGATTTGAAAGCTACTTTGAAGAGAATCCTGTATAGTGCTGTCATAGGCTGCATGATAGAAGAACAGTAATGAAAATTTAAATAAAGGATGGGATGGGAGAATAAAAGATAGCGAAAGTCAACACCCTTGAGAACAGAAGTCAGCTGGAGATAAAAAAGAAGGAAGACTAGGGAATATCAGAACTAGCCCTTGTTGTAATGTTCTAAACTCTGTGTCCCTGAAAATGTCTTCAAATGGTGCAATTCCATGATCTGACCAATGGCAAAACAGGATAGTACTGCTACCAATGCACTTAGCTAAATTATGGAATAGTAAAACTGTGCCGTGAGCCTAATGCTTTTTCACTCTGCACCAGATGTTAAAAGCATGTATTACATGAAAAGATGGGACAGAAACTTGATGAACACACATTATGTTTGAGATCTGGGTGCCAACGTGTTAGATTTCATAATAAGCCAGGGTGCGGAGTTAACAGGAGGGGAGAAAAAACCTATCCACTTTGAAATATCATAGTAAAAAGAGAATACCTTTTGTTGTTCCATAAGACACAAAAGAGGAGAGATCTAACCTCAGCAGTACTTGAATGGTAGATGGAAGAGTGTTGCTTTGACAAAATTAATTGAAGTATCTATTATTTTAATTACTAATCTGGAGTAAAAGCAGAAAGGAATGAAAGACCATGATGTTAGTGAATCTGTAATGAACTATTGTATTTGAGAGTAAGGGGGAGTTTCTAGACCAGTATACTTGACTGAATTGGTCAGTAGAACAGAAGGCAGGAAGATAGTTGGTTGACAAACAAAATTCATGGAAAGGTTCAGGTTTTACCCAATTAAGCGTATAACCCAATGTTTTTTTTAATGTATTAAACGAGTTCAGCCAAAGCCAGATATCCAGGCGGTCATTTCCAAGGAACAGCAAACTGTCATCTAAATAAATCTTTATTTTATGATTAAAGACATGCATTCAAATAGGGGAGATCAGATCATTAGAATGGACAAAGAGGGTAAAAGTGGGCATCCCTGTCTGGCATCTTTAGTGATTTGGGATTAGTGCCAACAACCATTACTAATGGTGGCACGGTGGTGAAGTGGTAGCACTGGTGCCTCGCAATAAGGAGACCTGGGTTCACTTCCTGGGTTCTCCCTGCGTGGAGTTTGCATGTTCTCCCTGTGTCTGCATGGGTTTCCTCCGAGTGCTCCGGTGTTCTCCCACAGTCCAAGGACATGCAGGTTAGGTGCATTGGTGATCCTAAATTGTCCTTGGTGTGTGTGTGGTGTGTGTGTGTGCCCTGCCCGGGGTTTGTTCCTGCCTTGTATCCTGTGCTGGCTGTGATTGGCTCTAGCAGACCTCCGTGACCCTGTGTTAGGATATGGTGAGTTGGAAAATGACTGACTGACCTGCCCATTACTAATTAGCCATCTCAAGTAAGGGAAAAACTCTTCTGTTGCCTTTCCTGTTCTTTGACAAGCAGGTCTCCTGTACAATTTATTGGGTGTGTCCTCCTTGACTTTAAGGGGGAAAGCAAGTAGCAGAGGTCCCTGCCTCAAACCCAGTTTTGACTCTTTTGAATGAGTGTTTCAGTGGGTTAAATCTAGTAGTTCAATGCCTTTTATTTTCATGCTGCAGTTTTAGGAATATTATTTTTAGGAGAATTTGAATATTTTGGTCATAATTTATATATCAGGGTTTTTTTTATTAGAATTAGTGTGTTCAGTCCTGTAGACATAGCCTGAAAAAATGTTGCTTTTATTCAAAAATGCCCTGTTGCATTGCAGTGCTGTGGAATGTCTAAGATGTCTAAGAATTTGTACATTTAATTCCACAAACATTTGTATAATTCTTTTGTTTAAATTCATAAGCCCTGAATTTGTAATTTAAGCTTTTCTTTCTATTATAATATAATAGATAAAATTACTGCCCAACTAATCTACTAAGCACAGACAATTGTCAGTCTAGACATTGTGCTCTTGAAAATATCTATATTTCATACATCAAAAAAGTTAATTTATTTCATTTGGTTCCATATTGTGACCTCAATTCCTCAGCAATTACTGCAAAACGAAGATGTGCTGAAAACCATTATTGTTTTATTTTACATGTTTTGTAATACTGTTACTGTAGATGTGTCAAATTTGATATTCATAAAATATAGACAAAAATAGATTTTAAGATTTTTTTAACTGTGATATCTTAAACAATTTAAATTGGGAATCATTAAACTAAATAAGTATGTTTCATTAGGTTTCAGGGTAGAAGGTACAGATTGTAATGCTAGTATCCAAGGACACTTGAAGCAATTCAAATATTGTGTTCAGAATAGTTTCTTTCAGTTAGTGTTAAATAAACCATGCTATTTGTTATTTCCTGGCCATTTTAATTTTAAAATATTTTCAGACTTACAAAGGCACTAGTGTGCTCTGTGTGTTTGTTATATACTTTTAATTGTTTAAATATTTATTGTATTGAATGGTGTAGTATTCATTGTCTGTTATTATTGTAATTTATGTTGGGAAGGGTACTGTAGCATATCAGCACTGGCCTCAAGATAGGAAGCAAGGCCAATCATGGAATCCACATGTATATACCCATGAGGCAAATGGAGAATTGTCCTTTGACCTAACACAAGTAATTACTTGAAAAATATCATAAAATGTTTTTATAGCATGCATCCTCTCAACTAACTAAGGCAGACAGAAGATTTGAGGTAGGGTAGTTACATTTGCTAATCATAGTGCCAGAGAGTTGTGATATATTGCATGTTGATTAGCAGATGTGGGTAAGAATTTCACTCTCTGTAGTACTCTGTGGATGTGACAATAATGTCCTTAAAAGCCTATCACTAGCCTGTGGAAGATATGGAAAGGAGAAACTAATTATACCAGATATACATGGCAATACTTATAAACGGGATCTTGTACTTGGAATACATCAGGCATGGATTCAAGTCTAGTCTCTTTGTTGTCCATCAAACAATTAAGCCCATGCTTTTAATTGTTTATTTCACTTCATTTATTAATAATAAATAAAGGAAGTATCTGTGGATTGATCCAGTTTTGGCCCACTGAACCAGTGCAGGAAGACAGCATCTATCCTGGCAGCACTAGGTGAAAGGAACCTACACTGGATAGATGCCAGTCTGTCATCCTCATTTTCAACCACCCTCAGGGTGAATTTAGAGTTGCCAATTCACTTAATATGAATCTCATTTGGATATGGGAGGAAAATTGGAATATCAGAGGAAAATCTCACACATACATTGGAAGAATTTGCAAACTCAACATGTAGCGAAAGCCAATTCTGGGAACTGAATCCAGGACTCTGAGGGTGGGAAAATGTATTTACAGTTATGTATGTCACAAATTCTGTATATATAATCACAGACAACAATTAGTTGATACACATCTATTGTAAGACTATACATTTGAAAGAAGAAATAGAAATAATTATCGTATTTTTATCATGTTAATAAAATTTGACGCAATTGAGTAGAACAGTACAAATAAATTAACAATAACTGCACTCCCCATGATTAAAGCTTTGTAAGTATGGCAGAAACTGCCGAAGGTTTCCCTTAAAACATATCCAGTAAAGTAAATTGTCACATGAAAATAATTTCTTCTTTGAAAACATGTTGCCAATCACACTAAGCACCAAAAGTAAAAAAAAACCCCAAAAAAACAAAAAGAAAACAAAATTAGCACCCTCAACCTGCAACTAACAAACTGTAAAATTAATAGAAAATTACTGTACATTGAAAAATATGGAGTATTTTCTCTACAAATATTTGAAAGGTCTCCAACCATTTCCTTAACTCTCAGGCAAAGCAGAAGGTGAAAAAGTATAGTACATGTCCATCTTGGTGCAACCATCAACATTTTGTGTGTATGATGTTAAATTTTAAGATTTTAAATATGTTTTCCAGAAAACGTAATTAATTTGTCTTGTATATTTGAAAAGATATACCATTTTCAAATATTTGCAATTTTGCCTGATGATTGCATTATACAGTCACTTCCTGGTTAAATTTAGCAAATAATGCAAATATCATAGATTATCCAGACTTCCAATTACTACTCAAAAGGTGGTATCAAATGGATTTAAAGGAAATGTGTTGTATTTTGTTATTATTGTGTACTGTATTTAGGAAGCCATTTACTACAGATGTCATTTGAAAGTTTAAAAATACTTTCAAAATAATGCCTTACTGTAAGTTTCTAAAAAGTACTCTTTTGATTTCTGTGGAATTAAAATATTTTGTAAGATAGACGGACTCAACTTTAAGAGTCATCAAATATTTTAATAAAGAATCTTTGTAGGTGGAAAAGTGACTCTTGGCTGTGAGTGCAGTAGGTACTGTATGTGAACTATACAGCAACCTGTAGAAGTTTTTTTCCAGTCTGGACTAAAAGAGTTAAAAGATGCCATTACTTATTGCCAAAGAAACACCATAACTCACAATAGATTCTAAGTAATATTTTTCTATTTTCTAACATTTTCTATTGCCATGTTTTACATTTTTTTAAACAGTTAATCCATCCAGATAGCTAGGATATATTCTGACTCCTTGTAACTCTGCATTGAACTAAACAAGGAAAATTGAATAAAATGATACATCTTTGTGTGTGTGTTACCAACTTCCACTTAAAAAAAATTATATATATATAAATATATATGTATACTGTATATACTGTAAATGTTATATATATACACACCAGACTGTGATCTTTCCCTGTCAACATTTGCAGACGAATGAATTAACCTTTCATTCAGAAAAGTGAATTTGTTTCCAGTATATCAGATATGTTTTGAACTTTGTCATGTACAGAAGATTGAGGTTTCAAGGCAGCTACTGTATATTCACTAATTATGATGCATATTGATTAGCACATGCAAGTTAAGAATTTCCCTATACACTTCCTGTACATGTGACAATAATGACCCCATAAACTTATATAAACCTATAATCCATGCTGCTATGGAATGTTATTCTGTACAGTCAGTGCAGAAGAGATTTTAATGAGGTCTCGTCTATATTTTCAGCTTTGGTAAAGAAATTCACAAAATATATTTTAAAAAAGCGAAAAACACATTTAAGGATGCCTATGGGAAATAAAGGGCTATGTATCCAAGACAAAACAGGAACTATGTGTTCACATGGAGGCCAGTGGGAGTTTGGAACAAGCTGCCTAATGATGCTGCTCAAGTGGATGCACTGCTGTAATCAAAGAGCCACCTGGAAGCAAAACGGAGATGGATTAACCCTTAACTGACTGTAGGATGGACTGAATTTTTTAAACTGTATATAACACATGTACGCATGTACCAAGGGAGTACAATTAAACTATTGGAACACATGGTTAGAATTCTTGGAAAAGGAATGGTAAAGCAGTAATGAGGAGCACCAATAAGCCCTTCAAACGCTCAGCTCATGTTGGTGATATACAAACTATGAATAGGATGATTGCAATTATTAGTTTGGTTATTATTGTATATCAGTTAATGTCTATAATTTATGAAATTTGCATGATTTTGAGGTTTACCAATAATAGCAGCCAATAAAGGATACTGTCATATTTAATATACTGTACAATAGGGTACACGTGAAAGTGAAAGAAAATGAACACATAAGTATGTCCAGATGAAAGTGTCAAGAAGAACAGAAATAACTGACAGAAATTCAGTGGGGGTTTGGCAGGAATTCTTAGTCATTTTATCACAGTGTGCATCTGTGCATCGGAGTAGAGTTTCAGGTATTATGCCAGTTACAAAAGAACAAAATGGTCCAAAAGTTCAGCAATTCACCACCCATCTTTTCCCCAAATGAACCAATCTGAGTTGACCACTGACACTATGTGATGGAGAGCAATGGATGTTTCTTTCAGAAATAGCACAAAAGACTTTTTTCTTAAAAACTAGGAATAAAATCAAAAGCCAAAAGTTTACTTTTATGAACACTGAAATTTGTTTTTCTAAACTAGAGAGCTTAACCATAATCATTTCCAGGAAAGAATTACTAGGATTTATTCACCAGAATTCAACAATACAAACAGATCAAAATGTCACGCTGCAGACTTGAGACAAAATGAAGAAGCAATTTTCAAAACCAGAAGAGTAAAATAGAGATGTGATGTAGTTAAAATTTAAACAAAAACAAACAAATTCTCAAAGAAATCAACTTCTAACTCTTAAAGCTTCAGAATAAAAGTTTCAAAATATAAAATTCTCGCAAACAAAAAAAGTACTCAAGACACAAAATCGTTTCTGAACAGTCAGATGAGTTACCAAATTCCCAATTTCAGAGGAATGGTTCAGTGTCATAAACTTGAAAAGGACAGAGCATGAAGAAAATGATATAGGATAATAAAAGTAAAAGTATGGAATGAAATAATGCACATGCCGTTGAGATACATAAAATGATTGCATGGTTAAAAGTAATAGAAATAGATTTTTTTTTTTTATTTATTATTACTATTGCAACAGTCTTGCTTTATACAGTATATTTAAATGGTGGAAAATCCATAATAACACCATTTGAAAGTCAAAACCCATTCACCCCACCATTTAATTCAAGTTTATCCACATTGGTTTAAGCTTATAATACAGCATTTATTGAAAAAGAAAACAAAAAAAAACTTTCCTACTGAAAGTTCTGCTTCCATTTCCAATATATTCGTAAATCTGTCATGCTGCTGGCATCAGGCATATGATGTGCTAAAACTTTTATGCAGTTCTTGATAGCATGCTGTTAAGAGAGTGGGTAAATGGAAAAAGCATTTGACAGACATAAGTAATCTATGTGGGACAGGGTGCCATATCTCTGAGAAGATAAAGTAGGCACTCACACTGAGAAATATTCAGTAATGCATGGTACCCATCAATAAGATGTGACTGCTAATTCTAGAAAATGGTACTTAAAAAGGGTATGCAGCTGCAGATCAAACATTATGTTTAAATTTGTAACTATTACACAGAATGCTAGAAGCTTCCTGGAGAATCTAGAATTAACTGTTTGCCATTAGAATTTTTGCTCACAATTAAAAAGGGCAAAAGCCTCAAGATGTTGTGATTGCAGGTTTGTGGCACTCAGTTCTATATGAAATAAACAAATCTTAATGAATAAAATTTCTTCAAAAGGCACTCATTTTAAAAATATCTTTAAATATCAGTTGAGTTTAATACATTTGCTTTAAGCGTGATAATCTCCGACCCAATTAATGTTTGGAAGGATGTGAAAGATTATTTTTAATTGTTGCAAAATAACTGAGCTGAATATTTACTCAGAATGTTGGTCTGGTTTCCATCTGCAATCCTTGTCTTTTTATCCAGAGCTGAACCTTTTATGATGGAATCTTCATACAAAGTTAACCTCTGGAATTGACATTTGACTGACAGACATCTCAACAGTGTTCTGCCTTGATCTTAAATACATGGAATACTGTATCCCGCAAAGCCAAGTTACTGCTCTTCTGATTTGGCTCACTATTAAAAGCACAAGTCATTGCTGTTTTTAACATTTTTGGATTAAAACTTGTTCAGATTATCTTTCTGTTATTAAATTACTAGCCGGTAACTAAAAGTGATACTCATCAGAAATGACAGACAGAAATAAAATTTCTTGGGTTCTTAACTGATGAAGCCTCCTTCGATGAGTGGTTTATTGTTGCTTATGCTGCTGCCACCTCTGTTGGTATCTGAGTAACAGACTTTTTGCACGCTTTCAGGTAATAAGTAATGTTTCATTCAAATTAACATTAATTTGAAAAAGGTTTAGATAATGGGCTAAGTGAAATGGAGAAAAGGGATAAAATTCTGTATTGTCTATTCTCACTCGTCTGCCTTTGATGTCTGTACTACGCTTTACTTCATTTGCTCTTTTGAATTGTTCTGATATATATAATAGCATATTTATTGCCAGCTGGTTATAATAAATATTTGTAGCTTCATTTATTTAATGTCAATGTGCCTTCATATGTTATCTTTAATTTTGATTTGAGTTATCCATGCATGATTGTGTCTGATATCAAAGTGAAAACAAAGTATCAATGTTCTTCTGCTATCAAAATAAACAAAACAACTGGGTCCCTAAGTATTTAATAATTTTAGTCAATATTTAAGAGAAATTTCATTCTTTTAAGAAAAGCTATTGTCTATGTTGCACATCTTGAGATTATATTTGTTGTTTGCAAAATGCTAAAATTTAATTTAGTTGGTTTGTGGCACTGGTAAGAAGGGACTGTCACCTTCTGTCACGTTTGATCCATTATCTTTGGCTTTTATGTTTCCCAGTCTTTCAGGCATTGCTAGGCAGGTGCATCCCATAGTATGATGCTGTGTTTAATAGTCGGCATTGTTTTCTCACAATGATATGCCAAGTTACGCTTAGCCTAAATATACAGTACCTACTAGTAAATCCCAAATTATCTCATTATCTGAAGAGTTTTCTTCTCAGTCCCCCATACTCCTTCTGACCAGCTATGTTATGAGCTTTTTTTAATGATGACTTTTATTTTGCCATACTCATGGAACCCCAGCTTTTCGAGGCAGGATGGGTAATTCTTACTCTATGAACTTTTGTGTAAGAGCGTTGGTTATTCTTTAAGATTTGCCAGAAGCCTCATAATGGTAGTGTAGTGCCATTTTTGTATGATATCAGAATAGAGAGGTACTTATTTTAAAGATGTGAACTTCGTGCATATTTTTTTAAATTCTAATTAATGTATGAATACATGTAGGCTGGCAGGATACAATCCTTTACAGTTGAACAACAACTTTTATTTTGATAGCACATTTTCATTCAAATGATGTAGCTCATGTTCTTTACAAGATGTCAAAAAAAAGTAATTACATGCAAATAAAAAAGCAAAATTAGATAAGAAAAAAATGCATAAATAGTTTGCAAAAAAAAAATAATGCATACATACATAAGACAGATATTTAATTAAGAGTAATATAGTCCTTAAAAATAGAAATAACAGGCTGAGTGTCATGTCAGTTGGCCTGGGTGTACAGAAAAAAATAAATTAATTAAAAACTCCAGGTAAGCTAGAGAAAAAAGCAAAATCTACAGAGTTTCCAGGCCTAAAGACCACCCAGACTCCACTGGGCATTCTGCCTAACATTAATGTTAAGTCATTCTTTATTGTTTTTTTTTTAAGGCTTTGTCTTAGAGGATTCGACGCAGTGCGTCTCGTGGCAGGTTGCAGTTCCTGCTTTCATTCAAATATTGCAGGCAGTTGCACAGGATTTTGATCAGTTTGGGGTGGGGCAGAACGCCACCATATTAGTATGTGAGAAGAAAACAGAAAAACAAAGATTAATAAAGATTGCAGATTCATTGAAGAGTGTGATAATTATCTGAATACCTAGATTGTTAAGGGTAGAACAGAACTGTAGTTATAAGAAGACCAAATTAAAAAAAATGGGTTTTTAGGAGGTTTTTTAAAATGATCTAAAGTGTTAGCCTGGCATGTCTCTATGGTTAAAGTATTCCAGATTCCTGGTGCATAACAGCAGAAGGCTGCCTCACCACTTCTTGTATGCTTGTTGACACTGTCATAAATATAACTAACTACAAGACTTGTTGCATTGTGAATAGCTGAAGATAAAACTATGATTCTTATGTTCTCTCCTGAAAGAGGATGTCTCCATACATGGAGTATAAAATTGTATAGAAGCATTGTGGCTCCTGTTTTGCTATAATAATGTTGATTTTGTTGTGGTGTTTGCGTATTCTTTTGTACTATCAATTGCTTTTATAAATCTTCTAAATTATTATACCTTTGAATCATTTGATATTGCTTTGTGTTATTTCATCACTTTGAAATGTATTCTTGTGTGGTTTGCAAAGTGCCTTGTAGTTGGGCTTGCTGTGAAGGTGCTCTAAAAATTAAGAACTGATTGTGCAAGTAGGAGTTTGTGCTATTTTGATTAACATTAGTGCAGAGATCTTTGATGAAAAGTTGGATGGTGAAATTCAATTACATTTTAATTAAACCCTGAGCTATATAAGGCTTAGTTTTGCAAAATGTAATGCAAATCTGAGCTCACAAGGAATTTATTACTAATCAGCAGCATAACCTAGACCCAAATGAGGTTCAATAGAAAGGTATTCATTTCAACTCTGAAATATTTAGATATGTGGTTCTTGTTTATTTAGTTTTTTCATTAGTCTGGAGGTGAAACTTTTTCTTTCTGTGACCACCATTTTGTAACTGCCTTTGCATGGCCATGGCCATATCATCCAAGGTTGTGAAGCTAATTACCAGTCATAGGAACGTCGCTAACTCTCCCTATTGATATGGCGACACACATGTCTTAGTTGTGCATGAGTTGATCAAATCTTATCAAACAAAGTCAAACAGTTACAGTTTCTAGAGCTTGTTAGGGACAAGTTAAATAAGTCAGAGTAGCACATTTGCAATGTTTTGTTTGACTTCATGCTTTGGATAATGTTTAAGTGCACAATTTAAACAGTCCTCTTATGTCTGAATTCTCTTAATTGGTCTGATACTCACTCTCACCAATCTGGCTTCTTCAACAACAACATTTATTCATATAGCACATTTTCATACAAATTCTGTAGCTCAAATTGCTTTACAAGATGAAGAAAGAAAAAAAGAAAAATATAAAAATAAGCTTAGGCAATAATAAGTAACAAAGATAAAGTAAGGTCCGATGGCCAGGGAGGACAGAAAAAAAAAACAAACTCCAGAGGCCTGGAGAAAAAACCCAACAAAATCTGCAGGGGTTCCGAGGTTGTGAGACCACTCAGCCCCAACCAGGCATTCAACTCCTGGTTTTAATATTTCTCACACTTCTAATAATTTAATGAGCACCAAAAAAAAAAAAAACGCATATGCGTAACAGTATTACAACCATTCTGAGAAAATATAGCTGTACATTGTAAAAAAGAATATTCCTTTATCAGGGCCCAATCCTTGTAATATTATCTTCTTATATAATACGCTACTGTGGCTGTCCGTTTGTCTGTCCAGGATTTTAAATCACCTGTAGCTCGCAAACCATTTGACCGATTGACCTGAAATTTGGTACACGTATACTACGTGACATCTAAGGTCTGCTTTTGCGGTGATGATTTTATTACTCTTTTTGTTTTTATTTTATTGTAGAATCAACTCTCGGCAGCACGCAGCAGGGCGGCCGTGCTGCGCATGTGTACAGGCGCTGTTCTCATTCCTGACCACCTTCGCTGTCACTTCCACTACCTCTTGATATCTTAAATCATTCTTGAGGCAGATTAAAGACTTAAATGCCAGCTTAAGTGAAAAATTAAGAAAAACGTACTAAGTAATTGCAACACAAGAAAACTGACTTAGTCAGTTTTAACGTAAAAAAATGCCGATGAAAGAAGAGAAGCGGGCTGCTAGGGTGAAGAAAAGAAGAGCTGCTCAGGAAGTAGCAAGCGCATTAACCTGTGAGCAAACGAATGTTAAACATACAGAGGAAGAGGATGAAAACTATAAGTCAAGTGTATTCACTGCATGTTATCGTGCAGTGTGCTGTTACTAGTTTTAGTATAAGCATCCTTTAATATTAATCCCAGCTTTTTATAATATTGGTGGTGGGCCAATGGTCTGGTAGGAATTCAATCCTAATGGTCACTCTGACTGATGGTGCCCTTCCTGTTTGAATATTCAGTAAATGTGCAAGTACTGCAACATTTTTCATTACAATATATAACTAATTCACTAAGGACATTTAACTGAAATTTGTTTCACAATGTTTAGATATTAGAGTCCATGTGGAGAAGTGCAGAACCAATGCATTTTATTGGTACTTGTATTACAAAATGCATTCCTTATACCTTGTTAAGATCAAGAACTCCAACACAGTACAAACTGGGACGGCCTCTCCAACTGTAATCGAATGGAGCTCTCAAAGACTGATTTATGCTGAAATTAGAGTTCACAAATGGATGTAATCAAAGAGAAAGGTAAGAAGCAAAAAAAAAAAGGTCTGCTGAGATCATTGGATTGCCATTATGATAGGATTTGTTCCTCATGGTTAATTAATATAGGGCTTTCAATGGTACTAGAAAATTAAAAAGTAAAATTACACATTTTACTTGTGTATGAAAACGTGTGTTTGTTGTGAAAACTAACCAATTGCCAAAGGCAAAGGGCATTAGAAATGTCAGGCAAAAATTAAATAAAAACATGTTTTTTGTTTTTTTTTCACAAGCCTGCCATTGGCAAGCGACTACTGGCACCCATGCTGCTTCAACTTCTTCAGGCGTCTGAATGGTGCCATATTACAGCTTTACAGACGTTTCCACAGTTATCATTCAAGTCAGTTTGCATAAAGTTTACATGTACATATATTACATCACTGTTACTATTTTGTTTTATTTGTTCCTGTTCTTTGTTTAGTGACATTCTTGACTCAAGGAAGAAATACCATTAATGCACATATTATATAGTATATGTTATTAGCATGTTAATTAGTCTTCATGTGCTTACATGTGCCTCTCTTAAAATACAGTATATCTGTTTTCTTACTGTGTAGTATGTTTTCAAATTTGACAACCAGTGTTTAGCACACGCATTTTCCTCCATGGACTGCATGCCTCATTCTTCTTGTATTGTATCACCCAATAAAAAATGCCTCCAGACCTTGACTGCAAAATCTCAGAATACTCAGACTCAACTGACAGTTCCTTAATGTTCCTTGAAAAAATAGTTACATATAAATGAGGGCAGCACAATGGGTAGTGTGGCTGTCTCACAGATTCAGCTTCCTGGGTTTGAATCCCACATGTCTGTGTAGAGTTTACATTGTTTTTTCTCCAGCCACATCCCTAAAGAAGTTCAGGTTATGTTAAATGGCAGTTATATTTAGTCTTGATATAACTGGGTGTGCGAAACTGGGCCAACCGATGGAATGATGCCCTGCCCTGGGTTTTTTCATGCCACGCACCATGTACTACCACAAAGGAAATGGATCAGCTGGTAGGCTGATTCAAATGCAACAAATTGTCTTTCGGTGTTAGTAGAACTAAAAAGACAATTAGTGACTTCAAGAAGACCCACCCTGCTTAAAATTCCACTTTACATCAATAGTTTTTTGATAGATAGTAGAAAGTAAAAAATTGGTATTGGTATGAATCTGGCTGAGGATCTGGAGTGGTCTGTCAATACTTCCTATTTGACCAAGAAAGCTTTCTGTTCTGGGTGATGAATGCTAGCTTTCCATACAATATCTTTACCACATTCTACAGGGGTACCATTGAAAGTGTCCAAACCAGTTGCATCACTATCTGGTATGGGAACTGCAATGTGTTAATGTGCCTGATTGCAATTCCATACAATAGATGAGATGTCCCCAACTCCAGACCTGGAGGGCCCCAGTGGTTGCTTGTTTTCATTCTAACCCTTTTCTTAATTAGTGCATTGTTTTTGCTGCTAATTAACTTCTTTTGAATTAATTTTAATCAACTTATTTTTTAAGATTTATTTCCCTGAATTTATTTATCATTCCTATGAATTGCTTAATTTCTTTCCTTAAATGGCACCCAAACAGAAATTAAATGTGAAGTCAGTGAGCCAACAGAAGACCAACTAAGTCAGGGCCTGAAACTCCAACCAAAATCACTCCAACCAGTTGCTTAATTAGGCGCTGAGTCTTGTTGTTAATTAATCTCATTCTTTAATTCCATGGCTTGTTGCTGTCTCATTATTCAGTAGCAGACATTTCTGAAATTGTTGATTTTCTCTTTTCTAAGAGCACTGGTCAAATGTTTTGGGGACCTGAGCAGATCAACATTCCTGGGAACTTCAACTTTCTTTATATTCAGATATTCTGTGATCAACACAGTTTCTGTTCATTTTGTATCTCATTATTGTTTGGCTGCTAATTAAGGGGAAATAACTAATTAAGTGGTCTGAGTCTTCAAGAGCAAGCCAAATAGAATTAATTCAAAAGAAGTTAATTAGGAGCAAAAACAGCTCACTAATTAAGAAAAGGGTTAGGATGAAAATCTGCAGCCACTAGAGCCCTCCAGGACCGGAGTTGGGAACCCCTGCAATAGATAGTTTGCAGTGTAAAGACCATCACTGGGACTTTTCATCAAGGACATTTTCACAAAGTGCTGCATCCATAGGGCCGCCATCGTAGTGTGGAATCCCTCCCACCTCTCCCACAATTTCTTTTTCTATTTCTATCTGGCAGAAGGTATTGGAGTCTGCGGACCAAAACAGCCAGACTGAATAACAGCTTTTTCCCACATTCAGTCAGGCGCCTGAATCCAATGTCCCCCTCCCTTTCCCTGTGTATGCACCCTTATCATAGGCTCTTAGCTAACTCATTGTTCTGTTCTGCATTTTTTTATTTTTTTGCATTCTTTGTCCATTGTACATCTTCTATCATCACTGACTGATGTTTGTCAATATGGTGTCAACTTGTACAGAGGCAGTTACAAGTTCTACATTTCCTTAAAATTGCCCAATCCCTGTATTGCTATTTTGCCATATTTATCATATGCTATGGCCCTAGGATAAGCAATTTCATGCCACTGTATAACATGATAGGATGTGTATGTGTATACTGTAGATAGCAGGACAACCCACTTGACTTGCTTTGAATAAGCTCTTACTTCCTGCAACTCTGAATTGGATTAAGGGGGTTTAGAAATGTATGTATATATATATATATGTATATATATATACTGTATATATTATTTTTTTTTTTTTACAAATTACACATCATTGATACATGCTTTAGCTAAGACTATGGAGACTAGTATGGTACTAATTCTAGTTATTAGCCAGAGAAGCAAAACAGATGCATAGCAAACAGCTGGGCTGTTCCTTGTTGTTTCTGAGAGTTGTTTTTGGCACTGGTTGTAAGTATCTTTGAAAAACATTAATAATGGCAAAATCATGCGTAATAAAATGCAAGGTATATTTTAGAAGGTTTCCTTAAAAATCTCAGCCAAAGTGTTTCCAATATTATCCTTCAACCTCCTGAACAGATGTTCCAGCTGGGTTTCTACCACGTGACTAACATTTGTAAGTATAGCATGATGAATACTGTTCTGATTGTAATTAACACGCTGTCTTCTTTCATTAACAAATATGACACATTGCAGCTCTCAGTTTTATTTTTTGTCAGACCTGCCATTTATTTATTTTCAAAAACTGGCCTGTTTTATTCCCTTTTGTACTGTGTAGATATCACTACATATCTCAAGGTGACAGGAGGGTCATTGTTCTGAGCAGCAAGGTATCAAAAGAGCTCAACTTATTGTGCCTTCTTACCACAGTGCAACATCTGGTTAATCTGTCAAGATTCTGGCGTTTCTAATTCTCAGTGACTGCTAAACCCATCCTGTATTGACATTCACTCGCTATTTGCTGACATAATTTTAACGATTTTTCATTTGTAATGCAAATCATTATTCATTGGTAATATTTTTGAAAGATAAGTTGCTTTTAAAATTCTATTAGATGATTTGCATGATTTTATATTTAACTCTGAGTATGCTGAATTTGCATTAAAAAGGATTTTTGGCAGATCCAAATATGTTGCAATTCATCCAAAAATATATTAAAACACATTACATACTCTTGAAATTTGTAACTGACAGAAAACATTTAAACTGCAGGGTGCATGAAACAAGCCATCAAGTGAAACTACATAACATAGCATCAAATAATACCCTGAAACCCTCTTAATCCAAAACAGGATTGCGAAGGACTAGTGGCCGTGTAGAACACAACCCGGAGACCAACTCTGTACAGGAGGGTAATAAATTACAGGGTACACTTATATACATATAATATATATTTTCTAAATACTGCATGCATAAAATTATTTTTAAAGCTATTTACTGTATCTGGACAGCAAAAAAGTTAGGAGAACCTCTTGCATTTTCCAAAATCATATAGATACCTTGTTAGGTTAGGTCACAAACGTCTTCTTGAGGCTCCCCAGGGATTCCATGTATCTGTTAAATTCCACAAATCAAACACTTGATTTGTATTAATGAGTTAGACATTAGCCAGATCAGTTGTGCGATATAACAGTAAAAAAGTGTATTGGATGGTAACCACAAGTAATGTAGTGCCTTAAGGTGAAGCTAAAACACTGTGCCATCATTAAAATCATAGGTTTGTATTAACAAGGCCATAGTCAGTGAGCAATAGCACAGTTTTCAAGATGTGGTATTTACGTTGTCAACCAGAAGTTTGAAGAAACTGGGAAAATGGAAGGCTGAAGATACAGTAGAAGAAACAAAGTTATATGCTTCAGCTGAACAATATTTAAAGATTGCTGCCTTTGGGTACAGAAGGAAATCCAGTACTTGCTCAGCATGTTGCACCAAAGTACACATGTTGACTGTATAAAGAAGTCTTGTATGATGTGTTGCAGCTAAGAAACCATTCTTTCTGAAAGGCAGAAAGCAGAAGAGATTGCAATATGTGAAAGTCTATAAGGGATGAAGCAACAACCAGCAGAAGAATGTCTTTTGGAGCAGCATGTATAAATGTGAGATTCTTGGTTCACATAGATGCCAGTGTCTCAGAAGATGAGTTGGCAAGAAGTAAAATGATACCTTGCTGCAGCTCTGTTATGGTCTAGGGGGTGCTCTTCAGTCAGCAGTGCAGGAGGGTCTGGTGAAAATTGATGAAATGATGACTAAGAAATATGAGCAAAACTTTCACACAGAACTATATGTTAAGCCTTACAAAAAAGGCTACCAAGGTTTAAAGGGATGACCAAGAGTGGAATCATTAGACAAGCAGAGACTCGAAACTAACTAGAAAATCAGAATAACAAAAGTAATGAATTCAGGAAGTTGTTTTTTTATTTTAGCATCCAGAAACCTGGACAATGACATGTCTGATGGGGCACTTCTTGTATTATTGTGCTGATTATGCTAATCATGTTACAGTATTTTCAAAAATGCATTCTTGCATGGCAGATTGTTGAGTCTATGGATTGTTCAAATCCTGTAAATGCCTGAAGTGATTCTACTCCGTAGGGGCCTTGAGCAAAGCCCTTTACCCATAATTACCCTGTCTTGGGTGTGATGTTGACCTGCATTCAGCCCTGCAAGCAGGTCCTCCATCTCTCCATCTTGCAGGGGAAACTCGGGGGCTGGTAGCAGGATTGGCACTTTATCCACTGTAAAAAAACTCACACTGTTCCATTCAAACTAGTGGGGTGCTGAGGTTTCACTCGTTGCATTGCTACACTTGGGTCCTAGTTTGGGATCCTGAAGTGGTTTGTTGTGTGGTGGCTGTGATGCGCTGTATCAGTGCATGCTCCCAACCCCTCTCTGTCAGAGATGCATTCCATAGTAACTGCCACCTTGTTATAACAACAGCAATGCCATATGGCAGCAACCATAAAAAAAAACTCTGACAGAAACTGCTCAATTATTCTTATTAATATCTGAAAATAACATTCACAATAGAAATGAGTGTACAGAATCATTTATCTGTCTATCTATCTATCTATCTATCTATCTATCTATCTATCTATCTATCTATCTATCTATCACTGTCCTGCTCCACTAACAGACTGAGGAGATCGTTCGTCCCCCACACTATGCGACTGTTCAATTCCACCCGGGAGGGTAAACGTTAACATTATACAAAGTTATTGTCTGTCTGTTATACCTTCTTTGTTATCACTCTTTAATTTAATATTGTTTTTTATCAGTATGCTGCTACTGGAGTATGTGAATTTCCCCTTGGGATTAATAAAGAATCTATCTATCTATCTATCTATCTATCTATCTATCTATCTATCTATCTATCTATCTATCTATCTATCTATCTATCTATCTATCTATCTATCTATTGTAGCAAAGGCGCTATATAGGTGCCTGACCCGACACAGATAGACAAGGAGGCACGTATAAAAACACAAAGACTTTTATTGTTTCTTCAGCTGTGAGACACGTCTTCCCCGTGCCACACAGCCCAAACACAGTCCCAAAGCACAATAAACACAACCAATAATCCTTCTTCTCTTCCACCACTCCTCCTCAAGCTTAGTCCTCCTCCTCCCGACCCCGGCTCCTCGAGTGGTGGTGGCTGGGTCCTTTTAAGCCCACCTGGAAGCGTTCTAGGTGATTAACCACCTGTTCCTAATTGCACTTCCGGGTGGGGCTGAAGACTCGTCCAGCCGGGCTGTGGGAAGCAGACAGCCCCCCTTAGTGGCCACCCCGGGTCCCAACCAAGCTGTGGAGGACTCCATCTCCTATGGAGCCCTACGGGTGGTTGGGGAATCACCTTCGGCCAGGGAGGCTGCCACCAAGCGTCCCGGGGGAGGTATTGAACTGCCCATGGCGGCTCCCCCGGAGCATAAGCAGCAGGGGCATGGGACCCGGCTGTTCTTCACAATATATATATATATATATATATATATATATATATATATATATATATATATATATATATATATATATATATATATATATATATATATGGTCAATGCACTGACACTTACATTAGGTGAATCAGCAGCAACATGAGCTGGCTTTTCATATTCAAATGAGCAGCTTCAGAACCAAATATAGGGTTGCCTATAAAAAAGCTCAACCATTCAGAAAGTCACCATTCTAGTGTGGCTAAAGTTTAAAATGAGTGGTCCTTCTAAGTATAGTGGGCTACCTAGAAGAGTAATAAAATTTTATGTATGACATAAACTGAAGCGAAGGTCTGTGATACGGATTGCATATTTATAGCTGGAAATCCATGTTTCAGCCAATTCTCTGGCACTTTGCATTAGTCTTGAATTATACTTGCACCGCATCCCATTTTAATGTATGTCCAGTTGAACATGTATGTGTGTATATCAGGCTACACCTGTGTGTCCTTTCTTCTGAGTGCATTGCAATGTTCTTGTATACGTGTGGCAAGTGTTTTTGATGTCTGCCCCTTGTATACCGCCAGACATGCATTACATGGTATGCTATAAACCACATTCCTGGTCTCTGCTGCTGATTTTTTACTATTAGTGTTATAAAGGATTGTGCACAGTGTGTTTGTAGGCTTGTGCACAACTTTGATACCTGCTTTGGACAGGATACATGCTGAACCTTCTGATACCTTATGATGGTATGGAAGTGTGTGCCAGGTGGGATGGGGGGTCAAGTTGGAGCTGATTGTTTGCTGGGGTGTCTGGCATCTCCTATGTAAGCATTGTCTGATGAATGTGTTTGGGTAGCTGTTTGATGTGAACAGTTGGTAAAGATAGCACCTTTCATTCTTTTTAGTATTTAGTATTTCAGTATTTATTATTAGTGTTACTTCTTGGTATTACAATGCTTGTGAACTCTTCTGGATAGAGTCTTAACACAGCTCCATTTATGCGATAATGGATGATTGCAGCGGTATACATGGGGCAGACATCAAAAACACATATATAGGAACACTGCAAAGCAGTCACAATAAAGGACCCACAATCTATGATTTACACATATTTAATTGGGATGCAGTGCAAGGAAAATTCAAGGCTAATACTGAAAGTGTCAGAGAACTGGCTGAAACATGGCTATCCAATGAAAATGCCATTAACAGACATTTGGACATGAACCCTGCATATGCCGACTTGAACAGAAGAACATGCAAATAATAATAATAAATATGACTTTATGACCAACACCATCTGAACCCCACCTCACCAGTCCCCGCGGACACATCCATCTATCCTCCCATTCTTATTTGATATATTTTGCCATGGGTTCCTATAAGTCTAATCATTTTCCTCACATGATGATTCCTGGTAGGAATCAACAGCTTAGGAATAAAAAAAAAATTATGATATGTGATTTATTTGCTCCCTATATGTAGTTGATTATGTATTTTTAATATACAGTACATATAGTCTTCAAGCTAAAGCCGTTGGTAATGGAAGAGAGGCAAATGGAATTATTCTCTATATTTCAGAGAAAATAAATTTCTTCAGCCAAAGATCATTAGTAAAATGTAAATAAAAAAGTCCATCTTGTCAAATAGTCACTTCTTGAAAACTGGACTGTGGACCATGGTGCAAGCTGTTGGACTTGATTTTGGTGGAATATGATCAGGGTCAGTCACTGTTGAATGAATTCCTCCTATATACTGTGTTGGCCCAAGAACAGAAGGGAGAACTTGCTCAAACTGAAAGCAGTGTCAAGGATCTCTGCAGGACACTTAAAAGAATGGGTCAGTGAGAGCTAAATGCAGTTGCCACAGTTATTAACAAGTAATATGGACAGCCTAACCTTAAAAGAGTCTGCAGTACTAAACTGATGACTCATCACCTATAATGTAAATGTTCAGACCAATGGGGCATCTCATATCTTGGCCAGATGTTCATTCCAGTGTTACATTCTGTGTTCATTTGCTCATTTTTAAATAATATTCTCATGTGACCTTCATGCTTATGTCTTTCATTATGCAATACGTGAGTCTAGTTTCACCATTAAATATCAGTTTAAGAATTATTATAAAAAGTGCAATGAGCCATCAACATATTTTGCAGCAATTTATGTCAGTCACAAAAGACCTACTTTTTTGCCTTTAAATTACAAAAATTACACTTTTCATAGAGGAAATAAGACTGCAGATGCTTTAAGTTGGATTTGTTATATTGTTTTTTAACATACTGTATGTTATATAATTACTTTTTTTTTAAAAAAATACCAAAGTCTTATATGTTCCCCATTTTATTTCTTATCTAATCTTATTTTATCTAATCTGGGCCAATGGTGTTGATCACCTTGAAGATCTGGATGGTGAAACAATCTTTTCAAATAGAGCAAAACACAGTAATCCTTGATTTATTTAAGAGTTATCAAACTGTCCATTCATTTTCTAAATATGATTTTTTCCTGTTTTCTATTGTATTACCTACTTTAATGTAAGTGGTTTTCTGCAGCAAAACCTCAGCAATGGCATGTAACACTCAAAAATGACACTCAATTTTCTTCCTGCACCACACGAACTTGAACATCCTTGTGTGCAGTAGATCTAATGTGATAGCACTCCAGCTGCCATTTACACTTGCCTTCCTGGCATTTAGAGCTCTTGTAGAAATATGGAAAAGTAAAGACTAACAACATAAATAACCTCTTCAGTGGCATTGTATGCACTGCATGCCACCTATTTGTTTCAGTACTGTACATTTTGTTTTTCATTGCCTATCTTTATTAACTATATCCAGGCTTTTGACCTTTAAACTTGGCAGTTAAACTGTGCAGTGTGTACTCCAATAAAATTGTTAAAAATACTGTGGTGAAACAATACTCTGGACACCTCTGTGTTATCTAATGTTTATTTATATGTTGTATATTGCTCCTTCATTGTCTATTTAATGTGCTTATGTCTGTTCTAGTATACCATTTGTTATAGTATAACAGTCTTGCTGAATTTGAGCTTTTGACTCTCACGGCATTGTTCCGTTTTGCCCTGGTCCAGACACAAGCATGTATCCTTCGGTGTGATTAGTGTTTCCTGCAGAGTGAATGAACATACAGGCAATCCAGTAAATAATTACTATTTGAATTATAAAACCAAAGAGAGTCCCACACATTTTCAGAATGTATCTGTATAGGGTGACGCCAAGGTGTGCTGTGATGTTCATTTTCAACTGTCACCATAATACTTGACAATATAAGTGTCTCTCTCCATGTGGATTATGGATGATGGTTTTGTGGCATACAAAGTATACTATTTTATGTTTTAAGGGCTCCAGGTGAATAGGTAGTGTAACTAATGATAACTTATTGATGTTTAAATTGAAAACATAAATGGAGATACATACAGTGTCTGTACTCTTGACCAAATACGATGTGCAGAGCAAAATAAGTAAATAAAAAAACTATCATAGCTCTTTGATCTAGTATTGCTTCCTTTAATAACCTGGCTTTTTTGAGATAGTAAGTGCAACTCGTTATACACAAATCATTCTACTGTCTTCTTTTGTGGTTATTCAACTGACATTTAGAGTACGCTTTGCCATTACTTTCATTACTTCTCCGATATCTAATAACATACTGTGCTGAGTTTTTACCTTCGCATAGGTACCATTCAAGTATAATGTGCCTACTGGGTCCTTCATCTCCTTGTATGCACTATCTTTCTTGTACATCCTGTGACAAAGATAGATGGTTTAGCAGCCACTCAACCCAAAACAGACAGACGCAGGAGGCACACTGATAAAACACAAATGTTTTATTTCTTTTTCTTCACCCGTGGGCAACGTCTTCCCTGTTTCCCACAGGCACAACACAGTCCCAAAGCACCACCACAATACACAATACTTTTCTTATTTCTCTCTTTTCTCCTCCACTCCTCCTCGGCAAGCTTTATCCACCTTTCACCTGACTCTGGCTCACCGAGTAGTCTCTGCTGGCCCCTTATATAAGTCACCTGGAAGTGGTCCAGGTGCTTATTGCCCCACTTCCGGGTGTGGCGGAACAACTGCCCACATGGGCTCAGGAACAGCTGCAGCACCCCCTGGCGGCGCCTCCAGATCCCCACAAGGTTGTATCCAACTCCATCTCCAATGAAGTCCTGCAGGAGTCTGAGGCACCATTGCCACTCAGGGGTGCTGCCATCTAATGCTCTGGGGGAGGTAATGCTCTGCCCATGCTTGTTCCCCCGGACCATATAAGGAAGACGCGTCCCATCTGGGCAAGGGCCCCAGCTGCATTCACCCATTCTTTTCCCTTTAATTTGTAATGGTACCAGTCATTTCAGAAGTGGGCTAACATAACATCCATAGTAAATATCTTGAGGCCCTTTTATTTTTCAGGGCCACCATAATGCTGTACCCTCCCATCCCAACATTAGTGAGAGACATAGAACTTTAAAAATATTTCAGACAAATCTAATACCAGTAAATAAACCATGCAGTAAAATAGTCTGAATTAGAATAAACTGCCCTGCTTTTGGGTGTTCATAAGAAATGTAATAATTTACTACATAATAAACAAGAATATTTGCATCAGATAATTGAAGTATTAAAATGTGGGCTTCAATTTAAATGTTTGAAGTGTAATTATTCTACACTGCAACAAAAATGTGAAAATGTTCTGCCCTTTAATAGAGGTCCACAGAGTTCTAGATCCCTACTAAAGGATCAAAAATGAAAAATAACATCCCAACATAAACACTGACCTTGAAATAATCTAAAATGTCCCTTACACACTTATGTTATAACCTTCTGGGAGTGGCTTTTAGAGGGATAGTACCACCGGTAACAAATATCAAAATGTTATCATAATATTGATCCCATAGTAATATAAAATTGCACTCCACATGCCTATATTACCATTCACTGTTTTTCTGAAGTTTTATGAAAAGGAATAACTTTGATCTTTTGTATCCCTTTAGAGGGCAAACCCCGGGATATACTACCTCAAGCCCTTCTGAACATTTTTGCTGAAGACACCTAGACTCTTTATCCTAGGGGGCTAATATCCTGCACAAAATGCAGTTGAAAAGCTGTCTAAAAATAAGAGGTGGACCCCAAAAAGCTTGACATCCTGCACAACTAGACATCAAGATGAATCAAAATGGTATGTGGGGGTTGTCTCGTACCGGTGCATCAAGAGGCACTGGACAAAAAATAAAAGAAGTGACTTCAAAGCATTCATAAGTAATTCTTATGAACATATTACATTCATAACAACATACTCAAACCAGACCTTTGGCCCAAAGATCAAATAGCCCTTATAAGGATTCTATTGAAGTAATGGTATTCCATCATTCTGATCCAAAGTAACAAGACTTCAAAGGTTTCTTTAGAGTCCCCAGTAACTTCATAAAAAAAATGCATTAGTTCTACTCGGACCCTCCCTCACAATTCAGATGCAGACTTTCACAAAGTGACATATGCAGAACAAAGCCAAGGTTTCTTTGGGTAGATGATCAACACAACAGGATAAAGACAAATATAGCAGGTTTATGTGTCTACCTTGTGTTGGGCAAAGTCCAGCAACTCTTCCAAAAATCTAGGACTAGCTCTCTTAGACACTTCTGCCCTTCATTACTAATTAAGAACATTGTGCAATGCTATCCTAGTGTAAGATGGCTGCCCAACATAATATATTGTACTATTAAGCAACCTAATGTCTAATTAATTTTTAAAAGTGTCAATATGTAGGTTAATCAAGAAAAGAAGCCAAGGAACAGGAGAAAGCATATTTAACATGCACACAGTCTTAGGTACAGATTGCATTCAGGCCTGTCATGAAAAAGCTAAGAATAGAAAGAAAAAGTGTTTGTTATCTTGAATTATTCAATACAGAAGCCTGCTAAAATAATAATTTCAAATCAAATCAAATGACTCTAAGGTGATGAAAAATGATTTACTATTTCTAGGCAAAGACAAGTGGGAGTAATGTCAGACATGCAGCAAAAACGTGAACAGTCAGTTCTGTTAAAATTAAAGCACTCGCATTAATAGATCTTATGGCTTATTTTTAAGTGGTACACTTCACACAATTATTAAAGGTTGCAGAATTTGAGAATAACTATTACGCCAGCAATAGTGTTTATTTTAGGGTAAGTAAATCATTCAAATCAAAACATCTTTCCTCAATAATTAATTTAGAGTCCATAATGCATAAGTATCAAATCGGCCACATTACACCACTAATCTGCTCTAATAAAGACAGATTTAAGATGTCCGATGTGTAATGTTGTTGGCTTATCTTCAACGTTTTTAAAATATGAGTGGTGTTACTGGACTAGGGGTTTATTTCTAAAGACCATTATTGCATTATTTTACAATAGTTCTTCATAGGCAAAGCAGAATAGCACACTTTGACTGTGCAATGATTAGAGTGTCTTGTCTTTTTCTCTTTTGTTTTATTGTCGACAGATTGAAAGAGAATTGTTTCAAAATGTATTTTTGCTACTGTTTTCCTTCAAATGTTACAGCAAAACTGTGAAAAAAATTTAATATTCAATTTCAGTTGGAAGTTGAGTTGTTTCCGATTTTCTAATGTGTCTGTGAATTTTGCAATTATCTTATTTCAAATTAAATAAACCTTACTGTCAATTCCCTTCGACTTTATATGACACAATTATTTTGTAATAATTTTTTTTTTCATGCTTCTTATTTATTTTAAACCTAGTAATTCCATAGATGGCGCAGAATGTTCTCCAGATTGTTGCATGGAGCATTTTATACAGTAAATCCATGATAGAATGTATGGCAGAAATCACATGTATGGGGACTACTGAAAAGTGGAGAACTTTGAAAGCAGTTAATTTGTTTTTATTTTCCATTTTCTAATCTTCTCGTATGTTGTAAATTGGAATACTAATACATTATATTATATTTTATCAGAGTGCAGTGCTACTCTATAGATGTAGGTAAGAAGAGTGTGAATCCTGGCCAGGACACTGTACCACAATTTGTCTGCATTGTCACAGGTTTTCATTAATGCTTTGGTTTTCCTCCAACAAAAAAAAAAGTTACTTGACAACTCTTCAGTTAGTATAAAGTATTACATTATACAGTATTATGGGGCAATACTTCATTTTGTTTTTATTGTATTAGTTTAAACTATTTCAGAGTGAATTGAAATCTGTTAGATAACTGTCACGTTAACCCTTACACCTCTAAATCTGCACTATAACAGACAAATACAAATAAAACATTTTTTTTGATTGTTCCACAGTATATTATGTAAGTATGGATTTGTTATAATAAAAAGTGTTTACTTCCATTTTCATACAATTTTCACTTCCAGTCTTGCTGAATTCTCCAAACTAATGACCCTTAAACTGAAGGATTACAGTAAATTCAGTTAAATTCTGAAGATTGTGTTCACTTAAATTATAGTAAATATGGGAAATACGGTTTTGTTTACTATGATATATTTCTTGCTCAGAATGATCATGAAGATAAAAAATGGATTTCTACAAAGTAATGAGTAAATACATTTGATATGATATGCTACAAGAATAATACCTATCATATCATTGAAACGCTTCATTCCCATGTGCTTTTCTGAGGCATGAGTAGACTTTATTTGTTTCAGCCTTGCTTAAACGTTGCTTAAAGCAAGAAAAGAATGTGTGCCGATTCGCTTATTCTATTTCTGACCAAGCAGAAAAAAAGTATTATTTGTTCTTGTTTCAATATTTAAGGGTTTGGAATAAAATGATCACCTTCCTAGGAATGACAGTGCTCCATCTGGGAATTTTTATTTTCAAGCTGCAGTGATTAACGGAAAACATAATATATTCTACAAAAAATGGTAAAGAACTTTGTAACATTTTGCTTAGTTCTATAAAGGAGAAAAAGCATTTGATTCCCTTTAAAAAGAAAGTGATGTGTTGATGACCCATATGGGGAATACGCTGCCATGATTTTACATTTAATAAGGTTATACTTTAGGATTTTCCTCAGATGACTGCAGCCAGTTATTTAGCATTGCTGATTAAACAGCCTCTTTCCCCACGAGATTCGGCTTTAGTTGCTGTCATTCAAAGTGCAGAATCTAAATGTGATTGTAGTCAGTGGGTAAAGTGAATTTTTCTATTTTTCTGTCTCTTTAAGGTACATTTTTTAAAAGGCTATAGATTTCTATTGAGCTCTTTAATCCGTTTCCACAAGGGAAACACTGTCAGACAACTGGGCTTGCTCTAGGCTATTTGCTTGCTTAGTGGAACTATATAGGACTTGCAAAAAAGCACCTGGGATTTGCAGCACCCAAGTGTGCCAAACCTTTTTTTACCGCATACCTTGTTCTCGAAAGTATCTCATCCCACAATTGCCTGTAGCCAGATCTTTGAAACCTGGCATGTGCTTCTACCGAGTGACTGTTTGGAACATTTTATCAGTTGAATGTAATACTCTTTATATTGTTACTGGGTAAATGCAGCTACCTCCTGCAATATGTTTTATTTTACTATTGTAAATGTTTAAATGATAATATGATAATATGTTACCAGTATAGTTATTACTGTTTCTTCTTTCTCTTCCTCATCATCTTTTCTCACTTCTATGTGGGGTCGATGTGCTTGATTAACCTTCTCTATATCGCTCGGTCCTGCACCTCCTCCTCAGTCAGACTCTTTTCCTTCAGATCTTTTACTTTATCCACCCACCTCTGCTTTGGCCTTCCTTGCTTTCTCTTCCTCTGTACATCTATTCCCATCACTCTTTGCCCACATATTCAATGGCATTGTCTATCCTCATCGTATGTCAATACCACCTCAACCTACTTTTCTGTACTTTTTTAAACATCTGTCCCACTTTTGTTGTACCTCTGATCGTCTCATTTCTTATTCAGTCCTGTTTTGTATCTCCACATATCCATCTCAACATTCTCATTTGCACCACATCTAACTTCTTCTCCTGTGCTCCCTTTACTGCCCATGTGTCAGCTCCATACATCACTGCTGGTCTTACCACTTTCTTAAAACCCTTACCTTTAATCTTTACCTTAATTCTTAAAATTCAAACAATACTCCTGATACCTTCTTCTAATTGTTCCATCCACACTGCACTCTTATGGGTTATCTCTGCATCTAATCTTGGGCTACCACTGATCCTAAATATTTAAGCTTACCCACTCTTTTCAATAGGCTGCAGGCTAAAGTCTGAATCCTGATCATCATTAAACCTCATATATTCTGTCTTCTTCATATTTACCTTCAACCCTCTATCTTCCACAGCCCTTCTCTATTCTTCCAACTTTCTCTCCACATTCTCTTTTCTGGTGCTATACAACAAAATGTCATTAGCAAAAAGCATGCACCGGGGGAATGGTCTTTAATCCTATGGCTCAACACATGCATAACCTGATTAAAGAGGTAAGGACTTAAAGAAGTTGCTTGTGCTGATTTACTTGGTCTTGGCTTCTAGCTGTTACCCCAATATGACTTTTAACCCCAGTCCTCACATTATGCATATCCTGGACAATTTCCACACACTTCACTGGTACTCCTTTCTCTCTTATTCACCTCCAGACGTATTGGCGTGGTACACTATCATGAGCCTTCTCCAAATCAATAAACATTATTGCTAAAAAAAAGTTTTAAAAAATGAAATAATTATTGCTACTGTGCAAAAATAATTCTATCCTAGGAGAATGATCCTGTACAGTAGGTCACTTACCAAATGCACTTTTTTCCAAGACCAGCTGAAAATAAATGCAGATAAATTAGTGTGGTCTCGATCAAGACTTTCAAGTGTGAGTAGCTACATTGGTGTTTGGAGCTGTTAAGCTGTTATGGCTGGTAGATGATACTGCAGTAGTGTGAACAAGTTGGCCTAAAGGAGGATTAAAAAGGTTAATTCAGTAGGTATCAGCAATTTCAAACAGTAGAGAAAAAGTCTGGTGTCACCCAGTAATAGGCAGTAATGGAGGTTCCACTCTGTCTCCAACAGTTCAAGTGACAATAATATATAAGGAACACCATACCATATCAGCTCAATGTAGATAAACCACAAGCAACAGTCACTGAATGGATGATTTTGGTTTAGTCACCCATTAAAGATTGGCCTTTCTAAAATTACTAGTAATAAAACATTTTTTAAAGGCTGGTTTTATCTCAATTGCAAATATGATGGCTTGCTGGTTTTATGGACAAAACAAATTCTTAAAACTATAACTAAAACACATCAAAGTAGCAAAATAATGAGGTAATTTATAATGTAAGTTTTACATTGCACGAACTTGATAAAAAATATAAAAGTACATCAGATGTCAAGACTGGGAAAACAGTCCAAGAGTTCTAAAATTAGCAACCGCTAGATGATAAATGTCAATAATTATACTAGTGATTAGGGGACTGAAATGAGCCACTTTGATTCAGGAGATTAAACACTGGCTTGATGAAAAACAGCAAGTTGGAACAATGCAAACTTGATAGGACTATGTTAATTTTTAATTAATCAATTAGTTTCTCTGCTTTCGTTAAAGAAATCCACACATTTGAAAGCATGTATACAATTCTAGATTACAAACATGATGAAATGTTTCTCATCTGTGCAGCTGTGGAAAATTGCAGAGAATACCTTACCTTACCTGTTTGCTTTGATATCATCTAATTTTATTATTTAGGCATATTACATTCACAAAAGACATGCTTATTTGACTGGGTTATTTTAATTTATTTGCTGCCCAAGCCATATTTCTATTACTCAAAATGTAGCCACTGTTGTCATAAAAATCTACCAGTTTTTTGTTTCACACAGTATGCAATTCAATTTATTTTTATATGGCAGTCTTCACAGGCTCAGAGTGCTGTAACAAGTTTACAGCTATAATGCAAATAGTAATAATGGTAAACCACTTGAGGAAAACAAAATGGAAGGTTGTGGATTTTATTGGTTTTTATGGGAAGCTCAGCCTAAGGAATAAAACAATGGACTGATCCCACCAGAATGCCAATTCACTGTCTGCCTCATTGTGTAAACCAAGCAAATCACTTAACCTTCCTCTGCCCCATTTCTAACATACACATAAATACTTGCACTGTCTGTTCTTATAAAGAACCTTGAGACGATGTTGACTTCTGAACAGTATTAAAATGATATTTTCAGTTTAATTACAGTATTACAGTTATGGGCATTACTTCTAGACTGCAGCACATAATGAAACATTATCACCTTATTGACTATTTCTAACCCAGCCATAACCTAATCTGCTTTGGAAAATGCAGCCGACATAAATATATTTCTAGGAAAATGGCATGCAGTTGATTCTGTCTGCTCTTTGCGTACACACGATATTCACTGATAACTTGTACAATGAATGAAGAGTGCTTCAGCATATGCACATTGCAACAATCAAAACTGTAGATGTTAATGTGCATGCACTCAGTAGCCATTCGTTAAATTGCTGATAATAAACCTTTTTAACCTTCCAGCAGGCTGAAGAAATTACTTACGGACGCATCCCTATGGGAGGGATGAATACTGATAATGCTCATTCAGTGGAATAATAACAAACTAATCCAATCTTTCAAATATATCATTCATTGCATTTCTTCTAATCATAAAATCATAGATGTTTAAAATCTGTCTCTTTTACATCATGTCAAAGTCAACTCTTAACTATTTTATACAATTCCCATGCTTGTTATTTTCAACACAAATAGAACATATGTGTACCTGTTATGTAAAATGTCTAAAAAGAAAAATTTACAACCGTTACTACTGCACAAGTCATAACTATACATTTGAATACAGCTATCATGTTTATGTCACTTAATGCATTATTTTACTCACATATTACGCTCTTTTGTTACACATGACCCACAAAAAATGATTATCATACTGTACAGTATATGCAGGTATAGAAACCTTTTCAGAGCACCCATATTTTAAATGATACCTTACAACTAAATATAAGCTAAAAAGTAGTCTTGGAAAGATTCTAGTCAAGCTGGGGTAAGCACAATATTTTTTGATTACTTGAAAAGATGTCGATAGTATGTGGTCTAGATATATACTGTGGGTGTTCATATTCACAAAACAACCACTAACAGCATCTACTAGGTACGTAGCCCACAAATCATTGTGTACACCATGATGTGAGCCTCATGACTCCAGTTATCTGCATCAGTTTGTGAGGATCAATTTTCATACGATCCGCAATTTCCGCAACAACCCCTGAAGTACAGACAGAATGATTTATTTTCTTTTGCTCACCAAACCAGTACTACAACACTTTTTCACCAAATGATGAATTGATCTTTTCACAAGAGCACTCACAACAGGATATTGTTCCATCGACCAAGTTGAAGGAGCCAGTTCCACAATTTTCATACTAAAGAGCTCAGTAAATTGTCTTTTCAGCAAGCAAATTGATAACAAAACTGAAAGAAAATGTGCATGGAGACTTCCCAGTAGCTTCAAGTTACTATGTTTGCTGGTCCCAAAACCAGGGTAGTTTCCTTACTGTGTGTAGGGATACTTTGTGCATCACCCTCTATTTGATTTCCAAGCCCTCTATAGGGGCTTGTTACCCAGTGCAGTTCCCATTTACAAGGTCCATCAAAAATGATTTGTGCAGCCAATGGACAAGTTAGATTATATCTGCCAGATTTGACTTGAAATTCACACAACAGTTTTAATGGTGGAAATATTTTTCTATTTTAATGTCAGTCAGAAAACAGAAAATTATGATCAAATGGTATTTATTTCATTCAGTAGCTTTTCTTTTGTAAGCATTGTCTCCAGACGCATTAGAAGTATAGAGTTATAATACAATTCTGTATACTTTATATATGCATTTTTAACAATTGCAACATAATGTAGAATTATGAGAGAATAACAGACAAGAACTAGACCCATCCCTTATAATTTAAAGCCAAAACCATTAGCCACAAGACCACAATGACTGATTTCGATGAATCAAACAAGCTTCGGAGAAATGGTGGAGATTAGAAGAGATGAAAATAAAGGTACACAGCAGATGCAACCTGATTGTTTAAAATTATAAATTAAAGGGGCAATTAGAAAAGTTACAAAGTGTATATTAAGTTATGGCTCTAAGAATTTCAAGACCCCTCTAACACTAGAACAAACAGGGCAAAGGACTAAAAACATGGGCAGAAGTTTGCTTGTTCTTCTATTTTGTTTACTTCTGCTTGATAGTGAGATACATTCTGGCAAGAAATGTATGCAATGGTCATTTGTAGTGATTGATGGATGTGCTAAAAGTCAATGGAGGTATTGAAGCAGTATAATAACAGCTCTTCAAGCATGGCAGACGCCACAGGAGGTATCATGATGTCACAAAGTAGCTGGGAAAGAAATGCTAGAGCTGTCAAAGGCAGACAACTTCAACATAATCCTCCAGAATAAATTTGAAAACCATTCTATTTTTATATGCTATCTGCTAGTAAACAAACTGAATTAGTGCCATCTTGATCATCCTAACTGAGCTAATCTTAGAATGGTGACTTGATCCCGGGTGATGTTTTGAAAGACAATTGTTAAATTGTAATATTAATTTACACGTCTAAAAAGAGCATTTAAAAGCATAATTTGGGTGTGATGAAATACACTGACAATAAATAAAATTACACAGCAAAGAGCCATACAGAAACACGTAGCAGGTTTGTGTTTTACTTTAAGCCCTTTTTATAAATTGAAAATAATTTGCATCTTAGAAGGTCTTTGTAGGCTAAATTTACATGTTTTCTTTTTAATTGTAAGAAGACTTTAAAAAATTGAGCCAAATTTGCTTTTAAATAATAGGTAAATGCATTTCACAACAACTGATTTGAAGAAATTCATGATTAAAACGTAAAAGTGCAGTTTATTCACTTTTCATCATAAGAGATTCAAGCTACAACAAATTGTAATACAGTATTGGTGTAATGTACAAAGGAATATTTTAAATTAATTAAATCAATTACCTCATTGAAAAGTAGAATTTTGTCATTTTTGCTTTGAATAACTTTGTATGGTCATCAGGCGCTAGCTCTCCTCCTGTTTATAGTTCTCAGAGTATCCTCCTGAATTACCAAGTTTTATGCTGTTGTTTTCATGAGTTTGTGTTGAAACAATGAAAAACGACTTGAAAAGACAATGAAATAATGAACTGCCTTAAAAGTTCTCACCTACTTTGCACCCTCTAACTGCTGGGAGAGGCTCCAGCAGCTCCATGACTGAACCCTGGATAAGCTGGTATGGCGGAAAAATGGATAGATGGAAGAAAATCAACATTTACAACGTACTGAGAGTAGCTGACTGAGGCATCTCCATGCACTGTCATGTTGCATTGTCATGTAATTTCTTAAGAATGTGTGCCTTGGAAATCATGTTGGTTGCTAGACACGTGGCAGTAAAACAGTTAAGATGGGACTGTTGGATACTGTATTGTTCATGGATGATGGATACTGTATTGCTCATAGAGTGAGATGGAAAGAAATAAACTTTAATTATATTATGGTTGGCACTGTTGCATACTCACTTCAAAAGACAGGGTTAGAATCCCAGTTTAGCCATGGCCTGATTGTAGCTTGCTAATTCTCCTTGTATTTTGGTGGTTTTTCATCTGACATCCCAAATACATGCTGATTTAGGTCAACTGGCAATTGCAAATTTGTTGTGCATTGTATGGGTGGATTTATGCAGTGTATATTAGTGTGCATCCTGCTTGCACCCACTAATTCTGTGACAGCTTTAAATTTAATTAAAGGGGTTTAAATATAGAATAAATATGATAAACAACCAGCTACACTTTTTTTTAAGTCTCTTCTGCATATGCTACATTTAATGTATGTATCACAATTTTTAGTATTTATATGCATATTTATACATTGCTTATCTAAGCTGCAGACATTCTGTCTGGGCAGTAGGCAAAAACTGATACTGATCTGCTTTAAAGCACCTGTTATTACATCTCGATCCTAAAAACACAAATCATATGACTGTGTAAACATTAGAAGCTTGTCGCCTACTATAGTCACAGCATGGGCATAAAAAAATATATTTGTCAAAAGGTGACAAAATATGGCAAGAGCATGCCTAAGACAAAAAAATGATAAAAGGTAAAAATATACTGATGTCTTAGTATGTCCTTCTATAGTGAGCAAATGTTGCAAATGCAGCACATGGTAAAATTATACAAATTAAAAAAAAATACATATATAATATAGTAAACTGGAAAGCAAAGAATATGTTAATTTTTATTATACACTAAATTCGAATTATCTATAGAGATCAAATGGCCTTTTTAAACCAGCAGCACCGGCTAGATGTACCAAAAAACACCTTTGCATTGAAAAGTGTATTTCATTTTAGCATAATTTGCTTTGCAGTAATATATTTATTTGTGTTATGAGGGTGATTTTCACAGAAGTGAGTCAGCAGGTCTGCCTGCTGAACCTTCCAATAAAGCTTACTGGCAGCAATGATCTGCATTCTTGCTCATAATTTAGTAAATACAGAAATTGCACAGGTAACATTTCTAATGAGGAAGACAGATGCATTTCAGAATATATATTCCTACTACTTGTGTGTTGTTTTTATCAGTTTTGTTTATTTTCACTGACAGAAAACTAATCTACTTTGCATCCAAATTCTTTGTAGGGGTTTTATGATGAAAAGAGAGTGTTTTTTTTATTTCTTAAATAATACAGACATATTTGACAGCATTTTATGAAAATAATTATCACAATAATTGAAATGTGTGTGTTTTAAGCTTTTTCATTTTAAACTAAGAAAACAAATCAGAAACTGATAAATGGGTAAGCATAACTTATTTGAGCATTTATTTGTTTACAGATATATTTTTAGTGTTTAATCCTCTAATTAGTGTTAGAGGAAGGTTACAAAAATGCAGGGCTAATTACAGTGACTTGCCCTGATAGCATGCAGCTGCTCAACACTTAGGACGGATACAAGCCAGGGAGGCAGTGCAGAAGGAGATTAACCAAGATGAAAACTTGAACAACACATCAATAAATTGAACATACAATCACATTGCAATTTCCTCATTACTATCCATAGAATGTATAAGGAAGTATTAAAATCTATCCATCCATCCATCATCCAACCTGCTATATCCTAACAAAGGGTCACGGGGGGTCTGCTATAGCCAATCCCAGCCAACACAAGGCGCAAGTCAGGAACAAATCGCCGGGCAGGGTGCCAGCCCACTGCAGGGCACACACACACACAAACACTAGGGACAATTTAGGATCGCCAATGCACCTAACCTGCATGTCTTTGGATTGTGGGAGGAAACCGGAGCACCCGGAGGAAACCCACGCAGACATGGGAAGAACATGCAAACTCCACGCAGGGAGGACCCGGGAAGCAAACCCAGTCTCCTAACTGCAGTGCTACCACTGCGCTACCATGCCTCCCCAGTATTTAAATCCTTCAGCATAAAAACTGAATCTTTGATTTGACTGAGAATACTAATACGATATGGAATTGTCAGAAGTGGAAATGTTAGGAGAATGGAAAGTGTTACGAGTCTCCAAAAGCCTGAAAAGAGCTATAGCTGGATTTTCGCAAGGCTGACACTGAAGTGTTCAGTTTGTTATCCTTAATTAAAAACCATTGATATATAATATATACCTGTAAATATATATATACTGTGGTGGGCTGGCGCCAGCAGACCCCCGTAACCCTGTAGTTAGGATATAGCGGGTTAGATAATGGATGGATGGATGGATATATATATATATATATAAATTTTTATTATGGTCATCCTAATTCACATAAATACAACCATTCATTCATTTTTTCATTTTGCAGTCTCAATTAGTAAATATACACCCTTAACCTTCACTCCTTTAATGGCAATAGTCGATCAAGCTAACCTGCATAATGTGTAGAATCCACACAGACATTGACCGGGCTGGGATTTGATCACTGAAGCACGATAGCATCAGTTGAGGGATGCGGGGGATTCCGACCGCACCAGGTGATGCCATTACAGGGGTTGACACCCAAATACCTGTCTATAAATGTTTTGTGCAGTGTCAATGGACAGGACTCCCACTCCATGCTCAATGAAACAATCAAGTGTCCGTAGGATAAAACCATTAAGGGGGATCCCCCACCCTCAGCCAAGATTGATGAAATTAGTGTCTGCAGGCTGAATTCACTAACGGACCCCTGTTTAATGAATTGATCAAGTGCCTGTGGGCTGAATTTATCAACGGAAACACACTGCATTAAACTTCCAGGTGTCTGCACGCTGCATTGTTTAGAGTCATCAAGTCACCCAGGGGCTTTTTAGGGTCTTAACCTGGCCTGGGTGATGCCAACTTTAGTGATGTCACTGGTGCCTCTCCAGATAAAGATGAGAAAAACAACTTGACAAAAAGCTAAAGTCAGAGAAGTCTACTATTACAATAGAACTGCAAAGAATTTTGAGAAATAAAGCTAAAGAAAAATGCCAGCACAGAAGGCACAGTAGCTGCTTAATAGTAATTTTCAATTTTTAATGTATAAGACAGAAATGTATAATTCAGAAAACAAGAACTTAAATTTTAAACATAGAAATGAAGGGAACACCAACCAAACAGTTTAAATAATCATTACATATTTAACCAATGTTATAATAAAGAGTATAACATTACAGTAAGACATCCTTATTTAATTACTTATTTGCTTTAACTAATGAAATGCTGGGTGAGATGCCTGACATGTCCCCAAGCACAGAAAACTCATTATAGAAACTAGATTTCTAAAAGGTGGTTTATGGCATTAATAATAAATATAAAGAATAATAATTCAAGTAAGCACTAAAATTATTAAAGTAAAAGAGCAAAACAATAAAGCTGTTGGCCTGCCAGACCCAGGGCTAATAGGTAAAAGACCCCGACCAACTGATGAGGTGAGGACAGTGCTTTTCCACCTCAATCTAATATCAGCACACTCTGTTTTCTCACCTCCAGAACCTGACCCATCATCAGTTGAACCTTTGTTCAGATCTCCTCAGATATTCAATGTTGTTTGGAGAAATTTGGAAAGCGTTTTTCACAGTAAATATGCTATTCATTTTCCTGGAAATTCTCAGTGAGTTCAGTATAGATAAACGTTTTTATCCCAGTGCCCCATGATACTTTACAAGGCCAGCATGGCATCCCATGACACCCTTGAATTGTAGCAGCCAATGTTATAGCCTCCATCCCCCAAAATTATATAATGCTGATCCTAATATGTCCTGAATATTAGTGGAAAACTTGCAAATACATTTAAACACAAAATGCACAACAGTAGGAAACCTGAAATGTATCAGAGTATTCATGTCTTAAATGTAGTGTCTTTTTGTGTGGTCTTGTATGTGACCTGTATGTAAAATGTAAGTCTGTCATTTTAATAATATTACCCAGAGTTCTGTGTATGTGATGCAAACAGTAAGGAGTGAAGATTCAATGTGTGTGTTGTGCATTATGTAACGATGGCAGTAAACAAGCAAAAGCAACCGGAAAAAAACAAACTGAACTTTTTAGTTTGAGAATGGCAAGAACCTGCTATTGAATCTGTGAGTGGCAAGTCTTAGTGAATTTATGATTCCTGTCTGCAAGAAATTTTCCTGTTCTGATATTTAATTCTATCAATTTTATCTCAGGATGGTTTGCACTGCTACCACACAGTTCCGGTCACATTTTTGGCCAGCATAGTTGGCAGATGTTTACCTAGCTCTCAGGGACACTTAAAAGACCATTGCACTATTATAATCAACTGAAAACTAGTTTATCCTTCCCCATTGATACCAATTAGTTTCGCTGAGTTCCTGAACAATCCCGCATACTGGAGGTAAAATGAATTCAGGGTCCATTCATCACTAGCTAAATGCTAGCCTTTCACTTGGTGAAGGATACCAGATCAGGGCTCACTTAAGTGGAACTTGTTGTCCATGCTAGCCCACAGTATACAGTAGTATACTGCAGCACATGCGCAAGGGTCCTTGCTACTCTTAGCTGGTTTGACCATGACAGTATATCATTACTTGTTTAAACACAATATTTTACTTACATAAAAAATGTATTAATAAGCTGAACCTTATCACTGATGTGGAGAGAAGCTGTTTCATTGTGTAAGAGTCAAATTGGTTATTTATCAGATTTATCAAGAATATCAAAAATGCTTTCTTCACATTAAAAGTTTCATTCCTAAAAATGCTGTTTAGATGTTTCCTGCATGAGGAATCATATTCTTATAACTTTACTTGGATTAGTCAAATATAGAAGTGATATTTCAGAGTTAAACATTTTGTGTATTTACTGTGATTGGTTTCTTAAGGTGGTGGGAAACCAAGAGTCTGCTTGCAGGAGCTCACCAAAACCTCAATAGAGTTAAAAACAATGCACTAGCAGAAAGAAAGTCGGTCAACATTAAAGTGTAGGTAAAAGGCCATCACTGGGGTACAAAAAGGCCTAACACTGTAATGCATGCTTCAGAACTAATTAATAAATACAATGGTAAGAGCTTAGAATACCTTCTGACCAATAGGAGGAAGGGCCTGGTCCATATTTGCAAGAATACAAACCAAGATTCCCATTTAATAAAAAGACGGGCATCAGAATTTCAGATGCTGCCCTTTTAAGGTTACTAAAAGACTGATATTATAGGGACACTACCTGTACATACTGTATAATAAGAGGGAGCTCATGCCTGGTTTCTCTATAGAAAAAGAAAGTGTAGGTCACAGAAAGAACTGGAGTTAAGGCTCACCAAAAAAAAAGAGAGCAGGCCACAAAAGAGAGAAGGAGTGAAAAGGGCACTGGAAAAAAGGAAATGTGTTAGTTAACAGAAGTCCAACAACTTTTATCTTAGGCTCAGGGAGGAAGCAGGTCTGTGTTGTATTTTTGTCAACTATTTCTTTGTTCTTTATGTTCTCCTTTGTGAAAGACCAGCCCGGCTACAGACAGACACCAAGGACGCGCAATGTCCAAAAGCACACACGTTTATTTTACCATTCTTTTTCGCACACAACACAGTGCCCAACACAGTCCCAACAACTCAGTCCTTATACTTTACTTTTCTCTTTTCTTTCATTTCCCTGCCTCCTGACTCCAACTCCTCGATTCCTTTATTCTGCACACAGAAATGTTCCAGGTGCTCTCTGATCACCTTCTGGCAGCACTTCTGGGTGTGGTGGAATTATTGGACTTTTTATCTGGTGTCTGACATGGTGTCTGAGGGTTCAAAGGAGCGAGAGCGGACGCAATCTGTCACAACAGTAGTTAGTAAAAGTGAGATATACATACAGTATGTATTACTTTCAACATTATAAATGTCTGAATTCCATAATTATATTTTAAAATTTTCTGCAAGATGATTTTAGCTTTGCTCCTGATCGTACTGTAGTTCTCAGCCACTCATACATTTATTTCATCCAACCTACAAAGTAGAAAGAAGGAAGAATTTTTCTTTAATTTAGATTGTTATTTTTTTAATTAAAAGCACACATTTGAAATATGCCTTTGATTTTTCTGGTTCCAGTATTGCATATGGAGTAGCTCTTATTTTGTCCTCTGCTAATTCTATAAAAACACACATATCATATAGATAGATAGATCTTTATTTGTAGATATAAACATATGTTAATTGCACATTTTTTCAAGGTTAGGATTTTCTTAAAACTAAATACATAATTAAAAATATGAAGAATCATTCAAACAATGAAAAATGTATTTTTAAACAAAGCACCAAAAAATGATTTAGAGAGAAAAACTACAAAATGTGGGTTGTACTTTAATTTTATCCATTTTTTTTCTTTGACCTACTATATTTTATTTTTAGACCCTCATGAATATAAAGTTACATTATGTGCTAAACAAATTTACTTTTTAGTTAAAAAGAATGTTATACAGATTTTAGCAGAAATGCAAATCTGAGTACAACTACATAGGTAAAACTTTACATTTTGCATAAACAGACCATTAGCAGGAGGTACTGTATGTGCTTCATTGTCCTGCTGCATTCCTCTCTTATCTGATTTTTGATGTAGTAGATACCTTGAAGCTTTTATATCTTTGTGACACATGAGTCCCTGTCCTGCACCCCAAAACATGAGGCTTAGTCTCAGTACTTTAGCAAAACCAGCTTTATTCAGCTTGAAACAGGAATAGCACGGTTATTTATTGTAGCGGGATCTGCCACTCTCCTATAAACAGACACAGCAGTCAGGCAGGCTCGTGGCCAAGTTATATTGTTCCCTACATTTATAATGTCCCTTGCATCACCCATCAACCACAAGGGCATATAGGGCAATCTCAGTGGGCTCGTAGTTGTTTCTGCGGCGCTCTGCTGCTGCACTGCGAACCTGTGGTTGCCTCGGCAACACAGAAGCAGTCCCCCACAGATGCGGCAGGCGCATTTCTGTGCGCCATCTCGTTGGGGGGTCCTAAAAGAGTTCAGAAACCTCACACCTTAATGGCTACAACTGATATGCAATATACTGTACATAATCTCATGGAGAAAAATAAGAGTTCACAATAAAACACATCATTATAAATAGATTATGGTACACTATGTCACTTTTATTGGTTTTCTTTAATGGGGTGTTCTGACAACATCTGCCTCCAGTTACCCTTAACTGATGATCTCCTTTCCTATGAGCCTTCATATCAAAAACACATCAGCCAATGTTCTTGTGAACCATTGGTTAGCTGAGCAGTTTTTATCACAAAAGCTTCTGTAAACCATGCTGTAATGATAACCACTCTCTCAATGGCTAAGACTCCCCAAAACGAGCAACTGGGCTTATTGATCATTTTTATACATGATCTTAAACTCAACAGGGACATGAATGGATTTATTCTGTCAATAACCATGTCTTTGTGGAAGCACCTTCTTTCAATATGATTTGTATTTCTTCATTTGTGTGTTACCTCTACAGTATAATGGAAGTGATTCACATCAGCAGTTTGGTAGATTTTATGCAGTTTCACAGTTAATTGATTTTTAACATTGAAATCCTTTACCATACTAAAGATAATCATCTTGTGAATATCATCATCAGATGACTGAAAAAAAAATAAAAAAAAAAATAGAATAAAGACAAAAAAATAAAGACAATTAATATATCTATCAAGAAAAATGCAGTATGTTAGACTGTCTGCTGTCTATTTTCAATTTTCCAGCTGTAGTCATGTTCCTAATGTGATGGCAAGTCTTTCCATCTACTACTGGACTTGTTTAATTCAGTTCTGGAACACAAGGCTGAAGAAATATCCTAACCACACCATGTGCAATACAGGAACCCTGGACAGTTTGAATAAAAGTGACCGATGTAGTGTGTTTGTTGTTGTGGTAGTTAAAAGTATGTGACGTTCAAAATGTTTCCACACTTTTTTTAACTCTATTTATTAAGATTTTCAAAAACAAATTACATCATTTTTCTATATAGTCATCTTCCTTTACGATCCAATTTTCCCAGTGTCGTACCAACTTTTTAATGCCCAATTACTACTCCTCCCACCTACACTGTTTCTAACGAAATACTAAAGTATGGAAACTTTTTGAACGTTCCTTGTAGCTGGCCTAATTATTTTTTTTAATAACTTAACATAAATCTGTTTAATAGATATCCTGAAATAAAATAATATTAGGACAAAAAGGAAAAAAAAGTTAAAACAAGCAACTCTAGCCATACACATTTCCCACAACATAATCGTAGGTCTTGTTGTCAACATTATCTGTACTATCTTACCCAAGAGATCAGCGAGATTAAAATTTAAAATAAATTACTATACTCAGCTTTTTTATGCATACCCACTCTAGTCTGATGCCTATCAGATGCACCTATTTTGTAAGTCCAGAGTCATGTTAGGTTGGCTCTGTGTTGGCTAACATGACTTTTGCCTTTTTGCATGTATTATTATATGTCAGCATCTGGTTCATGGGAAATACATTGCACCATTTGTTTAGTGAATCTTTTGCAACTTTGATTGTTTTACTCAATAACATCAGCACCTCTGGGTTTGTCAAAGGTTGCACACAAGAACTGACAACAATCATGTTTGTGTAGGTCCTAAGATATGGCATGACCATAAATGATATAGCTACAATTCTTGTACGAACTTTTTACTATAAAGAATTTGAGGAAATTAACCTTATCTTCATTTTTAGCTTGAGGGAGGTTTCACTTCTGATTCACGTTGCAGAGTTTGTTTGCTTTTAGCCTGATTATCAATCATGATTCATTTGAACTTCCACTTCCCAGATAACCTTCACAGTCTTCAAAGAGTGTATATGTGTGCTTGAATGTGACATGCATTCGACTGACATGTAATCTAACATTGGTTCATTTGCTAAAAGATTAATTTCTGGCTCTTTGTGACCATGACTGGGAAAGAAAGTATGTTGGTAGATTCTTTAATAAAAACTGCATAAAATAAATTGAAAGCTTAGGCTTCAAAACCCTGCAGTTGCCAGCAGACCCCCGTGACCCTGTAGTTAGGATATAGCGGGTTGGATAATGGATGGACGGATGGACTTCAAAACAGGTAACACATTTCAGTCTGAATTAAATAAAAAGAAATATGCCAATAAATTGCATTGTTTTACCATTTACTTGCATTAACAGACCAAATAGGAAATTATTTAGAACATTAGAGCTTTGATAAGTATAGGCCATTCAGCCCATCAAGCTTGACAATGCTGTTAATTGCGTCAGGTTTATTTATTCTGTACTTTATGACCCTGCTTGTTACATCAGTGGTTCTCAACCTGTGGGGTGGGCCCCCCTAGGGGGGTGCAAAGTAACAAAAAGGGGGGCACGCAGATGTGAAAAAAGAAAACAAAAATCAAAAATATGAAAAAAAAACATCTGTTGAAACCAAAACAAATGAAAATAAACAACATTCTGATTCTAGAACAATAAATATAGAGTAGGATAAATGTCGATAACAGTTAAGTAGGTATAATAAAATATGCATCTACATTTCAAAAAAATGTTGGGGGGGGGCACTATTAAAACTGTTATGAAAACTCAGGTCACATATACCTAAAGGTTGAGAAACGCTGTGTTACATTACAGAGTGTTTGTTTTTTAGAGCCTCAAGTGGTAGCATCAACTACATGTGCAAGTACATCTATTTCATTGTAGTGAATATGCAGTAAAGTACAGTCTGTTAGACAAATTTACAGTTGGGCAGTACAGTGGCATGGTGGTAAATATTGTTACCCTTTGACTCCTGTTGTCAAATACTTGCCATGACACTGCCTTTATTAAGTTCTGTTACCTGTATTTCCAAGGATTTTCACCAATTACTCTGGTTATCTTGATGAGTTATTCCAAACTGAGACTTTATGAGCCCAATGTAGGGGTATATGTGATGGTGCCCTGCAGTAGAGAGGAGTTTACATTTTTTAATGTATTACTTCATTTCTAACTTGTTTCCTTTGCATGATTTTGATCTACAGTATGGTTATTTCACATCTATTTCAATAATACTGCATTTATTTCACCAGGATTAAATAATTGATAGCATAATAATATGATCTGGCAGTAAACTAATAAGTAATGCATTAGATAAAGTAAATTTAAATATTCATAATTAAGTATTCACCATACGATAACACTGACACTTTATAATCCTGTTTTGAAGGTAGCCAGATGAAGACAAAACTGTTTTCAGTTTTTCAAAAATAAAATATAATATTAAATACAACATTCTCAGACCCACTCGATCCTATTCAGGGTTTGAAGAGCCAGTTCTTGTCCCATCCAGGCTTGGTTCTTGACTTGCACCTGATGCTACTGGGACAAGAGTCTAATCAGAGCCTGCTCACACTTACAAGGTGCTTAAATAGAATCACCAACTAACTTAAAATGGTAAGTGTTAGGGATATAGCTAAGAAAAGAAAATCAGTACCTGGAGGAGAAACCGATACAGACAATGGGAGGGGAATGAGAACCACATCTAACCACTGTGCCACCATACCATAAATATAAAATTATTTTATGTAAATATATTCATTTTCAAATTTTTGAGCAACACTACAGCTGAAAAAAACATCAGGTTTGTATTAATCCAACTTAAAAGTAAAAGTTGATTTTGAATTAAGAATTATCACATGAAGTGTTCTTAGGATATACATTTTTATTGCAGATTTTGTTATTTAAGGGCGGCACGGTGGCGCAGTGGTAGCGCTGCTGCCTCGCAGTTAGGAGACCCGGGTCCGCTTCCCGGGTCCTCCCTGCGTGGAGTTTGCATGTTCTCCCCGTGTCTGCGTGGGTTTCCTCCGGGCGCTCCGGTTTCCTCCCACAATCCAAAGACATGCAGGTTTGGTGGATTGGCGATTCTAAATTGGCCCTAGTGTGTGCTTGGTGTGTGGGTGTATTTGTGTGTGTCCTGCGGTGGGTTGGCACCCTGCCCAGGATTGGTTCCTGCCTTGTGCCCTGTGTTGGCTGGGATTGGCTCCAGCAGACCCCCGTGACCCTGTATTCGGATTCAGCGGGTTAGAAAATGGATGGATGGATTTTGTTATTTATATTTTGTGTACTATAATCAGTTGTGGTAGTGTTCCTTATTTTGGCCTTCCATTCCAACTCTGTATTGCTGTCTTCCTTTATGCATAAATATGCCTTTTTTCAAACCAATAATCACTTATCTGACAGAAGCCACATATATTCATATTAATGTTTAAATTATTAAATCAATAATGCAGTGATAAAGGTATAGTACTGTAAGTCCTTAGATGACTCTTTCGGTTTATCAGACAGTCTACATTCCCATTCTCATCTTTTGTTGTTAGGTGATGGTCAAAGGAATCAAATTATGAAGACATGGGACCCAAATTAAATTCCTGCTCACCCTCCACAATAGAATGAGGAGAGTAGTAATACTTGTAGACTTTGAAGTAGAAACCACTTCTCCTGATCAAGAGGGGCTAGTTGAGGTAGTTCAGTCATGAATGAGCAAGCTTCAGTGGTAAAAAGACTACGGTGCAGACCCCAGACCCATTGGAGGAAATATGTCTCAACTGTCCTCAGAGTGTCCTAGGAGAAGCTGGATGTAGTTGCTGAGGATAAGCTGGCTTGCTCTGTCCACCTCAGAATATTGTCATGGGACTCTCATCAGCATAAGCAGATGGAAACTGAAATTAAGCGTTTTTTTTTTTTTTGGATAATAAGTATTCATTTTGTCATATGCTTCCCACTTTCCAAGTTTTGCATACAAAGCCCCGCTGCCCAAAATAACTTACGAAAAACTGTTGACAACATATGCTCCACACTAGTACACACTAATTACATTTTTGCAGTAAAGATTTTTTTTAACTGAAAGCATGAATTTTTGATAAAGGAGGTTATTTCACAGTCTGCACTCTTAAAATGTAATCTGAAAGTTGTTATACTCTGGAATGGAGTGTCTGTGTGAGACAAGTTTGTAATGTTACTAAGTAGAAAACTCAAAAATGCTAAAGCATTAGAGCCACTAGGCAATACTTAGCTGTGTGCAGTAGACATAAAAATTACGGACGGGATGTGCAGTTTAAAGCTGCAGGTTTTTCACTACAAATATCTTTGTACTCACTAAGTCACCGTATTTCTGACGTATGTTTAACTTTTGGCCTAATCCTTTGCTCACTTACTATTTTCTGTGCTAGGTGTACTGCAATTTTCTGAATCTGCGTATTCCTCAGAGATCATGATCCTGTCCAAATAACATCAGGAACAAAGCAGGATGCAACAGCACACAAGATGCCAGTTCACTGCAGGGCACGTGGATACAAACATGGCTTTACTCGCCTATTCATTCAATTGTTTGTTAAGCTTTCGGAATCTCTTATAGACCTATAGAACAATTAGGATCATATGCCAGGAACCTGCCTGAATATGTTAGATAGATACAAACGTCCACACTTACCCATACTAATCTAAAATACAGCCCCAAATCAACCTAACCTGTAGGTCTTTTGAGTGTGTGGGGAAAACATTTTAAAAAACCATATAAGCAAGAGCAGAACATGAAAAATCCACTCAGGCAGTGACCAGTCTGACTAGAGTGTTCCCCGCAGTGTTTGCTCAGCTTTCCAAAAAAATAAATGCAATAAGAACTGAGGAACATATTATTTTAATAAAACTTTATGTTGCCTCTTGATGGGTTTTCCCATTTGTACAAAAGGCGCAGGTGTAAATTTAGTGATTCAATGTTATGCACTCCTGTGTTTGTTCACTGCAAGCTGCATATTATTTTTAAAGGGATTTTGTTTAAAAAAATATATATATCAGGGATTAGACATGTAATATGTACAGTGTCTGTGTAATATGTATGCTATCTTCAGATACATAACTATAGTGCCCTCAATAATGTTTGGGACAAACACATATTTTTCTTTGATTTACTCCTCACCTGGTGATGTCTATGAATTGCTAACTTCAGGCAGTCATTGCATGCAAGGGATAAGCAAGAAAGTCCTAAATATGACTGCAATAAAGCAACAAAATAAATATCACACTTGTATAGAAAATCAATAATAATAGAATAAAGTAAATTTAAAAAATCTATTGAAGTAAAAAAATTAAATAAATTGGAAAATGAATATAAGGTGCACATGGCAATTACAAAATAAATACAAATTGCATATTGTAATAATGTAAAAAATAAATAAAAATACAAATTATAGAAATTTTAAAAAGTAATGGCCCAAACAGGTATTACTGAACTTTCAAAATCCCAGGTTTAAAGACCTTTGATCATCACACTCTATTGAAATTTAAAGCTAGTAGGGCTGAAAGCTTCTACTGGTGCATGGTAGATCTCACACAACATATATATTACCCTCGAAAGGCAGAGAACAAATGAAATTTACGTTTAGCGCCAAGTTCCTCATTCTTTAGATGTTTTCAGCTGTTTCTGTGCCTTCGGAGTTTACCTGGTTTGTTGCAAGACGCTTGTGTTCAAACCTTCATCGCCAGCCAGACGATTGACTGTGGGCCATTGGCTTCTTTTGTTAGTTGAATGTTGACTTTTATTCCTAAAGTAATTTTTTGTTTTACCAATAGATTTGATTACTTTTTCACTCCAAATCAGTTATTTCCCTCTTTTGTTGTAAAACACTTTGTCAGTTTGTTTATTCAGAGTGTGTGAAATGCTCCTTTACTTCCACTTCAGCTCCAACAGTCCATTTCTGCAGTTTAGTTCCAATACCCTCAAATTAAGTATCTCTGTGTTAACATGGGCAAACAAACCTGAATTAACCTAATACATTATCTACTACTTACCACTGCCCTGCTTCTTTTTTTTCTTCTGTCCTTTTTATTTCTGGCCTTTTGCTTCCAGACATTTTAATCCTCTTTGTGATTTATGTAACTGGTGCTGATTATATTTAACACAGGGTTACCAGATTCTTAAAAAATGCATAGCCTCAGGACAGCATAAAAAGAACACATTTGCCCAAAAAAGTAGCCCCATGGCTGAGGTAGACAAAATGACACACCAGAAAGCAGTGGGCGGCCTCAGAGCTAGAGTGTTAGGTACATGCCATCAAAGCCCGGTGCATTCCTCAGACATATTGATGTATAGAATAGGGTGGGTATAAACCTTCACACAGTTTCTCCACCTCTGAGATTGCACAAGAGAAAATAGCACTTACAGGTGCGAATAGCAGGAGTAGCGCTGTCAGATGGATGTATAACATGGTAAAAATGCAGTCATTGAAAAATAGCCCAAAATACATTGTTTTTAAAAGAGTACCCCAAAAAACCCAACCCACAAAACCCCATTTTTTCTTATGGACAATGATCAAAAAAGCCCAATTAGGTGAGAAAACCATTGACCTGGCAATGCTGATTTAATGTTACACTTATGAAATGGTGATTAGGACCCCTCTTGGGGGGATTACTGATTGTGTCATTGTAGTGTGTCAATGCTATGCTTCAAGAGGGGTTCCTGCAGATTTGTCATTGCAATGAGTACCTATAGCAGTAGAGTGTTGTACCGCGTTAGCCATAGATTGATACATGTACAATAAGTGGTCCAGCATACCTTTCCCCTGCCATCAGTGACACTTGGTTTATCTTTTCCTGCTGACTTTAATTCATTTGAGATCCTGAACATTTCTGTGTTTTTGCCGAAGTTAAGGCAAAGTAAATTCAGCAGGGTTTGTTTATCACTACTGCTACTAAGTAAAAATCTAGAAAACAAAAAGAGTTCAAAATGTTTAAATTACCTTATAAGCTGTATAAACTTTTAAGATGTACATAACGAGGGGTAACTTTTGTTCTGACATTGTTTAAAGTTATATAGCTTAATTTCTTGATTCTTTTAGAAAAATAAACAAATTACAATTAATTATGATTTAATGTTTTAGTAGAAATATTATTATCATCTACAAACACCAAAGATTTATTTTAAAGTTTTATATTTTATTTTAAAACATTACAACATATATTCAGTTACAATATTAGTCAGATAGCTAATTATATATGAGTATTACAGAAAAGACCCATTAAAGATCTATTTATATTTTCTTAGATTACATTTTACTGAAGAAAAGATTGTTATAACTTTGTAAATGTTAAACATAATTTTAAAACCCTAGACATAACTCTGAATTAATAGTGAAATTAGATTATCTGATTGTGTTAACCTTAATCCTAACCCTAATTCTGTATTTCCCTTTGGGATTAATCTAATCTAAACTAATGTAAGCAATGGTCCTTTGGTAATAATGTACAGTATAAATCTAACAATGCTACTACTTTTATATTGTTTGCTATTTAAAGGTGAAGGAACATACTTCACATACACCATTTCCAAATTTCTGGTATTCCAAACACATGAAAGCACAATACAGTTTAGATTATGCTTCTATCGGAGAAACAGCTAATATGCTTTTAACACAAAATAGATTAACTTAATTTCCTTTAGGCGCTGTCATAATAAATAATGTGTTGTATACTTATTTTAAAAAGCTGTTCACTGTTTTTTAGAAGCACTGCTAGCATAAAACAAAGGCTGTCATGGCAGTGCCACAGTTCCCAGGTGTGTAGGTAAGAGAAAAATAGGAAGCAATCCTGATGCAGTCTGCATTTCCTTAGATGGACACAATGGGTGTGCAGTGTACTAGTGCTGGTAAAGTACCAAAAAACACATTTTAAAACAGTGCCAGCATTTTGAGGTTTTCTGTACTTCAGGTAAATGCCCGATTTCCTCTCAATCCACTCCCCACTGTTATTGTTCTGATGTGATTGGAGCTTTACAGGGACCCCCTTCCCTCCTTTATTTCTTCAACATGATTAGGACTTCACAGAGGACAAATTTGTTGCTTCAGCGCAATAAGGACTTCACGGAGGACCCTCTTCCCTTTTGTTTTGGCGCAATTGAGACTTGTTGGGGTACTGTTGCTTCAATGATTGCACAGTTAATGTCTTAACGCTATCAAGAGGGCAGCAGTGCATAGTGCAGTGTGATGTCGTGGCGCACCAGGGAGCCATGCAATTGTGTGACACACCAGTGGAGCTGGAGTAAGATGGGGGAGTTCTGGAGATCTTCTATATGTCTGTTTTGCTCATTGCAACATGTCAGAATTTATTATCCAAGGACTAATCCATCTGTTGAGATTTGTTTCTCTGGTAGGGATTTCTGTATAAGGGACTGGATTTGTAGTTCAAGTTGGCAACCACTAAAGGTCTGACTTATTTCTAGTACTGAAATGGAGGAGGACTTATAATATGGGAAGGAGACCCTGGAAAGTCTCACTGATCCAGAAGTTGAAATTTCACAGAAGAACCAAAGCAATCAATGCTGACATAAAATATAGGATTGTAGGAATAGGGGTGAGGTTAGGAAAAATAGTCCACTTCATTAGAGAAGGTTCTATTGCCGTTTTGAAAGGAGATTTAAGATGAGAATCATTGCACATGTCTGTTTCTTTAATAATATCTTGGGCTCAGGGATGCATGGTGATGTGGGGCCATCACAAATAACTCAGAGAGAAAACCCTTGGTCTATAAATGGGCTATAAAGCACCATGGATATATGGTATGTATAGTCCTGAGATAACTGGGACAAAAGTAAAAAATGTTGGAGAAGTAGTGTTGCCAAAACGGTATATGGAATTGAAAGTGTTTGGAATTGAGTAGGACATGTTTTTGTGTACACTTATGTGCTGTATTTTCAGATGATGGGTCTATGAACAAGCTACTGCACATGTTAGGCAGAGTTTAGAACCCTTCAGTGCTGCTCAGAGTGACAAGATTTTCTGCTTTTTAATTTGATTGGTATTTTGCAAATATTTATCCTTCCTTTTTTATTTATTTGTTATTTAATAGAGTATTTTTTTTGGTAAAGTTTTATCATTTTTTTAAGGTTAAGGAACATAGTTGTATCCCCTTTTTACTTATATATGTTTATATAACATGTACATATATGTGTGTACATATGCAGTTACAATCTGCACGCCATAATATCTGAGGGCCTTCTCATAATACATTTTAAAGAAGAATTGTTTAAGCAGCTAAATGATTGAGTTTCAAATAGTACAGTATACACTACATCTATCTATCAAAATCTAAATATAATGTATTTTGTAAAATGTCAGAGGTTGTTAAATGTATCTTTTTACTAAATCTTGGTTTAATTTAAACCTTTAATATGTAACTGATCCACTTACAGAAAAAATGCCTTTAGAAATAATTCACATTGCAGTGTCTGCTTTAATTAGCCCAGCAATAGTCAAAATCATCCTGAAGGAAAATAATTGATGTTTCCACAGATTCTGTCAAAAGATACTTTAGGTATGTAGCCCAAAGCCACAATATGCAAAACCAGGTGGTAAAACTGGAGCTGAAATGCCTAAAACTAAATTCTGTCAAATGAGTAATTCATTTATTTGCAGAAGAAACAGACTATCTCTTCTTACAATTTGATCAATCTTTGTTTGAATCTGCTCTGTTTTATTCTGAAAATCCCTGATGATTGTCTAATTTGAGTGTATGCCAGCTCAGATAGTGAGCTTCCTGTGGAGCTTTTTTTTGGTTCAGTTATGTACATTTTTTAATATATTAATATTGCTGGTCTTCATGCTCATGCTGTATTCACCAAGCACCTTTTTAGTAAACTTGTGGCTGATAGAAAAGACATTTTTTTTCTCTCTATGATGCTAAAGACTGCTTTTGAATGGTATAAGACTGAATGATATGTAACTGTTATTTCAGGACACCGGATTGGATTTAGGCATGAGGAATAATGAATGAATGGATATGACTAATGTTCTTCCATGGGTAACAAAACTGAAGTTTGTTATTAAAGTAACTGAGTACAGACGTACCTAACTGTAATAGGAATAACTAAAGGAAACAAATGACACTTTTGATTGGGTTAAAGAGCCATATTTGTTAATTAATTAAAGAAATAAAACTAAGGTGAACCCCCATACCTTTTTTGCTGACTATCCTTGCCTCTGTTAGCTGAAATTTTGTTTTTGTACAGGCACATATTGTGGACCACCGCTGCCCAAACCCGACACAGACAGATGTGGGACACAAGTGCAAACACACACTTTTTTTTCCCTTTTCCTCATGGGAAGCGCCTTCCCCTGTTTCCCATGTGTACAGCATAGTCACAAGCACAGTCCAAAACACACTTCTCTTCTTTCTCTCTTTTTCTCCATTCCTACTGGCAAGCTTCATCTTCTCCCACCTGACTCTAGCTGAAGAGTAGTGGCTTTTATAAGGCACCCTGAAGTGTTCCAGGTGCTCGTTGGTCTACTTCCGGCAGCACTTCCAGGTGTGGCGGAAATGCTACAATCAAGGGCTCAGCAGCAGCTGCAGCACCCCCTGGTGGCACCCACAGAACCCAACAGGGCTGCACCAAACTCCAGCTCCCATGGAGCATTGTGGGAGTCCGAGGCACAGATGCAACCCAGGGGGGCTGGCACCTAGCACTCCTGGGGAGGTAATGCTCCCTCTCCCGGTCCTTCCAGCATAGAGGTGTCCCAACCAGGCAAGGAGCCTGGATGTACACCACAATATTTAATGTAGTTCTCCATCTGATATTTATTTAATTCCCCTCATTTACTGATTGTTGATGTTAATGCCTTGCTATATAATATAATCTATGCTCCTACAAAGATGAAGGGGAAAAGAAATAAAGGACACAGTGGACTGATTGTACCCAAGTGAAAATTTTGAATTTTAGTGAAATTACCATAGTATCAGTACAAGTAAACACAAAACACAGTACTTCTTTTAAAAAACAGGTAAAGTGATTATGCAGGGTAAAGAGCTAAGAGTTATTAAGGAGAAAACAAGTGTAGAGAGGATGTTGGTGGATATTTAGTAAGATTAGACTGAAACTACAAGAAGCCTGATTTTCATTAAATCTCTTATGTAATTAAAATAACAAAAAAGACATGTATTTTTCTGTAAAACTTCAAATTGCTCAGATATAGAGATCTGTACAAGACTAACTTTTCATTCTGAACCTACCAGCTTCCTGGTCGCATTTATTGCGCATCATGCACCTCCAAAGCTTTTAATCGACTTTTGCTGGTGTCAATGTAGCAGTGTTCTACACTAGCCTGTGTTATGTGGCAGCAATTGCATGGCGGAACAGTTTCTTTCTTCTTTAGGTAAGCAAGTTTGGTTACTTCATTACACCTCAGATGGTGCATGCACTGCAAGTGAATATGAAGTTTTTTCCATTAAGTCCTTATTAAGAGACAAAATAGATGACATCTGAAAGAAACACATATTAGGTTCAGCATGTAATAAAATAACAATCCAACCTCTGGCACCTGGTCTCCAACTCCCAATACCCCCAAGCAGAGGCAAACATTCTTGACAATAACAGAAGAACCTGTGCGGGCTAAGTGGCAAAGAGCAACACCACTGACCCTGTTAAGAAAATGCACACTGAGTTAGGGATAAAGGGACAAGCAAAGGGCACCTAGTCACAGATCAGCGATGGCATTACCAACCAGTTGTCAATGTAGGGGCTAGATGCTCTGTTCAACTTCGAAAGAATTCTAGAAGGGTGAAATTAAGAAAGGAGGATTTCCAGGAGGAGAGAGGGAAGATGGACATCAGTAGTTTTCAAGTTGGAGACTAGGGAAAGTTTTGTCGTGCCAATCCTCATTGCAAATAGATTTTGCTGGAAAACAGAAAAGTGGAACCAAGTAAGATATAGAAGTAGAAAAATATGAGGAAGAGAAGATATTCATTAGAATGAATGTCAGTAAACTAGACACACCAGACTGAAAAACTAAACACTGGAGGGCATTTTCAAAATAAATGCCTAGTGTATTCAGGGAAAGGTTATTATAGTTTCACTAAGATAAAGATAATTCAATAAAGAAACGTTGAGTCTTCATTTTATACGGCTAACAAAAAGCAATAACTGTTTGGTTCTTCTACTTAAAAGGGAAACAGTGTGGCTGTTTAACTCATACTGATTAGTCATGCAAGACTGCCATGTGTCAACATGTGTCCATTTTACAAATTTTTAATTGAGGTCTTGAGGTCAGATGTAATGTACATTTGATTTAATGTACGCTGTTTAGTAGCCATCTTGATTGTAGTCAGTTTTCTTGTTCTATGAGACTGCTCCTCTAGTTCATTACTGCATGCTTGAAGACATTAAAAAACAGGGAGACAGAACATTCAGGGAAAACAAACATTCTTAAGAAATGTTTTGACAGGAAGTGACCATTCATCCAAATATAGCTTGTCATTGTACATTTCAAAAACTGTTTCAAGACATGAAGACATGAATTAAGTAGAAAAAAAAGACAGTAAGAATGAATCAAAATTCAAGAAAAATACAACAATCATTACACATTCTTGACAAGAACTAGCCATTCAACCAAATGTAGCTTGTCATTGTATATTCCCCTAACATTTGAAAAGTATTGCTTAGACAAAATAAAAGATCTCACATTACTTGCTATTGTGTTCCTTGAGGTTACTGTCCAGCATGTGAAAAACTACATTGTATTCCTATGGAAAAAAATGATAAAGTAGTAGTATAAGTAGCAGAAGTAGCAGTTTGTCACATGTACAGTGTGCAGTGAATTTCATATTACTCATTATTTGGCTGACACCCTTATCCAAGGCAACTTACAACATTTGAGACATACAATTGATTCTGCGTATTTTGGCTTTCTTCAGTAGAAATACAGGCATTTGGAATTACTTGATCATGGTTGCATGTCTAAACACCATGCAGCAGGCTGACACTATCTGGCACCATTATAAACAAAAATATACTAACCATGTTTTTTATTTAATAGAAAAGAAAACTAAATAGATTCTTCCAAATTGTTACTTCATTAAATTAATGACTTAACACCTAAAACAATGTTGTTTCATTCTGCAAAATCCCGGACATCTTGTTCTGTAAATTAACAGGCAGCACTCACCCTACTTAAAAGCTCTTTATAATTTTAAATACTTTTAGCATGTCACTAATCTATTTCCATCTGATCAAGATGAAAATATTCAACTCCATTAACAGTCCATAATAGCAGATACACCACTAAAATGTGTTTACTTCCTTATGCCTAGAGGTTCTCTAGCATTGTCAGGTCCTTCTTTTAATATGGATATCAAAACTACGTACAGTATTCCAAGGCTAGCCTTGCATTGTTTAGCTTATCAATACATTATCCACTTGTAAGCTATACAGCAAGCTGTTTAACTTATTATCACTTTTCCATTTTAACTGTTATTTTTCACTGCATGATTGTCAGACCTTTCATGACACAGTAGCATTAAATGGAAAAGCATTATATTAAGGTCTAAATATATTTAAAATGGATGGCACAGTGATAGCGCCGCTGCCTCGCAGTAAGTGGGTTCGCTTCCTGGGTCCTCCCTTCGTGGAGTTTGCATGATCTCCCTGTGTCTGCGTGGGTTTCCTCCCACAGTCCAAAGACATGCAGGTTAGGTGCATTGGCGATTCTAAATTATCCCTAGTATGTGCTTGGTGCATGTGTGTGTGTGCCCTGTGGTGGGCTGGCGCCCTTCCCAGGGTTTGTTTCCTGCCTTGCACCCTGGGATTGGCTCCAGCAGATCCCCGTGACCCTGTAGTTAGGATATAGCAGGTTAGATGATGGAGGATATATTTAAAGTACATTATCACATATACTGCATATGTATGCTAAAATCTCAAAACAAAAAGATAAAACTCAGACAGTTTAGCACAGATTTCAATCTTCAGACAAAGCCACCTTGTACTTCAGACTAGCATAATGAAAAACCACCACTTTTCATAACACATACTCACTTCTGTGTGAGGTTACAGAAGCCATCAACTCAATCACTTTAGCAGCATTGATGCTACCCATCAATAGTAGCATAATATTCAGCAGAAATTTATTCATTTGGGACATTTTATTGTTCTGTTTATTTTTATTACCACACTTATATTAGCTTCACCTGTTTGTTGGCTGGTACAAATCTTGTAATCGATATTTAACCCGCTTCCTATTGTCCAAATGACTTGAAATTTTGCACACTTACTCATTTCCGGTGACAATACATGAATCAATAGTCAGTTTCACTAACTGATCAATTAATCTATGTTAATTAAGAAATAAAATTTTCAAATGAAGATTTCACCAATAGATAGCGCTAGTAAGTGCATCTTGTATGAAGATGTGTGCATATAAACGTCAAAGGAAGTGTTAAAATATTGATTACAAAATTATACTAAAACAAACCCAAGACTAAAAAGTTGAAAATAATTTATATATACAGTATATAAAAAATACTTTTTAAAAACCACGCTTATATTAAGATAAAAAGTGTACTAAAAAGTAAAAAATAAGTCTCTCATACAACACTTGTAAAATAAAAGTGTGGGTGCTTTTCATCAATCCACATTCCAAAAAGCACCCATTCTTTTATTTTTTTTATGTGATGTATGAGAGACTTATTTTTTTAAGTGAATCCAAAATATACAAAGAGGAAACTGTTTTCTTTTCTTTATTTTGGAATGGGGTAAATCTAAACCCCACTAGCTAAAATGACTTTTTCCTTATGTGGATGAATTTCTGTCTGCTAGGTTTTGAGGTCAGAGAATTTTAACTAGCTTGTATTTTGTTTCTGAACTCTTCAGTTGTGGTGATTTTATACACTTCTCTTGTAACACTTATTTCCCATACAGTCCCCACACTGATGTTTTCTTAATTATGTTGACCTCCTTTGTAAGTTGTTTTGTATAAAATCGCCTAGTAAGCAAATTAATGTAATTTAAATATACAGTAATTGCATCATGTGAACAAGTTTACTACAGCGCCATACTGCCACTGAGCAGCACTCCAGCTCTAATTAGTTTAAAAGCAAGAAAGGCAGAAGAATGCCACTACGAAGGTACGGTAGGTGAAAAATAGCAACCAAAGTTGCAACAATAAGCTTTTCTTGAATTCATATTTGACCATATTTTCTCACAAACCCAGACTGATTTATAATATAATATGTTTTTAAAATCTATATTCAGGGACCCACCGCATGGGCCCAAAAGGTTAATTTGGGGCTCATGGACCTCCTGGAACTCTATGGATTTTGCACAATGACATTATGTATGGATTTCTGCAGCTGTTTCTTAACTTTGTAACTGTAATCAGTTCTTTAGGTAGGCTAACATATAATTTAGAGCAAAATTATCAAAAAAAAACCCCAGAAAAATAGAGAATTTTTTGTTGAAAGGAATATTATACATAGTCAAGCATAATCAAAGTCAATCATACAAAAATTAAACTCTACCAGTTCTACTAAACTCCAGTTAGAGAGTATTTTGCTTGATTCACAGGAGTAATCCATTTATAGACTTTGTTAGCTTTTTTGTAAACCAGTGGTTCACAAACTCAGTCTTACGGATCCCTGTGGCTGCAGGTTTTTGTTCCAAGCATTTTCACAATTTTTTTTATTTCTAATTGACCGAATTTAATTATCTACCCTGTTTTTTCTCTTTTTTTTTTACTTATCCTACAGTACATTCAGAAAAGCACAACAAATGAATTTTACATTTATAGGAAATATTTTTTACTTTTACTATATGCTTTAAATATCTTTCTTTTGTTGTTTTCCCGTTTTTTGTGATAAAATAAAAAAGGAACACAGTAAAAGGAAACCAACAATAATAGTTGATTTTTGGGCTATGTAAGAACAAAAACAAAACAGCCTACCTACCCACCCTGCCCCAGCTTGCCCCACCTAAAAAAGCTAATTAAACAAAAAAGCAATAAGTAAAAAAAAAGAGTTGATGGGTAAAGTGGAACACACACACCACAAAGGAGTGCAAGGTGAAGTAAGGGGGGGAAAGCGTAGAAAAGTAGACAGGAGAAATTAACCCCCAACCAGCTCTTTACTAACTGAAGAGCATGAAGCTAGTTGTGAATAGCAGAGCCAGAAGAGTTGTTGATCGGAGATGCAGAAAGTTCAAGAAGAACTTTAAGATTGTAAAATGAAATCTTCCACATTGCAGGAGAGATAAGATCAGGAGATTTTCAGCAAGAGGTTAAAAGCAACTTAGCTGCAATGGTTGCAGTCATTAAAAGCTTTCACCGAGGGAGAGAGAAAGGAAAAGTGATGAGATAGAAGAGAAGTCTAGAAGGAGAAGAACTTGAGAGGACAAATTCATGTGGAAAGAAAGAATCATAGAGAGCGCAAGAGAGTCACGGCAGGAGGACATTCCCAGAATATGTGGAGGAAAATGCTGGGGAGTTTTAGAGGACAAAAGTGACATAGGGGATCTAATTCTAGTCGATTTAAATAACATCTTTGCAGAGTAGGGCACAGTGTGTGAACAAATTTAAATTGTGTGTGCTGGTGATTAGGATTTTGAGAGTAGTTTTTGATATTTAGAAAGGTGGTTTGCCAGAACAAAGCAGAAGATAGGGAAATATGTGTTAGCAAATTAGACATTATTGGCAGAGTTCTGAGAGAAACTTTGCAGTGGAAAGGAACAGAGACCAGATTTTTGTTGTTTTCCTATTAGTTTCCATTTTTCTGTGTAGTTTGTATTGCTTGTATTGAAATAATGATAACTAATGTCAACAAATCAGAATGATTCAGATAGTAGCAATGGAGAAAACTAAAAACAAAACTGAGTGTCATTATGAACAATGTTGCACATCCTCTCACTGGCACACTAACAGTGAGTACTATCAGCCATTGAATTGTTCAGCAGAAATGTGTGAAGAAAAGCAACTGGGGCCCCTTTATACCAACACCATCTATCTATCTATCTATCTATCTATCTATCTATCTATCTATCTATCTATCTATCTATCTATCTATCTATCTATCTATCTATCTATCTATCTATCTATCTATCTATCTATCCAACACTGAATGCTGAAAGGCTGCAACTATTTCAGCATCAGTGCCATTCTCATTATTAAATAATGAATTAAATGATGAGAACATCCGAAACAGCAGAATGAGGATGATGATGACAATCTTGAAAATCAGATTAAAGGATTAAGTAAATTATATCCATACAGTATAGAAATGTTTGGCACATTCTAAAAAGAATTACCCAAATTCAGTTTTGAAATGTTTACATTTACAACAAGATATAACAACTGGGAATCACAAGCTAGGAGTCCAATTAAAATTCTTGCAGCCACAAGAGGTCCCCAGAACCAAGTTTGAGGACCACTGTTGTAAAGAACATAAAACCATCTTCAGAAGTACAATATCTGTCTAAGAAAAATGACACCTTTTATTGGCTAACTAAAAAGATTACAATATGCAAGCTTTCGAGGCAACTCAGGCTCCTTCTTCATTACATCTTGCCTGAAGAAGGGGCCTGAGTTGCCTCGAAAGCTTGCATATTGTAATCTTTTTAGTTAGCCAATAATAATATGTCATTTTGCTTGGCTTTTCTCTAATATCTGTCTAAGGAATACACAATATACCATTTTGAAAAGTGTCATTAAACAGAAATCAAAAAGATATAACATTTACTTAGTTTTACTAGACATAGGTTTTTGCCTGTGTTTTCAGTGTTTTAGATGGTTCTGAATTGCCCGACGGCCTCTTAACATGATTGCTACAGTGAATATCTCTTGGAGTTCAGGAATGGATTTATATTTTGAGGGATTCATAAGAATTATTTTAAATCAAACTGCAACACAAGCAACATGTAAGTACATAAACAAACATATTTAAATAGTCAATTGCAGTATATAAAACCAAAAAATGAGAAATACAGAAAAGATGGTTATAGCCCTCAAGAATTTAAAATATAAAAGTACTGTAATTACGCTTTTTCTCCAGAGTAGAGCTTAGATGTAAAAATGATAATTGCAGTACATCAACACTTGTAGAAATGTCTTTGTTTATATCATTTAGGAACTCTACAGGTATGTCTATTCAGTAAAGGATGATTTAAAATACAAATTACTATTTTGTTTGTTTGTTGTCCAACATTTTGCAATTGTATACTTCACCTCTCTGAAATAGTTGTTAATTTCATTTACCTTTTTTATTTAAATTTGGTAATGAATAGATGGTAATAATAATAATGAAGATGCTGAGAGCTTGATTGTTTGGATTTTTTTATAGCAATCAACAAAAGATTTTGCTCTTAAAATTATACAGACCATTTTTGTATGCAGCACAGGAAGTTCTTTGATTTCCATATACATTTTCATTTTGACTGCTTAAAAAAATCCACATTTTGTAATATGTAAATTAACTTACTCAAGCAAGACGCCTTCAGGCTGATAATAATTCTACTAAGCACACATCAGCACATATTCATAGTTTACTGTACTGTGTAATCTCCAACAAAAACTTATTCTCAACCATTTTTAGCACCAGTATTTGAACTTACTCATAAATCTTTTTTCAAGTTCACTGAAACAAAATTTTAAGATTCTGAAATCAGTTTATGATAAAACAATGAGGCACCAAATAAAATTGAACTGAGTGAGATGGTAGCCTAGTGGTTAATGCTGCTGCCTCACAGCTCTGGAGTCCTGCTTTCAAATCCCAGCCAGTCACTATCTGCGTGCAGTTTGTATGTACTAAAATGATGAACATGGGTTAGTCTTCCCGTGCTCTGGTTTGTATTCCCATATTCTACATTAGATTGACTGGCTGCCCAAAATTCTTCCTCTATGGGTGTGTGTGTAAATGAATGTGATGGACTGTCATTCTGTCTTTGTACCTAATGCTGTTGGCATTGGCATTAACTCCCACAATCCTGTATTGGAAAAAGTAAAAAAAGCTAGATAATCAAAACTCATGTTGACATTACGAAACTAATGAAATCGGCCACTATTTGAAAATATTGTCCCAGCTTTCCTATTGTAATAGTGCTTTCAGGTATTTATGCAATAAATATCATTACTCTAGACTAAGACATATTCTCTATACTTTGAAAGCAATGAATTATACAGAAAACAACTACCTTCTTTAAGAAACTATGATATTCTCACCTTTGATATGATACATTATTGTGAATCACCCTGAAATGTAAAGTAAACTTTTAACCTTTTATTGTTCTCGTAGCAGTAGCAGTATTGTCATGTGTACAAAATATGGTGAAATTCGTACTTGCATGTCCAAAAACATGCAATGTGTTGACACTTCTATCACCATGATAAACAAAAATGTATTAACTCCCTTTAAAATTAATAGAAAACACAAACAAGCTGACCAGAAGTAATCCTTCCTCCTGTTAAAACCTTGTCATTCTTTGCAACAGCAGTAGCAGTTCACTTATTGGATATGTGGTATCATGACAATACATTGTTCCAGGACTGAGGTCGATAGACAAAGCCATTTTTATATCAGTTGCTTGAATTTTTAAGGAGATCTGAAATGTATGAAAAATGTAATTTAATCACCGTGCTTTTAACATTGGAGGGGGGGAGGTTGGGAGCATACGCTGATGGCTCGTTTCTGCACCCACCACATGATGAAATAACAGAATTGAGACCCGAGTGCAGCGGGTGACACCTCAGTATCACACTTGAACAGTGTGGTTTTTTACAGCAGGTAGAGTGCCAATCCTACCACCAATCCCCAAGTCTTCCCTGTAAGTTGAATGTCATGTATATACTGTGTGTGTGTGTGTATATATATGCGGTCGCTCCTCCAAAACCCCCTTTTAAATGGTGATACAATGGGAAACAAATACACTTTTTTTTTTACCTCCTCTATGCTCGATCAGCTGGCTTGCTGCTGCTGCTTGTGCCATGCTGCATGATCTGCATGTCATGCAGCACATCAAACATTTAAAAGCCTGTACAGCAGCTGTATTTTGTCTCACTTCCTTGTCTCAAAGGACGTTAAAGTGTTTCCGAGAAAATCACATCTCGACCCAAGATTTTTTTATTATAATAGATATATATTTATATATATATATTTATATTTATATATATATATATTTATATTTATATATGTATATAATATATATTTTATATATATAGATTTTTTTACTTTCATTTAATTTTCGTATGAATTCTTTTCATACAAAAACCAATGGTTTTTTATGTTCAAATAAAAGTAATCTGTAGACACACAGGTACATAAGTAGCAAGAGTGAAAAGCATGGATTAACTATAAGAGATATTTGTACTTGCATGTAAAATGAGAACAATTATGTCTAAACCCTTAAAGGTCATGACCACTTAGTCTTAAAACTGAAGATTTTAATAGAAAGTGAAGACTGCTTTAGCTCAACCATTCCTGGGATCCCCCTGTGACTGCAGGTTTTAGTCCCAACAGGTTTCACAATCAGTGACTTGTTTAACTTGTAATTAATCTCATTTTTTAATTACTCATCCTTTTTATTCCCTACTCTGATTTTGCATCCAGGAAAGTAACATGGTGTGAGATTTTCAATTAGAAGAAATTAAGAATTTTAGCCACAGCTCTAAATGCTTAACTGTTTTTTGTCACTTTATTTTAAATTCACATTTCAAGAGAGACAAAACAGTTTGTACTTGTAATGGAAGAAAGGTGTTTTAAACTGCTTGCCTGTTAAGTTAAGAGATCCAGACTTCATTTGTACCAGCAGACTTTATATTAGAAAATGAGATAATATATAACAAGTAACTTTGTGCTTTGTTCGCTAAGAGCAGTTTACTGTACATATGAGAAGTCTTATTTCTTATGCCTGGGACCTTTAATGTGCTTAACTAGTTTTGGATTCTACATAATACTTCATTCAGAAGTGTGTTTCTAGAGCATACCATTTATCTAATGCTGAGTGGTGAAAATTAAAATATATTGAAAAGTGTTATGTGAATAAACCTAACTAATAAAGGAAGAAAATACACAAAATGTGAACTGACAGCTTGTTAAATTAATGGAGTACTCCAATTAAAAAAGAAACTGGTTGGGGTGAAACCTGGCGTCCCTCCTGAACTTGAATACCCCTTCTTTAGAATGCCATTTCTCTCTAATTCAGCATGGCTGATACAGCTAGCTGTGACAATAGATGAATCTCTTAGAAAATGCTAAACTTAAGAGTGAAAAGAAAACAACAAAAAAAAAAAAAAGATTCAAAATTGATTTGAGTTAAAACTTTAACTTGAATCGAACTTAACCTTAACTCACAGTAATAATATTTAGATGGATTAATAGTTAATTCTGCTTTTTCACAGCTCCCGAGTGCTGAAGTTGAATTCTAATCAAGTTACTGCTTATTATTATTATGTGGGATTTGCATTTCCACTGTCTATGCGAGTTTTCGATTAGTAACAGAACTTTATAAACTGTTGAAGTGTAAGTAAATATTTGCATGAGTATCCCTACAATGGACTAACAGAATCCAATCCTGCCTTGCTTTCAGTGTTGCATGGATAAGCTTTGCAACCCCCAAATCATAAGCTGGAGTAAGTGGATTTAATATTGAATTGATAAACAGATGGATATTTTTGCCTTTCAGTTTAGATCTGTTTCTTTTCTTGCATGAATTGCTAACTGTTCTCTTTACTGGACAAGTGGTATAACATCCAAAACTAGATGAGTGGATGGTTAGTCACCACTGAGAAATGTAACTATTTAGTTGTAATACTTTTAGAATCCAATGACATGGTATATTTTCTTTTATTCCTTATGCAGAACTCATCTTTGTAAACCTAAAATAAGGAACCCTAAATAGTCTTATTTTAAACCACATAAAAGATTAATGTTACCGATGCTTGTAACTGTCACTGAGCTGAATACATTGTTCTGTAAAGATTACATATACAGTAAAACATTCAATATTTTGACTGTGTACTCTTCAGTACTACAAAATCCTCTCTGGTATTGTAACCCAGGTGCTGGCAGCTGAAAACACATATAAATAACAGATTGCATGAGCCTTAGTGACCCCTATGGATCAAATGGAATTATCCAGGTGTAATAAAGATGGATAGACAACACTGAGCCATAAAAGTGCATAGAGTACTTAAAAGCTGGCAAACCTAATCCACTAAAACAAGCAATACCAAAATATACAAGTCAAAGAGGCCAATCTTAAAGGTTATAAAATTAAAACAGCAAAACATGCATACTGGTGATTCAGTGCAGACCAAAACCAACTGTAAAATAGAATGAAATATTCGCTAAATGTAAAGCCTGGAAGAGAGATCATATAAAGGTATGTTAATAAGGCAAACATTTTTGATTGGTTTAATTGACTTATCATTAGAAAATACATTGTTATATATTTCAGACATTTGGCAAAGTACCAATTTATTTTATTTTGGAAATCATTTTTTCAGTGTCTTTTTTATAGTTATATTGCTTAGATGTTGAAATACATCTCCAATTGCTCTATTATACACTGTGGATACATGCAGGTAATTTGCAGGATTAAACTATAATTTGCTGCTAGCTTGGCCCACTAAGTTGTTTTCCATCAGCACTATCAAAATTATTCAGTTATTATCTTTTTTTTTCCAGAAAACACAGATTACTTTGTACACAAAAGCTAGACCTCATTCATTTTTGCTGCATTTTTTTAACCACTACGAGTTTGTGTTTAATGTAAATACATGTAATCAGAGCAAAATTAACTGCTTCATCCCTTCTGTACCTTTAAGTGACTTTCATCAATCTTAGTCTAACAGAGCCTCACTGCGTTATGTTTAGAATAAGGGTCACACTTTTGATGTTTGTGATATGTTACTTCATTTATGAAGAGCTGACAAGAACATTTGAACTGGCCGGCAAAAATTAGGCCAAATAAAGATAACCAGACTTACTGTATTCTGGATTATTTTCACACATCAATTCAAATCAATAGTAGCAACAAAAAAATAATTCTTTAATATGAGACTCAAAGAAACACAGCCCACCTATAAAGACTTCCACTAGCTGTCACTATTTCATTGCTGTCAAGACTACAAAATATATCATGTGGTATTACATGTTTGGCTACAACAACCACAGGGCAGTGCTGTCAAGGAGTGAAAATTAGGAAGTCTTGACAGTCAGGCCACTCTTAGAATGAAAAGCCAATAACCCAACCTATTAGGTTTTTTCAGATTCTGTGAATCTACAGCCACTGTACCACTAAAAGCAAAAGTATGAGCACTATCCCTGTTAAAGTAAACTCATTGGCATTTTCATGAAACTTTTATGTGTTTAAATGTAACACTCATCCATCCATCCATTTTCCAACCCTCTGAATCCGAACACAGGGTCACGGGGGTCTGCTGGAGCCAATCCCAGCCAACACAGGGCACAAGGCAGGAACCAACCCAACAAAACCAACCACCGCAGGACACACACAAACACACCCACACACAAACACACACTAGGGCCAATTTAGAATCGCCAATCCACCTAACCTGCATGTCTTTGGACTGTGGAAGGAAACCAGAGCACCCGGAGGAAACCCATGCAGACACGGGGAGAACATGCAAAGAAGCGAACCCTGGTCTCCTAACTGCAAGGCAGCAGCGCCACCCTGCAACACTCAATTCAGTTAAAACATAAATTCAGTATTATAATAGAGAGTGATATATGAACTGTCTATAAAGCATTCCAATCTTTGGAGATGCCAGCATCAGCTATTGTGTTTGAGTATTGTCATGAAATTTGTATTGCCTGCACTTCTCTGGGTAGGGACAGTCTTTGAATTTACGTCTAAGGTGAAGTTCGAATAGGTTTCTTATAAGCTTTCCTGTTTAAGTAGTTAACCTTCGGACAAAATATTTAAACAAAAAAAGACCAATACATATGCTTTAGATTGTTTATTTAAAATGAGTTTTTTGCCCATTGTTCTAATAGCTTAACTTAAGCTTTCTAAAAAAATAGGACAAAAGTGTGAAGGGATTAGCTACAGTACAGTATATAAAGCACAGTGAAACTGGAGTGAGATGTGAGGAAAGCTAAGCCTTAATTGATAACTTCAAAGTGAGAAGAGAGTTTTGAATGTTCTTACTTTCAGCTACAAATAAAGAAAGTCTTTGATTCTCTTTGGATGGCAGAGCTCTTTTTGGTTTACATCTTAAGCTTATTCATCACACAAAACCAAGTCACAGCGGACCAGGTCCTTTTCTTTTATATTCATTAGAGATACATAATTTGGAAATAAAACAAGTTTCCGCTATTTTTTTTTACTTATTGTTCAAATATAAACAAGAACTTTTTGCAGCACTTCAAAATTCCAAATTGAAACAGCACTCCTACATCAGATGTCAGATAAAAGTTCGAACTGTTGAAAAAATCAGAAAAAGTTTGAATGCCCTGTTACATAATAGTGAGATATAATAATAATTAATATTTAGGATTAATAACATGAAGTAGAATGGGGATACAATGGTTAGCACTGGTGCCTCACAGATCCATCACACCAAGTTTGAATCTTTAGTGAATCCTTGACCTTACTGACCATTTGTCATACTGTTCTAAAGGGTTGTTTTAGTTTAAAAAAACATACACGATATTTGCTACAAATATTTATAGATTACCAAGACTAACTATTAATCTAGCTGTGAGAACTGTGACATTATATAACAATGAAATTTCACCTGAATAAAATAAGTTGTCCTAAAAAAGAGGACTTTTTACAATCTTTTAACTAACTCTTCCCAAATGATGAACTGAATAAAACTTGTTGACCATACTAGCAATCATTACAGAAAATAATGGAAATGAATACTGGGATACTAGACTGTGAGACCTAAATTGCTTTGAGGTATACCATACTACTTGTTTGTCAAAGAAGAATGTGGAGCAGCACACGCTGTGAAGCCTCCTTGTGCACCTTGAATCACCTACTTGTCATTCCTCCACTTCCTCAGCTGCTAACAAGATGAGAGAAGTTTGGTTAATTTCAGCCAGCAAGGCTTTTGAAACATGCCATGAAGAAGCCGTCTTGAAATTGCTGCTGATTATTTTTTTTAATCTCATTTTAGAGAAAATTAATTTTATTACCTTTCACTCAACCTCTTTTACCTCCATTTATTCTCGGCTACATATTTTGCCACTTTTATGATTTTTGCAACCTTTTTTGGGAATTGTCTTTGATTAAGGGGTTGAGTAATATTGTATGAAAGAGCATTGTCCCAGGCGCCAATCTAGGGATGCAGCAAGAAGGTTTGGGTATTGGAAATGCTCTGGAGGAGCAGACTGTATGGTGTGGTACACACTTGACACTCCACATTGCCCTCAATGTGGACTGAACTGGGGATGTGATGTTGGCCTACACAGAGATGTCTGCATGTCCTTGTTATGTGGTAGGCTCATCCTGCCATCATTGCTAATAAAATATGCGTATTAGCTTTACGAAATCTTGCTGCTACCTGGAAAGCTTTGCTGATAGGTCCAGAATACCTAACACTGTTATTCCAGCCTAGGATAAAGGTTATGGACTAAGGGGGCACTTTAACTGTTGCTGGATAACAGATTTGTTTGTTCCAGATGTTGATCGAGTTTGGGTTAAAAAGAAGATCCAGATTCACACTGGATGGTTGTTTGTTTTGTGTTTGTATGTTTTTTCATATGATAAAATAAAATTTTCCTAAGAAATGCAATACACAATTTTACATTTTTTAGATTGTGTATATGAATCTCTTGGTCACACATTAGAAGAGGACCGCATTATTAATGCCAAATTGAGAAGATTGAGAAGGTGAAAAAACCTAACTTCAGATTAGTGCAAACTCTCAGTTTGTATACTTGTCACATTAGTCTCAGTACTTCAAAAATGGTTATGAGAATCCTATTACCAGTAATTAAAATAATACTAGTCAAGCCTCTAGCATGTATAATGCCTGCTGATTCTAGAGTTATATGCTGCAGAGGTTCATCTGTTTCCAAAGAATAACCCAAGACAGGAAATGTTGACCTGTAGCACGGTGTGTCAAAAAGGCTGGGTATAGTTTTAAAATATTGAAATTCAGATTTGCGAGTGAAAGTGAATGTTTAAAAGAAACAAGTGTTTAATACCCCATTAATGGGATGTTTAATTATTAAGGTGCAAGTGAGTGATCAGCTCAGCCATCCCTCATTAGCAGCACTCAGGGTATAAAAGTCTGAGCCCAGAGAGAAGGGGAACTGAGTTCAGAATCAGAATATCTTTATTGTCATTGTAACAAATACAATGAAATTAGGTGCAGTCCCTGCGGTGTCAAAATATAAATACATATAATTACAAAAGAATAAGAATAAATAGGGTAGAACACAAACATTCAACATAAGACCTTAATTCCATATGAAACACTATTGCAAAGTTGAATCATCACAGTAAAACAATGAGAGTGAGAATGAGAGAGAGAGAGAGAGAGAGAGAGAGAGAGAGAGAGAGAGAGACCAGTCCGGACTGGTCTGGTCTGGGGAGCAAGTGAGGAGTGCCATTCCACAAGAATTTTGTGCAGTCCTAGTAAGTGAGATGGAACAGGTTGGATTGAGGACTTTGCGGATCTCTCTACGGTTACTGAGAGAGGTGGCAGGGAAAGAGAGTAAGGCTTAGAGAATTTCAGTGGGTACTGCCCAGGAGTGGACTGGGTTTGAAAACCAGCCTGGGCATCCTTCAACAAGTGAAGTGACGAGGTCGACCTACTCTGCCCATTATTCATTGTAATTTGTAATGAGTATGTGGCTCACTACTTGCTATGAGCCTATGATATGAACTCTATTTAAACTGTTGCCAAACTTAATCTGTACACTGTTGTTTGGACACAACTTAAAATTTGACGACATGCTTAGAAATAAAATTTAATCAAAAATAAAAATGTAGTAACACGGCTTACACGTTATTAGAGTACATCTCAAATGTCAATGTCATTTCCAAGTGCCAGTACTCTAGTAGGCTAGTAGCTTCTCATGTACAATAGAATAAATTATAACCGAGGTTAAAATGAAAACCTCACATGATTGAAATGTTCCATTAACATAATGATAAACTATAAAAGTTCTGTCCTAATATGAAAAATGCCTAACCTGTGCTTTATAACTTTATTTCATCATACTAATAATTGCAGCTGAAAACCACTAATTATTGCTCACGCCGATGACCAGAGAACTCTAAAATGCATAATATATAATTTAAACTAATCATTATGTAGTTTAGTAGTTTAGAAAATTAATTTTAATGTCAAACAGTAACCAGTACATAAAATATATTTCATGAAACGGCTGTCCCATGACCAGACCAGAGTCCACGGCCCACCGGGCATTGCCCAAATGCCCTAATGGCCAGTCCGCCCCTGGTACTGTCCAAGGTGGCCGAGAGAGAATTGAAAAGACCAGATTTATTGGTCTCTTATATTTATATTACATTAGCAGACGCTAAGCGACACCCGCAGAATAAACCAGGAGAGAACAGGAGAGACAAGAGATGGACAATGTTTCCAGAAATTGTCAGACAGCTGATTCTGATTTTAACTCTTTGTTTTAACTGTTTATTGGATTTAATTGTTTTCCTCACTGCACTACTTTATTGATGTTTGTATGGAAGTGTCTTTTATATCACTGCATAATGACACTATTGTTTTTGCTGTTTAAAAAATATGCACTGTTTGCACTATGCAATAAAAACTTGTCGTCTCCTTACTTGCTTTAGTAAATTTCGGTTCATGAACTATGAGATGCTCAAAAAATGGTTGGTGTCTATTGGCTGTGGGCTCAGGGAATCACAGGAGTAGTGGAGGTGTTATTGTAGAAAAACTATTACTTCTTCCAGAATTGTTTAATTGTTGTGAGCTGTGCTCATTTCTGGCAGTAGCCAAGTTGACTTAATGTACTGTAAATTACTTTTTCTGCATTCACTTCACTGCAGGCACGTGTATAACGCATTCACTCTTAAAGAGATCACTCCACGTGGATACCTACATTGAGACATGATGCAAGATGCAATATCAATAATGCAAACCAAGCAGTAGTTAGCTAGCATGTAGAATTTGACTCATACAGAGGTACTGGACATACTTACCTCCAGTAAACTCTTATGTGAAGGAATAGACTTTTCTTTTTACTTATTTTTGCCTCCTAGGCAACATTTGCGTTGGTACAATAGCACCCTGTAGAGATCACAACAGATCTAAACTGTATCTGATGGATATGATGGTAACAGGCACATTTACTTAACTACACTCTTAAAAATAATGGTTCTCTAAGTGCATTGTATGATTCTTTACTGGGTGGTGTGGTTCTTCATAGAACTATCGTTTCACAAAGAACCATTTAATTCTGGAAGGGTTATTTGCATATGAAGTTGGTTCCTTGTGCTTAGAAAAAAATCCTAATATGCAGAAAAAACCTGGCATCTTTAATGTATGGTAGGCTACCTATCAGGATACTAACAGATTAAGAACAACCTAGACTTGGCCTGTGTTATTATATGCAGCAAGAGTCCTTAACAAATCATGACCCTTTGGTATTTCGCAAATCTGTTGGCATCTATTCATGGTTACTTACTGTATGCAGGCTGTTATGGACTTCAATAAATTAAGGTTCTTTCTGGAATCTTCATGTGGATAGGTCTTTTGGGAACTAAAAATGGTACCCTTATAGCATCATTCTGAAGCACCACTTTGGAACCTTTGGTCAGAAAAACTATGAAATGAAGGTGTAGATGAATAATGTATTTTGCTTTTAGGTAACACTTAATATGTTCTATTCAATTTATTCTTTACTTGCCAATACAACTTTTATGTTAATTATGTTTCAAAGCATATCTGTTTAAACTCAAAGAAAAGTCAGTGATGTTCAAAGAGTGTAATGTATTTAGGAAGATGATCAAATCTTCAGCATATACAATTAACAGAGATAGCATCTGCCTGGAAAGTATGAACAAAATGATAGCTTAGTGACTTAAGATGTATTTTGTACACTTGGTTTCATGGAGCAAAGTCACTAATAACGGTGGAAATGAATTAATGGGTGGGCTGTGTCATTGGGTAGCAGCACCTCAGTTTCCTGCCTAGGATCTCTGACTTTTGTAGTGACTGTGCCAGCCCTGTGGTCCCTAGACAGTTATCTTTCACTTCTCATGGAAAACACAAGCATGTGTTAAATGTATTGCATCTTTCTTTGAAATTCTTCATTTCAATTTGGTTGTTATATCAGGATAAAAAACACATTTTTTCTTTAAATATGTAACTTTCAGTGTAAAAGGCTGTCAGAGAAATGAGCAGAGTTGTATACAATTACAATCAATGTCTCTTAAAATTGGCTTCAAAAGAGGCATGATTACATGGAAACTTAAACAAAGCAGAGACAATATGAAAGCACACCATGTCTAGAAAGGTCATTTTGCTTCATTCATACTGAAGGAAATAAATCTTTGCCCTACATTTACAAGGTTTTGATTTTTGTCTGTCTCTCCCAGTATTGTGAGTGTAAAGACTACATACAAAGCAAAAATGAAAACTTATAAGGTATTGATGTATTTTGTTTCTGTGCATGTTGTTGTGCAATGTTCGGCTGGCTGTAAATGAGGTACTGTATGTATGATGTCAAAGCATCAAAACTGATATAGTATGTGTATTAAATGCTAGAGGTCAAAAGAACTTGTAATAATTGAATTGCAGGCTATCAAACATGCATTTTAAGTTGTACCCTAGGTGTGGAATGGCATATAACTTTTATTACCCTCTATGAACTGTGGTGTCTTACCTACTGATATTCCAAGTTCCAAAGTTGTACTTGAGATGGAAATGTGCTTGGGAGGGGATCTGACAGCTTTTTGATTCTATGTCAGGTAACACTTTAGTTTAGGTACTGCAAAATGCATCTGTTACTCTTGTATAACAAAACCATAACAATTGCTTCTTTTGGTGTTAATAATACTTATAAAATATCAGTAGATAGGTCATTCATCTCTGTGCAGTGTGTTATAGTGACAAGGTGGTAAAATTAGTGGTTAAGGCTTTGGACTTTAAACCCTGAGGTTGTTGGTTCAAATCCCACTACTGACACTGTGAGACCATGAGCAAGTCACTTGACCTACTTGCCTGTGTTCCAATTAGAAAACTGAAAGAAATGTAACCAATTGTATCATAAATGTTGTAAGCTGTCTTGGATAAAGGTGTCAGCATAGTAAGTAAAATTACTTGATAATATGAAGGATTCGCTGGTCTCATACTTAATATGTAATATCAAGAGAAATGTGTTTCAGCTAAGCCGCCTCTGACCGCTTAAGTTTTGTTAGTAGGTCACATTGTGGCGATAAATAAATACTTTACCTGCACTTTTTTTAAGTGTTATGAAGACCCAAAGAAGCCTTTGTTAAGGTCTTGTTACGTAACAGTAAATGAGTAATAGATGCATTTTGCACTGTCTGTATAACTAAAGTGTCACCCTATGGCACTATTCAGCCCTTTTCCTTTCCTCACCCAGCTGCAGTACATATCCCAGCCTCACTGACCCAACTTTTAGGGAGAGTTCATTGCCCATAGTTATAGAATTGAGTTAATAATCCTTGAATGTTGGAAGATACCAGTGGTTTTTTTGTCTTAAGACAGTAAAACATGTATCTGTATACAATTAAACCTTGGTCCATGGTACAACTATGACTTAAGCTAGCTCACGTTGATAATATTTTCCTTAAAAATAAAAGTAATCTTTCAAACCAATGCGCATTCTATATTCACATTAATTTTCAGTAATGTTTATTAATATATTTTTGTCCCAAAATGAGTACTGTATTACCCAGAAACATTATGTATCACACAACAAAACTAAATCTTTGTTCTTCTATTTCTTAATGAATTGGCCATGTTAACCTTCAGAAAGCATACTTTGCAATTGTACAGCAGTTCCTTGGAAACCATTTGTAAAATGTGATATTTTCTACAACTAAAACATGCAAAACAATTATTTTTGAATGTTATTTTCAATATCACAACAAATCTGCAGAAATTGTCAGTTTACAGCTTTTTTTTTAAATTGAGTAATACCCACACAGATATATGACAAGCTGTCAGTCATGGGCATGCTGTATGCTTCAGCTGCTATGGCAACTATGCAATGTGGCTGGCAGCCTGGTTACAACTGGCATTTATATGCGTGTGAGGAAATCCTGCTTCAACCATATTTCTCTTTTTCCAAGTAACTTGATCCAAAACACCATCTCCAATCTGGATTTCACCTCAAAGCAATTAATGATTTTAAAAAGGCAGCATCGACTCCTTGATTTCTCTGATTCATGTTTTAAACCAAAGGAAGCTTTGTTTTGGTTTCTCTTAACTTAATGCTTGGCTGATAAATTTGTGGTTTCTTGGTACTTTATCAAACCATACATGCAGAGCCAATATTTACACATCTGAGTATACTATGAAAGGTAATAAATCATATTAAGGAAATAAAGCTATTTTAAGGTAATGTTATAACAGAATTAGGTCTGATTAATTATACATTTGTTTCCAAATGAATGCAAATTGGCATTAGCATTAAGGCAACCTAAGATTGTTAGATGCAGTGTCAGATTTTCACATGTTTGAATGTCTTCAAATCTATTAATATTATAATAACTGGTGCAAATTCTGGTCCATCATAATTGTGAATTGTAGTGAAATGAGTATTTATAAAGTGACCATTAGATGCACAGTAAGTGATCGTTAGGATGCAATGTTATGTTAATGAATTGATCAAACTCCTCATTACAAGATACATTAGAGAGGCTCTTAGTAAATATTCTATAAATGTTTAGCCATCAGATGTAAAAAGTGAAAAACAGAAAAATAAAATCCATAGGAAAGAATACATTTCAAGAGGCTTAGAACACTTTTTTCTCTCTGACATTAAATCTCTTGTCTGATTTAAGGTAGTTTTGCAATAAAGGCCTCAGTTCCTACAGAACAAAGACTTTAATATAATTAATCCTGGAGAGATAAATGGTAGCTGGTTGTCTGCTAGCACTGCAGTGTCTGAAACAAACAAGGATATTGATTACATCTTTTGGTCATTAAATTCATTTAGAAAAGTGGTAAATCAAAACATAATTGAAATTGAACTTTAGTGACAAAGAAATTGCATTTTTTTGTTTTTAGAATGTTTGGAAAGAGTAGTCAAAAGACAAGCAAAGATCACAGCATGTGGACAGGAGGAGCTGCTAGTTAAAACTAAAATGTGAACCAAATTCAGAAATAAGTTGATAACTAGCTAGCCTTAAACATTCTCTGTTTTTGAAGTGTACCTGAGTGTTCTTTGATTGGTTACATTTATATTGCCTTTTATTAGCATTCCTATTTTGGTTACTTTCCCGTAGAATGTTAAGTAGGTGTGTTTTTAATGATTGAAACGTAAGTAATACTAAGAGGTTTTTAAATGTTTTAAGAAAAACATAAGACAAAGACAGCACACAGTTATGTTTTTTCATTGAACTTAATACAGGCAAAAAGAGGAGGCAGGAAGAACCACGAACTGACATTTGAAACATAGTTGTGGTGTGGCTGCATGCTGAGTAAATGTTTTATTAAGAACTAGCCAACCCGCAGTGTACCATACGCCGCATAATTAGGCCGGTTTTTTTATGATTTTTAAGCACAGGGAGAAAATTAAAATTTGAAAAATCGGTAATGTAATAAATCAGCAAGAAAAGCAACATTGTAACAATGCACGGAATGAACCAACAAACAATTGTCCATGCGGCGCTCAGGCGGGGAGGGTGGAACGGGAGGAGAGGAGAAGGACGTCCATTCCGCTCCCTCCGTCATGCCAGTCTGCTGATTCCTCGTTCAGTATGCACTGCCTGCTCGTGCCCACCTCAAACTTGTCACTCGAGTCGTTGTTGTCTTTGCACAGTCCAGATGCACCTGTGACTCACGTAGACTTTTCATTGCTCTGTGTGGTTTTGGCTGCCTTTCTATATATAATCCACCAAGAACCCGACCACGGTAGTAGCGAGGTGGGAGGGGGGTGTGTACAAAGTGCAGGAGCATCTAAGAAGACGCATGTTTGTCGCGGATGTGAATTGCTGTATGTAGCGTGTAAAACAGTTTACTATGGTGCATGCAGTCGTGCGTCGTAACCGAAAACTCGGTTTTTAAACACTGCTTACTTCATTGTGTTTTAACCTCAGTTGTAAAGGAATGTTTTAAGGATCCCATGGGATATCCCTCGCAAACCATTTTACATGCTGCATATGGCGATTCACCTCCACGAGAAACACGCCTCTATGAACAGTCAACGTGGCTCGGAGTAGCATGTGGCCTCTACGACAGACGAATATAAATGACGCCGTTTTTTCTGTGTCGTCGTGTCCGAGTTGGTGGGCGTGGCTCTGCGAGTTATCGTCGTATCCAATGGTCTTGGAGTTGGTGAACGTGGCTCCATCCTGCGTGCGCCATAGGTGTCTTACTTGTCGGCGGCTTAGTGAAACCACGCTGGCTTTCCATGGGTGTCTTGCCTTAGTGAATTATATATATATATATTTTTTGCTATGGCGACAATGAGTGAATTTTTTTAGTTCAATACAGAGACCAGAGTGTGAGAAGAATATGCAGAGTCTGGAGTGTTTCCTTCACATTAATGACATTGATAAACAAGTGGTCCTTTTTACTAAATATCTGTGCAGCGGGAAAATACTCCACCTTTCATTTGCTTCTGACTCCTCGTTTGCCAAGCGCTGTTCCACGTTAGGACATGATCATGTGTATTCAGCATCATTACATACCCAAACTGTCGAAAAATGTACAGCACTTCAGCAATTAGCAAGTAATCAGAGTATTGCTTGTTTTATTGCTCAACTGAGAAAAACATTCATTGCATTGTAACTTGGTGAACAACTCAAACAGATGTTGTGTGATCATATAGTGTGTGGTGTGTCTGATCCCTTGCTTCGACATATGCTACTAGCTTAGCTAAACATAATGTTTAAGATTACGGAGGAAAATTCCCTGGCAACAGAAATGGCAAACCAGAACATACAGCTACTGGGCTATGAGAAAACAGAAGTGCTAATGATCAAAATTCAAAATATAAGACCATCTGCAGTACAAAAACGTGATGGAAAAAAGTGCTTCCAGTAATACAGGTAGTACAAACAAATTTGCAATTAACACCACAAATTCTCAGCTCATAAAGTTGAAATTTATTGGGTAGCTTTGTTGTAGTACCTGTTCTAGCAAGGGAGATTGTGCTTAAACTATTTTATGACTCCTACCCTGAAATAGTTCACATGGCCAGATGTTGCATTTGGTGTCCAGGACTTTACAGAATACTGTAAATGGGTGTACTACATAACAGCAGTCACAGTATGTACCATCAAGGGTACCACTGCACCCATGGACCATTTCAGGTAAAGACATTCTTTATGTTAGTTGAATCACATTCCAAGTGTCTATTCTGTGTTCCATGTCTGTTAACGAAGCCATCAACACCTTGCTCTTTATCTTCACTAAACATGAATTACCAGATGCTATTGTCATGGACAATGGTACAACATTTACATCTGCTGAATTCTAATAGTTAGCTAAATGATTGATCCTCAATGAAACAAGCAGAATGAAAGAGGGAAAATCATAACTGGTAAACAGCAAGTACAACTTACTAAATTTTAACTAGCTCAGCCTGACACATTCATCTGTTCCAAATGGAAAAACCCTGTAAAGTTATTGATGAAGAAACAACTGGCCACTGAACTGAATTTATTCAGTACATGTGATTTTCTATGTGTCATTCAGTGTTGCATATACTTACTCAAATCAAATCATTTCTTTGTTTTACCATACTGTGTATTGAAATAAAATGTTGTGATGGGAAAAACCTAGAAGAAATTGCAATCCATTGGCAGGTACACTCACAAGTGGCAAAAAAGTTTACATTTACCAGTAAACTAGATTTGCATATCCTTACCACGTAGAAGAATCCTTGAGGAAAGAGACATGAAGAAGGGATGCTTTTCATTCTATATGTGGTCACTCAAAATGAGTACAAAGGCCATCAAGGTTACCTATATCATTACTTAGCTGAAGTATTCAGTTCTTGAGGCACAAATGTTTGGACAGCATGGGGAAAGAAATTCAATTAGAATGCTGCTTACCATCCATCCATTTACCAAACCTGAATAATCCACATTTTCTGGTCATGGGGATCAATCATCTATCCCAACAGTGCAGGGTGCAAGACATCAACTAGCCAAGGATTGGGTGCCATCCATTCACAAGTAACACTCACCCACATACTCGCACTAACAAGTTTTTTTTTTCTTAAATATACTGAATTGTTATAGTCTATAAAGTTACAGTCTTTCATTGCATATCACAGCAACTAAAATGAAAGCTCTGATTGCAACCCTCACCCTGACGGATATATCCTTAGCTAAACTAGAATATGAAGGTGCCAAAATAGGGAAAAACAAAAAATAGTCTGTAAACAGGATGCGGGTCAAAATCAATAAGTCACAACAAATCAAAAACTAGAAAGCAAAAATCTTAAAGTTGTAAAAAAACAAAAACACAAAGCCAAAGTCCTACCTGTCTGAAGGTCCTTTTGCTAAACAACTAGAAATCATTAGCTGTTTACTTTGAAATCATTCAGAAACTTGGATGCTAACATTACCGTATCACCACCTTGATTATCTTCTGCAATTCCAAAATCACATGTGCCATCACTGTCAAAACATTTGACTAATAATGAGCCCTTTTGCCACATATTGTAGATAGAAAATGACTGACAAAATTCAGCCCTCAACACATGAAATTAAGATTCGAACTAACATATTTATACTTCTGAACTACTAGCTCATTTTTAATGCACATCAGCCTTGTCTTCTAAGCCTGCTAGTAGCCTTAGCAGTTGCGTATGGTCGATTTATATGAGAATTAGACAAATAGCCTTTCATCCATCACCAACTTCTGCTCAAACCTGTTCAAGGTATTTGGAGGCTCAATTTAATCTTGGAAAACCCCTTTATGTAGTGGTTAAAGTTTTGGACTTCAAACCCTGAAGCTATGGGCTCAGATCCTGCTACTGACACTGTGTGACCATAAGCAAGTCACTTGACCTGCCTGTGTGCTACAATTTTAAAACCTAGAGAAATGTAACCAATTGTATTATAAATGTTGTAAGTTGCCTTGCATGAAGGTGTCAGCCAAATAAGTAAATGCAAATGTAACACTTATTAAATTGTTGATAAGAAAGAGATCATCTGCTTATGCCATGGTAAGGTTATTGTTCAGTCCTGGAAAAAAATGATTAGCAGCATTTTCGACCTGCTGAAGTGTTGTCACTAAGCTACTGTATCTAGAAAGACTATTGGAAAATTAATTGCAATAATGCAGCTGAAAAGTAATGACAAAGTGCATCAAAATCTGAGCTGGAGGGCTATGACATTCTAAAGGGTTATTTAATCAAGAAAGAAAAGTGAGTGCAAGAAGTGGAGATTATCAGTGCTGAACAAAAGACGATAAATGAAATAGTAATTTAGGACTAATCATTATATATGGTAAGTATATATTGATTTCCAAAGGTCAATGAGACATTGCTATAGTTACTATAGATGGTGGGAGTACTCCATCAAAAATGTTACAAATGTATTTTCCTACTCTTCAATTATTCATATTGTTGAAGTTCTCAGCGATGAAAATTGAACAAAAGCAGAAAAACATGAAGTATATTTATGTTTTTATATTGTATGTTTGTGTGATGACCTTATCCAAGGTGATGCTTAAAATGAATAGCAAATAGAACATCATTTTTATTTTAGCTATATTGGTTATATTGTTGAGAACAAAAGTGCAATGTTTTAGTCAGTGTGTTGTATTGTGTAGCCTTCTGCCTGTGCATAACAAAGTCATTAGTTTTCTCAAATGAAATAAAAAGAAATTACCAAATACAGAGTACTAGCTAGTTTATTTTTAAGCAATGTATGTACAGGAAAACCATGCTACATTGGATAAGTGCTCCTTTATATGAAGGGGGTTTCCTCTGGATCTTCCATCTTTCCTCCCACGTCCTCAAAGATGTAAGCTGTGGTCATGCAGTGCAGGGTTGTTTTCTGTCTGATGCATAAATGAGAATGTTAAGTTATACCTTATGTGTTTGAACCTAATTGGCTCTAGCATATCCTGCATCAATTAGTCCAACTGTAGTAATGAAAAGTTCTTACTATAAGAAACATGTTTACAAATTCTTACAAGAATATAAACAGGCTTTACTCCAGTTTATTGCTGCAAAATAGCAAGAAATGTTATTACTTCACTGACTAATACACCCCATACTTTACTTTGATACTCAATGATTTCTTTAAAACATTTTATATTTTACACCTGAATGAACTTTGTGCTCCCATACTTGATCATAGGATGTGTGAGAATAAGCTTATCTTCTCCCCTTTAAAATATCTTAAAAAATAGAGCTTGACAAAAAAATTATTTCTGAGAGGACTTTTCTTTTATATCATCCTGTATAAATGGCTCACAAAGTAAAATAATGTTTTATTCATTATAAAGTATGTTGAGATTGGCTAATGATAAAGGAAGCCCTGCACATGCTAAGAAGGACTGTCCTGGTTTTTACAGCAGCAAGTGTAGTCCAGTGAAGCTCTCGGAACTTTTCATTCATGTTTTGTTTTTTTAGTTCTGTTGTAGATTCTGTGAGCTTGCTTAAGAGAAGACATTGAGTACTCATTCTAAGAGTGTTTTTTGAATGTGAAGCTATGTATTCATATGGGCTTCTTCAAATTCACACATGAAGCATTCGTGGAGCAATGTGCTGATAGGAGTGCTCATGCACAACACAGTAACTGGTAAAGAAGTGCCATACTACTGGTTCTGTGAGCAATGCACCAAACCCAGGAAACCCTTCTGTCCATACTCCAGAGGTTGTAACTGACACTATGGACCTTCATAAGTCAACGTGATGATATCACAACAGGCTAGCTAAGGTCTGTTTTCATGAGCATGTTATGGCACGTGGTACTTTGCATTGCTGTTGTTGGAGATCATTATCAGCACAGGCTTTAAATTAGTTAGAAATATTCTTTAACATTCTCTAATAATAACAAAATAACTTTAAAAAAATATAATAACATTTGTTATTGTTTTATTATTAATAAAATGCATAGAATTTGACACTAAAACTGGATGGCTTTTTTGTTTTTTTAAGCACCATGCCGTAGACATTTAAATATAGTGCATTTGTATATAATGTATATGACTATATGTGTGTTTCTCATTATTTCATTTGTGGCAGGGTGCAGGAATGAAAGGTTTCCCAAAGAAAATTTAGGGTGCCATCTGGGTCATCCCATCTAGTAAACAACAAAAATAAATAAAAGAATCACTCCTTAGGTGCTGTTGTCCATGTATCTGGGCTGCAAATTACAAAAAGTAAAGCTCAACTTCTTGCCATGGATAATAATCAATTTGCTTAGGCGCTCCATCTAGTGAGTTGCTCTTGCCAAAATGATGCCTCATTCTGGGAAACTGGGGTTGTTATGGATGGGGTGCCAGAAGCGGCAGTGCCAGGTGCACTCACTAGGTGGATTCTCAATGTTGTGGGGAGAGAAGGAGAAGACAGTGTTAGCAGCAGTACCCTCTCTGCGAGTTATTACATACCTCACCAGAGCCCGTAAGGAAATCCTCCAATATGCATGAGTGACAAATTATATATTTGACCATTCAAAATACTTTGAGTTGATTAAAATGGGCAAGAAGCGAGAAGGTATTTTTAAGGAAGTGATAAGCACGAGTACTTGTCAATCAGCCCCTACATTTTCCACTCCATTGTTGGTTGTGAATAGTCAATCAGGCGCAATTCCAGGAGCAATGCCTGGATAGGACAGAACACTAGTCCATTGCATCACACACACACTCGCTCATGCTGGACCAACCTAGAGATACCAATTAAGATTACGCTACTGTCTTTAGGATGTTGGAGGACAAACAAAGTCCCCAGAGAAAGCTGACACTGACGTGAAAAGAAAACGCAATCCTATACATGCAGGATTCAGACCTCTCTGGAGCCGCAAGGCAGTAGCATTAGGCACTGTGCCACTTAACAAAATGTTTGCAATATCAAATTCATATTAATACTTTTATGTGTTAACAATACAAAAATAAATTAAGATGAAAGGACAATCTAAAAAAAATAGAATAAAACATTACATTAATTAAAAAATCTGAAAACCATTCGTAACAAACTACTATATAAGATTGAAGGCTGGCTAAAAACACTTCAGCATCTGTACAGCATACAAACCGATCACAATATTTTTTTTATTAATTATATAAACGTTTCTTTTATAATAGCTTATTGCTTTCCCCTGCATAACCCTTTCCCACATTTATAAGTAAACGGTTGACTTTTATATTTATGCAAACATTCAAAGATAATAACTGCTTATTTATTGGTTAGCAATGTCTAATCAGTGAAGTTTTATTTTAAACAGAATCATAGTCTTTAGGATCAAAGTGATTAAATAACAGGTACAATTAAATTGCAGTTTATAGGACAAAAATGTGGATTTACAGTAATTATTATTATAATTATAATAACTATTATTTTTATAATGGCACATGCAAGCGCTGGTTTAACTGATCAGTTTATACAGTGCGAAAACATTGCACAGGACAAAATAGACTAGTGATAATATTTTACAAAGGACACGTCTAACAAAAAGAAAAAAAGCAAGTAATGACATGTAATTGCAGAATCTGGCACCATAGAGCACAATTTGGCACAAGGCAAAGGCTAATACTCAACAGATGTTGAAGTCCTAAAACCCACAATAATGGCTGCAGTTAGTTTCATTACTGTCATTAGCTGACACATATAATACCATGCAAGTTCTGAACTGTGCAATCACACTAAATTTGCTTGAATAGAGCAGATGTGTTCCAGGCAATAAAAATGACAAAAATGGAGGTTAAATTCTGTATTGTCATGTTTAACAAAATCTAGTTCTTTTAAATAAAAAGCACAATGTGACATTGCATGATATTAAAGCCCATGTTTGAGCAGTTCACTTTCTAACCAGTTAATAAAATTAAAATACATTTAACTGTCTGCAGTCTGGGACAAAAGAAAACTAACGCAATTTAATGATTTTATTTGGGTTGTTAAAAAGGAATCACTATAAGTCGTGGTGCCCTTGCACTCTGCAACGGTCAAAGGAAATCGCTTTTAATCAAATGTGAATGGACTGATCGATATGTGGGCTTTACAAACAGGTAGGAATACATTTACTGTAATGACTACTAGTAGAAGGGACATTGTGTGAATGCGAGCCATTGTTGTACAAGGTTTTATAGATGAGATTTGTTCTATCTTTTGTTGATGTGTAAAGTGCTTAATTGTAATTATTACTGGTGTTAATAAATTAGAAACTACCTTAGCATCTTGGAAAAAGATTGTGTCAATGAGAATTTAGCCATCCTTGATATTTCCACTGTATTTGAGAGTTAATGTCAAGCTACTGCTAATAATGGATGTGGCCAGTCACAATGGAAATCTCACATACTGAATACAAAAGAAAGATTGCGGCTTACAGCTTTAGTCTATCTAAATTTATCTGATGGATGGATGGATGGATTATCTATTTATTTATCTATCAATGATTACTTACTGTTTTTAGTTTTAGCAGAAGACCAAGAACTATTACTGTATATTCCATGAATTATGAACTAGTCATGAATTTGATAGAGCTGAGAAATTAATTTAATCAACTGCCAGTGTTTGTCATATGCACTCACCTGAAGCAGTGTCAAGATTAGGGTACATTTCAATTGATTACAAATGTATTTATAGTAATTGAAAGGCAGGAGCATTTAGTGACTTGCTAGCACAGAATAAATTGATCCCCCTGTTTAAAGTGTAATGTGCAAACCATTATGTCACACCACCTATCTTTCAATACAATAATAAAAAAATAACAATTGTAATAGTTATAGTTCTTTCACATGGCTGATGAGGCTAAACAAAAAAACAGGCTGATTTGTTTTTGTTTTTATCAGGGGTGATCAGCAACTTCAATATTCATGGCACAGGTCTACCCTATCTGGATGGTGTGCAGATTTTAACTGGATAACTTCTTTATACTGTACCTCAAATGTGGAATCTTCCTGTCCTTCTATATCCAGAAAGCTTCTGCCTGTCTTACACAGAGACAAAGTCTTGAAATCTTAGCCAAGACTGAACACTGTATACAGACAGAAAGATTCACATTGTTTGCTTTTTAACTTTCAGTAAGCCCAATATGATTCTAGCCCGAACAGTATGAAGAAGAGACGTAATACTCAGCATGAAAATCACATAATTTTTCTGGAAGACTTTTTTGTTAACAAAGTCACACTTAAGTAACTGTACTGTACTGTAATATGCAGTATATTATGCAAAGTTGACTCACTCATTCACTCAGTCACTCACTCATCAGCACTATTTTCTGTTTGGCTAAAAAACTGTAATTTGGCAGGTTGGTACATCTAGGGCAGTAGGTATCTGCTAATAAAGGCAATTATAATATTCCAATACTTAAGAGTAACACCTCAAGAGAAAAACTATATAACTCAAAATCTCAAAAGTGCTTTGACAAGTTTGATTGAAATTTAGTGGTGTTATAGAAGAAAAAAAATAGCTGGCATGTTTTTAATTTTCTGATATGTATTAATATCAAGCTAACTTACATACTCTGCACAGCATTTTTTATGCAAACAAAGAAACAGAAGCATTTGATGGGCTATACAGATAGCACAAATAACCAATATGGTAGACAGACGATTGAAGACACGGAGGTGTCCTAGACAGGAAAAAAAGATGCGCTCATGTTGTGAAATGGAAACAAAGTTCAGCGAAACTTAAGGAAGATGCAATGGCTCAATGGTTAGCAAGTGCTGATTTTTGCCTTTGACTACTGGCACTCTTAGAAGCATACCGGCTCTCCTCTAGTTCATCCGTTCCACTCCATTTACTTCCAGACCCTGCTCTTGGTCCTGAAAACTACAAGAGAAGCCAATATACTTCAACACTGCTTTTTGAGTGCAGTGCTTAAAATATTAAGAGAGAACCACTCTTCAATCGCAGTGCTTTAAACTCCAAGGTTAACCCAAAAACTTGATTTATAATACCTCAACGTCAGTATTAGATAGTGGTGCTTACATTTCAAATGGAGTAGCCATGGAAATTGTGTCCTTCACCTCAAAGCTAGTACTCCATGATCCTCACTCTTCACATTAATACACACATAACCTACCGTATATCTACTTCAAGCACTGTTTTTCCATCTGCAGGCCTTAAAGGGGGTCTACATACAACTGATGAACAACATGAAACAAAATATTGTGCTTTGAATGAAAGGCATAAACAAATGAAAATTGTAAACATCTAATAACAATAATATAGACTCACATTTCACATTATTCCTACTGACTATTCATTTCAATTCAAAAGAAATACAGTTTACTGTAAAATTATGTTTTGCAATGACCATCAACAACACCTGGGATACAATTGGTTACATTTGCTTTGTTTTTCCAGTTAGAGTACAGGCAATTGAAGTGACTTGTTCAAGGTCACATGGTGTCAGGCAGAAACCCTTAACCACTACACCACACTTCCTGCCAATAAGCCAATAATACAGGGTGGCACAGGGAAATAGGAAATTTTGAACAAGGTGACCATGGGGCGTTGGCAGTTGTTTGGGACCAATGCGACATTGTTTAGAATCACGTGCCATTAGTAATAATGGAGCAGTGGAGTGGTACGCAACGAGCATTTGTTGTGAAAGCCTTATATAAGAATGGTGATAATGTGAGTACTGCGCAAATTGAATTTTGCCATCATTTCCAGTTAGGACATCATTATTGTACCCCGTCTGCTCATGCAATTACAACATGAGTGTATAATTTCAAAGAAACGGGTCCAGCCTTATAAAAGAAGTTCCCAGGTGGAACTAATTCATATACTGCCCAACAATCGATGGCAGCTATTCGATGATTGTTTGGAAGGTGCGTCATTTCACGCAACAGTGACATTCCATGGCCTCCAAGATCCCCAGATCTCACTGTTTGTGATTTTTTTCTGTGGGGACACCTTAAAAGCCAAGTGTACTGCACACGTCCTGCAACCATTGCAGAACTAAAAAGGAGGATTGAAGAGGAAATGGCTGGCTTTCCTCTTGACATGTTACGTCGAGCAATGCAGAATTTCTACAACAGGTTATCAGAATGTGTACAGAGAAATGGACAACACCTTCATGATGTTATCTTCAAGACATAAAATGATTGATTACCACCATTAATTGCATATCCTGTTACATACATTTCATTATTAAATATATTTTGTAATGTGTTTTTCATGCATTGAATATCAGTTGAAAATATCCCATTTCCTACGCCACCCTGTATTAGCCCTTGGTAATAAAAGAATCAAAACAAAACTACAAATTATTGCATGCAGAAAAGCATTTAGTTAGTTACATAATACTTCTGATACATCCAATTAAATGACAGCACTATAACTGATGCCCATTGTCTTATGAAATTTCCCAGGTGTAACCGGATAAAGCAGTTAGTGTATAGATAGATAGATAGATAGATAGATAGATAGATAGATAGATAGATAGATAGATAGATAGATAGATAGATAGATAGATAGATAGACAGATAGAGTACTGGCAATATTGACCCAGCAGAATTGTCATCCAAGAGCTGTCTAATCCATTTAATGTAAATTAAATGAAAAAAATAACACTTTAGATTAGGTACTACTTATAATGCAGCAAAATAAAGTGGTTGTTCATCTATGTGCAATATGGCATACTAAAATAACTTTGGCTTAAGTGAGTGATAAATGTGTATCTCATTATTGCATAATTTAGAATAAGGCTTGTTAAGCAATAATTAAGGATTCACAAAATCAAATGAAGCTCTCATATTCAAAAGTAATTTTACAAGCATATCACAAGCTCTTAATAGGTCACATAACACAGAGATGAATAACCAATTTACTGATGCTTTTTAAGTGTTATTAAGACCAAAAGAAGCCTTTGTTAAGGTCTTATTACGTGACAATGTATGACTAATAGATACATTATATGTAGTACCTAATTTAATGTCATTCCAAAGAATTTCTCTGATTCTGGACTTAGAACAGATGCTGCCATACTTCTGAAACAATGTCTTTCAATTTCTTCCCCTTCCCCTTTGAAAGACACAACATAAAGCCCAACCTATACACTCATTTGACCAACAAGGTTGAGTTAAGTCATCTGCAGGTATGGGCACACAACATGCCATGACCATTCACATGCTGCATTTTTTGTTTCTCTTAAACTTCATACTTGATTGGCTGGTCACTTCTCAGCTGAATGATTGGAGTTTTATACTTGGCTAGCTGTGCATCTCAAAAGCTAAAGAAATTTCCAGACTAGGATTTTCAGCTCTGTGATTAAATATAACCGACATAATAATGTTTAGAGATACAGTATATTAAAAAAAAACTTCAAAGATTTAAACAAATATTTTAAGGTTCTGGAATTTATTGGCAAATATGGATAAAACATTTTAACAGACTGAAGCCCTGTCCAGGGTTTGTTCTGGCCTTGCACCCTATGTTAGCTGGGATAGGCTCCAGCAACCCCCCATGACCCTGTTCAGGACAAAGCGGTTAGAAAATGACTGACTGACTGACTATGTTAGAAAATAACTTCAGAGCTAACTGTGTTCCTGTGCTGTCACAAAGGATGTCTCTTTAATAAAAGTGCCTGTGGTGGAAGGATCACACAAAAGTTAAAGAACATGAAGTCTGGTGTCAAACCTGAGTGATCACTAAGAAGGCCAAATAAGAAAGAATGAGTCGCCAACCTTACTTTACTATAAGTCACCATCAGATGTTTTATCCATAAACGTCTGAGCCTCTGTACTGGAACTGTTAATAATTATGAAGGAATGAAAAGCAGGGGAAGAGCTACACAAAATGATATCTTAGCTATTACAGTATACACAGTAAGAAATACTCTAAGATAGCTTGCTCTTTTGTTGCCTAAAATTTGTCTGGTTAGAATCTGGTATTTTAATTTGAATATGTTGCTTGGAAAAAAGTACTATAATATTTCAGAAAAAGTGAAGCAATATATTTGCCATTTATAAAGAGAAACACTGGTCTTCATAAAAATGAAAATAAACACTATTTTAGAAAAAATTATATTATTTTGACTTAAAAATAAAAATTATACATATTTTTGTTTAAAATAGATTTGATTTAGAAAAACTTTAATAATCCAATGGGGAAATTCAGATGCTTACAGAAGCAGAAACATAGAAAACAAGAATACTGACTGAGAGGACAGATAATACAGCGAATCAATCAATCAATAAGTAAGTAAATAAATGAAAGTAAACTTAACAAGTACATCAGGTGGATTAATTGACTGGCCTGATAGCAGTGAGCAGAAAATCCAATTTTGCCATCATCCTCCAATTTTGCCATCATCCTCTTTTTCACAACAGCTTCCAGTGTATCCACAGTTTTCCCTGTGATGGAGCAGGCTTTCCTGATAAGATTGTTCAGGCATTGTGTTTCTTTTGTGCTCTGGTTATTTTACCAGAAGACTGAAGGGTAGAACACCACCCTAGCTACTATGGACTGGTAAGCTTACTGCCCACATCAAAATATAATTATTACTTATAAAAAGTAGACACTTGATATATATTTCCTCTTATAGTCTCCTGAAAATGTTTCATGGTGGATCGACCAACAGACGCCTGCCAACAGACACTCACTCTACTTTCCATTCTTCATTTGAACTATGTCCTGGTGGAACCTCTCCCCATGTTTATCAGAGACCATTCCTATGTTCTCTTTTGTAATCTAAATGAGAGTGTGGGAAATTGATTTTTAAAGATATGTTGTACCCAACTGCTAGGTAGAAAGAAAGAAACTCCTCAGTTAATTCTTGTAGGCTTCCGCCTTTGTATTCATAAAGACAATTGTGACATATGCTTTTTTTTATCAGTAAAGTAAGATTGTGTATTTTTTTTTATACTGTTCTGTTTTCTTACCTGTTACCCTGTCAACATAATAGATGGATCAACCTGATTTTGTGTATTTCTGTAAAAACCGTTTAAACAACAATTTTCTCTCTTCTGGACAATATAAAAGTATACCATCCTAAATATAAATTCCTGGCTGTTTTTAATTAATACTGGGAAAAAATATTGATTGAGAGCAAAAATGTGTAGCAAATACTTGATTTTTGGTTGTTTGCACCTCAATTAATGTTTAGAACAAGGACGACTCATGTTTTTCAGCTCAAAATACAATTGAAGTAATATTCTGAGCATGAAAAATACTTATGCCATAAAACAAATGTAACATTTTTTCAAAAAATCTATTTTTCCTTAATGGTGTTTTTCACTGAATTAAGTATCTTGTGGAAAAAGTTTTTGGTCCAGCACACCTACATCTATAAAACACACCAGTTTATTTTGCATGGGAGGATTTTGGGTGCAGAGCAGTGTTACAGTTAGTGCTCTGGAGAACGTATTGCTCAAGTTGTGCTGTGTCTAAACCTAACTTAATTTTACTGATCTGGAGCTGTCTCAGGCATTGTAATGTGGACATATTTGTGTTGTATTTGACCCTTCTGTACCTAAGTGACTGAAGCTTTGTGCCAAGTGATGCTGGAAATAATTAACTTTGGTAGTAGTAATAATAATAATAATAAGAAGAAGAAGAATGCATTTTACAGTATTTATATTGCACCTTTCCCATGCTCAAAGTATTTCTCAAACATTTGAAACTGTACAAAGGAAATAATAGCACAGTAAAAAATCAACTTATTAACACTTTATGCAAACAAATATTAAACATTAAACAGCAAATAACAGATTAATTCATGAAACACAAAGCTCTGGTTAAATATAAGAAACCACCAGCAGAAATAAAATAACACACACAATTGTTGATTAAAACTATGCGCAAACAACACAATTAATGTAAGGTTATATGAAGGAAAATCAGCGTAGATGTTAAATCACCCAAAAGAATAACTGACTAGGAAAGTAGACTTAGCTACGTTTGTAGTTCGGTCAGATCAGACCACTTAAAAATTACCAGTTGTACTTTGGAGAACGATAAAGATCGATAAATAGGATAAGGCTGGATTTTGTTATCTGTTTAGAACCAAATTCTCAAAGGACATTGAACATTCAGTTGGTATTTTTTGATGTTTAGCTCAGATCTTACAGTTCTAGCCAGGCCACTCCCCTGTTTCCACTGGATGAGGTATGGTACCCACTTACAGTAGCTATTATTTATCAAATTAAAAATGAAAAGAGCTAAATGAATTAATTGACTTAATGTTCTTAAATATGATTTTGCTCTTATGTATTTTGCAATAAATTATATATGATACAAGTGTGTAATTCACATAGTTATTCCTTTAAATTCAATTATAATGTGCATATTTAATCCTTATCACTGGATGTCTTTCATTCATATTGGCAATAAGGTCAGTGCTCACTTCTTTATATTGAAAATATTAAAAAAGTGTTATAATCATTATATAATTAAATTCCATGGAAGTAAATAAAAAGTTCTTAGCTCTGATACATACATTTATTATTTACACAGCCAGTTTCTTAGTAGGTGAAACATGTAATTCGATAACTCTATGTAGTTATTGCACAACAACAGATATTTCCACAAATGCTTTTTTACTTTTCTGAAAAACTCAACAAGATTTTGAGTGAAAACGGTGAGTGTCAATACCTTTCAAGCTTTAATCTTTCTCTCTTATGTCGTTCCTAAAATTTTATTGAAGTTGCTACTTTAGGATGACCAAATACAGAAACAAATGGTACCAAAATAGGTGCTCTACTGCAGTCTTCATTATTTGAAGCATTTAGGAGTTCACAAATTTAATGTGTAAAACAACAAGAAAAATATGAAGAGAATCAATTCACCCATTGTCTTTCAAACATTTTTCTACAGACTGCATGAATATGACAAATGACTCATCAAATAAAATAAGAGCATAGATTAACTTTTCATTATTAAATTAGTTTTAAACACACAGTGGAGTCCCAGACCTGGTTTAGGAGCTACCAGATAAAAGCTTCTTATATCTTATTACAATGACAGTTTCAAGTTAATTTCCATAGCACAGAAGGGATCCTCTCCCTTTAGACAGTGGATATGAATCAAGAAATGTTGACACGACCAAATAAATCCTAGTACAGTAGCCAAATACTTCATATAGACATTCTGAAAATGTGAGGGACTGTATAAAACACGGCATATTTCATATTTTTGAGACAAAACAGAAGTGGCATGGGTAAAAACACTAGTTCAGTGGAAAAGCTCTCTGAAAGCAATTATAATTTATACAAGTGCTTGTTATATAAAATTTAGCCGTCTAAGGAAAAAAAAGAAGTGAATTCAAATAACAACCTCAGATTTGAAGTAATTGCGAAAATGTGTTTGAGCAGGAAAAATAAAAGAGTCCCTAAAAACACCGTTAAATAAGACATCTTTGACAAAAAAGAACACTTAATATTAAATTGTAATGTTCACTCTAGATAATAGACAAACTTAGTACAGTTTGTCTAGAATTTATTAAGAAGTGCTTACCACAGAATCCCTTGCCGGAACGATGCTGGGCATTTCAGCATATCTAGTGAGGCACTGATTTCCAAAGACTTTTTTGATTGCTGGTAAAACCTTATTTTCAAAGTATTGATCCTAGGTCAACCTGCACAATGCATGGCCTCAACATGATAGATTTGCTGTCATGTTTTACAGCAGGAATCAGGCTATCAATGTCAGATTTTTCCGTTGAATAGTACAAAATCTGTTCTCATTTATCTGCATTAAAGAAGGAAAAAGCTGACATTCATTAATCATCATTTCTTAAAATATTCCACAACTGATTAATAGCTGAAGGTCTTTGCTCATTGTAGTCAGTGAAAATAAAGGAAATTGAACTTACTGGGAGAAAATATAGTTTATATAGAATTTAAAATATCTGGAGAAAAAAACAAATCCTAAATGAACACAAAAAATGTTATGGATGTCCATTTAATGAACTGTTTAATTTAGATTCTGTGACTTCGCAGAATACATATCTATTATTTAAGGAATGATCTTATGTCTCCAGATTTATTAAACAATGAGAAGTTATACTTGATGGTTTCATATTTGTAATATTAACTAAATTAAAGTCAATATTTAAATAATGTGCTGAAATGAATCTTTATTATTGAGAAGTTATAAATGAAATCACTTTACACTATAGCAGTAAGATATGATTAAAAACTTCACATTTAATATATTGCATTTGTTCTGGTAAACATGTCTGAATGACTAGAGCGTACGTTATAGGAACTTCATCATATTGTGTAGCAAGGCTATTTAAGCAGCAGCTTATGGACTGCAGTATTTCTAGTTTGGACCAGTTTCGAGAAATTCATGTTCCAGTGGGCCAATTCTGATATTTTTTTCTAGATCTGAATGGAGTCTCAAGTTCCTTATTTTACTTACAATTTTAACTTGAAAATAGAAAAGCATCTTGCCTTCCTAGATGAATGAGTAATAGCAGTAATCAGTTGCATGGACTATGGAGATGACAATTAGGAACACTAATAATCAGTCTGTTTTATAAATTGAATGACTAATGTAATTTGTTTTCAAATGTCTGGAGACACTGTGGAGGTAATAGATGGTGTTTACGCATTGCAAAATGAGCTTCAACGTTTACCCTACACGGTGCTACGTAACATTCACTCCATTTGTCGGTCAAAGGAGTCTGGAGGCCCGTTTATTTCTGAAAGGAAGTCCTTACCTGATACCAAAGCATAATTGTGAGCACTTAACAAAAATTTATAGATGTGTGCAGGACAAAATAACCTGTTTCAAAAAGTATTGAGGGCATGCTATCCCCTGTTATAGTGGGTTCAGAAAATAATCAGACCCTTTCACTTGCTGCACGCTTTTGTGTTATAGATTTAATTTTAAATGCGAAAATGTACCATTTTTGCCCTTCAGTCCCCACTCAATAACCCATAATGACAGAGTGAAAACACATTTTCAGAAAGAATTGCAAATTTACTAAAAATTAAAAACTGAAATCTCTCATTTATGTAAGTATTTTGACCCTTTATTGTGGCAGTCCAAATTGGGATCAGGTGCATTGTGATTGCTTTAATTTTCCTTGAAATGTGTCTAGAACTTGACTGGAGTCCTCCTGTGTTAAACTGAATTGATTGGACATCGTTTAGAAATGAACACACCTGGATATTTAAGATCCCACAATTCACACTGCATGTTGGGACAAAAGCCATGAAATCTAAGGAACTCTCTGTAGACCTCTGCAATATAAATGTGGTGAGAAAGCGATCAGGGCAACAGCATACATGCATTTCTAAAGCTTTGAGTGTTTCCAGGAGCACAATGGCCACAATAATTGTGAAATGAAAGACATTTGGAATCACAAAGATAATGTGATAATGACCATTCAACTAAATTGAGTAATCTGCAAGAAGGGACTTGGTGAGGGACATGACCAGAAACCCAACAATCAGTCTGAGTTGAGAGAACCTTTTGAAAGGATGACCATCTCAACAGCACTCCATCAATCAGGCGTTTATTGTAGCATGGCCAGAAGAAAGCCACTCTTCAGTCAAAGGCATTTGATAGCATTTAAGGTATTTTGAGAGCATGAGGAAAAAGATTCTCGAGTCTGGTGATACAAAAATTGAACTCATTAGACAGAACTCCAAGCACTATATCTGGTAAAGATATTCCATGTGACTGATTGCCTATAAACTAAAGGTTTAGTAGAAAGGTGTGCTCTACTATCTTGAGAGAAAGGGGCAAACTGTATTTGACCAAGATGGAAAAGGTAGGCTCAGATGCCCAGATGCTTGTGTGTATAAGTACATGAGAGTGTGTAGTTTGAGGAACAGGCACCTTTCAGGTCCTCAGTTGGCAGCTTCTTTAGATGGTACACAGGAAATACCAGTGTCATCAGCAACATTGAAAACAAAAAGGTTAAAATGGACAAAAGAAGTCTGACGTTGGACAATAGATTTCTGGGTGATTACAAGCTTTTGCCTATCTTAACCTTTTTTTTTATTTGCCATTTTCAGATATGGCTTTTTCTTTAACACATTGCCACTAAGGCCAGCACCCTGGAGTAGTCATTTCACTTAAATTGATTGTACTCAGTACTTAAATCCTTTGGATGGAGAACGTGGCTGCTGGGTGAGTCTCCAGAAGCATCCTGGCTTGAACTGACTTACAGAGTGAATGCAGATGGTGTTGCCTCTGACCCAAAGTGGGCAGTGTGAGGTGTAGCTGGTAGCATGCATGTGCAGGCAATGGACATAGTGGTGAATAGGTCATTGGAGCCACATGGAAGGAGCCATTGAAGATTGGATGCTGTTGAAGGATGAATGATCAAGGAGGTGACTTCCAGTAAATCTTGCATTAAGTGAGAGACTCTATGTTTCATAATGAATTAGATATCCACACAAAATGAAGATTATTTTCTCATACACTACAGCTACCAAAAGACAGTACTAAAATATATTTCAACATGCATGTAGTACTAGGGTGTTGTACCGTGTCAGCCATTATAAATGTAATGAGAAGTCAAACAAAATGACACCTTGTATTACATTTGCCTGAAGAAGGGGCCTGAGTTGCCTTGAAATCTTGCATATTGTAATCTTTTTAGTTAGCCAATAAAAGGTGTCATTTTGCTTGACTTCTCACTACTTTCAGCGTGCATTAAGGTCAAGCTCAAAACTTAAAGCAGAAATGAAAGTGAATATTGATTCAGGAAATGGCGCACTGCATGGACAATGCTTAACAGTCAACACTCAACACACTCATAATTTCAGTCTAAGAACACAGAATATAATTCTTCAGTCCGATGTGGTCCCAAACATTTAATGTTCAGTTTTTGTTCAATTGGCAAAGGGTGAAATAATGTAGTTTTGTAATTTAACATGATTTATGGTAATGTTCATGACAACTATTCTAATGTAGCAAGATGACAAGTTTATGCAGCCTTTAAAATGTGCCACAGAAAAATCAGACATGGTTGACTGAAAGGATTGTATCCTTTAGAATGCAAGGAGGAACTAAAGAATTCAGGCTGCACATGCAGGCACACTAAAGGTGTGCTTGGACAAACAACCTGTCCTAGCAATCCAGAAACAGGCTAGTGGTACCAGGCATGAAGAAAATTTCTCACAATCTAAAACGAAACATTTTCCCGGTTAAGAAATTACATAGAAATTAGAAGAAATGATTATGACAACTAAATTGGATTTGCTAATAAATATTTTATTATTTATTTCATTTTGCAAGTGATTGCCATCATCTTGGAATGTGGGTACAGTTTCCACATTGACCTTAATGTAGAAGTGCCACTAAGTAATACTTTTGCATATAAAGAGATATACTAAAAGTGCTTAAAAGTACATTTCAACATATTTGTTTTATACTAGGAGAAAGAACAGGTTAAGCGAATAGCTCCGGGTCACACATTGAGTCTGAGCTGTGAAAATAGGCAACCATTTGGTTTAAAGTTCAGTACTTTACCTGTCGATACAACGGTTATTGTCAGTACCTCACAAATAAATACATTAATATTTTTCTTTTTCCCACTCTGACATGCTGCTGACATATTAACAAAGAGTTGTACGCTTGCACTAATTAAATCACTGAGATGACAGAAAGCAAATAAATAATGCTTATTTCTTAATAGAAACTACAATAATTAGTCATGAAAAACTGTCATGCCTAGTTCTAATGTAATTATTGCAGAATGTATGATTAATTTTACATATCACAAACATTTAAGTTAAAAGAAGTTGAAACATGACGAAAAGTGCAGTGAAATCACTAAAAGCATTGAAGAGATGACATATTGTATATACAGTACAGGAATGCCTTACCATCGCTGAGCTCTGCTGGTGGACATTTAAGCAGAGTTTAGGTAGCAGCTGTATCAATACACCGCCTTAACTGCTTGAGAGGGCATCTTAGGTAATTGGACCAAAACCATATTTAACATAAGAATGTGCCCACTGTTCTTCAAAAACCACATGTCCCTCTTCTACAATAGAAAACAAAAGCTTTGACATTTTCCGGCCTGTTTTTTAAGTCATTCAGATGTTCAGTTCTACCGGAACTTCTCATGGCAGCTATAAATGCCTGCCAAAATATCAGCTTGAAATTTACACCACTCTCTTGCAAGACACTTCCATTAATTCACAATTTAGTATAACAAATTAACCTGCCTGCATGTCTTTGGTCTCTTAATGGAAACTGATATTTGAGTAAACAACACATCTAAAGGAAGCAATAGATTTTGAGACCAAGTGCTGTGAGGCAACAATACAAACCACTGTGCAGTGATAAATTATATAAATTCTTCAAAGCAATTGTAAAGTAGTTTGTGGTTAACATGAATTACGTGTTCAAAACAAAAGTGGTCAATAAAAATATGTCAAATACTTAAGATTAACTAAATTATATCCAACTGTCATGCATTCACTGCTTTCTTGGGTCAGGTAGTTTACGTCTTTTTAGGGTCAATAGTTAACAAGTTACTAGTGAATACAATATATATATATATATAATTCTCTTCTAAGTGAGTCACATAATGGCATAGCGGTTAGTACTGCTGTCTCACAAAACCCGAAACAACAGCCTGCTCCCAGTCTCAGTGATTTGCACATTTGCCCTTGTATATGTGTGTGTTTTCTCTGAGTACCAATACCTGGTAACACATTAGATTAGATATTACCTGTAATGCTTCCATTAGTCACATACTGTTATGAAATAAAACCTTATTAAAGGCTTCCTTTGGTCCTAATTATATTTATAAAGCACCAGTAAAGCTGTTATTTACCGTTGTGCATTGTGGCATATTAAGCACTTGTGAGGTAGTGGTAAAATTACTTGTTAATATGAGAGCTTTATTTGATCTTATTAAGCATTAATAAAGGTTTCACAAAGCCTTATGCTGAAATGTGCAATATTGAGAGAGACACTATCAGCCACTTAAGCCACCACAGGGAGGTTGTTTCAGTATACTACATAACACAGAGATACATAACCAGTTTATTGATGCCTTGTTTTATTAAGAACAAAAGAAGCCTCTGTTAATGTCTTGTTACAAAGCAGTATGTGACAACCAGGTGCATTATAGGTACTACTTAATCGAAACTCCCCAAAAAGAGTGGATTAGGGTATTTAGTGATTTTTAATTGGCTCTGAAGACTAAGTGTGGATGTATCATTAGTGTGCCCTATGGTGGACTGGCACTCCGTCCAGAGCTGATTCTTGCTTTGTGTTCTATGCTGCAGGTGTAGGCCCTTTTATCTTACATTGGAATATGAAAATGCAGAAACTGAATATTATGTGTGTAATTTTTAGTTGTCTGAGGATGAATAAGATGAAAAAGGAAATTATTATATATTTATCAGTGCCTTTTCAGGATTTTCAATGGCAACCTCTTTAGCATTTTCACAGATAACATGTTTTCATCAGTTTATTGTTATAAAAGGATGAACATTTTAGCACAAGACAGATCAGGGAGGAAACCATTTCATGATTTTCATGGCAAGCTGTGCAGCTATGTATATTGTGGCCACTTTTCTACCAAGTTAAAACACAGATACTTGTGTACAGATTGATGAATGACTGCAATACAATTAATGCAACTTATACGTTTTTGCTGTCTACTTGCTCTCTTTGTTTCTAAAAGTTATGTAAATGTCATTTAAAAATACTTAACTTTCTATGGTAACGTGAAAAGATAATTTAATAAATAGGTTTTCCTATTTAGGTAAACAAAATGCAAATTTGAAACCTTAATTATACATAACAGTAGTGAAACAAAATGGACCCACAGTTCCAAAATAAAATGCAAAAAAAAAAAGATAAGGATAAGGAGCTGTATTACCTGAATGTTTTTTAAATAGTTAATTCTTTCATTTCCTGTAGAACAGATAATTTTTTTAGAGCAAGGAAAATTTTTCTATTTTGGCAACATCTTCTTTTGTTTTCAACATTAAAAACAATGTTTGACTTTAATTACATTGCTGATGTAGCTTTACTAAGTAGCGTTCTTCAAAGAAACATCGATGTAAAAATTAAAAGCAATAAGGTTGAAAGTTTTGAATAATTTTTGATCTTTTCGATTGTCACTGTTCATTTCTGCCTCTGGGGTGTTCTTTCGTTCTGTATGGTGAAATTTGTCTTGCATGTCTATGAGCCATCGTGTTTGTTGTTCAACTGATCGATATTCAGGATTAGTTCTTCCTTTTAATTGCAGCTCGTCTTAAACTTTAAACTCATCTTCTAATGGGAAGGGGTTGCGTCCCAACAAAGGTTAGATACAAACAACAGTTGTCAGCATGCAATTCCACAACATTCTTGAATTCTGTATCCTGCACTTGATGCTCTTGGCTCTACTCTTCTTCTTCTTCCTGTTATGGTGTTCTTCCAATGTAATCAGTCACCTTGGTTTTGTGATCAATTTGTTGTTATAAACCCACAAAGACAGGTAACTTTGCTGACATTTCTGCACCTTAAATGTTTTGAAACTGCAGAATGTATTAGTTCATAAGCTTTTGATTAAGTCCAAGATCAAGGTTCTATTCCCACCACTTTGTGAATTGTCATGTGACACACAACCAGACCTTAGCCTTTTATATACATACATTGGTGTACATAAAAGTTAAACATGCATGTAATGTGAATTTCCAGTAGTTTCTTGCATTATTAAAAAAAACAAAGCATCACTGTCAATAGTTTGTAATTTGTATTTTTTTTTCTTTGCAGGTTACTTGTGCCAATGCTACAAGCACAAGAAAATCAGAACTTCTAAAATCAGGAAGCCCCAAATCGACATTAAAACATATATGGACAGAAAGCAGCAAAGACTTGTCTATTAGCCGACTGCTGACACAGACATTACATGGAAAGGAAAACGCCACAGCTTTGGACCTGAGATATGACACCCCAGAACCTTACTCTGAGCAGGACTTGTGGGAATGGCTAAGAAACTCTACAGATCTTCAGGATCCTCGGCCAAGAGCAAAAAGACGGCCAATTGTTAAAACAGGAAAGTTTAAGAAAATGTTTGGCTGGGGAGACTTTCACTCCAATATCAAAACAGTCAAGCTCAACTTACTGATAACAGGAAAAATTGTAGATCACGGGAACGGAACTTTCAGCGTCTACTTTCGGCACAACTCCACCGGACAAGGGAATGTATCTGTGAGCTTGGTACCCCCAACTAAGATTGTTGAGTTTGATTTGGCACAACAAACTGTGATAGATGCCAAAGATTCCAAGTCCTTTAACTGCCGAATTGAGTATGAAAAAGTTGACAAAGCAACTAAAAATACACTTTGTAATTACGACCCTTCAAAAACCTGCTACCAGGAGCAGACCCAAAGTCATGTGTCATGGCTCTGCTCCAAGCCGTTTAAAGTAATTTGTATTTACATCTCCTTTTACAGCACTGATTACAAACTAGTGCAAAAAGTGTGTCCAGATTACAATTATCACAGTGACACTCCATATTTCCCATCAGGATGATAAGTGAGAGGTTAAGGGATATGAGGTACAAGGTTGATGTAACAATGGCTTCGGCCTCAGATAAACTGGCTATTTGTACTGTCCTGAATGTGTCCACAAAGTAATGGCGATGCACTCTGTGGTCTTTGTAAGACAGAAATAAAAAAGTGTAGCAAACATTTTATCAAACACTTTTAAATTATTAGAATAAACTCAGACTACAAATGACAACCCAAATATTCAGAACTGTTGTCGTTATGTTTGCGGGAATTTAGGACCAAATGGTATGTTTACTGAATCCAAAATATTTGTTACAATATTAAAGTAGACACACACACCCACACATATCACACTGTCTTATTTATTTCTCAAAACCATCTACATGGTTTCCTCTGGTACTTTTTAGCTTCTCCTTTGGATTCCCACAAAAATTTTCAGTGTTGATACCAGTGTTTAAACACACAAGCAAACTCTACATTCATTTCAGGCTGTTTTATATTTTTTCATTTATTTATTTTTTTTAACTTTTAAATTTCATCAGTGAAATAAAGGTAATCACGCATTGACTTTACAAGAAAATGAACCCTATGTCATGTCATTAAACTGTAAACTACAGTTCGATTCGAAAGAGAAAGTTAATATTTATGTTTTCCAAGACACAAAGGGTCTGAATGCATTCTTTATTTAAGACCGACTCCTAAAGCGCTCCCGGCAGTCCTACTGGATTTGGTTATCAGTGTCCCTAATCAAAATGTAACTGATGCATTTGGATTAAAAACAATTGTTCACTGCTGCTAATAAAGACAAGAGTAAACTCCCTACCCTTACAACTGGTGATCAAGGCTGATAACGCCAATTCAGACAGTATGCATTTCAAAGATAAGTAGACGCATTCAAGGCAATATATGTGGTGCCCTTTTCTCAAAAGGGTAAGCCTACTGGTGAGTTAGTCTTTTCTTAATGTACATGTTTTACTACAACATTTTGTGTAATCAAGAAGCTCTCTCTGGCCAATAATATATATTTTTTTATGTCTTGGCTTGAAAGGGCAGAAGATGACATTTTTATTTGACATGTATGTTGTGAAAGGTCTGCTCACCTTATTATATCAGTGTGATGAGATGTATATTCTAGGCTCAAACTGTATGAATGATTTGTATTGTATATAGTTTATCCTGTGAAACACGAGCTGCTGTATATTCTCTTGTACCTGTCATTCTCTCTCTTTTATTCTTCCTTTCTCAACCCCTTCTCCACCTCACGGTCCTTCTGTCTGTCTGTCACTTTCTTTCTGCTTGTTATTGGTTAACACAATGGAGATGATCGACTCAATTTATCAAAGTAGATGTGAACTCTATGAAACAGAAATATGTACAAACCAGTTAACCTTTCAAAATATAAATATGAAGCATATTAGTCATCTGTACTAAGAAATTTTATTTCTGGGGGAAAATGGAAATGTATATATAAATAAAATATTGGAAGGTTTTCAGTTTCAAGTTACAAATGAGTGATGTATTTTTGGAAAGAATCAACATATTGTGTTTATTTAATTTCATTTTCTGCAAAACCTGCTTTACATGAAAAGGAATTGGCAACAGGAAAGAAAAGACTGAAGGTCTTTATGTTTAAATATAGAAGAAAAAAGCCACAGCTTTGCTCCGCTTAATCATCAACCATTTGTTTTAAAACACCTTTTTGCTGATCCTCTTTTAAAGCCTAGAGATGAACATGACTTGAAAATAAAATATACTTTACTGAAAAATGAGGGTTGAGAAAAAAAAGATGAAAATAAAGACGTTCGAGGGAGCAATGGTTTTTTTGCTTGTCCTTTCGACAAAAAAGGCACACAACCCTGTACTTTCAGCCATAGTTGGAAAACAAAAGAAAACAAGCAATGTATTCGTGAGGACATTTCTAAAGCTCTGAGAATTTCTAATCAGCAGTAATATAATACTTGCTATCTCGGTTATATACAAGGGTCATAAATTTGTAACAAATGGCGTCCATGTGCCCACAAGTGAAAATGAAAGCACTAGTGTGATAAAAAGGTTGCAGGAATTCTCTACACACCTGCTGTAAAATTTCCAAAGCAAATGAGAAGCAGGCAGCTTAAAAATGATTACACATCCTGTGGGTAAAATGCAGTGCATTTGCCCTGTTCACAACTTATCACTAATTAAACTCGATTGCTATCTCTGCCAAGTTAATGTGTTGGCTGCTTGGTCCATTGGGGTTTTTACTACTGTCCTCATTAAAGTGTTGTTTTCAAAGTTTGCCCTAAATGCTTACCGGTTCATTTAATATGTGCTTAGGGATTAATTCTATATTTCCATATTCCCTCTATGAATGAAAATGTAAATTTAGATTTTTTATTTGATTTCATTGCCTAGAATACTAACATGCAGTTTAATAAAAGAGTAGAGAATGTCTTTACCCAAGCATGGTTGGATGTATTAGCTAGGGCTAAACTATACTAACTGTGATATCATCAACACTGGTAAAACTGTATACATCATATTACTACAATATGGTATGTATTACTGCATAATATTCTAAAAAGAAATAAAAAAAAGACAGACACCTTTATAGTAAAATTTTGGATGTTACTTTCCAAGTTTTAAACAAGTACAAAAAAAAAACAGTTTCATACACAGACATACCTTAACTACAGTACATACTGTATTATGCCACAATTGCACAATTCAAATATACAAAGGTAATAGACAGATAGACAGAATTAGACGGCCATTGGGAGAAGGGCTTTACTTGTGAAGGGGCAATAAAGAGACATGTAAAGGCCATACAAATAAAGGGGTTCATAGCACTGAATAAAGAGCATTTCATAAACACAGTGTGTGTAAACTAGAACCACTAGTGGGTGATAAGCTCTATCAATGCCAAAGGCAACTTAAAAGAAAATTCTGTAATGACACCAGAGTAAAAAAGATGACCTGAGACACCAACAACAATCCAAGTGGATTTTACCAATGTGTTTTCTGTCCGTAAAAGAACATTATACATGATAAGTGGAATCTACTACAGAGAGAAGGTGGCCAAAAAGTTTTTTAAAGGTAATTGTTTCTTTTTGTAATAGTGGGCTTGAAATGCTGTAATCACAATAAATAGTAGTCTTGTAGCCTGGCAACTCTTGATTTCTCTAGGATGTTGATAATCCCATAAAATATTCTGAGGATGGACCAAAAAGAAAACTAGTAAAAGTTTAAGCAGCAACTCCCTGCCAAAGCTAATGCAGTGTGATATTCAGGAGATGAGCTTGTCAAATATCAGTAGGCAAGAAGGAAGGAAGAGAAAATGTGAAGCAACAGGATGGGGAGTTTTTATTAGCAAGCTACCCAACATTTTTTTTTTTTTTTTGTTCTTTATTTCGCCTTATACAATTTCTTGTATTAGGAAGTTGTTAGTTTTCGCATACCCCTTGGGGTCAGAGCGCAGGGTCAGCCATTGTACAGTTCCCCTGGAGCAATTACATGTTAAGGGTCTTGCTCAAGGGCCCAGCAGAGTAGGATCTCTTTTGGCAGTGATGGGGATTCAAACTGGCAACCTTTGGGATACCAGTGTAGATCCTTAGCCTAAGCGCCACCACTCCACCAAACATCAATCAGATTGTAAAGACTCTGGGGGCCCCAGGCAAAAAACTCCATGGGACACTCCAACTCACCTTCTGTCGAGTGTTAACATGGTAAAGTTTGTTATTTTAGAGCAAAGTGTAAATTAATAAAAATCAACAGGGTGAATTTAATACATATGAATTATTTAATTTTGTTAAAAACAGATTAAATAAAGCACCACAATAAATGCAACATTCATGCAGAAAATAGAAAACAATAATAGAATAAAGTTTAGAAATTTAAAATGATTAAAAACACATATGCAATGCAAATAAATGTAAGGTGCACATGGGTAAGAAAAAATAAATAAAAATTGCACATTATAATCTCTCTATTATAATAAAAAAATCCTAGGACGTGACATGACTTTTTCAGAGAGATACTTTCATGTCCCGCGAGACGAGACTTTGTGCTAAGCGATTTAACCAGGGCCGGAAATAAAAGACAAAGAGTAAATGACAAAGTAGAAAATTGTAAAGAATTCAAAAACGTTGGCACGATACACATTCAGAGCAGGTTAGAGATAAGGAACGTACTAAAATTTGAAAGTCTTAAAAAAATGATAGATCGCATTAGTGCAAAAAAACAGAAATTATTACACAGTGAAATAACGGAACAGCAAAAAGAGATCGAACATATTGTTCGGAATTAAACTTTAAGTTGGAGACTTGTAGATTGTCTAATTTGTGTTGCCATCAGGGAAAAGTAGTGTTTCTTCCCAATGAAGAGGCGTATTTGCGAGAATTAAAAGATTTGTTGTTTGGTGAAAGTGAAATCCACATACGTGAGCAGCAGAGATGCGAAGTGGGGGGTTGGAGAGCGAAGCAAGCAGGGGGCAAAGCCCCCTAGTATTTTAAAAAAAGAATTTAAAAACTGCACTAATAGAAATTTAAAGCACAAAAAATGGCTAATGAAGGTATTAATGTTAATTTCAAAATCACTGTTTGCAGGCTTCAGCTACAGTAAATGTGGCCGCTATGTCCTCATTGTCCTCAATGTCCAAACATGGCGCGTGGTAGATATCAAGTAAGATTTAAACAGCTTTAAAAATGGAAACTTCTCTCTTCTTAAATCCCCGCCTCACTATTACCTACTAACCCTATGGCTGAATTGGTGCTGCTGATTTTTTACCATGCACTGGCTATAGTGAGGTCTGAAGTGACTGAAGTTAAATCAGAAATAGCTAGACTGTCTGAACAAACCGAGCCAATCTAATTTTTGCTTCCAGACATGCATGAAATTGGCTTTGATTACTAATAAAGTAACATTCCTCACAGACACTGACACTCAAGCAGCAGAGGTTGCTGCCCCTTCAGGAAGGTTTCTCACCATGTCATTGTAGTGTGTCGATGCTATGTTTCAAGTGGAATTTCTGTAGACGCGTCATTGCAGTAAGTACCTGTGTAAATGAACGCCTGTGGGACACCCTTCCAGTACAGGATCCTAAGTAATAGCCTGCCTTTTCTGTCCTGTCACTTTGCCTCAATAAGGGGTTCATGTGTCATTTAACCAGATCTGGAGGGGAAGATGGCCTATACGTTGAGTATGATATTTTGTTTCACCTTGTAATATTCCCAAATTTGAAATGGTATCCTAATCCATATAACTGGAAGTCTTTGTCATTTTTAACCATGTAGCTATTGGGGATGACCCCTTTGCATTCAGGACAGTCTGAATTCTTTGAGGTTAAGCATTTTGTTCCATTCTGGAGTGATGGCATCATGCATTTCCTGCAAATATTTTAACCAAACATTCATGCTATAAACTTCCTATTCTACCTAATCTGAAAGGATTTATTTTGAATGAGATTGGGGTTTGTGTAGACCAATGGGAGTACAAGTGAAGGTATGGCCATGTTCATGGAACCAGCTTGAGAAGATGTGTGTTTTGCCACATATTGCAATATTCTGCTGGAAGCATCCATTTGAAAACACTGGGACTGTGGCCACCATAGGATGTACAAGGTCAATAACAATGTTTAGGTATGTTGTGCAAATAAAATGACATTAAAGTATTATTAAGGAAAAATGGCATGCAAGAAAACATCCACACAATTATAATACCACCACCAGCCTATACTGTTAGCACAAGGCAGGAAGGCAATCTCTTTGTTTCAAATTCTGACTACCATCTGCACATCACTACAGCACAATATGTGTCACAGAAGGTGATGTTTTTTGAATCCTCATTTTAGCTTTGATGAGTAAACCTGGCCATATTTTCTTAAGAACAAGGTTTTCTTGCCCCCTCAGTGGGTTTTCTTTTCAACCAAACAGAATTGGCAAGACACATAACTTAAGTGACTTTGACAGTATAACGAGTTGCTCTGGCCTGGTACTCATGCTATTCAATGGACGCAGTAAAGACTCAATGGTTCGATTGAGTTGGAAGCTCAATTGAGTGAAATGTGGGGTTCAGCTGGCTCATCATTAAGAGGATTACATATATAAAGGAGGATCAATGAGGTCAAAAGCAGTATGAAGGATCTGGATTCAATTAACAGATTGTTAGCGTTGTGGGGGGCTAATGCCTGCATCTTTTGCTTCACTGCAAGGACATATGACTAGTGAAGATGAAAGGACCTGGATGCTGTAAACCACGCTTGTGAAACACACTGTCAACAGCCTGAATGACATGAAGTGCTGTCTAATAGTTCCAACGGGATGGTGGGTGGGGGGTCATGGGGCAGTGCTGTTATAGTGGACTGGTATCATTAGATGCCTCACTTTATACATATAATAAATGCAGTGAGTCAGTGAAAGTAACAGAGGGACTGTGGATACTGGTGCAATATGGAATATGCTGTAAGTGTCTTGTGTATTGTAAATGCTTTACTGTTGGTAAATGTCTTTTGAAGGATTCAAAATTATATGTTTAAATATGCAAAATTGTCTTGACTTATTATTTGACTTGATGTTGAGTTATGCTTGTACTAGAGGAGGAAGTGATGGTAACATGGGGAAAAAAGATCTTGGTTAAAGCTGATGTGTATTACAGATATGTTGGTTCCTTCACTGGGACCATTGCAACAATGATACGACTTTTGGGGTCAGATGATGTTATTCCATCATCTCAGAAACAGCAGGCCTTATGCACTGCAACACAAATCTTAAAGTTCTGTCTTGGAAGGCTGCAGGTTTTTGTTCTAATCCAATATTCTCTGTTCTTTGCTGATCATGGAACTTGCTGTTTAATTTTAAGGTTTATTAGTGTTTTCATTCTGCCACATTAGGTGATTCTTATATTATAATGTTTTCTTTTCTAAAGATATCTTCCAATAGATTTATAGCCCAGAGAAGATTAGTAATTTTCACATCTTTACTTTTTCTCTTTCCTTTTCAAATATTTAATTCAAATTCATCCTTCACACATGCACACACACCCACCCATACGTGCAAGTTTAAATGATACCAGATTAGATTCTGGAATGTTCGTTGTGTTGTCAACTGCATCTCAGTCAATTGTCAGCTTGTTAAGAGAATATAAAGCAAATGAAAACAGTGAACACAGCTGTTTAACATTAAAAGAAGCAATTAAGAGTTGGGAACCATACCAAATGAGCTAGCAAAAAAATGTTGTTTGAGCTACTGGCTTCTAAAAAATTGGGTGGGAATAAAAACCTGTAGTCACCAAAGTCCCTCAGGACTGAACTTTTGGACCCTTGCACTGTAGTCTTTAGGAATTACAGAAAATCTATATATATAAAAGTCAACGTGTGTGTGTGTGTCTATGTATGCATGTTTCAGCATCATTTCCGAACGGCTGGACCAATTTTCATGAAACTTGGTACACATGATTCTCATTGGTCGACTAAAAATACTGTAGGGTGAAATCAACCCTAACTCACCCCCTTCTGGGTAGGGTGGGGTGTAATCTTGTGGTCTTATATGCATATTATCATCCAGTTGACACTTGGAACGACCACCAGAGTGCGAACTGGAGATGACTGCCAGCATTCTCTGAGCGTCAACTGGATGATAACATGCATGCAAGTCCGCAAGACAAGCACATTAGTGAGTCTTCATTGTTTGTTAATTTATTTTTATTTTTAAAGTTGTGTTTTTTTTTTTAATTATACTTTTCACAAACAATTTAAAAAAAAAAAAACTTCATTCTTCTCCCAGGCATTGCTGGGTATTTCAGCTATGCTAGTTTTCCAATAAAATAAGAAATCTAGTAAGTACTAGTTCTGTAGATAAAAATACCCTGCTAATGAAAGAGGTCAGAGTAGGATGTGCAGAATCTTCCAAGCTAAGAGAAAGTCTACAGGTACTTAGATAACAGTTCTTCACAAGTGTGCTGTGCAGAAGGACATTTCTAAATGCACCGTGTTTCAGAATTTGAAGTTGATGTGCAACAACAGCAGAAGACCACATCAGGTTCCACTTTTATCAGCTAAGAACAGAAAGATGGAGAGATGTCATCAACAAAACAGGTTGTTTGGAAAAATTACATCTGGTGTAAAAAAATCTCAGCTGCTGTGGTGACATGCAGATGGTTCAGAAATTGGTCTAACCCACAGATCCATTCTGCTTTGAGTAAATGATACATGCTGATAGTGGTAGTGTAACGTTGTGAGGATGGTCTTCTTGGGAAACATTAGCTATCTTTATATAAACTGTGTAACATTTGGTACAACATACATAAGCAATGTCGTTTACCATATGTGTCCCTTTATGACCACAGTCTCCTCATTTCAGATTCTTATGTTCATCTGGTTAAATGCTATATCTCACAAAGTGAGCATCATCTAAGGATGGTTCCTTGAACATAAGTCTAAATTCAGCTTATTCCAGTCTCCCGCAGAGTCCCCAGGTCAAAATCAAATAAAACACTTTTGAAATCAGGTGAAACACAGATGCTCAGTATGAATGTCTGGCTGAAAAATCTACATGAACTGGAGGATACTATCATGTCAGCAAGGACCAAAATCCCTAAGAAATTTTTTGCATCATCTTAGTAAATCGATACCTTACACAATTCCAAACATTTTAGAGACAAATGTGCATCCTACCTGGTATTACATAGGAGTACCTACATTGTACCAAGTAGGACTATTAATAAAGTAGGCCACTAATAAAATGGCCAATAAGTGTCTAATTCTCTTGAAGTGGCTCCATCATATAGCATTTTTAACTTAATAATTTTTCTAAATAAGGCAAGGATATATAGCAGTAGGACAAATATATACAAAACAAGAACATGTTTTGAACACATACAACTGCCCACTTATCTATTTTCTATTTGTACAATATTTCAATACATGGTTTTGGGAGCTTTGCAGAATCTTGCATAATACAGAAAATAGTAATGAATGAGCCATTGGTCGATTATACAGCAGCACATTAAATCAAGTCACAATGCTACCACTGATTCTACAAGAAGATTTCATTTTTCAGATCATTTGCACCATAACATAACAGCATTCTCAAGTCCACTTTATGCAATTAAGTGTCAGGAAAGGCCAGTGGTAACTTTAGCAGAACTGTGCTTGAGGTTTCCTGCCTTGGCCCTATGTTGGCTGGGATTGGCTCCAGCAGACTCCCGTGACCTTGTAGTTAGGATATAGCGGGTTGGATAATGGATGGATGGATGAGCTTGAGTAAAGAACAGTAGTCCATAACTAGTTTACACTACAGCCCAATACTATTTATGGATATACAACTAACACTGTTACACCAGTAGCATTATGTGGGAAAGATATAGCAGATTCAAGACACATTTTCAAAAAATAAATTCATATAACTAATTATTTACTTCATATGTAATTACTTTGTCATCAATAATTAGTAGTAATAATAATATGTTCTATGAAGGTTAAAAAAGTAATATTAGACTAAAATAGCTTATGTTGAATTGGTGTTTTCTGTCTGCTTTCAAGATCGAATTCAACTTCAAATGTATTGTCATATGTACATAGTACAATGAAATGCTTACTTGCATGTCTGCAACAGACTAATGAAAGCAGTACATTATCAAGAACAGAAAATTAATGCAGAACTGTGCATTAAAAACAGTATCAGACAATACACAGTTTATATACAAGGACTCCTCTCAGGTACACTCATGCAGTTGTCAGTATGTGTGGCTGTGGTGGATATTTATGTCTGGAGTATAGCAGTCCCTAATCTAATGGTGTGAGTGCCAGTGATCCTGTACCTCTTGCTGGAATTAAAGAAGGAGAAAAGTCAATGTACATAATCACTGATAACTTTAAAAGTACAGTTTGCTTTTCTAAGGTAGTGTGTTTTCTGTATGTTAACAGAGCAAAAGGGAGATGAGCTCCTGTCATACTGTGCTTTGCAGAAGTGTATTGAATCAGCTCTGTTCCAGGATGCAGTGCAGCAACCATACTGTGCATCTGTTTAAGTTTGTGAGCATAGATGGAGACATCCAGGCTTTCCTCAGAAATGTAAGCATGTAAAGGTAAACCTTCTTGATCACAGCTGACATTAACTTATTCACTTCAAATCTTCAGTGGTGGAGACTCCAAGAAAGTAAAGCTGTTGACCCTTTTCACTGCACCTCTTCTTAAATACAGAGGATTTGGTTTGCACCTGCTCCATGAAACCTGTGACCAACTCTTTGGTTTTTCTGATATTAAAGAAGAGAGATTTTGGTTCTGTCACCTCTTTGTCAGAAAGCAACTGTTTTCCCTGTAAGACACAGAATCATTGCTCGGAATCAGGCCTATTGTCATAACCAAATTAATGACAGAGCTAGACATGTGCTTGGTCACACATTCATAGATGAAGAAAGAAAATAGAGGGTTCAGTACACTATCTTGGGGATGTCTGTGTAAAGAATCAATGCAGAAGAAGTCATACCTCCAACCTACTGGGGTTTGCCAGTTCTGAGGTTCACAAGGCAGTTATAGGGGGTTGAACTAACTCCCAGACAGATTAACTTAATGCTTAGCTTTGATGGTAAAATTCTGTGATGCAACCTATAAACAGAAATCTAGCATATCGGCTATTATTATACTAGAGTACAAGGGAAATGGCATTCTCTCTGAACCAGTTTTCAGGATATGGAAAAGGGTGGTCCAAACTAATTGTGATATTCTGTTTAATGTGTCCCAGAACCAGATTCTCAAAGCATTTTATTGCAATAGAAATGAGAGGCAGCAGTCCGTAGTCATTGAAAGTGTCCATTCTTAGTTTCTTTGGCACAGGAACAATTGTCTTTTGAATTAGGCAGGGAATAAATCATTGAGACACTAAACACCCCATCTAATTGGTCACTACTGGTTTTTAAAACACATCCTAGAAATCTTCCAACTGGATGTCTTATGAAAGATAACTTGTTTAAAAAAAGTCCTTACTATCTTCCAAAAAACAGAGAAACACAAAAGTATATAATGTCTGTACTGGGTGATAAAAGAAAAATTTTGAAAAACTCCATCCATCCGTCCATTATCCAACCTGCTATATCCTAACTACAGGGTCATGGGGGGTCTGTTGGAGACAATCCCAGCCAACACAGGGTGCAAGGCAGGAAACAAACCCTGGGCAGGGTGCCAGCCCATCGCAAACTTTGTAAACATAACGGAAAAATGTTACAAAACTAGGTAAGATTATTATCAAAAGTCAAATTAAATCTTATCAATAAAGCCACAGAGGTGAAGCTGAAAGTTCTTCATATAGCTATTTGCTTACCTGGAATAAAATGTTAGCATTAGATAACTACATAGATATTGGAAGATTTTGTTGTATCCCCAATAAGCTGATGCTATGGGAACATGCTATGCTAATGGAACATTATATGACATTCTGCTAAAATTATGAGGTAACAGTAGAAAACGCTCAGCCAGAAAGATGGGGGACATGAATGAAAAGTTGTTTAGGACAGATTGTACACAAATGTTAAAAATATTTTCTTCTCTCAAACAACCATAGACATAAGGAATAAATTATTAAGTAGTGTGTTGGAGAGTAGAACTTTAGGGACCTTCAAATCTGGACTTGATGGTATTTTGGACAATCTATCTAAATAGGATGGATGACCTTGTTTGGTTGAATGGCCTGTATTTGTCACAATTTTCCAAATGTTCTAATATTGTAATAAATTGCTAGCAAATGGTAATGAACAGAGGCCTATAGTCTTCTGACCAGTTTGTTTTATGTAAGTAGAAACACAGTAACTTAAAGAAATGTAACTAGATGTGGAAGCCTGAAACTGAAACAATATAGACAAGATGTTATTTATTTGTGTTTATTATCATTTTTTCTCTTCATATTGTGTGAACTGTTAGGGTTTTCAATTTCACTAAAACAGAAAAAATGAATGTACTTGAACTCAATGGAATTTGTGTTTACACATCATATTCAATGCTTGAACCCTTCCTTTAGACATAGAATTTACATCAAAGAAATGCAGCTACATGCACAGTAGAATAAATAAGAGAGTGAGAGGCTCAGAAACCAGAAGAAAATCTAGTAAGACAGTAACAAGCTGAAGTAAATATATTTTGGGAATAACCACAAACTTGGATGATTAGTAAGTGTACAATGCTGACTTCCATCAAATGAATTTAAATCTAAACCTGCAGTGCTACTGAGTAGATCTGACCTCCTCCTACCCCAATCTACAATCCTGTTGTTGTTTATTTTATATACAGTAATCCCTCCTCGATCGCGGGGGTTGCGTTCCAGAACCCCCCGCAATAGACGAAAATCCGCGAAGTAGAAACCATATGTTTGTGTAGTTATTTTTATATATTTTAAGCCATTATAAACTCTCCCACACTGTTAACATTATTAGACCCCTCTAGACATGAAATAACTAGTCAAAATAATTAGTCAAAAGTTTAAACTGTGCTCCATGACAAGACAGAGATGACAGTTCTTTCTCACAATTAAAAGAATGCAAATAGATCTTCTTCTCTTCAGGAGCAGAGAATTTCAGAGGAGAGAGAGCGCTCGCAAAGAAAAGCAAACAATCAAAAAATCAATACTTGTGCTTTTAAGTTTGCCGCGGCATTTTTTAGAGGAGCGTTAGTATCTTCTAAGCAAACAGCCTCTGTGCAAACAGCCCCTCTGCTCACATCTGCGTCAGGCGCAGAGAACGTCAGAAAGAGAGAACGAGATTAAAGCAACAATCAAAAAATCAATACGTGTGCTTTTGTGCTTTTAAATATGCCGAGCACCGCAATAAAGCGGCATTTTTTTAGAGGAGCGTCAGTATCTTTTAAGCAAACAGCCTCTGTGCAAACAGCCCCTCCATCAGGCACAGAGAATGTCAGAGAGGGTGAGAGAGAGGCAGAGACAAGCAAACAATCAAGCTCCGCGCGGGATGCATATCTTATAGCATTGAGGAGTTTTAGTTAATATGTAATACATGCTCTGATTGGGTAGCTTCTAAGCCATCCGCCAATAGCTTCCCTTGTATGAAATCAACAGGGCAAACAAACTGAGGAAGCGTGTAGCATAAATTAAAAGACCCACTGTCTGCAGAAATCCGCGAACCAGCGAAAAATCTGTGATATATATTTAGATGTGCTTACATTTAAAATCCGCGATAGAGTGAAACCGCGAAAGTCGAAGCGCGATATAACGAGGGATTACTGTATACTATATACTAGCAAAATACCCGCGCTTCGCAGCAGAGAAGTACTACCTTAAAATTTTTATTAAGAAGAAAAGTAAACCTTTTTAAACTGATGGAAAATATATCAATAATTATTTGTTAAGGATCTTTTTGTTTGCCATGTTGTCAGTTCGGCCCTCCGGTTGTAATATGACCAAGCTGTGCGCTGAGCTTACTCTTAAGCATGCAACGTACAGTTGGCCATGTGAATAGTAATCTTGCCTCAAATCTCACAGCTTGGATTGCTGCTGTCATAATCGGTTTGAGTTTCATGGTTTGTTTCAATTACGTTAGTATTTGTAGGACTTGTGTTAAAGAGACTTTCGGCATCTGTCAAGCGTTGTAAGCATACAACTGGTTTCATCGATAACTTCACATCCAGCTTTTGAGAGTTTAAACATTCATAAACATCAAAGTGTCCACTACTCAAATCGTCACCTGTGAATGTAAGATGTTTAAGAGGCATTGGCAGTTGTCCAAAGGTGTAAAATATTTGGCCATTTCGGTACACTTGAAAGCGACAACCAAACAATTCAGCGGCAGACATCAACTCACATGCAGAACCATAGGTGAAGGGCTTAAGCATTTCACTCTTATAGTGCTCCTGTGTAGTATAATCATCTCCTGTACCGTCATCAGTCCACACCTTGAACCTGTCCCAGTCATTCAATACATAAGACACAATGTTCCTCAGGATATCGAGAGTGAGCCTGATATGGCCGTGCAATATGTAACACAGAGAATGGAAAAGCCAGGTGCCATCTCCGGGCATGGAAACCACTTGGTAAGTGACAGTTCTTTGATCGATGGTGATCACCTCCATAGACATGTTAATGGGGATACGGTTGGAACGATAAAGAAAATGGGTACCTGAACAATGTAAACTAAATCTAAAATACCTATACAATAACTATACAGTGATACCTTGAGATACAAGTTTAATTCGTTCCGTGACCGAGTTCTTAAGTCAAAATGCTCTTATCTCAAATCAGTTTTCCCCATTGAATGAATTGAAATGCCATTATTCCGTTCCGGACCCCCAAAAAACACTGCAATTTTTTTGTTACATGTTTTTAAATAAGAAAAATGTACTTATAAATAATAATGTATAAAAACACAATACAATAGAATGTACTACAATAAACTGGTTTTATTAACTACAGTATAATGTACAGCATTTACCTTGGAGATCAGACGAGTTGAAGATGCTGACGGAGGTGGTGGAGAAAGGCTGAACTGAATGTTATTCACTGATTTTTGCCCTTTTCGCCGCACCTTCCTCACTTTCATCTGCAGGGGTTTTCGATAAAAACCTGTCCAATGAGGTCTGTTTCATCATCTCTTTCAGAATGTTTCTAAAATGCGTTAGGCAAGTGTCATTAAATATGGCTGCTGTGTGATCAGTTGTAACTTTCCAGGATGTTTCTTTTCAATAAAGTCAAGCGTTAGGCAAGTGTCATTAAATAGCACGGCTGCACTAACTGTTGCAATTTTTTTCAGGTTTATCTATTAAATGAACTCAAGCGTTAGGCAAGTGTCATTAAATAGAGCCGCTGTGCGATCAGTTGTAACTTTTTCAGGATGTTTCTGTTCAATAAAGTCAATTGTTAGGCAAGTGTCATTAAATAGAGCTGCTGCACGATCAGTTGTAATTTTTCTGGGTGTTTCTTTTCTTTAAAATTCGAAACTTTTTTCCCAATTTGCAAACACTGTCTTTATCTCACTTTATGAGGTAACCTCCTCTGCCTCTGCCCTCTCCGCGATACCGATCTCCTGCATGCATATGTTGCCGCGTCTGTAGTTCCGTCAACTCCTCCGTCATCAGTTCCTCTGAATGTGCGGCAACAAGCTCTTTGATGGCTTGTATTTAGAATTTTGGCTCGTAACTCAAGGCAAAAAATCAACTTAGTGACGGCTCGTATCTCAAAAAACTCGTACGTTGGGGCACTCGTATCTCAATGTACTACTGTAATCGTAATAAACGAAACAATAAAACAGCGGAGAAGCTGTGGATTAAATAAAAAGGCTGCAGTTATCATCAGGGAGACGTGAATACCGTGGTGAAGCAAGGAAGGGAATGAAGAGACTGGAGCGATGGATGGCCTTATATAGGCAGGCAGCCAACAACGTGGGAGGCGTGGGGATGGGGGACCCAACGCTGCCTCACACGGAGACCAAGCTGCAGGATATGGACGTATATATGTACGTAAGTAGGATTCAGTTAGCGTTGGGAACCCGCGTACCAAATTTCTTGAAGATGGGCCCATAGGTAACAAAGACGGTTGGAAAGTTCAATATGGTGGCTGACAGTGGCGTCATTCCACCAAAATAAGTATGTACATTGGTTTCAGTTAGCACAGGGAAGCCGCCTACCAAATTTCGTGAAGATGGGGCCATAAATAAGAAAGTTTAACATGGCGGACATTGTCGACCATTATGTGTAGAATTTCGAAATGAAACCTGCTTAACTTTTGTAAGTAAGCTGTAAGGAATGAACCTGCCAAATTTCAGCCTTCTACCTACACAGGAAGTTAGAAAATTAGTGACGTTGGAAAGTTCAATATGGCGGCCAACATTGGCGTTATGCCACCGAAATAAGTACGTACATCAGTTTCGGTTAGCGCAGGGAAGCCGCCTACCAAATTTCGTGAAGATGGGGCCATTAATAAGAAAGTTTAACATGGCAGACGTTGTTGACCGTTATGACCGTTACGTGTAGAATTTTGAAATGAAACCTGCTTAACTTTTGTAAGTAAGCTGTAAGGAATGAGCCTGCCAAATTTCAGCCTTCTACCTACACGGGAAGTTGGAGAATTAGTGATGAGTGAGTCAGTGAGGGCAACAAAGACCGTTGGAAAGCTCAATATGGCGGCCGACAGTGGCGTCATACCACCAAAATAAGTATGTACATTGGTTTCGGTTAGCTCAGGGAAGCTGCCTACCAAATTTCGTGAAGATGGGGCCATAAATAAGAAAGTTTAACATGGCGGACGTTGTTGACCGTTATGACCATTACACGTAGAATTTCGAAATGAAACCTGCTTAACTTTTGTAAGTAAGGTGTAAGGAATGAACCTGCCAAATTTCAGCCTTCTACCTACACAGGAAGTTGGAGAATTAGTGACGTTGGAAAGTTCAAGATGGTGGCCGACAGTGGTGTCATACCACCGAAATAAGTATGTACATCAGTTTCGGTTAGCTCAGGGAAGCTGCCTACCAAATTTCGTGAAGATAGGGCCATAAATAGGAAAGTTTAACATGGCGGACGTTGTCGACCGTTATGACCATTATGCGTAGAATTTCGAAATGAAACCTACTTAACTTTTGTAAGTAAGCTGTAAAGAATGAGCCTGCCAAATTCCAGCCTTCTACCTACACGGGAAGTTGGAGAATTAGTGATGAGTGAGTGAGTGAGTGAGTGAGTCAGTCAGTCAGTGAGGGCTTTGCCTTTTATTAGTACAGATATATATCAGGGCTGGGCAAGTTAACGCATTATTATCGCGTTAACCCATTAATTAATTAACACTAAAAATTATTTTATCATGCATTAAACTTAGTTTTTGTTATTATTATTATTTTGAAAGCCTCAGTCTTGCTAGAGATCGATAGAGATCAGTGATCTTCTTGTTATAGCACTGTTCGACACGCTTTTGCTAGAAAGAAAGTTAGCTTTGTTGATTTGACCTTGATTCCCTGCATGTGCATGAGTAGCGAAGAGCAAACAGCTTCCAAAATGGCCTGTGGAGAGATACCAAAGTGAATGCTCAAAGCAAAATAATCCGTGGATGCCTTTTTTCGTACTATCGCTGAATTTGATTTTGATTTGATTTTTGATTTTGACGCAAGTGATCTGGAGATGTAGATCAAAAACGAAAGTGAGGCACCGGCATCAACTGATCGGTCCCCAGCTGATCGTGGTGCTGAACACGTTCGTGTAGCTGATGCACCTATAGCAACGTTGACCTGGGAGGATAGACACTTATGATGACAGTAGGCACAAACCATATTGTGTCTCACTGCAACTGCCACCCCTGCACACCTGTCTCACAAAGACTGACAGGCAGTCAGCCCACCGTGCATTCCTGCTGGCCATTTAGCCGCCCATGGCGCAGCCGCTGCTGCCACAAATCGCAGACAGCAGGCACAACAGGCAGCAACAGACGTTTTATGTTGATTTATGTGTGAAACCATTGTTTTGTGTGCTTTTCAGAAAACTAAGTTTTTTGGAAAAAATATTAGCCCTCAAAAAGTTGCTACTGAACATAGACTGTTTATGCTGCTCCCTGATAAAAGAAAATGTTTCTGCTGGTATCTGTTCAGATAAATAAGAAAACAGATTTAGAAATATTAACTTGCTATTGCTTGGAAGGTGCCTGTTATAATGTTGTGATTATGGCTCTGGACTCTGAGGGTAACTTGTTATTCTATAACAAACTAGATAAAACGTTAATGCCCTGGCAGTGGCAAATAGCTCTGGTTTTATATTTGATTTGATGACATTAATGCTTAATATTTTAACTGCTACTATCATAAAGGGAATAGGACCTACTGCTGTTAAAAAGCACCATATTTGTTTAAAGTGTTTGCAAACCAAAAACACGCAATACACTACTTTTGAGTTCATTATCGAGTTTTGCGCATAACAATGTGATTTTTGTGATTGTCTGCAATTAATTGTGATTAATTGCAGACAATCATGCAATTAATTGCAATTAAAATATATATATATATATATACTATATATATATATACAGTGGAACCTCGGTTTACGAGTGTTTTGCAAGGCGAGCAAGTTTCCGGAACGAATTATGCTCGCAAACCGAGGTTCCACTGTATATATATATATATATATATATCTATACTAATAAAAGGCAAAGCCCTCACTGACTGACTGACTGACTCACTGACTGACTGACTCATCACTAATTCTCCAAGTTCCCGTGTGGGTAGAAGGCTGAAATTTGGCAGGCTCATTCCTTACAGCTTACTTACAAAAGTTGGGCAGGTTTCATTTCGTAATTCTACGCATAATGGTCATAACTGGAAGGTATTTTTCTCCATTTACTGTAATGGAGTTGAGCAAGATAACCGTGGGGGGCGGAGTTTTGTGTGACATCATCACGCCTCCCATGTAATCACGTGAACTGACTGTCAATGCAGTGCGTAGAAAACCAGGAAGACCTCCAAAAAGCGCTGAAGAAAACATGCATTATATAATTGAGAAGGCAGCGAAACAATAAGAAGCGAGCGAGTGACATATACTACCATATTCATGAGTGCTGCTACTTCGGAAAGAAAGCACGGTGTAAACCTAAACTTTAAATTAAGTTCATAGACAGGCTGCCGCTGGCGTTTCTCATGCCCACGGGTAATGCGGGATACAAGTTTAATGAGAGGACGCATGATAAAAACGAGAGTTTTGATCACTTTGTAACTAAGTTAAAATTGCAGGTGAAGGGGTGTGCTTATGCAAATTCCGAGAGACTGTGTTTGTGGGGGATTGACAGTTAAGGCGGGTGGGGGACTCACGTCATCATCTCCCCTCCCATTTACCTAATTTCGCTCTGAGCTGAGCTCCGCGGCTAACGCCGTCTTTCTAAGCAACTTTGTCACACTGCCACCAAATACACACGCTGTCTCTAGAGTTTCTCCACACTGAATCCTCCAGGCACTACTTACAAAAGGTTACATTGACAATCGTGTTACGTTATTTTTAAAATCTTTCCTTTTCTTAGCACAAGCACAGCTGAGAAGCTTCGATGCATGTGCTCCATAATGCGTTAAAAAATGCATTTAATCACACTTTGTATTACAAGCAAAGGGGAACTTTTGTCAATGCATGATTTCCTGGTACACCGATTACTTTGATCAGCGCATCCCTATTCATTTTACCCTCGCACCACCTTGGTTTGAGAAGAAGTATGAAAAAATATGAGGTTAACACAGAAAAACAGATCACCAATTCAAGCTTTATGAATAATCGATTTGCCATCAATAATTGTTTTGGTAAAGCCATACTCAGTGTAATCCTCCTTCCATTTTATAATTTTTCCGCCACTAGCCATGATTAAATGAACGGTAAAAAAGTAAGAGCAAAGCGAGGGTGACTTATTCAGGCAGGCATATGTATGACAGCAACACTCATGACAATGTCAATCATGGTACGTTATTATTAAAATGTTTCCTTTTCTTTTTCATTACTTCTTTAACATACTACTTCTCCGTTGCGAGGCGCGGGTATTTTGCTATATATATATATATATATATATATATGAATGACCTCCAAAGAGCGCTGAGACTTTTGATCAAGTGAACGTGTCTGCAAAAACTGGGGTCTCCTGTCCAGCAAAAGTCGAGCGCGCATAGCTGTGCCAGGTTTTTAGACACTGACTGTGCTTCTGCCTTAAGTCAAAGTGAGCACTTTTAATTTTTTTCATCCTCCCCCTGAGCTATAGCCCAGACAAGTGCAAACACGGGACCCCTTTTCTACACCGTGGCAAACTAATATTAAGGTGATTCCCACTTTCTTTTGCACGTAAACGATTATGAGGTCGTCAGCTCGGATTATGAAGACACGCACAGGAGTGGAGGACCGACAGTGCCATCACAGCCGATTAATGGCAGGGACTTCTCACCAGTCTACACAAGACCCACCGCGACTGTCCCCAAAAGGCGATCATAACGTCAGCGAACACATCTCTCTATACTATATAAAAGAAAAAGGCAACTTTCCTTTCTTTATACCTTTTTTCCTTTTATCCCAAACCAAAGCCTTTCTCTCTTAACACTGCAGAGGACACAAAACTAATTTTCTTTAATTGCTGGTAATGCCGGTAAGGCACATTACCAGAGGCAGAAATCTGAACGTTCACATAGAAAATGTAATTTCTATATCACAGCCGTCGTGTAGCGCCTTTCAAAAGGGATCTACTACCGAGAGATGATCCATATACATTTTAGCTGCTGTTAGTTACTTACCTGTTTTGTTACACAGTCTTTAAAATGTAGTTTACCGGCAACCACTCCAGTAGTGCTCAATGTACCTGTACTTCTTAAAACGTTAATGTTTTACTGTTCAATAACTTTCCCTTGCACTCAGTGACCAAAGCTATACACACACATATAGACACATACATATATATACACATATATATACCTGTGTGTATGTTTGTATGTTTGTGTATATATATACACACACACACACCTATCTACATTATATATATATATACACACACACACACATACATACATGCATACATACACACATACACACACACACACACACATATATACTGTATAATTTATATATATGTATATATGATGTAGATAGGTATGTATATATATATATGTGTGTATATGTAGATATGTACTGTATATAGATATGAAGATATGTATGTGTATATATATGTATATATGTATGTATGTATATATATATATATATATATATATATATATATATGTAGAATCAAACCCATTATGACAGCAGCAATCCAAGCTGTGAGAAAACAGTAAAAAGGAGGCGTGTCAGACGTTGTGGTACATTTTCTGATGCAGCTAGACGAAAACAACTTCGTGACACTGCCGTCAAATACACAAAACAATTACTTTGACAATCATGTTACATTATTTTTAAAATGTTTCCTTTTCTTTTTCATAACTTCTTTAACACACTACTTCTCCTCTGCGAAGCGCGGGTATTCTGCTAGTATATATATACTAGCAGAATATATATATATATATATACTTTATTTTCTTGAGCTTCTCGAAAGCTAAAGCTTTAATTTTCCCTTGGGGACAAAAGTATATCTATCTACACATCTGTCTATCTACATTAGCTGTTCAGTTTGTTGGTTGTTCAGCTTAGCAACAGTTTGGCAACCAGAGAAAACAAAACTCACAAAAATGTTTAACAGCTAAACCGATATTTTTCTTTATATGATTCTGTCCACAGCAATTTAGCTTAGGTTATTTCTGTATGGCACTCTTAAAAGAGTGCAGGCACAGAGCACTGTGACAACTTTAAAGATAGTGTGAGATCAGAGTATGCAGAACAAATTTTGTAGTACTAGCCAGATCACCCCTGTGATTTCAATAAACAGAATGAAAATTATAGAAAATTATTATTGAATGTCGGGTCAAGATCTGATGCCACTTTTCAAGAGTGGCCTGGTTTCATGGTACTTGTTCTAGGTGGAGAGCCTTCTTAGGATTGTCAGAGTTGGTGTCTTCCTTGGGGCGTTTTTGATGCTATGGGGACAAGAGAAAATATTGTTACTGCCACTGCCCCCTCTTGATCCCAGGGTGGTACTGCTTATCTCCTTACAACCTGGAAGGTAATCCCCAGGTGCACATGTGTGACAACAGATACAAATCTAAACTTTACAAATTGCTAATTATATAATGAATACTCAGAACAATACAGATTTGTCTAACAGACAGGACAGTAAATTTAGTTTATAACTAATTACAAGGGTAAATCAAAAAAGTAAAGGCAATTTGAAATTATGTGGTAACCTCAACAAATAGAGGCTAATGCAATGCAACATGTTCATGATGATTTATGGGTAGTTCGAATACACAGAGCGCAGCACTCTGCCATTAGTCTAGTTGAATTCAAGGTCAAATGAACATCTAACTCAAACATAACATACTTTTTCTGTTATTCTGAAGGCCAATCAGCATTTTTCCTGATGTACAGAGGGTTACATTAATCATCAGCAGAATAAAAAAACCCTTATAGTGCCTCATTTCAATGGATTGAATACACTGTAGGAGTGGTCATTAGATATATTCCATTTGGGGAAAAATTTTGGCCCCAAACCAAAATTTCACAAACTAGACCAACTGTGGAGAGCAACTTTGTATATCTTTCCCAAGTCCCAAAAAGGCCCTGTACAAGAATGTTTCTCATAAATCACAGGTATGGTCACTAAGTTTCCCAAAGGTAAAAATGTCAGAAAAAAACATAGAACCCTGTACAAATGGGGAGTCTGTGTAAATTTTGGAGATAGGTTGAATGGTGTGGATTTATCAGACAAAAATACAAACACACATTCAGCTTTATATATTATGCTGTAGATCAGCACTGGTATTTATCAAACATCCTATAATTGCTCATAGGAATTGCACTAACATTCTAACTATGATAAAAATTAGTCCTACCCCAGAGTAGGACATGAAAAGAAGTTATGCAGCCTTCCACACCCACTGTCAGCTAGGAGAAAGAGTTAACTTTTGAGAATGAATGAGAGTAAAGCTTAATAATGAAAACATTTATATATTAATGATCCACAGCCGTACTTTAAGAGGAATTAGCTTCAACTTCTTGTGAGCACATTATAAAGTTACAGTAACAGAAACATCCACGGCTATTCCGACGCTATTTCTGAAGTTGCATTCACTCTTCAAGTGTTCCAGATCATCTTCCAGAGTTGTGTGCTGTACCTCTATTGGTGATCCCCCCTTATCTTCTTCTTTCGGCTGCTCCCATTAGGGGTTGCCACAGCGGATCATCTTCTTCCATATCTTTCTGTCCTCTGCATCTTGTTCTGTTACACCCATCACCTGCATGTCCCCTCTCACCACATCCATAAACCTTCGCTTAGGCCTTCCTCTATTTCTCTTCCCTGGCAACTCTATCCTTAGCATCCTTCTCTCAACATACACAGCATCTCTCCTCTGCACATGTCCAAACTAACGCAATCTCGCCTCTCTGACTTTGCCTCCCAACCGTCCAACTTGAGCTGACCCTCTAATGTACTCATTTCTAATTCTATCCATCCTTGTCTCACACAATGCAGATCTTAGCATCTTTAACTCAGCTACCTTCAGCTCTGTCTCCTGCTTTCTGGTCAGTGCCACCGTCTCCAACCCATATAACATAGCTGATCTCACTACTGTCCTGTAGACTTTCCCATTTACTCTTGCTGATGCCTGTCTGTCACAAATTACTCCTGACATTCCTCTCCACCCATTCCACCCTGCCTGCGCTCTCTTTTTCACCTCTCTTCCACAATATCCATTACTCTGTACTGTTGATCCCATGTATTTAAACTCATCCACTTTCGCCCGCCAACTCTACTTCCTGCATCCTCACCATTCCACTGACCCCCATTTACACACACCTATTCTGTCTTGTTCCTACTGACCTTCATTTCTCTCCTCTCTAGAGCATATCTCCACCTCTCTAGAGTCTCCTCAACCTGCTCCCTACTATCGTTACAGATCACAATGTCACCAGCAAAAATTATAGTCCACGGGGACTCCTGTCTTATCTCGTCTGTAAACCTGTCGATCACCATTGCAAATAAGAAAGGGCTCAGAGCAGATCCCTCACCACAGTCACACTTCTCTCATACATATCCTGTACAACTCTTACATACTTCTCTGCCACTCCCGACTTCCTGTCATATACTTTCTCCAGGTCCACAAAGACGCAATGCAACTCCTTCTGGCCTTCTCTATACTTCTCCATCAACATCCTCAGAGCAAACATCGCATCTGTGGTGCTCTTTCTTGGCATGAAACCATACTGCTGCTCACTAATCATCACCTCACTTCTTAACCTAGCTTCCACTACTCTTTTCCATAACTTCATGCTGTGACTCATCAATTTTATCCCCCTGTAGTTACTACACCCCCCTTATTCCTAAATATCAGCACAACTACACTTCTTCTCCACTCCTCAGGCATCCACTAACTTTCCAAGATTCCATTAAACAATCTGGTTAAAAACTCCACTGCCATCTCTCCTAAACACCTCCATGCTTCCGCAGTTATGTCATCTGGACCAATGGCCTTTCCATTTTTCATCATCTTCATAGCTGTCCTTACTTCCTCCTTGCTAACCCGTTGCACTTCCTGATTCACTATCTCCACATCATCCAACCTCTTCTCTCTCTCGTTCTCTTCATTCATCAGGTTGTCAAAGTACTCTTTGCATCTGCTCATCACATTCTCCTCGCTTGTGAGTATGTTTCCATCTTTATCCTTTATCACCCTAACCTGCTGCACATCTTTCCCATCTCGGTCCCTCTGTCTAGCCAATCGGTACAGGTCCTTTTCTCCCTCCTTGGTGTCCAACCTCTCATACAACTCATCATACGCATTTTCTTTAGCCTTCGCCATTTCTCTCTTCACCTTGCGCCATTGTGACGATGAGGGTTCAGCTCCATGCTCCCATCACTGTTCTGGAGCCCTTGAACCCAACACCGTCGATAATGTCACCGAGATGAGCTAGACAGTGAGACAACAATTGAGCAAGGGGATGGTTTAAAAAGTGCAAAGTGCTTTTATTAAAATAGTCAACAAAAACAAAGTGTTCAATTAAATAGTGCTGTGTAGTTCATTCAAAAGTTCAATAAATAAATAGTCCAATAAAAGAAAAACGTGGAGGTTAAAAACACTACAAAAAAAAAAATCCTTTTAAAACGAGGTTAAAACATTCTTTAGGAAGCTGTCTTTAAAACAATGCCAAGCCCGGTGCTCTTCTACGCTAGCGTCTCACCTGCTCATCCCGGTTGGGCTTTACAGCAGGCGAGACGCTCTCTCAGCAGCTGACCTTCCTTGTTCCTGCTTCTGCTACTACTGCTACTGTCAGTCGCCTTTCCGATCCATGGCTCCAGTCGGCTCCCCCTGACAGTGACTTGGGAATTCCTCTCATGGCCAAGGCTCTCACGTGGAGGACACCACATCCCAAATCCTGACTCCCGCTGCCATCCGCGGCCCCATGCGGAGTCACCCGTCTCTCCTTCTTTGGTCACTCCCATTACATGCTTGCTCAGCGGGAGCGACAACAACTACTACGCCCTGGGTGTTGGCCCAACACCCAGGCTGTCTGCTCAGCTGCCTGCTAGTGCTCGCTCTCCTGCAACGACTTGTACGCACACTTCCTGCTTCCTGCAACCTCCGTCCTTTCTTTCTTTTTCTTTCCATTTTGTTCTCTCTCTGATCTCCTTCCTAGCCGACTCGCACTTCTTTTATATTGAGGGGCCATAGCAGCTGTAGCACATTAGCCACAGGAACAATCACGGATGTGGGCAGTCCCTCACCTGTGCACTAGGTGAGAAACGCCCACACCGCAGATCATCCTGCGGCTTGCCACACCAAGCCGCGAGCGCGGTGATTATTTATTTAAAACTGAAACGGCCTTTGCTGGAAAAGCTGTGGACCCATAACACCACAGCCATATCTCCTTGTACGCTTGTCTACTTTCTGCATCTCTCTGACTATCCAACTTCTTCTTTGCCATTCTCTTCCTCTGTATACTCTCCTGTACTTCCCCATTCCACTACCAGGTTTCCTTTTCTTCCTTCCTCTGTCCAGATGTCACGTCAAGCACCCTTCTTGCTGTCACCCTTACTACACCTGCTGTAGTTTCCCAACTGTCTGGTAACTTCACTACCACCCAGTGCCTGTTTCACCTTCTCCCTAAACTCAACCTTGAAGTCTTCCTTTTTCAACTTCCACCATTTGATCCTTGTCTCTGCTCTCACTCTCTGCTCTTCTTGATCTCCAACGTCATCCTACAGACCACCATCCTATGCTACTTAACTACATTTTCCCCTGCCACCACTTTGCAGTCTACAATCTACTTCAGATTGACTCTTCTGCATAGGATGTAATCTACCTGTGTGCATCTTCCTCCACTCTTGTATGTAACTCTATGTTCCTTCCTCTTCTTAAAATATGTATTCACCACAGCTATGTCAATACTTTTGGCAAAATCCACTATCCTCTGACCTTTTTCATTCCTCTCCTTGACACCATACCTACCCATCACCTCCTCATTTCCTCTGTTCTGTTCACGAACATGTCCATTGAAATCCACTCCAATCACCACTTTCTGTCCCTTGGTTACACTGTTCATCGCTTCATCCAACTCTTTTCAAAAATCTTCCTTCTCATCCACTGCACACCCAACTTGCAGAGCATATGCACTAACAACATTCATCATCACACCTCCAATTTCAAGCTTCGTAATCATTACTTTGTCTGACACTCTTTTCACCTCCAAAACACTCTTGACATACTGTTCCTTCAGAATAACCCCTACACCATTTCTCCTCCCATCCACACCATGATAGAACAATTTGAATCCACCTCTGATCCACCTGGCCTTACTCCCCTTCCATTTAGTCTCTTGCATGCACAATATATCAACCTTCCTTCCCATCATATCTGCCAACTCTCTCCCCTTACCAGTTATACTGCCAGCATTCAAAGTTCCTACCCTCAGTTCCACTCTCTTTACCTTCCTCCTCTCCTTCTGCCTTTGGACATGTCTCCCCCTCTCCTATCTGCCTTCCTTTTTGAACCTTCCTGGGGTTGTAAAGTGTAACATGAATATTCCAGGGATTAATTTAATGATGAGCTCAGTCTAACCAAGTCATTTCACTGTCAATCATCCATCCAGGCCCACCTATTTTCAAGGTAATATACTGGTTACTACAATACATTTTAGATGTTTGGGCCACCTGTGTGTTAATGCTGTTTACCACTTGTGATTCACATATGCATGCTAATCCATACTTAGGGCAATGATGTATAAATCTGTGTATTACCGCACATGTTGTAAAGGGGTTCAAAGTTTTGTGAAATGGTCGGTTGTAACATAAACAAACCACTGCTATTACAAAGCTGCATATTCACCATGGCTGAAAAACATAACATTATCAACAGCTTCATTTTAGCTGATAGCACATGGTTTCTTTGTTTAGATTGAGCACCCACATGATGTATAAGATATGTTACAAATTTTATTCCATCCATCCATCCATCCATTCTCTTCCGCTTATCCGAGGTCGGGTCACGGGGGCAGCAGCTTAAGCAGAGAGGCCCAGACTTCCCTCTCCCGGCCACTTCTTCCAGCTCTTCCGGGAGAATCCCAAGGCGTTCCCAGGCCAGTCGGGAGACATAGTCCCTCCAGCGTGTCCTGGGTCTTCCCCGGGGCCTCCTCCCGGTTGGACGTGCCCGGAACACCTCACCAGGGAGGCGTCCAGGAGGCATCCTGATCAGATGCCCGAGCCACCTCATCTGACTCCTCTCGATGCGGAGGAGCAGCGGCTCTACTCTGAGCCCCTCCCGGATGACTGAGCTTCTCACCCTATCTTTAAGGGAAAGCCCAGACACCCTGCGGAGGAAACTCATTTCAGCCGCTTGTATTCGCAATCTCGTTCTTTCGGTCACTACCCATAGCTCATGACCATAGGTGAGGGTAGGAAGGTAGATCGACTGGTAAATTGAGAGCTTTGCCTTACGGCTCAGCTCCTTTTTCACCACGACAGACCGATGCAGAGCCCGCATCACTGCGGATGCCGCACCGATCCGCCTGTCGATCTCACGCTCCATTCTTCCCTCACTCGTGAACAAGACCCCGAGATACTTGAACTCCTCCACTTGGGGCAGGATCTCTCCCCCAACCCTGAGAGGGCACTCCACCCTTTTCCGGCTGAGGACCATGCTCTCGGATTTGGAGGTGCTGATTCTCATCCCAGCCGCTTCACACTCAGCTGCGAACCGATCCAGAGAGAGCTGAAGATCACGGCCTGATGAAGCAAACAGGACAACATCATCTGCAAAAGCAGTGACCCAATCCTGAGTCCACCAAACCGACCCCTTCAACACCCTGGCTGCGCCTAGAAATTCTGTCCATAAAAGTTATGAACAGAATCGGTGACAAAGGGCAGCCCTGGCGGAGTCCAACTCTCACTGGAAACGGGCTCGACTTACTGCCGGCAATGCGGACCAAGCTCTGACACGGTTGTACAGAGACCGAACAGCTCTTATCAGGGGTCCGTACCCCATACTCCCGAGCACCCCCACAGGATTCCCGAGGGACACGGTCGAATGCCTTTCCAAGTCCACAAAACACATGTAGACCGGTCGGGCAAACTCCCATGCACCCTCCAGGACTCTGCTAAGGGTGAAGAGCTGGTCCACTGTTCCGCGACCAGGGCTAAAACCACACTGTTCCTCCTGAATCCGAGGTTCAACTATCCGACGGACCCTCCTCTCCAGAACCCCCGAATAGACTTTTCCAGGGAGGCTGAGGAGTGTGATCCCTCTATAGTTGGAACACACCCTCCGGTCCCCCTTTTTAAAGAGGGGACCACCACCCCGGTCTGCCAATCCAGAGGCACTGTCCCGATGTCCATGCGATGTTGCAGAGGCGTGTCAACCAAGACAGTCCTACAACATCCAGAGCCTTAAGGAACTCGGTATCTCATCCACCCCGGGGCCCTGCCACCAAGGAGTTTTTTGACCACCTCGGTGACTTCAGTCCCAGAGATGGGAGAGCCCACCTCAGAGTCCCCAGGCTCTGCTTCCTCATTGGAAGGCATGTTAGTGGGATTGAGGAGGTCTTCGAAGTACTCCTCCCACCGACCCCAGCGTCCCGAGTCGAGGTCAGCAGCGCACCATCCCCACCATATACGGTGTTGACACTGCACTGCTTCCCCCTCCTGAGACGCCGGACGGTGGACCAGAATCTCCTCGAAGCCGTCCAAAAGTCGTTCTCCATGGCCTCTCCAAACTCCTCCCATGCCCGAGTTTTGCCTCAGCAACAACCGAAGCCGCGTTCGCTTGGCCTGCGGTACCTATCAGCTGCCTCCAGAGACCCACAGGACAAAAAGTCCTATAGGCTCCTTCTTCAGCTTGACGGCACCCCTCACCGCCGGTGTCCACCAACGGGTTCGGGAATTGCCGCCACGACAGGCACCGACCACCTTGCGGCCACAGCTCCGTCAGCCGCCTCAACAATAGAGGCACGGAACATGGCCCATTCGGACTCAATGTCCCCCACCTCCCTCGGGGCGTGGTTGAAGTTCTGCCGGAGGTGGGAGTTGAAGCTACTTCTGACAGGGGACTCTGCCAGCCGTTCCCAGCAGACCCTCACAACACGTTTGGGCCTACCAGGTCTGACCGGCATCTTCCCCCACCATCGAAGCCAACTCACCACCAGGTGGTGATCAGTTGACAGCTCCGCCCCTCTCTTCACCCGAGTGTCCAAGACATATGGCCGCAAGTCCGGCGACACGACCACAAAGTCGATCATCGACCTGAGGCCTAGGGTGTCCTGGTGCCAAGTGCACATATGAACACCCTTATGCTTGAACATGGTGTTCGTTATGGACAATCCGTGGCGAGCACAGAAGTCCAATAACAAAACACCGCTCGGGTTCAGATCGGGGCCATTCCTCCCAATCACGCCCTTCCAGGTCTCACTGTCATTGCCCACGTGAGCATTGAAGTCTCCCAGCAAAACGAGGGAATCCCAGAAGGTATGCCCTCTAGCAACCCTCCAGAGACTCCAAAAGGGTGGATACTCCAAACTGCTGTTGGCGCATACGCACAAACAACAGTCAGGACCCTTCCCCACCCGAAGGCGGAGGGAGGCCACCCTCTCGCCCACGGGGTAAACCCCAATGCACAGGCTCCGAGTTGGGGGGCAATAAGTATGCCCACACCTGCTCGGCGCCTCTCACCGGGGGCAACTCCAGAGTGGTAGAGAGTCCAGCCCCTCTCAAGGAGATTGGTTCCAGAGTCCAAGCTGTGCGTCGAGGTGAGTCCGACTATATCTAGCCGAACCTCTCGACCTCGCGCACTAGCTCAGGCTCCTTCCCCTTCAGAGAGGTGACATTCCACGTCCCAAGAGCCAGTTTCTGTAGCCGAGGATCAGACCGCCAAGGTCCCGCCTCGCCACCACCCAACTCACATTGCACCCAACCTCCTTGGCCCCTCCCATAGGTGGTGAGCCCATGGGGAGGAGGACCCATGTTACCTCTTCGGGCTGTGCCCGGCCGAGCCCCATGGGTGCAGGCCCGGCCACCAGGCGCGCCATCGAGCCCCACCTCCAGGCCTGGCTCCAGAGGGGGCCCGGTGACCAGCGTCGGCAAGGGAAAACGTTGTCCAGTTTTATTTTCATTGGAGGTTTATTGAACCGCTCTTTGTCTCATCCCTCACCTAGGACCAGTTTGCCTTGGTGGTTCTACCAGGCATAAAGCCCCGGACAACATAGCTCCTAGGATCATTGGGACACACAAACCCCTCCACCACGATAAGGTGACGGTTCAAGGAGGAGAATTTTATTCCAGCTCTGTTAAATTAAAATCTTTTTACGAGTTTATTGTTGTCTAATAGTTCCAGAACATTCTGCCTTGCCCAGTCTCTGCCTGAAGTCAGTCTCAGTTTCTTAATCAGAAGTGAATTCTTGCTGTTAAAGGCACATATACTTTATTATATAGCTTGATCAAACTTTCATTCAGCCACAAAACAAATTCCTATGAATGTATTTCATTCCAAGGAAAAAACAAAGAGTTCTGTACACCAGAGTGTATTAGTTACTCTTAATTTATCATTTTTCATTTACATTCTTTCTATATGCTTTATTAAACTTCTTTTTCATTGATTCATCATACTGCAAATACAACCAATTTTTAACAGGGTAGCTGCTGGCTTTCTTTTATTTGCGCCGTGTGATTAATTGGCTGCTGATTAACAAAAAATAAAGCAATTAACAACTCATTCTCAACAAGATAGTGAGCTAAACAACAACCAGAGAACATGAGGATTTAACAGACTTCTGTGCACAGAAAGGTGTGAAAATAATAATTATCTCTTTGAATTCGGTTGAGAAATAAAACCCCACTATAGGCAGTTTCTTATATTGCAGACTGACAGCTAAAGTAAGCTAAGTAATTAAATGAGTAGTTCAATTAACAACTGGAGATTGACCTTAAATGAAGAAACTTCTTTAAAAGTAACTGCTAGACCAGGGTTACACACTCATGAGCTAACTGTTGAGTCTGTATTTGATTTTTTGTATACACAATTTTCAGAGTAAGTGCTGAGAAGAGCAATGAAGTCTATCCCTGTCCTAAAATAACAAGGTAAAGAGAACTGAACTGCTTCATTCTTGAATAAAGAGGGCTACAAGTCCAACCTAATCTAGGTCTTTATCATTTCTTAAGGCAGGGGTTCATAACTTGGGGTGCCTGGACCCCCAGGGAGTGCAAGAAAGATGAAGGCTGTGGCATGATTAACCAAACTTGAATGAAGTGCATTGTCCAACTTTATCTCATTCTTGCAGGTTTCTTGTTTCAGGAGGCGCCTTCTCAAAGGTGAATAACTTTTTTTTAAGAGAATGGAATATGGAACTTGCAATGATCCAAAGAGAAGGGAGATGTCTAGTATTCTAGACATCCATCCATTCATCCATTTTAAAACCTGCTATAGCCTAACTACAGGGTCACGGGAGTCTGCCGGAGCCAGTCCCAGCCAACACAGGGCGCAAGGCAGGAAACAAACCCCGGGCAGGATGCCAGCCCACCACAGGGTATCCTAGACATTCTAGTCAAAAACGTGATGATTTTAAGGTTTGATTGACACTTTTTCCAAAGGTTGACAAAGGTAACTGAACTGGATGCAACACATGCTGTTTATACTCAGCCCATCTCTCCTGCTGCTGGTCCTGGCAGTAGCACAACAATTTTAACTGTGCGGCATATATGTTTCTGAACTGCAGTGCATGTGTTATAGGGGGACAAAGCTCATAGACTGTGTTTCATTGCTCAGCAGTGCATCGGCACCCACTGCATCACAGGGGTCTCTAATTCTAGAAACCCCTAGAATGTTGATCTTGTGACACCCCAACCCCCAGATTGTCAATCAAGTGTCTAAACTTCATAAGGGACACATTTACAAGATTATTGAGATTTATAGATGAAAATTGCTCAGTCAGTCAGTCAGTCAGTCATTTCCCAACTTGCTATATCAAAACACAGGGTCATGGGGACCTGCTCGAGCCAATCCCAGTTAACACAGGGTGCAAGGCAGAAACAAATCTCCGGGCAGGGTGCCAGCCAACCATGGGGCATACACACACACACACCCACAAACCAAGCACACACTAGGGACAATTTAGGATTGCCAAAGCACCTAACCTACATGTCTTTGGTCTGTGGGAGGAAACCGGAGCACCCAGACATGGGGAGAACATGCAAACTCCACACAGGGAGGACCCGGGAAGCCACCCCAGGTCTCTTTACTGTGAGGCAGCAGCCCTGAAAATTGCTCATTTATATTTCATTTTAAAGCTTATTTTTTTAGTTCAATTTGTTCAAAAATAGTATTGTATGCTGTTCAAAAATGAGAAATTTGACTTCTTCATCTTCAAATGTGATATTACCTTTGTAAGGGTGCGAACATAAATTAAACATTTTTTAGGGGTGCAGAGCATAGACAAGGTTGGAAACCACTGTTCTAAGACATCAATACAGTTTATCTAGTATTACAATTTCATATTAATAATAAATAGCTTTCTTAGAGCTAAATTTAAGGAGAATTACATTCATGATAAAGACCAGGAAGCAATTCTTCTTGAATAAGAACACATGTACACCCTAGAATATTAGGAAGCTTAATATGCTTTCCATCTAGTTATTCCTTCCACTGACAACATTTTATTTTTTTATTTATATAGCATGACCTGAACTGGGGCCCTTGTATGATAACCGTGACCCTTTTCCAACATGCAAAAAGACTCCTAATGCAGTTTCATAATTTACAGGGCAATTTACATTCATCAAACTTGACTTTCTGCTCTGTAGTATTTTTCATGCTTGTAGCTAATTCTGCCATGATTTTGATTTCAGCATTACATTAGTTTTTTGGATAATTTTATTATTATTAAGGTGCAATCTTGTATGTGTTTACACAATAGTTACTGTTTTCTGAGTTTTTTTTTTGGTCAACATTACGGTGTTGTTTGTAATGGTCACATTTGGACATGGCCACAACAATTGACACCATCGACTTATCCCTATTTAGGATGGAGGTAAGGCAAGAGACACATCCGAGTATTTGGTCGAAATTATCTTCTTTCTAGCATTTCCTGCATCAGTGCCTATTAGACTATGCACCAAGTATTTTCAACCTTGATTTTTGGATAAAGTTTTGCTGGTTGAATTTTTTTTCAACTTTTCTAGTTCTTGTCCTTTGCCTGTCCAAAAATAATTCTTTGTCTTTCCCCTTTGAACAATGTTCATTTCCTGGTTTCTCTTTCACTACTTGCTGCAACAATCACAGCCTTTACCCTGACCAGAAATTCATTTACAACATTAAGACAATGAAACCTCAACCTCAATAAGAAAATGAAAACTCAACAACACTAGCTAGCTGGCCAACCTGCAGTAACCAACAGAGAGACAGTAGACAAGTTCAGACTACTTCTCCAAAATGGACCTCTTCCCAAACCAGAAGACGGAGGCAAGGAACTGTGAAAACCACTAGCTTTAAAAAATATTTAAATAAAGCTGTTTGTTTACATTTGTTTATATTTATATGTTTACATTTATATATCTATCTTGTGTGAGTGTGCTTGTTTGCATAATATTTATGTATCTAATTTTAATTTGCTTTTCTTTGCATGTAACTACTTCTTTGACACAGCTACATTATTTGTATGAAAATGTGCTATAGAAATAAATGTCATTCTTGTTCCTGTCTTTGAAAATATTGAAAGTTTATATAAAATAATTGAATACATAAAAAAGGAGAAGCCAAAGGTATGCCTAAAAAAGAAAAACTAAAAGCAAACAAGAGAAGTCAACAATCCAGCACAGAAAGTCAAAAATAGAAAATTCCACAAAACTTAGTATTTTCAATGATTATTTTCCAAAAGTCAATGAAGACTGTCCTCCAGCAGTTCTTCATGAAGACCGATCCTCTGGCACCCTTATTTTAAGGGTCCGGTGCACATAATTAAATATTGTAAAACATAATACATAAATAATAAACAAATTATTTTCAAAACATAACATACAAAAACATAATTAATGACATGTTACATAACAATATTTTAATGAAAAAAGGTCACATAAAATGAAAGTACACTTAAACCTGGGTTGAGACCCTGGCTAAAGCAGGGCACATTTGATGTGTTTTAATTTGGCAATGAAAGGTCAGGTCAGGTCAGGTTGGGGAGCATCCACTAGTACAGCACATTGCCACACTCACCACACATAGAAACAGCTCAGGATACTGGTTCGCAACCCCCCAGGCAGACACACGGTACAGTTCCATCCTCTGGAAATGACCCTCTATCTGGGGTTACTTGGGCAACCCCTTGGCCTGGTTCAGCCACTCAGATCCTCAACAATGAGGATCCAGTGAGCCAGATCACCCTCGGGAATCATGCCATATGGCCGTAGTGCTGTAATTGACGCTACCTCACAATGCAGGGAATGTTCCTCATTTGGGACTCCATGAGCAACCGCTCATTTGACACAAAGTCAAACCAGCGGTACCCAAGAATTCCCTGAAGAGGCACAGTATCGAAGGAGTCCAGTCTTCGTCTCAGGATCCTGGACAGCGTCCATGTCTCTCAACCATATAGCAAGACAGGGAGCTCCAGTGCTGTAAAGACTTGGACCTTTGTCCTTTTGCATAGATATCGGGAGCGCCACACACCCCTTTCTAGTGACCTCATGACCCCCCATGCTCTCCCAATCCATCTACTGTCTTCATAAAAGAGTCACCACAGACATGAATGTCACGGCCAAGGTACAGTAAGTAAACCTATCGACAAGGTCGACACTCTCTCTGCAGAAAGACTCAAGAGGTCATTAAATGCCTGGATCTTGGTTTTTATCCAGTATACTCACAAGCCCAGACTCTCAGAATCCTCAGGAAATGTCAAATGATAATTAAAAAATTAGATTAATAAAAGGTGTCCATACCTCTGTTACCTGAACTGGGAATAGAGATTTAGTAGAGTCACTAGGGATATAATTATTAAAGAATACACTGCCAGAGAGCATGCTACACCTCTGAATCTAGCACATCTGAAGACCAATGTCCCTCCATTTGAACTTCAGTTTGGCATAACCTTCAATACATTTGCTTTTTAAACATCAAGTGGTTGAGCTATCGTGATTGATAAATTCTCCTGCTTCTGCTAAATGTGCTCCTTTAAAGTCTCATACTGTAGGTCTTGTCTCCTAGCGTTATTAGTCATAATTAAAAGCACAAAGATATCCCAGCATTTTTTTACAAGACTACAAATATGCTAGTTGCTTAATTAATTCAGTGAATACGTCTGAGAAAAAATGAGTACTCAGTATACTTTGTGAAATTAATTTACTGAAAGAGTTTTAACCTTATAAGTCACATACGCTTGAACAAAAGACAGACAATATTACAATGCTATCTTTTTATGAACAGCTTACACCTAAATTGCAAAAGACACACTGCACATGTCCAGAAACAGATTCTTTGTATTCTGAGCTAGCAAGCTGCACAATAGAATAATACCTTGATACAAAATTATTTAATTGTATTTCAACTTGAAACAATAGATACCACAAATTCAGAGGGCAGGAACACAGTTTTTCAAAAAATATAAACAATGCTGTGTCGATAGCAACTGAATAAAATGCAGATGGTTTTATTGTGCAGTCGACCTGAGCCATTTTGTTTGAAATAGAAGTGCTTGTATACAGAGTGGTGCTCAAAGCTGTACACATGCACATTAACAAAAATGATATGTTTTGACAATGATAAAAACATGGTGGTTCTTTGAAGTTTTACAGGGTCAGTATTTTGCAATTTTGCAAGACAGAGTTGATGTAGTATTATAATATAGTAATGATGGTACCATGTTTTATTTTGGCTGTCTCCCTTTAGATTCATCATGTGTCATGTCCTTTCTGAGTTGCCTTAGCAGTATTTAACCTAAGTTCCATATTGGCAATACTGTAGTGATAGGTGCCAGTCTCTTACTAATACTATTACCACCATTATTTCTGTAGTCTATGCAACAACCCATCTAGGATTCCATTTATATCTTAGTAAATTAATCTAAGTAAATAAAAACAAAATGTTGTGAGAAAGTTAGGCAGACAACCATAAGAAATCTTAAAAACTAGCGGATATCATCAGTCCATCAGACTTATCTGGTTAACTAAAAGCAACATTTTTTTTAATATTATGCCTAAAGTTTCTTTTTAAAAATGAAAACAGCTGGTGACAGTCACAAGCTGTTCTTTATTCTTCTAATCAGAATGTCCTAGCTCACCGTGTCAAATTCTTCAATAATATCCACCAACACTAAAAGTGACATCAACTTTCATCAGATGATCATCTGTTAATCTCAATATAGCTGTCTCTGTACTGTGCTGGGCTTTAATAGCTTTAATAATTTAATAATTAATAATTTAATAGCTTTAATATCTGGGCTTTAAAAGGGTCATCTGCAGGCAAATCCTGAATTTGACCGGACGACACACTTCACTGCATTTAAAAATGAACATGAAAATTATTGAGAGGTCAGTGTTTTCTTTAGAGTGGGTTTAAGAGAAGAGGGAATTGTAAAACAAGTAGGAAGAATCCCAAATTAATTTCATAAGAATAGGATTAATTGTAGAAATGCTAATTTTTATTTGTGTAGGAATAGGGCTAAACGGCAAGATGTGTACACCAATATGTTAGCACTAACAGAAAAAACAGGATTTGTAGGAACTAATAGTTGAATAATTCAGCTGTGGCTGGGTATAATTTCTGTAGCAACGGGTAGATTGTATGTTTCTATAAATGGCCCAAAAACTCCACTGTAAATCTGCTACAGTGCTTAGTAAAAAAAATAGATGGGTAAATATTGACTAAATGTACTAATGTACTGACAACAGAGAAAATACCCTAGTGTTTCCTTTCCAAGATGCAATAAGCATAACATAATAAAACTGAATTTCAAGCTTCCCTATAGGCTATTTCATGGTGCTTGCCAGGAATCTGCTGGCATAGAAAAACAAAGCTGTACGACTGAACCTTATTTCTTCATGGTGACAGGAGAGTTGAGCAGTATGTGGTGTCACCCTGACAATTCCTAACACTCAGCCTTGCTAGGGTAAATATGAAAAGTGCCACAGTTCAACGAAGCCCTAATATTAACTTAATAAAAGCCAATAAATTGTACATTAATGAAATCAAAAACATGTAAGGAGTATATGCAAAAAGCAGGTTAAGCAACTAACAAAAGACAAGTAGGAAAGACAAAAAAGACATCAATGAGCCTTCTGAAAAACTCAGGAAACAACATCACAAAGAGGATGTCTAGCAGTTCCAGAAAAGGATATGGTTCTGCTCTTTTCTTTCCTTTTCTTTTGATTTTATTGAAATCAAATAACATTCCATACAAATAACTCAAGTTTTACAAAAATAGGCTTGAAACAAATCAACCCCCCACCCTTGAGAGAGAGAGCTAGGTCAGCAGAGTAAAACTTTAAGCTTTTTAATATGTTATTATATATATTAATAAATGAATAAAGATAAATGGAGTAAAAGAGCGGATTAGAGCCTGTCAGTGTTTGAAGAGTTTTGAATAGATCCTCTAAGAGCAAATTTGATTTTTTCCAGTTTCAAATAGTATATAACATCAGTTACCCACTGACTTAGAATAGAAGAGTTAGGATTCTTCCAGCTGAGCAAGACAAGTCTACGTGCCACTTGTGTAGTAAAGGAAATCACAGTTTGTTTGTCTTCTTTTCAACAATGATAACCACAATGTCACCCAGCTGTATGAAGTGCAGAACAGCACATTCCATTGCATGTTATCCACACATTGCAGAAGTCAGAACAACGTAGTACAACGTTGTACTTTAAAGAATATTGTAGGAGGTAGAAAAGTGTCAGTAGCATAAAACTAATAACTAAACAAAAATTGAAAAAAAAAATAAAGTGCTTTGTGCACTCTACCAGCACGTAAACCTCACAGTACTGAAAAAGCCTGGGTTAGATAGATAAGTTTTGACTAACATCAGCAGTGCTTAAGTCAACCCTATGTTTTCATGGAATGCATTATACTACTGAGCCAAAGGACAGACAGTCTAAAAGTAACTGTTTTTACAAGATAAAATGGGGGAGTTTCCCAAACGCAATGTAATGTAATATTAAGAACCTGATCTGAAGATCAATCATTAATTTATGAGGGTTTCACAAAAATCATTATACTAAAGTAGCATGTTAAATCTATGCACTCTTCAAGCCACTCGTCAAACTCTGAGTGCTTCCTAAACCTGCTACCTCTTGCATCAGCCTTAGTGACAGACAGTGGTAACCAGACACAGCTCCCTAAATTTACATAAAGACAGTCCTCTAAACAATTATAAAACTAAAATCTATACTTGAGATGATTTTTTAGGGGATGCACTTGCATTATTTTGCTTAATAGATAATTCTTAATATACTTAAAATTCCTACTGTTAATATTTACTCAGGTATAGGCTGATAATATTTTAATGTTCTTTAAAAGTTTTTAAAATCTGGATTTTAAGGTTGCTGTTTGATTTACTTTGGCAGAGACTTTTTCTGTATTATAATTAATTAGTTTTCATAGTTTTCTCTGTACATTTAATATTTGTTTGCTCAGAGGTTGATGCACTTGCTGCTTCCTGAGCAGCTCTTCTTTCTTCCACCCTAGCGGCTCACTTCTTCTCTTCTTTTTTCAGCATATTTCATGTTAAAACTGATTAAGTCAGTTTTTGTGTTGCAATTACTTAATACAATTTTCTTAATTTTTCACTTAACCTGGCACTTAGGTTTTCAATCTGCCTCAAGAAAGATTTAAGATATGAAGAGGTAGGGGAAGTGACGGTGAAGGTGGTAGGGAATGAGAACAGCACCTGTACGCATGTGCTGCATGGCTGTCCTGCTGGCCGCTGCCAAGAGTTGATTCTACAATAAAATAAAATAAAAATAAAAAGAGGAATAACTTTGTAGATCAGTTATTACCAGGAAAGTGAATAGTATTTGTCACATAGTATATGTGTACCAAATTTCAGGTCAATAGGTGAAATGGTTTGCAAGCTACAGGTGATTTAAAATCCTGGACAGACAAATGGACAGCCACAGTAGCGTATTATATAAGAAGATTATGGAGAGCTACAGAAAGAAAGAAAAGGGAAGGACAGGATGGTTTTAATAGAGATAATCCAGCTGCAATGAAGAAAACCTATTGAGAAGAGTATCTATTGAATTATGTGTCTATGTCTCTGACCACCCAACACTCACACGTTCCTTAAGTTAAATCTTCAGGCTGTAGCTGACACACATATTTCAAGCCTCTTGGAGCAAATAGCTACATCTACCATAAAGGTTCTCTGCATTGAGTATACAGGTGATTTGCAATCGCCAAGGAATTTTTACAGGCGTTGTGGCTAAGGTGTACCCATAATGTCTTCTTTTGCAGACCAATTCAGCATTGTGTCAGGAGAAAAGAAAGAATGAGCTTGTTGATAGATGATTATTGGGTGATAGCAGGTATCTCCTTCATACATGCCCATTGACACTTGTAACTAACCCTCAGATATAAGCCAAACAACTATACAATACAGCACATCAGCAGCCCCCCGTTGTGATAGAATGCAAGGTATAGGCATACAGTACAGTGTATGGAAAATGCACTTCAGATGTCTTCATAAATTGTCGGGTGGACATCAGACTTTTACCTTAGCTTTGCTGTGCTGTGATAGCTGGTCATATATGCAATGTCACAAAATACTGCTATAAGAGGGGTATGGGGGTTGGACATTTCCTAATCTTAGGGCAGGGGGTGTCCCAGGCTGGCTTGGATGCTAGGTAGGCCATCTTCAATACCATTTTTATATATTTTTTAATATACTTACCTGTATTATTATTATACCCCATGTACTGAATATCTAGGATCCTCTACTGGCAGGCTGTTTGCTGACTGTGATTGTCTTTTATCTTAAGTATTTACTTTAACTCAATTTTACCACAAAAGGATTCACCATAGTGTCCTCAAGTGCTCTTAAGAGAACACAGATAGACATGGAATGGATAATCTAGTCACTTGGCAATGGTAGAAATATGATTTAACTTGTAAATAATATTTATTTGCATTAAAACTAATAACAGCAAGTATATGGCGATCTACAGAATGTAGTACCTGGGCACTTTAAATCTTCATTCCGTCCAAGCAGAAACAGCAAGATGCCTTCTCTTTTTGCAGGTTATGTATTGTGAAGCAGAGCAAAGCTATAGCAAGAGAATGAGACATGGAGAACTCTTTGGCAGTATTGGGGGCTCCCCTAATATCAGCTTCCCCATTTTTGCCCAAACAGGAGAAAAACAAATACCAGTACCAGAGCATGATAACATTATCTTTTGCAGTTGCTCACGGCACAGTAAATGCTTCAAACACGGATATCAAAAGCTCAGGGTTGGTTTTCTGATATTCCCAATGTGGCTGGAAGGATGACTGGAGCCCCAAAGAAAAGCTGGGGTGCCAACAGGGCCACACTGTTTAATGCAATTGTCTAAAAAGAACATCAACAGATGCTTGGCGGAGCAACAGAAAATAGGCTTCTTAGGTGCCTTCTTAGCCAACTAGGCTCAGCTTTGTAAAGGGCTCATCTGAGTGGGTCAGTCACAGGGAGTTCCAACATATGGAAGCTTCCCCATAAACTTGACACCCTCTTTTAGGAATATATTGGAGCAGCAGAGGTTCTGGGATTCTGGGTGAAGTTCAGTTGCCTTCTTGGGGCATTCTCTCGGCACTGTATGAACAAAAAAAAAATGACACACTTAGAGACCGCTTCTTCATTTTTTCTGTGGTAGCATTTTGCGCTACCGTCACCTGATCTAAGCACTGTGCAGCTGCCTGTGATGTTTGAATGAAAGCAGATGTCCCAGCTATCCGCAAGATTCATAGCACCAAGTCTTCTAAGATGAAATTTAAAAATATTAAATGTACCTAAGTAGTTCTTTATTCTAGGTAGAATGCCCAATGTGGTCTGTGGGGTGTTTTGGCCTTGGAACCCCTGCAGATTTTTTTTCTCTATCTAATTTTTTTTTTCTGTTTTCCCTGGCCATTTACCTTTATTATCGAGCTCATCTTTAGAGAATTAAAAATTGATTTTGTATATAAGGACTCTACTTCTATATTAATTATATATCTGTTAGGTAAGTGTGTATTGGTTTATTTTTGTTCATTATTTTATTTATTACTATTCTTATCCATTCTTGTCTATCTGTGACAGACATGTATCAGCAAGAGTGAAAGTGAAGGTCTACAGGATGGTAGTGAGACCAGCTATGTTAGGTGGGTTGGAGACGGTGGCACTGACCAGAAAGCAGGAGACAGAGCTGGACATGGCAGAGTTAAAGATGCTAAGATTTTCACTGGGTCTGACGAGGATGAATAGGATTAGAAATGAGTATGTTACAGGGTCAACTCAAGTTGGGTGGTTGGGAGACAAAGTCAGAGAGGCGAGATTGCGTTGGTTTGGACATGTGCAGAGGAGAGATGCTGAGTGTATTGGGAGAAGGATGCTAAGGATAGAGCTGCTAGGGAAGAGGAAAAGAGGAAGGCCTAAGAGAAGGTTTATGGATGTGGTGAGAGAGGACATGCAAGTGATGGGTGTAACAGAACAAGATGCAGAGGACAAAGATATGGAATAAGATGACCTGCTGTGGCAACCCCTAACAGGAGCAGCCGAAAAAAGAAGATGACTATTCTTATCTAATTTTAATATTTTTCTTTGCTTCTTGTAAAGCACTCTGAGCTGCATCCTGTGAATGAAAATGTGCTAAGGAAATAAATGCTGTTGCTGTTGTTAACATTACAGAATTTAAGTTAACATTCTAGACTACGAAGAATACCTCTGTTATGTACAAATAATATTAGTCAAATCCACAGCTGCATAAAGATAAACCCTTACTATGTTAAGAATTACTTTTATATGAAGAACAAAGGACACTGGAGGCCAAACAGTACATATCGCCTCATAACTGATCCTCAAGGATGCACAGCCAAATGGCAAGGGCATGTTCACTTAATCAAAGTTTACAGGGCATAAACATTCTAAAAATCCTAATTATTTTCACCAGACAAATTACAAAAAAAGTACAATATAGTGATAATTTGTACATCATATTTGCAGACTTTCATGAGCTTCCTATTCATAATGTGTTATTAAATGCCCTGCAGATGGTGTTGAATTAAAGATTAGAACATATGGCATAAGGAAAGCTTTATTGTTACAAGTGACAGTCTATATATTACAGAAAATAAGCAATATAAAATATTAAGTTTAAAGTAAAATTTTTTTGTAATCAATGAAATTTGTTGACATTATAAAATGAAAATGCTACTGTAAGAAGAATGTTTTTGTGTGCTAAATATATTACTGTGAGTCATAGAGATTTGCAAAAGTATAATGAGCACATAAATTAATAAATGTTCATGTTGTGTCTTCTTGTCTCTGCATATAAGCCCAGTTGCCTCAAGTTAAAAATAGGTTTAGAGTGCATAGAGAAAACCTTGCACATGAAATACCCATACAGGAACTCTATTGTATTTCATTAAAAGAAAAAAAAAGTCTTCTGTTGTAGGCTATGTTCTCATTCTTAAGGGAATTAAACAGGAATGTTCTCAATATGCATGACTGCACATACTGATAGCATCATCATCATCCCAAGAATTAATGGCAACGATCCTATCTGCAGCCCTACTAATCGACACTGTGTATGTAAACAGTGTGATTAGGTCATGCCGTTGTACTGAATATTGTGGGCAAAAATGTTGCAGAGATAATATGCTTCTGAAAATAAAATGAAGAAGCCTCAGATACTGTGCAAGTAGTAAGAACATTTTTAATTAAATAAAACATGAAGCCTGTTCTAGAATTCTGTGGTACTTTTCCACAAGTAATAATTAAGAGTATTGTTATTTGTTCCTATATGTTTCTAAAATCATAAAAGCTAAAAGGAAAATATTACAATACAGTTCAAAATCAGTACTTCCAAGGATATATAGCTGTGTCTGATGACCTACTGTATCGTTCTCATTTAAGTACCCAGAGGAATAAGCTACATTTACTGTTAAGATGATACAGATGTACTTGGTCATAGCCTAAGGGGACATCATTTAGCAATCCGTCTCTTTAATCCAGCTCATATCTACTATGAATTAGAAACAGAAAATACCAAGGCGTCAAAGCATAGCGCCATTTTAGCCCAGAGCTTTTCATTGAATGCAGAATGATACTGCTTGGAAGTCTTGAATGAAAAGTTTTAAAATACAAATTATTTGATAAACAAAGGAAACAAATAAAAAAAATCCCTGTTTTGAGAATTTCTTTATTGAATGGATCTTTTCATTTTCTCCTCTCTCTTTCTATCATCTAGCAGAATCTGTTGTGCCTGCTGTGTTTTTAATTTGTATGAGAATAATTATAACATGTGGAGGTGTCTTAATTCCTATGTTTCCAAATACAGAAAATTACATTCTTTTAGGCTGCTGCAAAGAGCTGTCTCAGAAGATTTTTACATTTTGTAGACATATGCATTCTAAAATTACTACACTGTCACAGAAATATTGTGCTATTTGTAACGTTTAATTTAAAGCACATACTGTACATATTGATTTTCCTTGTCACATTTTTTTGCCTTTATTTAGGAATATTTGTATAATTTGGACAATATTACTTGTGGTTCACTGAAATATTTTTTAAGAAATCATGAAAATCATTTTGAGATTTTCCTCAATATTAATCATTTTAAAGTATGAGATGCAACTGCAGTATAGCATATGTAGATTTCCATCATATTTATCATAACTAAAATACACCTTTTAAAATGATATTTCTTACATCTAATCTCATCTACATCTATGCAAATGCAAACATCCATCCGTCCATTTTCTTACCCGCTGAATCCGAACACAGGGTCACGGGGGTCTGATGGAGCCAATCCCAGCCAACACAGGGCACAAGGCAGGAACCAATCCTGGGCAGGGTGCCAACCCACCGCAGAAATGCAAACATTACAACTATTATTTAGTATTTACCTGTATCAAATATCTCAATGCTATTAGTAATTTAATTATTTAAGGATACTTTATTATATAATTACAATAATTATTATTACAATGGTAAGTGAACCAAAATTATTTAAAGCATATATTTATATTATGCATAGCTGAGCTTTAACACCAGGCTGGTCACTTTCTGTGTGGACTTTGCACATACTCACATACCTCCATCTTCTTTTCTCTGATTATTCTTGTTTTTCTCTTTTATCTCAATGGTGTATGTAGATATAAGGTTACTAAATTATAAAGGTGAGTAAGCTTAGCATACAAGAATGTGACCTACTCTGGACTCCAGGGCTGCTTTGTGTGTTGCGTCTGATGCTGCTGCCGTTATAAGTGTCATCCCCTGACAACTTGATAATTGGATTAATGGTGAATGAAAGGTACACCTGCTACTTCTGAGGAGATGATAGACATGCACATTTTAACTCAATGAAGCTTGGCTGTTGCATTAAAAATGATGACAAATTAGAACCTGGGTTGTTAGAAATATGAAGCAGCACGGCCAATTTCCAAATCATCTTGTTGGATTTACGGAAGATTCATCACTTTCCTCCGTTCTTTTTTAATGTACAAATTTGTTCAAACAATTTATAATGAAACACTTTCTTTGAAACCTCCACATATTCACGAGTCATTGCCGTGTTGATCCAGTTTTTCATATGCAACCTTAAAAGATATGCATCTGCAAAAAGTACTGCATATATATTTATTACATATATATTTTATGTAACTGCTTATTCTGCTATACAACCAAAAAGAGCAGGCACAAAGACTTAACTAGCTCTGCATAGGACACCGTGGTGTGCCAGGGAATGCATCCATATTTCCTCATAAAGTTATTATGTAGAGTAAAGGACATGATGATTCTGCACTTATAGGATGTACTAATAAGGTAGAAGAGGCAGAGAAGAGGAGTCAGGTGGCAAACGTTGCTTCTTGGTGCAAAGAGAATTGTCTGCACGTTAACATCAGCAAAACCAAGGAACTGGTTATTGATTTTTGATATTCAAGTACTTGATATAGAGGTAGTGCATTCCTACAAGTACTTGGGGGTCCATATCAATGACATGCTGGACTGGTCTTGGAACACAGAGGAACTATATAAGAAAGTGTAAAGCAGGCTCTTCATCCTTAGGATACTGCATTCCTTTAAGGTGAGGAGTGACATCCTTCACATTTTCTACAACTCTGTGATGGCCATTGTGATTTTCTACATTATGGTGTGCTGGGCTGGTAATATCACCTCAAGAGAGGCCCACCAAATCAACAAGCTAATTAAAAGCAAAAATTCTGTTGAAGGAGATCTTTGAGGAAGACAGGAATAGTTCAATCAATCAGTCTTTATTCAGTCATACATGAGTACATGGATTCTACGTTGCAAGGCGTCTTTCCTTGAGGAATTCCCTGACTTAAAGTCAATTTTAGTTACAAACTGTGACGCACTCTTAATAGTCGGCGACTTTAACTTTCATGTCGACAATCAGTGTGACCAAAAGGTAAAGGAATTCATGAACCTCCTGGACTCTTTTGATTTGAGGCAGCTCGTTAATCAGCCTACACATAAAGCAGGTCATACGTTAGACTTAGTGATTACTAAAGGACTTAAAGTTGATATAAAGCATGTCATTGATATTGGTCTATCAGACCATTTCCTTCTACTATTTAATATAGAAATAAAGATAGAAAACACTCATGAGAAGCATTTTGTTAAAAAACGCTTCTTTGACTCATCAGCAGCTTTAAAGCTTACAACTATTCTAAGCAATCAGTCCGTTTATAGTGCCAACTATAATAGCGAGGATAATGTAAATAGTAAAGTGGAAAACTTTAATTCTAAAGTAAGAACTGCTGTTGACATAGTTGCACCTGAAAAGACAGTTAAAAAATCTTCTAGTATTGTTATTCCATGGAAGACCCAAAGAGTGTCTGATTTAAAAAGAACATGTCGTAGAGCTGAGCGTAAATGGAGGAAAACTAAACTAACTATCCATTATGAGATATTGAAGGTTAAAATAACAGAATACAATAACACAGTCCGTCTTGAGAGGCGCTGCTATTTCTCTAATATTATAAATAACAATGCTAGTAATCCCAGAGTCTTATTTTCTACAATTGATCGTCTGTTAAACCCAGGTAACACAAAGGAATGCCCCCAGAATACTTCCAGTGAAACCTGTGAGAACATTGCTGTATTTTTCAATCAAAAAATTAATGATATTAGAGATAACATAGTATATCTCCCCAACACTGCAGAACCTCCAAAGCCCGGTACTCCATTATAAACAAATTAAATGCTTTCACCAGGATAGATTTACCTGAATTACATAGTATAATCTCTCAACTGAAACCCTCCACCTGCGTCCTTGACCCAATACCAACCAGGTTTTTCAAAGAAATATCAGGCGTGCTAATTGACAATATTCTGGACATAGTTAATTCATCATTAGATACGGGGGTCTTTCCAGACTGTCTTAAGACTGCTGTAGTTAAACCCCTGCTCAAGAAAAATAATCTTGACCCTCTGCCTTTGAAAATTTTAGACCCATCTCTAACCTGCCCTTCTTAAGTAAAATTCTAGAGAAGGCAGTCATTATGCAGTTAAATGACCACCTCAATAAACATGCTATTCTTGATAAATTTCAGTCAGGCTTCAGAACAAATCACAGCACAGAAACTGCACTTGTTAAAGTAGTAAATGACTTGCGGGTAAATGCAGACAGAGGCCATTTATCTGTTCTCATCCTCTTAGATCTGAGTGCTGCATTTGACACCATTGATCACAATATTCTTAGAAATCGCCTTAGTCAATGGGTGGGCCTCTCTGGCAGTGTCTTAAATTGGTTTGAATCCTACCTGGCAGGTAGAAAATTCTTTGTGAGTTGTGGTAATCACATCTCAAAGACACATGATATCCGATATGGTGTTCCACAAGGCTCTATCCTGGGTCCGCTGCTTTCTCAATCTACATGCTTCCGTTAGGTCAGATTATCTCAGGTTACAACGTGAGCTACCACAGCTATGCTGATGACACACAGCTGTACTTATCAATAGCACCTGATGACTCCGACTCTTTCGATACACTAACACAATGTCTTACTGGTATTTCTGAATGGATGAATAGTAATTTTCTCAAACTAAATAAAGAAAACTGAAATTTTAGTAATTGGCAATAATGGATTCAATGAGGTTATCAGAAATAAACTTGATGCACTAGGATTAAAAGTTAAGACGGAAGTAAAAAATTTAGGGGTAACCGTTGACTGTAATCTGAATTTTAAATCGCATATTCATCAGACCACTAGGACAGCATTTTTTCACTTAAGAAACATAGCAAAAGTTAGACCTCTTATATCATTGAAAGATGCTGAGAAATTAATTCACGCTTTTGTTTTCAGTAGACTAGATTACTGTAACGCACTCCTCTCAGGACTACCCAAAAAGACATAAATCACTTGCAACGAGTGCAGAATGCAGCTGCTAGAATCCTAACTGGGAAAAGAAAATCCGAACACATTTCTCCAGTTTTGATGTCACTACACTGGTTGCCTGTGTCATTCAGGATTGACTTTAAAATACTGCTTATGGTTTATAAAGCCTTAAATAATCGCTCCATCTTATATATCGGAATGCCTGACACGTTATATTCCAAATCGTAACCTTAGATCTTCAAATGAGTGTCTCCTTATAATTCCAAAAGCTAAACTTAAAAGAAGTGGTGAGGCGGCCTTCTGCTGTTATGCACCTAAAATCTGGAATAGCCTGCCAATAGGAATTCGCCAGGCAAATACAGTAGAGCACTTTAAAACACTGCTGAAAACACATTACTTTAACATGGCCTTTTTATAACTTCACTTTAACTTAATACTGATACTCTGTATGTTCAATTCATCATAATAACTATTCATAGTGGCTCTAAAATCCGTACTGACCCCAACTCTCTCTTCTGTTTCTTTTTCCGGTTTCTTTGTGGTGGCGGCCTGCACCACCACCACCTACTCAAAGCATCATGATGCACCAACATTGATGGACTGAAAGCCAGAAGTCTACGTGACCATCATCATCAGGTCCTTCCATGAAAACCCTAAATACAAAGAGGACTGTTTGACTTATGTTAGGTAGATTGCCCAGAGGGGACTGGGCGGTCTCATGGTCTGGAATCCCTACAGATTTTATTTTTTCTCCACCTTTTGGAGTTTTTGTTTTTTCTGTCCACCCTGGCCATCGGACCTTACTTATTCTATGTTAATTAATGTTGACTTATGTTTATTTTTATTGTGTGTTCTATTTTTCTATTCATTTTGTAAAGCACTTTGAGCTACATTTTTTTGTATGAATATGTGCTATATAAATAAATGTTGATTGATTGAATGATTGATTGAAGGCAGAAAAGCAAAGTTCCCCTGTTTCAATCAGCTTTTAATATTCATTTTCCTCCCTTTCCCTTACTTATGCAACAGCACCTAAGCATTTCATCTTATATTACACAAATCAACCAATCGTTTCTTTTTTGTGTTCGTATCAAGAGGGGCCCCAGAGAAGGAAAGGTCGTTTTTCCTGTGTCTAACAGATGTGTTCCTAAAGAAGGAAGTTGTCCTATATCAGCTTACTACAACATGTCTTATGAGAGATGCCTGTATGAATAACCTGCCGTTATAATAAAACAGCTTTTAACCCTTAGTAGCTTGCAAGCAGTTAAATGTTCTTTCACATCTCCATTATATAGAACACACTCTGGACCCTCTGGTGGTAGTAGCAAAGGAGAGATAACTGAATGCCATTAAAAACAATGCTCCACATCCTCTCTCTAACTAACACTGAGGACTTTCAGCCATTGAATCATTCAGCAGAAGTGTGTCAAGAAAGGCTATCAGGGCTCCTTCATACTAGCAGCAATACAACAACAACAACATTTATTTATATAACACATTTTCATACAAATAATGTAGCTCAGAGTGCTTTACTTGATAAAGAAAGAGAAAAAAGACAAAGTAAGAATTAAAGTAAGAGAACACTAATTAACATAGAATAACAGTAAGGTCCGATGGCCAGGGAGGACAGAAAAAACAAAAAAACTCCAGAAGGCTGGAGAAAAAAATTAAATCTGCAGGGGTTCCAGGCCATGAGACCACCCAGCCTCCTCTAGGCATTCTACCTAATATAAATTACCTCAATCAGTCCTCATGGTATTCAAGGTTCTCATGGAAGGACTTGATGATGACGGTCACATGGACTTCTGGCCTTTAATCCATCAATGTAGGGACATCATGGTGCTTTGATTAGGTGGTGGTGGCGCAGAACAGAAGAGAGAGTAGGGGTTAGTACGGATTTTAGAGCCACCACGAATAATAATATGCAGAGCATCAGGATTAAATTAAAATGGAGTTATGAGAAAGCCATATTAAACTAATGTGTTTTTAACAGTTTTTTAAAGTGCTTCACCGTATCAGCCTGGCGAATTCCTATTGGCAGAATATTCCAGATTTTAGGTGCATAACAGCAGAAGGCCACCTCACCATTTCTTTTAAGTTTAGCTCTTGGAATTCTAAGCAGACACTCATTTGAAGATCTAAGGTTACGATTTGGAATATAAGGTGTCAGACATTCCGAAATATAAGATGGAGTGAGATTATTTAAGGCTTTGTAAACCATAAGCAGTATTTTAAAGTCAATCCTGAATGACACAGGTAACCAGTGTAGTGGCATCAAAACTGGAGAAATGTGCTCAGATTTTCTTTTCCTAGTTAGGACTCTAGCAGCTGCATTCTGCACTAGTTGCAAACGATTTATGTCTTTTTTGGGTATTCCTGAGAGGATTGCGTTACAGTAATCTAGTTGACTGAAAACAACAGCGTGAACTAATTTCTCAGCATCTTTCAATGATATAAGAGGTCTAACTTTTGCTATATTTCTTAAGTGAAAAAATGCTGTCCTAGTGATCTACGTCCAGATAATGCCTCACTGTGGCTCTGACAGCCAAGTAAGAAGTTTTCTTTTATTTCTTTTTAAAATTTTCTTCATTTTTAGCAATTCTGTTGTGTGTTCAGACCATAGGGTGTGTGTATGTATTTATTTATCTGTCAATTGATTTATTTAGTTATTTAAATAGCTTCTATAAAATGTCAAATTTTCCCCTTAAGACAAATAAAGTTTTATTTATCTTGGAGATATGGCAGAAAATCCATATAAACAAGGGTGAGCTTTTATATTCCTAAAAGTTACTGATCCATCATGACATCCTCATTCAGAAAGCATAGCCTTCACATGTGTCCTTCCCTGTCCCTATACCACCCAAATCTAGCAAGAATACTTTTTTTACTAATATAATGTGGTAAAAAAGCGCAACTCCCCTTATAAACCCAAATATATCTCTTCAGCCTTTTTATCTACAGTGGATATAGAAAGTATTCAGACTCTTTCTCTTTCTGCACACTTTATTGTATTGTATATTTAATATTAAGTGGATACATTTGCCAGTTTTACTCATCGATCTACACTCTATACCCCATAATAGCATGCTTTCAAAAGGATTTGAAAATTTATTAAAAAATTTTTTTGAGGCCACTGTGCTCCCCCACCACACAAATAATGGTTTTACACCATTGCCCTTATCTACAGTATGCCTCACCATACTTGTATCGTGGATATCTACAGAGAGTTCCTTGGACTTAATGGCTTGGTTTTTTGTCCTGACATGCAGTGTGACCTTATATACACCGGTGTGTGCCGTTCTCAATGATGTCCAATCGATTGAGTTTGCCACACATGAACATCCAATCGAGTTCTAGACACATCTCAAGGATAATTAAAGCAAACAGGGCACACCTGACCACAATCTGAAGTGCCACAGCAAAGGGGTTGAATACTTTTATTAATGAGAGATTTTAGCTTTTGATTTTTAACAAATGTGCAAACTTTTCTGAAAATATGACTTCACTTTGTAATTATAGTTTATTGAGTGTAGATCGAGGGGCAAACATGGCAAATTTATCTATTTAAGTGTGCAGAATATGAAGGGGTCTGAATACAGCTGTAGCCAAAAGTTTTCAGAATGACACAAATATTAATTTTCACAGTTTGCTCCCTCAGTTTTTATGATAGCAATTTGCATGTACTCCAGAAGGTTAGGAAGAGCGATCAGATGAATTGCAAAGTCACTGCCATGAAAATGAACTTAATCCTAGGTGAGAGTGTTGATGAGGAGAAGGCTGGAGATCACTCTGTCATGCTGATTGAGTTTGAATAGAGAGGTTCATTGGTTGTGAAGAAGTCTTCTGGATGCCCAAGAAAGTCCAGAAAGTGCCAGGACTGTCTCCTAAACTTGATTCAGCTGTGGGATCGGGGCACCACCAGTGCAGATCTTGATCAGGAATGGCAGCAGGCAGGTGTGAGTGCATCTGCACGCACAGTGAGGTGAAGACTTTTTGGAGGATGGCCTGGTGTCAAGAAGGGCAGCAAAGAAGCCACTTCCCTCCAAGAAAAACATCGGGGACAAACTAATATTCTGCAAAAGGTACAGGGATTGGACTGCTGAGGTCTGGGATAAAGTCATTTTCTCTGATGAATCCCCTTAATTGTTTGGGGCATCTGGAAAAGATTGTCCAGAGTAGAAAAGGTGAGTGCTACCATCAGTCCTATGTCATGCTAACAGTAAGGTATCCTGAGACCATTCATGTGTGGGGTTTCTTCTCAGCCAAGGGAGTGGGCTCACTCACAATTTTGCCTAAGAACACAGCCATGAATAATCAATCAATCAATCAACATTTATTTATATAGCACATATTCATACAAAAAAATGTAGCTCAAAGTGCTTTACAAAATGAATAGAGAAATAGAAGACACAATAAAAGATAAACATAAGTCAACATTAATTAACATAGAATAAGAGTAAGGTCCGATGGCCAGGGTGGACAGAAAAAACAAAAAAAAACTCCAAAGGCTGGAGAAAAAAATAAAATCTGTAGGGGTTCCAGACCAAGAGACCGCCCAGTCCCCTCTGGGCAATCTACCTAACATAAGTCAAACAGTCCTCTTTGTATTTAGGGTTTTCATGGAAGGACCTGATGATGATGGTCACGTAGACTTCTGGCTTTCAGTCCATCAATGTTGGTGCATCATGATGCTTTGAGTAGGTGGTGGTGGCGCAGGCTGCCACCACAAAGAAGCCGGAAAAAGAAACAGAAAGAACGGTACCCAAAACATCCTCCAAGAGCAACATCTCCCAACCATCTAAGAACAGTCTGGTGATGAACAATGCCTTTTCCAGCATGATGGAGCACCGTGCCATAAGGCAAAAGTGATAACTACGTGGCTCAGGGAACAAAACATCAAAATTTTGGATCCATGACCAGGAAACTCCCCAGACCTTAATCCCACTGAGAATTTGTGGTCAATCCTCAAGACGTGGGTGGACAAACAAAAACCCACAAATTCTGACAAACTCCAAGCATTTATTATGCAAGAATGGGCTGCCATCAGTCACGATTTGGCCCAGAGATTGCTCTCACAGGATGCCAGGATTAATTGCAGAGGTCTTGATAAAGAAGGACCAAAACTACAAATATTGACTCTTTACATAAACTTAATATAATTGTTTGAAAATTATGAACTATTTCTAATTATATTTCAGTATACCATAGAAACATCTGACAAAAAGATCAAAAAACAGATAATACCATACACTTGTGTAAGAAAATGAAGCATGAAAAAGAAAACTTTGCGAGCGTATAAGTAGGCAATATAAATACTCAAGTATTCCAACCAATAAATAATACAGAAAATGTGCACTTGATGGTGAAATTCAATTTGACAATTCTCATTTGCATAAATACATTTTAAACTAACATGAATATCACTATAAATATGTCAAAAGCCATAAGGATTTTAGTAACCAACAAATAAAAGAATCACATAGAATCTGTACTGAAAAAACTGAAATCTGACTAGAACTCAATCATTGGTACTTCTCTTATATATATTTTTCATATAAAATCAATATAAAATATATTGAAATGAATATCAACAAATATACCTAAATTAATATTAACAACTTTACTCTATCCAATTTAGAAAGCTAAAATATATGAACAAAAAGCCAATATGCGGTAGTCCCACCTACGTTATATATTGAAACGGTTGTCCTGGAAGTAAAAGGGTTAAACTGCAATGTTGAATAGGGAAAAATTAAAAATTGAGAAGAGGTGAACAACGTCAGAGAAAAGGCTAGTGGAAGCCACTTTTGCTGTGAACATAACACACCACCTGCAGGATATCATCCTGTGAGTGCTAGTTCATTTCTGAGGAGATAAGAGATTAATTTTCTTTTCAAGGTGAATTTGAGAGAGGGCTTGGTTGGCCTGAATAAAGAGACAATAGGTGAACTTTTTCTCAATCTTTGAGTTATGACACGGCAAATCCCTCTTTTTAAGGAATATTAACATATAAAACATTTTTTTTATTTAAGCTCTTTGTATATTTGTTGTTACTGTACTGGTAATTTATTTGTTAATTCGTCTCAAATTCGTGTGTGGGAGTGTGTGTTGCAGTGTAGGAAGGTGCAAGTGGTTGAAATATTGTTGTTTGTAGTAATAATTTCCTCGCTGTTCTTTCATTTCCTAGTGTTGGCTTGTTCTGTACTTGTGACTGTGGCTCGTAGGAAATGAGTGCTGGTCACTCACATTTCTCGATTTTATTTTATTTTTTTCTCTTTTGTTGCTGCTCTGGAGATTGATAGCGTATAGTATAACTGTGCTTAGCTCTGGGTGGGAAAAGTGACTTGAGGATCGGAAGAACTGTAAAGCATGATTTAAGTGTAGGGCATTCCCAAACATATGGCTCAGTGCAATGGGTGATGACACTGTTCACAATTTGTGGCTTGTGCTCAATGTATTTAAGATAATCTTAGTCAAGACTGTTGTGTGCAATGTACAGTTTTTAAATGAATTTAAACAAGGTTTTGCACAAATTGGTAAGGACTGTACTTTGCCTATTGCTGTTTTCAATTTATTATCTGAGAATCCAATTAAAATGTCCTGTTGTCAATATTGACTTAGATCTGTTGTTTTCAAGGACATAGCAGCACTAGAAAAGATCCAGAAAAGAGCTACTAGGCTGATTCCAGGGCTACAGGGGTTGAATTATAAGGAAAGATTAATAGAGCTCAGCTTATGCAGTTTAAGCAAAAGAAGATTAAGAGGTGACATGTTTGATGTGTTTAAAATTATGAAGATAATTAGTATAGTGGATCAAAACTGTTATTTTAAAATTAGTTCATAAGAACACAGGGACACAGCTGGAAACTTGTTAAGGGTAAGTTTTGCACAAACATTAGGAAGTTTTTCTTTACACAAAGAATGATAGACACTTGGAATAAGCTACCAAGTAGTGTGGTAGACAGTAAGATTTTATGGACTTTTAAAACTCGACTTGATGTTTCTTGGAAGAAATATGTGGATAGGCCTGGTGAGCTTTGTTGTGCTGAATGGCCTGTTTGCGTCTAGATTGTTCTAAAGTTAAGTCCTGGGGGAACCCTGTGGCTGCTGGTTTTCATCACAACAAACTTCTGCTTTAATTAACCAAGCTGTTATTTTTCATTTTATATTTTTTGGTGCCAGTCCAGACATCACCAAGCTAGGTTTTCTAAAATGTACTGGAATGCAGTAATAATGTATGTAAGTTACATTAATATGATTTAGTCAGTAGCGGTTTGTAATGTAGGGGGCTGGGGCATTGCTCCCCCCTCCAGATATTTTAAAGATTGTAATTAAATTAATTAGGCAACGTGAAATAATCATGAAATCAATTTGTTTATTTGCACAACATGTCTGGTGTCTGTGCATGTCAACATCTATTAAAAATTGGTTCTGACTTGTATTTGTTCAATTTCTGTGTGAATAAAAAAAACAAATTTTGTTTGAATGCATTTATTTCTAGTGAAGAACACTGGCCAAGTGAGAGTCTGTGTAAGCCCTCAATCTTTTGGCAAGCAGGTGACCTGAGGCTGCCCTTTAATTGGGTGCTTTCAGATATTTTCAGGACACTCCCACATTTATTGACAGATAATTAGCATTGTTTTATTTTTTTTTAATCATCGACACACTATGTCATGTTGACATCAATGGTTCACAGTTCACACCCATTACGTAACTAAAGATGAGCGAATGCGACTTTGATGGCAACCTCAAGCGGAACCTCAGAACTTAAAGATAATTTGGTTATTTCTTTAATGAAACACACCTTCATACATCATTCACTTGAAGAAAATAAGAAGATAATGGAGCTTAGACCAGACGGACATGGCATAAGAATTCAAGGATGGGCTTACACACAGACTTTTTCCAGCTCCTGTTATGACAAATGGAGTTGGCTAACTGGGTGTGGTGTAATTAATGCCTTTTTTTTCCCTGTTTGCTGGTAACCAAAGAATTGTTGACAAGGATGGGGATTAGAGATCTAAAACATCTTTCTGAAAAATGGAAGGGGCATGAAAGTAGCCGCAATCATCTAGACAATAGCATGTGGCTAAATTTTTTTGGCAGGCTCAGTATTGCTGAACAGCTAGATGAAGGCAACAGGATTGGCATTAGAAGGTAAAACAAAGAGGTACTAAAAATCGACACCTCCTGTCCAGAATAATAGATGAAATAATATGTGTGTTTGTGGTTAGTAGAATAGTTGTGTGCCTTGGGATGATTTTGGTTACAAAAAGTGTGCAATTACAGTATGTGACTAATTTTTTGGCAGGCTTAGTGAAATGACTCAGTTTAATCAGAAGGTAATTGAGAAATTTGCAGGCCTGAAGGAAAGGAGGGCACAATCTATGTTCAAGAAAATATAGGTATCCTGATCATAAAGGCAGAATACGATTTAGGTTGGACTTGTCTTGCATTCACACCCACAGGACAGGTTGGGGGACGGGTTATGTTTTAAGATGGGATCTGTGGATCTTACAGTGTGAATCTGTGCCCAGGTGAGGTAAGCCTGACAAACTTGCATAGGACTAGGCAGACTGGCAGCAAGTGTAGAATAAAATTAGGTTGGCAATGACTCTGTGGGTGTGGTAAATGATAAACTGGGATGGAAGACTTGACAAAAATCAGAGGACCAGTGATTTTATGATTTGGGTTTATTTTTTCTGTGGTGGCGATATGTGCCACCAACACCTAATCAAAGCACTGTGATGTCCCTACATTGATGGATTAAAGGCCAGAAGTCCACATGACCGTCATCAAATTCTTCCATGAGAACCCTGAATACAATGAGGACTGCTTGAGGTCATTTATGTTAGGTAGAATGCCTAGAGGGGGCTGGGTGGTCTCATGGCCTGGAACCAGTGCAGATTTTGTTTTTGTCTCCAGCCGTCTGGAGGTTTTTTTTTTTTGTTTTTTATATCCTCCCTGGCCATCGGACCTTACTTTTATTCTATGTTAATTAGTGTTCCTTAATTTTAATTCTTATTTATTTTGTCTTTTTTTCTCTTTCTTCATCATGTAAAGCACTTTAAGCTACATTATTTGTATGAAAATTGCTCTTTAAATAAATGTTGTTGTTGTTATTGAATACAATAGAAATGGCCAAGGACTGGGCACTCTATTAGCAGATTGGATTGGACCTATGCTATGTATATGTTATAGGACAGACGTAAGTGCATGTTATTGGAAAATTACCAGGCTGGGGGTGCGGACATTATGGTGTGGGTTTTGGCAGAATGAGGAACTAGGCAAGTTGGAAGTGAATTTGGCAATTAAGAGACAGGTCTAGTATACAATTTGGGTAGCAGGTGGACCTGTTCCTTTCAACAGCTATAGGGAAGACTAAGGGGACTGTGGATGTTATGGACTGAAGTTGTGGAGGACAGTAGAAATGGGAACGTTGTCATCAGATTGGGCAGCATGGTGGAAAAGGTATAATACATTTTAGCTTGGATTTGTCCTAATGGCCTGGTAATGGACAGGCCAAGATATGCATTGATGCTATGATGAGGACTACAAGAGCATGTAGAATGACCAGAGAGATAGATAGATAGATATGAAAGGCACTATATAATAAATAGATTTGAAATGCACTATATAACTGATAGATAGATAGATAGATAGATAGATAGATAGATAGATAGATAGATAGATAGAAATGAAAGGTGCTATATAATAGATAAGTGCTGCTTCAGTTTGTCCCCCAAAAATTGAACCCCCTCCCAATTGTTTTCACCAGCAGCCACTGGATTAAATTATTTTTCTCTTTAACTTGCTTTTAAGATTTTAATCATAATCATCATGATTTTCTATTATTTTTTATCAGATGTTCTGGTTGTTTAATACTTATTTTATTATTGAGCACAGAAGTGGGGATGGCTCTGAAGTAGCTGCAGGCTTTTGGTATTCAGTAACATTTGTTATGTGATCCCTTTAATTATGATTATTAGAATAAAATAACAGAAGCAAACCTTACAAAATAATGTGAATGAATAGGAAAAGGACTAATGAGAGGTGAGAATTTAAAGCTACAGCAAACATCTTAACACTTGGAAGTTTCTTACAAGTGCAAATCTCACACTACAACATGCTTCAGAATGCAAAAACAATACAAAAAAAAAGCTGATGAAACAATGAGATCAATTAGAGGTGAAATGGCTAGATAAATATGAAAATAGCCTGAGCAAAAGTCCCCAGCTAAAGGATTTCCACTAGGACTGAACTTGTAAACCACTGGCTTAGATCATCTAGATGTGCACTCTTTGGCAGAAATTGGTTGAGTCTGGAAATGCTGCTGTGACTGTATGGACAGTATATTGTCAAACATAGATGTTGATAGAAAGTTCAATAGTTTCTTTTAACAAAGTTTCTAACTGACACAAATTAAAATTTGTGTACTGCTACAAGACGATTTCAAAGCATAATTATTCCAATTATGCAAACATACTATTAACTAGCTACATTACCTGTTAAAGACTGGAATACACAATAAATGTAAAAACACTCAATATCTCTCCTTAGTATTCTCATGTTTCTCTTTCTCTCAAGTGCATTCCCAAAAAGCTTGCTTCTTAGACTCTATAATTTTTGAGGCGCCTTGCTTACCTCCTGTTCGCTGTTAAATTCTCCATCTTTGAAAGAGAGTCTCAGCGGCCTCCTACTCGCACTATCTCTTTCAATTGTCTGTCCATAAAATAACTGACCAATCACACCAAAGCCAAACTAACCAATCACACACACCTACCTTAGCATTTTATATATAGTAGTAGTATATATAAGTATGACCCCAAAGTAAAAGGAACTATTGAATTTAACAAGGTGCTCAAAGAAAATTGAGAAAACAACTTTAAAATACGCTATCAGGTTTCCATCACCAAAGTCCTGCACAGTTCTGTCCTGCATATTTCTGGCTTGCATCTAATGTTGTCCAAGATAATCACCTGCTAGCTGTGACCTTAATTTGAATTAAGTGGTTTATGAAAATGTATAGATAGCTAGACTGTAAATCATAACAAATAATAAAGTACTAAGAGATTGCAAGTACAGTACATCGCCTCTTGATGCCTTATAAACAACAAGCCCACACTGTATAATCCATTCTCTTTAAACCCCCCAAACCAGCTGTTATACATGTGTATTAGTTACCACTCATTCTTAAAAATGCTGTCCTGCACTCTCCCTTCCATCTCCTCCTTTTAAGCACTTGTACTGGTACCTGCTTGATTTAGGGACATCAAGGTTAAGGGCCACTGGAAAAAGACAAGAAAGAAAGGCAGAATCATATTTCAATCAGCCTGACAGCAACACTTGAGTAAGCCTTTTATCTTCTAATAAGAAGAGAAACGGAGAGAAATGACAGGAAGTACAGAATGTGATTGGAGCATCACAATTTATATCCAGAGAGAGAGTTTTGGAGCATGGGCTGATAAAGCATTGCTGCACCCACCACATGACAAACCACCTGGATTGGGACCCGGTGTGACACCTCAGCACCACACTGGAACAGTATGAGTTTTTTTTTTTACGGTGACTGGAGTGCCAGTCATGCCACCAACCCTGTAATTAGTTAAATTTTATAATCTGAAGTTTTGGAAAAGTCTCAGTTGTACATTTATAGCAGTCTAAACACAAAACGTGCTAGAGTACATTCTTAACTTTTTGTCAAAGTTGGTGTTATAACTGAGAGCTGCCACTACAAAGAGGAAAGATGCACAACTGCAGATAAAAACATGTAGACGTTGTAAGAGAGGATAACAGATACAGTAGATGATATGAATGACTTCCTCAGAACTAGTTAACTGACATTGCATGCTGTGCTGCTCCTCCACTGTCTAGACACTGTGTCTTCACAGTAACAGCAGCAGTAGTGTCACATCTGAGTACTTCTGTCAAATGCAGTACAGCTGCAACTGCTGTGGATCCCTTCTACGGCAATCTGGCACTTGTGGGAGTTGGCAAGCAGGGTAGTGCATTCCCATAAATGGCATCTGGTGACTACAAGGTGACTACAAATGAATGTACATTACTATGTACACACACACACACACACACAAGAGAATGATGTGCATGAGACTTATGACAGCATTTCCCAAAATCATAATCTTTTTTTTTCAGTTTAAAATATTCAGTTCATCAGTTCATATGCTTAGTTTATCTGTTATCCAGATCATCTGCTTCTGTAATTGATTAAGCAGGTTCCAGTAATGTGTGAAATGTTAAAAATGGAAGAAAATAAGGAATAAAAGCAGGCAAACAAAGGAAAATGGAGTCTAACATATTCAGGGCATAAGATGCAGAACAACACATTTAATAGCACACAATATTGTTTGCATGAAGCACAATATAATATCAAATTTGGTATAATCATTATTTTAAAAGCCTAAATTATTATAGCTGAAAAAAGCAGTGTAGTACATACACCTATTTTTAAGAATGTTAGGAATTCTAAGCATGGTTTTTGCACTGTTGATGTTATTTTTGTCCTTTTTATTTGTTGATACTGTCACACACGTGTGCTTAGAAGACATATATAAAGCTCGTCAAATGGTAATTCCATCCTGAGTCAGGGGTTGGCGCAGTTGCCTAATGCTTTCCCTTTTTTTCTGCCTATAGATCCAATGAAAGAAAATCGGCATCTAAATGGCTTAATGACCATCTTGCTTTAGTCTTGTCTTGCACTCCAATTTGAAGGGATGATCTCTTGACGATTTCTAAAACTGTTTTTTTTTTTGTTTGTTTTTCCAACAGTTACATCCAGTGCCCCAAACCTTTATGCTCTTTTCTTTGTTTCATTTACAATACTTTTTGACCTTTAGTCATTTTCATTTTTATATTTAAATTATTATTCTGATTTATTTGTATTGTGCTTTAGTGACATCTTCAGTGGTTGCCATAATTGTGTGTTGCTGTACTCTGGGTTTTGTTGCCATGAATATGGACATTCTCACTGAAGAGAAGTTTTGATTTGTTGTATTGTGGGGACTGGGGCCCTGCATTGGCTAAGTAGTCCCAGAAAAGAATCCATTGTTTTTTTGCTTTTTATTTGCAGGGGTTTTCGGTTGATGTGCTGCAGGTTATCTCATATAGATTGGCAAATGTTTCAGTCCTTACCTGGACGCTGTCCTGCTCCACTGACAGACTGAGGAGATCGTTTCTCCCCCACACTATGCAACTCTTCAATTCTACCTGAGCGGGTAAACATTAACATTATACAAAGTTATTGTCTGTTTTACCTGCATTTTTATCACTCTTTAATTTAATATTGCTTTTTATCAGTATGCTGCTGCTGGAGTATGTGAATTTCCCCTTGGGAGTATGTGAATTTCCTTGGGATTAATAATCTATCTATCTATCTATCTATCTATCTATCTATCTATCTATCTATCTATCTAAATGGTATGATCTTTAAATATCCCTGTGCTTTACATTATCCAAAGGACCAAAATAGTTAAATAGATTATCTGCTTCAATTTATAAGGCTTTTATATGTAAATATTATTAGAGAACAAAATAAAAAGTTAAAATGTCATAAGATCTCATCTCCATAGTGAGGTGTTAGGTGCAAATAATTCAAAACGACCTGGTATAACAGATAAGCACAAAATGAAGAACTTTACAAATTCATGCAGTAACTTCTCTTACAGAGCTATTCAACCTATTGGGTTGACAATCAGCAGTTCTTTCTCGGTATACCATTGCATAAGAACATTCTTTCCTTTTTCTGAACATTATATCTGCATTTATTTATCTTTCTTTTGAGTGCTTATTCAGAAAGCTGTATAAGGACAAGTTTGAATTTATGTTCATCATCTTAACATGTTGTAGACTTTACGCACTCATTACTACCCTAAATAATGTTTGCCATCTAGTGGTTGTTACCACTGCTTTGTTTTCTGACCATGGCTCCATATATTGCTTAAATAGTTGCATTTTGTCACTTAAATATACCAAAAGTAATCCAGTAGGTTTAGAATGTGAAAATATTTATATATTTATTATGTATATCTAATATATATATATATATATATATATATATATATATATATATATATATATATATATATATATATACTAATAAAAGGCAAAGCCCTCACTCACTCATCACTAATTCACCAACTTCCCGTGTAGGTAGAAGGCTGAAATTTGGCAAGCTCATTCCTTACAGCTTACTTACAAAAGTTGGGCAGGTTTCATTTCGAAATTCTACGCATAATGGTCATAACTGGAACCTATTTTTCTCCATGTACTGTAATGGACTTTAGCTCGATGGCCGTGGGGGGCGGAGCTGCGTGTCAACATCATCACGCCTCCCACGTAATCACATGTACTGACTGTGAATGCAGTACGTGGAAAAGAGCTCCCAAAGAGCGCTGAAGAAAAACGCATACAAGCTTATTCATAAGTGCAGCTATTGCAGAAACAAAGCACGGTGTAAGCCGTAAGTTTAAATTAAGTTTATGGACACGCTCCCGCTGCTGTTTGTCATGCCTTCGTCGAATACTTTATTCGCGAGATACAAGTTTAATGAGAAGACACGAGGTATAAACGAGACTTTGGATCACTTTATAACGGAGTTAAAATTGCTGTAGCGAGAAACTTTTAAGTGCCGGGTCTTAGCTAACATTAATTAAAGCCGTGGACATCGCAACATCACACAAGAGAGTAGCTCACGTGAACTGACTGAACGCAGTACGAGTGATCACTTCCATGCATCAAACCTGTTCAAAAAACGCATTACACAATTGACAAGGTAGGAAAAGAATATGCTCCAATCTGAGCTCCACAGCTAACGTGCTCTTGCGGAAGCAACTTCGTCACGCTGCCACCAAATACTCACAGAAAAATCCACAAGTTAATACACACGCTGTCTCTAGAGTTTCTCCACACTCAATGTATTCCTCGCATCCCCGTTATACCCTCTGATCTCCCATTTCAATTCAGATGCCTCCAATTTCCAGTAAGGCTCTGCTTCACGATGACAAGTAATAAGTCTCAGGGACAGACCCTACAAAAGGTTGCCATTGATTTCAGGCAAGATTGCTTTTCTCCTGGACAGCTATATATGTTGCATTCTCAAGAATGAGCTCGCGCAGCTTCGTCATATTACAACCGGAGTGCTGAACTGACAATGTGCTATATAAAAAGAACTATGACAACCATAATAAACGAACAATAAAACAGCGAAGAACCCGTGGATTAAATAAAAAGGCAGCTTCCTTGGCAAAGCAAGAAAAAAGGATGGCCTTATATGTCGTTCGTTTATAAAACAGCGGAGAAGCTGTGTAAAGGCTGCTTCACAAAAAACCAGCGGAGCGCCTTATATGAGCAGGCAGTCAGCTAAAGAGGGGAATCAATAAATGACTATAATCATAATAAACGAACAAAAAATAGCGTACAAGCCGCGGATTAAATAAAGGAAATGGGTACCTGAACAGTAAAGTAAGTCTCAAATAGCTACACAATAACTATAGCAATTGTAATAAACGAACAATAAAACAGTACAGAACCGCGAAGCAAGGAGAAACGCTGGCCTTATATTGCGTTCGTTTATAAAGCAGCGGAGAAGCTGTGTGAAGGCGGCTACACAAAAAAACAGCAGAGCGCCACACTCTGAATGTATTCCTCGCATCACCGTTATACCCTCTGATATCCCATTTCAATTCACATGCCTCAAATTTCCAGTAAGGCTCTGCTTCGCGATGACGATTAATAAGTCTCAGGGACAGACCCTACAAAACATTGCCATTGATTTGTGGCAACATTGCTTTTCTCCTGGACAACTATACGTTGCATTCTCAAAAGTAAGCTCAGTGCACAGCTTGGTCATATTACAACCGGACTGCTGAACTGATAACGTGGTATACAAAGAGATACTTAACAGATAGTTATTGGTATATTTTCCCTCAGTTTAAAAAGGTTTTCTTTTCTTCTTAATAAAAATTTAAAAGCAGTACTTCGTCGCTGCAAAGCGCTGGGATTTTGCTATATACAGTATATATATATATATATATATATATATATATATATATATATATATATATATATATATATATATATATATATATATTGTGGCATCCGGCCGTGGCTGGAGCCGGCCGGCCCAGGAGGACTGGAGGAGGGCTTGTACCTTCTCCAGACCGCGAGGGGGCGTCCACCCTGGTTATGTTGGGGCCATGGGTAAAGGGCTTGGAAGCCCAGCCCTGTAGGGACCCGTGGCCACCGCCAGGCGGCGCCCGGTGCCTGAATATCCCTGGAGCCCAGCACTTCCGCCACACCAGGAAGTGCTGGGGGGAAGACGACAGGGGACATCCGGAGGGCTTCGAGTGCGCAGCCGGCATTTCCGCCGCGCACTGGGGCGTGTCTTGGAGGAATGCGGGAAGCAGCTGGAGCCCATCCGGGTTCCTATTTAAGGCAGCCTCCCTTCAGTCGAGCGGAAGTCGGTGGAAGAGAGCGGAGCTGGAGAGAGGACTGGAGGCGCCAGGAGAGGCATTGTGACTGTATGGCCTGGGCGTTTGGGGAAGCGTGCAAGAGGCACTGGGGAGTGCATGGAAAGAACTTGTAAATATTGTATAATAAGCGTGTGTTGGGTGCAAAAACGATGTCCGTCTGTCTGTGTCGGGTTCAAGTCCACAATATGTAGATATGTATATCTATGTGAATATGTATATATATATGTGTGTATATATGTAGATATGTATATATATGTAGATCTGTATATATATGTGTCTGTGGGTGTATATACATATATATATATATATATATATATATATATATATATATATATATATATATATATATGTGTGTGTGTATGTATGTATGTATTGTAAAAGAGAAATCAAACACAAGCATAAAGGTTTGGGGTTTCGGCCCCGTATACTGAAAAGTACCCCGCCACTCCCTCCTGGTATGTCTTCCCGATCGTATTAAGGTCCGTCTGGGCCCCTACTGTAGCAAGTGCGTGACAGTATGTATGTATGTATGTATGTATATATATATATATATATATATATATGTATGTGTATGTGTGTATATATATGTATATTTATCCGTATGTAAGTATGTGTATATGTACAGTACATATGTATATGTATATATGTTTATATGTGTGTGTGTGTGTGTGTATATATATATATATATATGACAGCAACACTCATAACAGTGACAAAACAATTACATTGACAATCATGTTACGTTATTTTTCAAATGTTTCCTTTTCTTTTTCATAACTTCTTTAACACACTACTTCTCCGCTGCAAAGCGCGGGTATTTTACTAGTATATATATAATCCTAAGCCTAAAAGAAAATAAAAGACAAACAGTAGGACAGCTGCTGTACAGGCTTCTAAATGTTCAAAAATGTATTTACATCCATTCCCAATTTGCACACTCATAAAATTATAATGGCTGGGGATTTTAATTGTATTTTAAATCCAGATAGGTCTCCTGCCACCGGGGCGATGACATCTAACACTGCAAAAACAACTGCATAATTTGTAACTGACCACAACTTATCAGACCCCTGGAAATTTCTAAACCCAAATTCAAGAACATATTCCTTCTGCTCACCAGTTGATCATTGCTACTCAAGAATTGATTATTTTTTGTAGATAACCATTTCCTGCTTACGATTAAATCCTGCCAGTGTGAGGCTATTGTTATTTCTGACCATGCCAATCTGATCTTGGAGATAAAATCATTATGCCCCACATACTCATCTCGCAGATGGCGTCTTAACCCATTTTTATTAGCAGACGAGAACTTTACAGAATATATATCAAAACAAATCAATTTTTTCTAGAGACAAATATATCCTCAGAGGTCTCTGCAGGATTACTCTGGGGAAACCCAGATGGCCTTCTTAAGAGGGCTAATTATAATTATATCTTTGCCACAGCAATAAATTGGAAACCAAGCAGGTATCAAAGCTAGCCAGTGAAATTACTAGAATAGATCAAGAACATGCCAGGTGTCCAAGTGAGGCTCTTCATTAGGAAAGACAGGCTCTGCATTCAGAACTCAACCACTTGACAACTAAAGAAACTGAACAACTCATTTTTCAATCAAGACATCATTACTATGAACATGGAGAGAAAACTAATAAGCTTTTAGCTCAACAAATCCACAAGCAAGAAGTTCGCAATGCAATCCCAGAAATTACCAACACAAATGGAGACATAATCATTGACCATAAAAATATAATGCACACATTTAGAGACTACTATAAATCCTTATATTCTACTGAGTTTAAAGAAGACAAGACACAATCTAATGCATTTCTGGATGCATTAGAGATACCACAAATAGATACTCTTAGTGCAGAGGAATTGGATAAACCGTTGGCACTATCAGAATTATTAGATGTTATAAAGTCACTTAAGAGTGGGAAAGCAGCAGGCCCCAATGGCTACCCTGCAGAATTTTATAAGAAGTTCTCCACTCAGCTAGCTCCCCTCCTATTAGCAACATTCACAGAAGCTAGAGACAATAAAATTCTACATCAAACTTTAAGCATTAATCACCGTCTTTCCCAAACAAAATAAGGACGTATTACAATGTGCAACATACAGACCAATTTTACTTCTGAATAATGATATTAAGATACTCTTCAAAGTCCTAGCTAGAAGGATGGAGAAAGTGCTGCCTTCAGTAATATCACAAGATCAAACTGGATATATTAAAGGCTGACATTTAGCGTCCAATCTTCGAAGTCTGTTTAATGTAATATACTCACCTGCAAAGTCAAACATTCCAGAGATTTTATTATCCTCGGATGCAGAAAAAGCATTTGATATGAATGAATGGAACTACCTTTTCACTACATTGGAGAAATTTGGGTTTGGGCCAAACATTTGTGCATGGATCAAACTACTGTATACCAATCCAGAAGCTTCAGTTTGTATTAACAACATTTGTTCAGACTACTTTAAACTAGAATGTGGTACCAGACAAGGATGTTCCTTGTCACCACTATTTTTTGCAATCGCCATTGAGCCACTGGTAGTTCACTATCGAAATGCTGATGAGATAAAGGGGATTATCAGAAAAGGACTTGAACAGAAAATTTTTCTATATGCAGATGATATGGTATTTTATATATCAGACCCACAAAATACTGTGCCTGCAGTCCTAACAGCACTAACAGAATTTCAAAAGATTTCTGGTCTCAGAATTAATTTGACTAAAAGTGTGCTCTTTCCAGTGAATTCTCAAGCACACAATATTAGATTGGACACCTTCCCTTTTATAATTGCAGATCAGTTTAAATATCTAGGGGTAAACATCACAAGTAAACATAAAGCTCTTTATCAACAAAATTTCGCTGTCTGTATGGAAAAAAATCAGGCAAAACTTGCATAGATGGTCAACCCTTCATCTCACTTTAGCTGGAAGAACTAACATTGTTAAGATGAATATCCTCCCTAAGCCCCTCTTTTTATTTCAAAATATTCCAATATGCATCAATAAATAATTTTTTAAGAAATTAGATTCAATCATAACCACATTTATTTGGAATTCAAAACATCCACATATCCAAAGAGCAACCTTACAAAGGCCAAAGGCAGAAGGCGGCATGGCTCTACCTAACTTTCAATTTTACTACTGGGCAACAAACATGTACCATATAAAAACCTGGATATTGACACAAATAGATGAACATATACAGGCTTGGTCTGCAATAGAAATAAAATCCTGCAGTTCCACTTTATATTCCATGCTTTGTGCCCCAATTAATACAAATTGTCGCCAATATACTAATAACCCAATTGTGCTACACTCACTCAGAATTTGGAACCAATGTAGGAAGCGTTTTAAGATAGAGAATCTTTTATCAGTGGCACCTTTGCACGAGCACCACCTTTTTCAACCCTCGCAAACATATGCAGTTTTTAATGTCTGGAAAACATTTGGGATTAAATCACTTAGAGATCTGTACATAGACAACGTCTTTGCATCCTACGAACAATTACATTTTAAATGTAACTTTCGAGCAACACATTTCTTTCACTCTGTTCAAATTAGAAACTTTGTTAAACAGAACCTGCCCAATTTTCCTCACCTCTCACCTACCTCTATGCTGGAAAATATATTGATCAGTTTCAAGGACTTAGACAGCATCTCTGCAATATATAAAACCATTTTACAGTCCCTCCCTTTCAAAGATCCAAGAGGACAATGGGAAAAGGATTTTTCCCTCAACATATCAGAAAAGGAGTGGAAGGTAGCAATGCAGAGAATTCACTCAAGCTCCATATGCGCAAAGCATACAATTATTCAACTCAAAATTATATATCAAGCACATCTGTCTCGCTTAAAATTGTCCAAAATGTTTCCAGGGCAAGATCCAACCTGCGAATGCTGCAATCTAGCTCTGGCCTCACTGGGTCACATGTTTTGGACCTGCACCAAATTAACATCATTTTGGACCAAAATCTTTAAATGCATTTCAGACATCTTGGTTGACACAATCCCTCCTAATCCACTAACAGCTGTGTATGGTGTTCTTCCAGATGGACTTAAAGTGGAGAAGGACAAACAAACTGTAATTGCCTTTACTGCACTATTGGCACACAGATTTATCTTGCTCAACTGGAAGAATCCTAACTCTTCCCTTTTAAGTCAGTGGGTAAAGGAATGCTATATACTATTTGAAATTGGAAAAATTCAAACTCTTACTTAGAGGATCTGTGCAGAAGCTTTTCAGAACCTGGCAGGATCTAATCAATAACATTTTAGAAAAAGCTTTTAAAGCACTAATGAAACATATTCTCTCCCTATTCCTTTTTTTTTCTTTTTCTTCTCCATGCATCTATATTCACTTATTAATTTAGCTATTTACTTATTTTTACTAGGGTTAAGTTTTATTCTGCTGCCCATGCTCTCTATCTCAGGGGTGAGGGTTGATTTGTTTTCAATCCTATTCTTGTAAAATTGATCTGTTTGTATGTAATGTTGTGTGATTTCAATAAAATCACTAAAATTAATAAAAAATAAATAAATAAATGTTCAAAGCACCGCGCAAGATGCAGATCATGCGGCACAGCAGCATCAGTATCCAGCAGCTGATCGAGCAAAGAGGAGGTAAAAAATGACTGCATTTGTTTCCCATTGTATCACCATTTAAGAGGGGGTTTTAGAAGCGACTGCGTCTCCTTGGGGTGCGTTCAGCCTCCCTCTTCACAACGCGAGTGCTAGACTGGCCACAACTGGGGCTTGGGTGCCAAAGGTGCCAGGGGGGCTTGCCCCTATAGTGTTTTTATAAATTCCAAGATATTTTATCTGTTGTGATTAAGCAACATAAAAATAGCAAAAAAGGATGCGGTCCACAAAAATAACAACAGCCACATCAGTGCTGCACCAGGTCTGGGGGGTATTTTTCGTACGTGGATTACTCGTTTAGCCGGATGTAATTGTTGACGATTTGGCATGATCCTGATTCTATCGGTTTTTTGTTGTCATAGCAGCACATCCAAATCCTAAAGCCTGTTCGGAGCAGGTTTGCTCTATGTAAACAAGGATTAGCTCACACACTTAATCAGTTTCTGTGCATGGAATTCATTCAGTCATGGCTTCGCTGTTCATGAATGAGCAACCAATTGATATCAGTGCGCAAATTATAAGAAGAGAATTTCATATAGAGAGGGTTTTGCGCAATCGGCAAGATCCTTTTTTGCTCCCGGAGTAAATTCTTTTTGAAAGATACCGCTTTAGCCGATGGGGAATATTGTACCTCAAAGATTTATTAGCACCTTATATTCGAAGTCAAACTAGGCGAAGTCACAACCACACAGACAGTAAGCATTGCTTTGAGTTTTTTTGCAAGCGGCACTTTTTTATACACTGTAGGCGATGTGGAAAATCTATCTAAAAGTGCAGTTTGCCAAGCAATTTGTAAAGTCTGTTTGGCTCTGAAATGTTTAATTCAGGTTTTTTATAGTGTTTCCTGGACACCTGCATGTGCAGACAATAAAAGAGGTGTTTCATGCCATTGCAGGTACACAGGCAAAAACACCCACAGTTCCATAAAGAATCTCACAATCAGTCTAACATTCTCATTACCCAGGATCTCCAAATCTGATTGGGGCACATGGGACTAATCAGAGTGGAGTTTGGTCAAACATTATTTGGAAAATGTACCTCTCCTCCTGAAGAATAATCAGACACAGTGTCTTCATCAAATATTTGACCTTTGTCAATATCTCGTTGATCAGATACAAGTTCTAGGGATATGACATTCCTTGCAACTGACCCAACAAAAAAAAAATGCCCTCAGAAACAGGCCGATAGGCATTTTGCTGGACAGCCAACTCTTCTGCAGGGGTTAGGTCTGGACCGCGTGGACCTCCACCTGTTTTTTGCTTGTCTGCCTTCTTATTAGCTTTAAAATTAATATTTTTTATATTATACTAGAAAAATACCCGCGCTTCACAGCGGCGAAGTACTGCCTTAAAATTTTTATTAAGAAGAAAATTAAACCTTTTTAAACTGAGGGAAAATATACTAATAATTATTTGTTAAGGATCTCTTTGTATACCACATTGTCAGTTCGGCCCTCCGGTTGTAATATGACCAAGCTGTGCACTGAGCTTACTCTTGAGCATGCAATGTACAGTTGGCCATGTGAAAAGTAATCTTGTCTGAAATTTCACAGCTTGGATTGCTGCTGTCATAATCGGTTTGAGTTTCATGTTTTGTTTCAATTACAACAGTATTTGCAGGACTTGTGTTGAAGTGACATTCGGCATCTATCAAGCATTGTAAGCATACAACTGGTTTAATCAATAACTTCACATCCAGCTTTTGAGAGTTTAAACATTCATAAACATTAAAGTGTCCACTATTAAAATCGTCACCTGTGAATCTAAGATGTTTAAGAGGCATTGGCGGTTGTCGAAAGGTGTAAAATATTTGCCCATTTCGGCACACTTGAAAACGGAACAATTCAGCAGCAGCCATCAACTCACATGCAGAACCATAGGTGAAGGGCTTAAGCATTTCACTCTTATAGTGCTCCTGTGTAGTATAATTATCTCCTGTACCGTCATCAGTCCACACCTTGAACCTTTCCCACTCATTCAATACATAAGACACAATGTTCCTCCGGATATCAAGAGTGAGCCTGATATGGCCGTGCAATGTGTAACAAAGAGAATGGAAAAGGCAGGTGCCATCTCCGGGCATGGAAACCACTTGGTAAGTGACAGTTCTTTGATCAATGGTGATCACCTCGATAGACATGTTAATGGGGGTACGGTTGGAATGATAAACGAAATGGGTACCTGAACAATGTAAAGTAAGTCTAAAATACCTACACAATAGCTATAATCATAATAAACGAACAATAAAACAGCTGAGAAGCCGTGGATTAAATAAAAAGGCTGTAGTTATCAGCAGGGAGACGTGAATCCCGTGGCAAAGCAAGGAAGGGAATGTAGAGACTGGAGCGACGGACGGCCTTATATAGGCAGGCAGCCAACAATGTGGGAAGCGTTGGGATGGGAGACCCAATGTCGCCTCACATGGTGACCGAGCTGCAGGCTATGGACGTATATATGTACGTAAGTAGGATTCAGTTATCGTTGGGAACCCATGTACCGAATTTCTTAAAGATGGGCCCATAAGTAACAAAGACCATTGAAAAGTTCAATATGGCGGCCGACAGTGGCATTATACTACCGAAATAAGTACTTACATTGGTTTCGGTTAACGCAGGGAAGCCGCCTACCAAATTTCGTGAAGATGGGGCCATAAATAAGAAAGTTCAACATGACGGACGTTGTCGACCATTATGACCATTACACGTAGAATTTCGAAATGAAACCTGCTTAACTTTTGTAAGTAAGCTGTAAGGAATGAGTCTGCCAAATTTCAGCCTTCTACCTACACGCGAAGTTGGAGAATTAGTGACGTTGGAAAGTTCAATATGGTGGCCAACAGTGGCGTCATACCACCTAAATAAGTACGTACATCGGTTTTGGCTAGCGCAGGGAAGCTGCCTACCATATTTCGTGAAGATGGGGTCAGCCTTCTACCTACACGGGAAGTTGGAGAATTAGTGACATTGGAAAGTTCAATATGGTGGCCGACAGTGGCGTCATACCACGGAAATAAGTACATACATCAGTTTCGGTTAGCGCAGGGAAGCCGCCTACCAAATTTCGTGAAGATGGGGCCATAAATAAGATAGTTCAACATGGCGGACGTTGTCGACCGTTAAGACCGTTACGTGTAGAATTTCGAAATGAAACCTGCTTAACTTTTGTAAGTAAGCTGTAAGGAATACGCCTGCCAAAATTCAGCCTTCTACCTACACAGGAAGTTGGAGAATTAGTGATGAGTGAGTGAGTCAGTCAGTGAAGGCTTTGCCTTTTATTAGTATAGATACTAGCCAACCCGCAGCGTACCATACGCCACATAATCAGGCCGGTTTTTTAATGATTTTTAAGCACAGGGAGAAAATTAACATTTGAAAAATCGGTAATGTAGTAAATAAGCAAGAAAAGCAACATTGTAACAATGCAAATATTCCTTTCCAGAATATCTGCTAGAAAATGTCGCAGTTTAATATGAAAGACGCGAGCAACGATGTCAGGTCTGTGTTCTATTTGCTCATAATGGGAAATGGTGTTGCAGATTTCCAGGTGAGCAGGATTGCAGGTGAAGGTGAAGAATAAGTCAGGCTTTCCACATTTGCGGACAATTGCCATCGCCTCTTGGTAGTACAGTTGCATGTACCTTGGACTGCCTTGAAAGGGAGAGGGAAGAATGATCAATTGTCCAGGGCGGAGGTCATGGTGATGTGTTTTTGCAGTGACAGCATCCATAAGTCCCCTGTATTGCTCTACACGCAAATCTTGTTGATGTGAGTGAAGGTAATGTAGATGCACGCCTTCTGTTCTGACATATGCGTCGACGATGTATTGCTGGAAGAGTTTGCCACTGGAATGCAAGCCACTAAATGAAGATCTCATGGCAAGCCTGAAAGCATAAAACTGGAGCTGTGTGATTCGCGTCCTTTTCGCGGTTCGCTTTTCCTCAACATGGGTTAATTGTATGTGCCAGCCTGGATCTCCGTAAGGGAATAGCAGTGGATAAACCATGGGGTCACAGTTTATATTGAGAACAGAGATACGTTTGCAAGCAACTCCCCTTGGATATATGCAAATGTCGCGTTGTGCAGGAGGTTTCCCGTCTTCACCTACAAAGATAGCAGCAACATCAGTTTGACAGGACGGCGCGTTATACCTTCTCATATCCAGACCTGGATTTTCCATGAACACCATTCGTACAGCAGTAACAGGGTTACCGTGAGTGATAATGTCATGCATTTGCATGTAAGACTTTGCGAAGGGATTAACCTGTCGTAGCATGTTGTCTAGTTGAAGCAACAAAATGTCACTGCAAGCGCTATAGCATTCCATTTGCAAACGCTGACTGGTAGCCTCAGCAGAATCGAAGATATATAGCTGACCGTATTGTGGTGACATGTCAGGATTATTATATAAAGGAGAGACCTGGTGATAAATTTGACCGTGGAATCTGAAAGCATACGGTCCTTGTCCAGATGGTTGAGCGATGTGTGCGCCCATTGACGCGAAAGCTAAAGCAGAGTTCTATTCTCTGATATGATCACAGTAATTTCGGGACAGCGGGTTCCTGCCAGTCAAGAGGTCCTCCAATAAAAGTGGGGGTTTGGATAGTGGTGGCAAAGACACCTTGCCAGCATGACAACACTTAGTGTAATGTCCGGATTTGTTGACCTCTGCTGGCCAATGAAGAGCATTGCAAGAAGCACATAGTGCGGTAGGTAGGCCAATGTTATGTTCTTGGACGTGAACGGCGGTATCTTCTTGAAAAGCTGCAGAAAAGTGAATGCGATGTTTGTGCATGAACGATCTAGTGCTGTGTTGACACTGAAGGGAATTGGAATGAGTTGTGTCGAAGCATTGCTGGCAATGATCACATTGCATAATTCGTTCAGTGGAGTGTGTTTTTAAATGCATGTTGAGAAATCTCTGTACTCGGAACGTTTTTGAACAAATCGTGCATTCAAAGATCTGTTTGGAATGCGTTTGTTCAGTGAAGTGGGTGTTTAAATGTGCTTTGAGATATTTCTGGCGTGTGAAGGTTTTGGAGCAGTGTTGACACTGAAAAGAACTCATCAGGGAATGTGTTTTGAGAAGGTTAGTAAGATATTTGTGTGCGTGAAAGTGTTTGTCGCAAATTTTTCATACAAATCTTTGTGTGGAATGGATCTGCATATGGTTGTGGAGATCCATCTCACCCGTGAAGTCCTCGGTACAAAATGTGCAATTGAAGGTGAGAGTGGAATGAGTTCGTAAGTGTTTTTTGAGAGCGCGTGTTGTCTCGAAGCATTGTTGGCAATGTTCACATTGCATCATTCGGTTAGTGTTGTGTTTTTTAAATGTGTGTTCAGATATCTGTGCACTTTGAAGCTTTTGGAACAAAAGGTGCATTGAAAGTCCTGTGTGGAATGCGTGTGTTCAGGGGAGTGTGTCTTTAAATGTTTTTCAGGAAGAGGAGAGTGGGCAGGTGACGTCACATTAGTGTTGCGAGCAAGTGGGTGTGCACCCTGTGTGCACATACCGACAGAGTCAAAAGATGTCACCAGAAGGTTATCACGTGGGTATTTGAGAGGCATGAGAACCTCGTAATGCCCATGATCCAAAGGACCGCTAAAGAGCAGGGATATGAAGAGACGCTGGGACGGATTGTAAACTCGAGGAGAGGCATGAGGACGTTCTTGGAAGTAAATTCTGATAGTAGCTGGAAGGATTTGGGACATTGCCACAATTTCTGCCTCGACACCATAGACTCCGGACGTATTCATGTAATCAGCGTATTGTTAAGCAGACTGCATAACATTGCCTCTGTGACCAACAACAACGGAGACCATGTCACTGAAGTTATCCCAATGTTGGCAAACAAAGCTAACAGCCATGTTACGAAGTTTGAGAGCAACAGTTGCATCAATGATATTTTTCCAAAAAAACCCGACTGACAGAAACAATTACCTGAAGCAGGAATTTCTATAACATTGAAAGAAGTGTTGTTTCCATGAAATACATTTGAAGCGGTAGCCATTGAAGGCAAAAGAATAGTCAACGTGGCTCACAGCTGGATTTGGACCGCAGCACAGACCAAAGCGAGTGAGTATGTGTTTAATGAGCTTTTTGAGTTGGCGGGCAGAGGTCTGAGGTGCGTTCCTGAGCACGTGGGAGGAGGGGTAGAGTTTCTGGGCAGGGCTTCATTGTTCCTTTCACATGGTTTTTCATGGTGGACGCGGTCGGGTGTCGAAACCGAAAAGAATAATGAAAAGTCAACGTGGCTCAGATGTGCATGTGGACTCCTAGCACAGACGAAAGGGACTAACTGGGTGGTCGGTGAGTTTTTGCGTCCAGGCACATGGGCAGGCAGTGTGAATGCCTAGAGAGCGAGGGTAGACGCGGGCCGGTGTAAAAGGAGTGTTGGTGGGCAGGGAAACATCTTCCGTGTTCCTGCAGGAGCATCCAAGAAGACGCATGCTTGTCATGGATGCGAATTGCTGTATGTAGCGTGTAAAACAGTTTGATATGGTGCACGTGGTCGTGCGTCGTAACCGAAAACTCATTTTTTAAAGACTGCTCACTTCATTGTGTTTTAACCTCAGTTGTAAAGGATTGTTTTAAGGATCCCATGGGATACCCCTCGCAAACCGTTTTACACACTGCATATGGCGATTCACCTCCGCGAGAAACATGCCTCTATGAACAGTCAACGTGGCTCGGAGGTGCATATGTGGCCTCTACGACAGACGAATATAAATGTCTCTGTTTTTTCTGTGTCATCGCGTCTGAGTTGGTGGCCGTGGCTCTGCGAGTTGTCGTCGTATCCAATGGTCTTGGAGTTGGTGGGCGTGGCTCCATCCTGCATGCGCCATAGGTGTCTTACTTGTCGGCGGCTTAGTGGATCCACGCCCCTTCCGGCGTGCTTTCCATGGGTGTCTTGCCTTAGTGAATTATATATATAGATGATTCTTCATGTCAACAATTCTTTAAATAGTTATATACCAATATTTACCAGTTTGAAGTATATTCTTGTACTTCACTTTAACCTGTTCCCATGTTCTCCTTGTGCTCATGTTTGATCTGGAATTATGACATATTAAATAATAATTAATCTGACACATAGGAAATTAAATGCTGCATTCAGTAAGTACAGTGCACACTACTTAGTGTTTAATTTGTCGGCCACTTTTTGCCAGCTGTCTTTTCTGGTTTGGGCTGCTTTTGCAGTGTTACCCCTTGTGCATATTAAATCTTGAAATTCTTCATATCCTTCGAATAAAAGGTTACGCTCCGAAAAAAATGCGCCCGTTCTTTCGTCATTTTGTTGCAACTAATCAAAGACTTGCTGATCATGTTTTCTAGACTCAATATATATGGGCTTTTCAATCAGCGCAGGCAAGGGCATTCATCTTGGATGATTAGATCCAGCTAGACTAATCTACTACAGAACCTACCAAGTTTGAAAAAGTGACTTATCCTGGATGAGCTTCACCGGCATTAACTCATCCAAGATGAGGCATCTGATCTCGGATGATTTAAGCTACATACGGAAAATACCCCCCTGACCTTCAGTAACAAGCCTTTTCCCAGGCAGCCTAGCCCCAAACTCAAAAGGCATACTTTTTGGACTTGCATTGGGCTTGGCCTTTTAAAATGCAGAAACCTCAAAGTACTCAGAAAATTAATTTAGAAGACAGGGTAACTATAAATTTTTGGTCATTAGGACAAGAACATAGCTAATGTCATTTATACTTCCAGAGTTAATGAAATGATCAAAACAAAACAGGCAAGGCAGGAAAACAAAGCAAAATAATCCGAAAAGGTTTGCATAAAAGGTGACCCAAATCAGTCAATCCCACTTCGTAGGTGAGATCCAAATATACAAAGGAAAAATATTAAAAAAAATCCAAACAATACTTATAGAATAGATCCTAATCTGACAACACTCAATCATAATCTGACGGACCATAACCCTCAGCCAGAACATATACATATAGGCTGAGGGTGGTCCCAGAGCAGTGATTTATGGTGGCCCCGCCTCTTGGGTTTCCACCCACAGATCACAAAGGATATATCAAAAGAAGCATATAAAAACATGGAATACCCCCCTCCAAAAGGGTTACTTCTAAGATCTCTGGATACTTAATTAGTCTCTATGAAAATCAATATGAGAAGTGAAAAAATTATCGAAGTTATCAGATTAGATTAAACTAGATTAGATTAGATAAACTTTATTAAACACATGGGGAAATTCATATCTAGAATTAAATGATTCAATCAACAAGTATATGCTGTATCAGTAAAGCCTAGTGATTTACTTTCCAAAATAAAGAAAGCATGGTCAAATAAAATGATTGTATTATATTTGCAAGGATGGGCAATAGGTTGTTGATAAGAAGGACATTGTTAGTTCATGAATAACTATGATGTACTGTAGAAAAAAAGATTATTACCTTGGCTCTGAGAGGTTATGATCCTTCATGAAATAAGATCATTACAGCAGTTTTGGATAGTGTGATAGCAGCCGTTGTCAACAGATCTAAAACAGGGTCTAGTAGGCAATATCCCCTGACAGTACGAATTTATGCAAGCTCATATTAGGATTTGTTACTAAATCTTTAAATTCTTTATCATATAAAGGTCAGTGCATATATGTTGACCTGACCTATTTTAGTTAAATTTAATTTCCCCATCATCATAATATAATGTCCTTCAGGATCTGTTTTGTATCAGAAGGGTTAAAAGGTTTTGCCCCTTGAATCAAAATTCTCAATCATCGTGTCTTGTTTTTAAATTCATCCAACACAACATTTCTTTAATTGAAACTGAGCAACTGAGCTTTCAAAAGTTTTAGTGTTTCTAAATACAGAAAAGGCTTTCAATAGAGTAGAATGGGGATATCTTTTTACTGCTTTGTTCAAAGCTAGGTTTAGTCGAGATTTTGTCTCCTAGATCAAATTAATTTACACAGGCCCAGAAGCCTCTGTGTGGGTAAATATAAACTCAGATTATATGTATCCAGTACCTCCAAAGCCATTTGCAATTGTTATTAAACCACTGGCCATTCGACCTCACCAAAACTTAGAATAAAGGGAATTGTAAGGGAAGAAATAGTACAATGTTTAATCACCAATGAAATGTACCATTGCATAACTAAATAAATGTATTAATTGTATTATGCCTAGTGCCCTTAACAAACATTCTCATCTCCAAGGGTATACTTGCTAGTGGTTAATCAGCTCTGCTGAAACAGATTAAGTTTGGTACTGTTTACATGTCACCCAAAATTGCAGAATATTTTTATATTACGGCTGCCAAAAGAAATGTGGTCATTTAGTATAACTTACAAACTGTGACTCTTTAATTTTATACATTGTTTAAAATTAAAGCATTATTTACTACTGTGTTTTGGATATAAATATTTCTATCTCGGCCGGAGTGCCTGATCAGATCACTTTTTGACATAATATGTGCTGGAAAATAGCTGCTACTATGCACAAATGATTAATTTACAGCTCTGGATGTCCACTAAGCATATTGCTTTATTAATTGAGCTACTTTATTAATTCCCCTGGTCATTAGAGGGTAGATGTTTTAGCTGAGTCAGCAATTTTTTTTTCCTTTCTTCTTTTGTTGTCTTAATGGGAATAGCCACAGTGGTTGTTAATGTAGTTCATGCTGGAAAATGTATAATGCCTTACAATTCTTTTGACCTCAAACTGCAGGAAATGTTCTTGATTTTCAGTAAAAATCAGGATTTGCCCTTATTGTAAGATGATATAAAAGTGAAAAAAAAAAATAAATAAAACAGTAGGAAGTTTAGAAAGTGTATAAAATTAAAAATACTTCCATAAAATTATGAAAAAAGGGAATCAATATAGTATCAGAACTGTGCTCAATGACTACGAGTGACTCCTAAAAAAGAGACCTCCAGCACTGGTTTACCCATACTGCACTAGCCTATAATACATCTGTCCAGAAGAGAGACTGAAATACGTACTGTAGGTTGCTGACCAACTTCACCCAGCTCATGGTTCCCAAACATTTGTTAAAAAGGGTTCTGGGGTGTTTGAAAGACTTCAGGATGAATCCTATTATATGCTTATATCTTACATATTACTTAAAACCTAAAATATGGATATATGGGCTTAATTTTATGACAACACAGTAGAGGTTGGTTTATCAGCAGTATTTGTCAAGCGAGGAGTTTTATGTGTCATTACTTTTCACCCTGTATAAAGTATGTGTTGGTATAATAAAAATAATGATAACAATACATTTTATTTATATAGCACCTTGACATACGCATATATATAGTGAATGGCTGTGTTTCACTTTTTAGAGCTGATTTAATAAAAAATGTAAACACATCTTCAGGCAGAAAATACGTTTGTAGAAGCGAAATCAACATTGGGTAGCAACAGGTTTGTGTAATTTCACATATCTCACACACTCTATATTCTGTTTATTCCTTGGCCAGAGTTACTCTTTTGTAGATGGTGAATGGCTCTGCTTGCCCTGCCTGTCTTCAATTTGATTAACCTTGAGGAAGAAGCCTTTGATTTTTTTTAATTCTGAAGAATCCTCAACTAATCAAACAAATGAGTAAGTTGTCACATTTTCTGTGCATTTATTAAAGGTTCCAATCTGTCTGTTCAAGTTCAAGAATAAAGTGTTTGCCAGCACCTTTCTTGCTGTTATTTGTGCAGCTCAAAATCCCAAATGTGATACTATATGTTGAAGACTTGACGACTGCTAATATTTCTGTTAGTGCACATTGCCATTTGCCTAACCACTTTTAAAACAAAAAAATATTTCCAATGAATAACTGAATTCAAAAGAAATAATTAATTAGAAAGCGTACTTCAACTGATGTAAAATTACAGGCACAATATACCATAGCAAATTTACCCTAAAATTCTGTTTCATTTCTATTTAGAATATCTACACATTTGAGGAAAATAAAACTTTTGATTCTTTGTAACTGAAACAAATCATCTGCTATTCTATTAACATTATAAACTCATGCTGCCACTACACATTTCTGAATCAAGTAGCTGACACCATTATCAAAAACATTTAAAGCAAATGAACCCATTACTTAAAATGTCAGTTTAGGTTTATCACTTAATTTATTTTGCATTAACTGGAAATAAGTGCATTAAAAATATCAATTTCTGCTAACCAGATGACTTCTTCAAACATTAAGAAAATGATATGGTAGCTATAAAAAAGACACACAGTGAAAGAGCTTCCACTAATGAAAAGTAATATGTTTGCTGTGTATTTTATATTTTTTCATGTTATGCAAAGTATATTTTTACATATTAAAAAAAAAATCTATTATTTATCCTGCCATTGTGTATTAATACTGCTTCTTAATGAAAATGTAAAATTGGTGTTTATAACCTTTTAATACTTTTGAAATTTTGAAAAATGAATATATTATTGTTTAGTCTTGTTAAGTTTTGACGCATAAAAGGACATTACAATTTTCATGAAAACAAACTGTTTAAATTAAGACATTCATATTTACTATGTTATTCTTCTATTATAAATACTAGCCACGTTGTATTATATAATATACTAGCCGTTCCCTGCGGCTTCGCCCACGTAGTAGTGAAACAGGACAACGTTTAAAAATCAATGAACATAAAGGTATTGCTAGCTAAGCGGAGGCAACTTACACTCCAAAACACAAAGGTAGACTGACTCCCCACTCCTGACATCACGCTTCCCCTTCCCCTCGGCCTGCAGCCTCTGTCTCAGATTACTGCAAATATATCGCTCCAGCAAGCAAACTATGATTCTTAGCACGATCAGAGAAGTCGCAAAATATCAACCAGAATGTGCAAGCAAATTTAGAAAAAAAAGCAAATCTAAATGCATTAAGTAGTTCTCTCATTCACTAGCTAAGCGGATGTAAGAAATGCCCTGAGGCTGGTACATTAGTGAGGAGGGCCACGTTCCCTCCCCTCGGCCCACTACGTCTCTCTCAGATTCATGCAAATAAATCGGTACCGCAAGCGAACTATGGTACTTAGCGCAATGAGAGAGGTCACAATATTAACCAGAATATTCAAGCAAATTATAGAAAAAAACCCAATCTAAATCCATTAAATAGTTCTCTCGTGAAAAGTGGACAGACATACAGACAGACAGATATTGGATTTTATATATAGAGAGCGATAATTATAATAAAATAAATAACAATACAAAAATTTGCTGTCTCTTGGCCTATGTGTACTTTCCACGCCTTTCTTCTGTGTTTGATGTGTTAATGCCTCTTCACTGGCACTCTGTCTGTCATGCGTGTTCTGGTAACGCCTGCTTCTCAGGCTCTGTTATTACTTTCAAGGTGCCTTTCTCACCTCCTGTCCACTTTTACACTTGCTGTATTTGAAAGCAACTCTCTCAGTGTGCTTCATGCACCTTTACTCCTCCTCATGCATCTCACACTCACACTTTCTCTTTCATCACATAATCAAAGCCAAACTGACCAATCACTCCAATGCCAAACAGACCCATCAGATTGCTCAGAGGGATTGAATACACAGACCATAATGTTTTATTACATAGTAAACGGATTGTACTATACATTGGAATGACTAAACTGTAAAAATGATCTTAATTTATATTTTATTTTTGTGGAATTAAATCAACACTTTTACCAAACCATAAATTTCAAAGAGTTTGTGTTTGAAAGTACTTTTTGTTTAGATTTCTCTCTGAAAAAGATAAGTATAAAATTACTTGTTCATCTAATAGATAATTTATATTTAAAAAAGATTATTTCACCACAGTTAATTTTATTTCTTTCTTAAGTGTAGATCTAGGATCTCAAATCTGTAAATATTGCTAAGCTGTATTAGTTGAAAATTATCTAAGTGGAGAATTATCTTTGTACTGGAATCAAAACCTCATTAAATTTGATTTAGCATTAAAATGCTAAGTACTTTACACGAATCACTTTAAAGACAATACAGCACATCGATATTTGCATGTTGCTTTTACATTTTAAATCAAATGTACATTAATTATTTAAAATATTTTTTTTACCATAATAAGCAAAAAGGAAGTATTATAATTTAATGTCAATGCAAAGATGTTAACCTATTCTAACTGCTGAAGGAGTGGCATAATCAAGTGCATTATTGCTTGACCATCACAAATGAAATTACAAATGATACCAATTAAATGAAAACATAAAGTAAAATGCCACTATTAAAGCATGCTTATAAACTTGATATTTCTAAATGACCTGCTAGCATTCAAATATTTGAACTATATACATGCCCAATTAAATAATGTTTCTTTACAGTAATAACACATATGCATATCTTCTTTGTGTGTTTTTACTTTATTGACTTATCCTTGCTTACAATTATTTCACAGAAAGTTTTTGAAAGGCAATGCATTTTTCACAATGCCGTAGATATACGAATATAAACTACTAAATCTCCAGCAACAAGTACTCGATGCAGTCTTCTGCAGTGACACTGATAAAGGCTCCATCCCATAATTTCTTAAAATATTGTAGAGCACACTGGGAGGAATTTTGGACTATTTTCTTAAATACAAAATCTCTAGAAACCCAGTCATGTTAAGCCTATTCTCACATAATGCCCTCTTGAATTCTGACCACTGGGGGTGCAGTCCAGGTCTAAATCTGGAGAAATTCCTCTTCATACCTGAAGATTGTTGCAGAACCTTATTAGTAAAGTGATAGTTCAGTGGTACAACACACAAAACACAAGTTAAGTATCTGTGGAAATTCCACTTGGAACTTCCCCCACAATAAAGCCCAGTGTAATTAGCAGGGAATTTACTGGTTCCACTTACATGTGAATGAAGCCAAAAAGCAGTAAAGTCAAGAATGCAAAGCATCAATGAAAGAATAAAACAAATGAACTAATCATAAAAGTTAAATAATGTTGTTTACACTGTAAGTCTGTGACTAACTCACAAATAAGTATGAAATCATTTTTTGTTTTACAAGGTCAGCTTTTCAAAAATGCCTGGAAGTTACAGCAACTTTAATATAAAGGAATTACTACAAATTGAAGCTGAAAACAAAATTATAAAGCTCAGTTATTACTAGATGTGACCATGAATTACTGTCAAAAGGTGTTGTATGCTCAGACAGCAATGAAGAAACAGGTAACGTTCATCATATTCTTCTAACAGAATCACTCTTTTTTAGAGGAAATGAAGCACTTGGACACTTGGATGGTTGGTCAAAAATTGCAGGAGGCATCCAAATTAGTGGAGAGTTGAAATGAACAAAGCTCACAATGGGGTGATCAAGCCAGGAAGAATGAACAATATACTGTAGTAAGTGTCTTACCAATGTTTTCCAGTGCTAAAGAAAAGACAAATAAAATCCACATAAATAACTTACAAAGAATAATTATACCATACATAGAATCATTGTTTAAATAATTATTCAAAAAAGGAAAGATATATAGTATCTTAGATTGTACTACCTCATTATGAAGTTCAATGAAATGCTAAGCTACCAGCTGGAGACTTCAACCATAAGAAAATAAAAATTACTCGTACTGCACAATGTAGGTCCATGAGTTAATTTAAAAGATGATATGGATCACTTAAAGTGTATAATGGTGATAACACCCATTATTACCACACTTTCTGTAAAACTAAAACACCAGTCCAGCTTTGGCACCAGAGATGTAATTGATGTGTCATTTTCCCTGTGTCCATCCTGATATCTTGGCAAACCTATAAGACCTGTTACAGCCAGAATCATAGCCCATGAAAGGTAATATTAGATCACAGTCTATGCAACATCCAATAAATAATATGCATTTTATTGGTAAACAGCATTCTGCATATCACCTCAAATTCTCCCTTTGGAAAACTGTTCCATCACCTACAAAAAATGGGAATTTTGGTACTTTTTTTTATAAAAAGAGAAGCTAATTGGATCTTTAAATGTAAAACAGTGACACCCGTAGGGCTTAATGAACAGAATGATTTTTCTTGTGTTTTTGTAAACTCATCTATCCTTCTCTTAACTATACAGCAACAGTAAACCAGACAGAGCTTACTGTGCCTTTGGGAACAGTAAAGGATGCAGGACACAGCCTGTTTTTTTGGCTCAGGTATTTTTCAGCTTTTCATCCATAGTTTTCTTTGCGCATTTCTGAAATCTGAAAACACTGGCGAGAAAATATATTTTGTCTGCAAAGGTTTAGTATTAAATAAAGCAGCATTTTACTCTTGGTGCTCATTGTAGACAAAACAACTGAATCATCAGTGGCAGCCATCATTTTATATAACTTTCAAGATGCCTATCCCATTCCCTTCATTTTATGTTTAAATGATATGAACATAGGAAATTACAATATCATTCTTGTACAGTATGTCTGAACAAGTAAATTCTGTTGAATTTCTGAGATCCAGGTTTTTCCTGAGTTCAGTGTGCAAAAGATGCATTTTAAAGGTTTTTAACAATACCTGTAACAAAATATAACAAATAGGAACTCATTTTCACCACAGACTTTTACATAGTTCATTGCTAGAGACAAGAATAAGGAGTGTACCAAATAAAACAAGGTGTTTTTTATTAATTAAAATTAAGTTATGTATTTTAATACATTCTTATTTTTTATGGCACAGAAGAATAGCAATGTGTTGCATTTTAGTTGGATGTGCACATTGTACTCTGTTGTGATGGACAGCACCCATGGGCTGGCACCCTGTGCAGGATGAGCACCTGCTTACCAGGCCAGGAGGAAGGTAAAATGGAACATTTTTTGTTGTCCCCAAAAGGATGGAAGAAGATGCCAATGCTATGAAGAGTGTGTCGGCATCCCAGTGGGCATGGAGCAGAGGCAGTTACCCACCCAGGAGGCCAGTACATTGGAAGGACAAGGGGAGGCAATGGGACAAGGATATGGTTTCCCCAGTACACTAGATGGCAGCACCACTGGACCTCATTACCCAAATGGACACCAGCAAGGCTTGGGAAGCCCTGTTGAGTTCCATGAGTACAGCCAGGGGGTGCTGTTGGGATTTGTGATCCCTATTTTCGGGAACTTCTGCTTGTTCTGGAAGTGTTTCCATCAGGATATGCCCTAGCACTGTGGGTGCTACTGGGTCTAGGATAAAAGAAGCCACTCAGCCTAATTGAAAATACTATTACAACTAATACTACAATGTATTTTCATGATGGATTGAGTTTTACTGGGATAACATTAGATCCTCTAAAAAGAATTTTCAGAGGCATTTGCAACGCACTGTTTCCCTATGAGTATTAGTAGAACATTACAAGTAATACAGTGATCCCTCGCTGTATCGCACTTCGACTTTCGCAGCTTCACTCCATAGCGGATTTTAAATGTAAGCATATCTAAATATATATCACAGATTTTTCGCTGGTTCACGGATTTCTGCGGACAATGGGTCTTTTAATTTATGGTACATGCTTCCTCAGTTTGTTTGCCCAGTTGATTTCATACAAGGGACGCTATTGGTGGATGGCTGAGAAGCTACCCAATCAGAGCATGTATTACATATTAAATAAAACTCCTCAATGATATACGATATGCTTCCTCGTGCTTGCTTCGCACACTTAAAAGCTCTAACAGCACGTATTGATTTTTGATTGTTTGCTTTTCTCTGCCTCTCTCACTCTCTCTGACATTCTCTGCTCCTGACGGAGAGGGTGTGAGCAGAAGGGCTGTTTTTACAGAGGCTGTTTGCTTAGAAGATACGGACGCTCCTCTAAAAAATGCTGAAAGACTACCTTCCTTGCGGCCGCTTTATTGTGGTGCTTCCACTTAAAAGCCCAACAGCCCTATTGATTTTTGATTGTTTACTTTTCTCTCTCTCTGACATTCTCTACTACTGACATGCACTTCTTTGAAGAGGAAGATATGTTTGCATTCTTTTAATTGTGAGAAAGAACTGCCATCTCTGTCTTGTCATGGAGCACAGTTTAAACTTTTGACTAAAGGGTGTTATTTCATGTCTAGAGGGCTCTAATAATGTTAAAAAAGTATTTAGAAGGTCGTAAACAGGTTTTCTGTGCTCTAACTGTGAAAATATTAGATTTATAAATAAAGAATCCTACTTCACAGAAATTCATTTATCGCGGTAGAGTCTGGAACGGATTAGCCGTGATAAACGAGGGTTTACTGTACTACTATATAGGCCAATTATTTATATTTCTTTTGGAAAATTGATTGAACGATGAAAATACAATATTGCAATCGAAAGGAGACATATTATATCACTTAAAATTTGAAAAAGAAAAAAAAACCGCCAGAAACTTTTAGTACCGCAATATGCTTTAAATGATGTAAAACTAGCACTGAAAAAAAAAGTTAAAAAACTGATTTTAGTTGCACTTTAAAAATTTTCAAGCATTATAATCATTCAGAAAGCAGTAAGGTCACCCCAACAATTCATCCACCAAACTCACTTTAATCCAATTCATAGTTACAAAACAGGAACTAATTCTGGATAGTTTACTAGTCAATCGAACTACCTCAAATTAGCATCCTCATCAGGCCAATTTATAGTTGCCATTTAGTCTAGCATACATGTCTTTGGGATGTGAAAGGAAAAAACTGGATCTGGATGGAAACCTGCACAGACATGAGGATGAACATACAAAAAGAATGTGAGTCATCGCATCACTAGCAATCCTAATTAGACATGATATATTAATTTAAAATTCTTTTTAAATATAGAAATTAGAATGAAGAATGCACATAGAGCACCAGAACAAAGCTGACCATGATAAATGTTGATATATATATATATATGCTTGTTATATGGAGAAATGTCACAAAATTGCTTGAAAGATATGTCCAATATAATATACCAATTTAAAGAAATCAAGTAGAAAAAAATCCAAAAGTGCTCAAAGATAAGAATCAATGGACACATAAACTAAAACAGTTGACTGGGGTTTCTTAAAAATTGAGCTAAAACTGAAAATATTTTACAGGAACAGTCTGAATTTCATCTGATGTTAATTTTTATACTCCTCAAGTTTACTTAAATAAGCTAACCCAGCCCACAATAAATTGTAGAAAAATTGTCAGTTAAATTCAAGGTTCAGGGTTCAAGGTTTCTTTATTTAGTCATGTTTACACAAGAAAACATGAAATTTGCCTTACTTGTGTTTCTGAGTGGATAAGTAGTAATTTTCTCAAGCTATATAATGAGAAAACTGAAAAACTGAAATTTTAGTGATTGGCAATAATGAATATAATGAGGTTATTAGAAATAAACTTGATGCATTAGGATTAAAAGTCAAGACGGAGGTAAAGAATTTAGGGGTAACTGTTTACTGTGACCTGAATTTTAAATCGCATATTAATCAGATCACTAGAACAGCATTTTTTCACTTAAGAAATATAGCAAATGTTGGATCTCTTATATCGTTGAAAGATGCTAAGAAATTAGTTCACGCTTTTGTTTTCAGTCAACTAGATTACTGTAACGCACTCCTCTCAGGACTACCCAAAAAAGACATCAATCGATTGCAACTAGTTCAGAATGCAACTGCTAGAATCTTAACTAGGAAAACAAAATCTGAGCACAATTCTCCAGTTTTGATGTCAGTACACTGGTTACCTGTGTCATTCAGAATTGACTTTAAAGTATTGCTTATGGTTTACACAGCCTTAAATAATCTTGCACCGTCCTATATATCAGAGTGTCTGACATCTTATATTCCAAATCGTAACCTTAGATCTTCAAATGAGTGTCTGCTTAGAATTCCAAGAGTTAAACTTAAAAGAAGTGGTGAAGCAACCTTCTTCTGTTATGCACCTAAAATCTGGAATAGCCTGCCAAAAGGAATTCGCCAGGCTGATACGGTGGAGCACTTTAAAAAAACTGCTAAAAACACATTACTTTAACATGGCTTTCTCATAACTTCATTTTAATTTAATCCTGATGCTCTGCATATTCAAATAATTATCATTAATATTCATGGTGTTTGCTCCAAAATCCCTAACCCCTACTCTCTCTTCTGTTCTTTTTCCGGTTTTCTGTGGTGGCGACCTGCGCCAACTCCACATAATCAAAGCCCTGTAATGTCCCTACATTGATGGATTAAAGGCCAGAAGTCTACATGACCATCATCATCTAGTCCTTCCATGTGAACCCTGAATACAATGAGGACTGATCATTTACATTAGGTAGAATGCCTAGAGGGGGCTGGGACCCCTGCAGATTTTTTTTTTCTCCAACCGTCTAGAGTTTTTTTTTGTTTTTTCTGTCCTCCCTGGCCATCGGACCTTACTTTTATTCTATGTTAATTAGTGTTCTCTTATTTTAATTCTTCATCCAAAGCACTTTGAGCTACATTATTTGTATGAAAATGTGCTATATGATTAAATGTTGTTGTTCTCAGTTGCATCTAATAACAAGACAGAAAGAAATAAAACAAAACAAACAGAGCCAAGACAGGTTAAGGTAAGGCAGTTTGATAATGCATATTTACACAAAAATTCATATGCAGAAGCACACATGTAGTCGAATTCAACAGAGTGCAACTGCATTCCCCAATATCTACGATGTTGCCTGTGACCCATACACTGAAAGGCATCTCGACATGTCCATTTCAAGCCATTAAAAAAGTGAATAAAATTATAGTAGATAAATAAGACAGGAGGCTCCAGCCCATTGACTGTTGAATTGAGGAAAGTAGTTGACAATATGACTGCAGGGATCTCAGACTCAGGCCTTAAGAGGTCAGCACACTCTCATATTACCGTATTTACTCCTGTACCACGCGCCCTCATGTAAGACGCGCACGCTAATTTTTACAAAGAAAATCAGGGAAAAAATCTTTTGCCCCGTGTACGACACGCATTGTGATTGTATAGGAAGCGAGTGAGGTTGAAGTAAGACACAGACGTAAATAACTGTAATGGAGAATAATTATGTCTCGTTTAATTCTTTCTGCACATGATACAGTATATTGTACTAACTGTAGCAGTACCCCTACTGCAGAACGTTCAGTGTTTGTCACACCATGCTGCGACAGGTGGGAATGACAAATAGCCCTGTGAAATGAGAAAAGAAAGAACCGTATAGAGACAATCAGTAAAGGACTGTAACGGCAAGTGGAAAATTATTGTGCTCACCAGAATATTCCAGTTTAATCATCATCTTCCGATTCGCTGCTGGATTCGCCACCGCTACTGACGTCCCATACGGTGTCGTCTTTGCTTACCCATAAGGTGTGGTCTTCGCTTCCATCGATGCTGTTGGATATGCTGCACTTTTTGAAGCTTTTCACAATCAAATCCTCTGGAATAAGCTTCCAAGCAGCGATGATCCAGCCACACATCTGCGCCAATGTTGGGGCTTTCATTTTGCCAGTTGGCGTTGTTTCTTGTACTGCTGTTGCAGCCCAATCGGTGTACATTCTAGATACATGAGCCTTAAACAGTCGATTAATGCAGACATCTAGAGGTTGGAGGAGCGAAGTCATGCCTCCAGGAATTACCACTTGATCTGTTTTCCCATCTTTCAGTTTTTCTTTAACACCTTTAGTTAAATGGCCACGAAAGCTGTCCATGACTAACATGTTTGGCATTTTCAGGAGACTGCCCGGCCGACGTTGCAACACACATTTCAGCCAATCGATTACGAGATCATTATCCATCCAACCCTTTTGTTGAGCTCTGACAATGATCCTAGGAGGAAACTTCTCATTTTTCGGCAAGGTCTTCCTTTTAAATATTACGTACGGCGGTAGTTTCTTTCCATGTGCAAGAATTGTCAACATCACGGTACACCGCTGCTTCTCTCTGCCTCCCGTGCGTACCGGGACACTCTTGTCTTGGACTGCATTAACAGTAGTGTTTGAGGGGTTCTCAAAATAAACTGGCGTTTGATCAGCATTACCAATTTGCCCCATTAAATACATTTTCTGCTGCCTCAACTGAATAATGTACTTTTGGAAAGCTAGTAGCTTTTCTTCATATGCGTCTGGTAGACGGTGCGAAATGCTCGTGCGGCGTCTTATTGATAAGCCATTCCTTCTCATGAAGCGCGTTACCCATCCGCGGCTTGCTTTGAACTGAGTGATTGGTATTCCACGTTCTTTCACTATATCACGAGCTTTCACCTGAATCATTTCCGTGGACACTGCATATCCAAGCTGACGCCTGCCTTGAATGTAATCAGTGAGTGCAACTTCAACTTGTGGAAACTGGGCACGTTTTCCGCGAAATGCCCATCTGTTTATGTTGCAAGACGAAAGTTTTTTCTTTTTTCTGTCACCAATCTCGAACACATGACTCTGGAACATCGTACATGCGACATGCTGCCCGATTTCCTATCCTCTGCTTCCAAAATCACTTTTAGTTTCTCTCCCGCCGTAAAGGAGCGTAAACGCTTGCTGCTATCCATGCTGAATTACAACGCCAAACTACCATATTCCTCGTGTATGACGCGCACCATTTCCTCGTGTATGACACGCACCTGATTTTCTAATGCTCATTTTCAGGAAAAAATGTGCGCGTGGTACACGAGTAAATACGGTAGTTGCTAATGGAATTTCTTATGTATTTAGAAGATGTATTCCATCTCCCATTTTGCTACATTAATGAAGACAGATCACCAGAATGTTTAATGGACTCAAATGAAATTAGTTTTTTCATTTCCCATGTTTTTTACATAGGTTTTCCAGTATTAAGCTATACTGTCAGATGCAGATGTTTGTGTTGCTCCATCTGTTAGAATGAAAAATGCAAGGCATTTTATTATTACATGTTATTTCAAAATACATGGAATAAATAATGCATTACAAACGTGAGTGGTGAACATACCTACCTGTGTGTGGCTGCTGGACAGACAGAACTCAGTCTATATTATACATATTACAGATTTACCAAAAGTATGAGAAGTTCTTTCTTTAAGGTGCTATAGCATATTCTTTATCAGCTCAAGGTCAGTCTTGCAGAAAGCTTCAAGTACACATAGATTTGTTATGTCGCCAAGTCTTTAGTGATAAAATGTGTAACCCTTTAGAAAACCACAATGCTTTGGCGTCCATGTGCCATCAACAAAAATATTTTTTAATACATTTTAAAAGTAAAAATGACTAATAAATTTGTTTCCTTTAAAAAAAATCATGCTTTTTAAATATTTTATTTTCAAAAAGTTGAACACTACAGAAATATTTACTATTGAAACTTATAATAATAACATACCAGATACAAACATCAACTTCAAATTTAATACAATAAAAACATAGGTAAAATGCAAATACAAAGGAAAAGCAACAAAAAAGCAAAGAAAAACTACAATCCATTAAAAAGAGAAAACAGGTAAAAAAGAAAAAAGAAAATCTATTTTTTTCTGAGTAATGATAAAATCAATAATAACATCAGAGTTAATCACAAGCTCAGCATGCTTATTCTAAAATAATATTAATGAATTCTTGCTATGTTCTTGAAAAGTTCTCAGATATATCCTTTACAAGAGAATTTCATTTTCTTTAGTATATCATAGGACGTCTGTTATCCTGGAGGGTGGGTTAGGATTCTTCTAGTTGACCAAAACAAGTCTGTGTGCTAGTAGTATAGTATATGCTTATTACAGTCAGTTTCCACTATGCACTTCACGTGAAATATTACTGTTAATGGATGGTGAGTGACTGTAACACCGAGACTGTTTGACAGTCACAGGTTTGCATCCAAAATTATGTTAATTTAGTTCATTCCCAAAACATATGGCCTAGTAAAGCTGAATGGCAATGCTCACAGGTTGGGTCTTTCCCAGGGTACATTTTGGACAATTTTAAATGAGATAAATATGATTGATGAAAAGCCTTTCATGAAATTATGGAATGCTTGGCACATACAAAACTAGTCTGTATTCTATGTATGACTGAATACCTTTTCTTTTCTGAGATGCTGATTGAGAGGTCCCTTTCCCACTGTTCCCTAGGATCTTTGAAGTCTTACAGCCATGCCATCCTGCATATACCCAGTCTCATCTAATTAGCTTTCTACCTAGATAATGCAAAATATTTATTAATTATTAATTATAAAAAGGCTGTGTATTTTTTGAAAATAAAACAATTATTAATATAGTTAAAATAGGAATTCATTCATATGGTTTTCTAGAGGTGAACCAGAAACACTCCAGAAACACATGAGAGATTAGCTATTCTTGTTTAATTGCACAATCCTTTCCCATATATGCATAAACTGTATTTTCTGAGGCTGAGGAAACGTGCACCATTCAGAGTTAATTGGTGCCTTGTGCATGAAGCATCTGGGTTATACTGTGGTTCCATGTGACAAGTCAATTTCCACTTGACTTTAATGGAAATAATATCAGCAATTTATCTCTGAAAAATGTCTGCAGTGAAAATTGCCTGTGACATGCCTCTGTGTTTACATGAGTAGAAGTAGGGTAGGGTACCATAAACTGCATGGCGTGAGAGATATGCAGACTTATCCTACTAGTTTCACACCAAGTTCTTTCCTGGCTATTCACATGTGTCATGAGAATAGCATCTGCAAGTTGAGAAACAAAGTATAACCAAACCAGGCTAGAAAAGAAAACTTTCTTTAAGTAGTATGTCAATCCAAAGCAATGAAAGATAATAAAAATGATAATGGTGTAAGTAATATAAATGTACAGTATACATACTCCAAGAAAAAGAACAATGATACAAAAATGTAGCTGGCATACTCACATTCACAAAAATGCTCACTAAAATAAGCATTGCCTTATATTAATCTATACTAATAAAAGGCAAAGCCCTCACTGACTCACTCGCTCACTCACTCACTCACTGACTCATCACTAATTCTCCAACTTCCCGTGTAGGTAGAAGGCTGAAATTTTGCAGGCTTATTCCTTTCAGCACACTTACAAAAGTTAAGCAGGTTTCATTTCGAAATTCTACACGTAACGGTCTTAACGGTCGACAACGTCCGCCATGTTTATCTTATTTATGGCCCCATCTTCACGAAATTTGGTAGGCGGCTTCCCTGCGCTAACCGAAACCAATGTATGTACTTATGTCGATGGTATGATGCCACTGTCGGCCGCCATATTGAACTTTCCAACGTCACTAATTTTCCAACTTCCCGTGTAGGTAGAAGGCTGACCCCATCTTCACAAAATTTGGTAGGTGGCTTCCCTGTGCTAACCAAAACCGATGTACGTACTTATTTCGGTGGTATGATGCCACTGTCGGCCGCCATATTGAATTTTCCAAACATCACTAATTCTCCAACTTCCCGTGTAGGTAGAAGGCTGAACTTTGTCAGGCTCATTCCTTACAGCTTACTTACAAACGTTAAGCAGGTTTCATTTCTAATTTCTATGCGTAACGGTCATAACAGTCAACAATGTCTATCATGTTGAACTTTCTTATTCATGGCACCATCTTCACGAAATTTGGTAGGCGGCTTCCCTGCACTAACCGAAACGATGTATATACTTATTTCGGTGGTATGACGGCAATGTCAGCCGCCATATTGAACTTTCCAACGTCACTAATTCTCCAACTTCCCGTGTAGATAGAAGGCTGAGATTTGGCAGGCTCATTCCTTACAGCTTACTTACAAAAGTTAACCAGGTTTTATTTCGAAATTCTACACGTAACGGTCATAACGGTCGACAACGTCCGCCATGTTGAACTTTCTTATTTATGGCCCCATCTTCACGAAATTTGGTAGGTGGCTTCCCTGCACTAACTAAAACCGATGTACGTACTTATTTCGGTGGTATGACGCCACTGTCGGCCGCCATATTGAATTTTCCAAACATCACTAATTCTCCAACTTTCCATGTCGGTAGAAGGCTGAAATTTGGCAGGCTCATTACTTACAGCTTACTTACAAAAGTTAAGCAGGTTTCATTTCAAATTTCTACGCGTAACAGTCATAACGGTCAACAATGTCCGCCATGTTGAACTTTCTTATTCATGGCCCCATCTTCACGAAATTTGGTAGGCAGCTTCCCTGCGCTAACCAAAACCAATGTACGTACTTATTTCAGTGGTATGATGCCACTGTCGGCCGCCATATTGAAGTTTCCAATGTCACTAATTCTCCAACTTCCCGTGTAGGTAGAAGGCTGAAATTTGGCAGGCTCATTCCTTACAGCTTACTTGCAAAAGTTAAGCAGGTTTCATTTCAAAATTCTACGCGTAAAGGTCATAACGGTCAACAACGTCTGCCATGTTGAACTTTCTTATTCATGGCCCCATCTTCACGAAATTTGGTAGGCGGCTTCCCTGCGCTAACCAAATCCAATGTACATACTTATTTGACAGATGCCGAATGTCTCTTCAACACAAGTGCTACAAATACTGTTGTAATTGAAACAAACCATGAAACTCAAACCAATTATGACAGCAGTAATCCAAGCTGTGAGATTTGAAACAAGATTACTGTTAACATGGCCAACTGTACGTTGCATGCTCAAGAGTAAGCTCAGCGCACAGCTACAGCTTGGTCATATTACAACTGGAGGGCCGAACTCACAATGTGGCATACAAAGAGATCCTTAACAAATAATTATTGGTATATTTTCTCTCAGTTTAAAAAGGTTTAATTTTCTTCTTAAGAAAAATTTTAAGGTAGTACTTCGCCGCTGCGAAGCGCGGGTATTTTGCTATATATATATATATTATATATATATGTATATATATATATATATATGACAGCAACACTCATAACAGTGACAAAACAATTACATTGACAATCATGTTACATTATTTTCAAAATGTTTCCTTTTCTTTTTCTTTACTTCTTTAAGACACTACTTCTCCGCTGTGAAGCGCGGGTATTTTGCTAGTAGCTAAATAAATGCCATACTTAACATTAAACAAAAGAAATGCATGATACCTATAGTATACTTAAGAAATTTTGAGACATGCTTACATTATGTGACAAAACAGACAAACAGTCATGAATACCTTGCGTTATTTAAGTACTGGTGTAATTCAGTATGCCATCAGTTATCATAAATGCATTTCTCCTGATAGCATCATAATAGTTACAGAGTAAGTACAAGACCATAATTCCAAAGTTAAGCAAAAAATTACAAGGTAATATTACAGTGTAAACACCAGGAGATAAACAGAAGTCAAAATAACAAAGCTGAGGTTAAAACTGGGAGATCAAAAATACCTAATGACAAAGCATAACCATGAACCAAACTCAAAGTTAAAAAAATTGGAAAAAGAATCATCTACCAAGAGCTTAGAAAAACTGCAAATGAACTTATTGCACATAAATCTGCAAAATATGAACGAAATTGACCCCTTTACCCATTTCACCCCATGACATCAACTCATTCATTACCCCTGATATTAGCAACTGCCAGACAAAACTACTCAAAATTGGGCCTCCCATTAGAAACAAAATGGCATCATGGGAGAAGATAAATAAATTAACATTTTCAAAAAAATCTCCAAAGAAAAAATGTAATATTGATTAAAAATTCTTTGAAACGTATAAGGAGGTAAATTATTTTGAAAACTTGTGGTAAAGTTGTATTAGTCATGACTAGTAATGAGCAAACCCTGCTGAGTTCACTTTATTGTTACCTCAGGATCTTTTTCAAACTCCACAAAATGTATTGAAGTTAATGTAGAAGGAGCAACTGAACTAGTTTTGAGAGAATTATGATGGGCCAATGGTATTTTAAGTGTCCCTGAGGGCTAGGGAAGCATCTGCCAACTATGCTCTACCAATCATTATGGCCACAAATGTGATGTGACCTGTGAGGCAGCAGTGCTAAACACTGCACTACTGAGTCTCAAACAAGAAAAGATGCAAACTGAATGATTACCATAAACAAAATTCAGCAAATAGCCACATCGTGCTTACAATCCAGAGGCACATATTAGCCATGCCAAGAAGTGACACCATGGAACGGCTCCTTTGATTGTTTGAAGTAGCAGTGTCTGGGCACAACTGGTAGTCTTTTTGTTTCTGCTATATCTCTGCAGATAGTTTGCACTAATTTCTTCCACCTTGTAAATAAACTGCTCAAAAAATTAAAGGAACACTATGAAAACATATCAGATATCAATGGGGAAAAAATCATGCTGGATATCTGTACTGATACGGACTGGGTAATGTGTTAGGAACGAAAGGAAACACATAATTTGATGGAAATGAAAATGATCAACCTACAGAGGGCAGAATTCAAAGACACCAAGAAAATCAAAGTGAAAAAATAATGCGGCAGTCTAGTCCATTTTGCCAAAACTTCATTGCAGCAACTCCAAATTGTACTCAGTAGTTTGTATGGCCCCCACATGCTTGTATGCATGGCCAACAACGCGGGGTGGGGGGAGGGGGGTTCACGGGGCATGCTTCTGTCTTGGGGGATCTCCTCCCAGAGCTGGACCAGAGCATCACTGAGGCCCTGGACAGTCTGAGGTGCAACCTGGCAGTGTCAGATGGATTGAAACATAATGTCCCAGAGGTGTTCTATTGCATTTAGGTCAGTTGAGTGAGCGTGGGGGCCAGTCAATGGTATCAATTCTTTCATCTTCCAGGAACTGCCTGCATACTCTTGCCACATGAGACCAGGCATTGTCGTGCACCAGGAGGAACCCAGGACCCACTGCACCAGCATAGGGTCTGACGATGGGTCCAAGGATTTCATCCCAATACCTAATGGCAGTCAGGCTGTTGTCTAGCCTGTACAGGTCTGTGTGTCCTTCCACGAATATGCTTCCCCCAGAGCATAACTGACCCACCACCAACGATGATGAACGATGTTACAGGCAGCATAACATTCTCCACATCTTCTCTAGACCCTTTCACATCTCTCACATGTGCACAGGGTGAACCTGCTCTCATCTGTGAAAAGCACAGGGTGCCAGTGGTGGACCTGCCAATTCTGGTATTATATGGTAAATGCCAATCGAATTCCATGGAGCCAGGCAGTGAGCACAGGGCCCATTAGAGGACGCAGGGCCCTCAGGCCACCCACATGAAGTCTGTTTCTGATTGTTTGGTCAGAGAAATTCACACCAGTGGCCTGCTGGAGGTCATTTTGTAGGGCTCTGGCAGTGCTCATCCTGTTCCTCCTTGCCCAATGGAGCAGATTCTGGTCCTGTTGATGGGTTAAGGACCTTCTAGAGCCCAGTCCAGCTCTCCTAGAGTAACTGCCTGTCTCCTGGAATCTCCTATCGCTGCTGGTAGCTCTGCTAACCCATGATGTAGAATATATGATTATAATGAAGAGAGAGGGTTACCTGTGTGTCTTGATTGTAAAGAAAATGTGCTGATAGGTACTTGCTGATGTATTTCAGCCCTGTTGGTTATATATATTTGACCCTCAGTAAAACTGAGTTTCACACCATTGCTTTAAAGTGTTAATTAACGAGGTGCAAAAGATTACACAATGATATATCACAAAAATGTAATTCCTGAAGAAGTAGAATATTTAAAGGAGTGTTCATCTTTTTCAATTCTAAAAAGCAAATGTTCATGGTGAATTAATTGGCTTCTTCTTATAAGTGATAGGTGAATCCTTATTCTGGAGCAATCTTTGTTTCTTTTTCAAATGCTTACAAGTTGAATTTCAGTATACAATTCATCCATCCATCCATTATCCAACCCTCTATATCGTAACTACAGGTTCATGGGGTCTACTGGAGCCAAACGTCAGCCAATATAGGGTGCAAGGCAGGAAACAAACCCCTGGCAGGGTGCCAGCCCACTGCAGGGCACACACGCACGCACACACACACACACACCAAGCACACACTAGGGACAATTTAGAATCGCCAATGCACCTAACCTGCATGTCTTTGGACTGTTGGAGGAAACCGGAGCACCCGGAGGAAACCCACGCAGACACGGGGAGAATGATAGACAATTAAACTGCTATTAATATAGCTAAAAACTGTGAATGGTGGGACAAATCACTTGAGAAAACTTAAATTTTTGAATTTTGTGTAAATGAAAAGCAAGAATAAAGTGATTTATAGACATTTATTAAAATGTGTAGGTTTTTATTTGGAACTGATAAGTGTTTCTCATATACCACCCTATTTGAACACCAACCTATTCAACATTTCATTAACATCATGTGATCCTGAATCGATTAAGCATGTTTCAGAATTTTACAATAATATTACCCATCTATCCATTTGCCAAACCTGCTAATCTCTAGCAGGGATGTGGTAAAGCTGGATCCTATCCCAGCAAGCGTTGTGCACAAGGTAGGAACAATCTCTGGACAGGAAGTCAGCCCATCACAGGGTAAACACACACACACACCCACACACGGGTCAATTTCGCATTGCCAATGCACCTAACCTGCATGTCTTTGGACTGTGGGAGGAAACCAGAGCACCCGGAGGAAACCCATGCAGACAGAAGGAGAACATGCAAACTCCACGCAGGGAGGACCCGGGAAGCGAACCTAGGTCTCCTAACTGCAAGGCAGTATCCCTACCCACTGTGTCACCATGCTGCCCTAGTATACAATTAAAAATACAAATGCTTTTTATAATTATGACATCTTAACTCAATTTTAAGATCTCTATAAAGCCTTTTTTAATGTTGCCAATATAATTGTTTTAGATCATAAAGTTCTATATATAATGCTGCACTCTAAATGTTTTCTGTTTTCTTTTCTAGAGTTTCACAGACTGCATGGAACTTTTCAATAAAGAAGAAACCCAATCTAAGCTGCAAGAGCGTCAACTACGAAAAGGAAGGATCATCGAACTGTTAAGTAACTTCTGTTACAAACACCTTGATAAATGTTGGTGTCTGTGGCTTTTTTCCAAAAAAAAAAAAACGGAAAAAAATAATGATACAGTATGAAAATAGGGTGTAACAAAATCATTGTCAAATACACACAAAGGTTTGGGCCAAAAGAACCATAACAATCAATTATTAAAATTAAAATCTCCTAGCTAAAACAGTCAAAAATTAACATAGCAAAGTTCTTACTCTAACCTGAATTCTTCATCCTAATTAATACTGGGATAAAAATTTTATCTTTTAGTTTTTAATATCTGATTCAACAGTCTGATGTCACATCCCCATCTGAAGTAGGTGGGAGTGATGATGTAATACATCATGTGACTTTTGTGTCACAAATGGTAACAGGTATGTCAACTGCAAATAACATGACTGTAGCCAAGTTGTGATGGTGACAAAATGGTGTCCCAATCCAGTAAATCATGACACAAAATGGTGCCATGGTGATGTAAATGCAATAAAAGTAAAATAAACAAAGAATTGATTTGTTCTTATGGCTTATAGGTCATTAACAAACATATCAGCTTTCTTTGCAATGTGGAAGTTTTCAAATTACCAGATGTCTATTGATAAACAACCTGATTCATCCTGGTTTGCAAAATAGTTTACTTTAAATCCCTCACCTGCTTAACCAAGATCACTTAAAATCAGCTGAAAATCAAAAACAAGTTACAGCTTAGCAGGCTTTGTTTTTCTCTGCTCAGCAGCAAGGCACATCATCAAGGGTGTTTGTCCAGATACAAGATGGTTGATTCTGCTTTCAGGGTCACTCACACATGGGCAAATATATATGGCGATTAGGTCATGAATATTTAAAAAAGGCATCTTTATGTCATATATGGTTCCTAGCAGGTAGTGACTGGGAGTGGCTAAAAGCATGTGCAAGAGCACATAGTTTAAAGTTTATTTGAGATTTATAATGTAGCTTGGTGTGGCTTAGTTTTTTTTTTTGCTTATGCTAATATGACCTTTTGAGCATGGAGTCTACGCATGATTTTACACATGAGGCCCCAGGTCTCTAAAGCAACTATGAAGCTGCCTGCCTGGATAGTGGGGACATCACAGTCTCAGATGGTCCTTTCTGGAACCAAGTTCTCTCGTTTATCTCACTTTCTTTTATAGGAGAGAATATAGCTCCCCTAGTTTCTGATATATCAAATGCCCTGTAGTATTTTGTGGTAACACTGCATGTTTCCATGAAGAATGCCATTCACCATTGCTCTTACGGGTCACACATCTTCCCGTACAGCCATATTTGTTTAGACCTCCTCAACCAGTGTGGGTTTTTCTTCTACTATTACCACTCTGCTGAACCCTGTCCCTTTATTGTGTTTTAATTCCAGCATAGCAAAACTTTGAGTATTGAGAAATCCAGCAGACATTATCTATAATATTCTTAAAATAAAAGATAGGTTATAATAAGCTGATAGATGGATTAGATGACTAACATAGGATTTTATTTGTCCCCTGTGGAAATTTGGCTTTTTACATAAGCTTTATAAATAGATAGATAGATAGATAGATAGATAGATAGATAGATAGATAGATAGATAGATAGATAGATAGATAGATAGATAGATATACACACCATAACGACTAGGTAATTATAGTCAAAGTGAGGCATATTGCTGTTGGTATAAAGTAGCCTGAGTAGCGTTTCCTGACATATACCTGTGGAATAATTTATTAACTGAAAGTACTCTGTTGTTAGTGTGTCAGAAAAAGGATGGATGTGCAGCATTGTTTATAATGACACTCAGTTTTGTTTTAATTCTCTCCTTTGCTACTACCTTCAGTGGGACTTCAGAGTGGCTCCTACAACTAAGCCTGCCATTTTAATTAGCTTGTTGATTCAGTGGTCCACTAATGAATTGATGTTACCGTCCCAGCACAGCGTAGAAAATCACACTGGCTACCACAAACTTGTAGAAGATGTGGTGGACATCACTACCCCTTCTTATATAGTTCCTCTGTGTTATGAGACCAGTCCAACCTGTCATTGAATTGTATCCCAATGCCCCATCCACATACTTCTAGAACTGCACCCCCCTGGACAGAGGTGGACACAGGTGAATATAAGACCTTCAAGTTTTGTTCTTAACTGGCTCTTCAAAAATGCAACTCATTTTTTAATCAGCTTAACTATATGTTCTATTTAACTTTTAATCATTGTGCAATTTGATCAGAATATGTCTAACTATAAATGATAGCAATACTCATTTGCTTCTTATGTTGTCTCAGTGCACATCAATTCCCAGAGTAACAGAATTGTCAAACCAGTCACACAGACACTTAGCCATGCCAAAATTTTGACATTTAAATTTAAAAGCAGTAACAAAAATAAAAAAGCAGACTAAAGATAAGTTTACAGTTTTCAAAGATGTGTGTTATATTTTTAATATTCTGTGAAATGCTTCTGCTGTCTTCCATTCTTCTACAAATCCTTGGAGAGTAAGGTATGCTCTTAAAAAGAAATTTCAATAACATTGCAGTGAACTTACACAGCTTACCTCAGAAGTATTTGTTGTAAATGAAAGCTAGGAAAATTTAGCATAACCTATATTTGCTGAAGAAAACTTTGACCATCACTAGTTTATATAGACAACACACATTCAAATATTTGTAGTGTGTGTACTCAATATTTGAAAATATGTGTTTTGCAAACTGACCAGTCCAACATTGACAAGGGATCTGAGGGACATTATCAGTAGTTTTTAGTGAGGTTACAGGACACTTCACAGATGAAATGGATAAGGTCTAATAACCATACTACAGAGAAGACACTTTTGCCCTTGAAAGTCTTCAAAAAAGTAGTACAACTAAATACTTTGCAGGTAAAAGCCGTAGAAATTGAATGTATACAGCCTGGAAAATGAAAGGCAATTAGAGAGGAATGTGAAAATTCCTAAGCATATGGTTGTTTCCTGTCACTTTCAATTACTGGGATATGTTATTATTATATAGATAACTAAAACTGACTTTTCAAACAATGACCATGTTTAAGGTTTTACACATCCATTTCAAGTACAACTGACTTACATTTTTTGGATGTCACATTAAGACGCATCATTTACATAGAAGCAATGCAAATTGATTTCGCTGCTTTAAATAACGGTAGCGCTCACAGATATTATTATTAGCATCATGCAGCTACCTTAGGTTGACTTTATTGAAAATGAACATTTTTTTAATACACTTTTGCAAAAATTGTCATTATACAGCTACCTTAAGTTGAAGGATATATCAATTTCTAATTGAAATTACATAACTTTGTTGAATATTCATAGTAACTCAGTTCAATTATATTTAAACAAAGCAAACAAATTTCAGTAGAAAAGGGCCACCAGTCATACATGGGTGTCACTCACCAAGCTGCAAAAAGGGCCATGTCTTTTCTTGAATCAGTGGTTATTTTGAACTATTCCCAAAGTTAAAAATTTTTAAGGTAGGGTATTTTCCAGTACATTTCCTGCATTTTTTGGCCTATAGTATTTAGTAGCATACATTTAGTCAGTTTGCACTAAGGGGCCACCCATTTTTATGAATGAATTAACAATGACAATGTAATATATTAATTACATCATCTACAGTGATTGGTTATTGGTGACCTTACACAGTAATGAAGAGGTTGGGCATTTGATTATCAAAATATAGATACCTTGCCATGTTAATTTATAACTGCAAATACATTTTCTAAAGACAAAGGCTTTTGTTGATTTGCATAGATTAAATTGATACAAAATTATTACATAATGTGTGAGTATACAATCAACACATTAGAACTGAGTTCAGTTAATAAGTAGTCATCTCATCTTATCTCTCATCCTCTTTTCCTGCTGAGAGTCGTGACGATATGTAGTAATCTGATTTAAAAACATTGCTTAAGTTAAAAGTTTGATTATATTATATTATATTTACTTTTATTGTTTCTGTCCATAGGTATATTTCTTGCATCCATAGATGCTGTTATTATTAGAACAAAGATGATATATTTTATCTTGATTATAATATAATTAAAAATTAAAAGGAAAATAACCTGGTGATCTGCAGCTTGCGACAAATCGTGCTGTGCTTTGGATAAACACGAGTATCAACTCTGTCTTTGATATCTCCGTCTTTCAAAACTATTATCGCTGACAATTTGTCACATGTTGGTTTATAATATACTAGCAAAATACCCGGGCTTCGTAGCGGAGAAGTAGTGTGTTAAAGAAGTTATGAAAAAGAAAAGGAAACATTTTAAAAATAACGTAACATGATTGTCAATGTAATTGTTTTGTGACTGTTTTAAGTGTTGCTGTCATCAAGGATTTGATTATCATTATTTCTTTCAATCAGGTTCATATTTGGTGGATGTGTTGTGTTCAAGTTATATTCCGTGTTTGTCAACCGTTGTAAAGATAACAGATTTCATTCATCGAAGTGTTCACTACCCAAATTGGTACTCGTGAATCTAAAATGTTTAACAAGCATTCCCGGTATTAAGTTGTGGATTTGCCTCAGAATATTTAGCGGTAGTGTGTCTATGAACTTAATTTAAACTTAAGCTTTATACCTTGCTTTCCTATTGATATGTCTACAAAGGCTTGTTCAGATTCAGAGGGCTGTTCCTTTCTTACTGCATCAATAAACAGCTCGTCTTCCTCTTTTTCTGAGACATCACCCACTGCATGCATGGGTTTACCTTTCCCAGTCCTGCAAACTTTAGTGGTTCAATCTACCACATTTTTTAAACTATCTTCCTTGCTGCCTTCTCAATTGTGTAATGCGTTTTTTGCTCAGCGCTCTTTGGAGCTCTTGGTTTTTGTGTGCGTACTGAGTTCACAGTCAGTTCAGAGTACATGCATCGCAGGTTCTCAGCTGTGGTTGTGCAATCTCGTGCGATCTTGCGATGTCCACGGCTTTATTTAATGTTAGCTCAGACCCGACACTTAAAAGTTTCTGTCGCACTTTCGCTGAGTTTGTGCCAAACACTATTCTATCCCTGACCATCTCATGTTCGTTTGCATAAGCACAGTCCTTCACCAGCAATTTTAACTCCGTTACAAAGTGATCAAAAGTCTCATTTATACCCTGCGTCTTCTCATTAAACTTGTATCTCGCGAATATCTCGTGAGATCTTGCGATGTCCACAGCTTTATTTAATGTTAGCTCAGACCCGGCACTTAAAAGTTTCCCTTGCACTTTTGCTGAGTTTGTGCCAAACACTATTCTATCCCTGACCATCTCATCTTCTTTTGCATAAACACAGTCCTTCACCAGCAATTTTAACTCCATTACAAAGTGATCAAAAGTCTTGTTTATACCTTGTGTCTTCTCACTAAACTTGTATCTCGTGAAAATCGTATTCGTCTTAGGCATGACAAACGCCTCATAGTGGCAGCATGTCTATTGGATTGCTGGTGACGGACGGCCTTATATGGGCAGCCACTCAATTACGTGGGAGGCGTGGGTGAGGGGGACGCAATATAGGCAGGCAGCCAACTACATGGGAGGCGTGGTGATGGGTGACGCAACTCCGCCTCACACGGCGACCGAGCTGCAGGCTATGGCCATATATATGTATGTAAGTCGGATTCAATTATGACCGTTATATGTAGAATTTCGAAATGAAACCTGCTTACCTTTTGTAAGTAAGCTGTATGGAATGAGCCTGACAAATTTCAGCTTTCTACCTACCTTCTACCTCCAGGAAGTTGGAGAATTAGTGATGAGTCAGTCAGTTAGTCAATGAGGGCTTTGCCTTTTATTAGTATAGATGCAAGCGTGATCTTTCAGATTCATATAGAAATCCAAGAAAACTTCTTTGTCCGTGTTTTTCAGATAAATTTCATGTAAAGTACGATACTTTTGGACGTTTGGAGTTGTATTTATTATTGGCTGTAGAATTTCTAATATGTTCGATCATTTAACTCATTCGATTCTATTTTGCTTCACTTCTCCGTGATCATAAATATAAACCTGACCGAATTGTGGTTTCTTTGAAATTAAACTTGTAGTAGCTTTAATTGTTACGAGACCACAGATTCTCATAGCGAATGGTCCTGAATTGTGTAAATCTACATTTTGAGCATTGAATGATGCAAATGCGAATAGATTACTGTAGATTTGCATATTTTGCCTGTAATGTTTGTGGATTTCACTTTCACCAAATAACAAATCTTTAATTTCTGGAGGATACGCCTCTTCATTGGGAAGAAACACTACTTTTCCATGATGGCAACATGTATAAGAGAATCTACAACTGTCCACCTTAAACTTTAAAGCCAAACAATATCTACATACTTCTGTCATATCACCTATGTCCATATTTTCGAAATCTATTCGCTGTTCCGTTAGTTCACCGAGTAATAATTTCCATTTGTTAGCGCTAATGCGATCTTTACTATCAGTTTTTGAGACTTTTGAATTTTAGTATTTTCATAATCTCTAATATGCTCTGCATGTGTACCGCACCAACATTTTTGAACCTCTTTACGATGTGCTACTTTGTCTTCTACTCTTTGACTTTTATTTACATGTCCGCTTGGACCTGTTAGGTTTTCAATTCATCTTTTGGCACAAAGTTTCATCTAGTGGGACATGAAATTATCTCTCTAAAAATGTCTCGTCTCGTTTCTTTACAAAAGTCTTTTGTGTTGTCCCAAGATTTTTTTTATATAATAGAGAATATAATATAAAGGTGAATGTGTGTTTGTCCGGTATGCAAACCCATATTTTTGATCCTATCTTGCCAAATTTTGTACAGAATTCCTATTTGTCCAGGAGAAAACCATAGGCTATGATCCGTTCCAAATTTAAGTCTGTGCCGAACCCTGGTCAATGACGGATATTCCTGTTTGTGTTTGTTCAGTATGCAAATCTGCACTGTTTAACCTATCACCACCAAATTTTGCTGATTTCAGATTTTTACAGGGTAACACCATGGGTTATGCTTTGTCCCTGGTGTCCCTGCTAGTGTAATATATAAAAGGAGCCAAACACAGCTTTCTATTTAACTCTGAACACATAAAAATGCATTATTTACATCTCTCTAGAATAAGCTAGTTATTGCATTTTACCCACATAGCCATCATTTAAAATGCATTTGTTAACATTCAATTACCTCAGATAGTCTGCATTTTAGTGAGATTCAACACCTACTTCATGTTGTGCTCCCTTTCTAAGTTACTTCCTAGATTTAATCAAATAATGCTAGACCTACCACTAATCATAAGTAAATGCTGAATATATCATTTAAGGTTGATCTTCTGCTTCCATATTTCAAAGTTTTAAATTTTTTTCTCATAAAAAGTAATTATCAAATGAGCAGCAACTCAGGTTTATTTCTTTATTCCAATTGGAAGTCTAACCTGCAAGATTAAAAATGCAGAATAACAGTTAAAAAATTAAACAGCCACAATCTTACATGAATGGTGTGTACATGCCTGCAGTGACAAATTTTCTTTATGTAGTTTAAACACAGTTTCATAAAGACATCAGCCAATGTCATTATTATGCAATTTATAATATATACGGTAATCAGAATCACATTTTTTGTATTTGTTCTTACATAGCCCAAAAATCAGTTCATGTTCTTGGTTTACTTTTTCCGTGTTCCTTTTTAATTTTATCAGTAAACATTTGATCACCAAAAAAAAGCATAATTACACTTTATGCACTTGCCTTGAAAAATATTTTTATACAGGCTATATTAAAAAAATATTCATCCTTCTGTTCCGCACAGTCCAGTTTAGAATCAAGTGGGTACAGACCCCATTCCAGCAACACTGGGCACTATTTAGCAACTACAACAACAACAACATTTATTTATATAGCACATTTTCATACAAACAGTAGCTCAAAGTGCTTTACATATTAAAGAATAGAAAAATGAAAGACACAATTATAAAACAAAATAAATCAACATTAACATCGAATAAGAGTAAGGTTCAATGGCCAGGGGGGACAGAAAAAACAAAAAAACTCCAGACGGCTGGAGAAAAAATAAAATCTGTAGGGATTCCAGACCATGAGACCGCCCAGTCCCCTCTGGGCATTCTACCTAACATAAATGAAACAGTCCTCTTTGGATTTAGGGTTCTCACGGAAGGGCTTGATGATGATGATGGTCACATAGACTTCTGCCTTTTAATCCGTCCATCATTGTTGGAGCATCATGAAGCTTTGAGTAGGTGGTGGTGGCGCAGGCCACCACCACAAAGAAACCGGAAAAAGAAACAGAAAAGAGAGTAGGGGTCAGTACCGAATTTAGAGCCACCATGAATAGTTATTTTGAGGAGATTGAACATATAGAGTATCAGGATTAAGTTAAATTACGATTAAAATGAAGTTATAAAAAGGCCATGTTAAAGTAATGTGTTTTCAGCAGTGTTTTAAAGTGCTCTACTGTATCAGCCTGGTGAATTCCTATTGGCAGGCTATTCCAGATTTTAGGTGCATAGCAGCAGAAGGCCGCCTCACCACTTCTTTTAAGTTTTGTTCTTGGAATTCTAAGGAGACACTCATTTGAGGATCTGAGGTTACGATTTGGAATATAATGTGTCAGACATTCCGATATATAAGAGGGGGCGAGATTATTTAAGGCTTTATAAACCATAAGCAGAATTTTAAAGTCAATCCTGAATGACACAGGTAACCAGTGTAGTGACATTAAAATTGGAGAAATGTGCTCGGATTTTCTTTTCCTAGTTAGGATTCCAGCAGCTGCATTCTGCACTAGTTGCAAACGATTTATATCTTTTTTGGGTAGTCCTGAGAGGAGTGCATTACAGTAATCTAGTCGACTGAAAACAAACGCGTGAACTAATTTCTCAGCATCTTTCAGTGATATAAGCGGTCTAACTTTACTTATGTTTCTTAAGTGAAAAAATGCTGTCCTAATGATCTGATTAATATGTGATTTAAAATTCAGATTACAGTCAACAATCACCCCTAAGCTTTTTACCTCCGTCTTGACTTTTAATCCTAATGTATCCAGTTTATTTCTGAGTCTGGATAAACAATTCATCTACTTCAATGGCGACAAGCACCCAAACTACCATAACTCAATTTAGTGTTGTGCCTTAATTTATCCAGCACATATCTGTGACATGAGAGAGAAACTGAGATCCAAGAGGAAAACTCAACAGACATGTGGAAATCAGATAAGCTCATTAAGGATGTTGGAAACTGTAAAGCAGCAACCACAAAAATAGTTCTATACCAAATAAAGAAATAATACAACATATTATATAAATGATTCAAACCTGGTTGGTCCAACACAGAGCCACAGGGAAATAATTTTTTTGGGCATACAGGGAAATAAAAAGCTCTGTACAGGTTGCCAGTCTATTGTAGGTAACACTCGTAACCACACTGCTCCCAATTCACATTTATCTGCTAATTCAAGCAGCATGTGTTTGTGATCTGGAAGGAAAAATGGAGAATCAGAGAAAAAGCAATACAGAAATGGGGCAAAATTGTAATCTCTATACAGACAGTGCCTATGCCAGGATTTGACCCCAAGTGTTTGGAGCTGTGAGGCATCAGGACAAGCCAGTAACATTGGGAAAGTAATGAATAATTAGATTAGATTAGATAAACTTTATTAATCCCATGGGAAAATTCAGATGCATACAACATCAAAATTTTAATGAATTTAAGTAAGGCATCATCAATGTTTATCTGTCAAAACGGAAAAAATATGTAAAAGATAGTTTATCCCTTAAGAATAAGTTTTTAAACTCTTATCTATTTAGTCTTTGCTGGGTTTGCATTTTAAAACTAAGAACTATTCATATTTTCCAGAGAAACCTTTTGTGTGTTTTGTAACTAAATAGAGAACTGTTTCAGTTGAATTTAGGCTTTATATCCTATTTTTAATTTTTCAGGTCTTAAAATGTTTTACTGTTTCTCATGACTGCATTATGTCATCCAGTTACCCCTTACATTGAATCCCATGCATGTCTTAATCAACAGCTTCAAACTATAGGAATGACCAATGCAAATTTCTAACAAATAAAGTTAAATAGAAAAGTAAAAAGAAACCTGCCTTAAATAACTATTGTAAACAAAAAGGTTTTCTGCCAATGTCTGTCATTCTTTTTTAAAATAATTATAGGCATTAAAACATGTCAATGGACTGAACACAATTAATAAACAGGCACAAACAATTTGCCTGCATGACAGTGAGAGATAGAGAAATCAATCATTTCATTTTTTTCTTCAAATATTACCTAAAGCTATACCTAACAATTTGTGATGCACTATGTGCTTGAAAGTAGTTGACCCCTATTCTTACTTAGACTGCTTTCTAAACAAAAAATATCAAGTTTTTTTTTTTTTTCTGCATCTTGGGTAACAAACATAAAATATAAACACAAGACCTGACAAATAAGAGACAACCATTCAGTCCATGAAAATCGTTTGGTTAGCTTATAACTAATTTGTCCTAATGTCTCATCATGATACCTTTTTTAAAGTTGTCATGGTTACCACATTAACCACTGATTTGTTCATGATTCCCACATGGCTCGTTCTGTGAAGATATACTTTCTGAGCTTGGTCTAAAATGCTCTTCCCTGTAATTTCCATTGGTCTTCTCACATAGATTCACCATTTAACCTAAATAATTCTGCAAGATCAGCTTTATTAATGCAGTTTTAAAGCCCTGGATTAGGTATCCCCATCTAGTCTGGTCAAGACTAAAATGGCTTAATTCTCTGAGTCTCAGAGTAGGACATGCCCTTTACTCCTGAAGTGTGGCTCATCATGCCTTCTAAAGCTGTTGTGTCTTTTTATAGAATTTTAACCATACCTATGTGGTGTCATTGGTATATTATAAGTGAAGATATAATTTTATTCAAGGCCTCGAAGGATGATTGTGGTGCAGTATACATATAACAGTGCATGCAACAAATTAAAAGAACATTTTAAAAACATTCATTTTAACAGTATACTTGATCTTTTGGTAATTGTTGAATATAGGACCAGAAAGAAATAGTGGTTAGTGTCTTCCCAAAAATGGGACTGCAATGAAAAAATATGTAATTATTTGAAACGTGAACTGTTAAAAATGCATGACTAAGGGCAGGAGTGTTCACAGATTACCATATAATTTAAATCAGACAAATACTCAAAGGCACCAGAAAACTGCTAGAAACATTCAATATCTGTAAATCCTGATGAAGCACAGAACTGGAGTCTGAAGTGCCAGATAGAGTAATATATTATTTACATACAAGTAACATTTTTGATCCGAAAATATAAGCACTAATACAAAGGCAAGTACATCTTTCTGCAAAAAAAAAAAAATATTTGAATGAATCTCTCAGCTGCTGAAACTCTTTTGCCTGGTCAGCGTTGCATTTTGTAGCAAGTGAGCAGGTCAGAACAGACTTCCCTGTGTCCAGCTACAGATTCCAGCTATTCCTGAGGAATTCCCAGGCATTCCCAAGCCAGCTAAAAAATACTGCATAATCCCACCAATGTGTACTGGGTCTGTTGTTTGGTCTCTGCCCAAGGAATACAAAAATCTAAGTTTGCATTGTTTGTAAAATATTTAGCTTCACAACTAGAACAATGAAATATTTAAATAAACCTATAAACTAGACACCAACTTTTAAATTTCAGGAGGGTGGCAAATCAGAACGGGACAGGTGCATAAGCATTTTGTAAATTAGGCCCAATATCTGACATCTGGCCACCTACCCACTCCTGGGCATTCTGTCTGTGTCAGGCCATCCAATCTGATGAAAGGACCCTTCTATCTGGTTATTCTAACACTCCTTTGAGATGACTTTTCCATAGGTCAAGTGCCACATCCAGATACTGAGAAGAGAAACAGAACAGAGGAGGGTTAGTAATGTTTTATAAATATTGTATTGCTTATATTTTTGTACAAATGACTAACAAACAGAAATGCAGTATGCACAGCTAATCAGCAGCTCTAGCCAGGGTATACTAGACTAAAGTCATGAGTCTTCGGCCTGGATTTAAAAGCTGATATTGAGAAAGCATCTTTTATACTGTATTAGCAGGCAGATCATTCCACAGCTTCAAAGATCTGTAAGTAAAGTGTGACCTCCCACTGTTTTTTTATTATATTATACTGTCACTTTATTTAATTAATTTTTATTAATTTTTGTTATCTTAAGTAGGCCAGTATTTAGGATCTCAATGTGCACTCTGGTTTGTAAGTAATGATAAGTTCAGATTAGTAAGTAGGGGCTTGACCATTTATGGTTTTATGTGTTAAAAGTAGGATTCTGAAATCTAACTTAAACTTAACTGGGAACCAATTTAAGGTTTTTCTGCTTCATGTAATAAATCTTGCACTAGCAATATGAAATAATTAAAATCAGCATAAAGAACGATTTGAACAGCTAGTGAATAACGCATTGCAGTGGTCAATCCTTCTAGAAATAAACGGATGAATTAATTGGTCTGTATTCTAATGAGATGACATGCTAGTGTCAAAGCTAACACTTCAATTATGTGCTGATTCAGTATAACTAATGGTGATTCTGACTGAATTAAAATGTGAGATTTGATGAATCAAGCATTAGTCGAATCTAGGCGTTCAATTGGCAAACTTGCTACCACCTGCTGACTCTTGTCTTTTTTTTTCCTTTCTCTTCTCACTTTTTCCTTTCCAATCCTCTTTCTTTTACACTGTTGTAACTTCATTAACCACATCAACTACAGCTGCCAAAAGACAATTACCAAGCCACTAACACTGGTAACCCATCAACACACCAGGATAGGTTAAACCACTGGGAAAGGACTTAAACTTTTAAAACAACTGATAAATTATTATACAAACTTTAAATGACTCTGTGACATAATTTGTCACAGATAGTGGGAACAGTTTAGATTGCTGTGGTAAACAAATTCCAGAGCTTAGCAGCCAAAACTGCAAAACCTTAAGAGTAGGCATACAGGCTAAAGCAAAAATGACATTTCTTGTAGGACCCAGGGAGAGACCAAAGAGAAGCGGCATTAAAGAGCACATTAGGTCAAGACAAAAGTTTTGAACTGGATTCTCCCTGTAATATGAAGCCAATGGAAAGAGTGAAGGAGATTAGTAGTGTGGGTGATGTGAGAAATTCATATACAGTTAAACAGCTTTAGACACAGGTGTCTGGTTGCATTTGTATCACTGCATCATCAGTTGTCTCAAACTGCTTCAGCAGGTACAAGCACATTAACCATATCATTATGCCATATTTAAGTATAGCAACATTACTGAGTGATTAACCTTCTGTGTTAAAGCAGGTTCTATATATAAAGTAAAGGTTGTACTCATTTCTTCTGTGAGTTGACAGTAAACATTATGAAACAAAGAATAATTCATTTTAATCTGTGTTTTTTCTATTTCAAAATACTGGTACTAAAACATATTTTTGTCATAGAAGTATTGAAGCAAAAAAAAGACATAAGAAAATTTTTTATTAGATGTTATTTTTGAAAATGTATCTTTTACATAATAAAATAATCTAATAAAATGGAAAGTGCACCTGGAATTCAAGCTACAGAAATAAAAGTATTTCTTCATTATAATACGGTTTACTTGGATTAAGAAATGTCTATTCTATGTAAAAACTTGTTTTACGCCTGTTTTTCAATTTCCGTTTGAAGTTGTCATGGAAGGGTGATGAGTGGCATTTTCCATTTCCATTTGAAGTAAAGCTTTTAAGTACAGATCATGGAAGTGCTTTTCAGATTTTCTGCCTGTTCTGTACTAATGCATCTTCAGAGAAATTTAGATGTCAAAAAGGATGGTATAAAAGAAGACACAGAAAGAAGTACAAAAGTTGAATATATATACTTTGTATTTGAATGGTTGAAAGACAGTTTTATCAATTTTTTAAATTCATTATTCAAGTATATATCTAGTTGTATAGTCTGTATATGTATAAAGTTTAATGGTGGGGTGGTGCAAAAAACTGTCTATTCAGATCAGTTTTTTCTTATTAACTGTATTTCCAAATATGATTAGAAGCATGATATGAAAAAAACAACATAAACATAAAACTAATGTTGACATGTAAAGAAATATAGTGCAATACTTTAAAAATATAAATAAGGTGGTTTAAAGAAATATTTCCAGTTGTCTCATATCAGCTGCCTTTTCTAAAAGATCACTGCAGAACTAAATGACAGCAATTTAACTTGGATATTAATTTTGTCAGAGTGTCAAATTTTAGAGTGCGCAACTTCATCATTTTTCTGATCTAAAAGGCATGTTAATCTCTGTTAGGCATAAGAGATTAAGTCCTGAATACACTTAACTACTTCCTCTTCTTTCGGCTGCTCCCGTTAGCGGTTGCCACAGCGGATCATCTTCTTCCATATCTTTCTATCCTCTGTATCTTGTTCTGTTACACCCATCACCTGCATGCCCTCTCTCACCACATCCATAAACCTTCTCTTAGGCCTTCCTCTTTTTCTCGTCCCTGACAGCTCTATCCTTAGCATCTTTCTCCCAATATACTCAGCATCTTTCCTCTGCACATGTCCAAACCAACGTAATCTCGCCTCTCTGACTTTGTCTTCCAACCATACAACTTGAGCTGACCCTCTAATGTACTCATTTCTAATCCTATCCATCCTTGTCACATGCAATGCAAATCTTAGCATTTTTAACTCTGCTACCTCCAGCTCTATCTCCTGCTTTCTGGTCAGTGCCACCGTCTCCAGCCCATATAACATAGCTGGTCTCACTACTGTCCCGTAGACCTTCCTTTTCACTCTGGCTGATACCCGTCTGTCACAGATTACTCCTGACACTCTCCATCCATTCCACCCTGCCTGCACTCTCTTTTTCACCTCTCTTCCACAATCCCTATTACTCTGGACTGTTGATCCCAAGTATTTAAACTCATCCACCTTCGCCAACTCTACTTCTTGCATCCTCACCATTCCACTGACCTCTCCCTTATTTACACAAATGTATTCTGTCTTGTTCCTACTGACCTTCATTCCTCTCTTCTCTAGACCACCTCTCCACCTCTCCAGGGTCTCTTCGACCTGCTCCCTACTATTACTACAGATCACAATGTCATCAGCAAACATCATAGTCCACGGGGACTCCTAGCTAATCTCGTCTGTCAATCTGTCCATCACCATTGCAAATACGAAAGGGCTCAGAGCCGATCCCTGATGTAATCCCACCTCCACCTTGAATGCATCCGTCACTCCTACCGCAGACCTCACCACGGTAACACTTCCCTCGTACATATCCTTACAACTCTTGCATACTTCTCTGCCACTCCCGACTTCCTCATACAATACCACAGCTCCTCTCGAGGCACCATGTCATATGCTTTCTCCAGGTCCACAAAGACATAATGCAACTCCTTCTAGCCTTCTCTATACTTCTCCATCAACACCCTCAGAGCAAATATCACATCTGTGGTGCTTTTTCTTGGCACAAAACCATACTGCCTGAATACACGTAACTCTGTATGCTAAAATAAATATGTACAGAAATATGTAGCATTCACAACATTAACATTTAGTGAAAAAGTGTCACAAGCAAAAAAGTATCCTGCTTTATTCGTCTTCTTTTTTCAATCCAGTTTATTTTTTATTGTGCACACTTTTATGTTGCAAAGTGCACTTGTTCTGTTTTGCTTATGTTCTTTTTCTGTTAAATATTTGTAATATATAACATTTATATTATTGTCTGTGTTATGTCCTTTAAGAAAAAAATAAGTATGAAATTAATATTTTCAAAGAATGAAACAGTTTTCTGACAAGTAAGCATACTGATAAGAATGGCCACATTATGATGTTTGCCTAAAACACTGACCCCACCACTGAACCCCCAGGGTCTATTAAATGCTGACTTGGGATGTGAAATTTGTGGTGGCGATATGGGGAAAGAGGGTACTGCTTCTGATATGGTTTTAAAGTGCCTTAATGAAGATGCCTTTTCTGGCATGGTTTAGAAGCACCATTCTCAAACAGAGTACACTTCAATATTCTGTATGTAAACATGATTTTAGTTATATATCCAGAAAAACGTTACAGGAAGAATTTTTAAGAATGAGTACAGCTTCCCTCTTCAGTAAGAAAGCTTGAGGGATGAAAGGCAGGATTTAATTATCCTCAGTGATGAGAGGACAATGAGAAGTCAGCTGATGAGCTTGCTAGTCAGACACACGCACGCACGCACGCACAAGAAATGTCAGACACTGTGTCCTTTTAAAGCATGTAAACCAACACTCCCACAGAGAAGACACAGACACAGGTAGAGCAGGCTAGAGGTACAAAAAGAGATGAATTGAGATGAGATGTTGATCTGGTTACATAGAGAGCTTACCAGAACTAATTTCCTGACCAGACAATTTGTGTAACTACTAAGATTATGGGCCAACTGGATTTGACATACACATATTGAGTGTGTTGCTGATCTTTGTTTGCTTTCACAACTTCAGGACAATCCAGGTTGAAATGGTATGAAAAGTCACATCTGTATTTTGCTTTGGTTTATGGCACTAATTTAATATTTACAGATTCAAACTTATTAAGCCTACTATTCGGCTGGTATGTTTTAATTTATATATGCTGTCTTGAAGGGGGAAATTATTTCCTTTGTCAGCTAGGTCAATCAAGGGTGTAAGAAATAAGCTACAGTGAAAGTTATATCTGGATAAAGTCTGGAGCTAGTAGAATATTGTCTTGGGTACAAGTACATTGCAACTGTGAACTGTATATCCCTAATGGTTGGTATGTAGTGTATGATTGAAAAACAAGTAGTAAAAGAGGTGTAGCATACAGAAAAAGAATCCATACATCGAATTATAGGGCATGTAATGTTTTTTAGATAAGGTGTCCCACAATAAAACAAAGTGAATGTTCAGTGGTAAGTATGAAAATAGAAACCATCCATCCATCCATCCATCCATTATCCAACCCGCTATATCCTATCTACAGGGTCATGGGGGTCTGCTGGAGCCAATTCCAGCCAACACAGGGCACAAGACAGGAAACAAACCCCGTGCAGGGAGCCAGCCCACCGCAATGAAAATAGAATAGCTGGCAAATAATAAAAAAAACAGAATTCCCAAATGCATAGAATCCATCTGCACCTTGACTATTTGACACCTTCACACTCTACACTGCATTAAAATGTAGAAAAATGTTGATGATTTTGGTGGAATAAGATACTAAGTTCTGACATTTGATCACTCATCGGTGATGATGCATCCATTTTAAGCTCTTATTCCAAGGGTGTGGCGAAATGCCCAGGATAGTTTATTACTAACTTAGAATTTTTGATTTTTAGAAATCCTGTAATTAATGAGAATTCCAGAGACATTTCTGCTTCATTTTTCCTTGTATGAAACAGGATTCCCATTCATTAGACAACAGTCAAGGTTACTGAATCATATTCATTTTAAGAGTGAGAATAATGCAATTTCTTGATTGATAAGGATTATAAAAATATAATAAATGCTTATGTGGAGACATGAAAGGCAGCTCATTTGGAGATTGTCTGTTTTAAGAGTAAATGGGGATTTAGTTTTTACAAGCTTTTTCAGAGTTTAGTTTCTCTTTTTGGACATGAATGCTTGAGCAAGGGCTCAGTACAGTATAACAATGATCTACAATGGATAAATGGTTAGTATGTGTTAATTGTAACAGAGAAGAGCATGTTTAAGGTTGACACAAGTAAGGTCACCCAGTACAACAACTGGGGACTCTGAAAAATGCTTCTATACTGCAGTAATTTGACAAGCCAGATTATTAATAGCTGTCATGATGTTTGTTTAGGGTGGAAAATACTGTAATCGTTTGTAAATATAACTGAGGGAATGTCTCTTGTCTCAACCTGTAACTATATAGTGGTGCACCGAATGGTCAAACTATTCTAAATACCATAGCCACTTTAGTGTTGTTACTATCAGTGCACCACTTGGAGTATTTTAACCCAGTGTATCTGAGTGTGGAATCACAGCTGTGCAGCAGCTGATTGGAAGGCTCTACAGCAGATTGTGTCAAGAGCAAGGAGAAATATTGGAATACAGCTTCTATCAAACACTGCCTTAGCCATGAGCACAGTCTATTTGAACCTGTCCCATTTGGCAAACTCTTCAGAGCCTTTTCTGTTACGGACCTCATAGTTCAGAAACAGTTTCATCCCAAGAGCTATAAATGCACTCAATCAGTCTATCAAGTGCTCCTGGTAGAACTGTTTGTACTTACAAGTATAATTGCATCACTGTAAACTTGCATTACAGTTGTAATATTGCCCAGCTTGAGTCACTTATGCTTTCATATTGCACATTTCACTGTTTTTATTTTATTATTATTATTGTTGTTGTTGTTATTTTACCATTTAATAGGAAAAGGTTTATGGAGGATTTGCATATTGAATCTCATTGTACCATGCAATAACAACAAAGGAATCCAATTTAATTCAATAGAAGAGAGTGCGTATTTACAGATGATGATGACTGGCTTTTAAGTTGATTTGGATATCTAAGCACTATCTTCTTGGAGCTCTTAATATAATTTTTAAGATAAAAAGCAGCAAAGTACATATATTACATTATACAGATAAATGTTTAGCTTCATTTAAATAATGTATATTGTTAGTGATTACATATGCGAGGATTCGGTGGACAGCGGTAGCGATGAGCTGGCGCTCCTTTCAGGGATTGTTTCTGCCTCACACTGTATGCTTGCTGGTACTGGATGGATAGATGGATAGAATAATTAAACATGTACTACAAAGATATTTCAATGTTCCTTAAAGGTTTTGACATTTATTAAAGACCTAATTGTGTGATGATTTTTTATTTAGAGAAAGAAAAGGAAGGACAGGAATCAGGAGTTAGTATGTTTAAAAGAGACAGTACTACTGCAATAAATTATTTTATTGAGGTTTGTGCACGGCACAGAAAGCATCATGCAGGAGGCAGAAACAATCTCTGGAATTGCCGCCAGCTGGTCGCTACCACTGCGCCAACGTGCCTTAATATTTTATACATTCTTTAATTTCTGTCATCTTGAAAATGATATCAAGTATACATCTTAGTATTTAAATTGTTCATAGAGCTGTAACATCATGAAAGTAATGTATTCTGTGTCCTGTCGGTGTAAGAGAAACCCCATTTAAGAAGCACGTAGTGATTCACACACATATGGGTACATAGAAGAACACATATAATACGAAGCCATTTAACATTCCACTTTAGTTACGATGGTATTTGAGAAACTATTAAATTAAACGATTTTAAGATGAAGTTTAGGAAGTTCTACTTTACTGACAAAATTAATTACATGATTAAAGTGGAAATTTTGACCATTTTCCACACTGTGTTCCAATATTTTTTCTTTTCATTGAAACCTAATATGCTTTCATTTTACACTCAGACAATGGGCTATCACAGGGTGACTTTGATATCTGACCAGTTCTTATTGATTTCAGGCACTGTACGACTTTCTGAGCTTGAACTTTCAAGTTTCTCTACCACTCTGTCACTCAATCAACTTCCTTTTGTTGTTTATATCACTGCCTCTACTTTGTATTCGATGAAATTTTTCTTTTTCCCCATGCTTTTGCCTTTGTCTTTTCACAGAATGCAAAACATAAGGGGCTATTTATATTGATTTGCATATTCAAAGAGGCATAATTCTGGGAGGAGTCGGGGTGGGGCGGCAGGAGCGTGCATGAGCATTACTTTTCATGCTGACCGAGATTTATGGAGTGGAAGAAAGTGGAAGTTGGCATACGCGCAGATTTATACATCTGGATTTTTTTGTGTTTATGCACATTTCCACTTTTGTCCATATGCCAAATTTTAGTGTGAATTCTACGCACACCATTATGCATGAGGCCCCAGGGGAGCAGTGTGCATAAGTGTGTACTGTAACATTAGTGATGATTTACTAAAAAGCACACTCGACCTCCTATTCTCTTTTTGGATGGTATGGCCGATATGTCAACTCTATAAACAGTATCTTATTTGTTTCCATTTAATCAAATTTCAATGAAACAATGTTAAATCATTAAACCATCCATTTTGTTCCTAAGTGAACAGTTATTAGTTAGAAACTGAGTAGAGACCAGCATCTCCATTAAAACCTGGGTGTTTTTGCTTTTGTAATGGCATATTCAGGTAAGATCCAAAACATACCCTTATTTCAAAAATAATTTAAACTAATTAAAGCTTAGAGACAGGAATCTTTATACTTTAATGAATACTGACAATCATTCACCTTGGTAAAGTGATGTGTCTATGTATCCATCTGGTTGCTATGTCTCTGTCATTCCAAAAAATGGTGCATCACAAACATTTCTAGTAATAAAATGCATCATTCCAATAGATGGATCACAAGCATTAACACTGTTTTTACAAATCTCACACCAAATGGCTTATAACAGAGACAAATGTATTATATGGAGCACTGAAAAGATTTAAGCTGAGGTCTATGTCGATTAATTAGATTTCTGACTATCTTAGTTGGGTAATGGTATGGCTTTAACTAAGGTGCCTGCTTTAAGCTGAACTCTGGGTCAATTTCTACACTAACAATATTTGCTACATGAAAAAAATACATATGTAATACATTAGTTTGTAAATACGGCCAATGAAGTAACATGAACATTGATGGACTGACCACTGAAATGCAGTAGTGTAGTAGTTTGTTCTGCTGCCTCACAGTTCGAGAAGCTTGAACTAAATCCCAACCTACTCAGTTTCTTTGTGTAGTCTGCACATTCCCTCTGTAAATCCAGGGCTGTTAGGATAGATTTTTTAATCTGCAATCTTCACTATATTCTGTCTTAGTATGTAACACAGCAAGCAAACAAGACATACAGATTTTATTGGTCCCTAGGAGGAAATTTAGCTTTTTACAAAAGTTCAGAAAATAAATAAATATTATAGCAAACAACTACAGCCTCAAACAGAGACAAGAATTATCAAAATGACTTGGCCAAAGATAACAAGAGCTGTCACAGCTGCAGTGTGGAAATATAAATGCATATTGCCGTAGGTATAAAAGAGCCCCAGCACCATTTCTTGACATACTTTAGTAAAGCAATGTATTTGTACAACAAACACAATGTGTTTTGCAAAACAGGGCAATTATTTTTTGAATGTCAGATAGCATCTTCAGTACCATAAAGAAATAAAGGTGCCCCTTAAAAATATTCTATTCTATACATATAGGAACATAAGAAATTTGACAAACGAGGGGAAACCAGTCATTCCTTTAAGCCTGTTTGTTTAGTCAACAGCTAAGCTGTACTAGTATCTCATTCAGATTCTTCTTAAAGGTTTCTGCTTCAACAAAATGTCTCGGGGTAGTTTGTACCAGAGTCCCACAACTCTGCGTAAAGAAATGCTTCATGGCTTCAGTTCTAAAAGCGCTTCCCTTTAATTTCCAATGATGTCCTCAAGAATTTGATTCACCCTTATGCTGAAAAAACATGTTGCTGGATCTACTTTATCAATCCGTTTAAGGATTTTGAATACCTACATGTACAGTATACACCTATATGTAGTTCCATTTCACAGCCATCACTGAAGGAATCAGAGGATGATTTATGGAATGATTGCTTAGGAAGAATTGCAACAACACCATGTTATTTGAATTTTGTGGTCACATGTCTGTTAATATAAAAATCTGAATTGGAAGAAAAGTGTCTAATATAAATATAGTGGAACTAAATATATAGATAAAACACAGATAAACCGTTACCTTATAAAAAAGTTCTTAGAAAATGTTTGCTTGGATAGAAATAGTGGGAAGATTCAAAAGGACATTTATCCAATGATGATGAGCAAGGCTCAGGTATAAAAAAGTGAGTGTCTCTCAGTAGTTCAACTGGAGTGCTGAGCTTTAAACCGTTATGAAGGTGTGGCACAACTTGAACTTCATAGCCCATTAATGTTCAGAAAACAACTTGAGGGTGCCAATACATGTCTGAAAACAAGAATGCGAAGTTAGTGGACACTTACCTAAAAGCACTTATTTTAGTAATAGACAAAGCTTTGGAATATTTATGCAATCATTACATGTTAGTCTATTCATTTTTAATGAATTTGCTCACCTATTTATAATTTCACCTATAAAAATAACTTTCAGCTTGTGAGGGAATATATTATCTGGATATAATATGATTGTATAATTCCAAATATATAAAATATATAACTGAATTTACTACTGTTTTGAATTACATGTTTTATAAAATTTGTTGAGTTTAAAATCAGTACTGAACCTCCTTTCTCATTTTGTTTACTACTTTGTTCGCATTCTTTCATTTTTATTTTTTTAAAAAGAATATTAACTTTAATCAAACACAAACTGAAAAAAGAAAAGCAAAAGGGGCCAGCCAGCCTCAGGGATATTTTTCCATTAACCATTTTGACACATGGGTGACCTTAGGGGATTATTGGTTTTTGAAGAACTATTAACAGCTGTACATTTGCATTTTAATACAGTTCTCTTCAACTACTAATGCAATTTTAGTCTTTAGCTACTCAAGCGCCTTGTTTCTTTTGCAATCTAGGCAACACAAAAATTCCCGGAGGTTTTAAAATTTTAATTGCAGTGTAAAGTTTCTGAAAATACTATCATAGTAACTAAGATGAAGTCTACTTCCTTTGGATTATTATTTCTTTGTTATTTTTATGGGATATATATTACACTATATAACACACTGTGTCATTGTAAATTGCAAGCTATCTTGGAGGATTACATTAATCTGTTCGATTGATAAAGTGCCCATGTCAAGGTCAATAACTGTTGAGAGTAAAAGGAGACCACTTTGAGCAATTAAATGTTTAACATGCATTGTTATTTGAGTGACTACACTGTTCTTGTGCTCATGTAATTGTAAACTGTATATGATGACCAGACCCCAGATATCATCTTTTATTATAATTAGATAATAGCTTTCTGAAGATTATACACAGCTATAGTTAAACATGAAATATGAAGACTGTACAGGCCAAGGAAGTAGAGGATTACCATAATACAAGGGCAGCGTCTTTATAGGTTTGTTTTATATATATAGTAAATATACTGTAAGTATCCTAAATATATATATATATTCAGAAAAATGTAGGGTGTGCCCTTATCTTCACATAAATCTTTTACACTTTTTCAGTTTGTACAGAAATTAAATAAATTCAGTTACAGACTCAAAATTGTATTACCACAAATCTAGCATGGCACTTATACTGAACTGTGAACACTACAGCAAAGCAAAGAAGTAAGTAAGATGCTATTCAGTTTAAATATTGTAATTAAATTAATGTTTCTAAATCCATTATTTGTAGTGTATTATTATCTGTTTTCTAGAAGGTCTCCCAGTTTGACATAAGAAGCATTTAAGGATGAACTACTGTTTTCAAGTAAGAGTTATAATTACGTGCCATAAATGTGTTCTAAGAAGGAAATGGCATATATTAATTTATGTCAGCTTACTGTATGCATAAATGTCAAATGGTCAATGCATTGTGTCACTTGTAACTATTAACGGTTACTTTAATAACTTTGGAAATTCCATTATGGATGCCATTTAGAATAATTTTATAAATATTCTGTTGAATGATATTTTTAAGTGAATTGGACTGTCACTACAGGACATAGTTCACTCAGCAGTAAGTCTAAATAACACATGGATCTCAATTTTATCTGACATTTCATATAAAATATAAAATCAATATATGGATAAATTAGATAAATGGATGAGCATGTATTTAATAATATGAAATTAAATATTCAGATTCTGACACTTGACTTCCTCCTTCTGAGCTTGTGTGTATTTTACATTCACATCCCACTATTCTGGTCACAGTTTAAACCTTTGTGTTGCCTTATTTGTTTAGAGTTTTTTACTTACAGCTTTTGATCATTTTACTTTCTTTTGACTATGTAAATTTTCCAAAAAAAAATCGGCCTACTTTGGATTTTTGGAAACATGAAGTATGTCATGGAATTAACAAGACTCGTGTTAAAGAGAATTTTTATTGTACAAATAATTGCCATGCATTATGTGTGGGTAATTTCATCACAGAAGCATTCTTGGAACTTTTCTTCTTTGATGTCTGTTACTACTCTTTGGATATTTTCGATCATCCTCGCTAATTTCAATTAGTCTCAATAATTTCGTAATGGACATTACATCATATCATATATGCGGCACAGTGGTAGAAAAGCAAGCCTCACAACAAGAAGACCAGGGTGCAGGTTCTGGAATTTGCATGTTCTCCTTGTGTCTGTATGGGGTTTCTCCAGGTGCTCTGGTTTCCTCCCACAGTCCAAAGACATGCAGGTTAGGTTCATTGGCAATGCGAAATTGACCCGTGTGTGAGTGTGTGTGTGTGTTTACCCTGTGATGGGCTGACTTCTTGTCCAGAGATTGTTCCTACCTTGTGCACAAAGCTTGCTGTGATACGCTCCAGCTTTACCACATCCCTGCTAGAGATTAGCAGGTTTGGCAAATGGATAGATGGATAATATTATTGTAAAATTCTGAATCATGCTTAATCGATTCAGGATCACGTGATGTTAATGAAATGTTGAATAGGTTGGTGCTCGAATAGGGACGTATATGAGAAACACCTGATCAGTTCCAAATAAAAACCTACACATTTTAATAAATGTCTATAAATCACTTTACTCTTGCTTTTCATTTATATAACATTCAAAAATTAAAGTGTTCTCCAGTGATTTGTCCCAGCATTCACAGTTTTTAGCTATTTTAATAGCAGTTTAAGTGTCTGTCGTTGTTATTGTAGTTAAGTCCTGTCTTATTTGTTTTATGTAACTTCCAAAGCTGTAATTGACCTGATGGCTGATAACTAAAAATGGTAGCTTTTCAGAAAAGTAATTGGGCAGAGTGACTTCTCATTACTTCCTGGTGTTAAACATATGTTTCTTATCATTAATTTTAGATAGTTTGTAATTAGCCAATGTCATAGCACTATTGAGTGATTTATACCATGTTGCATATCCATATTGTTGAGTTCAGCATAATGCTTTAGTTACAAATCTGAATATTTTATTTTTGTACTTTATGCAGTACTAGCAAAATACCCGCGCTTCGCAGTGGAGAAGTAGTGTGTTAAAGAAGCAATGAAAAAGAAAAGGAAACATTTTGAAAATAACGTAACATGATTGTCAATGTAATTGTTTTGTCACTGTTGTGAGTGATGAGTGTTGCTGTCATATATATATATATATATATATATATATATATATATATATTTACACACACACACACATAAACATATATATATACATATCTATACATATACACATAAATATACACACACACATATATACATACATATATATCTACATATATACACACAAATACATATATATATATATATACATACACACACACATATATAAATATATATACATATACATACATATCTACATATATACACACACAGCTATTTCGTATCAGTGCAATACGCTGCTTGTTAAAACGGATGACTCCGCTCTTACGTGCAAGTCTGCGTGGATATTATGAACTATCGTATTTGTTCAAGTTCTATTTAAATTTTAAATAGAAGGAATTTTTATTTAGTCGACAGAAATATCTTTGGTAGGAATGGTAAAACAGACAGGAATATTATTCTGAATAAATCAACTCAAACCTTAAACAACTTATAATATTTTGCTCTCCATAAAAATATATCCTGTCTAAATTATACAAGTTAGAAATAAAGTAAACGTTAAAAGAACAAACATTCAAATTTCTTTACTCTTATGTAATTTTATATAAAAATAAACTTAGATTTTAAATATCCCAAAAGATTTTGCTCTCCATAAAAATATATCCTGTCAAAATTATACAAATTCAAATATGAACATGCTGCATAACAAAACCTAGAAATATAAATAAAATGTGTTCCTTTCAGCAATAACAAATCAAATCATTCAGTTGTCTTTGCTCATATGTCATTTTAGAGCTGGACGCCTGGCATCTTTTTTTGGCAACAGGTTCGTTTATGTTTGGTGTGAGGTTCTGTGTTGTGGAGATTCTCAGGATGGATTGCAGGTGCTCATCAGTGAGGTGACTCCTGTGTGCTGTTTTGTTAGTCTTTATCACTGAGAAGAGCTTCTCACACAGATATGTGCTACCAAACATGCACAAGGTTCGAGCCGCATGTAGACGGACTTTTTGTTCTTCAAAGTCACCAAAGCGCCGTGCAAACTCAGTGCGCTCAGTTTATCAGCAAAGTGCGTATTTGGGAACACCGTAGTGGCGACTTGGTTTAACATTACTTGGCAACAGGGAAAGTGGGGCAAATTGCACTGGTGCATTTGTGTCTCCCATAAAAGCAGCTTCACTTGAAATCACTTTGTGATTGTGCACGGTAAAACGTCCGCTGAAGTGTCAGATTCTTATTTAATTCTTCTGCTTTCTGTATCTTCTGCATTGCATTCAGGTTACCCTGATGTTTTGTCTCATAGTGCCGTCTTAGATTAAATTCTGTAATTACAGCCACATTAGCTCCACAAATGAGACACACAGGTTCAGTAAACATATACTCAGCCTCCCATCGGTTTTTAAAGGCTCTATTTTCAGAATCAACTTTTCTCTTCAGCATCGTGTGAGCTAGCTTCGCAATAACTTGCAGCATCATAAGCTAGACTTGATTAACGCGGTAAGTGTTCGGCAAGGCAGCTGAAGCGCTGCATTATGGGATCTGTAGTTTATTGTGTTACCAGCGCTTCATATACCCGGCCATTAATAACAATAATACAGTATATAAAATGATCTCGGGCGGATATAATTACACGCGGGCGGATGTGGCCCGCGCCCTTGAGTTTGACACATATGGACTAAATAGAACTTGAAAAGATATATTTTTCAAATGTGATCGCGCAATTCAGATAGAGTTGACGCGCACTACAGCCTGCATGCCTCAATAAGTCATCCTCCCCTCGCTCTTACTTTTTACCGCTCATCTAATGAATACACTGAGTATGGCTTTACCAAAACAATCATTGATGGCGAATAAAGTATCCATTATTCGAGTATGTAGATGGGATATATATATACATATATATATACCCGCGTATCGCGAGAAGTAGTGTGTTAAAAAGCTAGAAAAGAAAAGGGAACATTTTAAAAATAACGTAACATGACTGTCAATATACAGTATTTGTTTTGTGAGTGTTACTGAGTGTTGCTGTCATCAAGGATTTGATTATCATTATTTCTTTCAATCAGGTTCGTATTTGTAGGATGTGTTGTGTTCAAGTTACATTCCGTGTTTGTCAATCGTTGTAAAGATGACAGGTTTCATTCATCGATTCGTTTCTTACTGCATCAATAAACAGCTCGTCTTCTTCTTTATCTGAGACCTGACACACTGCATGCATGGGTTTTTTACACTGTCTTCCTTTAGCGGACATTGACTTTTTCCAACGTGTGCTTTGTTTCCGCAGTAGTTGGATTTATGAATATGCTTGTATGTATCAGACGCTTCATATTTTTGCTGCCTTTTCAATTGTGTAATTCGGTTTTGTTCAGCTTTTGGAACTGTTGCTTTTATCTGTGCACTGCGTCAGTTCACGTGAGCCACTCGGTGTACATGCATCGAAGGTTCCCAGCTGTGCTGGTGCCATCTCGTGCTATGTCCATGGCTGTATTTAATGTTACCTTAGTCCTGGCACTTAAAACTTTCTCTCGCAGTTTCGCTGAGTTTGTGTCAAACACCACCCTGACCATCTCATCTTCCTCTCCATAAGCACAGTCCTTCACCCGTGAATATTTACCCGTGGCAGTTTGCTATTGGATTGCCGCTGACGGACGGCCTTATATGGGCAGGCACTAAATTACAAACGCCAGCGGCAGCCTGTCTATGAACTTAATTTAAAGTGTAGGTTTACATCGTGCTTTGTTTACGAAGTAGCAGAACTCATGAATATGGTTGTATATGTCACTCGCTCGCTTCTTATTGTTTCGCTGCCTTCTCAATTATATAATGCATGTTTTCTTCAGCTCTTTTTTGAGGTCTTCCTGGTTTTCTATGTACAGCGTGATTACGTGGGAGGCGTGATGATGTCACACGAAACTCCGCCCCCACGGCGTTGAAGCTCATCTCCATTACAGTAAATGGAGAAAAACTGCTTCCAGTTATGACCATTACGCGTAGAATTTCGATATAAAACCTGCCCAACTTTTGTAAGGAAGCTGTAAGGAATGAACCTGCCAAATTTCAGCCTTCCACCCACACGGGAAGTTGGAGAATTAGTGATGAGTCAGTGAGTGAGTGAGTGAGTGAGTGAGTGAGTGAGTGAGTGAGGGCTTTGCCTTTTATTAGTATAGATTAATAATTAATATAGATTTACAGTAATAATGGCACTTTTTATTCTGTTTGATGTACTGTACTGTACCATATGTTAAAAAAACACTTAACACTTTTAAAAATATTCTTTGACATGAAGGTTTGTGTTTGAACATTTTTTATTTAGTTTGTATTATGCAATGATCCTGTTCTTTATTATGTTCACTTTGAATTACTCTAACTAATTCATTGATTCTGCTTAAAATAAACTTACTGTTTTCAGGATCATTTTGCACAAGAAACAGTCAGTGATTCTGTCCACTGCCTGACCAGAGTCTACTCTATTGAGCAGAGCTTCAGTGAGTTTCAAGGGCTTTGAATCAACTCAAAATGCTTTGTGAAGAACTTGTGTGTCACTTCAACACCTCAGGCAGTGCATAACAATACCTTATGTGTGCACCTTACTTGCTATGAAACTGCAGTTTTTAGTTTGAACTTATTGTATGTTGCATATCTTATTTTTTGCTGTGCACCCTTCCTCACAATAACCTGTCATCCATGGGGGAGGAGCAAATGCCTTAGATTCATCAAAAATTTCAATCTTCAGTTTTCAACAAATCTCGCCATTTCAGAGTCCCCTGATAACAAAAACATTGATATCTCAATGATGCGTGTGCATCTATCTGTGTGTCACAGTTTCTTGAGGACACTCTAGAGTTAAAGCAGCTGTACAGAAAAATACCAAACTCAAAACTTAAGTCTGTTATAAGGTGACGATGTGCTGATTAGTTTTTGAGCCAAATCGTGCAAGAGAAAGAGGCACTCAAACGGAGCCTTCAAATAACACAATTTTGCAATTAATTATGAATTCTTTTTGTCAATTGCTATCATAATGACCTATTTCATAATAAGAAATATCAGGATTACATTACTGAAATGTTATAGTATAGTTTGGGTAACTTGATTCCTAGGGTGCAAAGCCTACTGACGCTCACGTCTGAATTTTTTCTAACTATAAATTAACAGATAATGCTTTTCACATGTAATTATAGAGTGGTAGTTTGGAGCAGTGGTTAAAAACAAGAGAATCATGGGTTCAAATTCTGACCCTGTCATTGTCTGTGTGGAGTTTACTTTGTGTTGAGTTGTGTTCATCATTTAATTTTATTTTGTTGCATCTGTATACTACTCTGATAGAGGAATAATCATTGTTATGATTCCTATTACTGTTATTATTATCTTTTTTCTTTTTTTCTGTTTTTCTTGATTGCTTTTTACCAGGAATACACCAGGTTCCTTAAGTCTTATTTTCTGAATGTCAGAACATTAGGAAGTATGTAGGCAGTTTTGAGCAGGGTGATCTTCAGCACCAGGGAGACATTCGCTTTACCTGGCAGTTCATCATCATATTTTTGGAAACCTAGTCTAGCAGTTCCAAGTGTTCCAATTATGACCAAAATCACACAACCCCTTGTGTTCCACATGCACACAATCTCATTTCTAGGTCTTTGTATTTACTGAGTTTCTCCTCCTCTTTGACTGAGACATTCGCAATGAGAGAACATCCCCTCTTGCTTTTGTCATGGAAAAGATGTCTGGTCAGTTGTGTCCAATTGTGTGATGTGTCTCATACATACCAATGCTATTCTCCATTTCAACGATCTTATAAGACTGGTGATCTTACCAATGATCAGGCACTGGGAGGCCAAACTCAGAGAACATAGCTAAGTGCAGGTAGCTAGCTATCCAACTGTTTCAAATATTGTATCCTTTTTGCACTACAACCAAGCATCCTGCAACAATATGACTTATGTGTTCTTGTTGCTGGCACATCCTGCACTTGCTATAAACATCCATCATGAGGTTATTCTTCTTTTGATAGCATGTATTAGGTTCCTGATCCTGAACTTCCATGAGGAGACTCACCATCTGGACCTTCATGCCTATAGCCTCACAGTCATCCAAAAGTTGTTCAATGTCTGTCTATACAAATTACCATGGAGCATTTTTGATAAAGGGTTGTTGATTAGTGAGGTTTTCATTCTGCTCTTGATGGCCACAAGACTAGATGCTGTTGTCTGGGGACAGTTATTGGCCTTAAAGTGTTATTGCTTGATTTCTTTGCTGATTTTGAAAAAAAAGAGTACATTCCCATCTGTTTTTCTTGTCTCTCATTAGAAACCTAGTAAATTTGTTTTATTTATTCGCTAAGGCCAATAATCATCCTCTTCTTGTATGTACTCTCGTTAATGAGTCTGCAGCCATCATTTTTTCTGAGGTTGTATATTTGATGTATGTCAGCTTTCAGGTACAGGAGAGTATACTTTGTAGCCTTCTTGTTTTTCTATCCATCTCCTGCATTTCTTGCTCTCTACAGTTGGTGATGCAAAGGCTGTACTACTGTGACACTGGAACGTCTTCACTGTTAATAACTTACATTTTGTTGTTTTAGTTGATTTCAGTACCAAGGATGAATTTGATTTGGCAATAGTTTTAATTTTGGAATCGCTCTTTCATTTTTCTGTGCTGAATACCATCACTTGGTTCTTCTCCTACATACTTGTAAACTTCTTCCTAATCAATATTTTGAATTTCAATATTATTGTTGTGCCTTGTGCTCAGCCCTGAGATAAGCTTGCCTTGTTTCATGGTTACTTTGGCACACTTGTCTAGTCTGAAATCTGTACAGATTTCATCGCTAAAAGTCTTGATTATGCCAAGCTATTGATCCAGTTGACTGTTGTACTTTGCAAAAAAATTTAGGTCATTATATACAGCAGGTGGCTCACCCTAAGATCTTCCTAGATTGTCACTGTTAAGCATATACTGTATGTAAGTGGGATCAGCAGAACACAGAATATCAGTTATGAGAAGGAGTCACATTGGAATTTTCCTCATTTAATGACAATTCTATTTGACTTGATACAGTCCCTGGTGTAATAGAGTTGCATTTCAGTTTTCAGCTCTATCATTGCAGCCACTAGGAACCATAGAACTTAAAAGCTTCAGTGTTTCAACTGTGTGGGCCATTTTTGTAGTCTATCCTGGCCATTATGAAGTTGTTTTCCTTTTTTTAGCATCCTCTATCACTGCCTTATCCTTCTTCTTCTTTTGGCTGCTCCTGTTAGGGGTTGCCACAGCGGATCATCTTCTTCCATATCTTTCTGTCCTCTGCATCTTGTTCTGTTACACCCACCACCTGCATGTTCTCTCTCACCACATAAATCTCCTCTTAGGCCTTCCTCTTTTATTCTTGCCTGGCAGCTTTTTAATCCTGTTGATCCTCGTCACACCCAATGCAAATCTTTAGCATCTTTAACTCTAGCACCTCCAGCTCTGTCTCCTGCTTTCTGGTCAGGGCCACCTTCTCCAACCTATATAACATAGCTGGTCTCACTACCGTCCTGTAGACCTTCCCTTTTACTCTTGCTGATATCCATCTGTCACAAATCACTCCTGACACTCTTCTCCACCCATTCCACCCTACTTGCACTCTCTTTTTCACCTCTCTTCCACAATTCCCATTACTCTGTACTGTTGATCCCAAGTATTTAAACTCATCCACCTTCGCCAACTCTACTCCTTGCATCCTCACTATTCCACTGACCTCCCTCTCATTTACACATATGAATTCTGTCTTGTTCCTACTGACCTTCATTCCTCTCCTTTCTAGAGTATATCTCCACCTCTCCAGGGTCTCCTCAACCTGCACTCTACTTTCACCACATATCACAATGTCATCAGCAAACATCATAGTCCACGGAGACACCTGTCTAATCTCGTCTGTCAACCTGTCCATCACCATTGCAAATAAGAAAGGGCTCAGAGCCAATCCCTGATGTAATCCCACCTCCACCTTGAATGCATCCGTCACTCCTACCTCAGGCCTCACCACAGTCACACTTCCCTCGTACATATCCTGTACAACTCTTACATACTTCTCTGCCACTCCCAACTTCCTCATAGAATACCACAACTCATCTTGAGGCAGCCTGTCATATGTTTTCTCCAGGTCCACAAAAACGCAATGCAACTCCTTCAGTTTTATCCCCCTGTAGTTATTAGTCCTGCACATCCCCCTTGTTCTTAACTGCACCAGTACAGTTCTTCTCCACCCCTCAAGCATCCTCTCACTTTCCAAGATTCCATTAAACAATCTGGTTAAAAACTCCACTGCCCTCTCTCCAAAACACCTCCATACTTCCACAGGTATGTTATCTGGACCAACGGCTTTTCCATTCTTCATCCTCTTCATAGCTGTCCTTACTTCCTCCTTGCTAATTCATTGCACTTCCTGATTCACTATCTCTCCATGATCCAACCTCTTCTCTCTCTCTTGTTCTCTTCATTTATAAGGCTTTCAAAGTACTCTTTCCATCTGCTCAACACACTCTCCTTGCTTGTGAGTACGTTTCCATCTTTATCCTTTATTTCCCTAACCTGTTGCACATCTTTCCCAGCTCTGTCCCCCTCTCTAGCCAATTGGTACAGGTCCTATTCTCCCTCCTTAGTGTCCAACCTCTCATACAACTCATCATAAACATTTTCTTTAACTTTCGCCACCTCTCTCTTCACCTTGCACCTTATCTCCTTGTAGTCTTGTCTACTTTCTGCCTCTCTCTGACTATCCCACTCCTTCTTTGCCATCTTCTTCCTCTGTATACTCTTCTCTACTTCCCCATTCCACCACCACGTTTCCTTTTCCTCTTTCCTCTGTTCAGATTTCATGCCAAGCACCCTTCTTGCTGCAGTTGCTCAGCTGTCTGGTAACTCTTCACTACCACCCAGTGCTTGCCTCACCTTCTCCCTAAACTCAACCTTGCAGTCTTCCTTTTTCAACTTTCACCATTTGATCCTTGGCTCTGCCCTCACTCTCTTCTTCTTCTCGATCTCCAACATCATCCTATGCTGCTTAACTACACTTTCCCCTGATACTACTTTGCAGTCTTCAATCGCCTTCAGATTGACTCTACTGCATAGGATGTAATCTACCTGTTGTGGACGCGGCCCGGACACAGACAGGCGGACATTTTGTTAACCACCACGACACGTTTATTTTACAATAAAGTCACAAAAGTGCACCAAAAAAACCACAAAACCTGGCCACACAATGCCTTCTCTTCGGGCCGCTTCCACTCTCCTCTCTTGCTTTGTCCTGCTTCCACCCGACTCCAGCCTCAAATGAAGGGAGACGGCCCCTTTTATTTCATCCCGGATGGGCTCCAGGTGTTTCCCGGCACTCCTCCCTGGACATGCCCTAGTGTGACAGAAGTGCCGGCTGTTCTCCCGGAAGCTCTCCGGGTGTCCCTGCTCCTCTTCCCCCCAGCACTTCCTGGTGTGGCAGAAGTGCTGAGGTCCAGGGTCCCTAAGGCATTGGGGCACCCCTGGCATGACCACCGGTCCCTACAGGGTTGGTCTTCCAAGCCTCCTACCCGTGGCCCCCAAAGCAACCAGGATGGTGGCCCCCACGTGATCCAGGGTGGGCATAGAGCCTCTTCCGGTCCCTCAAGGTGTCCCGGCCGGGTCGTTGCCCCTGGCATCCCTGACACTGTGTGCAATTTCCTCCACTCTTATACATCACCCTATGTTCCTCCCTCTTCTTAAACACATTTTCACCACAACCATGTTCATCCTTTTAGCAAAATCCACTATCCTCTGACCTACTTCATTCCTCTACTTGACACCATACCTACCCATCACCTCCTCGTCTCCTCTGTTCCCTTCACCAACATGTCCATTGAAATCCTCTCCAATCACCACTTCCTTTCCCTTGGGTACACTGTTCATCACTTCATCCAACTCACTCCAAAAATCTTCTTTCTCATCCATTGCACATCCTACTTGCAGGGCATATGCACTAAAAATATTCATCATCACACCTCCAATTTTCAAGCTTCATAATCATTACTCTGTCTGACACTCTTTTCACCCCCAGAACACTCTTGACATACTGTTCCTTCAGAATAACCCATACTCCATTTCTCCTCCTATCCACACCATGATAGAACAATTTGAATCCACTTGGCCTTACTCCCCTTTCATTTAGTCTCTTGCACGCACAATATATCAACCTTCCTTCTCTCCATCATATCGGCTAACTCTCTCCCCTTACCAGTCATGCTGCCAACATTCAAAATTCCTATTCTCAGTTCCACTCTGTTTACCTTCTTCCTCTCCTCCTGCCTCTGGACACGTCTCCCCCATCTTCTTCTCCTTCTTCTTCTTCTTTGGCCAACAGTAGCCCAATTTCCACCAGCACCCTGTTGACTAGCATTTCTGGTGGTGGTCGTTGTTAACACGGGGCTCAACGGATCCGGTATGGAAATTTGTATTGTTGTCCACATATTGATTTGGCAAAACTTTACACCAGATGACCTTCCTGACGTAACCCTCCTCATTTATCTGGGCTTGGTACGGCACGAAGAAACACACTGGGTTTTGTATCCCCTGTGGCTAGGTTCTATCACTGCCTTATCCACAAGGAGTTAATCTTTACATCCATGTCTTAATCTCCTATGGCCCCTTTTTGTTCTGCTGACAAAGTATTATTTGCTAGAAGATGTTGATCAATTATTATTATTGTTGTTGTTGTGGCTGTGCTGTTTCGCGAAAAATGAAACGATACAAATACAAGTTTTAAACAAAAAATTTGCACCCATCTACTTGTTATTCCAAACAGCCCAAATGTTTCCTAGAAACTGAAAATGGAATAAAAACCCTCCAAAGTAACCTACAACACCTTTCAAGGAGCATTCAAAACCCTCACTCCATTCGTTTTAGAGATCTGGCTCCTAAAATGCATTAGTTTTAATGTTTCTTTTAAATAAAACTACAATGTTGCATTGTTGAATCTTTCAACACCAATGACCAATGTTTTAACTAAACAGTAATTGTTGTGAATAACAATCCTCTCAATGCAGCCAAATTCAGTTATTATTACTTATTCTGTTGCCTATAGTTTTTGCACCTATGTTTATGAGAAGTCAGCAACCATATTTGGTGGTTCTCCATGTGAACAGAAACTTTTTGCATTTGTGTGAAATTTATTCATAACTAGGTTCCATTCTTGCTTCCATGTTTTAGTCGAGGAACACATTTAAAAGTAATAGCAACTATCCACATATTAATAAACTTCATAACTATGAAAGCTTCAATTATGTCTCCTTTTAACCTCCATTTATTTAAACAGCAAAGATTCAACTCTTTCAGTCTCTTCTTTGTAGTTTATTCCTCACAGTCCTGGAATCAGTCCAGTTGCACTTCTCTGAACTTTGTCTATGCCTATTATATCTTTTTATAACACAGGGAATAAAACTGCACAAAGTATATCAGATGAGGCATCACAACTGCATTTTATACAGTAGCTTAAGAAGAAACTCGCTTGATCAGTCCAACATTGTACTAGTTTTCTATGCACTGTGAACAAAGGGAAGTTTACTATGAGTCAAAAATCCTTCTCATAAGGACTCATGAAGACATATTATTTCCAGGTTTCAGACACACCTTTGCATAATCATATCTAATATTTGTATCTAAGACAATGTAACATTTAAAAATTATGTACATCTGCTATGTATCTTCCCAAGTCTAAATCCTTGCCACGTCCATTTGTAGTAATTCTGCAAACTAAGCTATCTGACTTTGTCTCATCTCAAAAGTTAACCTACTTGTTAGATACATTTTAACAAAATCTTTTGTATAAATTAACAAGAGCTGGGCCTCTGTAGGTGAGCCCCAAGGGACACCTCTTTCAGCATCACTTAATTCTAAAAATACAATAAACATTTGGTATCTGTGTTGGGACCAATTTTGTACCTGTGTACACACAGCTTTTTAGAGACCCACTTGTTTCAATTGAATCACTAGCTTCACACACAGTAGCTTATCTAAAACTTTTTAAAAATCAAGATAAGTTAAGATATGCCCTCCTCTGATTATACTTACGTATTTCCTCACATTAACATACTATTAACATATTAACTACACATATTAACTGTTGTTTGATCTTTTGTTTAATAATTTCTTCCATAAATATACCCATGACTAGTTCTGGGGGTAACACATTAAAAGTAACATGTGTTACATAGTTAGGTTAGTTTTTAAGTAACATGTAACATAACCCAGGTTTATAGTACATTTTTTTTCCTTGACTTTTGATATTTGCTGCATTTACTTGAAATAATGCAAATGTGAAAGATGCTCAGCACACAGGTATAGAAGACATCAATTGAAAAGGTGTTGATCTTTTTATATTGTTATATCAAAGTGGTAGTTAGATAATCGTAAAATGTGGTGTTCCACCATGGATGGAGCTTAAATGGTAGCCGAGGTGTCTGATTCCCTAATGGATGCTCTAATCAGGGGTTTCCAGACACGAAAGCTCTACTAGCTCGCAAAAAATGGAATGATTTGCAATTTTATTGCTTTCTTTATATGGGCAAACTACAAATTTAAATAGTATGTTGCTCTACTGTATTTCAGATTCAGAAATTGTAATACTGGGTGCTGTTTTAAAGCATTATGACAATGGTACAATCATTACGATTGGCTTATTTCATACTGTAGATAGATAGATAGATAGATAGATAGATAGATAGATAGATAGATAGATAGATAGATAGATAGATAGATAGATAGATAGATAGATAGATAGATAGATAGATACTTTATTAATCCCAAGTGGAAATTCACATGCTGCAGTGCTGGGCCACTGCAGTGCTTACTGACCCGAAGTACCGATTGGTTATTGCCTTTTTAAATCACTCATTTAGGTATCTCACTCACCCTTTCTACACTAGTTAATATTCTAATACATCTTTCACAGACTTGGCTTCTCTAAAACTGGCATTGAAGCTGTTTATTTGCCTTAAGCTAAAAGCTAGTTTATACTATGGACAACTCATTCCTCAGCAATGTAAAAAAGGTAAACTAGTTTTTCTTCTTTCAGAATATGAAGGTGCAATTTTATTGCTTGCACACAGCCAACTATTGGCACAAGCCACCTCTAGGCTTAGGAGTTAATAACAAATGCTGGCCAATGAAATGTGCAGTTTTTCATTCAGAAGAAGATACAACACAAAAGTAACACACTGTTATTAATGTGTTACATTTCATATTAAGTAGCAATATATAAAACTTATTCATTTATTTATTTTGAGAATAACGAGTAATGTAACTGAGCTACTTTTAAAAGTAGCATTCCCCAAAACTACCCATGACATGTGTTAGATTATTAGGATCTGCCTGATTACCCTTTTACCATAACGGGACACCACTTGAAATCTTACAAGATATTTACTTTTTTTTATTAGAAATTTAAATAAAAATATGAATTAAGAGTGTTTGCTATTTTCTTTTCTGTCTTATTTCACATCCTTCGGAACATTCTTTTAATGTTTTTTATAGCAAAAACATCAAGGATTTTCCTTTTTGCTAACTTGGCTAAATTGGTCTTGATTCAATTATCAGTAAATTAGACAAAGAAGAGAGCACATACACTCACCTAAAGGATTATTAGGATCACCTGTTCAATTTCTCATTAATGCAATTATCTAATCAACCAATCACATGGCAGTTGCTTCAATGCATTTAGGGGTGTGGTCCTGGTCAAGACAATCTCCTGAACTCCAAACTGAATGTCAGAATGGGAAAGAAAGGTGATTTAGGCAATTTTGAGCGTAGCATGGTTGTTGGTGCCAGACGGGCCGGTCTGAGTATTTCACAATCTGCTCAAGTTACTGTGATTTTTACGCACAATCATTTCTAGGGTTTACCAAGAATGGTGTGAAAAGGGAAAAACATCCAGTATACGGCAGTCCTGTGGGCGAAAATGCCTTGTTGATGCTAGAGGTCAGAGGAGAATGGGCAGACTGATTCAAGCTGATAGAAGAGCAACTTTGACTGAAATAACCACTCGTTACAACCGAGGTATGCAGCAAAGCATTTGTGAAGCCACAACACGCACAACCTTGAGGCGGATGGGCTACAACAGCAGAAGACCCCACCGGGTACCACTCATCTCCACTACAAATAGGAAAAAGAGGCTACAATTTGCACGAGCTCACCAAAATTAGACAGTTGAAGACTGGAAAAATGTTGCCTGGTCTGATGAGTCTCGATTTCTGTTGAGACATTCAAATGGTAGAGTCAGAATTTGGCGTAAACAGAATGAGAACATGGATCCATCATGCCTTGTTACCACTGTGCACGCTGGTGGTGGTGGTGGTGTAATGGTGTGGGGGATGTTTTCTTGGCACACTTTAGGCCCCTTAGTGCCAATTGGGCATCGTTTAAATGCCACGGGCTACCTGAGCATTGTTTCTGACCATGTCCATCCCTTCATGACCACCATGTACCCATCCTCTGATGGCTATTTCCAGCAGGATAATGCACCATGTCACAAAGCTCGAATCATTTCAAATTGGTTTCTTGAACATGACAATGAGTTCACTGTACTAAAATGGCCCCCACAGTCAACAGATCTCAACCCAACAGAGCATCTTTGAGATGTGGTGGAACGGGAGCTTCGTGCCCTGGATGTGCATCCCTCAAATCTCCATCAACTGCAAGATGCTATCCTATCAAAATGGGCCAACATTTCTAAAGAATGCTTTCAGCACCTTGTTGAATCAATGCCACGTAGAATTAAGGCAGTTGTGAAGGCGAAAGGGGATCAAACACCGTATTAGTATGGTGTTCCTAATAATCCTTTAGGTGAGTGTCTGTATCAAATGATTAGGCTGGGTAACTATTTCTTACTGTAGTTTTGCTGCTGGTAAAGTTAATAAATAAAAATATTGAGAGATGGATTCAAAATGTGACTTCCTTCTAGTAGGAGTAGCATAGATTAATCAGATTTTTTTACAGCCTTATACATAGGGTAAGCTGTACATTTTGAGAATTTGGTTAAATGTCAATGAGATCATTTCTGAGCTCTCTTCTAAAATGGGTGGTCAAGCAATTTTGGGTTGCAAAAATCAAGGGTCATCAGAGGGAGCAAGTGGGAGATCTGCATCATAATGCCCAGATTCTCTTTCTTTAGGAGTAGTAGTCATAAAAATACTTTTGAAGGGATGCTGTTGTAATTCTATGCAATTATTCCTAGCCCTGGCTAGATAAACAAGTTCTTGGCCGTGCATCCTTGAACTGACTTATGTGTTAAATAGCGCATAGTAAATAAATCTCTTGTTCTCCTGGGTTATATGTCTGTTCTGCTTAGTCATGGAATACTGAAGGAAGGCTTCTGAACAGGAACTGGTGAAAGACCCTAGGTAATCTCAAAATGCAAGCAAGCAAAAATCCAAGTAACCTCTAAAGACAATGGCCCATCTGTTGTGGAGAAATACTGAGGGCTACATGATTGCAGGATGAAGATATCAGCTGTGTGCCTAAATATGCTAAAAGTCTGAAAGTAATATTTTCAAATTTAACTTTAGTAAGAATATGAAGTCACAAACATATTTCTAGCATGAAATTCTTATTAAAATAAAAGCCTGAGACTTTTCAGCACAATGATACTTGGTAGCCCTTTAGATTTTAAATTTTAAAGTTAAATCTTCAAAGTCTGCTGCAGGCATACGTGGGTGGTAGTGACTCTCCCAGTAGCTGGCAGTATAAAACAAATGTCGAGGACAGCTGTGAATGTTTCTGGAATTCCTTAACAAATCACACAATTCAGAATATATAACTTCTTATTCACCTTTACATTTGTTAGAGCATCAACAATTGCTACTATTTTTGTCACATAAAAGGAGTGAAATGATGATAATGTTCACAGGAATTAAATTATAAAAGCATTGGTGTAAAAAGGTACATTCTTTACAATAGTTATTTAGTCCACAAAACAATGCATAAATAAATATATAGTATTAAAATGTAAAATCAGATTATATTTAATTTGCTTTTCCTTATGAAGGTTGCTGTGGCAACGTTCTTAGTTAGATACGCCAGGCCACACTACCCTCGGGAGCCTTTTTTCAGCTGTTCTTAGGAAATTTCCAGACGCTTTCAGATCTAGAGATAAAATCCTTCCTGCATGTCTTTGGTCTTCCTCTATTTGGAAGATCCTGGTACACTCCCTGTGGAAAATGACCAGAAAGCATCCTAACTATACATGACTTTCAGTACAGAGAAGTATTGTGGAAAAATCTTTCTTCTAGCTTCAAAGAAGACAGTCTTGAGAATGTAGAACATTTCTTTCTTTGCACTGAATCATGCATAAATGTCTCAGTCCACGAAGTGAGCAATCAATTAAACAATTCATCTGCTTGTATATTCTTTTCCAATTACATCACCTTATTTAATTTATCACATCATCATATTACTTTCTCCAATCAACTAACATCACCAGTCATTTCTGACTCATGAATTCTCCTATTGTTCTGAACACTGCTTCATTAAGAAGGGTTTTGCAGATTGTCCTATTGATCTTAACACCACTTCATAGGAGGGGTGTATGGGCTTTCCCATCAGTTTATCCTCGCTTTCTGCAGGAGGGTTTGTTATTTATTTAATCCATTCTAACATTGGAAAAATATGCTTGTGTCTTCTTTAAGACAGGGCAGAGACATCTTGCACCTTCCCCTTTAAATTGCATTTAGTTAGCCATTGAGTTACACTCAGTCCTTTTCCTTTTTTAAATAATTCATTCTGTTATGGCTTTGTAAATATCGATACATGTAAAAATTGTAAGCCATTGTAAAAGATTATTATATATTAACTATAAATTCCATATAAGCAGTGGTTCTGCTCTAAGATCCACAAGTATTACCGTTACCCTAATTCTGTTATTGAAACTTTGCTCAGCAATCTTTAACAGGAATCTCATTTTGGCTACTTGTACTTGTAATCTCATTCTTTGAGTTACTATTTAAATGTGGACTGAAAGATTTGTTTAGGGTCTTTGAAAATTCTTCTTCTTGTACAATGTCCACAAAACTGCTGCTGTTGCTCCTGTGCCGATTTCTTTCTTAGTTTTAATTTACTTCTTACATAAAAATGCTTTAAATGTCCAAGACCCTGCTTACTTATATGAACTTATCATTGGTTACAAACCAGAGTGTGAATTGAGATCACAAAATGCCAGCCTACTAAAAAGTCCAATAATTGATAAAATAACATTGAGAAGTCAAAACTTTAGTTACAGAGTCTCAAAGTTGTGGAATGATCTGCTTGCTTTTATAAGAGATGCCCCATCAGTCTATGCTTTTAAATCCAGACTGAAGACTCACTACTTTAATCTAGCATGCCCTGACTAGAGCTGCTGATTAGATGTGCATATTGAATCTGTTTGTCATTTACATAAAAATATAAGTAATATAATAATTATGAATTATTCAGATTCATGCTTGGTTACACTGCTCCGTGCCTAAGATGTTTTCTTCCTGCCAATAGAAAGACATCTGAGATACTGGGAGCCTTGGATTCAATGAATGGAAAGATTCTGCTGTCAAACTGTGGTTGGCCCAGCACATACAGTTATACAGAACTATGCAGTTTCCCTCCTATTTGACTAAGTGCAATTACATGCACCCACAAAACTGGGATGAGGTGAGTAACCTGGTGAAGACTGAAATCTGGTTTCGTAAGAGCCTCAAATTACATGCACAAGTACGCTTCTGGAGTTCTCCTTTGTCAAAACGCTCTGATGTCATTAAACTGTGCAAAAGACAGTTAAGCATCATCATCTGCTGCTAATAATCCAAAAATAATCAGCAAGCCTGTGATAAATTTCTTGTGTTTTATAAATACAGTATGTGTTTCATGTGATGTAAATTAAATAACATCCATCCACTTTAAACATCCTTGACATGAGCCTCTGATGATTCATGTTATGAACACTTGCTGCTCAGTTATCCAATCACACCTTTCAATATATTTATAGAAAATAGCAAGATCAAAACTAAAGTGACACTTTATTTATTTTCTTTATTTACAACAATATTTATATCTATAGCATATTTTCATACAAAGCATGTGGCTCAAAATGCAAGATGTCAAAGAAAAAGGTTTGAAGAAAAGAAAAAAACAAATTAAGGAATAAATGGTATACCAAAATCAGTAAAAAAAGAATAAATCCATATGCACTTACAGTACACAAATGCACAAGTCATAGAAAAAGTAGAATCCTTATTTATAGATTTCTTTTCAAGTCTCTAACAATATGACCAATGTTATGGCCAAATGGCCCACTCCAGGGGTAATATGCTGGAGAATAAAACATGATCTGCAATGAGCACCAAGGTAAAAAGACTAGCCAGTCCCTACTATGCATTCTACCTAACATTAAGATTCTTGAGTAGTTATAATTGTTTACTAAGATTTTTTCTAGGACATTTGATCAGTGGGTCTCATCAACATATATAGGAGTATACGATTTAATTTGAGCATCACAGGCAACTGCACAGTACATGATCAGGTGGTGGTGACACAAAATGCCACCACAGAAAACCGAAAAAGAAAACAAGATTAATCCATCCATCCATCCATTTTCCAACCCGCTGAATCCAAATACAGGGTCACGGGGGTCTGCTGGAGCCAATCCCAGCCAACACAGGGCACAAGGCAGGAACCAATCCTGGGCAGGGTGCCAACCCACCGCAGGACACACACAAACACACACACACACTAGGGCCAATTTAGAATCATCAATCCACCTAACCTCCATGTCTTTGGACTGTGGGAGGAAACCGGAGCGCCCGGAGGAAACCCACGCAGACACGGGGAGAACATGCAAACTCCACTCAGGGACGACCCGGGAAGCGAACCCGGGTCCAGAGATTAATATTGATAGCAAATTAATAAAGAATATTATATTTCTGTGAATATATAATTTACCGGCTAATACCCACAGCTTTGCTTCGCAGAGATCTCTTTTAATAAATTGTTTGATATAAAAATATGGGCACAGTTTTATTTCAGTTGTTGATTATGTACGAAGTCTGCGCTGTTTGCAAAAATCACACTAAATTAGTAAAATTGTTGAGAAAGGAACTACAATACTTCTCTGTATACAACGTTAGATGTAGCACCCCCAGGTTTCAGAATGAATAGGGAGTGAGGTTGAACTCACTCTGGAGCACAGCACATAAAGCTAAGCATGAGAAAAACAATCATCCCTTAAAACCACTCCCGCCTTTTTTAGATACTGACCTTGTGCTTTATTAAAAGTAATTGTGAAACATGCTTTAATTGGAAATTGCAGACCTTTGAATTGAAAAGGAAAGTCAGATGGTATAAGAGGAATATATGGTTGTGGCTCACCAGGCTGGTTTTATTGTTTCTTTTTATCATGGGAAACACCTTCCCCATTTCCCACAGGCACAACACAGTCCAAAGCACAGCACACAAACAATACTCCTTCTCCACTCTTCCTTCTCCTCCACTCCTTTGGTCAAGTTTCGTCTTCCCAAGTAGTGGCTGCTGGCTCCTTTTATAACACACCCAGAAGTGCTCCATGTTCTTGATTACTCGTTACTTGTAAAGATACATGCTTCAATTACATTTTTGTGTAAAGCTTTTATTTGTAGTCTTGTGCCATTGCACAATTTAGGAGGATTTAAGTTTCTCAGAAGCATAACTGGTGCTCCTATCTTCAAAATAAGTTTGTGCGGAGGAATGCCTGGAGGACTGAATGGACTGGATAGTGTACAGCCTCTTCATCCTCTATTCCTGAGTCAATTGAATCATATGTCATCTCATGTGTATTTAGCTTTGCAGTTATTGATTTCTGTAGCTTCGTCAATTTTAAGTGTTACTATAGCTCATTCCCTTAGCCAAGATAAAGGTCTAGAAGATAAGTTTTCTATATCAAGATATAACTTCTCTATTAATATCTCTATGTCGTCTCTTAAAGTGCTCATAAATAAATTGTTTGGGATGTTTATTTTTTCTTCTTTCTCCTCTATTCTACAGTCTTCTAATTTCAATAGCATATCTGAAAACGCTTGTGCTTTCAAGTCACCCATCAAATGCACTCTCATTTTTTTTTGTCTCAGTATTTTTATTTTTGGCCACATACAGGATGGGTAGTTTCACCCCGTTAGAATAGGAGTTTAGCAAAATCCATTTTTTATCTCTCACCTAGACTGCAAAACAAACCTCAGTGCCAAATTTCAAAATTGTTGGACTTGGATCTTAGGAGATCTAGTAATGAATGAGTCAGTGGTTTTTCACTTTTATATATAAAATTATAGATTATAAGTAGAACTGACATACTGCTATGAAAAACCCAAATTAGAAAAGTTGCTTTTTAGAGGTTTTTTAAAATGTTCCATGGTATTAGCCTGACACACTTATATTTCAATCAGTAAAGTATTCCAGATTTTTGGTGCATGAAAGTAAAAGGCCGTTTCACCGCTTCCTTTATGCTTAGTTCTTGGAATAATGAGCACATTACTTTTAGAAGATCTAAGGTTACAACTGGGAATGTAAGAGGACAGGCACTAAAAACAAAGGAAGGATCCAATATTATTTAGAGATTTATATATCATTAATAGTATTTCAAAATCAATTGTAACGGACAGAGGTAACCAATGTAACAAAGGTAAAACAGGTGAGATATGCTCAGATTTTCTATTCCTGTTTAGGATTCTTAGAGCTGCATTCTGAACTAACCGAAACCAACTGAGGTCTGTTTTAGGCAGTTCTATTAGGAATCCATTACAGTAATCTAGCCATCTAAAAACAAAAACGTAAATTAATTTTTAGTTTGCATTTATATACCACCTGTGAACTTGTGTCAGTGCTCACTGTTTGTACTTCAACTACATTGAATTGATTCAGTGATCCCTATAATAACAATAATAATGTTTTTTTTTTTATTTAGTATCTTGAAAAAATATTTGTTAAAATAAAACTAATATAATATTTTAAAATAAAACCAAAATATTTGAGATGATGTAATCTAAGCATAACAGAGCTGTCTCCATCATGGGGCACTTGCTCCATGGGATTGTGTTCTTTATTGATGCAAAACAGACTTGATCCTTAAATCCTTTTAATAATCATGGCGGAAATAATCAGACAAGAGTAATATGGGGGGCGGCACGGTGGCGCTGTGGTAGTGCTGCTGCCTCGCAGTTAGGAGACCCGGGTTTGCTTCCTGGGTCCTCCCTGCGTGGAGTTTGCATGTTCTCCCCGTGTCTGCATGGGTTTCCTCTGGGCACTCCGGTTTCCTCCCACAGTCCAAAGACATGCAGGTTAGGTGGATTGGCGATTCTAAATTGGCCCTAGTGTGTGCTTGGTGTGTTTGTTTGTGTCCTGCAGTGGGTTGGCACCCTGCCTGGGATTGTTTCCTGCCTTGTGTCCTGTGTTGGCTGGGATTGGCTCCAGCAGACCCCCGTGACCCTGTGTTTGGATTCAGCAGGTTGGAAAATGGATGGATGGATGGAGTAATATGGTACAAAAAGGGATGTATATATTTAACTTGCTTTGAAAATGTATCTTCTGTTCCCAAAATACAATATAATCAATTATACATGCATATCCAGGCCAAAGAGAAGCCTTTGGAGCAGTACAATCTTCACACTGCATCTTACAATCCAGCAGAGTGGTGGCAGCATGTGGACAGCTTCTGCCTTCTAGATGGATCCTTGCCATTATAAATGCTCACATATTTGCATATTCATTTAGCATTTCTTTTAGGAAACTTACCAGGTATGATTATATTTTGTATGGACTGTGTTCTTCTGTGACCCATCTAGCACATAGTGTACCTGCTCTAATCATTCATGGTCCCTGCCTTAAAATAATGGGTCAGGCCTACTTTAGTCAACCACAGTCCCTGCCTGAATTAACTATCCTAGGGATTGGTCACAGAGAGAACTTTAAGTAGAAGACAGGAGCCCCTGGCTGTAGGACCATCTAGGGCAACTATCCTGCCTGAGTCATCTTCCAACTGTTTATGTCCATATTTCTGCCAGGTTCTCTATGTCATTTTATTTCTGTGGGTTTAGCTCTAAAATAATGGGTTTGAAATTAACTTCACCGATTGCAGTGACATACTGTAAACCCACTACAAACCCACTAGTACAAGAGTAAAAATAAAAAACTTAAATATAACAGAAATTCTTGGGTAAAATATGAAGCAGTAGGAGCAAACAGCAAAGTATATAAAGAATATATAACTATTAGGGACATAATAAAGGAATGTTAATATTGGGTATATAAATATGCTTTAAGAATGGACTTGAAAGAGGAAAGAATTGTACAGTTATTGTGATGCCCCAGGCTGGTAACGTCACTTCAAGAGAGGTCCACTAAATCAAGAAGCTAATTAAAAGGGCAAATTCAATTATAGCACACACATTGGACCCCCTAGAGGTAGTAGCAAAGTACAGAATTAAAACAAAACTGAGTGCCATTATAAACAACACTGTATATCCTCTCACTGAGGACTTTCACCCAACAAATTATTCAGCAAAAGTGTGTCAGGAAACACTACTGGGGCTCCTTTATACCAAAAGCGATACACCTGTATAACTCCTTATTGTGACTATGACGTCAAAGGTTCCTTTTCTTTCTTTTTACATTTTCTTCCCTTTTAGGTATTCTGGTGTGTGTTCAGACTATAGTGTGTGTGTAAATATTATTATCTTTCTATTTATATATGTATTTATTTAAACAGCTTCTGTGAAAAGCCAAACTTTCCCCTGGAAATCAATAAAATTCTACTTCTCTATCAACCTATTGTGGAAGAGAAACCCACAGTTTGGAAGCAGCCAGACTTAACACTAGAGTTATCAAAGCCTACGAAGAAAAACTCGTAAATCCGGCCAACCTTAAATCCCTTCGCACCTCTGCCAGCTTCTTTTGTTTTGTAAATGCGCTGATCAAGACAAGCAGCCTACTATTCCATCCCCCCACTGGGCACAAAGTTCTCCCAGTTCCAGCCGTGTTCCGTTTCTATAATAATCTGTGTAAACACATTGTTGAAACAGAAACTTTTTCATATTTTAGTAATAAATGACAAAATGTAGACATAAACTATATAATGTGCGAAGCCTGAAGTCCAAAGATCAAATAAACACTTTCACAAAAGGTTTAACGATGATGCATCAGCTTCCATGGTGCAGTGGCAAGAATTGCTGACTTGTAATCAAGAGTCCCCTGGTTCGATTCTGACTGTCTCATATATTTACTATTTTGAGTAGTGAGCTGCTCTTATTCTCAACATTATACAATAAAAATATACATTTGATTTGCGTCTGTAACAACTGGTGTACGTTTATTATAGTACTTGTAAAATGTAGCTGTTTTTTTTGCACTTTTATTCTCTCAGTCACGATCACGATACATACTAGATAGATAGATAGATACTTTAAGGGATCTGAGGCTGTCAGTTTTTATTTGAAACTGGGAATAACTGTAAATGTGAGTGGTGTTTTGAGACAATCGGACTGGACATAGTCAAAGTACTGAAGACCTCGGCCAACTATCTGCCCACTCCTTCCTGGGCATTATACAGTGGAGTCTGTTTTGGGCCGTCCAGTTTGATAAGAGAATCTTTCCATCTAATGATTCCAATGCTCCTTTATCTGAGATGACATTTCCATAGAACTGTTTGGCAGTGTACAGGGTAGTTTGCCAATATAGAATGAATTAAATTTAATTATAATAGCCTACTTACAAACCTAAATGAAGTTTGCTATAATTAATTATTTGTAATAACCTGTAAATTAATTTTTTTAAATGATAAAGAAACAATTCAGAGAGGTAAAAGAGTTATCCATGGTTATTAAAAGTAGCACATTCCCCATCCATTCATACTTATTCATCCATTTTGTAACACTATTAAAAATAATATTGTGTAAATAATGAAAAGGGTCCAGGAAGTTATACTGTAATTTTACATATCTTGCAATATTTTGAGGAGTGACAAAACTCAAATTGATATGTGGCTGTGAGTATTAATAAATCATAGAAAATAGATATTTCAGTGCATATTTTGCAAATGGCACAGATACTGGTGCTCCAAAATTGGCCCGAAAGAAGCATTAATCAGCACCAAGAGGAATTCTGCACCATCTGCGATTCACTGTGCAAATAAATGATCAAGAGAAACTGCTTCCACTATGCACATTATATCCAGCTTCAGATGGACTTGCAGATAATAGAAATTAACTGGTGGTACATTTTGCAAGAAACAGAATTTATATAAACTGTAGTAATGAGTCATAATGACCTTTTCAATGTTAGAAAATAAGTCAAATGCAAAAATGCATATCACAAATGACATGTGCCATCTCACAAAGCTTAATTTTCTTTACTTAAGTGTTTTCCTAATAAAAATGTGAATGCAATACTTCATTTTTTATCTCCTCTTAAATTAGGGTTTATAGATTATTAATCTGGCTATACTGAAAACCAAGAATCTCCTTAGAAATCAGATCACATTCCCTTTGACTTTCAAACTATGAAGGGTGTTGTTAGCTTGTACAGAAGAAAAATCAATCCATTTTCTCTACCCACTTATGTGATGCAAGGATAGGATTTGGCCCCCTGTGACCCAGAAGACTACAATATAGTCTGCACAAGTTATCTTTCAAAAATGCATTATTATTCCTTCTGCTGTGTCAGTTCTTTGCTTGGAAAGGAGGCTGATCATTGGCCCCATCGAAATAAGATTTCATTTTCTTTTGGAAGACTTCAGTTACATTTCTATTTTAATGATTTCATAGTACTATTGAACATTTTCCATTTTTGAAAGTCATAATAAGCCACCTGCAGCTACAACTGAACCATCATTTTGGAAAGACAATATAAATGTATCACCACAACGACAATGAAAGTTCAGAGTGTTGCTTACCTAGCATTTTAATGACATACTTTAAAATGAATAATGAAAACTTTAACATTTTTATCTTGCAAACTTATTGGGACCATGCCTATAATCTAGCACAGTGTGTTTACAATAAGCTTCAATTACAGCAAAACAATAGGACTTTATTCATTAGAAAAATAAACTCTTTATATAAGTTTTTCACACCTTATTACAGAGAAATTTGAAATGTTAGATCTGTTAATAAATGCTTAAATTCTTATTTCCATGTATTTACAATGAGGCCCTCTGAAATTCCTGAATGGAATTAGTTGAATAAATTTTGTAACAAATTGGTTCTACCTGTATAGATAAGTTAATAGAACAGTGTAGGGACTTACAGCATACAGCATCTCTATATATGTCTGTCTGTCTGTCCTCTTTTCACGAGAGAACTACTTAATGGATTTAGATTGTGTTTTTTTCTACTGTATAATTTGCGTGAATGTTTCAGTTGATTTTGCGACCTCTCTCATTGCACGAAGTATCATAGTTTGCTTGCCATACCGATTTATTTACGTGAATCCGAGAGAGATGCAGTGGGTAGAGGGAAGGGGGATGAGGCCCGCCTCACGCATGTGCCAGCCTCCTGGTGTATCTTACATCCTCTTAGCTAGCGAATGAGAGAACTACTTAATGGATTTAGATCTGTTTTTTTTCTAGAATTTGCTAGAGGTTTCCGGTTGATTTTGTGGCTTCTCTCATTGCGCTAAGAATCATAGTTTGCTTGCAGGAGCGATATATTCACGCTAATCCAATACAGAGACTGCGGGCCTAGGGTAGGGGGAAGCATGACATCAGGAGTGAAGAGTCAGTCTACCTCTGTGTTTTGAAGTGTACCTTGCCTCTGCTTAGCTAGTGATACCTTTTTGTTTGTTGATTTTTAAAGTCTGTTCTGCGTCACTACTAGTATATAATAGAATACTAGGGTCTGTGTGTCCAGTCCCCCAGAGCAATCAGTTTGGTCAGTTTGGCTTTGGTGTGATTGATCAGTTTGGCTTTGGAATGCGATGAAAGAGGAGTTGTGAATTTGAAACACATGAGGACAAGCAAAGGCATAGGAGGCACACTGACAGAGTCACTTTCAATGGTGTAGGGGGAATGTATAAAAATGGTCAGGAGTTGAGAAAGGCACATCATAAATAATGACAGAGTCTGAAGCTCACTTGAGTGTGGGATTGCTTTTGAAGAGACATTAATAAAGGTGTAGGAGGCATAGTGAAAGACGACTTCAAAGATGGAACATATAAAACCTTAAAAATAATCAGAGTGGCAGGCTTTACGGGAACAGTTGCAAAAGAGGAACTACTGGTGAAGACACGTTAGTAAAGGCTTAAGAGGCATGCTGAAAGAGTTGCCTTCAAAAACAGAAAATATAAAACCAGACAGGAGTCAAGAAAGGCATTTTGAAAATAATGACAGGATCTGAATTACACTTGAGAGAAGGAGCACTGTTGAAGAGACGTTCACACACAAATTCAGGGGAAAGGCACTGAAGATAAATGTAGGGCAAGAGATAGCAAATATTTTTTAATTATTCCATTACCTGTCTTCAACAGGTACTATAACTAGTATACAGTAAATTATAATTTCCATATGTTTTAGTGGTGTATTTATGCTTGTCCATGTTCAAAACAGTCTGTCTGACGCATTCACAATTGATTTTGTAACACTACCCGACCACGACCAGTCTGTTAAACTGGCTCACAGGGTGGCCAAATTTCCTTTTCTAACCCCAAGAATCATACTGTAGCTGCACTTAGTTTTAGTCCTGGTCTGCTGCTAGTCCACAGCTCTGGGGCACACAGCAACAGAGCTAAATCTGATAATTAGTCTTACCACTGTAAATACATACTAAGACCATCTGAATGCACAATGTAACTGAACCTACGAGCTCTGTAGCTAAAGACTCAGTTTCCTAAAATAGATTTAGTTTTCTTTGGAATTTTACAAGGCTTATATGTTGTGTATTTTACTAAGTTCAGTTAATTGCTGTAAATGAATTCAAGAATCATTTTTATATATTAGAAATTGGCCTTAAACATACAGTAACTGGTAGGAAATGAAGAGGCTAAATGGCATTATATGGTTGAGATTACCAACTCCAATAACAATCCTTGTGTTTTAAATGAGTTTTAAATGAACTACAGGCTGGAAATAGAGTTTGTCATAGGATAGCTCGATCAAGATGTATGAGGAATGTTCAATAATTGATCTACTTGAGTATAAAAGAAAGTAGCAAGTATGTTGAAACAAGTCTGGGCATGTTGTGACATATCTCAAGGTAGCTCAGTGCGAGTCTAATATTTCAAGAGACCAGATGTCAGGAGAGTCCTTGTGCGAATCAAGTAAGAAAATGCTAGATTTGGAGCAATGTTCAGTGATAAAATTTTTTACAAAAGAAGGTAAAAAGCCAAAGGAGATCCTTGAACGCATGACTACAGTTTATGGTGAGTCTGTCCTATTATTCTACAAAGTAAAATTTTGGAGCAAGCAGTTTAAGTGGGGTAGAGAGTCCACTGAAGATGACCCTCAAACTGGACGACCTGTGGAAGCAACTTCCATAGAAATACGCAATAAAGTCGAGGATGTAATTTTATCAGACAGATGAATTAAGGTTTACAGAATAGCTGAACAAATTGGCATCTCAGCAAGTACAGTTTAGAAAATAATTCATGAAAAGTTGGGCATGTCAAAGGTCAGTGCAAGATGGGTTCCAAGAATGCTGACGCCATGTCAGAAGGCCACAAGTCTCCAGTGCTGTCAGGAGAACTTGGAGATGCTCCATCAAGACCACTTGAATTTTCTTTATCATTTGGTGACTGGAGATGAGATTTGGGTCTATCACAGAGATCCTGAGTCCAAAATGAAGTCAAAGCAATGGAAGTCATCCCCTACCCCAAAAAGTTCAAGACAGAACAATCTGCAGGCAAAGTCATGGTAACAGTCTTCTGGGACATAAGGAAATAAGACACTGTGGATTGATTCACGATGTGTTGGGTCGACAGTGTCTCTTTAGCGATAGTGTGGAAGGCAGATGTGCAACAATCATTTGTTCAACAAGGTGGCATGTAAAGTTTCCATAAGATACAGTTTCACCAGCTTCTTGCTTGAATAAAACGAATGCATTCCAAGTGCACCATTACACCACATAATCTATGCTGCACATCATGCTATTATAGTCGGCCACAGCACAAGACGTCATAACCTGCTTGTTGCCTTTAGCCTGTACATGACTGTAGCTGCAGTATGTACAGTGCTAAGAAGACAAACATCTTTCTTGCCCTTCCATTTCAGTGCATGCATTTTACCCATTTTGCCAAGCCTATAGTGCACCTTGCTGAAATTTAGCTCTGCCAAAGTCTTCAGGCAAGATGTGAAATAGCTCTGGCAAAGTATAAAAATTGTCCATGGTTATACAGTAACCTTGATCCAGCAGAGCATCTATCAAAGTCAGCACCAATGACATGGCAAAGGCATAATGATTGTATTTTGGATCAATTATTGTCCCTTTTCATGTGTACAGAACCAAATTCCAGATGTATCCCATTTTAGATTCATAAAGCTGGTAAAACGTTGTGCCAGGTTTTGCTCTTTTTGATGTGATGTACTGTATCCATGACAGTCTGCCCTTATAAGCCATGAGACTTTCATCGATGCTGACATCATGGTCTGTAATGTAAACACACCCAAATATTTGTTACAGTAGCCTGGTATATTTCCCAAATTTTCTTCAGTTTGGGTGCTGGAGAGGTATTCTCATTTAAGACTTCATTGTTGGTAAAGTGCAAATATTTCATAATTATTGAAAACCTACACTCATAATTTCTCCAAAGAACGGTGTTGCGAAAATTTTGTTCTTGGACCAATACCATCACTGCTCAGGTTTCGCTACAAGTACTTGCAATATCAATAAGCCTAAAATGGCCCAGATTTCATCAGTAGTTACTGGTTCCCATCTTTTTCAACAGGAAAACTGTTTTGGTGTATGGTTATTTGCACAGACACTGTTCAGCATAACGATTTATCTTGACACCAATTCTGTCGATCTTGTTATCATCCAGGAATAACTTCACATAAGTGAGTGGATCTTGGCTGTCAATGTCCACTTTTATTCCTGGCTGCCCCACAGAATCAAAAATGTATTTGAAGCAGTGTCAACAGACAGCCAAACACGAGGGTTACTTTTGGAATCTTCAGAATCACTTTCAGGCGCACTGTCCATTTTAGTTTTACCACCTGAGGACAGATTCACTTCCTCATCACTGATGATAAAAAGCTTATCAGCATCCTCACCATCACTGCTCATATCACTAATAACATCATGCAACACCTGGGCTGCTGAAAAACATTTCTTACGAGATGCCATTATTATGGAGGGGGTTACAGATCACACTTACAGGTGAGAGGAGAAGACACACTTACACTGTTTCCATGTGTTGCTTGGTTGTAACGCTTACGCAAGACCTGCCTATTACATTGTTCTAGTAAGGCTCTGGACTTACACTGACAGCAGTTTTATAGCTCGAGTGATTCTCGGTTCTAACGCTTACGCAAAATGCATCAATATAGTTGCGCAAGTGACACTTGGGGCTACCATATTTATCATGGTTTTCAGAACCTGAGTAATGATTGGGTCTGACGCTAAAGATGCTACGAGAATATCTTGACAAGTGGTTGCAAGGAAGCCAGTGCCGACTAGGAAGCCTGTGACTTGATTACTATAAAGTTTTGATTGTTCTCCTTGATCTAATAGGTGAATTCCACATCATATTTACAATGGCACACTCTACTATGGCTATTTAAGCTCAGATTAGAAAAAGAACTGAATGACAGCTTTCTTGCAGGTGGGAAGGGCAGTAAAACTGGAGGTAGAAGAAAGAAAGCACCTGAGATATGAAGATGTGGAGAAAACAGAGCGCAAGCAATCTCTAATTCAGATGAATCCAGACCTAGGTAGGCTCATTCTGAGCTTATATATACAGTGCATCTGGAAAGTATTCACAGTGAAATACTTTTTTCACATTTTGTTATGTTACAGCCTTATTGCAAAATGGATTAAATTCATTTTTTTCCTCAGAATTCTACACACAACACCCCATAATGAAAATGTGAAAGAAGTTTACTTGAGGTTTTTGCAAATTTATTACAAATAAAAAAAACTGAGAAATCACATGTACATAACTATTCACAGCCTTTGGTCAATACTTTGCCGATGCACCTTTGGCAGCAATTACAGCCTCAAGTCTTTTTGAATATGATGCCACAAGCTTGGCACCTCTATCCTTGGCTAGTTTCGCCCATTCCTCTTTGCAGCACCTCTCAAGCTCCATCAGGTTGGATGGGAAGCGTCGGTGCACAGCCATTTTAAGATCTCTCCAGAGATGTTCAATCGGATTCAAGTCTGGGCTGTGGCTTGTCCTGAAGCCACTCCTTTGATAACTTGGCTGTGTGCTTACGGTCGTAGTCCTGCTGAAAGATGAACCGTCACCCCAGTCTGAGGTCAAGAGTGCTCTGGAGCAGGCTTTAATCCAGGATGTCTCTGTACATTGCTGCAGTCATCTTTCCCTTTATCCTGACTAGTCTCTCAGTTCCTGCTGCTGAAAAACATCCCCACAGCATGATGCTGACACCACCATGCTTCACTGTAGGGATGGTATTGGCCTGGTGATGAGCGGTGCCTGGTTTCCTCCAAAAGTGACGCCTGGCATTCACACCAAAGAATTCAATCTTTGTCTCATCAGACCAGAGCATTTTGTTTCTCATGGTCTGAGAGTCCTTCAGGTGCCTTTTGGCAAACTCCAGGCGGGCTGCCATGTGCCTTTTACTAAGGAGTGGCTTCCATTTGGCCACTCTACCATACAGGCCTGATTGGAGGATTGCTGCAGAGATAGTTGTCCTTCTCCACAGAGGACCTCTGGAGCTCTGACAGAGTGAACATCGGGTTCTTGGTCACCTCCCTGACTAAGGCTCTTCTCCCCCGATCGTTCAGTTTAGATGGCGGGCCAGCTCAAGGAAGGCTCTGGTGGTTTCAAACTTCTTCCACTTACAGGTGATGGAGGCCACTGTGCTCACTGGGACCTTTAAAGCAGCAGAGTAACCTTCCCCAGATTTGTACCTCAAGACAATCCTGTCTCGGAGGTTTACAGACAATTCCTTTGACTTCATGCTTGGTTTGTGCTCTGACATGAACTGTCAACTGTGAGACCTTATATAGACAGTTGTGTGCCTTTCCAAATTATGTCCAATCAACTGAATTTACCACAGGTGGACTCCAATTAAGCTGCAGAAACATCTCAGGGATGATCAGGGGAAACAGGATACACCTGAGCTCAATTTTGAGCTTCATTGAAAAGGCTGTGAATACTTATGTACATGTGCATTCTCAATTCTTTTATTGTTAATAAACTTGCAAAAATCTCAAGTAAACTTTTTGCATATTGTCATTATGGGGTGTTGTGGGTAGAATTCTGAGGAAAAAATGAATTTAATCCATTTTGGAATAAGGCTGTAACATAACAAAATGTGGAAAAAGTGATGCGCTCTGAATACTTTCCGGATGCACTGTATATAAGCTATATATATATATATATATATATATATATATATATATATATATATATATATATATATATATATATTGTAAGAAATAAACACAAAAACCAGGATTAAGGGTTGGGGATTCCGTCCCCGTATACTGTAGATTTTCTCCACTTCAATCTTAGGGTCAGGTTTGTAAAGTGTACAACGGATACAAAATTAGTGGCAAGATGGACAATTTATGCAGTGGGAACGGAAATGGGGAAACAGTGCGCTGAGGGTTGTGAGATGGTGATGTCATCACTGGTGGACCGGAGGAAGCGGAGGAACCCAGAAGCGACTCGGACGTCTGGTGAAGAATTCAAGGGGCTGTTTTCTCACCTTTCCTGCCAAAAAAAAGAGAGATTGGTTAGTATGTTGTCACAGTCCCCTGCTTTGTGGTTTCACATTGCTTGTTGGGTTCATAAGCTGCTCGCTAGTCGCTTGTTTGTGATTAAATATATATTTGTGTTTGTTTCAATGTGTTGATAAACAGTGACATTAATTCCTGCAACATTCTCTATTTCTCAAATTGTGGGTCTAAAATAGAATAGATGAACAAGACTTTTTAACAATAGTAACATTTATTTTTATAGGACATTTTGTTACAAAGAATAAAGCTTCACAAAATTAAATAACACAAGAAAACCAAGTTAGAAATAGATGAAATATGAATATGCATTATACTTGGCAGGTAAATTAATCACTGCAGTACTCAGTTATACTTGGAAAAATGCACAAACTAACATTTTTTTACCCTAAAAAATGAGGAGCCATCTTAATTTTATCATATTGCTTAGCATATCAGGATGTTGAGGTACACATTAGTGGCACAATTTATTTTATAAATTGTGTTTAGTGCACAGCTTTATGTGTGTTAAAAGCAGAGGAGGGAATGATATGTCAAGTTTATCATCAAATTAAACCAAAACAAGTTATACAAAAATGAATTATGAAAACCTTGTACTAACTAAGAGAAAAAACCTTGTCAGCATTCAGAAGAGAAAAATGTATTGTGTGTTTAGAAAGAAAACCAGAACAGAAATAATCAATGTTTGAAGAACACAAATAAAATAACCCTTTTTAGGGAAAAATGCATTTTGTATGAAAAAGTGGACTCTGTTTTGAATGTCAGTGATGACTCTGAAAGACCCTAAAAGAAACTTAGGTTTGGTTATTCTGTCTTTGTCCTTCATTTTTTTTTTTTTTGTGAATCCTAAACTTAAATGTCAGTCTGTACTTAAAAGCAAAACTTGGAAACTAGTATTTTGAAAAAAATATCTGATCTTAAATAGGACTGCCTCAGATATTAGATGCATTTTATTTCATCTGCCTTACTTAAACTGAATACCCTAAAGCATTTGACATAGCAGTACAAAAGATATTTGGGGGAAACTTTTACAATCAAAAAAGGTGAAATTGGACCTAATGTAATTTGGTTTTTGACACCTAGTTGGATTCTTTACCCTGTGATAAATCAATGATAGCCTTTAACGGTTCCATACTAGAAGGGAAACCTCTTGAAGGAGCTAGCACTATGTTGGTCAGTAGTTTTGTTAGTTCTGTGCAGTGGGCAGCATAGTTAGTGTTGTTTCCATTGCTGCCTGGTGGATCTTTTTTATATTAATTTAATCTTCTCAAAAAGTCTAAATCCTATTCTTTTGTTATATGTTAAGGTTGCACAGGTTTACATCTTCTATAGTGTTTGACAGCGCCCCAAATTCATGTTACAGTTGTGCCAAACTTTTTATAAATACTTACACATTAAAATTAGCTATTATGGAATTTTTTGTTAATATATGTAATCTTTTACAAATTATACAAGCATATACTTAAATGAAGTTATAACAATTATTAATTAAAACATAAGGAAAAGGACTGAAAGTAACTCAAGGGTTAATTAACTAAATGTAGCTTAAAACTTGAACAGGCCTGCCCTTAGAGAAACCAGCATCTCGAATGTCCAAGGTTAGAACGAGGTAAATGAGTAAATAGAAAATGAGGATAAACTAATGGGAAAGCTCAAACACTCGTCCTATGAAGCCATGCTAAGATCAACAGGAGAATTTGCAAAACACCCTTATCAACAAGGCCTTTAGATAAATGGGAGAGTTGACAGGAGACAAAAAATGTGGGTGACACTAGTTAATTGGATGGAATGATACTGTTGTGCACATTATGCATTTTAAGAGTCAGATGATGTGATGTATTAAATGAAGTCATTGTAAACAAAAGTATAAAAGCAAATGAATTGTATTATTGATTGCTCACTCAATGGACTGAGGCATCTGTGCATACTCTATGAAAATAAAGAAAAGTTCTGCATTCTCATCTGGACCCCATGACTCCTTCTTTGAAGATAGAAAAAAATTTTTTTACATACCACTATCACCTGAAATCTAATGGGTAAATCAAATGAGCCCACCCTAATTTGTCAGATTTCGATTGTACCAAATTTTTGCCAAAGACAGAATATTTGCAAAATCTGAATGGGTACAAAATATCTCTGCATGGATCATGGTGGGTGCTTAAGTGTGCTTCTGATCTATATTTTTTTGTCGTTGTGGATGTTTATTTTCCTTATTTTGTTTTACCAGAGATATCATTGTTATACTCATGATATTAAAAGAGGAGCAGATAATGTCCTTGCCAAGCTGCACATACAAATGAGCAAAGTCACAATAAATTTAAAATGTGAGATATATAAAGAATGGCTTTCTTTTCAGAGTTTCACTCAGAAATATGTTTGAAACTGTCCATAAAAGACATAAAAGAACTGAGAGAAATGGAATAAAGTTAAATAAAGGGAGAAAAGGGAAACATCTAATGCTAGGAGTAATGGAACAAGAAAAGTATAGTTTGTAGCCATTAAAAAGAACAAGTTTTAAGGAAAAAAACATATAGATTTCATATTCAGTTTTCAGGAAAAGCAAACAAACACATTGTATTTGTGGAAAAACAATACCAAGGGTGGGGAAGAAAGCAGTACTGATATTTAGTAGTTTGGAGTGTTTTACTATAAATGTTCTTAGAAGAAATGCAGTTTTTGATTTTGGTGTTCTAGTTTTAATCTTAGAATGTCATACTACTGTACATTAACTTCAGTTGTACAGACTTCTAAGAGACAGTGAATAATCTTAATGAAAAAAGAACCAGGAGAAGTTCTGTGGTAAAGAAACCTGTTGGTTTTTACCAGGAGATCAAAGGATCAATCATCAAAGCACAAATCATTTGTCCAAAAAATCAAAGTTCAAAACAAAAGAGCAGAGTTCAAGGCTGTGACATCAAAAATAACAAAAATAAAGTCTTGTTTACTAATATCCATAGGACCTTAACCTCAGGTAATTTAAGAAGGCACTTGCCAGGTCTTATACATGGTCGCTTGATAATGTCACCTGTCATACAATCGTAGGGAATCTTCAGAGTGATTGGTATAGCAATAGGCATTCATATTGACGGGAAATGGCTGAACCCTAAGGAAAGTAAATGGGGTTCTGATAATATGCAAAATAATTTCCAGCTACTGAAAAACATGTTTTAGTAGAAAACATATGTTAGCATAATATTAACATTTATTTATATATAAGAGATTCCTCATGGTAAAAACGAATAGATGCATATCTTGTCTAAATCCTGCACCAAACAGTCATAAAACATTAAAGGATAACACCCATTATAATGCTGGTCATTATTTGGTTTAGAGTTAGACATTTTATTTTGGAAAGGTTTATTGGCATTTGATATTCATAAAGAATTTATTTTTGCCAGTGAATCAGTAACAATCTTTGCAAAAATAAATAAATGTAATCTACATACTAGAAAGATTGTGAATAAATCCTTTCATTTTCACATTACATCTTCCCTTACAGCTGCAGATTTTTGCCTGCCACTTTAAGAGTATTTTTTTGTTTTTTGTCCTTAGGTCAGTCACACACCTTGGCATGAAGTTTATGAGTGTTTCTGGATAACTTTTTCCTACTACCTAGATGAGTAACCTCAAGCTTTATTATACAATAATAGAAGATCGGTGACATATATTTATTTAACAATTATGTTCCATTTATGATAGTTTAATTATCCATTATGAATTGCTCTCATAGGAGTGGTTGTAGGTGTGTGTATGGCCTTCAATGGATTGGCACAACATCAAGGGTTAGTTTCTGCCATGTATCCAGCTACCTGTGACCCTGATCTTGAAAACCAGGTTAGAAATTGCATGATTGCATTTAATAATAAAAAATACAATTTTCTGATTCTAACCCATTTGTAAATATTGTAAACTCACCATTGTGTTCTCTTGTTTGCATTCCTTGTTTATACCCACTGATTATTTCTCCCTTTTATAACAATATATATTTTTGAATACTTCATAGTGTATACTACATTTTCAATCTATTTTTTCCAAGTACTGTCTGTTATTTTTTTAGCCTATTGTACATGAAAAGCCTCAGCATTTAAAGATGCACATTCTTATTTTAAATTATTGTTTTTTTGTTTTGTGTCTGATAGCTAAGGCACAACTATTGCTTAATGTGTTATTTCCTTGCTGCATAATGAACTGTGTTGGCAATAAATATATACTTGCATTTCACATTGTTTTTTTATTATTATTACTTCATTATGTGCAATTTTTGTGCAGATTTATCTTGTTGAATATATATGTGATTAACTGGTAGGATAATGATCAAGGCATATGGGGTGATGGAAGACATTCTGTTGTCCTTTTCCAAATCAAAGCAGTGAATGCAAATAATGGAGTAACAAGTTCACTATAAGCGTATTAAAAATAACCTTTAAAATTTTTCTTAAGTTGTGTTAATTATGTTTTTCAGCTGTTTTATTCTAAAACCAGTAACGGCACACTGCACGTTACACTTGACTTGAGCATTCCTAGTTTTCATCCTCTTTCTCTGTATGTTTAGCATTTGTTTGCTCAGACGCTGATGTGCTTGCTGCTTGCTGAGCAGCTCTTCTTTTCTCCACCCTAGTGGCTGTGAAATAGAAAAATACAGATACCAAAGTATGAGATTGGAAAATAGGAATTAATGATCAGAACTGAAGTGCGTGCTAAGCAAAATGTCTATAGTGCAAGTGCAAGTGCAACTTCCTGTTTTTTCCTAACAGACAAAAAACCTCAAGTGACCAACTGATGAACTTTAAAACCAACTGATGAACTTTAAAAATGTTGATCCAAGCAAATTGTTGTAAAGATGTAATGTCTCGAAATTCTTGTGCAACTAAAGTCATAAGACAAAGCTTTGCCCTATAAAAGATTTAGGACACCGACTTCTCGGGGCAGATGAAGGACAGGTGTCCTAGGACTGTGCTTCTCTGTCTTACCTTTGCCTGGTGTGTATTAATAAAAGATTTTTTACTAACTTTAATTATATCTCTCTGTCTTGAGTCACAAGAAACGACACTAGAGAAAAAGTGTCCACATGGCCCACTTCTTCTCTTCTGTCGTCGGCATCTTTTCGCATTAAAAGTGATTAGGTCAGTGTTTTTGTTGCAATTACTTAGTATGTTTTCTTTAGTTTTTCACTTAAACTGGCTTAAGTCTTCAATCTGCATCAAGAATGATTTAAGATATGAAGTGGTAGAGGAAGTGATGGCGAAGGAGGTAGGGATGAGAATGGCGCTCATACACATGCGCCGCACAGCCACCCTGCAGAGAGTTGATTCTACAATAAAATAAAAATAAAAAGATGAATAACCTTGAAGGTCAATCATCACCCCGAAAGCGGATAGTAGACATCACGTAGTATAGATGTACCACATTTTAGGTCAATAGTTCAAATGGTTTGTGAGCTACAGGTGATTTAAAATCCTGGACGGACAAACAAACAGCCACGATAGTGCATTATATATAAAGATACAGAGTAAACTTGAATAGGTTAGGACTGAGTTTGGAATGGTGTGAGAAATGAATTATGAATAAATACTAAACCATGTAGCCTTTCTTCTAAATTCTGGATAATGCATCCTAGCATTTCTACCTTTAGTTGTTGTTTTATGCAAGATTTTGTAACTATAAAACTGTACAGCTTAAATCATGTTATACCACTATACAATAGTTTTGGCTTGTTAGTGATTCACTCTGTAAATGTTATGTCTGACAAATTTAAAATTCCTTTGTTCTTTTTTTACACTCTTAAGTAATTATCTATTTACTTTTTGTGCTAATGTTGTAATATGGATATTTTTATCACCCTGCCATACTTAAATTAAAAAAGTGCTTCCTTCTATCTGCGTTTGTTTTTAGCTCTTGCAGAGAAAATATATGATTTTGGTAATATTAAAGTCTATTGTTTTCCTCAAAATATATCTTTCTTCTATGATGATCCTGTTTTCATTTGTTTGTAGCTTAGCTTTTCCAAAAAGTAAGATGTTGTTATAATTAAAAATAGGTAGATACAATAATTATAAATAATTGATGCACTTACAGTGATGGGAAATCTATATGTATTGTGAAAGTACGGAAGAAGACTGAATGTATGAGAAGTGTTGAGGGTGCCAGCAGGGTCACTCCTTGTAATCCTAACATAAATAATATTGAACAAAATAAGCGCTCAATGGTGCATAAGATAGTAAATCTGAAACAAAAAGTAGTCTTTGTGACTTTCTCTCTTTATCTAAGGATAGCAGCTTGATAGAGTGGGTCTTTCTCAGGATCTCAATCTTTAGTCCAGATTGTGACACTTCTTTCTGGGGCATCTGGTGTTTGACTGCGCTCCTTCTGGCTCAAGTCCTATAATTTATCCTCACTAGGCTTCTTTTTGCCGCAGTGATTGAAAAAAGAAACAACAGTGTTAGCAACAGCGCACCCTCTCGCCCTCTTGGTTGGTATTGTTTACCTCAGATAACCCTGGAAGGTGATGTGCATGGGTGACAGTATCCTGGAAGAGAGATAGTTCCTGCTTAATTCTTGTGTTAGTTCCCAATAGGGGCACTCCCAAGCTTTCAATGGCTGGGGAATTTAATTGTGTACTATATGCAACTCTAGATAACTATAAAATCTAAAACTACTGTTGGAATTTCACAATTTACTAAGAACCATAATCTTTTTGACCCATGGTGATTTCAATATCCAAACTCGATAGAATATTTTTCTTTTTTTTAGTACATCATGGTTACTCAAGAAATGATTGCTTATTTATTGATATTAATCATCAAATGAGGAAAGCATTATATCTATATATCTACAGAGTAACTTATCTTTAAGTCACATCACCAACATTATTAGCACAGGTAAAAATCATATCGGGTAAGTTTGGAATGTAATTATATGGATGAAACATGCTCCATGAAATAAAAATTAGTGAGAAAAACATAAACAATGCATGAAGAAAATAAAAAAAGTCCTTATTTTTTTTTTATACTGTAAAGAAAGCTGTGTCAAAGCCAAGGACTTTCATAATAAAGTTTAAATAACACACCTTGATACTCACAGTGTAAAAGAGAAAGATAAACATATGAATCCTTCATGTCTTTAAGATTCTAAATTCTTTGCAAAGCTAGAAAGCAGCAGGCCCAAAGGAATACAAAGAGGAATCCTATAAAAAAAAAACAACTTTTCCACTCACTTAGGCCCATTATTGTTAGCAATGTTTAGTGATCGTAGATAAAGCAAAATTGTACCCAGAACATAATGCTGACTATTAACTACTACCCTTCCAAAACAAGGAAATACTTGCAAGAATGTGCATCATCAGAATGAGGATCAATTTAATGTCTGAATAATAATGATTTCCTGGTAAAAATTTTAGCTAACAGAATAGAGAACATACTGCCTTCTATAATATCAGATTAAACAAGACTTATTAAAGACAAATAGTACTCAACCTTCAGAATTTGTTTAATGTAATATATTTTCTAACGGTATCTGATTTTCCAAAGGTCTTGCTTTTTTGGATGCAAAAAAAAAAAAACACGTCATAGAGTTGACTGGGGAGATCTACTGTATTTCCCTTACTATGTAAATCTGGGTTAATTTCCAATAGATTCATAATGTTTAAATTGCTCCATACTAGTCCAAAAGAATAATTCCATATGAATAATATAAATTTGTATTATTTTAAATTGGAATGTAGAATAAGACAAGGATATGCATTATTACAAATGGTTTTTGTGATTGCTGTGGAACCCCTAGGTATAAATTTGATCATAAGGGAAGGGGCTGAACTGATAATGTATCTTTATGTCAGTGATATGGAGCAGATCCTACTCATCTTTGTCATTAGTTTTAAATTTGCTAGGCAAAAAGATCTCTGTATTCAGAATAAACTTGAATATGAGTATGCTTTTTCCAGTGAAGAAAAAAAAAATTAATTTTGGTATTATGATGGAAATATTAAACAAAATATTAATAGATGGTTATCCCTTCACCTTACTTTTGCCAAAACATATTACATGACATGACGCATGACACACTTCTGATCTTCCTTGACTTTTCTTAAATACGTGGACTGCTACTTATTTTAAGTGTAAATTTCCATTCAGAAAACGAGATTGATAACTTTCTCTTAGATTGTTTATACCAAAACCATCCTCTCCCATTATTTTCTCTAATCTTTGTTTTTCTTTTCTGGTTTGCACCTCATTTCATTTGCATTTCCTTCTTACCTCCAAAAATCCTCTCATGCTCTTATTATTTGATTGCTGTCTCTATTCCACAGTCAAATAAAAAATAATCACCAAAAAAATATTACACTTGTAAGCACGCACATTGTTTCACTATGTGGAAGATCATCAACAAATCTGAGAATCTGACAGCAAACCAGTTATTTTAGTTATGTAAAAAATATATAAACTTCTTACATAATATAATGATTTTTTTCATATAACTCTGAATTTGAAGTAAACTGGCATCATCAGTTTTTAAATAGAGAAAGGGGGAAACTGAAGGTGGCACACAGTGAATGTAGCAAGCTGTTGGACAAGAGCAGAGTGCTGGAAGATGTCCAACAACATTTTTACTGACATGGTAGATTCAACAATGTATGACAATGCAAGAATAAATAGTTGGATTTCTTTGCTTGTGTGATATGTACATAATGACACAAATCTGAGATCACTCAGTACATGTCAAGGAAATGACAAGTCTGGCATTAAATTTTGGATAACAGCTTATATAAACAGCAAATATATACTAAACACTATGACCTATTTGGAGAAAGATCTCAGTCAACCACCAGAGAAAGACTTTCCAAGGCAGTGGTGCTGCATTTCATTAAGTCTTCTACATGCAAAGGAAGAAATGTCACTATTGATAATTTTCTCACTTTCCATAGTAAACAATCTGCTTAATAAAAATACCTTGGCCAAAATGAGACAGGAACCTCCATCCAACTTATGATTGGCAATATGATAAATGGTTAACACGCCATCAACTTAGAAAGTGCAAACACCACACAGCTTAAACTGGTACCATATTATATGTGGGAACTGGCGAAGACTTTTGTGATCAGTTGATAAAGCCTCTGACTATTTACATACATTTATAATTAAATATGTGAGTTTGATTATACATTTTAAACTGTACACAGAAAAATATTAGTTTGGTTTTGATTACAGTTATCCAGAATGATATAATATATGGCTTATCTAAATAAAACATGCCAGTCGTTTGCTTTTTATATACTGAATACACTACGATCAGCTACAACATTAAAACCACCAGCCTAATATTCTGTGGGTCCCCCTCGTGCCGCAAAAACAGCTTTGACTCATCAAGGCATGGACTCTGCAAGACCATTGACTGTATTCTGTGGTATCTGGCATTAAGATGTTAGCAACAGATGCTTTACCTCCTGTAAGTTGTGAGGTGGGGCCTACATTAATCAGGCTTGTTTTTCTAGAACATTCCACAGATCAGACTGAGATCAGGGGAATTTGGAGGCCAAGTCAGCACCTTGAAATCTTTGTCATGTTCCTGAAACGATTCCCGAACAATTTTTGCATTGTGGCAAAGTGCATTATTAGACTAAAAAAGGCCACTGCCATCAGGGAATACTGTTGACAAGAAGGAGTGTATGTGGTCTGCAACATTCTTTCGGTAGGTAGTATGTGTCAAAGTAACATCCACATGAATGTCAAGATCCAAGTTTTCCCATCATAACATTGCCCAGAGTATCATGCTGTCTCCGAAAGTTTAATTTCTTTTCACAGTGTATCCTGCTGCCATCTCTTCCCTGGGTAGGCAACACACATGCACCCACCCATCCACATAATCCATCAGAAAATGTGATTCATTAGAGTAGGCCACCTTCTTTGATCCTTCCATTATTCTGAATAAGCTCCTTAACAACAACCATTTAAACATACAGGATTATTACAAAATGAAATCCAATGATGGGAACTGCCTGGAATTCTAAAACTTTCCAAAAATTCATAAAACCCTTTTGAAATTCAGACCTGTGGTCAGCCTTACAGGTGGGCCAACAAATAACTTGCACCAAGGTGGCTTTGCAATGCCTTAAAAATATATCCATCGATGAGGATGAAATTATGGTCTCATTTGATGTTGTGTCGCTATACACCATGATTCCAGTTCATCTGGTCACAGAGACTTTATTCTCAAAACTGAATAATGACCCTACCATAATGGCTTGAAAGAAACTGACCATGAAGGACATAATGCTTTTAAAGTCACTTTGCCAGAAAACACACTTCCATCGTAATGGGAAATATTACTGACAGAAACAAATCAAACAAATGGGATCTCTGTTATCAGGACTCCTGCCAAACTAGTTATACAACAATTTGAAAGCTTGGCTGTAACTCAGTTCAGACCTAAACTTTGTATACATGATGTCGACAATAGGCATATCATATTAAAAAGCGACCAGCTAAATCAATTCCACAGCCACATCAACTCAGTATTTTCTGCAATTTACTTCATCATGGAAAGAGAAAGAAACAGACAAATCAACTTCTTGGACATCCGCACTGAAAGAGATAATGATGCCACTTTGATTACTAGTATGTATCACAAAGAATGTTATCCAAACAAAATTATACACTTTTGGTAGCAATCACCCTTTATCACAACCATTGTTCATAAAGATATACAAACACTTTAATAGAAAGGAAACGAAAAAGAATGAAAGACGTTTTTCTGCTCCATCTGTTTACATCAAATGGCTACTCCAAAACAATGCTTGCATAGAAGACATCCCAGACCTCAGCAAACAATTGGCACCAACCCGATATCACATTCTACCAGTCTTCATTATTATCCTGGCATATTAGAAACCATGTTAGAAACCATCATCCTCTCCAGGTCGGGCATTAAAGTAGTGCATACATCAGGAAACACTCTACTGACAGTTCTTTTTAATGCCAAGAGCAAGAAATCTGAAACACAGACACGAAATACAATATACAGTAAACCTTGCAGACCATGCCCGGCTGTATACATGGGACAAACATCTAAAACACTCTCAACATATATACAAGGACATTGCAATGTTGTCAGAAGGAAGGGCTCACAGTCTCTGATATATGCATGTACCAATTCAACTAGGCAGACGTTTAAGTGGGACACAGTGGATGTGAGATTCAAGGCAAATGCTAAGAGTGCCAGAGAGCTGGCTGAATCGTGACTATCAAATAAAAACGCCATTAACAGACACTTTGACATGAACCCAGGACATGCTGGCTTAATAAGAAGAACATCCAAATAACAAAAAATACTTTAAGACTAACACCCTCTGAACCCCACCTTACCAATCCACCCCTCTTAAACCCTCCTGCCCCCACCCCCTTCTTCACCAATCCACCCCTCTTAAACCCTCCTGCCCCCACCCCCCCTTCTTCATTTGCTGTATATTACCTTGGATTCGTGTGTGTCTAATCATTTTCCTCTGATGATGATATCTGATAGTCTTAATGGAGTGTATTATTGATTCTTGTGTATATTTGACTGAACTGCATTTTACTTATTTACCTCTTCATCTCTTTCTTCTTCTGTGTTCGATGCTCTTCCCAAGTCAGGCCCTTTTCCTTCAGGTCTTCCTTTTCTTTATCCATCCACCTCTACTTTGGCCTACCCTGCTTTCTTTCCCACGTGTATTTCCATTATCATTACTCTTTTTCTTATATATTCATTGTCCTTTCTCATCATATGTCCATACAATACAATACAATACAATTTATTTTTGTATAGCCCAAAATCACACAATGACTGCTGCAATGAGCTTTAACAAACCATGCCTTCTGACAGCCCCCCAGCCTTGACTCTCTAAGAAGACAAGAAACAACTCCCAGAAAAAAAAAAACATTAAAGGGAAAAAAATGGAAGAACCCTTGGGAAAGGTAACTCAAAGAGAGACCCTTTTCTAGTTAGGTTGGGAGTGCAGTGGGTGTCAAAACAAGGGGGTAAATACACAGAACAGAACACAAGTAATCCTATGTGCAACACATTATTACAATAGTATAATTTAAAAATACAAAATTCAGCACTAGATGATATCACATAATAGGATTCAGATTTGTTCAGTGTCCTGGAGATCTTGGCCATCAAACTGCCTCCCCCTATTGGCCATTCCACAGCTAAGTCAGTGCTTGGGCCAGCCAATCTGATGAAAGGGCCCATCTACCCAAAAATTCTAGTGCTCCTCCATCGGAGATCACTTTTCCTTAGCGAGGCAAACAACTTGGCAGTAGGGTAGTGGCACCAAGTGCCACATTTGAGTACTGAGAAGAGAAACAGAATAGATAAGGGTTAGTAACAAATTACCATCATATCACTTTTAGTGCTAATGACTAACAACAGAGATGGAGTTAATCGGCAGCTATAGTCTGGGTAAGCTAAACTGAAGTAGTTATTCTTGAGCCAGGATTTGAAAGCTGAGACTGAAGGGGCTTCTCTTATAATAGCAGGCTGAACATTCCACAGTTTAGGGGCCCTGTAACTAAAAGCTCAACCTCGACCTGTTATTTTACTAATTCTTGAAATCATAAGCAGACCATCATCTTGAGATCTTAATGTGCATTCTGGTTTGTAAGTAATGATAAATTCAGATAAGTAAGCCAGGCCTTGGCCATTTAAGGCTTTATATTTTCAAAGTAGGATTTTGAAGTTTGCCCTGAACTTGACCAGGAGCCAGTGCAAGGATTTAAGAACTGGAGTGTTAGTATTTTCTTATTCTTGTAATAATTCCTCCAGCAGCATGTTGGATTACCTAGAAGCTGTATAAAGAACAATTTGAACATTGAATCTGTTTTAATATTTAAAATGAATGACTCAAAGGATGTGAAGTCGCCTAAACTTTTAGAAGTGATTTGCATTTTGTCACAATGAATTATTCCAAGGCCTCCTCATCAACCAATATCTTCTCCTATTCTCTCTTTACTGTCCATAACTCAGCTCTACACATCATTGCAGGTCTTACCATGGTCTAAAAACCTTGCTTTTAACCGTTGCCTTAATTGCACAATACTCCTGATACCTTCTTCTAATTTTTCCATCCACACAGCACTCTGTTGGTTGTCTCTGTATTCGGTTCTGCATCTTAGGCCACCAGTGATCCTAAATATTAAAACTTATCCACTCTTTTCAGTAACTCTCCCTGAATCCTGATCATAATTAAACCTCAAATATTCTGTCTTCTTTCTGTTATTCTTCAATCCTCTTTCTTCCAATGCCCTTCTCCATTCTTCTGCTTCACTTTGTGGTGTTATGGGTCCACAGCTCGCTCAGCAAAGGCCATTTTTTTTTAAAATAAATAATCGCCACGCTCCCGGCTTTGTGAGGGGGCGTAGTAGTCGTAGCAAGCCGCGGGGCGATCTGCTGTGTGGGAGTTTCTCACCTAGTGCGATTGCTCCAGTGGCTAATGTGCTGCAGCTGCTATGGCCCCTCGCAATATGAAAGAAGCGCGAGGCGGTTGGGAGGATGATGGATGAGAAGGAAGAAAGAACAAGAGAGAAAAAGAGAAGGAGACGGAGGTTATAGGGAAGCATGTCGGTAAAAGAGAGAGAGCCACGAAGAGCGTGTGGGTGAGCGAGCGAACAAGTGCTTGTGGGCAGCTGTGAGAGCCTGGGTGTTGGGCCTACACCCAGGGGTTGGAGGAGTTGTTGCTCCCGCTGAGCAACCAGGTAGCGGAAGTGACTAGGGAAAGGCAACTGGCTACAGAAGGCCGGAAAGGCAGCGGGAGTCGGGAGGCTTGGTCGGGGAATGTCCAATGTGAGCGTCCTGGCCATTGGATTGAACCAAGTCTCGAGGCTGGGATGAGTGCCAGACCGAAGCCAGGGATCGAAAGGTCTCCAGTCTCGTGCGTCTGAATGGAAAAGGTCAGCTGCAGAGAGAGTGGCTCCCCTGTTGCGAAGCCTGGACAGGGAGAAGCAGGGGAGTCACCAGTTAAAAGAAGCACCGAGCTTGTTGTAAACATTGCTTCCTACATGAACGTTTTAACCTCTGATTTTAAAGGATTGTTTTTAATTTGTAGTATTTTTAACCTCCATGTTTTTCTTTGATGGATTATTTATTGAACTTTGGAAAGCACAGCACTTTATTGGACACTTTGTTTTTTGATTGTTTTTTTTAATAAAAGCACTTTGCACATTTGAACCATCCCCTTGCTCAATTGTTTATTGCCTCAACTGTCTAGCTCAACTCGGTTATATCTATCGACGGTGTTGGGTTCAAGGGCTCCCGAACAGTGATAGGAGCATGGAGCCAAACCCGCATCGTCACACACTTCCACAAAATCTTACACTGGGGGATTGGTCTTTTATCCCATGAGGCAACACATTCACAACCAGATCAAACAGGTATGAGTTTAAAGCAGGTCCCAGGTTCAGACTTACTCTAAGTGGGATCTCATCTGTTACCCCAACACTCAAATTCAAAAGAAAAGAAAGGAAAACAAATGAATTAATCATGAAAATATCTAATCCTATTCAAGTATTTTAGAAGTTAGTGTTACTAATTGTGGAGTTTATGGATTTGGAGATATGGAGGAATATTTGAGGAAAAAATGTGGTTTCACAGTTACATCAGATATATACTGTATAATTCACTATTAAGGCAATTCCTACAGCTGTTGAACTCTGTACACATTAAAAATGTACCAAGATCTGTCAGATTTTAACTGAAACATCACCCGCTAGTTCCCCATCTAGGATTAGTTCCTGTCTTCCATCAAATGTTTCTAGTACAGGCTCCAACCAATGCAACACAGAAATTATTTAAACAAAGTTCAACAACAAGTCCATTAATGGATGTTATTTAATGCAGCATTTGCCAGTTGTTTGTGTTTTTAAAATACTATTCTAGTTAAGGTCCAAAAACATACTCTAAAATGACCAGTCAATTGTGAGTTTGACTGTAGCAACACCTACTGTATGTCATTCATTGCTTATGTCAGAAATAAACACACCAGATATCATGATGGTTTGGGGCAGCCACCTGTATAATGTATCCTGGCTGCAAATGTCAAAATTGAGTCCAAAACAGAACTGATCATATATAGTAAAGATGACGGATTTAAAGGCCCGTTCAGGAAGTGACATCATCTTTAAGGCCGGAACCAAAAGTGATGTCCTCGGGACTGGAAGTGACATTATCTTTGGGGCCGGATCTGGAAGTGATGTCATCTCTGGGGCTGGACCCCGGAAATGCTGTCATCGGGGCTGGAAGTGATGTCATCGAGGGAGCCGGAACCTGGCGGGATTTCCAAAGAATGGTCTGCAAGTAACTGAGAATGACAATCAGTACACTCTGCCAGCCCCCGGTCGGTAGTGGTATTACAACTATTCAGGCCCTTTAGCTGCCTCCTACTCGCACGTGTGTGACACTTACTAGCACCTATAGAGATGATGCAATTTACTGCTCAACATCACTGTCTGCGCCTGTTTCTTTATCAGTGAAGAGTCACAATTCTTCTTAGGCTAATGACAATCCGTTCATATATGGAATTTAATATTCTTAAATGGTACTAAGCAAGGGCGGTGGGATATGTGGAGTAGGGCACCATCTTCTTTGATAGCTGGTCACCTGTGTTTAGGGGGTTGATTGACCATTCCATTATAGGCAATGACATGCTTTTAACTCTAAGGAAGAAACAATTAATGTAAAGAAATTTCTAAAGATAAAGAAAATTGTGCTCAACAAATACAGTAAAACATCATAAGATAACTATACAACAGTGATGGCTTAATAGGATTTTCGGAGTCAGGCACTTATTAAAAAGCTTTCTTTTATAAAAATGTGCCCAAAAGCAGCATTTCGTTTATACTGGAACAATACAAAACATCATGAAAAGATTCAAAAGTGTTAAAGTCTGTTTTGAAACAAAGCCAAGCCTAATTACTCTGAGCAAAATTTCTTGTTCATGACTGAAAAACAAAAAACAAAAATAAAATTATTTTTCCATCCACATATTCATCTACCCATCCATTATCCAATTTGCTTAATTCATTTACTAGAAAATAAAAACAAAAAACAAATACATGCTGTGAGCAGTTCGCAAATAGTATAAATCCTCTTTAATTACAGAGTTCAAAATTAATTTTAATTAGATGCCTCAGACACTTTCTTTTGTTTTTAAAAACATGTTTGCCAAATGCAAAAAGATATATTTTTTTGCTCCCAGGTTAAGCTTGTATATTTATTTTTTATTTTTTCACTTCTCAAAATAATGTAATTTTAAGTAAAGTGTATAGATATTAGTTGCTATGTGCAAGACATCTTCTTATTTATGTCTGCCTGAAGCTGCCAACCTGTTTTCTTCTTGTTCATCAAAACAACACTCAAAGGTATATCTTTGTGAGCCTATCATGGCAAGCCCCATTTCTTCAAATAGTTAGGATATTATTAAACCATTTCATGTATTTCCATTATGTGTGAATGGTTATAGATAATATACAGTATTCTTAAATGGTCCCTTCAGAAATTCTAATGCTTGCTCCGATTGCTACAGTATTTGTTATTTTTTACCCTTGTATGGCTTGTTTTGAAACATCCCACTTGTCTCCATGGGTACTTGACTGAGTGACCCACAACTTAATGTCATTTATCAGGATGATATATAAGTAATTTTGCACCTGAAATTACAATGGCAGATTCAATTGAAAATTATAGAGCTGGAGTGGCTTCTCGTTTTTGCTTTATTTGCATATTCCTACATTTCACCCATATTACTAATGTGTTTTATCCCAAAATGAAATTACAAATAATGAAACCAGCAGTTCACTGTTTGATGGATGAATAATATGCATTACTTCTCATCAATATTTATATAATCTTATAATGGGCTTAAAGGTGACTACTTTATATGCATATTATTCAACACACTTAACTTTCACATTGATATCTATTATAAAGACGTTCCATTTTCATCTTGAATTACTGATATACTAAAATACGTTAAACAAAAAATATTTACTATAAAGACATTATCAGTTTTGTTAGTGTTACAGTGCAGAGAGGTCTGTTCTCTTTCATTTAACTTTACTGTATGGTTATTTTCTCAGAGAAATGAATCTTAATGAATAACCTACCTACTTCAGGTAACCTGCTATTGGTCCATATTTTAAAAATGTCAAAAAAATGTAAAAGAATGAAATCGTAGACATAATAAAAGTACTATAGTATATAGCATATGCCTTGCTTTAGATCTATGTACTGTACTTGGTTAGCTTAACTTTAGGTTTTTTCCATCCTGAATATAATATTATAACATGTAGCTTAGCAAGCTGGATTCTTTCCAATTGAGTCTAAACCAGATTAAATAGAGTTTGCATTTGAAGTGGTCTGTGGTGGTCTGGTGCCCTGCCTGGGGTTTGTTTCCTTACTTACGCCCTGTGTTGGCTGGGATTGGCTCCTGCAGAACCAGGATATAGCAGGTTCAATAATGGATGGATGGAATGGATGTGAAGTGGTGGCCTATATCCCCTTAGCACAATGCTGCTTAAAGAATTTTTAAATATCAAAAGCAAAATGTTGCACTTTGTTTTTATGTTTTCTAGATATTGCCATCCCACTGTCAACATGTCTGTTTTGGTAATTTTTCTGTTTTCTATTTAGTGTACTAATGTTGAATGTGGCAAAACTGGCATAAAAATATGTGATTAAGCCAATTTGAAACTCCAAAGGTGGTTTTAAGATATGAGATGGTGATTAGATTCAGAATAGCAATACAAAAGCAATATATTTATATACAGTAAATCTTATAGTAGCATCATGGGACAATGGGAATAAGGAGAAAGACCCATTAAGTGTAATTAGCACAGACTTTGATAAAGACTATTCTTTAAAGCCACATATTTACGGTATGAATAAACTGTTCATCTAGATTCCTGGAAGAAGTTGGTGTCACAGTCGAGAGTAAGATGAGTACCAGTGTAGTAGAAGTAGAAGTAGAAGTAGAAGTAGTACTTGAAAATGTCTTTGTTGATTTGCTTGGGTAGATTTTTGATAGTGTCAGGCTTATTTTTAATGGCCAAAATAGAACCCAAAGACTTGTTAAGATGAATGTAGAGCTCCATGTGCTTACTGAGCTTAGCTCATAAGACATAATGATGGGTTCTGGTGCAGTGGACATTTAGCACTGCCTGCTGCAAAAGAAATGCATTTATTTCAGTCCCAAAGGCTGAGTATTAAACTAAAGAAATACCTCTTATCTGGCTGATAGCTGTTAAAAAATTGATTAAAATCAAGCAGAAAAGTATTACGTTTCCCTCTGCTATGCTGAACCAGCAGGTGAGAATGGTGAATTTTTAAGGGAACGCTTTTGTGATTGGAAAGGGGGAAGCTGAAATGGAAGAATGCAAAACAAATTACAGCAGTGGATGGAAGAGATAATAATCAATACAAACCTAGGTTACAGTGCAGATAAAATAAAAAGTATTCTCAAGCTGTGAGACTGAGGAAGCAAAACCTGCCAACCACACTCAAGTATTTACTGAATTTCCAAATAGAAATTGTTGAACAAGAGAAAAGTGTTTATGTTGTAGGGGGGTTGGGGATTTGCCAGCATTTTTATCGATAGAGGTTGCAGTCTTGAAAGTTTGGTAATTGACTATCTGCTTATGCAAAAATGGGCTTACACAGATACAAATTCAGTGTTCTGACTGATAAGTTCATCTAAGAAATAACAGAATTATTTCAGCCCCTCTCCACCCAAGAGGATGGTATTAGTTTAGAAGGTTGTGCTAAAGAGAGTAAGTCTCCCACAATTATGAGTAGAAGCTAAGAAAGAGATAGCAAGTAATTTTATTTTCTTTTTTCAGTGAAGGATGTCACATGTACTTAAATGCATTTCTTTTAACAGCACATCACTGTGGCAGTAATGGGAGAGACTGAGAAAGTTTAAACAAGTAGTTGTACCAGAAAAACAAATGAACCTTGGAGCTAAATCAGTTCTTTACATGTATAACATGTGACTGTCAAAACCAAGAGCTGGAATTGAAAAAAACAAAAACATTACCAAAATAAAAAAAACCTTAAAAAGTTTAAAGAGTAGTCCAGGGAAACAACATTCATTAAAGCTGTCTGCATTTCTAGTTGGAGATTTACATAAGTTGGTGGAGTCTCCCAAGCTAAATTTCATAGTCAACATCTTGATAATTGGATTTAGAACAAGCTTTCTTTGGGACATCAACAGGCTCTAAAAAATGAATACAGTCATTTTCTGGGCAATCTCGGCGATGTTGTTAGCCTAAGCCAACAAATTAAAAACTGGTCTCTGTATATATTTTAACTGAATATGGAATACTTTGCACAGAATAGAAGAAGTATATATTTTATGGATGACAAAATTATATTCTTTACCTTCTAATTGAGAGATCTCTTTCCAACTTTTCTTTTGGTCTTATAGGGTGAAATTATTGAAAATAGCTAGTAAAGTCTTGAAATACTACCTGTACCTTCATAAAAATGAACTAGTATCATTTCAGAAGCAGATATTCATGGCTGCTTTTATACAATTGTGTGCTGCTGGAAAATTACACTGCACTTAAAACATACAGTTTCAAAGGACTCATATGTTTTATCTGTATATATTGTAGCATGTGAGTCCCTGTCTTGCACCCCAAAACACGAGGCTGAGTTTCAGTGCTTTACCAAAACCAACTTTATTCCACTTGAAACAGGAACAGCACAGTTATTTATTGTAGCGGGATCTACACTTCTCCTATACACAGACACAGCAATCAGGTAGAGTCGTGGCCAGGTTAATGGCCAAGCAATACTGTTCCCTGCAGTTATAATGTTCCTTGCATCACCCATCGACGGCAGGTACTCAGAGCGTGTCGGATTTGTTTTCGCGACGAGCTGCCACAGCGCTGGGAGCCCATAGTTGTCCCAGCAACTGATATGCTATTTTCCACAGACGCGACAGCATCTTCGGGATGCTCTTCGGTGTGTCATCCTGTTGGGGGGAGCCCCAAAACAGTTTAGAAACCTTACAATATATATGATTACTCAGTGATTCCAAAGATTAAATTCTATATAGGTTGAAAAAGGCTGGTATATACTGTATGTATTTAACTCACATATACAGTACCTCATTTAAAATGGTCTAAAATATATCCTGAACAATATCCCAATTATGAGCTTCCTCCCTTGGGAATGCTCTACTCTACTCTCAATTTTGCGTTAATAAATTTCTTTATCTCTCAGATAGGCATGGGTCTAAAATTACTTCTGACCCTGTAACAACATTATGAGGAGTAACCCCCAATGGGATAAAATAATAAAATGGAAGATCTGCTGTGATATCCTATAATGTACTGTTTAGGCAAAGTTCCATTATGATTACCAGAAAGAATATTAACTCACCTCCTGTAACTCAATGAAAAGTGATGTCTTATACATTGGTAAGAATTTATTAATGCTATTCCAAATAAGCATGCTACATCCCTAGAGAAACCTTTTCTACTGTTCCATGCAGTATACAAGAGGGACCACATCAGACTAGGCTTGCTTGTCATATTGCTGTCTGAACTAGGTAGGGGCAGGAGGTCAAATATTCATTTTGATGGAATTATTTTTGGAACAAAAAATGTATTACTGTATTGATTTGACTGAACTGTGTTATACTGTTTTTGTTTTGTTCTCTTATTAATAAAATATTTTTTTTTAAAATCTGGAACATGTGAATAAGGGCTTTTGCAGAGACTATTCAGTTTATCAAGATTCTGTGAGTTCTTTTAACCTGCAGAATGTAGCATTTTAATGAAGGAAACTATTTTATTGGATTGTCTTTCTCTGCACTCTCAGGCAGGCCCATAATTTGTATATACTTATGCCTCCTTTTTTCCTCTTATTCAACCTGCTTCAGTTAAAGTGCTACAATTTTTCTCTGCCAAGTTCAAATGTTCAGATGTTGCTGTGTCGGGAAATACAAAAGAGTAAGGTGTGAATCCTTTTCTTGGTATGGGATACTCTGACCTTATATTAGTAATTTCTACACTTAGATCAACAGAGTGAGCCTGAAAATTGGCATTCAGAACATCCATTCGTTCTGTGATGAGATTCCTCACTGCCTACAGAAGACTTCTTTGGTAAGTCAAAGGATTCATATTACATTGATTAATATATAATATATTCACTGTGGCTGAGTAAGAGAAGTTCTCCAGTACTCAAGATTTGTTTGTTAGCAATGAGTGGTGTGAAACTGGATGGTTCAAAAAGAGTGGGGTGCTCAGTATTAATACACTAAGTCAGAGTGTTACATAATCTCCTAACACTGTAGAAGAACTGAATTTTGACTATAATCTTTATTTCTATTACATGTTTAGCATATGATAACAATGAATATTTAAAAAATGTGAAACTCACCAGTGACACATGTCTTTGTACTGCACCTTCAAACCTGGAGAGTTCCTAGCTCAAAGTTTGATTCAGGAACTTTTTTTGGATAATTCTCATGTTCTCTCCTCATCTGGTTTTATCCATACATTTCCAAATTCTTCTCACACCCTGAAAACTGCTGGTTAAATTGGCAAGTACCTCTAACTTGGCTCTGTGTGAGTGAGAATGCTCTGTAATGGCCTAGCTTGCTGTTTGGATGGGGTTTTCCCTTGGATTTTGTGCTACCAGAATACACTAATGTCCCAGTGAACCTGTGTTACAATAAGAAAAAGTGGAAAATAAATGAATGAAACATGTATTCAATGAAAAGAATGTTTATCAGACAGGTGAAGTATAGAGTCAGTGAGAACCAGAAGACAAACTGCCTCCGCTGCAGTTGCAGTATAGCTGTACAGATGACCAGCATGTGCAATGACTGAGTTCACTAACAAAAAAATTTGTGTGCATTTTTATTCAAAATTGGAATTGGAATTACATTTTTCAAAGTTGCCAATACACAAAGAATTACTACAGTCTTAACAAGGTGAAACACTTTTAAAATGCTGACTCTGGGGAACTGTAAGCAACTTAAAATCCCTTAACTGAGGTGGCTGTCTAGTCCCTTATCAGTTTATTTTTAAAAGGCACCAACTAACTTACTAAGTTACATACACAGCTCTTAAATCTGACAGAACAGAATAATGTATCTGATATCACTGCTTATGAGGCAACTGCCTAGCTCCTTCACCGTCCCTTTTTTCTTTACAAATTTTTAGCTTTGTGGCCCCTACAATTGTAAAAATATTTTATACGGAAATTGATTGGTTGGTTGAATTACTGATAGTAGCAAACAGGCATAATGGTTAGAACTACAATCTCATAATTTAGGGTTCAGTGTTCATTTGCTGGTCCGTAGACCTATATTTTCAGCTATTCTTGTTAATTTTCCCCAATGCACCCTTTCATAACATACTGATTTTTTTTAAAGTATTGTGCTCTTGTTCCAAAAATATATTAAATGTTTTAGAATATTTCCAAAGGAATAAAAGTTTTATTTTTATATTTTCTATATTTATCTATCTTTTTCACAGGGTTATTTGAGGTTTTTACCCTTCAGAAACAGTTTGTTCTGAAAATTGTAGTACCTTTCTTACCCCATCAATCTTCTTTGTTTTTTTAAATTTTCCTGCACATTTTTATTTGTATGATTAGTAACAATAATTAGTAGATCTGCTTCTGCAATTAACCCTATGACTATATTATAATTCAGACCATCTAATCTAGAATGGAGAGGTGATTGTTAATTTGATAAATTGACTCGCTATATAGAATGTAATCAGCAGATAAATTGTATAGACTCTGACTCACTCTAAAACTTCTAAATAAACATAATTGATAGGAAAACAAGCCATATAAACAATATTAGCACAAAATGCTACAGACATCATTATTTTATATATAGAAGAGAAGCACCTTACAGGTCACCAATGAATATTAGCATGTTGATTTGGTCATTAGACAGTGAATATTAAATGTAATCATCTAACATTTCCTTGTTCTGTGCTTATAAATGTATTCGCAGACTATTAGCATACTAATCAAGAAATCAAAACAAAAGGGTTGTTGTTTGACATTTTCATTTTTTCAATCCAAATTATTCATCCAAATTAGTCATAACCTCCATCATTCTATTGTAATATATATGAGCGACAAAACATTAATTAGAGTTGTATTTAAGTAGATAATCTATAAAAGAAAACCATGAAGTCAAATTAAAAATGTTAACATAATAAAGTTCAAAGCATGTCTCATTTATAGTAATTCATAAAGAAACAATTCTTTCACATCAAGCGTTTAGCCTTTATGGCCACAATTTTTTTGATGATTCTATAATTATTCAATAGATTAGATTGCCATAAAGGTTATAAGGTGTAATCCAATTCAGCATCATGGAGGAGGTGGATGTTGTGGCTGCAAGACAGGAACCAGCCTTGGACAGGGTGCCAGTCAATCACAGGGCACACTTACATACCCACATTGACTGAGAAATTCGGAATCACAATTTATTGCTGCAAACTTTCCTCAAAAATATAAGAGCTAGAAACAATCCAGATAGGTATATCACAGCCTATGTTTCAAAAAGGTCTAACTCATCAGTTGAGAAATATTAATAGTAAAGCTTAATTCTGTTTTAAAAAGTATCTGGACTTTAAAAAGTTGCTTTCAAGATAACTTGAAACAATGGATTTCTTAAAGAAATGTTAATGCATTAAAAATACAGTATAAACAGTATGATAATGTTCTTAATTTTAAGAATTGAATTCAGAGATCTTAATTAACCCTGCTTTACATTGTTAGAATAGAACTGATTTCTAATTTTTCATGCAATTATCAAAAACTTAAATCTGCTAGAAAATCACTATTGATAAAAATACTTCTGTAAATACATACGGGCCGAAAATAGATATTAGAGAAAAGGAAAGATACAATATAGCAATAGTAATAGGGTTTTTAATTAGTATAATAAAGAGCTAAAGAAACTCATCCTAAACAAAAGTATCATTTCATTTCAAAACACCAAACTCAAAACTTATTTTATCTTATATTTTTCTTTAATTGCAAAGTTGAACAAGTCCATACAATAACTTACCCTTACCTTATTCAAAGTTCATACTGAGAAACTTTGATGAACAGCACTTTAACCATCCCGTGGGTTTCAAATTCTGCTTCCATCCATTGTCCTCAAGGTAAAAAAATGACCTGCCCCATTTTCTAACTTTAACAGTTTAAAAGTCTTTTTTTATAAAGTTTAAAAAACAAAATCTATTGAAATTATTATGCAGCTTCTCATGAAGTGATGCCTTGATGAATAATATGTTTTTAAATATAAGAAATTGTTTTCTAACAGTTTTTCAATAGTATTATTATGATTATGTTATAATAAACAAAATTACTATTAGTAAGAAGACTTCCAGGCATGAAAATGTTTGTTTGCCTCTTATTGGAACCAGTCGCTCAGGCCTGGGGTTGCCCAGATGAGATAACTGCTCCAGCCATTTATCTCAAACATCTCTGGTCTCTTCCAGAGGATTTGGGAGAATGGGTGAAATGTCGTATCAGAAACTGTGGAACAAACAGTTGGCTTCCCAGTTTCATTACCCCACATACTGGTGGTTGCCTCTGGAGGTTGCCTGGACCTACTATACACCTATATAGACCAGCCAAAATCTGCAAGTCTATGTAGACATGTAATCTATCCCCTTCAAGTCTTCTCCATGCTTGTGTAGACCCTCTGTGTTGGTCATATCTTGGATGAGTTTTCCAAGTCTGGTGTGAAGAAGAGTTGGAAGCTTTACGCAATGTCTTTAGTACTGGAAATTGCTGATGTTTTAATTTAGGAGGCCCTAGTGTGTTCCTTGCAATGTTATGTGCTGCCATGATGGTAATGGTCATTTGGTCATTTTTGGACAAAATTAATCTCTTCTCACTTTCTTAAAGTGTTGTTTATCATTGGAAGAAGAGTCATTCTCTATGTTGTATTCTGTATTATCTTGTTGTTTGGATACCTTCTCTTGAATGTCCTCCTAGACATTATTGACAGACAAATTCAGTTAATGGGTTCTTGGGCAGAGAACAGTGCACTCACAATTTGAGCAAGAAGACTGAGGTCATTGGGATGCCACCTTCATTTATATTCAAACATTAGGAGAAATGCTGCAGGTATTGCGTTATCTTATATAGTACTTTGTACATTTTTCCTTAATTGATGCATAAGCGCCCAGGTGTACACACACACATGCACATGCACAACATACATACACACATGCATGTACAAAAATCGTGAGAAAGACAGAAGTCAGAGCCTGTGGAAGGAAGAAAAAAATTCTCATGAGAAAGTGTTTCTACAGAGGTTGAGGGAAATTAAACATAAGAAAATTTCTTGTAGGAAAATGTGCTGTAGTTCAAAGAAGGGTATATGTTCATTTTTAAGATAAAAAAAAGACAAAGAAAGCCCTCTTGTTAATTTCAATGTTTTAGGGTTGATTAAAGCTATTTATTATGACTTCATTTAGTTTCTAAATGATTTATACATATTGCAGGTAAAAAAGAAATTTCTTTTTACAATATATGCATCTGTTTGGGGGGTTTCTATCCAAGGAATTCATTGTTTGCATTCATTCTTTTCCAGAAGTCTCCTAAGAAAAGTTTTTCAACACTATTTTCCATGATTTAGCTTTGCTATTTTAATGAGAATCTTACCCACAAGGTATAGGGGAAATACAGCATGTAACGTTAAGAGTGACCATTTAAATTTCTGCATGTGCCTCCAGTAAGTATCTGAGATCTAGTTAACACAGTGCAACTTTGTGATTCTTTAGTGTGTCTTACTTTGCTTCAATGAATTGTTTGGCGTTGGTAGAAAATAGTCTTGTTTTCTGGTTACTGAAGCTCTGCTCCATTTTTCACTATATCCACTGCTTGAAGTAGGTTAGTATTTCCACAAAGCTTATGAGTAATGGTCAATGTCTTAGTTAATGGCTGTGTATCGGTGCATACTGACGCTTGGCCCCACATTAACCAACCCTTGTTTAAAAAAACAATCTGTTCTTTCACCAAACTTTCGCTCTTCCAATGGGAAATAAAGTAATGATATACAATAAACCAGGGGTATTGTCAATACTCCAAGGGGTACCCCCTGACCTGACATATTAGAGTGCTTACAAACCTCCAAGAGGGACCTCTATTTATGCATTGACTACATTCATCCCTCCACCTTTATCATAAAAATATATTTTGTACAAAATTATAAACTTTGAAAATACTTTGTTTCATTAGGATAAATCCATCATATTTCACATTAAAAATAAGATATTTAGGTGTTTTTTTCTCATGCTGTTGAACTCACAATACAAGGAGGTTTACATGCAAAATGGGAGAGTGATATCACACACTGATAGCAATGATGCACAAGACTTTTTTATAGCATATTCCAGTTCTGCTTCCCAATAAATTTATCAAACCATACAGTACAGTATAGTGCAAAACAAAACCAAGTCAAGGAAAATATATAAAATTAATAACATCTCTCTATTATAAAATAAAATCTTGAGACAAGACTATTGCCAAGAGATTTTTTCAAGTCCCGCCCTCCTCTTAATCATTTACGGTTAACAGTCCACGCCCACGGTCCTTTCACCTCTCAGTTGTATGAATGCTTTTGTCAGACACAGTTTCTGCGCTCTCAGCTCTTATAAATTTTTATGTTTTCTGCACTTTAAGTTCCCAATAAAAGAAGACTGATTATGACCAAACCTTATTGAAGAATTTCATCCCTAAGGGTTATCAACAAACGAAACGAGTACGCAGGCAATCAAATGAAGTCAAACGAATTAACACGAAAACTGTCGATCAGTTACACGGCAAATTGGTTAAATGCATATCAATAGACTATGCTGAAACAGTTGATGGTGATGTTGCGGAAGATGAAAACATCAACTTACAATATCCCTTATTATATCTACAACTTTTAACACTTCCTGGTCTTCCACCGGCCGAATTACTGTTGAAAGAAGGATGTATTGTAATGTTATTGCGTTATTTATGTCTGAGTGATGGGCTATGCAATAGGACAAGATTAGTTGTATTCAAGATTGGTCGAACAATTCTGACATGTAAAATTTTAAAAGGTGACAAGAAAGGTAATGTAGTACATCTTCCATGAATAACATTAGACACCAAAGGAGATCTTGATATGCCATTCATATTAAAACTTTAACAGTTTCTCATTAGAATAACTTTTGCTATGACAATTAACAAATCACTGGGACAAACATTTGAAAAAGTCAGTTTATTTATTAGACAGAAATAAATGATATTCACTCACGGAGAATTATACAGAACCCCCTAGTTTATGAAAAAATGAACAAATAGTGTAATACAACATTCATAACGTCATCAAAACCTGCTAAACATGGACAGTAAAGCTACCTGCCATAGTATCATAATTTACCAATTTTCATAGTTAACAATGTCAGTATGTAGTGTTGTATATTGGGAATTATGTTAATAATTATTCCTTGAATTTCTGCTTTTTATTTCACCTCATTAGATTTGAAAATTTGTTGCGAACAACATTATATTTATTCTTAGTCTTATGAGTTACTTCACACCAGCCTAATTTCTGTGTTTTTTCATTCTTCACTGACTCAATTGCAAGTTTATACTTAATATTAACAACAAGCTGTGCTTTGAAATGATTCCATTACCCAGCTGTTTGGTTCTTTTATTTCATGCACAATAATTTTTAACAGTAATTTCCATTTGTTTTCTTTTCACCAATGCTCCATTTCAATCATAATCATGGTCCTCTTGAACCTAAATGCTCTACCATCATTTTGAAAAGAAAATGCTGTTAATTAATGGTCATCATCTCTAGGGCGGAAATTGTGCTTAGTACTCATGACCAGCTTTTGTATAAGGAAATTGTACAGTGTTGTACTGAGTCTCAGCACTTTTGAGTGCTTGAAACACTTAATAGTGTTTTAAATTTTCCTGTTTATTACTTAAGCATCTTAAGCATACATCAATTGTATTCCATGGTATTTAAAATTTTTTTTTTGTTATCTATTGTATTTACAGTATTGAAGGGCATCATCTCTGTCTATGATAACTCAGTGTAACAAAACCAGATTGAAATTATTTTAAAATTGTGTGTTCTGATTAAACAGACATATAGTTTAAAATACCAAGTCCAATCCTGCTTAATTCATAGGAGCCCAGAGCCTCTCCAAGCAGCCTCAGTTGCACAGAAGGTACCTTCTCATCAAAAAGTATAAACTGCATTATCCTAGCTCTGTTAAGGACACAAAGTTCTAAACAGAGATTCTGCTTCTGATAATTTTATCTATTCATTTTTGTTTTTGGTATTTGGTACACTGTATTAATTCCTGAGGGTAAATTGTCTTTTCACATGACCTTTGGAGGTAAGATGGCAGGGACAGCCATTGTACAGCACCCCTGGGTAATTTTAGGGTTAAGGGCCTTGCTCAATGGCCCATTAGAGTAGGATCCTTTCTGGCAGTAACTGGATTTGAACCTTTAATCTTTAAGCAGCCTTAAAGATCCCAGCACAAAACCTTAGCTTCAGAGTCAAAACTCCACTTAACTCCAACTGACTCCAAGATGAAAGTAAATTATTAAGTAAAAACTGGACACATTGGAAAGAAATATAAGTTTTATAATTTAAAACTGAGGAATTTTCAAGTGAATGTCGACTCTGTAACACAGATTATTCAATCCAATACCAATATGCGTAATGGACAATTTCATGTGGCAAATTAATATACTGTACAACATTGTTATGAAGAAATAGCTTCGACTTGAAAAATATCCAACATATACTTTAATATTTTTTAATGGCATCCATTTTTTGTGTTATCTGCCATGTTTTTCCCAGACACAGCCTTTTCATAAAGACTTTTTTTTGTCTTTGAGAGTCCTGTTACCAGTCTTTTAAAGTATATTGTTCAATTGAAATTTACCTTATTAATAAATAACAATGTTTTAAAACTTACCAATACCGATGAACGAACCACACTGAATTTGCTTTGTGTCAAGCTTACTAAAAATGGAGAAATATTTGTGAATTTCAGCAAATTCAGCAAAATGTATTGAAGCCAAATAACAAAGGGAAACTGAAATAGTTTTGAGTGGTTTATAATTACGCAATGGTCTTTTTAATGTCTCTGAAGGCTAGGGAAGCATCTACCAAGTACATAGGACCAGTTATTGTAGCCAAAAATGTGAAATCATGCATGTGTGTATATGCTGTAAATTATTCATGCATGTGTGAAGCAGATTGTGTAGCACAAGTGCAGAGTATGCTTACAGTACATGTGACTGAAAGTTCTGTGCATGCACAACACAAAATGGGCATGTAGTGCAGATCGGGAAGTGACATCTAAAATGGTTGCTATAGCTCTGTGATGTGATTCTGGCCTCACAAAGCATCTTGAAGTGGTGGAAAAAAACAGGCTGTCACAATGACTTTTCAGGGAAAAATCCTGTCACTGCAAATCCCAGCAAATGTACGAAAAACAATTTGGCTAATTTTGCAGATCAACACTACTCATCAAGAACTGCAAGTTTGAGCAAACACACCTGTAATTTCATTTGACATTAAATAATTTTCACTATTCTTCAATTGCCATTTTGAGCCATCAACATTCCAGGGCATATTCCTAGAGTTTCAGGTACAAGGCAGGAACCAACTCTGTGATGACAGAGACAGTATCAGATCATTGTGTGATTATAATATCACTTTGAACACTCATGCCCATTAACTGTAACATCATAGATATTGACGGCCTTTTGATTCGACTGGATTCAGTATGCTTCATATCGTATAAAGAACAAATGCTAAAAAAATGTAATTCACATACTTTCATACACAGGCAAGAAATCTTTTGTCAGTCATAAAATAAATGCCATAGAATACACTTTCATTTTCAGACTCAAATCTTTTTCATCATGTTTTAGGGTTGTGAAATAAATAGCCTTAACACACAGAAAAAAGTTTTGGGGCAGCCACCTGTATACTTGAGCCCTCGCTGCAAAAGGCAAAATAGGTTGCACAGATGTGTACAGGACTGAGTCCAACATAAAACTGAGGAAACATAGGAAATGGTCTAAGTTTGAAGGCAGGGAACCGGAAGTGACGTCGGGGTGGTTGGACCCAGACGTAATGTAATTGTGACTGAATTTCCTATGTTTGGTCTGCAGGGAAAACAGAGAAAGAGTTAGTACAACCCGCCACCTCCTGGCCTGGCATGGAATTACCTCTATGTGGTTCTTATCACTGCCTCCCATGTGCATGTGAGTGACAGGGTAATGTATTCTTCTTTTGGTAGACTGTAAACCCAGCACTGTATTTTGGCTTATCTTCAGAGAAGAACACTACAGAAGTATAAGTTGATTTGATTTGACTTGAGAGCCATTACTTCTGTGCTTTAGTGTCTTTAAGTCACATCTAAGCCTGGGCACTGTCTTGGGAGGTTGTACATTCTGTACATTGTGTGTCTTTTGTCCAGGTGGTTTGATTTTTATCTACATCCTAAGGATGTACAGATTAGGTTTAATGACAAATCTAAACTTGCCCATGACTTTACAATGAACTACTTCTCCATCTGGGTTTAATTACCCCAGCTATTTATTAAAATAAAGGTGGAAAAAAATGAAAGAATGAATAATTGAATTTAACTTTCCAGCAACACATTTATTTCACTACCTTCAAATCGAAACGTTGTTAAACAGAACCTGCCCAATTTTCCTCACCTCCCACCTACCTCTATGCCGGAAAAAATATTGATCAGTCTTGAGGACTCAGACAGCATCTCCGTATTATATAAAACTATTTTACAGTCCCTCCCTTTCAAAGATCCAAGAGAACAGTGGGAAAAGGAGCTCTCACTCAACATTTCAGAAAAGGAGTGGAAGGTAGCAATGCACAGAATTCACTCAAGCTCCATATCCGCAAAGCATAGAATTATTCAACTAAAAATTGTATATCGAGAGCAACTCTCTCATTTAAAACTGTCCAAAATGTTTCCAGGGCAAGATCCAACCTGCGAATGCTGCAATCAAGTTCCGGCCTTACTGGGCCACATGTTTTCGGCCTGTACCAAATTAACATCATTCTGGACCAAAATCTTTAACTGCCTTTCTGACAGTCTTGGTGTCACAATCCCTCCTAATCCACTAACAGCTGTGTTTGGTGTACTTCCAGATGTGCTTAAAGTGGAAAAGAACAAACTGTAATTTTCTTTATTACACTACTAGCACATAGACTTATCTTGCTCAACTGGAAGAATCCTAACCCACCTATTCTTAGTCAGTGGGTAGCTGATGTTATATGCTATTTGAAATTGGAAAAAATCTAATTCGCAACTAAAGGATCTGTACAAAACATTTTTAAAACCTGGCAGGATCTAAGCAATAACATTTTAGAGTAAGCATTTAAATTGGGGAAGCAGGTTCTCTCCCCTCTTTTACTTCAATTATCTTTATTCATTTATCTATTTACTTATTTTTATTAGCATAAAGTTTTACACTACTGGCCTAGCTCTCTTTCTCAGGGGTGGGGGTTTATTTGTTTGAATTATATGTATGGAATGTTATTTGATTTTAATAAAATCAATAAAATTAAAAATATATATTCCACAGCTTTTTGAATGCTGTTCACTGTCTTGACATTTAGTTCACCAGTTGTGCCTCACATCGCTTATTTGGGGTCAGGGGCGAAATTGTCTGCCTCACTTTCCCCATGTCCCTAAGATGAACCAGATCAGGATTCATAAGTACCCTTGCCAGCAGTCAACCATCCAGGTTCAACAGATTTTAGCAGAGGATATGCGCTTTCTGCTTATAGATAAGTGCTCTTTAACCATACAACAAGTGTTATTTCTTTTTACAAACACCGCACTTTATAATCTGCATTTTAGTTTTTAAGGATGTTGCTTTATGTTTTCATGACATAGCACATTTTATTTCATCCATTATAAATCATCTTTGTTTTCAGAGGATTCGTAAACTGAGGTATTTACTGTATATTAGATAGTGAAAGAATTTAGGTTATGAGGGAGGTCATCAGTCTTTTAACTGTAAGTTTTTGCTACATGCAGAGGTTAGCATGTATAATATCCTCTATATTCATTATGCTTTGGGTTCCCTGACTTGCAGGATCCCTGATTAAACAATACTTTATAAATATTTAGTAATATAAAATAACCAAACTTGTAACAGCTATAGGGATCTTTGTCTCACACATTTTTAGACACTTTCTTAACCCACTAACATTTACTTTAATTCTCGGCCGTCATTTACACTAGCTAGTGACTTACAAATATCTGCATTTTTTGTGACTATTTCCAAAGTTCTATTTTTATAAAATGAGCAAATTTCACTGTAGAGTCATTAGTTTCCAATAATTTTCCATATAGTTTAACTTGCTGCTGTTAGGAATTAAAAATAAATAAATATAATTCTTTGGAGCTGCCCTGTTAGAATTCTAATTTTAACAGGCAAATGAAAAGATTGTTGAAAGAAATGAGAGCTATTCTGAGCATAATTAACTAACTAAAGAGAAAATTAATATGGAAAATTGAAAGTGTCATTTAACTGAAATATAAATACAGTTTTTCAACGTAAATGACCTTTCTCTTTGAAAAGGTTTTCCAGGTCATATTTTATTGCCACGTTGAAGCAATTTGTTCAGACTACTTCACAGTATCATTATGATTTTCAAAAATTCAGTTAAATTCTTAAAGGCAGACTCTATATTTATGTATAAAGTGTATAATGTGTGTATTTTTTTCTGTCATATTTACAAAAGATGGCAGTCTTGGTTTCATCCATTTATTAATGTTATTTTTTTATTTTACTACTTCTAGAAGATTGCAGCCTTGGTTCCATCCATCAATTATCAGTATTCAAACATATACAAAAAAGTAAATAAAAACACAAGTAGCAACATTATTAAACCTGCTTAATGGTTATTAAGGTCACTCGGGGTTCATGATCTACCCTAGCAACATAAGAAGTTATGCCAGGATGGGACCATTGCAGGGACCACTCATGCAGGGCCAGTTTTAGAGTTGCCAGTTAATCTTGGAATTTAAGAAAAAAAACCCACTGTCACTAGTAAGAAAGCATTCAGGGTCTCAACCCTACCTATTTATGGTCTCAGAGGTAGAGGTTAGCAATAAAACCACTGCCTCTATGTTAGAAGTGAATAACTATCCAACTTCACTAAAGGGAATTTCCCTTGGTCAATTGAGCAAGCAGGAATGTTGACTTCTGTAGCAATATAAATGGTATTTTACATTATACAATAACAGGCTCCTTCTCCTTCTCTCTCTCTCTCTCTCAGCCTCTCTGTTCACTTGCCTCTCCCCTGAGCATTCCCAGATGAGCTCCCAAATGCCCCCAGTGAGGGATTCCTGAGGGTCTCAAACTTCTCCATTGCACATCTTCACATACAGAGACTGGCCGCGAACTTGTGAATTCTAAATCAGAAGTGAATACTTATCTAGCTTCAAGAGCAGTTGAATTATGGAAAACAAGAGAAACTGTAACTGAGTGAAGCAATGTGAGGAAAACTTTAGCTACTTTATACAAGAACAACAGTATTAGAAAGTGAAAGACATGAGTTTTTATTCTTACTTTAAGTTTTATATTTAATGAATCCATGCATTGAGATTAGGTAGAGAGTTACACAGAGTAGGAGCTACAACATTAAATGGATACCCCTCAAGAGTGGCACGGAGAGACTTTGGGATATTGAAAAAACTGGTGTCTAAGTCATTTATTGAATGCTGTCCACTTTTTAAATGTTTGCAAGTGTTAAGACAGTAATTACTTTTAGCACTATGTATAGTAGTTACACAAAATGTAATGTTACAGTTGAAGAGATATACAAGCTTAAAAAACAGATGGTTTTGAACTTGTCAAGCTGCTGGTAACACTTCTTGTCCAGTATTGTGATTCTCCCATACATTTTTTAAAATCATTTCTTCAACACTCGTGACACATTGTATTGCTCTTGTTGCGTTCACGTGATCTCAGGCTACTCAGTTGTGACATTTCACTTTCCCATTTCGGATCATTCACATGGATAATTTAGAGAAACATGACACTGCTGTTAATTTGTTAGTTGATCTTTAAAAATAAGCAGTTAAAGCCAAAAAAGCATTTTTTTCTGTAAGTAAAGAGCAAATTAAATAGCATTTTGCTATATGGCATTTATGGCTAACGAGGCTATATAGTTTATTCTGACCAGTTGACTAAGGCGAAAGGCTTGCATTACATCACAACTTGGACAATTTGGGTAACTTTGTTTTCTCCAAACTGTCCAACTTATTCCTCTCAGTGAAAAAAATCTCCAGTTACTCCTGTCAGATAATACATATGTCAGATATCAAGCCATATGCTTTGAATATTCCAAAGACATTTATTTTGGGTAAAATATTGTTAAATAAGCCCCTTCTGGAAAATCCTTTCTTGAATGGCTGGGGAGCACTGTCAAATGAAAATGATCTTTTGAATTGCACACCTGCTTCTCCTATCATTCATTGGTCAGGAGTCCTGCCCAGTAACAGCGCATTCATTGGATGCATTGCTATATCAACATTGCAGTGTGTATTACTGAGGGAGTTCAACTATTAGGAAAGTAAAGCAAGTTAAAAAATTCTCAAGTGGGGAGTATACATCGTATTTGTGCATATTCAAGGTGTTTCAACAAGCAGAAGGTCAATTCACTAATACAATTTCGCAAACTGTAATTGGAAAACCCAGAAATACTGCATTGTGGCTTAATGGCCAATGGATGGGGGAAGAAAAGGTCTTCATTTCAGAAGCTAAGTCCTGTTGAATGTTGTAAGCATGTAACAGGATATTTGACAGACAGATTATGCAACATAAGTAAACTGAGATTTTTTTCCTTGATTTTTTTGCTGTTTATTCAGTGTTGGTGTCCATTAACCCAGCCACAGGGGACGCACAAACCAGTGCGCTTCTTTGTGCTGCTCCCAAGCCTGGATAAATGGGGAGGGTTACATCAGGAAGGTCATCTGGTGTAAAATTTTGCCAGATCAACATGTGGACAACAATCAAAATTTCCATACTAGATCGGTCGAGTCCAAAGTTAACAACAACCACCTCCCGTACTGTTAGCCAACAGGGAGCTGGCGGAAATTTGTAGCGAGAGTAGGGAGCAGGTTGAGGAGACCCTGGAGAGGTGAAGATATGCTCTAGAGAGGAGAGAAATGAAGGTCAGTAGGAACAAGACAGAATAAATATGTTTAAATAAGATGCAAGGAGTAGAGTTGACAAAGGTGGATGAGTTTAAATACTTGGGATCAATAGTACAGAGTAATGGGGATTGTGGAAGAGAGGTGAAAAAGAGAGTACAGGCAGGGTGGAATGGGTGGAGAAGTGTGTTGGGAGTAATTTGTGACAGTCGGGTATCAGCAAGAGTGTGTAAGCCTCACCAGTCTCTGGGTCTTGAATTCTGGGAGGGTCAGATGTAATCCACTTGTAACGGCCGACCCCTTATTCCCAGCCGGCAGCTACACCTCCAAGACCTGTGGCCTGGATAATTGACTGAGAAACCTTTTCCTGTCAAGCCGTACTCCTACACAGATTAACTTTCCCCACAATCGACGGTTTGAAAAGCAAAGACAATAAGCAGAATGTAAAAGGAAACAAGAATAAATGTATTAAATGGGACAAGACACGCCACAAGACAAATGTACACTCAAATATTCCTCCACCCCAACAATCCCACAGCAAACCCGACAATATATATATATAAATCCCCTCCCTTGTCCACGTTACATATGACACACACCACACAAACGACAAATGGCTGGCAAACGGAATGATCATGAACTTGAGTCCGGTACGTGAAATAAATGTCCTGAATACGGGTACTGATTAATGACGATAGTAATGTTCGTATTTCCCGGCGTTTGGAATAACCTCACCGTGATTCCTCGGCGTGCGGCGAATGATGATTCGACCCCGGGGTCTTCAGCGGTAAGCAGGTTGAAAGGCAGTCCGGATGAATGAAATACAAACTGGATGATAGCGCAATGGAATGAAACGGCAGGCAGGTTGTAATCGTGAATGCGTTATTGGTTGTTCTCCTTCTCTCTCCTCGTGCTGGTCTCCTTTTTCGTCTCCTCCTCTTCTCCTTAAATAATCCGTGACGGCAGTAATTGATTAATTGATATACAGGTGTTTTCCAGGTAAGTGATTGTGAACTCCTCCCATCATCCGTCCTCCTTTACGGGGACAACATTAACTGATACACACAACGCAGTCAATGGGACAATGAAAACGAGACACACACAGCACTGACATTTAAACACTATGTGGCACCGCTACACACTGGGCTTCCAGCTCAAAGGAGAGGCTTCTGCAACACTGCTACCATCATCCACCTCACTGAAATGTTAAACATGAACAATAAATTACACACTCACGTGAATTGAGGGCTGCCAAGTTATGCAGGTGCTTATTCTTAATAAGCCCACCCCTCTACACCATGTTTCCAAAATCAGACATGACATCTTTAGAAGAGAATAATGCTACAGCACAGTGTCTGCTGACAACAGAATGATGAGTACAGTCTCCTCCAGAGTCGCCAGACTGCACTGAAACTTTCATTTCTGAAGTTAAAGATGCTAAGATTTGCATTGGGTGTGACGAGGATGGACTGGATTAGAAAAGAGTACATTAGAGCGTCGGCTCAGGTTGGATGGTTTGGAGAAGCAAGATTGCATTGATTTGGGCATGTGCAGTGGAGAGATTCTGGGTATATTGGGAAAAGGATGTTAATGATAGAGCTGCCAGGGAAGAGGAATAGAGGAAGGCCTAAGAAAAGGTCTATGGATGTGGTGAGAGAGGACATGCAGATGATGGGTGTGACAAAGCAAGATGCAGAAGATGGGAAGATATGGAAAAAGATTATCCCTGTGGCAACCCCTGAAAGGAGCAGCCGAAAGAAGAAGGAGCCTCCACAGAAGTCATTTGTATCAGGAAATGTGTTATTTTTGTTCCGAGTAAAAACAAAAGATTAAAACTTTTGTCGCCCATAACTGCTAACAACATGGGGTTAGTAATAGATTAAAAAATTAACAGTTCAGTTTTGGGTTTAATATTCTTTTAATGCTTTAACATCACTTTAAACATTTTAATAACCTTTAGTCTGCTACTTTAGCATTAATCGGGACCATTCTTAAAAACTATTATTCATGAGTTAGTCTCCCCAGCTCAGTCTGGGTTTATTTAGGCCAGGGTCCCTGCAAGCAACATGTGCTGCCTTTTTCATATTGTTGATTCCACTCTGACTGTACCATCTCCAACTGCCACTGTCTCAGTCGATGCAGTAAAGGTGTTAGGCTGCACAAATTGGGACCCCCCTTTGTTGAGTTTTAAATTTTAAGGAGTTTAGGATCAAATTGAATCTGTTAACATGGTCAGCTCCATTTATTCTTCATCCTCAGCAGTCACATTCATTAATTCTGACTTCTCCCTATTGTTTCCAGTTTGTAGATGTGGGATCTTGACTTCCCACTAGCCCTTGTTCTTTTTACTTTCTCTCTTGAAAGTCATTATATTTCATTCAATTTAAATTTCGATTTAAATTTAATAGTTTCAAAAGTACTCTGCTTGCTTTGCATTGCCTTTTTCAGATATCCACTTTTCCACAATTCATTCCCATGGCAAACGCACTTAAATACCTTGGCACAGAGGGGCTCTAACCTGGTACATAATATTATGGCCTCTTAATGCCAAGGTGTTTTGAAAAAGATTTCTTTCCTCCAGGTTTTATGTGTCTTTCTATCTTTGTGTTCTTGTTTAGTCACTGTTAAAATGATTTTTCACTTTCTTAGCACTATGCTCCGTTTCTCTAAAATATTGGTTTCTCTTCCAGTTTCATTAGAATGGCAAAAGACCTTCCATTAAGCATTCAGAGGAAACAGCATAAACAGATTGTATAAGTCAGCAGCACATTTTCTCCATCAGTGAGTTTTACTGCAATTTCATACTATCGCCTAGAGCTATATTAACTTGATTCCAGTAAAGCCGGAGGTGTTATTACTGTCTGTTTCACACTGAGCCCAGTTGTTCACTACATTTGCCCATTTTGACTCTAATGTCTTTATTTAACAATGGAAAGATGTTAGGAACTTTATCACTATTTATGAGACATAAAGTAAAATATTTGCCTTTGGTGAAAGACAATTCAGCTGTTGTTGCAAATATTTTTCCCTAAATGAATAGAAGGAATCCTGCCAACTTATTTTTTAGAGTTTGCCAAAACATTAGATATCACACAACAGCAGTATATGAATACGTATGATGTTATAAATGTAGAAATAAGGTTTATTTTTATTCCAGTACCAAGAGAGATTTCCTGTTTTAGGTTGCAAAGCCTCTTAGTGCATGAAATTGCAATAAAAAAACTGCAACAAAATCCATTGCATATATACAAGTATTATTTCAGTAAGAACTTGCTAATATTTTTAATTTCCAGTAAAACTTTTATATTTATTATTATTTTAACTAAGGTCACTTTTTGTACTGGGAATTCATCAGTATGCACGTTTTCCAATTTTTTCATAAATGCAGCAAGAAATTAGAATAATTAATGTAATTTGCTTCATCATCCAGATTATTAATTTGCAAATCAAAGTTTCTCTATTCCAGTGGGTCCTTTAGGATTTGCCAGATATCCTGATTATGATTTACAGTCTCAGTCAAAGAAAATATCAGTGGAAATAACTTGACTTTTTAGCTGATCCATTTCTCCATTTTCTAATTTTTTTATTAAAAAGACAGGGATTAAATCTAGATAGGACACCAGCTCACTTTAGAAGACATTCATTTTAGTGTTTGAGTTACCAATTAATCAAACTGCACTTTTTTGGGATTAGGAAGAAACATGAAGTGTGCTGTGTTAAATAATAATAATAATTTCTGTACAAAATTCTAATGTTTTTTTTAAGTATATTGAATCATGTCTCAAAGTAAATACAGCCGCCCCAAGTACCAGTTGGTTCACATGAACAAAAAAACTGGATATGTCTGACAACACAGTGACACTATAGAAGAAGGACTGGAGCAGACTGGACTTCCTAAGGTGACTCAGGTCTTTTGATTTGTGCAGCAAACTGTTAAAATTGTTCTACCAGTCCATAGTAGCCAGTGTGGTGTTCTATATTGCAGTCTCATGGGAAAGCAACGTGAGCACAAAAGCAGCACAATGCCTGAGCAAACTATCAAGAAATTCTGCTCCATCACAGGATGAACACTGGGCACACTAAAAGCTGTTGTGGAAAAGATGATGATGGCAAAATTGGACATTGTTATGACAAATCCCCTTTATTCTCTCAAGGAGGTGCTCTCTTGGATCTCTTTCAACCACAGGCTCATTCCACCACAGTGTTCTAGGAAGAACCTCTGGGATTCTTCTTTTGCCCACTGCTATCAGGCAGTCCAATGCTTCCACCTGATGTACCTGTTAAATTTATTTATTTATTGATTTACTCATTTAATTACTTATTGATTGATTGATTAGCTGTTGTAACAGCTAGCCCGGCCACAGATAGACACAACACCACAATGTCCAAACACACACACGTTTATTCTCCTATTTACAATAACTGATTACAGTGGTTGCTCAGTCCTTGGTCCTTCAGCTGCCTCCACTCCTTCCGCAAATGCTCTGTCCACTTCCACCTAAGTCCAGCTCCCCGAATAGAGTGAGGCGGCCCCTTTTATAATGCCCCAGATGTGCTCCAGGTGCCTGATGATGAACTTCCGGCAGCACTCCCCAGTGTGGTGGGAGTGCTGCCCTTGCACCCGGTAGCACGACTGGTGTACACCCTCCCTGGTTTGTCAGCACTTCCTTGTTTACCGGCAGCTCTGTCCCCCAGGGATCAAGGAGCATCCAGGTCATAGACACAGAATTACTAGATGCTGCATGACCAGCAGCATCGTACGTCAACGTCGCCACCATATTGCGAGTGGCACTGCTGTGGAGTGAAGTAATGGATAAAGATGCCTCACGCATGTGCTGCTTGGGATTGTACAAACCGCTGCACACTCTAAACCAGATCCCGCGGGATTACATTTCATAGGTAAGGCTGAACAATTGTTTTGGTTATATTTGGCCATTAGAAAATCCCATTTTATAATCTTAACTTTAGCTACGCCAGGCTAAGCTAGCAAAGCTATGCATTTATGTGCTCAAGTGAGCCTCCAAACAATGTTTTGGCTAAACGTATTTAGTCACTAACTATGTAGATTGTTGTTAGCTGTTAACATTTCTCAAACTTTGAAGGTTTCCCAAAGACATCCACCTCAGGAAACAGTGGGAGGTAGCCCTTAGACAGGATTTTGAGAAAGCTGGCCCCTTGCTCATATTAAAAAACAAAGGAGGTCTGATGATTCCTTCTGAGGGTACAGTGAAGGTGGTCAAAGTAGCTGAGTGTGTTATCCAACAGTTGACATTAGGGCGAACTGTCAGTGTATCTTTGATCAAATCAGTTTGTTCGGGCTGAGATTGGTTGTTGGTTGATGATGTGTTTTTTCTCAAGGAGGGCATTGAGGAAACGCAGTTTGAAATTGACAATCATCATTTTATGTTCATGTCTTTAGTTGTGTCTGTCTTCCACAAACTAAGGCTGCATCATATTGCCAGACTGAATACTCTCAGATTACAGGATCTGAGTGAGCGAGCGGGAGTATAAGTCTGTAGGAGATCAGAGAGGTAGGGGCGAGCAAGACTGTGGACAGCTTTAAATGTTAAGAGCGGTATTTTGTATTGTATTCTGTAGTGAACAGGGAGCCAGTGAAGTTGAGAGGGAATAGGTGTAATATGTTCAGTGGATTTAGAACAGCAGGTTATTTTCCTGGCAGCAGAATTTTGAAGAAGTTGTAAGCGATGGATACATTTTTGTGGGATGCCAGATAGAATAGCATTACAATAATCTGTACGTGAGATGACTAGGGCATTAACCAATACTTCAGAACTGTGTTGCTTAAGAATAGGATGAAGTCTAGAAATGTTTCGGGGATGGAAGACGGCAGTCCTAGAAATGTTACTTATATGGGAGGAATTATTTAATAATAATATAATAATAATAATTATTAGTGTATAAATTGATATAAATAATTGAATTTAAACGAGTCGCCAAAATCTGTTGTATGTAAATGATACTGTTTTAAACGTTATTGTTTTTTCCATGTCTACCTGTATTAGTTTAAATGGCACTTTTGCCACTCGTAATATGGCGGATGCGCTGATGTATAGTGTCGACTGGGTAACACAGTGAATGCGGCGTCCATCTATATATGTCTATGGTCCATTTGCCCAGGGAAGAGAAGTGCTGCTCTCTCAGTCCCTCCTTCCTCCAGGTGTCCTGGTGGGGCAGGGTTCCTGGCCATCTATCACACTGTATTATCTCTCCTGTTAGTCTGCATCCTTGTGTTTTATGTTTTTACTGCTGTTTGCATCTGAATTTCCTCTTGAGATTAATAAAGTTTATTTAATTTAATCTAAGAAGATTATGCAGAATTTTAATTACTAAACTTGAGATATTAAAAAAATAATGGGAAATGCTCTCACTTTTAATTTAAAAGTTGTAAAAAGGATCAGACTCAACACACGTAAAAAGGTTTGGGGCAGCCACCCGTATATTATTCCTAGCTGCAAAGGTTTGGTTCTCCATTCAACAGAGTAGTTGATTGTGGAGAGTCCAAGACAGAACTGTTGGAGGTTGCAAAAGATGGCGGTTTTAAATGGTCAGACAGGAATTGATGTATGTTAGCTGGAAGTGATGTAGTTTGACCGGAAGTGATGTTTCTCTGACATCAGCCTGGGAGCCGGGACCGGAAGTGACAATCTTTTAGGCGCCGGAACTGGAAGTGATGTTCTTCTAGGCGCTGGAACTGGAAGTGACGTTCTTCTAGGCGCTGGAACTGGAAGTGACGTTCTCCTAGGCGCCAGAACTGGAAGTGACGTTCTTCTGGGCGCCGGAAACGGAAGTGATGTTCTTGATTCAGATAGGTTTAATGCACCCCGCCCTCCCCTGGCCTTGCGTAGAATTACCTTTACTTCGTCCACACAACGTCCCCCTATTCGCACGTGTGTGACAAAGTATATTGCGACAACACAAAAAATTCCAAAGTGTTAAAAAATTCTGTAGGCTAATGAACAGTTTCTTTGTCACATACAGATATACAGTAAATTACCTTGAAGGGACAAGTCTTGTTTTGCAGATTATTTTGTACAGATACTTGGCTCTTTGTTAATGATTTTTTTATATTTGATATATTTGAAATATATTTGTAAAATAAGTGAAGGGAAGTTATACAAGAAGAAGATTTTTTTCTTTTGCGAGTAGTGTACTTGTTTTATAAACTCAATTTCCAAAAAAGTTGAGACATTTTCTAAAATTGCAATAAAAACTAACATTTGTAATTTGGTAATTCACGTTGAACTTTTACTTAACTGTTTTCACTGATAAACTTCATTGTATTTGTTAAACAAATTTAGAAATTGATGCCTGCAACATGCTCCAAAAAAGTTGGAAAAGTAAGACTGTAAAGGCTATACAAGTAACATTCTGTAAGGTTCCTTAATTAGCAGGTTAACTGGTAACAGGTGTGGGCATCAAGATTGGGTATAAAAGAAGCATCCACCAAAGGCTCAGTCCCAACGTTTTTGGAAATGGAGTTTATATAATAACTAGCTGTGAAAGCTCGCACTGTTAAAAACACAGGGTCGTAGAAACCATTGAAATTGTCAGAAAAAAAACTGAAATGTAGAGATGTCGGGTAATTGAAAGGAACCACTCTCTCTCCTAGGAGGTTTCGTTTTGCTGATGTGCTTGCATCGTTTGTGTATTAGCGGCAGGAGGAAAAATAAAAGGGATACCATTTTGCCGATGTGCTCACCACACTTCTGCAATAGCTGATAAGCAAGTAACTCTCTTTTCAGCTGTTTCGTTTTGCAAATGTGTTGGCCTCGCTTGCGTATCCTTGGAGGTGGAGAGACACACACACTTCCATGCGTAGAAGTTTATATATAAGACAACAATATTACCTTATTTTCACAATTCAAAGACAGATATAATATTTAAGAAATAACTCGATCAAAACTGCAAGATTTTGCTTAATGGCTTTTCTTTTTGAATAAAAATTAAAAAATACATTGTGTAGTTCAGATACATTTAAAATGTAATGTTTCTGTTAAAAATGTCAATTTATTATCTTATAAGCTTAAGTCCTCATGTTTCACCAAACAGCTCTGAAGCTCATTGCAATACGCTAATGGTTTATCATCTGTGAAGTTCTTAATAACTTCAATGATAAGCAGAAATGCCTGTTTTGCTCAAACTTTACATTGTACATCATAGATTGTTTATGAATACAGTTAAATAATTAGTAAGGGGTATCTGTAATAGCTATTGCTGATGAAACATAGTGTAAAAAGTCTTTTTAAGTGATATAAATATGGCTGAAAAAAAGGGCAGTTTTGTAGGGAAGCTAGAGCTTACACCAGCAAACAAAGGGCACAAAGCAGGAACAATCCAAGGACAAGGGTGTAAATTCATTGAAGAGTGACCACAAACACACACTCACACATGCAGTACACACATAAATAAGGTCCAATTTAGTAACATCAATTCTTTATTTAAAAGACAGACAGACAGATAGACAGATAGACAGATACTTTATTAATCCCCAAGGGGAAATTCACAGAATGTAAACTATGAGAATTTCTTTATGGGAGAAGAGGAAATATTTAGGTTATTGTTGGTGCAAATGTATCAGTATATATTATCCCGAGACCAGCACTGTTCCTGTGAATCATGGAGGTGGCAGTATCATGCTTTTTTGCCTTGGAAGGCATATAAAGACAGATGCCATAATGTACAGAGAAATATTAGACATAACCCTGTGACTTGAGAAAGGATTCTATCTTTCAGCAAGGCAACAACCAAATACATGTAGCCCTAGCTTTGCTTAAGTGGCTGAGAAAGGAAACAAAAGACTTAGATAGAAAAAAGGCTCAAATATACTGTGACACACACAAGTTTCGGGAGTAGCTGCTTGGCTCTAGATAGAAAGTTACAGGGAAGGAAAACAGGGTTGCACCATCCTGTGACTATTTCCCTTTTGTTTCCCTCACACTGGAGAGCCATTACTGTAATGAACAATAACAACACTTCTGGCCCTGTGGTCATGGTCCCGCCATTACTCCCCGGGACCTGTATAATAGATGATGTGGCTAGAAACCAATCATCATACCTGACCTGGCTCTAATGGAGGACATTACTTGTAAAGGACTGTACACTTGGATCATCAGTCCTTACTTTTTGTTCCATTTAGCATTAGATCAAATTCCGTTGATTATTAAATGGTAGACTGTCGAGCACTCCAAACTTCTAACACATTGTCTCCCCACAACATGTAACAGGAATTACAATATTCTTTATATTAACAAGGTGTACAAGTAGATCAAAAAATGAAGGGATTTACTAAGTGTAAAGTGGTTAGAATAGTACATAATTCTCAGTTACATTTTCACAGTATAATATGTCTAATATTGCACATAGTATCATTGCCTTTTAAGAGGCCGTATATGCTAGACAAGCTCAGCACTGTTCAATATACAGGGAACAATACCACCTGGGCGGCACAGTGGCGTGGTGGTAGCGCTGCTGCCTCGCAGTTAGGAGACCTGGGTTCGCTTCCCGGGTCCTCCCTGCGTGGAGTTTGCATGTTCTCACTGTGTCTGCGTGGGTTTCCTCCGGGGGCTCCGGTTTCCTCCCACAATCTAAAGACATGCAGGTTAGGTGGATTGGCAATTCTAAATTGGCCCTAGTGTGTGTTTGTGTGTGTCCTGCGGTGGGTTGGCACCCTACCCAGGATTGGTTCCTGCCCTGTGTTGGCTGGGATTGGCTCCAGCAGACCCCTGTGACCCTGTGTTTGGAATTATTGGGTTGGAAAATGGACGGATGGACAATACCACCTTGGCTGAGGGATGACTCATAGATATTAATATGATTTTTGTTATTATACTTTTCCCACTCATCTATGAAAGAATGACACTAGTGTTTATGGGTGTGGAAAACCAAATCTCCAAAGATGTTTTATATTCAATATTTCTTTCATGTTTAGTATTTCTTCATTTTTATGGTATCTGATATAGCTATGCACTTTTCGTGTCAGCATTCAATGTATTTCATGAAGAGTCTGAGCACCTGGAGTTGACTGTGGGCAGTCTATGGGCTTTGGAGAGAAAACTGTTGCAAATCCTGGAAAGCCATGAAAAATCAGGTATGATGTTTGATTTACACTGACTCTAGCACTTCATTGAATTAAAGGATTTGCTGGACTGGACAGTGTGTAACTAAATCCAATTTCTTTGATAGAAATGGTGACAGGTTAACACAAAATTTGAAATACTATCTTTCCCACAGGACCTTTGGGGATTATCTATCATTCTGCCTCCTCCCACCCAAAAACTTGACATGAGCATGTCATGGTGTAATTGTCAAGGTAATTGTGAATTGATAAAGTTTATAAATTGTGAGCACAATCAGACCCAAAAATGACTCAAGGCTGACAATTGGCTCTATTTAGTGCAGCAACCACAAGGAAACGTCTGCAGTCTCAATTTAAACTGTGCAGTAATAAAAATGAGGTTCTCTAGCTAACCATAAGAAAACCTTTTTTTAAATAAGTTTTATTTTATTACTATTAATATTTATTTGTTCATTTTTAATATTAAATGCTCAAGTATAAACACTGCATCAAATGTCTTGGTAAAAAGCATTTTTGTGAGTACTGGGTTTTAGGTTTGCCTGCAAAACAGAATCCTGGAAAGTGGTGCAATATTTTTAAGGCTCTAATACTGGGCATTCACTATGGATAACTTAAGGCTTTGCTAACTTTTAGGGTATATCATGTATGACAATTTCACATTTATTCCAGCTACTATTACAGCTTCTACAAAAATGGCTATTTGCATAAAATTGTATTATAAACAGCAAATATTTTAATGTTTTTTACATATTTCTTTGTAAAAATAGGCTTCCTTGTAACATTGTTTAGAATAACATTTAAAAACCTTTATTTCTATTGCCAAGATGGTACTACACTATACACTATACTATATTTCAAAAAACGTCAGTATATGCAGAGAAAAATGTTCATCATGCAAAGCACAAATATATCAGAATCTTAAATAACTAATATAATTTAACTTAGTGTCCTTTACAGTCAAGCATTAATCAGTGTTACCCACACGCATCAGAGGATCTTCTTTACAGGCTCTGTCGAGGTATCTACTAACTCTCAGGGATGAGGGGAAGATCTACAGCTAATATTGTCATCTCCTTCTATCTCCACAGTGCCAAGAAACCACCCAGTGAGGGTGACTCCACCTCTTCAGATTCATTCTCCATAATAGCTTGTGATTCCCAGAATGAGGCATCATTTTTGGCAAGAGCTACCTGCGGGACAGAACTCCTGAGAATCTGACCCGATGCCAGTGCCTAACCACCCAATTTATTTAGTATATTTCTGCCCGAGTGTTTGGAGCACAAGTACATCCAATATTTTTGTTGGACTTTCAAGCATTAAATGGGATGTCCCAGTTGGCACCCCAAATCATCCTTTTGTGGAGCTGTCATTACTGCACATTAAACGTTCATTGACTTTTATTCCATTTTACTACATTTTCAGTCAGTGTAAACATTATTGAAAATATATCTCCATTTTCAATACTTTCACAAATGCAGTAATAATAATTTCAGAAATACAGTAATGTGAATTTCCCCTTGGGATTAATAAAGTATCTATCTATCTATCTATCTATCTATCTATCTATCTATCTATCTATCTATCTATCTATCTATCTATCTATCTATCTATCTAATATAAATATCACAGTAATAAATGTTCGGGACATACTGAGAAGCAGAATTAACAACTATAGGCCTCTGCAGAAACTGTGTCATTTTGATGTTTGTTATTGAATGTATTATGTTTTGATAGACTCTGTTTCTTCATATCCATTTGTTCCGCTCCTCTGGAAACTTTCCTTGCCTTCAAATGGCAAGTTTATAAAATGCACCACTGATCCCTAAAGCCGTAACTAAAGTGAAAAAAAAAACTAAATATTCCAGAGCATGAATGATCAACACTACTTTCCTACTAATCCCACAACAAGTACAGAGCACACCAATAGATACAAGGTGATAACTGTAATAAAACTATTACTGTAAATAAGTTGTTTCTTATATAAAATGCGTGCTGTAGCACACAATCCACACTGTTGGATTACAAAATATGGCACTCAACTGAAAAAAAGAAATACACAGTATGGTAGACAGCAAGAGTTCTTACCCAGCCGGAACACCCAAAGTGTATTTTTAAGAATGTTTCTCCCCTGGACCGGCAGAGAGCAGCCCCCTTGGCTTGCAGCGGGGCCACAGATTGTGAGCATAGAAACTCAAACCTGTTGGGGCCTGTGGCCACCATCAAGGATTGCATGGACATTTGCAGGGCCCTTTTTGGCTTCACTTTTACCGCACCCGGAATTGTGGCCAGAAGAAGCTTGCTGGGCACCTGGAGTCCTTCCAGGTGCCCTATAAAAAGGGGCAAGTCCCCACCATTTATCGGCCAGAGTGAGTAGGAAGAGGACAAAGCCTGAGGAGGAGTGGAGGCGTAAGGACTGACGGCACAAGGGACTATATAAATAAACCGGGTTCTCGGTGCTGCACCTATCTGTGTCAGGGCTGCTGTACATGCCCTGGGCTTTCACAACAGACAACAATTATCATAAAATATTAACTGAATGGAAAAGAAAGTTCACTGAATGTCCATCAATAGGATTCCACTTCTCTTTTATTATCTGAATGTTTAATTTTGCGACGGCGACGCCAAGCTATACCTTGATACAGGGAACTTCTTTATATAGGCTTGTCGGGCCCTTACCCATGCAAAAGACGAATAATAAAAATCCTTTAGGTTTATTTGCCATCTATGCATGAGCCCAAAGTACACCTGAGTCCTCCTGTAGTGGTCGTAGTTTCCTCTGCAATTTTGCAATCTTCCTCTGGCACTGTTCGTTGACTTTTTTCTTCTCTCCTCCTTTGTCACTGCACCTTCACCCTTTTTGTAAGGTCAGCCCCTCCCCTGTTAGATTCTATTGACCCTCTGAGTCAGGTGTTACTTGTCAGGTAATACCTAGATTCCTAATACCTGTTCAGTTTTTGTCTTTGTGCAATGATGTAGAATGTACAGCCCGCCAATGACACAGCCCACACATGACAATTATTGCACATTGCCTATATACAGAATATCATGTGACTTGGAATTTCTTCCTGGTCCCAATTTAAAGGATAAATTTAGTATATTTCAAATCAAATTATTTCTGCACAATCAAGGAACAATATTGTATATATTAGTTTGCCACAGGAAATAGAATTCTAAAACTAAGCCTATTTTTATAAATTAAAAAAAAATATTAAGCAGCTCTTGCATCCTATAATGGAGCTAATGGGTGCTTTGGTCTCATTGTAAAGAAAAGTCTTAAATATGGCCAAATATGTCCATTTTTCAAGGCAGAAATGTATTGATCCACGTCTTGTTATTACACACATATTGATAAACAGTGTATCCGTGTTGTTTTAAGAAGGTAAGGAAGCAAAAACCAAACCATTGCTGCAAGATTACATGTGGCACACTAATATATACAATTGTGAAGAAATATCTTCAACTTGAAAAATACTAAACTTATCCTTTAAAGAAGCAATTACCACTTAGAGTTTGTTCAGTCTTTAAACTGATTAGCTCCCATGTTTTCAGTTCTTCAATCATAAGAGAGTTGAATTGCCATAAATACTCAACAGCTCTTATACCCTTGCCACACCATCCTTAATTAGAACAACTCATTAACAGATTATCAGTGTCACAAACCAGCAGGTTGAAAAATACAATACAAAAAAAATGCACCATCAATGATCACTTATTTTTATTTTGTGGCTGTCTGTTAGACAAAATCACTAAACAAACGCCAGAGGAATTTTTTCCCATAGAATCAAATAAGATTATGCTGTTAAAATAAAAAGTTAAAATTAGAATCAGTCTACGTTCAACACTAAACACACAATTGCTAAACCCAGGAAAGCAAAAGCTAAGTTACTCCCTTGAACCATTGCTGAACTCTGACCAGTCACCTAGCTGTTTGGGCTTTGCCCTCAGTCCCCCTAATACTCATTCCCTTTCTCAGGAAATATAAAAGCTATTTCAACCAACAGAGTTTTCTCTTGCAACAGCAAAATTTCAAAAAGGCTGCTCTGCTGTCTGTGCTCTTTTATAAGATGTCACCTGAGATGTCAGACTTTGGTGGATGTACATGCTGTGATGAATCCACATTTTGACATTCACAATTTAATTCTATCTTTCTTTTGGAGCAGGTGCATGTTTACTTCAATTTATGTTGTCAGTTTTCTGGCAATACACTTTTGTGTTTTTTTTTTAGATGGTTGCCACAATTTTTGCATGCATTCGCCATGTTGTTTATGGTTGTTATGCCTGTTGCAGAGAATGTGACATGCAGTAAGATGCTGATGTAAAGCACCTTGTTACTCAAAAATAAATTTTGTTATTGTGGGAAACGTAAGGTAGCATCAGAACCTCTGACTTGTTTTTTTTAACTTTGTTTTTTGGTTTTGTTCCCTTGTTCTGATTTATTTGATATTTTTTTACATTTACTGGTTTTTGAACTACTCATTTGTTTCTTTCATCTTGTCTCACTACCTATTCAAGGTTGTGACACATATCATATAGGAGTGCACAATCCAGGTGCTGAATAATGTCATTAACGAATGATACATAGATACGTAAACAAACTAAAGAAAGAAGTGCCAAAACAAAATGCTAAAATGAAAGGAAAAAAACTGCAAAACACAGCACACTGCTAATGAGCCAGCAATACAGGACTCAGACTTAATATTCTGAAAATCCTTTTTGAACAACAAAAAGAGACAACTTTTTTTATTGCCATAACATCCAATGCAGTTTTTGCACTGTCTTTACTAATTACAGAAACAATAACTTACAAAGACACTAAAACCAAATACACATGACAGCTGTTACAAAGTGTGTCATATTAAAGACAGGAGCTCCAGCCTCAGAGGCCCAATATGAAAGGAGAAGGGATTAACCATACCTCAAATGATTAAAGAGCAGTAGCGTAAGAGAAGGAAGTAAGAACACCACCAGAGCGAAAGTGAAGGAAGACGCTTGAATTTGGGAAAACTACACCACCTACAGGAAGCCATCAGATTGCAAAAGTTAATTTCTGCAGAAGGTAAAAGGACTTGAAGAAATACAGGATCCATTTCCTTTTTTATGGTAAATTTAGGAGAGGGCCTGGTGGGCTTGTGTGAGTATCAATGGGTGATAAAATATTTCACTGGATTAGAGGTATGGCATGGCAAAACTCTCTCAGTAATGAACATTAAGGAAAAAAATGAATACTTTTGTTGGACAAACAAAAATTACTTATTTCAATGTTAATGTATTAATAGAATTGATGTTTGTGTACATCCCCAATTCCAAAAAAGGGATGCTCTATAAAATGAAAATAAAAGCAGAATGCAATTATTTGCACATCTCATAAACCCCCATTTTATTCACAATAGAACACAGAAAGCATATCAAATGTTGAAAAGCTAGACATTTTACTATTTCATGAAAAATATTTGCTCATTTTGAATTTAATGGCAGCAACGATATATTTGCGAATAAAATATAGGTTTATCCCTGCCTGGGGTTTGTTTCCTGCCTTGCACCCTGTGTTGGCTGGGATTGGCTCCAGCAGATCCCTGTGACCCTGTAGTTGGGATATAGCGGGTTGGATAATGGATGGATGAATGGAATATAGGTTTATGAGATTTACAACTCACTGCATTCTGTTTTTATTTATAATTGACACAGTGTCCCAGAATCGGGGTTATATTAATGGCTTAATTGTTGAGTATTTGTTATATGATCATTTATGCATTTGGGAGAGTGCACTGCAGTGCAGGATTTGTAAATAGTTTATTACAGTATTGTGTGCTTTCAGTATTTATAATAATAAATATTCAATACATTCTTATATTTGATTATGTTGGTGTGCTCTGTATTTGTTGTTGTAGCTGGTAGGAAAGCACTGCTGGTCACTCACACTCTGCATCATTTATTCATTTTTTCTTTTTGTTGCCACTCTGGGGATTGGGAGTCCATATTATAATCAGGCCATCTTGATATGGGAAAGCCAATTGGTTTTACCGTAGAAGTCACATAATTAGGAAAATAGAGATCACCTGTCTAGTGAGGGAGACCACCAAGACACCTTTGATAACTGTAACAAGGTACAGTCGCTGAGATTGGAAAGATTGTGCAGACATCAGTTGCCGGGTGCTCCACCAGCAGTAGTTTCATTGGAGATTGTCAAAGAGAAAGCCACTGCTTAACTCAGCTAGAGTTTGCCAGAAGGCACATGGGAGGCACTGAAGTCAGCTAGAAGAAGGTTCTGTTGAGACTGAAATTGAGTAAGCCAAAGACTGAGCATTATCAAAGAGACACCATCCTCCCCATGAACCATGGTGGTGGCAACAAAATGCTGCCAGGCCCTGGAAGGTCTGTGAGAGTAGAGGGTAAAATGAATGCAGCAAAATACAGAGAAATCCTGGAGGAAAACTTAATGTAGTCTGAAAGTCACCCATGCCTGGGAAGAAGAGTTGTTTCCAGCAAGACAACAACCACAAGCATAAAGACAAAGTTCCACAGAAATGGCTTAAAAACAACCATGTTAATGTCCTGGAGTGGCCAAATCAGAATTCAGATCTCGGGCTAACCAAGAATTTATGGTTGAGCTTTAAAAAGACTGTTCACTCATGATCGTTGACCTGACAGAGCTGGAGTAGGTGAAGAAATTGCCGCGTTTAGATGTGCAAAGCAGATAGAGGCTGATGCACAAAGACTTAAGGCTTTAATTGCAACCAAAAGTGCATCTCCCAATTACTGACTTGAAGGGGGTGAATACTTGTGTAATAATTTATTTTGAGTTTTAAATTTGTAGTTCATTTAGATCCCTTCATATAAATCTCTTTTCATTTTGCCATCTGTTCATTGATGTAAAAAATGCCAAATTAAATCCAACACTGTATAACAGTAAAAAGTGAAAACTTCTGAGGGGTGAACACTTTTTATAGGCACTGGATATAACCTAAAAATATTTGGGGATTAGAATATATAGGTTCTTATGTTTAATCAGTATTTACCATGTATATAGGATTGAAGCATTACCATAGAGTAGGCATTTGGTAAAGTAGATTTTTTACCCAACAGGGAATGCTACAGGGGTTTTGAAAAATACACCATCTTCTGTGTCTTCTGTCCAGAACTGTTTGATGTCATCACATTGATGCTCAATACATTCAGTTAACCGAGTAACCCTGGTATTTGCATATTATTTCTGTGCTTAGGCCTATTTGGGACTCATTTGTGATCATCCTAGAATAATTTATTTGATTTTAAAATTTGTTTTTTGTTGATCTTTTTGTTATATTTGTTTTTGTCATCCTTATTGTGATGTTACCACATCACCGTTTTGTATTTTTTATTAGCATCAACATTTTCCACAGTGCATTCATAAGCCTTAGGATTTTGTTGTTTTCTTTGGGAAATCATGTGACATCTTCATGCCACCAGTATAAAGATGATAGTATCTTCCATATTGTGTGAAAAATCAGGACCTTGAGATTATCAGACTAAAATGATATTTTAATAGACCAGATCCTAAGACCAAGAATACACCACTTGAGCTCAGTGTGGTACTGAAATTGATAATATGGCTGCTGGTTGAACAATGACAACACAGACTGTGCCCTGGACATGGAAAATATCTCAACTTTTTATATTTATATGGGTAACTGAAGGGTTGTTTGAATTCATTAATCCTGTATCTATATTTTTTGTGGACCAGGAAAAGGGTTTTGACTGGTTTATCTGAGAAACATTATAGTTATTGCTGAAAAATACAGATTTAAAAAAAATACAGATGAAGGTGAAAAAATACAGATAACATATACAGTTGTATTTGTGGTGCAAATGTATTTTCATCGTCAGGATATTAAGGTGCTATTAAATTGACCGGAGGCGGCATCTTCAGCACCGCATCGTTCCAGGCGACAGCACTATTCAGCTGCTCTGGCTCAATCGGTGCTTCCCCCGTCCCTTCTTGCATTATTGGCACCCGCTATTAATTAACCACGGGCCCGTGTCACTCTGCGTCCCTCTATGCTGTACGGTACCGGTAATACTCATCTGTACCACCAAATCGATCATGATGGGAGACTCCATGAACGAGCGAGAGAAAATGTTGGATGATGTGGAGATAGTGAATCAGGAAGTGCAACGGATTAGCAAAGAGGAAGTAAGGACAGCTATGAAGAAGATGAGGAATGGAAAAGCCGCTGGTCCAGATGACATACCTGTGGAAGCATGGAGGTGTTTAGATGAGATGGCAGTGGAGTTTTTAATCAGATTGTTTAATGGAATCTTGGAAAGTGAGAGGATGCCTGAGGAGTGGAGAAGAAGTGTGCTGGTGCCGATATTTAAGAATAAGGGGGATGTGCAGGACTGTAGTAACTACAGGGGGAGAAAATTGATGAGCCACAGCATGAAGATATGGGAAAGAGTAGTGGCTAGGTTAAAAAGTGAGGTGATGATTAGTGAGCAGCAGTATGGATTCATACCAAGAAACAGCACCACAGATGCAATTTTTGCTCTGAAGGTGTTGATGGAGAAGTATAGAGAAGGCCAGAAGGAGTTGCATTGCGTTTTTGTGAACCTGGAGAAAGCATATGACAAGGTGCCTCAAGAGGAGTTGTGGTATTGTATGAGGAAGTTGGGAGTGGCACAGAAGTATGTAAGAGTTGTACAGGATACATACGAGAGAAGTGTGACAGTTCTGAGGTCTGTGGTAGGAGTGACGGATGTATTCAAGGTGGAGGTGGGATTACATCAGGGATCGGCTCTGAACCCTTTCTTCGTTGCAATGGTGATGGACAGGTTGACAGACGAGATTAGACAGGAGTCCCCGTGGACTATGATGTTTGCTGAAGACATTGTGATCTGTAGTGATAGTAGGGAGCAGGTTGAGGAGACCCTGGAGAGGTGGAGATAAGCTCTAGAGAGGAGAGGAATTAAGGTTAGTAGGAACAAGACAGAATACATGTGTGTAAATGAGAGGGAGGTCAGTGGAATGGTGAGGATGCAAGGAGTAGTGTTGGCAAGGGTGGACGAGTTTAAATACTTGGGATCAACAGTACAGGGTAATGGGGATTGTGAAAGAAAGGTGAAAAAGAGAGTGCAGGCAGGGTGGAATGGGTGGAGAAGAATGTCAGGAGTGATTTGTGACAGACGGATATCAGCAAGAGTGATAGGGAAGGTCTACAAGACAGTAGTGAGATCAGCTATGTTATATGGGTTAGAAACTGTGGCACTGACCAGAAAGCAGAAGACGGAGCTGGGGGTAGCAGAGTTAAAGATGCTAAGATTTGCATTGATTGTGACGCGGATGGACAGGATTAGAAATGAGTACATTAGAGGGTCAGCTCAAGTTGGACAGGTGGGAGACTGTAACGGTTGTCACATATTTTATGTGCTTTTATCTGTGTCAGTCGCTTGTTCCCTTTAGAGTTTATGTCTGAGGGAATATTGTCTTAGTGATATCTCTTTAAGGAGAGTAGGGGGCCAAACCACGCCTGTGGGTTTTTGCCAAAACAAGCTGTTGTGTGATGTAAGAAGAACCGACTTTAAAAGGCAAGGAGGCGCACACATTAAAAAACAGAAGAAAGATTGTTTAAGAAGGAGCTGGAAAGTTGAATATAAAAGAAGCTATTGGTAAAGCAAAAAAGGCTCCATAACAAGAACAGTTGGGTGCACGGAAAAGGAGTGCTGGTTTACCAGGAAGGATCTTTGGAGCGCACGGCTTTACTCTGCATTTTTGATGCAGGCGTCTGCCATGGATGGACGTTAACTCCGATACACCCAGTGAGACGGATTTCAACATTCTACAAAAGAGTGGTCGCCAGGCCGGTGAGATTGCTTTTTTTATATATATTTATAACGAATCAGTGGAATATATTTGGCTTGTACGCTCAATTTATCGGCAGACTTCACAGGCCAGTTGGATTACAAACTTAAAAGAAAGTAAATATAAAAAGGACTGGGGAATGTGTGGGAGTCTAATTTAAATTTGTATATACATTTACTGTGAATATATTTGTGCTGTCTGAAAATAGGTGATTTTTTTTTCCTTTTCCTTTCTTTCTTTTCTGTTTCACCATTTTTCAGGAGTGTAATATAAGAGGGTACGGGGGGGCATATTAATTAGTGTTTGTTTAGTTGTTACGGATTTGGGGGAGGATTGCTTAAAGGGTGTTTATAGTTAGACTGATTTATAATATATATTCTTGTTTGTTTAATTTAATTGTTTGGGTGTTTATTTCCTTTTATAAATTCTTAAAGGACATCTCCTGCTGAGGGGATCAAATTGGGGCTAAGGTTCTGGCTGGTTCCATTCCTGATAATAATAGTTTTCCCAAGAGTAGGATATTTTCATGTGTGCTGGGCTCCTCATCCTACTTTAAGAGGAACTTGCTACAAGACAAACTCAGAGAGGCGAGATTGCATTGGTTTGGGCATGTGCAGAGGAGAGATGCTGAGTATATTGGGAGAAGGATACTAAAGATAGAGCTGCCAGGTAAGAGGAAGGCCTAAGAGAAGGTTTATGGATGTGGTGAGAGAGAACATGCAGGTGATGGGTGTAACAGAATAAGATGCAGAGGATAGAAAGATATGGAAGATGGCTGTGGCAACTCCTAATGGGAGCAGCCGAAAGAAGAAGAATAAAGAGAAGAAATGATCAGTCATTCTTTCTCCTCTTCACTTGTTTAATATTTTTATACACATTAAGAACACTTTGCTATCTAACAAGCATAGAAATGGCTTCTGAAGTTGCATTAAATGGATAAATGTTTAAAGGTTAATATTAAATGTTATGAAAAAAATACTTATGACAATGGGCGCTAAATGGGAGCATTTATATTAGTGAAAAAAGTCACTAAGGGTTGTTTGTTATAACACATTGATCCTTATTAAAACTTCAATAATTGTAAAGCATTTTGATTAATGTTGTTATTTATATAAGAGGCTTTGCCTTAGGGTTACAGCTGTATTACTTAATGAAATGGAATGCCATTTAATCTTGTTACACTGAATCAATTCTGTTCTTCTAGAAAGAAATAAATAAAACTTTTCATGCATATATACAAATATATGTGAAATCCTATTAGGTAAATTAATGGAAATATTAGAAAATCTTGAAAAAATAATATTGCATGTACATCTAATGTCTAATACGGGTTTATTTATTAAAATATTTAAACTCACAATCAATTATATCTAGAATAAACACATCATCATTCTCAAAGACTGTTAAAGTTGCAAATGTATTTTAAAAATGCAATTATGAAGGTTATAGTACAGTTTTATTAATTTCACCTCCTGTTTGCCTAAAAGAGAGGATATATCAGCTAAAAGATGGAAAAAGTGAAAAAATTAAGTACTGTTTTCTTAGACTAATTTCATGAACTATACAAGTAAAACTTGTGAAAATTATGTTTATAAAAAAATTACGGACAAGGAATAATTAGCTGAACAAGACACTGACACTCAGAAATTAAATGATTACTTAAAGGTGCGTTTCTGAAAAATAATTGGGCCTTTAAAGCAAAGTTCAAGAGGAGTACAACTCACAGTCAATTATAGCAATTTATAGTACAGTGAAGTCAGTAGAAATTACACATAACTTCTAAAATAAGACACATACAGTGGGAAGAAATTTAAAAATAATGTTTTTGACAAATTGATAAAATTTGAACAAATGCTCCAAACCATTTCTTTATATGTTTGTTGGATTTTTCCAAGTGGATTTCTGCAAGTATTTAAGTTCCTTCCACAAATCTAAAAATTTGCATGACAGCTTAATTGCAGAGTCAAAATTCATCTTATGATGACTTGCCAATCTCAGGACCAAGTGACGTTTGAATGGTGGAATACCATTCAGGAAACGAACAGGTGAAAAACAACAGATTCACAGGTATCGCGATATTCACAATTATTTTGTTTAAAGGAGTCATCACACTCTGTAATATAGTTCAGATGATAACCTGTTTAATAAAAATAGTGTATTAGCAGGCTTATTCTCAAAAGGAGGCTCATGTTCTTTATTAGAATTTTCTTCAGTGTCCTCCAGCCTTTGTCTGCACAATTATAGATTTGTACTCCTCACAAAGAAAAATTCAGAAACTACAAAGGAAGATGAATAATAAATATAATCATTTTTGATATTCTTGTAAATCTATTTAAGCATTGCCTTATTGTCAGAGGCCAACAAAGAATACAATAATATTACTTAGGCAATCACTCACTTGAAATAAAATTACTTTGAATGTGAATTTTTAATTATTGTGAGGAAAAAATGTGACGGCTTCCAGCTTTTTGAAAAGTGTCATATTCTTTTTTTGTCATATTCTAATTTTACAAATTGTTCAGCATCCACCTATTTTTTCCCACACCAAACACTTTCTAAAAAATAGGTTCTTCTATCATTTAATCCTCCCTAATTACTTAATCCTTACACATACATACAGAAACATAAATCGAAATAGGCAATGTAAGGACAAAACGTTGGACGATTATCTGAGAAAAAAGCACATAGTTTAATTTAAAATGCTGTTAACACTAGAATTACCAGGGCCTACGAAAAAACTCGTAAATCCGTCCCACCTTAAATCGCTTCTTAAAATCGTTCACAGCTTTCCACCAGCGTCTTTGTCATCTAACTGTGCTGATAAAAATCAGGCTGCAAAGCAGTCGGCTATTCCATCCCCCCACCGACTTCGAACGTGCACAAACTTCTCCCAGCTCATGCCTTGATTGATTTTCTGGGAGTGAAGTGGAGTTTTAGAGTAGAAATAATAGATCGCTGTTTGGAACACACGCATTTCATGGCTGTTCCGTTTCTACAGTAATCTGTGTAAACACATTGTTAAAACAGAAACGTTTTTTATATTCTACTAGTAGAGGATAAAATGTAGGCATAAACTATATAATGTATGAAGCCTTAAGTATCACACAAATACTTTCTCAAAAGCTACAGATCTAACACAGCAATTGCGCTTTTATTCAAAAATATAACTGCAGAAACAAAAAAGCCGCCTTAACATGCGACATTGACACCCATTTATTATGGCTGTCTTCGTAGTGCAATAGAATCATCCGCCGACTGGGACTCAAAAGGTCGTGAGTTTGATCCTGCACCACTCCATTTTGAGAAGTAAACTGATCTTAGTCTTACTATTTTAGAATAAAAACATACATTTGATTTCAGTCTGTAACAGCTGGTGTAATTTATGATACTTGTAAAGGTTAGCTTTGTTTTTTTTTTAGTCAGTTTTATTATCTCAGCCGCGTTCACGAGCCCAAACACACCCCACCCTCGCTGTAACAGAGGTAAACTCAGCTCCCTTCTACATCGGAGCAAGAATGCACATACCATTGCTTGCATACTAAAGTGTCAGCAGGCACTTTTCGTGGCATTACACACATTTTTAGCATGCCCTCTGCACACTACTTGTGACTGTGAGCGCTGAAGTCGGAAACAACGGAAGAACTCAAACCCAATTAAAGTAAAAATAATTTCTTTATTCTTAATTCTTGGTGAGTAGAGAGAATGTGAGACTGCCTCTTCCAACTCAGTCGACTGATTTGGGTTTTAGCAGAATACCTAAAGTAAAATGTTCTCTCTTTTATATCCTAGAAAAGAAAAAAAAACCCTAGCAGTTCATTCTGAGGTTATACATAAATCTTAATTTATGTCATACTGGAATGTCCTAAAACATGAAATAAACAGCCATTTGCATTCCTAAGGAATACACCCTGTATTTGCACCACTTAGAATCAATTTAAACATTCTTATAGTCCATAAAGATCTTACATTCTTCAGGGTCTTCTGATAGTAGCAGAGGTCAGCCCTTCCTCATAAAGGAATACAAGTTAATGGTTTAAGTTTTTTCTTTCTCAGTTCCCCCCTTTTGCACATAAATATGTGCACATGTGAATGATCAGACCCAATCATCGGGAATAATATCATCATATTCAGAAGAGGGAGAAAGTTCAAAGCAAAGGGTTGTAATCAGGGTTTTGGGAACTGTCAGCATAAAGAAAATAGGCTTTTGTGAGAGAGGTGTCAATAAGCCTCTGAAGAAGGCCACGAATACAGGGGATGAGGCAGCAACCACAAATAACCATGATTGCAAGGGAAATGAGGACAGTGGTGAAAATAGTTTTACACCATCCGGCCCAAATTCCGAACCACCGTTCAAATAGTTCATCAAGGGGATTGGAGATACCAGAATTTTCTGCAAGTTCTACAGAAAGGGCAGTAAGACCAGCAAGTGCACGAGATACTGAGCCATCAGGAGCAGTGTTATTAGGGATGAAGGTACAGCAATTGTCTCCAAACATGGCACATACACCGCCTTTCTCAGCTAAAAGCATATCAAGTGCTATCCGGTTTTGCCAGGTCATGAGAGAAGTTTTGTCTAGTTGTTCATGGATGCCCTCGATGGCTTCACGAGTAAAATTTAGAAATCGCTGTTGATTGTAATAAAGATAATTTATCCAATCTACATTTTTATTTATTGTTGACCACCAGAATATAATTGATTCAAATCCAGCAGCCACTTGATCACGTGCTTTGTATTGGTTTGGAACTCCTCTGGGGACTCCAATACCATCTATATATACATTAGAATCAAACATTTCAAGGGTAGAACGACGTTTCCGGATTTACCTGGGTGACCTGACTCAGAAGGTGCAGAGGTAAGAGGTAGAAAGGCATAAGTAATTGGATTAGGGCAACGCCACTCCAGTCAGGGGAAGGATTGAGAGTAACATGTTCTTTTACACATCCACCATATATCGCACGTGGGGAATTATGGGAGGAAAACCAGGAATGAGAAAGATTTTCATGAGTGCTTGAGCCGAGGGAGACATTATAGGTCTGATGACACCATTCAGGTGGTAGTTTACCAATGAAGTTCAAGGAATCAGGGTCGTTTCGAAAAACAAGTATAATTGGCCTTGTATGAACGGTACATTGGCGGGTCATAGGGGAAAAGGAGGGAATAGATGGTGTAGAGATGTACATAAGGGGTCCTTAGGGGAGTCGGGAGGAAAATAGCTGCAACACACAACAGAGACCTGCAGGGTGCAATAGGTCTGTTAAGGGAAAGGGGTAGTGGCCAGATGTGGTCGGGCCATAGCACAGGCATAACAATTTGATTGGTTCACCTGTTTAGCAGAGTAAATTACCCACTGAAGCCATCGGTTCTGGTCCCCATATCCAGTCTCAACTGCGAAAGTAGAGGACAAGGAGGTAATATTTAAATACTGCACAGGGTGCGATGGAGAGTCATCAGGAAGGACAGTGGTAGGGAAGGTTAAAGAGGTAGGGGTGACAGGATCGGTGTTGGTGCTGTGACTCGAATAACAATTTTCCAAGAGGATCTTTTCCAGAGACATCTGCCCCTAATATGTAAATACCCCCATCATAAGGTGACGGATCTTTTAAAGTGATAATTAACGGATTACAATTATCATGTAAACATGTTCTGCTAGTATGTCCCTTAATGATAGAGAACCTTGTCTTGAGATCATGTTGCTGAGCCTTCCAGGGCTGATAACCCCAGTCATAGGTACCTGTATTGGCAAATACCCACTGCCATTTTCACAATTACTACCATAATGAGTGGAGTCAGTAGTCACACACACATATTTTTCAGCCTTAGTCCATTGTTCATGGCTGCCGGTTCCACAAGGAGCAACAGTACAAAAGTCAATCTGGAGTGAGGTAGTCTTCCCTACTTGGAAAGTTAGTGTGGGAAGGTCCCCATAAGTTCGCTGTCCCATGTTCAAGGGGACAAAAGAAGTTATTAATAATAGAACTAAGAATGCCATTCTTTGCAATGTGAGATGTGGATCCAGGCAGGAAGTCCTTCGACTTTAACAGCGTGAGGTGTAGATAATAGCACCTGGAATGGTCCCTCCAGCGAGGTTGATGCCAATGTTTCCTTGGGTGTCTCTGACCAGTATCCAGGTTCCAAGGGGATCTTGAACTCCGTTGGTGGGGACCGTCCGCCAAGCCTTGTTAACTTGTTCGTGGACTTCTTTCAGGGAGGCTCGGAGACCTGCAAGACTAGAAAGAAGATCATTGTCCACAGTATGCAGAGTAACATTTCCGATAACCATGCCAACAGGCATGGGCGTCCAGTTAAAATTTCAAATGGTGATAGTCCCAACTGCCGATGTGTTCTTCCTCTCAACCCCATCAAGGCCAAGGGTAGAGCATCTGGCCAGGTTAAGTTTGTCTGCTCACAGATTTTTGCCAATTTTGATTTTAGGGTACCATTGCATCTTTCTACAATACCTCCACTTTGGGGATGGTATTTGCAGTAATGATGCACATTTATCTGGAGCCAAGTAGTCAGCTCATTTATTACAGAATTCACAAAATGGGTTCCATTATCGGTCTGCAGTTTCTGTGGTATTCCCCATCTTGGAATAATTTCTTTTATTAGAGCTTTAGCCACAGTTTTGGCATCTGCATGTTTAGAAGGGAAAGCTTCCACCCATCGGAGAACACATCAACAATTACCAAGCAATAACGGTAGCCTTTAGACGGTGTTAACTCAATGAAATCCATTTGGAGGTGTTCAAAGGGACCCATTGGGTTAGAAGTGACGGCGGGGCTTACCTGAGTACCTTTACCTACATTAAACCTTTGGCATAGTGCACATCGTCGGCAGAATTGTTCAGCATATGTAGAAAACCCTGTGGTTTCCCAATGCCGCTCGACATCCTGAGTCATAGTGTCTTTCCCTGCATGATCCAGGCCGTGTGCGATTTTTGCCATTCCTGGAAAAGAAGCTTTTGGGAGGAAAGGTTTGTTAGTTTGCTTATGGATCCAGACCCCAGCAGAGAGAGATCCTTCTCGGGACCACTTTATTCTTTCTCGGTCAGTGGCAGCGCTCTGTAAAGAAATAATTTGATTATCAGGGTCTTTGTCATCTTCCTGTTGGAATAAAGAGACTGGTGTAATATTATAAGCGGCCTGTTTAGCAAAATGGTCAGCCAATTCATTTCCTTGGCTGACTGGGTTTTGTTTCCCAGTATGGGCTTGGCATTTAACTATTGCTAGTTTTGATGGTTCTGTTATAGCTTCGAGAAGGGATTCCACTAATTTCTGGTGTTGTATGGGCTTACCAGTACTGGTTTTGAATCCCTTAATTTCCATAATGCCCCATGATCATGGCAAACTCCAAAGGCATATCTGGAATCTGTGTAAATGGTTATGACCTTCCCTTTGGACAACTGACAAGCTCGGGTGAGAGCTATTAACTCAGCTGCTTGTGCACTTAAGTTTGAAGAGATTCGATTTGCTTCAAGTAAGTGATCTCCTTTGACCACTGCATAACTGGTGGAGAGTGTCCCATCGTCCAATCTCAAGGAACAACCGTCCACATAAAGTACTTCTCCTGTTTCTAGTGGAGTTTCCTGGAGATCTGGCCTGGGTTTCAGGACCTTTGTGATTTCTTTATGGCAGTTGTGTGGTTCCCCCTCTCCCTCAGTGGGAAGTAGGGTAGCCGGATTCAGAGTTGAGCATCTTTCAATAGTAACATTTGACAGGGTACAGAGTACATTTTGATAATGGATTGCCCTTGCAGTAGTGAGGTGTGAGGTTTTGGCCTGGACTAAAATGGAGTGAACAGCGTGAGGCACTTTCACTGTCAGGGGACTCATGAGCACAATATCCGTGCTTGCCAGCACAGCCTCCGTTGTTGCTGCAACTGCTCTAAGACAAGTCGGAAGTCCTGTAGCCACTGGATCTAGTTTTTTTGAAAAATAAGCTACTGGCCTCTGTTTTTCTCCATGGAGCTGTGTTAATACTGCATTCATATATCCCCCCTTTTCGTCCACGAAGAGAGTGAATGGACGAGAATAGTCAGGGAGTCCTAAAGCAGGCAGAAAATAATGCACTTTTTAAATCACACAGAGCCTTCTCAGCCTGCTCATTCCACTGTACACGACCTGTAAGAGGAAGGTCGACAGTGTTAGCTAGAATTTGTAAGGGCTGTGCTCTTTCGGAAAAATTTAGGATCCAATGTCGACAATAACCAAGAATGCCCAATATAGACATTACCTGTTGCTTTGTGACCGGTCTGGGAAGATTTTGGATGGTAGTTATGCGGTCTTTCGACAGAGCTCTGGTACCACAAGTGATGTCATGCCCCAAGTACTTGACAGTGGTTTTAATTAGCTGCAGCTTTGCTTTAGAGACTTTGTGGCCATTTTCCGCAAGATATCTTAATAATAATTCCGTATCTTGCACGCATGCTTCCTCTGTTTCACTACAGAGCAATAAGTCGTCAACGTACTGTATTAATACACTTCCCCTGTTAGGCCAGAAGCCTTCCAGGTTTTGAGCAAGCCCTGTCCGTATATACAAGGAGCTTCCGTATAACCTTGTGGCATAACGGTCCAGGTCCAGCGCGATTTTGAAAAGTAAAAGCAAACCAGAATTGTGAATCAGCGTGTACAGGAATAGAAAAGAAAGCATTTGCAAGGTCAATAACGGAGAAATAACATGCAGAAGGAGGGATAGTAGACAGAATAGTGGAAGGATTAGGTACGATCGGTGCTCTAGGAAAGATAGCAGAATTGACTTGTCTAAGGTCTTGGACGAAGCGCCAAGATCCATCCGCTTTCTTTATTGGCAGAATGGGAGAGTTAACAGGAGAATACTGAATAGGAATTATAGCTCCCCGTTCAACTAAGTCTTTGTGTACAGCAGCAATTCCAAGTTCAGCCTCGGGAGAAAGAGGATATTGTGCACGACGAGGCGGAAGGATGACTTTGGGAAGACCACTAAAGGTTCACAATTTGCGATTCTGCCAAAATCGTTTTTTCCCTGAGACCACAGAATGTCTGGAATTGTAGATAGCCAAGGAAAAGAGTCTCTTTGCAAGGAATACAGAGAAGGAGACGGGTGACACAGGGAACGAACAACTGGCAGGTCGATTTGGATTATCACCTTAGTAACCAGGTGATCAAGGGTGACAAAATTCCTGGTGCAATGTATGTCCAATCAGTCCTATTTTGACATTGTTCAACCCAGTCCCCAATTTCTACCCAACGAGCAGTGTTAGATTTTGCCAGGGAAACATGGGGGACTGCACCTTCTAAATAGAAAGTGTTTTGTAAGTGTGTAAGGTGAACTGAAGCAGCAGCTTTAGTGGGAGAGATGAAAATACAAGGGATGTGAAGACTCTCTGGACAAGGGGCTGAGGAGAGAAAAGATTCAAACCAAGGGATATCAACTTCAGTGTGGAAATATTGGGCAGTACAGTGAAGAGTGTCAGGGACTTGGAGGTGGGGAAAATTACAGGACGGGAAAGCATGGAGGGCATTAAGAAGGAGGTTTTGTGGGGAAATGTTTAGGGTCCAGGCAGCAAAAGAAGGTCGAGATGGTTGGAGAGTTTGGCACAGGAGCTTAGGAATGGAGCAATAGAATCCTTGTTCAGATAAGGAGATTGAAACAGACAGTTTAGTCATGAGATCTCTTCCCAATAAGTTAACTGGACACAGATGATTTAACAGGAATCGATGTGTCAAAATTGAACTATCAGTGGACAGTTGAACTTGAAGAGGCTTGGATACTGATAAAGTATGAGGTTGTCCTGAGGCAGTGAGGACCTTCACAGTGTCTTTCGAGGCAGGGACCTCCAACAATGATAAAGTTGAGCGGGTAGCTCCAGTGTCCACAAGGAAAACAGTTTCCTTACCATTTACTATCAAAGTTAGTAAAGGGTCTGCATCAGCATGATGAGTGAGCAAGGGAAACTGGAAAAAATGGCTGGGGTCCCTGCTAATTCCTATGACCAGGGAATATCACTGGGTTCCTGGAGTGGAAGTGGTGGAGGTGAACGCTTGTTTGGGCAATTACGTCTGAAATGGCCAGCTTCACCGCAGTTGTAGCAGGTGTAAGGTGTGTGAAACTGTTCTGATGATTTAGGTATCTGGGTGAACTGGTCAGTAGGCATGGAGGGTTGGAGTCTTCTTCCCTTTCCACTTCCTCTCCATCTGAAGGAGTTGCCACGACCACGACCTTGAAATCCTCTGCCCCTACCCGTTCCCCCGGTGTAATATTGAAGCTGTGCCGCTATCAATTTAGTTTGCGTATCATATTCTTTTTGTTTGGATTGTCTCTCAGCATGCTCAGCATGGCGTTTCACTTCCTCAAAAGTAGCACTTTCCCAGCCTATGCAAGACGTTCTGACTTTATTCTGTATGTCACTTCTTAAACCCGAAACAAAGGGGAACGGTAGCGCGTTTCGATCTTCGTTATCTCGCAAACCAGAATGATTAGCCATCAGGTCTTGAATCCTTTGGGCCCATTCATCAACCGTCTCATCTTTCCGCTGCTTGGCAGCTGATATAAGTGACCAATCTGTTCCTTTTTTGTATTTTCCTGCAATTGCAGTCTTTAATAATTCCCATTGTTCTAAAAATTGGGGCTCCTGATTATCACGATTCAAGGACTCATCCCATCTCCAAGCATTTCCATCCCTCTGGTTCCATGATTTACTGTTGCCCAGGTGGTGCCTAGCTTTCGGCGCAGCACCTCGTCCACTCCGCAGCATTTGGTTTATACATGTCATCCAGCTGCTGAAGTGATTCAACAAATTTTAAGCCGCCGACTCCCTTTGGATCTGGCAGTTCTGACACCACATCTTTTAATTCTTGGATGTCCCAATTTCGATGTATCATAACAGTGGTGGGATTATTAGCTCCTGCGGGTTGATTGGGGTTGTGCCTGGGATTTGGGACTTGTATTAAGGGACATGAAAATTCGGCTCCAGAATTCTGCGGCTTTAGGGAAGTAAAGCTGCATCCCAATTGGGGGTTTTGGTGTGATTGTAATGTTCGGCTTCTTGTATGACTAGAAATAGGGGATTGGAGTGAAGCATGTGGCTGGGGTTTAGTATTATCTCCAAGCGGGCCTCGGTCTTCGCATCCGGGTCTGAATGAGAAGACGAGTCATAGTGAAACTGTGAATCTGCTCGGTAAATCATCGGCTACAAGAGGAGCCGGTGGGGCATTTGGAGCAGGAGGAAGAGGTGGTAGGGGTTGATAAGGAGGTGGGGTGTGAATGATTGGGTAAAGAGGATTCTTTTATCCGATTTCTTTCGCCTATTTTCTGGCTCTGTCTCTGTCTTATTCTTTTGTAATGCTAGTAACATCTCCTCTTTTTCTTAATTCGGTCTTAATTTCCGCAGAAAGCGTCTCATTTCGCTTCCGCATCGCCTCAATTGCTCGATCTTTAATTACTAGTTCCCATCTATCAAACATATCCATCCTATAGGGACCCATTTTCCAGCAGCTTTGCATGTTTCTACAGAGGATTTTTCTAATTTCTTGTATTTCGAAAATATCCCCAGTTCCCTCAACTGGCCATCTACCACTGCTTTGTTTATTCCATTTCTTACACGCTTTTTTAAAGTCTAGCCCTGTTGTCTTTTCCACTAATTTTCTAGGTGATCCTCCCTTCGGACTCATACTGGGGTGTGGTAAGTCTTCCGAAAACAATCCTTCCAACAAAGACTTTTGAATTCCTAAAGGGATCTTGACTGGTTTACTATTTGTTTTTCCCATTATTGGATAGTGCTAATACTACAAAATATAAGGTTACAGCCCCTGCGGTTTTCTGCCTCCAGTCCCTTCCGTTTCCCGGATCACTATCTGCTGCTTCGTGGTTTTAGCGGACTAACAGTTTTATTGACCACTGAGTCTGGGGTTTTGACAGTTCAGTGCCAACCCCCTTTCCAGTCGTCTAACAACTAGTTAGCGCTTATGGTGTCCACAACAGATTAACCCGTTGGAGCAGGAATATGACCAGACTATAGAGGCAAAAGAGTCTCGCCCTCCCGCACCAGTGCTTTGTTGTCCCGCCCGTGAGGTGTTTTCCCTTTTATCTATTCTTCCCACTCCCTGCCTTTTATTTATTTTTCCGAGCGGTATAAGACTCCGTCCCGTTTCAGGAAGCGTACTAACTAAGCCTTCTCAACACCTCACTTATTCGGCCCAGATCAAAAGGTGCTCCTTTCTAGTTTTCTCTTCTTCCACCCCTCCTTTCCTTTAATAATTCTTTCAATTCCAAGGGGCGTACTCACTAACTATTCTGGCACTTTTTATTTCCGTCCGGCGCCTTAATCCGCTAAGTCTATCTTTCCCAGTTAAGAAAACCCCAGGTACTCACCAAGAATTTTCCTCCCGTCTGGAAGTTCCCAGTTCACTCGACTTCAGCAAAATCAGAGGAGGACAAGGGCTCTTCAAGCGGGACTCGGCAGAGGCAGGCCAGTCCTAACTTTTTGCGGATCTGGTCCTACCGACCCGGCCGGAATCGGTCCTTCACTGGTCCTCTGGACGATCGCGCTCAAGGAGTCACTTGGTCGTCTCTGCCCCACGTTGGGCGCCAAAACTGTGAGCTGAAGTCGGAAACAACGGAAGAACTTAAACCCAATTAAAGTAAAAATAATTTCTTTATTCTTAATTCTTGGTGAGTAGAGAAATGTGAGACTGCCTCTTTCCAACTCAGTCGACTGATTTGGGTTTTAGCAGAATACCTAAAGTAAAATGTTCTCTCTTTTATATCCTAGAAAAGAAAAAACCCTAGCAGTTCATTCTGAGGTTATACATAAATCTTAATTTATGTCATACTGGAATGTCCTAAAACATGAAATAAACAGTCATTTGCATTCCTAAGTAATACACCCCTGTATTTGCACCCACTTAGAATCAATTTAAACATTCTTATAGTCCATAAAGATCTTACATTCTTCAGGGGTCTTCTGATAGTAGCAGAGGTCAGCCCTTCCTCATAAAGGAATACAAGTTAAGGGTTTAAGTTTTTTCTTTCTCATGACTTTAGGCTTTAGGAAGTAAGTAAATAAATAAAAGTAAATTGTGTCATAAAATGATTTCTTCAAAACTTTGAATGTTATTTATTTGGCATGGACATGTCTGCATGCACTTTTTGTGGCATTACACATGTATTTTTTTGAGCATGTCCTTGCCAAATAAATAACACTGTTCGTTTTCAAATAATATTGCATTTCTCTCTATGCTGTGGTTTCTATTACACACCTGAAAGAGACAATATATGTGAAAACATCATCGCACAAATGCAATATTATTTGAAAACAAACAGCGTCCGATCAGCTGTAAAAGTATGGCATTTCTAAATGTTTGCTTTTTTTCAGTCTGATTCTCTCAGTCAGACTGTATATTTGTCTCTTATTCAGTGCACGCAAGAACATGCAGGTAGCCAGATGCTGTATGCTACAACATGCTTGCGGTGATCAACACACATTTTAAAAAAAGAAAGACAAATATATGTGATGTTTTGAAGAAATCATTTTATGACACGATTTATCTTTATTTATTTACTTACAGTACTTCCTAAAGCCTAAAGTCACAAGTAGTGTGCAGAGGGCATGCGCAAAAATGTGTGTAATGCCACGAAAAGTGCCTGCTGACACTTTAGTATGCAGGCAATGGTATGTGCATTCTTGCTCCGATGTAGAAGGGAGCTGAGTTTACCTCTGTTACAGTGCGTCTATGTGAAAACAGCAGTATCCCAGAAAATCAATCAAGGCATGAGCTGGGAAATGTTTGTGCACGTTCTAAGTCAGTGGGGGGATGGAATAGCCGGCTACTTGCAGCTTTTCTTTTATCAGCACATTTAGATTAACAAAAGACGCTGGCGGAGAGGTGAGAACGGTTTTAAGAAGCGATTTAAGGTGGGACGGATTTACAAGTTTTTTCGTAGGTTCTGGTAATTCTAGTGTTAAAGCTCTATTTCACATTATCATCATCTTTAGAAACAGAGTCTGGTTCATCATAGTCTCAAGGGCCCAGACGTGAGTCTCAAATGAGAATATATATCTAGAGAAAACTAGAAAAAATAGGGTAAAATCTGCTACTGCAAAGGCTAAACCTACAGGACTTCTTTCTACAACACTGACCCCCAAGATCCGGTACACAGTGTTCCTCAGTCCATGCATTTTTAAACTGCCAGGTTTCACAGAGAGAGCTAAAGAAACTCCCCAAAAGATTTGACACTGAGAGAAAGTAAAAAGCGAAGCTGTTTTTAATTCAGGAATTCAGTAGCACAAGGTGACTGAAGCTTAATAAGTAATTTGTACATTTTAACAAGTGCTATGACAGAAGAGACAGCTGCTTAGCTCCATGTGTTTGAGAAGTGCTTCTGTTTGATACAAATTTTCTTCATGTCATAACAGCTGTAGCTGTGTATACCTAAAATTATCAAAATTTTGCAGCTTTAGTTTGCTTCATGGGATTCTGGCAGTAGCAAGACATGTTGAAATAATTCTATAAACAAAATATCTTTGTTTTTTAAAAGCTTTAGTAAAGATTCAAAATAAAATAGTTCACACAAAAATAGAGAAAAGGTTTGTATTGCAAGGTAAAGAAAATTCCTTGTTTAAATAACGTTCAGTTCATGGCTTTTATCTTGTTTATTTCATTAGGTTTGGTCATACAGTCGAACCATTTCCAAATGGTCCGAAAACTGAATGCCTATCCCATTTACAAACTGCAAATGGGTCTTTCAGTCCATACTAGCAATGTGCCTATTCCAAACTGACTTAATGAACACACTAGCCAATAAAAGGGGTCATTTTGCTTAACTTCTCACTACATCCATAATGGCTAACACTCTAGTTCGATAGATAGATAGATAGATAGATAGATAGATAGATAGATAGATAGATAGATAGATAGATAGATAGATAGATAGATATTATTAATCCCAAGGGGAAGTTCTACACATATAACTAAGAAAGTTCTATTTCAAGTTAACTACAGGGGGTTGAGGCTATACTATATTCTAGGTGGCTATAAGAAACTAATGTTCTATAGGAATCAAGCAAATACTATATGAATTTAACTTAAGGCATTAACTTTCTAAGATTGGCTCTTACAACAGCAAACTGAATCTATAGAAGCATTGTTCTCTATGGAAATTCTGTGTGTTAAAACTGTATTATGACTTATTTGCATTTCTAAATAGACACTAATATTAACTTTCTTTAGTTATTTGTTTTGACATTTAGTCAGAAGGTGGATGTTGTGCAGCGTTGTCGTGATTCTACTGGTGCCTTTCAGAAGATTTGATTCAGGTGTGTTAAGTACTGAAATCTGCATCTGCTGTGGATTTTTTTAACAACTCTCTTAAATCAGTCTTTGTCACCTCTTTTTGTGTAATACATTTTTTACATCAAATACATATTTTGACATTCATAATTTCACTAACATAGCTGCCAATTCTTTCAGCCTCACATGAACTGCTACACTATCATTGTTGCTGAACAATAGATAGCACACAAAGTGCCTGTGATGAGGTATCATTCACTTTTACTACTAATGCATTGATGTCTTCAAATGATAATGTGTAGTGTAAGTGTACAGAAAGGCTTTTTTCTTGCAACAGATTATGTTTATTTTGAACACGTCCAGTGTGCTTTCAGCATAAGCAACACACATGTTTAATAGTGGTATTTTCAGAAAACCTTTTGGTTATAGACAGTTTATCGTAATCAGAAGGTTTGTCTCTAACAGACCAGATTAACAAAAACACCGCTGCTCTTTGCTGTTCAAAATCATCGCCCCTAATTTGGGCACTGCCTTCATGAGGTTTTGGATTGGTTTAGAAATGTGACACTCAGTGGGCCGTGTAATTGCTCCCACCCTGTTCTGAGGTAAATTCACTCATGATTGTCTCCAGATGTATTGGTATTACATGTCTGGCTCTGCAAGACTAGGTTCACAAAGGAAAAAAGTAACATGGCTAAATTTTTTTGTCTACTGGTGAATTTGTGTCTTTTCAGCTGTGTCCAGCAGGGATGTGCGGTCAGGGGAGCCAGGTGAGGCTGTCGTCATGAAAAGTAAAACAACTAATAATGATAACATAAAATTAATTTGTCCATTGGTCTGTGCTATAAATATATTGTCTGTATGATTCCAATAATTTTGATAATTTTTATAGTCAAAATCGCTGAGCCTCACCTTGGACTGTGCTATCCTTCACACACTGGGTTGATGCCTGTTGCTGTCTCTCTGTATGTTGCCAATATAATGTTTGAAGACACGTTTATTATACACCCTGACTTTCCACTGTCTGGCTAATATCTTTAATGAATATGTGTGACATATTTAGTCTTGCCAATCGGACATAAAACCGCAATGAAAAGGCACAAGGTGAAGCAGACAGTACCGTGCCACACCAAATGGTGAGGATGTGAGCCCAAAAAGTGCTTGTTGCTGCTGTTCTACGCAGAGGCTCTGGGTGCCAATAACTTAGCGATATTAGAAAGTCAAGTGCAATGCAGCGCTCCGAATGAACGCCAAAATGGAAGATTAAGACTTATAAAACTAAAGGAAAATAAGGGTAACTTTTACAAGATTTAGGTTTTCATGGAAAAGGATAGACTTCATTTACAAATAAAGGTAAGACCATAAAAGGTTTAAATTTTATAAAAAAAATGGGATCAGACTAAGAAAAAAGCATTCTAATATTTAAAAACAAAATTTTGACCTTAAATAAAATATTCTTTGGTTTTTCTTGTTATCCATTTGTTGAACAGTCTGTATTAAAATTGATTAAAGGATCAGAATTAAAAGCTTTTAAAACAAATACATATTTCAGTTAAGGTCAAAATTGAAATCTGTGTTTTTTGTTCACCACTCTGTACTTTCATTTGTATTGAATGAGTACGAATTGTGGAAATGCAACGGCAAATTTGGAACACATGGAGGATGCAAAGCAAATGCACTCTCGCCACCTTAAATGTAGCATTCTTTCTTAGCCAAATATGTGCCTTACCGATGTGTGTGTAAAGAATGCAGATGAGAAATGAAGCATAACTAGTAGTCAATGTGCATGCTGCCAATTTAATAGTGACTAAAGATATGGGTTCATATATTTGTAAATCTGATTCTGAAGGAGTCAGTGCCTCACCAGCCATGAACCCCACCGCATGTCACTGGTGTGCAGGTGACATGGTTCAGAGAAAATGTGGGCAGCATGATAAAGTCCAACAACAAAGAATTCAGACATAATATCCCAGTGATAGACCAACAAGTTAAGGTTAAGGTTTTATGGTCAAGTAAATTCTAAAACAAACCGGGAGTAAATGACATTTCAATGATTAACTATGAAAGTAACCAGTCTGAGAGTGAATGGTTAAGCCATTGTAAACCAATATTTTACCCATAAATTCTGCATATACATCTTTTAGAAACTTATTGTAATATCAGGGTAATATCTGCAGAATCATTGATAACACTATTAGAATAATTTCCTGTTTCAACAACAATATATTAAGCACTTATACGTTGGGACTAAATGTTTTGAAGTCTTTACAGACTTGCCACTAAGAGAATTTAAATCTGACTCAATCATCAGACACTGTGCGCAAAGTTTTACAATACTACATATACTGCATATGAAGAACTTGCTTAGAGCACCAAACGTCAACCAAAATGATATTAGAATCTATGAAATACCTTAAGTTTAACTGAGGAAGGATTTCTGGTATATCACAAAAAGGCTGCCCTTGTAAAAGCTCTGAAAGTTAAATGATGTAGTAGCAGTAGTTGTGGTAGTGATGTTGTTCCATGTAAAGGCTACAATCTAATTTTTATTTGTATACCTGACAAACATGCAAGATGCCGCCCTTCTGTAGAGCCGCAATAAACATGAGTGTATTCAAACACATAATTAGTTCACCTGTTGATCCAGTCATTATTTATTTTATTTAATTTACGTTTACATTTATATAATTTTTCTCTTTACTCAAAGCACTTTACACAGACAGAGGGGAACCACATCAAACAGCAGAAATGTGTAGAATGCACCTGGATAATGCAACACCAGCCATTATGGCGTCAGTACACTTAACATACTTTAGCTATTAGAAGGTGAAGGGTTGAGAGAAGAGTCAATTAGGTGATGATAAGGGGGCCAGAATGGACAAAGCCATGATGGACGATTTAGCCAGGACATTAGGATAAACCCTACTTTTTTCAGAAGATGCTCAGGATTCTTTAATGACCACAGAGAGTCAGAACCTCAGTTTAACATCTCTTCCTAATGACAACACCATATTTGCAGTATAGTGTCCCCATCATTGTACTGGGACATTAGGATCTACATGCAGACCACAGAGTAACTGCACATAGCTGGCCTCACCAATACCTCTTCCTGAAAACAACCCTAGTTTTTTCTAGCGGGACTCCCATCCAAGTACTGGCTGGGCCCAAATATGCTTAGCTTCGATGGATGACTTGTTCTGGAGTGCAGAAGGTATGGCTGCTGATATTTGATAATAGCAGCTTGTTGCAAGATCTCTGACACATTAATAAGGACTTTATACTTATTAAATTTCTCTACAAGATCAGCAAATATTTTAGAAGCAGAAACAGAAAACTGCAGAAGGATATTGGACTAAAAGACCTTTTTTTTCTTTTTTTCCTAATCATACAAAGCATCTGCTGCATTGCCTCTGCCCTTTGAACCATTTCATTTTGTTGCAAGTCTGTAAGAAAACATTGAGTTGTAAAAAGGAACACTGGAAGGATGCATTTGGTTTGATTGAGTATTGCTGTCTACTAAAATACTTTTCATGACTGCTTTTGTTATTTTTTGACTATAACAGTAAATCCCTTATTCACCCTCCAGCACAGAGGTTACCATCAGAATATGCAATGGCTGCATGTAATGAAAAACAAACGTGTACTGAGGCACTAAATAGACATATTGTCAAAAGCAGAGAGACGAACTTGATCAAAAACAAACAGGCAGCAGCAGATACATATTTTAGGAAAGAAAATCAGACAAACTATAAGGCATGATAAATGTCACAAATTAAGAATGCAGAAAAGCCAAATGAAACTCAAGACTTGAGTAACCTGAGCTTGAGGACTGAGCATGGGTTGGTTAAGGCAGATACCTTAAATATTCTGTTTATTAGAAATTACTTTCAGGTGTAGTCTGTTGTAAGATCTGCTGCTAAGCAACTAAAGCATGCTTTCCACAAGCCTAAATGACGGCTGCGTGTTAAAAAAGAGTATAATGTAACAACAATGCATCCACTGCTTGAAGAAACACAAGTAGATCCAAGTTTAAAGCAGGAGCAATTCATATTCATTTTGCATGCCACATTTCTAGAGAAGGCTCTCCTTGTTATTGCATGAAAATACAAATTATATTTAAAAAAACAAATATATATACTACTATTAAAAATTGTGAAAAATAATTGATCCATCTATCAGTTTTTTTCATTTTTTGCTGTTTTCATCCAGTATGACAATAACAACAACAACATTTATTTACATAGTACATTTTCATGCAAAAGATGTAGCTCAAAGTGTTTTACATGATGAAGAAAGAGAAAAAAAGACAAAATAAATAAGAAATTAAAATAAGGGAACACTAATTAACATAGAATAAAAGTAAAGTCTAATGGCCAGGGAGGACAGAAAAAACAAAAAAAACTCCAAACGGCTGGAGAAAAAAAATAAAATCTGCAGGGGTTCCAGGCCACGAGACCACCCAGCCCCCTCTAGGCATTCTATCTAATATAAATGATCTAAATCAGTCCTCATGGTATTCAGGGTTCTCATGGAAGAACTTGATGATGACGGTCATGTGGACTTCTGGCCTTTAATCCATCACTTACTAATTGCTATTAAATAACCAAAAAATGTCTGCACAGATCTGTAGAGACATCATTTAAATCCTCTCTTTTTCAATATATTTTTATTTATATTTTATCTTTCATTTTTTAACACTTATATAAGTATATAAGTATCAGTGCATGTTCCTAACTTCTATATACATATCTATATCTTTCATAAATTTTAAAACACAGCATGACATAAAAATGTGATAGACACCTGTGAATAATGTTGCATAAAATAGGTCTAAAAGAGGGAGTATGAACATAATATAAGAATGAATGGCTGTGCTCATAGGTTTAACTACTAATGAAGCACATTTTTTTGCCAAATAGAGCCTGACTGATTTGTTAATGTCAACTTGTCACTTAATAGCACATTGTATCTCCAAATCATACAAAATACAGAAATGACCTCTGACTAACGGAACAATGAAGGAATTCGATCAGTCATCACACATTATCTACGGCCCCAAGTAATACACTGTTTTTGTTATAAGCACTATTTTGAGCTGAAAAGGAAAGAAAAACATCTTTAGACACATTATAGACAACCAGAGTTCTCAGAATAAAACCCACCAGACACAAGGAGTAGGTGGAAACTTTACACAGACCACAGGCACTGCCCTACAGATCAATCACAATGCCATCAGGTCCACCAAATTGCCACCCTGACATCCTAAATTAAAAAGATGAAGAAGCAGGTATTCACTTAAGAGTCACTAGACATGCTGCAGAATGCACTGCAATTACTTCCACCACATGTATTAATAATACCAATACTAATAATTATAATTATACTAATCATATAAACATGAGTAACAAGAAAGGGGGTCAGAAAGAAATGGAAAAGAAACCTAAAACTACACCCAAGTCTAGACAGACATCAAGCCCAAGCGCAAGGTACGGCCTTTCAGAGACTGACCTGGAACAGGCAGGCGAAAGCACAAACTTCACAGGACCCTGATCCGCTGCATCATCTCCAGTCGAGAGCGAAAATGGGAGCGAAGGTGCAAGTGATGCAGGTCATGATAGCTTACCGATTCCAGAAGATCACTTGAAACTAGAGATGGCCTTGCAGTCTACGCATTCATCTACTCCTCGCGAGCCGGAGTAACGGCTGTAACAGGGGTTGCCACTTCATCCGAGAAGCACGAAAGCCGGAATGATTTGTCTGAACTGAAGGAAATGATCATAACATTGGCCACGGCCATAAGTGAGCTCAAGAAAGACATTTAGAAAAATATGAAGAAAGAAAGAAATGGCTTGCTCAGGACAAATGAGAAGCTGTGGCTGGAGCTGCAAGAGATGCGGCAGGAATATAAAGACTTGGAAAAACGTATGTATAATTGTTTTGATGCAGTCTTTAAAGATATGCTGAGAAAAATTGAGAAGCACATTCAGGAAAATGCGTCTAAACTGAGAGAACTTGCCGATCAGCTGAAAGACGTTAAGCAGACATGCATGGCTCGAATTGAAACAGCTTAATATTTGGCATCTAATGTTGATGGAAAAGCTACAGCTGCGAATTCCGAATGCAAAAAACTCGGGGACAGACTTACGGCTCTGGAAGATGGGCGCAAAAGGAATAATATTAGAATCGAAGGTCTATCTGAGAATCGTGAAAGTCCATACCCTGTGAAATTCGTAGCTGAACTATTCTCAAAAATAATTGGAGAGGACTTTAAATCAGATACCGAGATAGCTTATCGCATATGTGGATCAAATACCTCTAAACCTAGGACTTTAATTGTCCGGTTCAAGAGATTACAATTTAAGCTTAATGTAATGGCACTTCTCAGACACAAACAAGAGATTATATTTGAAAATAACCACATTTGTATTTTCCCTGATTTCTCACCCTCAACAGCTGCTAAACATGCAGCTTTTTACAACATTAAACAGCGGTTATGGAAAGCCAATATCAAATACAGCCTCTTGTATCCTACCAAACTGAAAGTGGATATTCAAGATAAACATCACATCTTCTCATCCACGGAGGAAGTAGAAAAGGAATTAAGAAAACTGATCCTGACACTTTTTTGAAATACAATAGTGAGTCGCATCCTGGCATGGTATGGCAAGAAGATATATTACCTGCTGTCTGATCCACTTGCAACGATAATGGGACCATAATTATATATCCTTTTCTCTTCTTGGACACTTTTTGTTTATGTTTTAATTACAATTATAGGAGTATGTGTGGAAGATTTTTAAAGGTTTTTTTTTTTTTTTTAACTATTCTAAAGGAGACTGTTTAACATCATACCCCTGGTTTATTGTTATTGCTGTTATTGCATTACGGTTTACTATGCTTATCCAGGGCCACTTTTTAACACTGTTCCCTGGATTTACTTTCTTAATATTTCAGCACTGTTGAAGATTATATTTTATGCTTATAGTATTTAGACTTTATCGGCAATAGATATCTTTGCTTTCTAATCCTCAAATGCCACTGCTGGGGGGCTTGTTTTGTTTTGGATCTGCTCTGTCTCTAGGTATGTCAGAGGACTGGGACTTTGTGAAGTGTGGTCCAGCCTCACGTGTGGAAGCAAAATGGGGGGTGGTGGGGGGATAAGGGGGGGAGAGAAAGAGAACAAGCTATATCTAATCTATCCTTTTAATTCTTATAATTATAACTTACAACATAACAATAGGCTGCATGGCAAAAACTTGTGTGAAAACTGGAAATTAAGATTAAAGCTGTCTCATTTCCAGTTAAGACTACAAAATGGCATCAAAAATTCAGTATCAATGTCTCCATGATGGAACACTTAACTTTGTGAGCTGGAATGTTAAAGGCCTGAATCACAAATTATTGAGAAAGAAAGTATTTTCTCACCTAACTGGTTTAAACACTAAAATAGTATTTTTACAGGAGACCCACTTACTATGCAAGGATCAGTTCCGGCTGCAAAAAGTCTGGACTGAACAAATGTTCCATTCCAGCTTTACAAAGAAAACTAGAAGTGTGGGAATTCTTATACATAGAACAGTCTCATTTGTGGTATCAGATGTAGTATCTGATCCTGAAGGGAGATATGTGATTGTCATGGGCAACTGTATGTGTAGTGTGATTTTGATAAATGTTTATGCACCTAATGTCAATGATGGGAAGTTCATGCAAAAATGTATTTTCCCAATGTGAACACTCATAAAATTACATTGGCTGGGGACTTTAATTGTGTTTTAAATCCTCTCTTAAATAGGTCCCATGTCACAGGGGTGATGACATCTAACACTGCAAAGATAATTACAGAGTTTTAACTGACCACAACCTATCAGACCCCTGGAGGTTTCTAAACCCAAACTCAAGAACATAATCCTTCTACTCACCAGTGCATCACTGCTACTCAAGAACTGATTATTTCTTTATAGATAATAATTTCTTGCCTGCAATTAAATCTTGCAAGTATGACACTATTGTTATTTCTGAAAATGCCCCTATGATCTTGGAGCTAAAATCATTATTCCCCACACACTCCTCTTGTAGATGGCGTCTTAACCCACTTCTATTAGCAGATGAGAACTGTACAGGATTTATATCCAAACAAAACAGATTTTTCCTAGAAAGAGGAAAAGAGGTCTCTGCAGGAATTCTCTGGGATACTCTAAAGGCCTTCTTAAGAGGACAGATTATTTCATATCATTCCCACAGAAATAAATTAGAAACCAAGAAGGTATCAGAGCTAACCAGCAAAATTACTAGAATAGATGAAGAAAATGCCAGGTGTCCAAGTGAGACTTCATAGGAAAAGGCAAGCTCTGCATTCAGGACTCAACCTCTTAACCAAAGAAACTGAACAACTAATTTTTAAATCAAGACATCATTACAATGAACATGGAGAGAAAGCTAATAAGCGCATAGCTCAACAAATCCACAAGCAAGAAGTTTGCAATGCAATCCCAGCAATCACCAACACGAACGAAAATAAAATAATTGATTACAAAAATATAATGCACATATTTAGAGACTACTATAAATCCTTATATTCTACTTAGTTTAAAGAAGACAACACACAATCTAATGCATTTCTGGATACATTACAGATACCACAAATAGATACTTTTAGTATAGAGAAACTGGACAAGCCTCTGGTGCTATCAGAATTACTAGATGCTATAAAGTCATTTCAAAGCAGGAAAGCAGCAAGCCCTGATGGCTACCCTGTAGACTTTTACAAGAAATTCTCCACTCAGCTAGCTCCCCTCTTGTTAGCAACTTTTACAGAAGCTAGAGACAATCAAATTCTACCTCAAACTTTTTGCCAAGCATTAATTACCGTCTTTCCTAAACAAAATAAGGACTTATTACAATATGCATAATACAGACCAATTTCACTTCTGAATAATGATGTTAAGATACTCTCCAAAGTCCTAGCTAGAAGGATTGAGAAAGTGCTGCCTTCAGTAATATCACAAGATCAAACTGGATTTATTAAAGGCCGACACTTAGCTTCCAATGTTTGACGCCTGTTTAAAGTAATATATTCACCAGCAAAGTCAAACACCCCAGAGATATTATTATCGTTGGATGCAGAAAAAGCATTTGATATGATTGAATGGAGCTACCTTTTCACTACATTGGAGAAATTTGGGTTTGGCCCAAACATTTGTACATAGATCAAACTACTGTATACCAATCCAGAAGCTTCAGTTTGTATTAATAACATTTGTTCAGACTAGTTTAAACTAGAACGTGGTACCAGACAAAGATGCCCCTTGTCATCACTGCTATTTGCAATCGCCATTGAACCACTGGCAGTTCACTGTCAAAATGCTTATCAGATAAAGGGGATAATCAGAGAAGGACTTGAACAGAAAATGTCTTTATATGCAGATGATATGGTACTGTATATATCAGACCCACAAAATACTGTGGCTGCAGTCTTAACAGCACTTACAGAATTTCAAACAATCTCTGGTCTCAGAATTAATTTGACTAAAAGTGTGCTCTTTTCAGTGAATTCTCAAGCATACAATATTAGTTTGTACACTTTACTTTTTATCATTGCACATCAGTTTAAATACCTAGGGGTAAATATCACAAGTAAATATAAAGCTTTTTATCAACAAAACTTCGCCATCTGTATGGAAAAAATTAAGCAAGACTTGCAAAGATGGTCAATCCTTCCTCTCACTCTAGCTGGAAGAATTAACGTTGTTAAGATGAAAATCCTTCCTAAGCTTCTCTTTTTATTTCAAAATATTCCAATATACATCAATAAATAATTTTTTAAGCAATTAGATTCAACCATAACCTCATTTATTTGGAACTCAAAACATCCACGTATCCAAAGAGCGACCCTACAAAGACCAAACATGCAACCTATAAAAACCTGGACACAAATAGATGAACATACACAGGCTTGGTCAGCAATAGAAATAAAATCCTGCAGTACTTCTTTATATTCCCTGCTTTGTGCCCCAATAAATGCAAGTTATCGCCAATATGCTAATAACCCAATTGTGCTTCACTCATTCAGAATATGGAACCAATGTAGAAAGCATTTTAAGATGGAGAATCTTTTATATGTGGCACCTCTACATGAGAACCACCTTTTTCAACCCTTGCAAACATATGTGGTTTTTAATATCTAGAAAATATTTGGGATTAAATTGCTTAGAGATCTTTATATAGACATCTTTGCATTCTATGAACAATTACATTCCAAATTTAACTTTCCAGCAACACATTCCTTTCACTATCTTCAAATTAGAAACTTTGTTAAACAGAACTTGCAAGATTTTCCTCATCTCGCACCACTATGCTGGAAAAAATATTACTCAGTTTCAAGGACTCAGACAGCATCTCTGTAATATATAAACATTTTTTACAGTCCCTCCCTTTCAAAGATCCAAGAGAACAGTGGGAAAAAGATCTATCACTCAACATATCTGAAAAGGAGTGGACGGTAGCAATCCAGAGAATTCACTCAAGCTCCATATGCGCAAAGCATACAATTATTCAACTCAAAATTATATATCCAGCACATCTGTCTCACTTAAAACTGTCCAAAATGTTTCCAGGGCAAGATCCGACATGCGAACGCTGCAATCAGGTTCCAGCCTCACTGGGTCACATGTTTTGGGCCTGCACCAACTTAACATCATTCTGGACAAAAAAATTTCAATTGCCTTTCAGACTGCCTTGGTGTCACAATCCCTCCTAACTCGTTAACAGCTGTGTTTGGTGTTCTTCCAGATGGGCTTAAAGTGGAGAAGGACAAACAAACTGATTGCCTTTACTACACTATTGGCACATAGACTTATTTTGCTAAACTGGAAGAATTCTAACTCTCCTCTTTTAAGTCAGTGGGTAATTGATGTTTTATACTACAGTCGACCCTTGATATACAACCGGCCTGACATGCGAACAACGTGATTTACAACCATAATTTTTGTTTTGATTTACCACCAACATCTTGCGTTACGACCTGAATGCGGTCACGTGTATCTGCTTGTGCGATTGTAAACAAACAGCCAAGAGCGTTCGTGAGCATCAATCGGAGCCCAGATATATGTATTTGTGGACGTAATTTCGGTCAGTGCAGTGATTTATCTATATATATAATTCACTAAGACCATGGCAAGCAAGACACATAATTGCTAAGGAAGGAAGAGAAGGTAACAAAGGTAAAGAAAGCGATTGTTAAGGGATGTTAGCTAGAGGGCTGGCACGGCTGAGTCAGCACCGGCTTGCTTTGGAGTGTATTATTACAGCAGTTCACAACGCGACCAGCTTTGAACTGAGTGCTCGACTACTGTCATTATTAACTTGAGAAACAGCGATCACAATCGAAAAGAAGAAGGAAATTGTGCGGAAATATGAGAGTGGGTTTCGTGTGACCGATCTCACTAATATGTACAGCATGTCGAAATCCACCACCTCGACAAATTTGCAAAGAAAAGATTTGCATAAGGAGGTTCCTTCTAAACAATAACCACCTTCCATTTCATTCTCCTCCTCCTTCCTTCCTGCAGCCCAAAGATGTCAAATTAAATGGCGAGTACAGTGTGAAATTGTTGTGTTTGGTAGGTTAGGCACTTTTTATAACTTTTTGATTAGTACATTAGAAAAATTATTGGTGTTTTGGTAAATTGTGCACATTATACAACCCTTTTTTATTATGAAAAGGTTAAGTAAGTGTTGCTGTGTGAGGTTCGGAGTGCATTATGGGTATTTCCATTATTTCTTACTTGCCAACCCGCGGCGTACCATACGCCGCATAATCAGGCCGGGTTTTTAATAATTTTTAAGCATAGGGAAAAAATTAACATTTGAAAAATCGGTAATGTAATAAATCAGCAAGAAAAGCAACATTGTAACAATGCACGGAACGAACCAACACACAATCGTCCGTGCGGCGCTCAGGCGCGGAGAGTGGAACGGGAGGAGAGGAGAAGGACGTCCACTCGCTCCCTCCGTCATGCTAGTCTGCTGATTTCTCGTCCAGTATGCACTGCCTGCTTATGTGCCCACCTCCAACTCGTCACTCGAGTCGTTGTCGTCTTTGTACAGTCCAGATGCACCTGTGACTCACGTAGATTTTTCATTGCTCTGTGCGGTTTTGGCTGCCTTTCTATATATAATCCACCAAGACACCCGACCACGGTAGCAGCGAGGTGGGAGGGGGGTGTGTACAAAGTGCAGGAGCATCTAAGAAGATGCATGTTTGTTGTGGATGCGAATTGCTGTATGTAGCGTGTAAAACAGTTTGCTATGGTGCACGCGGTCGTGCGTTGTAATCGAAAACTCGTTTTTTAAAGACCGCTCACTTCATTGTGTATACGACTGTAGGTGAATGAAAAGATGCAACTCTGGAGAGGGAAACATACAATACAGCGTTTTACACGCTGCATACAGCGATTTACATCCGTGACAAACATGCCTCTTCTTAGATAGTCCTGTCACGTCCACCCTCGTTCTCGAAGCATACACACCGCCTGGTCATGTGGTGCCTCTGTGTGAACCGGTCAGGCACAGAGGAGGTCAGCTGCCGAGAGAGCGTCTCGACTGTTGCAGGGCCTGCATTGGTGAAGCAGGTGAGACGGTAATGAAACAGAGGCACAGGGCTTATTGGTTTTTAAAGACTGCCTCCTTCATTGGGCTTTAACCAATGCACGGAACGAACCAACACACAATCGTCCGTGCGGCGCTCAGGTGCGGAGGGTGGAACGGGAGGAGAGGAGAAGAACGTACACTCCACTCCCTCCGTCATGCTAGTCTGCTGATTTCTCATTGAGTATACACTGCCTGCTCATGTGCCCACCTCCAACTCGTCACTCGAGTCGTTGTCGTCTTTGTACAGTCCAGATGCACGTGTGACTCAAGCAGACTTTTCATTGCCCTGTGCGGTTTTGGCTGCCTTTCTATATATAATCCACGAAGACACCTGACCACGGTGGTAGCAAGGTGGAAGGGGGGTGTGTACAAAGTGTAGGAGCATCTAAGAAGACGCATGTTTGTCGCGGATGCGAATTGCTGTATGTAGCATGTAAAACAGTTTGCTATGGTGCACGCGGTCGTGCGTCGTAACTAAAAACTTGTTTTTTAAAGACTGCTCACTTCATTGTGTTTTAACCACAGTTGTAAAGGAATGTTTTAAGGATCCCATGGGATACCCCTCGCAAACAGTTTTACAAGCTGCATATGGCAATTCACCTCTGCGAGAAACATGCCTCTATGAACAGTCAACGTGGGTCGGAGCTGCATGTGACCTCTACGACAGACAAATATAAATGACCCCAGTTTTTCTGTGTCGTCTCGTCCGAGTTGGTGTGCGTGGCTCTGTGAGTTGTTGTCGTATCCAATGGTCTTGGAGTTGGTGGGCGTGGCTCCTTCCTGCGTGCGCCATAGGTGTCTCACTTGTCGGCGGCTTAGTGACTCCACGCCCCTTCCGGCGTGCTTTCCATGGTTGTCTTGCCTTAGTGAATTATATATATAGATGGGAAAAATAGTCTTGACTTACAACCAACTTGAGTTACAACCACCCCTCGCGAATGAATTGAGTTCGTAAGTCAAGGGTCCACTGTATTTGAAAATGGAAAAAATCTAATTCTCAGTTAGAGGATCTGTGCAGAACTTTTTCAAAACCGGGCAGGATCTAATCAATAATATTTTAGAATAAGCTCTTAAAGCACTGAGGAAGTAGATTCTCTTCCCATTTCTTTTTCTTCTCCATTTATCTTTTTCTACCTATTAAACTCATCAATTTATGCATTTTTACAGGCTTTAATTTTTACTCCATTGGCCATGCTCTCTTTCTCAGGGGTGGTAATTGATTTGTTTTCAGTCCTATTTTTTGTAAAAATTGATCTATTTGTATGGAATGATTACAATAAAATAAAAAAATGCTTGAAATGGAAATATACAGTATCACCTCATCAGGGCTGGTGCTTTCACTGACACTGGCATTTTGTTTGTATATTGTACATAATTCCTATGCTGAAAAACAAATCTCTATAACTGTATGAATTTAGATTTACGTAGTAGCAAAGGTAACATTCCAATTGTGCCTGTTTTACTTCTTGGCAGGACATTTGCACATTAAGTATTGGTAAGACCTAGGAGGAGGTTCATTGTTTAGCTGCAAATGCAACTTCTGACATTGTTCTTCAGAAAGCTCCTGCTTTAGTCACACCGGTATACCAGTTCCAGTCGCTCATTTATATTGTTGACTTGTTGAGGGATCTTTGAATCTGTGAGGCCTGGAGATCACAGGCTGTCAGACAATCAGAGATTAGTTTCAAATAATACATCTGGACTGTTGTCTTCGTAAGTGCAGAAAAATCTGAGAAAATGGTAACTTGTGAAAAAACCCTTCCTTGTTATTACCTTCAAAGTGGACATCATAAAGTTTGTGATATTATCTTGAACATGTCAACAAACATATAAGTCAACAGTAGAGGGAAAAATGAAATCTTAATTAAAAAAAAAATCAACTAAGGATCAAATAATAATGAACATGTTTTAATCAACACTCAAGCTTCAGTATCTTTATCTTGCCAAGAACTTCCTTTTATATTGAGGAAACTTACATGGCAGATTGGTGACACTAAGCAACAAGGCAGAGTAACAAAGCATATCCTTGACAATGTGTGTCCAGCTGGTTAATTAAGCTAATGCTTGTGAAAGGAACAAAACCCACACAAATGAAAAAATAAAGACAAAATGCTTTACATTTTTTAACTGGGTGACTGCTCATCGGTTTCTAAATCAGTAATTAGTTACAATAAATAAATGTATGCAAATACCAACAACAGCTCTTCTTTAAGAGTGTGCAGTAGCTGAAAGATGAAATTAATCCTTTCCTGACTTCCAGCAAATGCAGCTTAGACTTAGAAAATGTGGTTCTGAAATAAGACAGCTATGTTCAGGTTTACTCTAAGAGCAGAAGGATCTTCCATTCAACCCTTGAGGCTGAAGGTCATTTCCACTGTCACAAGTGCAAAAGTGGAGAGCCAAAATGTTCCATCTCCATCTCCTTCTGATCATACCACTGATTCAAAAGTATTTTTATGTCAACAATGAACAAAAATACTCCTAACTCTACACATAAATTTGGACATTCATTTATTTCTATCATGCTGAAAATATTATGAATTCAATCAGTTATGTGGTTGCACCATGGCCTCATCTTTAAAAGCATCTCCCATGCTTATCAATAATGTGCACATTTTTGGATTTTTGAAGCACACTTTAACAAGTACATAAACACAGTCATGATAAGTCATATCTTTACCTTTAAGGAAAAACTGATCCCACTATCTGAATCTTTGAGTTTGAGAGCTTTCTGTGTGGCTGGAGGAGACATTGTTATAGTGTAAGGAAAGGCCTGGGCAGAGGTGGGGGTAATGGCAATTTCAGACATGCTTGATTCTCATCCCATAAACTCACACTTCTGTGCCAGTAGGTTTTCTGTAAATCTTTCTGGGAAAGATGGAGGATGTACTGGCTGGGTACACACCAGGTTTGACCAGTGATAAAGGATCTCAAATACTGTGTACTGAATACAAAGCTGAAGTGAATTTACTTGTCTCAATCAGTATCAGAACATACTGCATGTTCGTATACTATAGATTGCCAGTTGAAAGTCAAGGCTTAAAGACAAATTTTAAGAAAGCAAAAAATGGCAAGGTAGTCTTCTTAGGTTTATGTAGCAGTGGGATTCCTTTTGGGTAAGACGGAAACTCTATTTTCGGGTGAGATGTTTATTTGTACCACAAGGGAATAAATGAACATGCAGGCTGTTGTAATTCATGCGATCACAAGCAACAAATTGGGGTGTATGTCTCAAAAGTAATAAAAACAAACCAGCTGTCAATGCAGGTCTGGATAGCAAGCTGGGCATCACATCGACCCACTGAACAAACCTCACAATAGGCTGCCCAGTCCAATAATCAAATAGCAGGCTTCTGCCATGCACAAGCCACAAAATTGGGCTAAGGCTTAAAAATAGAAAAACTTCCAAAAAGTGTTCAGAATGGAGGAGAGGAAAACCGTAAAACCTCTGTATCCAGGACGACAAAGCCAAAATGTATTATATTTATATAATATAAAAAAACAAAGGAGCATAAAAAGGCAAGACAACAAAAATAGATCTTGCCTAAATGGCAAAGTCTAAAATAAACATAAACAAGAATAAAAAAAGAAAAAAAAAATGTTCCTTAACACTTTTATGGCTGATGTCAACTTTTATCGGCAAAAGGGGTTGAGGGTGATAATCAGCTGTAAACACTGACAAAACTCACTGTTATGGTAAAGTTAGGCCCTCTTTGCTTGGAGGAATGTTAGACTTGTTGACTTGGCATCTAATCCCTGCATGTGCCTGAGTTATGAAACATAAACAAACGCAAAATGACATCAACATCTCTCGAGAAGTGAGTGCAGAAAGCAAAATACTCAGACTTTTTGGATTCTAATTTTGTTGAGAGTGATCAGGAGATTGATCAGAAGAGTGAGAAACCAACATCAGCTGATTGGACCCCAGGTGATGCCACCCCATCTGATCGACTGCCAACTCAGCACGTTCACGCAGCTGACGCACCTATGGCAAGGTTTGCCTGGGAGGAATACCCAGACATTGATCCATGGGAGCCAACCTGGCTACCAGACTACACAAGATGACACGGCTTCCTGTTGGATAAGTCGGATTACCAGCAACATGATTACTTCAGGCTGTTCTTTCCTGAGACTGCCTTTCAGTTACTTTCAGATGAGACAAACACATATACCAAAAATGTTTTGTATCCTGGGCTGTAATCCCACCACATTCTCGTTTTTCAAAGTGGAAGCCCACAACAAAAGATGAGATGAGCCCACAACAAAAGATGAGATGAAGGGCTTTGTGGCAATTAAAACAGAGATAGGATGGGACTGGCGATATAACTTCAGGAAGCCCTGGTCCAAACGTGTTTTGTCGCCTGGTGGCTTTGGACAGGTTATGTTGCATGACAGGTACATGCTCCTGCAAATTTTTATTCATTTTTGTGATAACCAGAAGCAAATTCCGAGGGGTGAGCAAAAGTATAACCTTATGTATAAATTACAGCCCCTGCTTGACAATACTGAACCAACATACAAATAATTTTATCAGCCTGGCCATGATTTGGCTGTGGATGAATCAATGATCAAATACTGGTGCCTTTTTTCCACCAGTATTTGCCAGACAAACCCAACAAAGTATGGAATAAAGCATTTTGTGGTGGCAGAAGCAAACACTGGTCTCTGCCTGAAAGTAATAACGTATACAGGAAAGTATAAGTGAAGTTGTGCTAGAGCTACTACAGTAATATGAAAATGTGGGTCATATAGTGTACAAGGACAATTTCTACACGTCACAGCGTGTGGCACAGTGAGGGTGAACAGAAGATACATACCTTCACAAACAAAGAAAAATTTTAATTGGAAGACTTAATGAAGAAAGGTAGACTATTCCATAGAACAGGGACATCCACAAAGATCCAAAACATCAGTACACATTCTATATAGGTTTAAAAGAAAAAGCTGTTTGCAAACCCATTCAAATCAGTTAGATACTACACTGCAAATACTACAATTTTTTAATAAATAAAGATTTTAAATGAACATATTGTAAAAAAGGTAAGAGGCAGTAGCCCATGCTTTTGACACATAAAATTATATGTTTATTGGTGTAGACTGGAAATAAAAGTAATTTCCATATTTTACATCTGAACAGACAAACAATGAATGTTGTTTATAAAAAATGGCCTTACATACAAAATATGCTAAAACTTTTTATTATTCTACGTGACAAACATACATTTTCAAATGCACTTTGCATATACATTTTTTATACAAGTATAAAATATAAAACTGAATTCATTTTACAATAATAATTTATTTTCCAAGAGGTACTATATAATTACAGTACATGTTTTTGGTGTGATGATAAGCAAAAAACTACTTTTTTTCCAAAATATACAATATTTTGTTGTAATGTCCACAGGACTGCAACAAGTACTAGGATACAATATGGCTCAAAATTGCCATCTGTTACATTTCTGAACATTAATAAAGGTTTTAGACTCTTCCTCTCGTGTTTATTTTTATTGTTACAATTTGCCAATTTCGTGGACCCGTAGAGAGATCTACTGAAACACTTGGCAAAGCTACATCGTTGTCCCAGTATACTCATAGACATTGTGAACCAGCTGTCCTCCATTGCCAGCTCCATCTTAATTGCAATGCTTCTCTGCATATAGGACTCCATTACAACCTTCTCTCTCTCTCCAGCTGGCATGTACCATTCGTACATAAACTGAAGGTTGTCACTTAACTCCTACTTACATCCAAATTTCTAATTACAGACAGTATAAAGCCTTTTAAGTTTTAAGCTCTGGAATGTCATGCCTGCTACTATAAGAGGTGCCTCTTCAGTCTCATCTTTTAAATCCCAGCTGAAGACTCACTACATCAGTTTAGTATACCCTGGGTAGAGCTGCTGATTATCTGAGCATACTGAGTCTCTGTTGTTAATCATTACTACCAAAATATAAGTAATATGGTATTAACTCAACTCAAGTCTGTTTATTTGCATCTCAGTTGCTTGGAGTTGTATAGAGTGAGAAGTCAAGCAAAATCACACCTTTTATAAATACTATATCATGTGTGTTCCGTGTCTACATCAATCTATGTCAGGGGTGCCTATACTTTTTTGGCTTGCAAGCTACTTTTAAAATGACCACATCAAAATGATCTACCTACATTTAAAAATTTTATTTATATATATATATATATATATATATATATATATATATATATATATATATATACTGCATATATATAAATATATATACAGTATATACACAGTAATCCCTCCTCGATCGTGGGGATTGACTTGTCCGATAAGGCTGAGTTTAGTTTTACTGCACAACAAAGGAGAGCATTACAGCTCTTCTAAAGGAGCCTTTTCAGGTGACTGTGTAGCACCACCGTTGTTCTTCTTCTGGTAGTCTTCAATCCAAATCCCTAAAGCAGATTCCATCCAGACTACTGCCTTATTACATTCACTTGCAACTCGTTTTGCACCCTGGTTAAAAGGACACTGCGGCTGTAGACCTTATATTCCTTTTCTACTTTTTAAATAAAAAGAATCGTAGCCTCATTGAAGCAGTAGCAGGAGCAGATCGTTTTGGAGCCATAATGAAGGGCTTGACTATGCACAAAGATAAACACAAAAGAGCGCAAAAGCTAACTCTTTACACAGCGAAACACATTGATGCTGAATGAGCGAGACGAGGCTTGCTGGTTAATGCCGCGGAATCGAATTCGGCGCTCTGTCGCTGAGCCATTCAGCACACAGGAACTTAACTGCGTGCTGTGATTGGTTAGCTTCTCAGCCATCCGCCAATAGCGTCCCTTGTATGAATTCAACTGGGCAAACCAACTGAGGAAGCATGTACAGGAAGTAAAAAGACCCATTGTCCGCAGAAACCCGCGAAGCAGCGAAAAATCTGCGTTATATATTTAGATATGCTTACATAAAAAATCTGCGATAGAGTGAAACCGCGAAAGTCGAAGCGCGATATAGCGAGGGATTACTGTATATATATATATACTGTATATATACTGTATACTGAGTATCAGACAAACGCACTTCGACTGTGACATTGTGAGAGAAAAAAATCCTCTTCCGATTCCACATCCAGCCCATAAACAACAATTTTTTTTAAATCCCTTCTTTAGTCGATATAAATTGGAAGGCTAACTAGATCACTTAGAGGCAGAGTTTTGCAGTAGCTTGCGTGTTTGATCATGCGTGCAGGATGACCAGTGTGTTAGAAGAAAAGAGATCTCAGACTGGCCGCCCTGTATGTCAATCAAGTGGCAAATACCATAGGGAGGATATTTGATAGACTAACATTTAAAAAAAAAATTTTTGAATGCAACGCAATCTACCTGCACTCCTTTTCTGATCTACCGGTTGATCGCGATCGATGCATTGGGCACCCCAATCTATGTAAACACTTTGTTAAAAAATCAAATGTTTTCATGTTTTAGTAATAATTGACAAAATGTGGACATAAAGTTTATAATGTGTGAAGCCTGATGTCCAAATATCAAAGAAATACTTTCACAAAAAGTACAAATAAAAAAGAACAAGTGTGCTTTTATTCAAAAATATAACTGCAGAAAAACAACACGCGCAATGTCAATGTCGAACCCTAAAGCGTGTTGTTTTTCTGTAGACTCCATGTCTACATTTTGTCAATTATTACTAAAACATGAAAAACCTTTCTTTTTTAATGATGTGTTTACATAGATCAGGGCTGCCTAGTGTGTCGATCACGATCGACTGGTAGATCGGAAAGAGAGTGCAGGTAAATCACGTTGCATTCAAAAAAAATTTTTTTTTAAATGTTAGTCTATCATATATCCTCCCTATGGCATTTGCCACTTGATTGACATACAGGGTGGCCAGTCTGAGATCTCTTTTCTTCTAACACACATCCTGCATGCACAATCAAACGCGCAAGCTACTGCAAAACTCTGGCTATCTAAGTGATCTAGTTAGCTTTCCAATTTATATCGACTAAAGAAGGGATTAAAAAAAAATGTTGTTTATGGGCTGGATGTGGAATTGGAAGAGGATTTTTTTCTCTCACAATGTCACAATCGAAGTGCGTTTGTCTGATCTGTCAATCTATCATTGCTATTCCAAAGAAGGAAAATGTGGAAAGGCACTTTCGAACTGTTCATAAAAATTATGAAACTGACTTCCTTCCGAAAAGCAATCTGAGAAAGAGAAAGGAAAGGGAACTAAAATCGCAGTTGAGATTCAATGGAAGGCGTGCACGCAACTTGACAACATACGCTACAGAGCAGATTGAAAATTGTCTGTCAGACTTCATCTAAAGGAAAAAAGTAACGATTCGAGTGTTGCCCAATGTAGCAGAGTAAGAGTAGCGTTTCTTCTTCACAAATGTACTCAAGGAAAAGTAAAAAGTATGGTGCAGTAAAACTACTCTTAGAAGTACATTTTTTTAAAAAAGTTACTCAAGATACTCAGTATATATATATATATATATATATATATAATTTTTAATGTAGATAGATCATTTTGACCTGGTCATTTTAAAAGTAGCTCGCAAGCCGAAAAAGTGTGGGCACCACAACGTAGATCATTGTAGACACGGAACACACATGAAATGCATGTGTATTTATAGTATTTATAAAAGGTGTGATTTTGCTTGACTTCTCACTCTATACAACTCCAAACAACTGACACGCAGGTAAACAGACTTGAGCCGAGAAAACTGTGTGGGGTGGGGGATGTAATAGATAGCTGTTTGCTGCTTATCAACACATTTAAAGGACAAAAGACGCTGACGGAGAAGTGAGAAGCGATTTAAGGTGGGATGGATCTATGAGTTTTTTCGTAAGCTCTGGTAATTCTAGTGTTAAAGCTCTGAGAAGAGGATTATTTGTGTTCAGTTTTGTGTATTGTATTTACCCCATTTTTTGATATCCATTGCATACCCAACCTACCTGGAAGGGGATCTGTCTAAAAATTGCATTTCTCAAGATTTCTTCATTGGACTATACAAGAAGTACATTTTGTTGTTCTTGTTGCTGCTTTAATATTCTCCAGTCTCATTTCATAAATGGCCCTCTAATCCCAAGCAAGAACACTGTGGCACTGTGAGCTCGAAAAAGAACAAGAAGATCGCCAATCTTATAAAAGAAAGTACTTACATGTCTCCACTGTGCTCCCCATCTGGCTGCAGAAGCTGTGAAAGGTTATCGAGAAAAATTGCTGAGCTAGAAAGTAAGATTAGTCAGCAGCATCAGATCAGAGGTTCTTCTTGATGCTGTGATGGCTGTGGCTAATGCTACTGTTAACGCCTCTGCCCTGCATAGCTGCCATGGACAACACTACCCTGAAGACTATGTTTTTTACTCAGATCGTGGATTCTTGGCTTCAGCAGGGGGCACGACCGAAGCTGGTGAGCTGTTCCACACAGGGTCTGCCAAAGGCATGGAAAACAGCCCACAGAGGAAAGCAAGGCAGCAGGTAATGTGACTGTCATCCTTATTTTCTAACCAAATTATGTGGTATTCAACTGGGGAACGGATTTGCTCTTCTAGAAGAACTTGAGGATTATCCTATATCTACATCTCCTTCACCTACTGTGCTGTTGGTTGTATTCAAGTGACTGCGTGGGACTCAGAGGGACTCACAGAGTCGAGTGATCGCTACTATTACCCAGCGCTCTCTAACCCCTGTGCTGCTATTGAAGGCATTACTTTTGCATCCTTCTGGGCTGAATGTCCACAAAGCTTTTCTGTTCCTTTTATACCCAATTTTCTGTTTACGTTTTGTCTCAGTTTGATGGTAAATTCCTAGTTTTGAATAGTACTTGTTATTATTATTTAATATTCTGGGCTTCTTTTACTTGAATCTTTCTCTTCTAGTTTTGATATTGGCTAGTTTTACATAACCACAACCTTTTCCTGATTCATATTCTCTTTCCAAACTTCTGTTGCCCTATGCAAGCAGTAAAATCACATCCATGCATTTTTCTGCACACAGGTGTTAGTAACAAGATAACATAGAATATAGATAATATAGAAAAACTACAACCTGTATTCTGTCAGAATCTCAAACAAATGTGTAGACACATTCTGTTTTCATTCATCATGTTGGTAACTTTGGGATGGAAGCTAAATTACTAGAGTAAATAATTTGGAATCATTATGAGTTTTGGTGAGATATTCTTGAGCTGCCTTCAACAGCATCTAATACTCAAGTAGGCCAAAAGTAGCAAAACAGGGAATTAATATTGCCTTAAAAGGTTAAATAAAAGCTTAAAGAAAGACTGTGTGAAAATAACAAACTTCTAAGCCATCAAGGCTTAACTACATAATACTGGAACATGTCTACCAGTGCGGTGGCTGTCCACTTAGCCAGTCTATGTAATGAATACAACCCTGTTTACCTTTTTAAATAGCACTGTATTTCTCTTATTCTAGCCTTTATTCCTGCATCTAGAAGAGTCCTTATTCAGCTCAATAGCTAATTCATAGCTCTTACAGGGTCTGGTGAAACAGACCCCTTTAATCTATAGCTGCTACTATAAATGAAATAATTTGCAGCAAAACTCAATGTTACTCTTCACAAAAAAACTGAAAACTACATTTTGTTTCACTTCCAGCAAAATTTGTACCATTCTTGCAAGAAAGGCTTTTAGTTCTTGTCTCAAGTGTTTTCGTGAATTAATTCTACAAGCATCTGCCTGTCATTTAGTGCTTAAATAAAGATTTCTTGTAGACAAAAATTAGAAACAGAGGTAGCTAGGTAAAAGAAGGGTTTTTCCGTGTATTTAGTTTTCCTGTGGAGAGAACATATTAATGTGCATAATGGTGCATCTCATTGTGTCTTTGTGTAGAAAACTTGCAGCATGTCAGATTTAAAAAAATATATACTTGTAAGTGCCACACAGCATGGGCAGGCATCCCAAACAGGAGAAAGGAAAGTTCCTGACCCAGATTGGAGGCCCTATATGGACAGACAGACATCCCGGCCAAGAGAGAAGAAAGTACTATACCTTGCCCAAACAACACTCCCCATGTGGATGAATGTACACCCTAGCCAAAAGAGAAGGACAAGGAAGCACTGTCTGTGGGGGCAGTGGCCCTACATATCGATACCCAGTTGTAAACCATCAGGGAATGCCAGAAATTCTAGTCTGGAAACACAGCCCTGCTGGGGTCTCTGGGTGCTGCAAGAAGGGTTTTGGGACTTCTGTATGACCCAGAGGTGCTTCCAATGGACAAAAACCCTAGCACCGGAAGTACTCCCGGGTCCTCAATTAAAGGGACTGCACTGTCTTGTCCAGGCAAGTTGGAGCTGGGAGGAGGGAAGGCAACATTCAACTGGAGGAGAGCAGTGTGGTAAAGAGAGGAGTAAGAGGAGAAGAGACAACTTGATTTTGGCTTTGTACAAGGTACTGTGTACAATAAGCAACCTTTATTTGAACCCGGGACTGTGTTTGTGTGTTCGTGTTTGGAATTTGGGGCTCACTAGCATCTTCTAGCCTTCAGAATAATGCACTTCTCTGCAGTGATGTGAACGAAAGACAGAAACAGAAATGATTGCATTGTTTACACAGGTGCATAAATGAACACAGGCAAACAAGAAAGTATGAATGAGATTTTAGGGAACAGTATCCCTTATTTTCCATGGCAAAAAACTGTTTAGTAGGTATTACATTTCTCAGTTGTGAAATTGTCTGTGAAACAAATTTTAGTGTTTGTTTTGCTAAAACTGTAAGCAAATCAAAACTTGCCTGTTTTGCTCATCACTATTACTGAACAATTCCAGATGTGTCCTGGAATTACTTTCAGAGTTCAAGGGGATGTGTAGAAGCTGCACAGTCAACCAGGAGAAGTGGCTTCTATTGGCACCAGTTGTTGCTTCCTTCCTGGACCACAGGGATGTAGAAGTGGGCTCCAGACACGTTGAAAAGCTTAAACGCAGTGAATTAATGGATCACAGCTCATTCATTTAATGTGATGGACTACATTAAGAGAGTTCTATTGTGCTTTACCTGGTTTGTTTCAGGATATTGGATAACTATGCTGCTGCCCTATAACGCCCCCAGCTGCTAGCAAGTGGTCAGCTAGGTAACATTCAAAATGTCATAAATAAACAAGCAAACAAGCTTGGATGTGTTAAATTTTAAATTGAACACTAAGCCCTACTAGAGATAGACTGTTTTGACCAAACCTCTGAACAGATCTCTGTAGAGCAGGGCTATTCAATTAGTTCTAAGTAGGAAGTAGATTAAGAAAATGACAGCAGTCAAGGGGCTGTCTTCTTCAGCAGCTAAAAATAATCTTACCTTTACAGCATTTTTAGAGTTAAAATCATTAGTAACTGCATAGGAGATTTGGGTCCTAAAATTATTTTCTACCTATACTCTGTCAGTGTTTATTATGTTCTCACATTTATTTCATAAACAAGGCAAAGCAACCATTTCACCTTGTCTTTTATAGTTCATGTCTTTAAATTGCACACCTGTGAGTGCATATCACACACATAAATGCATAGTAATGTATTAACACTAGAATTACCAAAGCCTACGAAAAAAGATCCATCCCACTTTAAATCGCTTCACGCCTCACCGTCAGCATCTTTTGTCCTTTAAATGTGTTGGTAAGCAGCAAAGAGCAAGCTATCACATCCCCCCACCCCGCACAGTTTTCTCAGCTCAAGTCTGTTTACCTGTGTGTCAGTTGCTTAGAGTTGTATAGTGTGAGAAGACAAGCAAAATGACACCTTTTATAAATACTATATCATTATTTGGAACACATGCATTTCATGTGTATACAACAATCTATGTACAGTAAACACATCGTTAAAACAGAAATGTTTTTCATGTTTTAGTAATAATTGACAAAATGTAGATATGAAGTGTATAATGTTTTAAGCCTGATTTCCAAATATCAAATAAACACTTTCAAAAAAGGTACAAATATAACAGAACAAGTGCCCTTCTATTCAAGAATATAACTGCAGAAAAAGAACCTGCGTTAGGGTGCGACATTGACACACACTTACTATGACTGCTTTGATGGTGCAATGGTATCAACTGTTGACTGGTAATCAAAACTTCACAGGCTCAATCCCAGACGAGTCCGTTTTGAGAAGTGAACTGCTCTTATTCTTACTATTTTAGAATAAAAACACACATTTGATTTCAGTCTGTAACAGCCAGTGTAAATGTATCATACTCGTAAAGGTTAGCTTTGGTTTTGTTTTTTATTCAGTTTTATTCTCTCAGTCGCGTTCACGGTCCTACCACACACCCCCCATCTGACACTTGCTGTTTTCACATAAAGATGCACTATAACTCTGCACTATACTTGTGACTTTACGCTGTAGGAAGTAAGTAAATAAACCAAGGTAAATAACATTCGATCTGGCTCTTATATACAAAGTATAGCGACGACAGCTTCCACCTGCAGCTATAGACTCTTCCACGCTAGTGGTTAGATCTGGATGGTGCATGTGCCCCCAAAAAAGTTTACCTGCATTCTCGTGCCATTTACAGTAAATCCTCCTTTATCACAGTTAATCCGTTCCAGACTCTACTGCAATAAATGAATTTCCGCGAAGTAGGATTCTTTATTTATAAATTGAATATTTTCGCAGTTAGAGCATAAAAAACCTGTTTTACGACCTTCTAAATACATTTTTTACATTATTAAAGCCCTCTAGACATGAAATTATACCCTTTAGTCAAAAGTTTAAACTGCTCCATGACAAGACAGAGATGACAGTTCCGTCTCACAATTAAAAGAATGTAAACATATCTTCCTCTTCAAAGGAGTGCGCATCAGGAGCAGAGAATGTCAGAGAAAGAGAGAGAGACAGAGAGAGAGAAAAGCAAACAATCAAAAATCAATACGTGCTGTTTGGTCTTTTAAGTATGCGAAGCACCGCTGGACAAAGCAGCTGCAAGGAAGGAAGCAATGTGATGGTAGTTTTTCAGCATTTTTTAGAGAAGCGTCCGTATCCTCTAGGCCAGTGTGCAAACAGCCCCTCTGCTCACACCCCCTCAGTCAGGAGCAGAGAATGTCAGAGAGAGTGAGAGAGACAGAGAAAAGCAATCGTGAAGGATCGTGAATGCGACTGAGAGAATAAAACTGAATAAAAAAAAAAAATAAAGCTAACCTTTACGAGTATCATACATTTACACTGGCTGTTATAGACTGAAATCAAATATATGTTTTTATTCTAAAATAGTAAGAATAAAAGCAGTACACACAAAATGGACTTGTCCGGGATCGAACCTGTGAAGATTTGATTACCAGTCAACAGTTGATACTGTTGCACCACCGAAGCAGTTGTAGTAAATACGTATTAATGTCACACCCTAACACGGTTTCTTTTTCTGCAGTTATATTCTTCAACAGAAGCACACTGGTTCTGTTATATTTGTACCTTTTGTGAAAGTGTTTATTTGATATTTGGAAATCAGGCTTAACACATTATACACTTCATGTCTACATTTTGTCAGTTATTATTAAAACATGAAAAATGGTTCTGTTTTAACAATGTGTTTACTGTACATAGATTGTTGTAGACATGGAACACACATGAAATGCATGTGTTCCAAATAACGATATAGTATTTATAAAAGGTGTCATTTTGCTTGACTTCTCACTCTATACAATTCCAAGCAACTGACACGCAGGTAAACAGACTTGAGCTGAGAAAACTGTGCGCTGGTGGGAGATGTGATAGCAGGCTGCTTGCTGCTTATCAACACATTTAAAGGACAAAAGACGCTAATGGAGAGGTGCGAAGTGATTTAAGGTCGGACAGATCTGCGAGGCTCTGGTAATTCTAGTGTTAATAGACATGTTGCTATAGCACACTGTCAAGACACAAATCATGTCCATTTTCAGATTGCACTGTATATTTTCACCTGTGTTGATTGTCGAAATTTAGTAAAGCATTTTTCACAGCAAATTTGCATTGTTTGCTGAATATTTTCCTGGAAAACTGACTTGCAACCAATTTACATTTGTTCCCAGTGATCCATGATGCATTGCATAGCCAGCATGACATCACAGCGGCCATGAGCAGAACTTTCACGCACACCTACTGTAAGATTGTTGACAATCTGCTTCACACATGTGTGATGTCGCCGTCCAATCAGTTTTCCAGTTGGATTTCCATCCTGCACGCTGACCATAATGAGTAATGCCATTGGATATATAACACTGATCCCTGTGAGTTGGGAGCATAGCACACATGGTTAATTTGTATGTATAATTAGCCATGTGAGCTTCTAGAATCTGAAAATAAGTTTTAAAGTAGTCCTCTCTCTCCCCAAGTCAGAATGACACCTTGTGAAATAATAATAATAATAAAAAAACATTTATTATTATTTAAAAAGTTTTTCTTTTTTTTTGGTGGAAAAAAGTAAGAAGCATCTGCACAGATACATGGAAAACGAAAAACATGTTTCAGTTGCACCTAGATTCATGACTTCAAGCAATGGAACTAGCTAGTCCTGCTCTACTGCTTTGCAGTAGAGCCAGGATTGTGCCCCAGGATTGGAACTCTGTGAGAATAATGATCCATATTTTATTTATTTATTGCTAATTTGTGGCCATTTGCTGTATTTTGTTTGTGATGTTCATTCCATCTGCATCTTTTGTTGTTAGCACTACTATCTCACATCTTCGATCACATTTTTGGTCACAATAATTGGTGAAGCATAGCTGGCAGATGCTTCCCTAGCTCTCAGGAACACTTCAAAGATGGGTTTCACCATTATAATCCACTCAAAACTAATTCAGTTCATCTTTCCCCTTTGACTTCCCTGCATTTTGCTGAGTTTGATGAAGTTCACAAACATTTCCATGATTTTCACAAATTCATAGTGAAGACATTTCCAAGGGTTTTGCACATTACTGAATCTACCACACATTTCACTCTTTTACCTAACAGAACACATCTTGTTTACATCTGCTGCATTTGTCCCCTAATGAGGAAAATTGCATTTGTCGATCTGATAATAGCAGTTAAATCAGATGCACACGTTGTTAAGTGTGATGTATGCTCAACTACTTGTCTTAGTGGCATCCCTATGCATGAATGCCGGCTCACAGGTGTATGGCAAACTGAAAATGGTGCATGCATTAAAATAAATGGTCCATGACTCCTTGAATGAGGTAATATCTCTTGAATAGCCTCTGAAGTTTCTGACAGACAGCAATTAGGGTTGTCTTGAAACAATACTGAAAGTTAATATTCCTTTATCACCAATAAGCTAATTTCACAACAAACACACAGCTTTACTCTAGCTAGAATAATCTTGTACCTTTCTGTTCTTATCTTGAGGACATTGTTTCTTTTTCAGTGTCTCTTTGCACTGATATTGTGGAATAAATAAGAATAGTGACACATTTTAAATGTCTGATAAGTGCACACAAAAATTTAAAAAATTGTAAATGATTTTTCTTGTTTAATTAGTTGGCAAGAATCAATCAAAGGGTCAGTAAAAATCTACTCAAGGGCCAAATCTGGAACGGAGCTACAGTACTAATTAAATAGCCCTGCTATAGAGGAACTTACAGTGACACCTTTTTGAACCTCACAGTAAAGTCATTTTTACCAACAAGCAAGTAGGGTTTTAGTTTCAGCATTGTTTCTTTTTAGTTTTGCTTTGCTATGCTTTAGGACACTTCTGTCTTACTTCACCTTATGGAATATATTGACCGTGGTGAGGATTATCATTAAAAAAACATCAGATCTGTAAAGTTTTATTTATCACATATTCCAAATTGTAATCAGTTCTTTAATGCAGACAGGAAACATTAATTTAGTGTACATTCTCTTTAAATGATTTTTGTTTTATGTGTACTTTGTACCTTTATGTTTTAAGCTGCTATAATGGTACCATGATTGGTTCTGTTGCTCCACAGATCTAACAGACTGAGTTTACATCTTGGGTTAGTCGCTGTCTATGAGATGTGTTCACATTCTCCCAGTGTCAACATGGAGTTTTGTCCAGTTGCTTTGACTTACAGTACCTTCCACTTCTCAAGATGTATTTGATGGATTACAGTAAATCAGGATTCAAAATTATCCTGGTGTGACTGAGTGAGTAGAGCCTGTCTGAGGTTGTTTCTTATGGACTATTTCGGACAAAATCAAATAAGTAAATGCACAAATAAATAAAAGTACTGTGAAATGTGAGCATACATAAATAAATAAATGTGTCAAGAAATGTGAGCATAAATAAAAATGTCATGAAATATATTTTTGTTGCTAATTTATTTATTTGATTCTGTCCATAATATTCCTCCAAATACATCATGAAATATGGCTTGAAATAAAACTGTCACTTTCACACGTCAGAGTTGAAAGGGTGGGCTCCAAAGAGTGTGGTCTCTAGCACATACTGTGTTTTGATTGGTGAGTCGTCTTCTGTAGATTGCTCTTGCCTAATTCAGTATGTTAGTACAGGAGAGAGAGAGAGAGAGAGGTTAGGAGTATGCGCTGATATAGCACATTGCTGCACTCACCACATGACAAACCAACACAGGACCCCAGGTTAGGACCTGAGTGCACCTTAGCACCACACTAGTTCAGATGGAATGGAACCAGTGTGAGGTTTTATATGGTGGCTGGAGTGGCAATTCTGCCACCAACCCCCAAGTTTTTCCCTGCAGGTTGGAGGGCCTACATGCTGGGCTGGATACAGGTTAACGTCATACCTAGGACGGAGCAATATCAGGAGATAGAGTTTGATGAATTAGCACAATAATTAGTTTGAAAAATGCTTACTACTGCCAATGAAATCTATTCTGACAAAGTTATCAAGTATTTCAGAGTAAAGATTGAAGATTTATTAGAGGAAATTAAAATGCTGGTGGACCTTTTAGATGACGATATCGATGAAATTATTTTTGAAAACATCAAAGAACTGGTTAATGGACTAGGCTACAAGTTAGTTCAGGTGACTGTCCAAAATATTATCCATAGTTTCTTCATGTGCTAGAACATACCTTGATTTTTTCCCAAAATAATAATAATGTAGTTTATTTATATAGCACCTTTCCCATTCTCAAGGTATTTCAGAAAGTTTTAGAAAGAAGCAGCAGGCATATGCAACATTGGATACAAATGTTTGCTGAATAGAACACTAAAACAGATAGATACAAGATATACAAAAACATTAAATATAATAAAGGGCAATAAACCAGAGTAAAATACTAAATTCAATACTAAAAGAAAAGCCTTGCAAATAACATAATTTGTGAAATACTGGGCATCTGGACAGAGTGGAAGACTGAAAAAGGGGGCAGAATGTCAGGTTAAGTTAAAAGCTGAACAGATGAGTTTTAAGTTGTTTTATTAAAGGAATGAATGGAGTCAGCTGATCTAATTAATTTAGGGAGGTCATTCCAAAGTCCAGGTGCTATAGAGATGAAGGCCCTGTCACCAATAGAGTGCAGGTTAGTATGGGGCACAACACGATTGCCAGAATTAGAGGACCTTAGCGGGCGAACAGGAACGCAGTGATGGAGAAGGTCACTGATGTAGTCCATTGCAAGTGCCATTTAAAACTTTGTAGGTTAATAATAGAATTTTATATTCAATCCTGTAAGACACCGAGAGCCAGTGGAGTGAAGCTGGATAGGTGTGATGTGCTTGCTGTTGCTGATCCGTGTTATGAATCTTTCAACAGAGTTTTGAATTAACTGGAGCTGTGATATAAGATTTGAAAATATAAGGGGGCTCTGCACATAGATGGATGTCTTTATGACTTAAAAGAAGTACACAGAAAAGACAAATTGTTATTATTAAAGTATTCTTGCAGTGACCAATTTCCTTTATCCAATTAAAAAATACATGTACTGTCTAAATACTGTATTACTTCCAGCTTGTCATTATGATAAGACCTTCAGTCTATTCAAAATGACTGTTTTGTTTTACATATGCCTGAACATCACAGAAATAAAGGAAATACACTTCATCATGCTACTAATTATTAAAAGGTCAAACAGAACCAACTCTCTTCTTCATGGATATTATAACTTTTAATGATTTTCACAATGTCATATCAACATAAAGAATATTACATTTATTAATAATAAGTGCAATGAAAACAATTACAAAACAATTAAGATTCTTGCTGCATTCTCTCTTTAATAGGGATTTGCTTATGTGATTTATACTGTTAAAAGACATGTAGACCTATTAATCATGTCTCCCAAAACATTTTCCTGGTTGACCAGTCTAGTAATACAATAGAGTTTTTAAAAATACCTACTGTAAATATTTAGAATAAAGCATCTAATACATTGCCAATTCCTTTTACTTTCTGTATGTACAGTATTCAATATAACAACATAGTTAGTCCATTGTTAAAATCTGCTTAATTTGGTGCAAGGTTGTAGAGGCCAGAGACAATCTTGGCAGCACTTGGTACAAGGCAGGAATCATGTCTAGATAACAGACTTTAATTATTTCTCATAAGTGTTGCTTATTTCTATAGTTTGTGCAGATATTTCAAAAAGAACTGACAAATGAGGATCATTGTGAGTAATAAAAGAGTTTAGAATAAAGACTGTTAGTGCTAGATAACAAACTTAATGAATTTTGTTTAATTTTGAATAAATGCTGACTTTTTTTCAGGAGCAAAATTATATAAACCCTGAAATGTTTTATGAGTTACAGCATGTTGAGTTATTGACCACACATATTTAAGAAGATAATAACTCTGATGGTCCAGAATTTTATAAAAATATTTTGTCAGTAATTGCTGTTTGACACTAGCAGGGTGCCAAGGTAGTCTGTTTAGCATAAGTAGTTTTGCAGTAGATTCATTCTTAAATCAATTTTATTTGACTAAGTCATCATTTTTAGGGTATTATTGGTGATAGTTAGAACTGTTTACAACTTTGCATATATAAACTCAATAAAACATCACTCTCATACAGTATGTGATGGTGTAAATGTTACCCTTATTCTTATGATTATTCTTACAGCAGTAAACATAATAATAAGAAAATATTATATACAGCTGACACATTTAAATTATTTCCTGTTTACAAAACAGAATCAGACTTTATATTAAATATTATAAAGCTTAAATCTATAAAAACAGTAAATACTCTCCCTTTATGCAGTGTTTTTCATGAGGGCAGAGTCTGAAGGTTTAGAAATTATTCCGTATAAAGTAAATGCATAGTAGAGATTTGCCAAATTATTTTATTAATTCATGTGTTGTTTACTATTTTCTTCACGTCAACAACAACAACAACATTTATTTATAAAGCACATTTTCATAAAAATAATGCAGCTCAAAGCGCTTTAGATGATGAAGAAAGAGAAAAAAGACAAAATAAATAAGAATTAAAATATGGGAACACTAATTAACATAGAATAAAAGTAAGGTCCAATGGCCAGGGAGGACAGAAAAAACAAAAAAACTCCAGACGGCTGGAGAAAAAATAAAATCTGCAGGGGTTCCAGGCCACGAGACTGCCCAGCCCCCTCTAGGCATTCTACCTAATATAAATGTCAGTCTAATTCAGCACATTCACTTCTCTTACTTGTCATTTGCCTGACTGAATCATTGCAGTTCAATTAATGTTTCTAGTTTATTCTTTAAATATGCTAGTCACAGTATTTAAAAGCCTATTTATTTCCTAACATATATTTTTCCTGTAAAATGCCTGGTTAACAAAACTACTTAAAGTGTCATCATTTTATCAAGTCCAATTTTAAACTGCTGGTAAACAGAATATTACTCAACACAATTTCTATATTAATCAATTGAATATGGATTATATCCTTGCTGGACTTTGCAGATGTAACTGACATATTAATAAATGAAAAACTAAAACATTTTTAAAGATTTTCTAAATCCCTTACAAACTCTTATATTACAGTTAACACAAAGCATAAGTCTGCTCCAGTGTGTGGAAGGCAGATACCAATCAATAGCAGAGTACAAACTTACCAATACTAGAGCAACATCTGCAACTATAGGTCATACACACCCACACCTTTACTAATCAACTACTAATCCATGCTCCCACTCCTGCTTTTAGGAGCCTGTTGAACCCACCACCACCGATAACGTTTCTAAGGGATGAGCTTGGCAGATGAGGACAAAACACACAAAAAAAAAGAGAATGGTGAATAGGTGCACAGTGCTTTTATTAAAATAAATCAAAACAATGCAGCCCAAATGTGCAGTACAAAAAGTTCACTAAATAAATAATCATAAAAATAGAGGAGATGTGGATCAAATAATTAAAGAATCCATAAAAAATAGGTCAAACCAACTGGCATGAAACTGTCTTGTTACATGTCAGGTGCCTTTTCTTAAACCAACGCCTTCTTTGTTTATCCTGGAAGACACCTCACAACAGAGGAGATGTCCTACTGGCAAGTGCAACCAACTGCCCACTGCAAGTCCTGGTCCATGGCTCCACTCAGGCTCAGGTCCTCCCTGAACCATGGCACCAGAGAGGCTTCCCATCTGAACCTTTGACTCTTACTGCCTTGTGGTGAGTCACGGCTGCCACTGGCCCTCTGGCTTCAAAAAAATCACTCAGCCAGAGTGACCCACTTAACCTACCCCAACGCCGGCTGTACACTCAATTCTATCTCATCAAGGCTGCCTGCCTTCTCTCTTTCTCTCTCTTGAGCTTGTTCACTTGCTCACTCACTCCAGTACTGGTTCGCTTGCTCACTCCTGCCTTCTCTCTCCATCTCTTAATCCCTTTTTCTTGTTTCCTCAGTTCTCGTTTTCAGCTCACACTCGCACTTCCCTTTTAAAACAGGGATGTGGCACAGTTATGGCAATCAGCAGCTCCCGGCGCCAGTTAGGGTCATCCATGCACTAAGTGCTGGGCCATCCCCTCCCACATCGCACATGGGAACCACTCTTGCCATGCTACCACACCCCTACACAGAGATGCGAGCTCCTAATGTATGTGCAAAATTTACCTTTAACAAGATTCCAACTGTGTCCCCATGTCCTTGATGAACTCATTTTAAAAAAACTTTCTTGATCCACTGTACCAATTCCCTTCATAATTATAAACACTTTAATCATGCCACATCTTACTCTTCTTTTGCTTAAATTGAAAAGACTCCGCTCTTTTAATTTTTCTTCATAATTCATCGCCCATAGCCCTGGAATGAACCTAGTTGCTCTTCTAGTGCAACCTTTTCCAGCACTGCTATGTCCTTTTTGTAGCTTGGAGACCCAAACTGTACACATTACTCAAGATGAGGCCTCACCAGTGCATTATAAAGCTTGAACAGAACCAGCTAGAATTTGTACACCACACGTTGTGCTATATAACTTAACATTCTGTTTGCCTACTTAATGGCTTCTGAACACTGTCAGGAAGTTGATAGTGTAGAGTCCACTATGACTCCTAAATCCTATTTATAAGGTGTACTCTCGATATTCAAACCTAAAATGTTTACTTCCTATGTGTAATACTTTACATTTACTGTCATAAAATTTCATCTGCCACAAATCTGCCCAAGCATTTATGCTGTCCTAGTCTTTCTGCAATGATTTAACTGATTCCATTTTATCTTCCATTCCACCTGGTATCTTCTACAAACTTAACCAGCTTGTTACTTATATTCCTATCTAAACCATTTATACTGTATATGTTAAAAATAACAGCGGCCCTAGCACTGACCCCATTTCACAGTTGTCTGCTAAATATATCTGGAGAGCAAAACTCCTGCAGGTGAGGTTTATTGGGGTAAAAACGATATACAGACGCAGTCAAGAAGAAGCCAAAGGAGAGCCATGGTGATTCACTGCAAGGTACCAACTTTTAATGGTGTCGCTCGTTTGAAAAATTAATAAAGAAAAATATCAATCACATTGTCTGAATAGAATTTCAGAGTTGCAACAACACGACCATTTGAAAGTGCACCAGTTTAGGAAAAATTCAAAGGAGGACGGGAGTGTCACATGTACATTGATGTACATTGATGAAATAAAAATAAATATAAAAACACAATGCTGATTAGTGCCAGCCATGACACTACTTGTATTAAATTATTTTATCATTTTCCCTTTTTGAGCAGCTCATCACCATGCAGTTTGAGAATTGAGGGGTGGGGCTGCATGAGGCGAGCATCTTACAGAGTTTAAGATGATTGCATCACACAATGAAATCACTTTTGCAGGTTTTTATTACCATTTGATAAGAGAATTGTGTGTGACCACAGTTGATCCAGCATTTCTCTGACTTCTCTCTTTGTGAAAGTGTGTATCCTCTGTAACTGACCCAGCTCCAGAAAGTGACAATGCAGTCCAATACGTGACGTAACTTTATCTCACCTAGATACAGTGACACTGTGGTTAGTACTGTTGCCTCAGAGCTCAGATTACATTTTTGACCACAGTAATTGGTCCAGCATAGTTGGCACATGCTTACCTAAACCTCGTGGGCACTTAATACACCACTGCACCATTAAGATTTACTCAAAACTAACTGTTTCTCCTTCCCCATGATTTCATTGAGTTTGATAAAATTCCCTAACTTTATCACATTCTTCAAAGAACTGGAGGTGGCTTGCTCATCACTAGTTATAATAGCAAAAGTTTAATAAAATATATTTTCAAATGGCAAGGGAAGGGAGAAAAACATTCTAGAAAGCATAATTGAGGCAGATATTTATTAATTGTTATGATGCAATGTCTTTAACAATTTGATACATTTGGTTTTGTGAATATATGTGCATTGACATCCCTCCAAATGTAAAAGGTAGCAGCAGAGTATTCAAAGTTGAGAAACCCTTTTTTGCAGGTCAGAAAGGTTTTGTGCTTAAGATGATTTTTTTTTGGTTTGTGTGATTTTATATTTTGAAAGATTAATTTTGAAAATGGTTTCTGGAATATGTGTTTGAGTTTGTTTTTTTTTTTTTTTTAAACTTTATAGGAATGGTGTTTGTTTGAGAAAGATTTAAAATTTCTTCATTTATGTTTTTGTGCATCATACAGTATTGCCATTTTAGAGGCTCCCATGGGCTGATAATGGATTTCTAAGGGATCTGGTTTCTAGGGATGTTTTCCCGGACTTAAATCATGAAGACCCACTAATAAATTACAGTACAATACAGGAATTACTTTTACTGAGATAAGGATTTGATGATTAAACAAGTATGGTGGTAAGGTAGTTTTAATTTTGATATTTTAGCTTTGACACAAACTGTAACTTTTTTTGTCTCGGTTACTGTTTTCACTGAAGGAAATATCCTCCAAGCCACCACTTTTATTTTCTTGGTTAACAGAATGAACAAATACAGAATTAGGATAAACTATTAAGCCATGTTTCACTAAAAATTAAAGTGTCAGGTTTTTTTTTATAGGGGGCCCGAAAATATGGTCCTAGTTCAAGCAGTGCCCCCTCTGACAACATTAGGAAACAACAAGAAATCATTCAATACCTTTGACTGGCTATGGCTAATGTTAATTATGGCTTGCAGTACTAGGCGTTTTGAAAATTGATTTGGTATGCCTTTCGATGTGCAGAACGCAAACACTTGAAAAGGACACAAAAGTCTTGTGAACAGACAATGAAAAGGTTACAAACAACAGAGTCTCCACTGTTTAGAATTGTACATCCTGGAGGTCAACTGGTTAGATAGGAAAGCTGAGGGTGATATTTGAAACTTCTTGTACTGCCAGGAGACATGCCTTCTGTTCCTGTATTTTTTCCTGATATATGAGGAATAGAGGAATCTAATTGGCCAAACTGCAGAGTTAATCATTGACACACTAAAGTTCATAGCTGTCGGCCTTCAGAAAGGCAGATATACTATATACTTGGAAGAGCAAGATTCACAATTCACAATTGATTTTATCAGGGCCAGAAAGCCCATAACAAGTCCCAAGCTACTATCCAAATTTCTCACCCAACCAGTACATTAGTGAATAATTGCATACAAACAACAAGCAAAAAAAAACATACAGTATAACCCTATGCTGACACAACAAAGTAACACTCCCCCCCCATCCCGCTTGATATATAACACCCTAAACAGATAATTCCATCACTACTATAATATGAATTATTTACAGTCCAGGTAAGAGCCAAATCGATGTTGAGTGCAGGAAGGAGGATGTCCAGTGAGTAATAGACAATGTGCCAATGCCAGTCCTGATGTAAAAGTGAATATTTAAACGCTAGTGGTAGGTCTCAGGTCTGTAAATGGATTAGGAAAAACTGATTAGTGTCTTACACTGCCAAAAACAGTTGTTCTGATCTCCCACCACAGCTGGATGTAAAGGCAGGAATTCACTTTCCCGAATTAACTAATGTAATTGCAGCTTCTCACTCAATGCCAACTTCTCACTCATGTCAAAGAGAAAATTTCACAAAACAAGACACAATTTTCCCTGGGCCCCCACTCCTCATTCAAACATTCACACATCGACCAAGATTCAGTGGAGACCCACACGGCTGACAGTAAAGACATCTTAAATGGGAAGAAAAACCATTCTTGGCAAGACTCGTGCACATCTATATAACAAAACAACTCTTTCTCCTTTTTATACCAGAGCAAAAACTTCAGTTGTTATGAGACCATAATAAATGGATTTATTCTTTATTATTTTTTCTTCTGTTTTAATACAATAATGTTTATCATCAGATTGTAGTTAATGTAAATTTTAATATTTTACAGTTGCCTTCATACTATGAGAAATAATTATGGGAAATAGAAAATTATGTTTAAATGTCCATTGATGGACTGAAAGCCAGACGTCTACATGACCATCATCATCAGGTCCTTCCATGAAAACCCTAAATACAAAGAGGACTGTTTGACTTATGTTAGGTAGATTGCCCAGAGGGGACTGGGCGGTCTCGTGGTCTGGAACCCCTACAGATTTTATTTTTTTTCTCCAGCTTTTGGAGTTTTTTTTTTGTTTTTCTGTCCACCCTGGCCATTGGACCTTACTTATTCTATGTTAATTAATGTTGACTTATGTTTATTTTTTATTGTGTCTTCTATTTTTCTATTCATTTTGTAAAGCACTTTGAGCTACATTTTTTTTGTATGAATATGTGCTATATAAATAAATGTTCATTGATTGATTGATTGATGTCTGGTTAATTTTTTTTTCAGTATTTCAAGACTCCTCACACTTCTTTAAGAATGAGAGTTAGTGGGGCCATTCTCCTACACAAAAGCCAGTACATTTCTTAAAGTAAATTGTCTAAATTAAGTGAGAACTGTGCCAAGGTCAGTAACAGAATACTAAAACTAAACTTAAATTTTCTTCCTTTTTCTTTTGCCCTAAGTACCAAGATATTACTTTACTTTTCCACTGATGTGTCATTCACCTCATTACTTTGTCTTTTCTTTCTAAACACCAATTTTTTGTTTTTCCTGACTCCCAGAAGGTAGGTTTATCTTTGTTCTTTCTGCAATAGCATTTTTTTTGTTGTTTTTCTCTTGCAAAGCACATTTTTCTAATCGTTGTAAGTTTTCTATAAACAAGCAGTGTCACCTCCTTCCACTAAAATCTTAGTACTTAATACTCAATTTGCTTGTATTTCTAAGGTGTCAATAATTGATTGGCCATTTTTTTTTCCCTACGAGGTTTTGTTGGTAGTTTTTTTGTTGTCTTCATAGAGAGTCAATGCTGGGGGGATGTTAAAAAACAGGGCCTGTTAAAGCCCATGTAGGCAGCTCTTGTGTGCTTTTGAAATAAATTGTTGTTGTTGCTTACATACAAAATGCAGGGTGTAACATCATGCTTCAGGGTACATAAGCATGGTTATAAAACCTGTGCAACAGTGTAGCACTAACTGTTTTGATGTTAGAATAAAATTCTAACAAAGAGAAAACTTAAAAACAGATCTCTGTATTATAAAAAAAAATCTTTTGGAGGGAGACTAGGGAGACGAGACGTGATTTTCTTGGAAGACAATTTGAAGTTCCGCGAGAGACACATTAACTTGCTCCCAGCTGTTAAAACAACGACAATCGACAAGCAAAACATGCAGCTCGCCAGCACCAGAAAGCCAGCAGATGATCCGACCGCTTCTCCTTAGCGTGTGTTCAGCCCCCCCTTCAGAACGCGAGCGGCAGAGACACGAGGTGACAAAAGGACAGCTTTTGTACATGCTTTTAAATGATCGCCGGTTTGCGTGACAAGCAGAACATGCAGCTTGCCAGCAGCAGCAGAAAGACAGTAGATGATCCGACGGCATCTTCTTAGCGTGCGTTCAGCCATCCCCCCTCCACAACACGAGCAGCATCATACATCCTGCAAGAAAGAGATTTAACCATGCCCGCAGCCGGAAATAACAGACAAGTATTGTTTTTACAAAAGTTTTAAGGTAAAAGTGAAAATAATGCATATGTAACAATTCCCATGAAAATAACAATCTCTTTAAATTGTATATACAATAAACCAAAACCGGGGGTGGGCAAGCAAAGCGAGCAAGAGGCAGAGCCCCCTAGTATTTTAAATGACTAAAACATAAGCAAAACAGTGAAACACACTCAAGTGTTCTTAAGTTCCTGACGGTTAAGACACTGACACATTTAAATGATGTCTTAAAAATGGAAGCCTTTTCTGTTCACTTACACAATAAAAAATGAAGAACAAAATGTAATTTGTTAGTGTGGTTTTGAGTTGAAACAGCCTTATACTGATTACCAAAATTCCTCTAAATTAGTATAACCTGCTGTTCTCAGCAGAGAGATCCCATGTTTGTTGGCATCAGGTGGCAGGTTCCACAAGTAAACCACCAGACACCTGGGACCTTGTTTACTAGGCAATCGCAGAGTCTTTTCTATGAACATCTCAGCATTTATCAAAAGGAACATGATTATTTGGTGTGGCCAAGTCCCATGTCAGCTTTGAATTGGCATGCATAAATGTTAACAGCTGGTACAGCATTATTGGAGCTCAATTCCTGTAAGTTTGCCCTGAAGGAATTGAATTTATCAATGTAGGGGCAAGCAGCACCATCTTGCATAAGTCAAAGTAATACTGGGCTCTGCAGCCCCATAGCAGCTCCAGTGTCAGAGGACAAAAAAAGTAAATAATTAAGTCTCTTAATTTACAAACTATACTGAAATCAGCTAACACTCATAGCTTTCTCACATTTTAACTTTAAATGCACACGGTTACATGCTGCTCATACTAAAAGCTAAACCTGAAGCCCTTCCAAGTTTATCACCGAGAAATCTAATGGCAGCCATACAGACAACACTTGGAAGAATCAGATATTAACAATGTTGGCAGTGGAAAACAGAAAAATGCAATTTATTAAAATTGTTATGTATTTTATTAGAAGTGCAGTTTTTTGCTTTCTTAAAATCTGTTTAAAGTACTTTTTTTTAATATGCTAAAAAATATTTTGAACGTGGGTGTATTTTTAATGCAGCTTCTTGGTGACCTGTTTAGAAGTGTTTTCTATTTAATTAATCTTTATTTATTTGAATAAAATTACAACCTTTTAGTGGAAAAATCCTGTGAATTCTCACAAAATAACTGAAAGTTCGGGTTTTAGATTAAGAATGCAATAACACATGCCTTAAAGGAATAATTCTCCCAAAAATTATATATTTTTTTATATGCTCCTTACCGCATGTATGTAGTTTGTAGTGATGGCAATCTCTTGTAATCTCGTGTTTGCAGGCAGAATGAGAGAAAACAGTTTATAATATAATGGATTGTAATGGAAAGCAGTTTCGTTCAATAAGAAAGAATGTAAAAATTGTCAATGGGAAAAAGACAGGAATTTCCACGTTACTCATGTTACACAATCCAGATGTTGAATGGTCAAAACATGCAAAATCCATAGATTTTGCTTTGCACCCTGTCAACACCATAACCTATTGTCTTTGAGAGAGGAGCAGAAGCTTCAGATTCGTCAAAAAGTTTGATCTCCAGTTTTCAGCAGATCTCAGCGTTTCAGGGTTCCCTGATACTGAAAACATTGATATCTCGATGATGGATGTGTATCTATGTGTGTGTGTCACAGTTTTTTGAGGATAGTCTACAGCTAAAATGGCTGGTTGGAGAAATACCAAACTCGAAGCTTAAGCCTGTTATGACAGTGTGCTAATTAGTTTTTGAGCCAAATCATGCAAGAGAAAGAGGCAATCTAGAGGAACTCTCAAATACCGTAATTCTGCTTATGAATTCCTCATAATGACCTATTTTATGATCAGAAAGATCAGCATAAAAACGATAAATAATTATTGAAATGTTATAGAATAGTTTGGGGTAACTTGGTTCAGAGGACGCAAAGCCTACTTACGCTCATGTCCAAATTTTTAAATAAAATATTAATTCTTACTTCTGGAAAAAATCAGTGTAGAATATAAACAGAAAAGATGAATTCCCATAATCGTTTAGGTGACTTTTGCTCTTGAGAATGTTCGAAACTTTACAAATGGTTTTATACCCTTGCCCTGATCTATGCCTCACCACAATTTGATGCAGAGGTCTACAGAGATCTCTTGCACTTCATGGCCTGGTTTTTGCAGTGAGTGTGAATTCTCAGTCCTTACATACACAGGTTTGTGTCTTTCATAACTATCTCCAATCAATTTAATTTGCCATAGGTAGGCTTCCAATCAAGTTCTAGGCATATCTTAAGGATAATTATAGCAAACAGGATACATCTAACTATAATTTGGAATGCCACAGCTAAGTGGACGAATAGTTATATAACCGAGAGATTTGTTTTTTTATGTTTAATAAATTGCAAACCTGTGTGAAAATCTTTTCACTTTGTCATTATGGGTAATTAAGTGTAGGTTGAAAGGCAAAATGGCAAATTTATCAATTTAAAATTAAATCTACAACACAGTAAAGTGTGCATAAACTGAAGTAGTCTGAACACTTTCTAAATCCACCATATATGACACAAAAGTGTTGACATTTGCTAGCATAACATAACTGTCAATTACATAAGGATACTATAAACCCAATCATTAAAATGTACAGTACATCAGCAATAGGTAAAATCATTACATAAAACTATTTTTGAAAATAAATTATACATTAATTCAATTCAGTTCAGCTTTTTTGTGTAGTGTTCTTCCCTGTGTGCATTCTAAGAGCAAGAAGTTCGCAGATAAAATGTAATTACAACTTTTAATTACATAATAAATATGCATAAGTACAAAGATTTGCTTGAAAACACAGTAAAACACTGTAGTTGCAAACTGATTAACATAAATAGAAGCTATCAGAATACTGTATTTGCATTAACATTATCATTGGTTTATGGTCAACAGACAATTGAGATGAGGAAAACAAAAACTCCAGTTAGCAGCATCCCTGGAGAAAATAAACATCTGGAGGCTCTATAGTCATTTGCAACATACAAAGCAAGACGCAGTTACTGTCTTGAAAATTTTAGAAATAGCTGCCCCACTATTCCTAGGTGCTTGTCTAATATGACGATAGAATCTTTTCATCCTTTTATTGGAAGGCTCCCAGTATCTAAGGTGACTTTTCCATGAGCAGGACAACAGCCTGGAATTAGAGCAATGGTACCAAGTGGGAAAATTAAAATAGAGGAGAGTTAATAATGGTTTGCAAATATAATAATATTTATGTATTTTTACAAGTTACTAACCCGTGACCCTGTGTTAGGATATAGCAGGTTGGGGAATGACTGACTGACAAATTACTTAAAAATATATATGCAACATGCACAGCTTATCGGCAGGTCTAATCAAGCTATGACAATCTAAATTAGTAAGTCTTCAGTCTAATTTTTTGAAGGCTGAGATTGAAGTGGTATCTCATATATATACAGGTTATACCTTGCGATTTATAGGGATTAGGGGCACAGGACCCTGCGAAACAGAAAATCAGCTAATACATTTTGGGCCCATGATTACTGTACATTCTAAGTTTATTGCACTAAATAAGATGCCAAAAGTTGTAAGAAGTGCTAATCACACGTGTGAGGCTGGCTGCTAATACAAAGGTGTGTGGTGTGCCCCAAAGTGCGTAGTACATCAGTTTCTTTAGTGAACTTTAACATTTTACAAAATTTTACTTGTAATAAATGTATGTATAAATTTATGGTAGCAAATGAAAAAAATGATTAATATTACATATACAAAAGGAATCCAACAAAAAGTTAAGCACAAAATAATAAATGATGCACGCGCACGACACGGTTCAGTTTCACAGATGCAGATAAAGGTGGTGTGGTAAAGAAATGAAATCCCCTATGAACAGCCTCCTGAAAGTTATGTAGTTTTGCCTTTGACTGTATGGCTGATGTAAGTGAAGATTTGTAGAATTTGGGAGCACTTTCAGGATGAAGATGTTTTTCAACCCAGACGAAATCACACTAACAAGCAGGCTTAGGACAAAACAATAAATCCAGAGACAGCTGTAGTTCATTGGGTGTAATTGTAATCCAATTGTGCAGTGAAGTGTTGAAACAAAAAGACACCATCAGTTGCAATCCTGCTGGCTTCTTATGGCTCACTTTAAAGCTAACTCCCTCATCTTGTATCACCCAGCAGACCTTGTGGTAATCTACAAAGCTGCCCAATGACGCAGTTCTCTTGTGGTTGCTGGAATTTGGAGTCCATTTAATTAGTGCTGCTATAGCGTCATCTGTGGTTTTCCACAACATGTTGAATGACTTACAAATTTCTATTTCAATATTGATGACAAATAGGCACATCCACAAATCAATAACCCGCAAGTCACGAGGGCAACTGCGTAAGCAGGCACATTGATCCACAGGTTCAGCGTCTTGCAAATAAAACCTTGAACTCTCACTGTTTTATTGATCCTTTGAATCTTTAATATATATAGTTGCATTTGGTCTGCTGAATTGCACAAAAGACAGACAGGAGAGGACTGAGCAAACAGAACTTTTTTTTTGGCAGTTGTGGGAACAGAACTCAACTATTCACAAAGCAGACAACCTCCTAGTTTTTTCTGTTACAGCAACTCCAATTCATGAGTTTGAAAGAACTTTTAGATGTCTTACGTGAGAAGACTCAACTAGAGAAAAAAAGGGCACAGCAGAGGCAGGTACTAGGTCAGAGGCAGTCTGCACCGGACAAGACAGAACAGGACAACAAGTCAGTTAACTGGATTTTAAAGACTTGTAATAGCTTGCAATGAGTGCTTTACACAGTAAAGCAGCTGCTGAACTGACAACTGCTATTCTGAGAGTATGCAACTTTAGCACTGAACCTAGTGTTTTCCACGTAACGGAGGTGGTTGAAGTTGTACCACAGTCACACTCTCCTCATCCCCCCTTAGCTTCATTCACAGCCTTGTTTATTTAGCAATACTCTAGGGTGGGTTTAGCTAGACGAGAGAGGACTTCTGCATTAATGTGTTGAGCACCCAGATGATGATGAACAAAGTAATTATACAGTTGCAGTTGATGGAACCACCAAGTTAGCCTTGGATTCATGTCTTTCTTTATACAAAACCATTGGAGAGAAGTATAGTCAGTACCTAAAGTAAATTTGTGACCCATAAGGAATACAAGAGAACATCAACAGCCCACTTAATTGTTAGACAGTCCTTTTCAATGGTTGAGTAATTGCACTCACTGGGAAGTACCTTCCTACTCAATAACATAATTGGATGTTCCTCGTTATCAAACACTTGAAAAGGGACAGCTCCCAGACCAAATGAGCTAGCATTAGTAAAACTGGGATTCCGCAGAACCGGATAAGAAGACAAAGTGGCTTTCAAATCAAAAAAAGACTGTTCGCAGTCATCCAACAAGATAATAGTATGATTTTTATAAGCCTTTGTAAGGTTTGTCAAGGGATCAGCCCTGCCAGCAAAGTTAGGAATGAATTATCTGTAATAACTAGCTAGTCCTAAGAATGCAAAAAAACCTGTTTCAGTGTCTGAAGTCATGGATACACAGGGACCTATCAAATGTTTTTCATTTGCAGTTTAATCAAGCCTTTACCCATAGCATAGCCCAAGTAATGTGTTTCCAACATACCCAATTTACACTTTTTTGTATCTGCTTTTAAACCTGCCTTTTTCAAGCTATAAAGTACTGCCAGAAGCCATGTCGGGTGGGTTTGCTGATCATTACTGAAAATGACAGCATCATCTAGATATGCTTTATTAGAATATTTGACATGAGGACATGGAATTTGTTCTATCAAATGTTGGTAAGTGAGAGGCTCACCAGAAATGAGTCTAATAAACAAAAACAAACCAACCTGGCTGGCTGGCAAGCACAGTTTTCTCACAACTAGAATTCTATAGAAGCACCTGCAAATATCCTTTAGTTAGATCCAATGTGGAAATATATAAGGCTTGACCCAGCTCCTCCAATAATTAATCAAAACACAACTTTAGGTATGCGTCAAATCTGGAGAACTTATTCAATAGCCGAAAATATATACCAAAGTGAAAGGAACCGTCTAGTTTTGCTAAAGATTAATAAGGCTGCACCAATCACTTTTACTTTTGTGAATTACAACAACAACAACAACAACAACATTTATTTATATAGCACATTTTCATACAAACAGTAGCTCAAAGTGCTTTACATATTAAAGAATAGAAAAATGAAAGACACAATTATAAAACAAAATAAATCAACATTAATTAACATCGAATAAGAGTAAGGTTCAATGGCCAGGGGGGACAGAAAAACAAAAACTCCAGACGGCTGGAGAAAAAATAAAATCTGTAGGGATTCCAGACCATGAGACCGCCCAGTCCCCTCTGGGCATTCTACCTAACATAAATGAAACAGTCCTCTTTGGATTTAGGATTCTCACGGAAGGGCTTGATGATGATGATGGTCACGTAGACTTCTGCCTTTTAATCCGTCCATCATTGTTGGAGCATCATGAAGCTTTGAGTAGGTGGTGGTGGCGCAGGAAAAAGAAACATCTGCTTTACCTCCTGCTGGACTACAACCCTTCTTGCTTCCAGTATGTGATAGGGACACATGTGCATCTTAACACCAGGGTCAGTAACAATTGTATCCTCAGCAAATTTAGTTTCACCAGGAAGTGAAGAAAAAACATCACTGTTTCTGTCATTCAACACAGACAATTCAGTCTTCTGCGTGTCAGCTAAATCATCATCAATAGCAATGTCAGACTGAGAAACTGCAGCAGCTGTCACTACAGCTTCTCCCTGATTGTGCCATTCCTTCAAAAGATTGTCATGCAAAATGTGAAGTAACTTGTACTGACTGGTTATTCTAATTTTGTAGTTCATGGGGATTATACATTCTTCTGTCACAGCCAGTCCCTGACATTTTGCCAGAAAGCTGTATGGATCAGTCGTACCTAAAAACAAGAACACAATCCCCTTTTTTGTATTCATGGAGCTTCCGCTTCCTGTCATATAAATGCTTTTGTGCTTAATGTTCGTGATGTTGAAGGACAATTCAAAATTTTCTCCTGCAGTGAAATGTTTTGCTCTGCAAACTTAAACTTCCACTCATTCTCCTGTCTATCCAATCATTCCTCCCTAAGAATTTCTAACACCTCCGAGGGTGCCTGCCAAGAAGTAATTCAAATGGACTCAGCCTGGTAGAAGACTGTGGTGACTCCCTCATAGCATGCTTTGTAAATGGCAAAGCAGTATCCTATGATGTGGGATCCAAAATGGCAACTCGCCTAATGATTTGCTTCAGCGGTTAACCTTTCGGTCAGCCCATTTCTCTGTGGATGATAATCAGTCGTGCTTAGTTTAATAGTCACAAATCTCTTACACGACTCCTTTATCAACTGAGAAGTAAAAAGCATACCCTGATCTGTTAGAATGTCCTGAGGTATACCAATACAAGTAAAAGCTTCGGAGAGTGCTTTCACCACAGCCTGTTGACTCTGCCTTCCACAAAGGCTCTGCTCCAAAGGTATTTAAGGAACAGACCTAGCAGAAGTCAACAGTCCTTTATGAGACTCACTTTTAGTTTTACCTTTTCTTGGTTTTACCTACCTGCCAAATTAAACAGAGTTCAGTACCTGGTGCCTCAACTCTATCTTTGTGCTTTGTTTTCTTACTAAATATATACAGTGGTGTGAAAAACTATTTGCCCCCTTCCTGATTTCTTATTCTTTTGCATGTTTGTCACACAAAATGTTTCTGATCATAAAACACATTTAACCATTAGTCAAATATATCACAAGTAAACACAAAATGCAGTTTTTAAATGATGGTTTTTATTATTTAGGGAGAAAAAATCCAAACCTACATGGCCCTGTGTGAAAAAGTAATTGCCCCCTGAACCTAATAACTGGTTGGGCCACCCTTAGCAGCAATAACTGCAATCAAGCGTTTGCGATAACTTGCAATGAGTCTTTTACAGCGCTCTGGAGGAATTGTGGCCCACTCATCTTTGCAGAATTGTTGTAATTCAGCTTTATTTGAGGGTTTTCTAGCATGAACCGCCTTTTAAGGTCATGCCATAGCATCTCAATTGGATTCAGGTCAGGACTTTGACTAGGCCACTCCAAAGTCTTCATTTAGTTTTTCTTCAGCCATTCAGAGGTGGATTTGCTGGTGTGTTTTGGGTCATTGTCCTGTTGCAGCACCCAAGATCGCTTCAGCTTGAGTTGACGAACAGATGGCCGGACATTCTCCTTCAGGATTTTTGGTAGACAGTAGAATTCATGGTTCCATCTATCACAGCAAGCCTTCCAGGTCCTGAAGCAGCAAAACAACCCCAGACCATCACACTACCACCACCATATTTTACTGTTGGTATGATGTTCTTTTCTGAAATGCTGTGTTCCTTTTACGCCAGATGTAACGGACATTTGCCTTCCAAAAGTTCAACTTTTTTCTCATCAGTCCACAAGATATTTTCCCAAAAGTCTTGGCAATCATTGAGATGTTTCTTAGCAAAATTGAGACGAGCCCTAATGTTCTACTTGCTTAAGAGTGGTTTGCGTCTTGGAAATCTGCCATGCAGGCCGTTTTTGCCCAGTCTCTTTCTTATGGTGGAGTCGTGAACACTGACCTTAATTGAGGCAAGTGAGGCCTGCAGTTCTTTAGACGTTGTCCTGGGGTCTTTTGTAACCTCTCGGATGAGTCGTCTCTGCGCTCTTGGGGTAATTTTGGTCGGCCGGCCACTTCTGGGAAGGTTCACCACTGTTCCATGTTTTTGCCATTTGTGGATAATGGCTCTCACTGTGGTTCGCTGGAGTCCCAAAGCTTTAGAAATGGCTTTATAACCTTTACCAGACTGATAGATCTCAATTACTTCTGTTCTCATTTGTTCCTGAATTTCTTTGGATCTTGGCATGATGTCTAGCTTTTGAGGTGCTTTTGGTCTACTTCTCTGTGTCAGGCAGCTCTTATTTAAGTGATTTCTTGATTGAAACAGGTGTGGCAGTAATCAGGCCTGGGGGTGGCTACAGAAATTGAACTCAGGTGTGAAACACCACAGTTAGGCTATTTTTTAACAAGGGGGCAATTACTTTTTCACACAGGGCCATGTAGGTTTGGATTTTTTCTCCCTAAATAATAAAAACCATCATTTAAAAACTGCATTTTGTGTTTACTTGTGTTATATTTGACTAATGGTTAAATGTGTTTGATGATCAGAAACATTTTGTGTGACAAATATGCAAAAGAATAAGAAATCAGGAAGGGGGCAAATAGTTTTTCACACCACTGTATATACACATGTGATTTAGGGGACAGTTTCGGGGCTCAGTTGACACTGATAATTTCACTCTGAGCCAGGGATTGGTGCTGTCTTCCTCATGCTTTTGCCTTTCCCATCCTCTGCGCAGAAGATTGATGGCACAAATATCTGCGATGTCACTTCTGCCTCACTCATAACGCCGTCTCTAAGTTCCAGCATCACCAGAAGATTACATAAGTTCCATCAGTCAGATGAACTAATTTCTAAGAAGACGTTATTTCACAGCATAAGCTGTTGCACAGCCTTCTGCTCATTTTTCTATTTTTTTTTTCTACTAACTCCTTTATAATATATCTGGATCACTGTCTGATGCCCTAAGTTTTTACCTTTGTTATTTTATTTTCTTAGTATATATGTTGCTGTCTTACTGTAGTGTCTGTTTTCGTGGCACATTGACAAAAGATATTTTTGGATATGATATTTTTAGTTTGCCATCAGTACAAATTCTTTAAAGACTAACCAAATAATAATATGCAGAAAAACAAAAAGATTAAATATACTTAGAAAGCTATCCACAACATTAGATTTATGTGTGGTAATGGTAGGTTTGAAATAAAACAAAAAAAGATGAAGCAAGGAAAAGAGAGATTCATTTAGCCCCTTAATTAAACAGCGTCTGCTTATTAAGGCAGCTATTTTAGTGTTGCAACTACATGCTCAATTAGGAAATCCTTACAAATGAATGCTTCTTTGCATTGGATGGCCACTTTGTGGTAGCTGGAACATTTATTGCTTGTATATTGCTTTTTATTTAACCTTTAATGATGTAATACATAACCCATATTTTAGGGATATACCTACTTTTTTCAGCATGTTATTTAGTGCAAAGTTATGGTGATAAATGTGTCAAAATATTCTTTCCCAGTTTTCTGTGTTGGCAAATATCTCATTAAAAATGGCTAATTTACTGAAAATAATTCTCTCTTGAAATATTTGTATAATAATAATGCATAAATGATTTCTTTGTAGATTTCTTGAAGGTAATTATTTATTTTTAACATGTTTCACTATTTCTGATTTCTTTCATATCATAACTTCTTGTTAAGAAATTCTTCTCAGATGACACTTTTCCTTCCCCTATGTCAAATTGAAATCTTTCGTTCCAGTGCTTACATGCTATCTTGCAACCTGCTGGTTCAAAACTTTCCTAAGCTTCACTAATTTATTTTTGTGTTATATTTTTAATATAGGTTTAAACCTACAGTAGAAGCAGACTGTTCCTTTATGTTTTGATTTTGATTATCATCACAAGCATACACACATACAGTATGACAGTGTTAACTTTCATACTATATAAATGAATGTATATAGTATTAAAGTAAAATATTTAACAAAAATAATTTAGATTGTTTTAAAATAACACTATTGGCATAATTGATGTTTTTATTTTTTCATGTAGCCCCAAAAAGTTCAACATTGTATATACAAAGTTTAAATTGAACTTCAGTTGTTGTTTATGATTTACTGGAATTTAAGTGACCATTCTAATGTGTTAAGTGACAAAGTAATGAAGTGTATTGATTTCAGTACATCAAATAACAGCTAAATACAAGAGCTATATAAGAAAGCACAACTTGCCAATTTTTTTCACTGTTGAGGTAAGACAACTAATGATACAACCAAGTTACAAACCCATTAGAAAAATGTTGGAAGGTGCTAATAGACTGAGGAAAAACAACAACTGTGCAGATCTGATGCAAATAAAATTGGACTATGGAGCCATCTTGACAGATGAATGATGCACACTGGTGGGGGAGGCACCATAATAGTGCAGGAAATTTTTGTGAGGTTTTTGAATTAGATTCCTTGATATAAGGAAAGCAACATTTCATTGCCACAGAGTATCAGAGCCTTGTCACTTATTAGATGCATCCCAGCATTACATTATCTGGCTTCTTTTTTGGTTCTTCTTCTTCTCCTTTCTCCAACTCTTTAGTCTTACATCATCAAGTAAATGTGAGACTCCTCCTTACCTCTCCAAACTCTCATAATTGTCTCTTCCCGCTTGCATCACATTGTTCAATTATGTGGTCCTGGGTGTTTGGGTTCCTACATTCCTTTAGCCATTCCACCATCACCTGCTTTTCTAAACTATCCTCTTGCTTCATCATTACATGGCCAAACCATTTCAACTGCCATGTCTTGACAACACATATTAATGGCATCTCTGCAACATCGGCCATCATCCTTTCATCCTGCCACCTGTCCCATCCTTGTGTTACTGGTCAGCACCGCATGACATCTCACTGGATATAATCCTTCTCCTAATCTTATCTGTCATAGATCAGCTTTCCTCACAATACAACAATGCAGGCCATAAAAAATGATGATAACTCTACTATATTTATATAGATTATAATTTAAATTTTATTAATTTACATGTTTATATTTTAGAGCTCCCATGTAATTTCTATAGCACCTCTCATAATGCAAAACACTGCAAACATCTGAATGCTGTGTGATACACAACTTTAATTAGAGTAAGATAGCTGGGAAAATGAGAGGTTGCAAGTCAGGAGCCTTCTTAGGGTGGGATTTCAGTCTAGCGTGATATGAAGGTGATTTATAATCTTATTTTCTTATGAGAGTACCATGAATAGAATTAGTTCCTTGTACTTTTGATCACCTGAGTTTTTTTCCTGTAGACACAGACAAACAATAAAGGTGCCTTGAATATCCCATCTTGGCACATCTGTCCTTTACAAGCATGGAGTTCCTTGCCTGGCTGTGATCTCTCTTTATTTATAAAAAGTCAAAAGCGCATTTCACACGTAGTTATCTCTTGCATCTTCTGCTTGATTAGCTTATTGGATTAGTTGAGGGATGGGCAGAATAGAACGTGCTGTTTAGAAAGTAAACTAAGAGCCAATCCACAATAGGATACAATTGAAAAAGTAAGACTTTTATTTCCAGGGCAATTTCATAGTTCCAAAGTTTGCATGCTTACTCCTTTTTCTGATAGCCAATAACCTGCTGCCTGACTGAGCCAGTGTTCATGCAAAGGGTTTACAGGTATTGCAAGTTCAGTTGCATTTTTTTTTTTACATATTTGAAAAAGAATCAATCTTAGTAAGTTGTAGCAACATAAGGGCTCAAACACAGAAGATATGAACTTTTCAATTTATTTTTACCATTGTAACTTTTCTCTCGAATTGCTTTAGAATTATGGAGCATAGCTTTAGGATGGTAGAATAGTTCCCCCTATGCCCCTTCATAGACTGTGCTTATTAGATGTATAGTTTTATAAATCAGAGTGGTCTTCTAATGCATTTATCAGGATGGAAGTGACAATGGGGTGAAGCGTTGTAATCCATGCAATGTCATACATATTAAATCATTAAGGTTTTCTATACTTCAGTTTCATTCTTAGCAGTTTAGATAAATTGTTTCTCTGCATTATTGCTATTTGCACAGAATGTTGCCTATTATAGCTATGTGTAAGTACATTCCAAAGAAAGCATGTTAATCACTGGTGCAAAACACCAATAGTTTGATATGGAAAATGTAACACATTGTATTATCTTTATATGTTATGCAAAATATTATAATGCCATGTACAAATTATCCAATTTATATAAGTATACAAACATAGTCAAGTATTAAGTCAAGTATGCAAATTACCTGTATAGTCAACGACCAAAAAGTAGCCAGAGCACATATAGGCAGTTTAATGTCACTTGACATAGAAAATATTCATTCTTACCTGCATTTTTCTTAATCTTCATATTCTTTTCATTATAGCCCCACTCACAAAGAAGCTGGTAAAGCAGGCTACTTCCATATAAACAAAATAATTATTTATTTATAGAAAATGTCTGTCCTACATAATACCCCATATTGTTATGGAGAGACTCCGCTACATATAGGTGACATAAGTGCAAGCATGCAGACACTTAATTTGTCTCATAGCTCTCTATTTCATCTTCTGGCTAGAGAAAGAAATTGCAACAGAAGCTAAAAAATGGACTCAGCCATTGTGCCAAATCATCTGACTCATCTGTGTACTGTCATGTAACTGACACCATATGTTATCTAGCAAGAGTAGGGCTTTCAGGTTGATGAGTCATATTATTCAAATTCCTACTGTTGTTCCGTAGGTCTTCTATTTACATTTTTAAAGAACAAATATGTCTATATTCTTAATCATTTCTTTATCAAGAAGGTGGCAAATACCCATTTTGGGCTAAGTGAGACTGGGACTTATTTTGAAGATCTGAGACCATTGTGTCTCAGTCCAGGAATTCACTCTTTCGGTTATAACCCTTTGACCCTTAAATTTCACAGATACTTGTTGAGCTTTAAAGGAAAAATGTGTTCCCACTCAGCAAATGGGATAGCTTAAAAGCTGCAACAATGTACTTCTTGAGTACAAGATGACATCAGGCTAATTTTGTTGAGCTCCTTGCTCCTCCACTACCACATATAGACCCAGAAATGTTTTATCAACTAAAGACTACACCCTTTCTCTGTAGGGAAATTTTCAGCCTCAATAAGATATAGTTTAGGTTTCAAAAAGCGACAAGCTACAAATAACAATTTCAGATTGGGCTTGAGCTTTTAGGTCATTCTAGTAAACATGAAAAGGTTTGCCATGAAGTACAAAGCAAACAATTAATGTAAGTAACTTATGAGAAGATTTTTGCAATGTTTAAAACGATCACTAAAACTCCACAAATGGAAGAAAAGCTAATGAATTATCAATCTTTCCAATATGATTTAATTTAAACACATTTAGTCCAGGAAGTATGCAGGAACAAGAACAATGTGATGTTTGCCTCATAGTAGAAGTGGAAGACCCATAGGTTATATGCCTTGTAGTTTAACTCCAACAGTCCCTCAGGGGTTAGTGCCATGACTGCTGTTATTTTTAATATATATACATGATATGGATAAGAATATAAATAACAAGTTGGTTAAGTTTACAAATGATATCAAACTAAGTGAAACGGAAGCTAATCTACTATCAGCGGAATCATTAGAGAGGTACTTTGACAGAATAGAGATTTTTGGCAGACCTGAGGCATATGAAATTTTATGTAACTAAATGTAAGGTATTACTTTTAGGAAACAGAAATGTTAGATTTGAATACACAATGGGGGTGTGGAACTTGAAAGTACCCCTTATGAGTAGGACCTAGAAGTCATAGTGGACTCATCGCTATCAAAATCCAGACTAGCCATTAAGAAGGCTAACAGAATGTTAAGTTATATAGCATGATGTGTAGATTACAAGTCAAAGGAGTTATATTTAAGTTTTATAACATACTAGTGAGGCTGCACCTGGGTATCACATGAGGTTTTGGTCTCGGGGCTACAAAAAAGACATAACAACACTAAGCTGATTCAGGGAATTAAAGGTACAAGCATTCATTAAAGATTAAAGGAGATGAAACTTTTCAGTTTAAAGCAAACTGAGATCAAGAGGTGACATGACTGAAGTTTTTTAAATTAGGAAAGGAATTCATACAGCGGATCTAGACTATTAGTTTAAAATTAATTTAAAAAGAACACAATGACGCAGTTGGAAACTTGTTAAAGGTAAATATCATACAAAGTTAGAAAGTACCAAGTACTGTGGTAGAGAGTAGTAGTGTAGGAAACCTCAAGTATCACTGGGATAATATTTTGGAGAAATTAGGTGGGTATAATTGTTAACTTTATTAGGATGAATGGCCTGTTCTTGTTAAAATTCTTCTAATATTCTCAGACAGAGAAAGAGGTGCCATTAGAAAGTTTTGGAGTGTAGGTTACAAAAGTACATTTCTAGTATGAAAAAGGTGCTATTATTGAAAGATAATACAGATATTTGTTATCACTCTTCACTGAAGTAAAATAATTATGTCTCAAATAATAATTACAGTATTATACAAATAAATGAACACTACATTGATTTCTATAATTAACCTTGAAATTGTAATTAAAAATATGAGATCATCATGTGTGAGGGGCGACCTGGCACCTCAACCAGTGTGCAACCCTTATCCTTACCCAAGCATGGGAGGCCTTGATAATCATAGGTCAGGGAGGGAATAACAGTATCTCCTTTCCATGCCAGTATCTGGATGTGGAATGGTGTTACTTGTTACCCAGGATGGACTTGGAAAAAGGGAAGGACAGCACAGTGGGAGACTGCCTGCTATGGGCAGAGCGTCCCCTGAATATTGAGTCACAGCATTCCATTTGGTGAGCCCCATTATGGCTGCCTGCAGAGCAGCATGGGAGTTGTAGTTCCCTGGGCCTGCCCTGTCACTTTTTGTGGGGGCTGCCAGGGGGAGATGTCATATAGTAATAATACAAGGACCATTGTGGTCCTGCTGAACATGGAAGTGCTTCCTGGAGGCAATTAATTAAGCACCGGACATATTCCCAGGTCCAGAGTTAAAAGAGAGCCCTACACTCAGTTCAGGGAGTTGGAGTTGGGAGAGAAGTAGGACAACACTCCTCTAGTAGAAACCGAGGAAAATGGAGTGAGCAAAGAGAGTGACTGTTGGTCTTATCGGGCAGTACTATGTTGTGTGAGAGCTGCTATGACACTGAAAAATGTACATGTTATTGAAACTAAAAGCACTGGATTTGAATTCGGGATTCTGAATGTGTAGTTGTGTCCAGAATTTGGGTGCTGGAATGCCCCCTAATGGCCACACATGTTTCCCATCATATATTCTTTTTTGTCAGTTAATAGCCACCTAACACTTGATTTTACAAATAAATCTCCTTTCATTTACCCTCGGTATTAGTCCATTGTTTTCTGTTAGTGAAATTGTTCAGAAATTAAGCTGTTGACATTTTTATTTTTATATAGTGTAATAAAGACACAGGTTCAAGAACAAAATGTTGGATAGTCAACTGACAACCTTGTTTAATTAGAGAAAATTAAATGCAGACAAAATAACAGTCACATGAAAGTGCAACAATATTTCAGCAAGCTGAAACAAGAAGTAAACAAGAAAAGAGATAGAAAGAAAGACCAGCGAGGAGTCTGGTTTCCTGGTTCAGAGTGAATACTTTCCTCTGGTCGATGAGGTTCTTTTACACAGGCAGGGTAGAAAGAGGCAGGGTTTTGGGGAAGGAGCAAAAGCAACATTCGGGCTCCTCCAGTTTTTGAGCTTCTGAACTGTGGACAAAAAAGAAGAGTGTGTTAATGTTAGTGTCTCCTCTTGGCTTGTGGTGGATTTGCCTACCTTTTCGGAGCCTTACAGGTGACCCCTAAGAACATGCCTGTCTCTCTCTCTCTCTATATATATATATATAGAGAGAGAGAGAGATAGATATATTAGGACTGGGAATCTATTAAATAAAAAATAACTAATTAATTGCATAAATATATGTGAATACTCATAATTAATCCCATCTAACATTAAAACATGGAATTATAAAATTAATATATAAATCATGAAGCAAATACACACTGAGTTACAAGTTTAATGTAGAATCAACACAAAGGAATTAAAAAAAAAATAATGGCATAGTTTAAAGTTAAACAATGACCGTAAACCTGAACCTTTAACAAAATACTACTTGAGCAAGTACAGCCTAAATTTGAATGCCTGCCTAAATGGCAATTTGAAAAGAACGCAAAATGAAAACGAGGTCAATGTATTAATTGTCAAATTGACGTTGCATATGAGACACAGACGTTTCAAAGTAAAAATTAAATGATCAAAATGATTGTTGACTTTGAATTCACTGCTGAAGACTGATTTAATATAAACAATAAGCATCTTTTAATTGGGCAAACGTTAAAAGTTGTGTTAAAACTCCACAAATACAATCCTCAATTGTTCATCACCATCGACTTGAAAATTATACTCTACACAAGTGTTTTTCAACTGATGCTCCGTGGAAATAATGGTGTAGTTTCTCTACATCCTAACCTGAAAAAGACACACTCCTCTTCCAGGTCAAGAACTGTTCAGTATGGAACTACCAGGAGAAGCCAACATAAAAGCAGCTCTGTGATTGCCTTCACTTTAATTGCATTCAGACTCATCCAACTCCTCTATACTGTCTTCTGCTTCAGTGTTACGGTCTGGAAGCACACTGCTCTTTCATTGTCACTACCCTCTACTCACTCTTTCTCTCTGTGCTATTTTCGCACACTGTGCTGATCCTTCTTGTCCGCACCCATGCTGCAGCCACCCCATGTGACTCCTCTGTTTCCATTCCAGCACCTTCCGCACACAAACCTGTCTCTTATATTCATTTCAACCTTTTTCCTGGGACTTCCTCCTCAGTAACTCTCTAGCCACATGGCCTTTTGTATCACTAGCCTGATCATTACAGTATTAATGTTTTGTAATGTAAAAAAATACACGAAAAATGCCACCCTGATCAAACCACTGCATTAGGTGTTTGTCTTGTTGCCGGCCCTAGAAGTGACAATATTCTTTAGCATATTAAACAGACCACATTAATTGAAAAATTAATACATTAACTTTCCCAGGCCATTACATTTTACGTATATATATATATATATATATATATATATATATATATATATATATATATATATATATATATATATATATATATATATATATATATATATATGGCAGTAGGGGCAGTAGTGCACCCTTGAACCCTTAGGTATGACTCCAAACACCAGGTAAAAGTCCACGACCTTTTATTTATTTTCCACAGTGCACCAAGCACCTTCCACACTACTCACAAATCACTATCCACACAATAACCTCTCCTCCTCGCCCAGACACTTTGCTCCTCTCCCACCCAGCACAGCTCAGTGTCTGGACTGAGGTACCGTCCTTTTATAGCCCCTGACCCGGAGGTGTTCCTGTCCCAGCAGTCCACAGTTCCTTATTCCTTCCGGGTCAGGGCAATCAGTCTTTTACATCACCCCGGGAGCACGCCATTCCTTCCCGTCACGTGACTGTGACGTACTCCCGGGTCATAAGGCACAACAGAACCCAGAAGTCCCCCCACAGCGACTCCTGGTGGTCCCCAAGGTATCCAGCAGGGCTGTGTATAAACACTACAGAGTCCATAAGGCCCTGCTGGACCTCGGGGCACGATCCTGGTGTCGGGAGAGCTCCTCCTGTCGGCCTGGGGGTGCGGACCGACCTGGGAAGCCGGCAGTCTTCCACAATATATATATATACTGCTCAAAAGAATTAAAGGAACACTTTTTAATCAGAGTATAGCATAAAGTCAATGAAACTTATGGGATATTAATCTGGTCAGTTAAGTAGCAGAGGGGTTGTTAATCAGTTTCAGCTGCTGTGGTGTTAATGAAATTAACAACAGATGCACTAGAGGGGCAACAATGAGATGACCCCCAAAACAGGAATGGTTTAACAGGTGGAGGCCACTGACATTTTTCCCTCCTGATCTTTTCTGACTGTTTCTTCACTAGTTTTGCATTTGGCTACAGTCAGTGTCACTACTGGTAGCATGAGGCGATACCTGGACCCTACAGAGGTTGCACAGGTAGTCCAACTTCTCCAGGATAGCACATCAATACGTGTCATTGCCAGAAAGTTTGCTGTGTCTCCCTGCACAGTCTCAAGGGCATGGAGGAGATTCTAGGAGACAAGCAGTTACTCTAGGAGAGCTGGAGAGGGCCATAGAAGGTCCATAACCCATCAGCAGGACCAGTATCTGCTCCTTTGGGCAAGGAGGAACAGGATGAGCACTGCCAGAGCCCTACAAAATGACCTCCAGCAGGTCACTGGTGTGAATGTCTCTGACCAAACAACCAGAAAGACTTCATGAGGGTGACCCAAGGGCCCCACGTCCTCTAATGGGCCCTGAGCTCACTGCCCAGCAGCATTCAGCTCGATTGGCATTCACCATAGAATACCAGAATTGGCAGGTGCACCACTGGTGCCCTGTGCTTTTTTACAGATGAGAGCAGGTTCACCCTGAGCATGTGACAGAAGTGAAAGGGTCTGGAGAAGCCATGGAGAACATTATGCTGCCTGTAACATCATTCAGCATGAGCAGTGTGGTGGTGGGCTAATGATTGTCTGGGGAGGCATATCCATGGAGGGTCACACAGACCGCTACAGGCTTGACAAAGGCACCTTGGCTGCCATTAGGTATCAGGATGAAATCCTTGGACCCATTGTCAGACCCTATGCTGGTACAGAGGCTCCTGGTGCACGACAATTCCTGGCCTCGTGTGGTGAGAGTATGCAGGCAGTTCCTGGAGGATGAAGGAATTGATACCATTGACTGGCCACCACACTTTCCTGACCTAAATCCAATAGAACACCTCTGGGACATTATGTTTTGGTCCATCCAATGCCACCAGGTTGCACCTCAGACTGTCCAGGAGCTCAGTGATGCCCTGGTCCAGATCTGGGAGGAGATCCCCCACAACACCATCTGTCATCTCATTAGAAGCATGCACCGATGTTGTCAGGCATGTATACGAGAACACAGGGGCCATACAAAGTGCTGCGTACAATTTTGAGTTGCTGCAATTAAATTTTGGCAAAATGGACTAGCCTGCCACATAATTTTTTCACTCTGATTTTTGGGGCGTCTTTGAATTCAGGGCTCTGTAGGTTGATCATTTTCATTTCCATCAAACGATGTGGCATCCTTTCGTTCCTAACACATTACCCAGTCTATATCAGTATAGATATCCAGGAGGATTTCTTTTTCCCATTGAGATCTGATGTGTTTTCAAAGTGTTCCTTTAATTTTTTGAGCAGTTTATATATATATATATATACACACCTATTTATAGTTCATTCTTCCTAAGCGAAAAATATTTATTTGTGTTCAAAGGACTTTAATATGAACAAGAAAGGTCAAATGAGACAAACATGCAAAATTATTTAATTCTGGAAGGAAATTGAATATGGTTTTAGGAGAAAGGCTATTTTCTGGAAGGAGTTCATCAAATCTTGATAAATTTTTTTCTTATCCAAGACTTAACACATTTGTGTGCAATGTTAGACTATCAAAGTAATGCTCAATTTTATACAATACATTTTTAACAGCCTGAAGGAGCATTGCAGAAATTGAGTTTATGACTTTTTGTACAACATTCATCAAATGCTGGAAAATGATGACCTTGGTACACAAAAAATGCTAATGAATTATACAGAGCTAACAAAACAAAATTGCTTCACGAGTGAGCTTAAGCATATTACAAAAACCTGAATTCTTTTTCCTTGAGTGTTCAATTAATGTCATCTACTGCCATCCACTTCTGTGACCATTCTTGTAAACATCCTTGTGTGTTGCCAGAATTTCAGCTCCCAGTTATTGTCAGTTTTTAAAACAACTTTCTTTCCTCAAAACATCTATTAAGAGTGCTTATCACTGGGGCTTTATTTACAGATATTTTGCACTTGGACTTTTGTTATATTTCATATATAAACTAAGCAAGAAAAATATTGTAATTCTTCTAGCATTAGCTGGCTCTGTCCCCATGTCTTCTTCCAGTAGACTGAGCCTTTTATACCTTCATTGACTGGCACCTAATTACATTCCCAAACAACCGCAACTACCTTTTCTCAATCTGGCAAAACAGTGGTTCTGCTCCACCTCACCTCCATATTGGAAAGCTCTCCACCTTCTTACACAGAGTGAGCACCTCATACAGTAGATGCACAGGTACATCATTTCAGCCATCTGAACTTCAGATCACATTCTTCCCATCACAACCTACAGCCTGTGACCACAGGAGAGGACTGGGATGTAGTCTGATAAATCAACATCTTCAGTTGACTTAGTTTCACCTCCACTGAAAATTTCTTATTATTAACTAGGCCCTGCCAAAGTTAAAGCAATGAAAGGCATAGAAAGAATATGTATACAGATTACTAATATTATAAATGGGTGAAATAAAAGAGGTCAATGTTTTATTGTGAAAAAGTCTTGGCATGACCATAACCTAAGGCATAGATTCTTATATTCCTAAAGTCAGATTATTTGTTACACAGATCCACAGATATGTCTTCCACTCCAACTCTTGTTCCCTGTCTTTGCACTTATGGAAATATATCTATGTGAATATTTACTGGGTATTTTTACATAATCACACACTGGACAATTGTACACGGAAATTTCAATGTGGTATGCACAGAAATTAGAATTTATAACACAATTAAGCATTTATTTTAAATTAAGCACTTATTTTACCTTGTGAATCTGCACCTTTTAAAAATTTATTATTTTGTTAGGTATATTATAATCTCACCAACAATCTGGTTTAAGCATTGATAAGCACTGAATTGCACTGAGGCTTCAATAGTTGTTTTACATGTAACTACTCCACCAATGTAAAATTACACCCTGAAAGCTGATGCTAAAGGTTGGGTGGGAAATGGGCAATACCAAATAAAAAGTGGGCTTGACTGAACGGTGATCAGACAATGGTGGCCAAATGCCAAAAGGTGATGTCCATTAGTATAATGAATAATGGGCATGGATGGGCGTAAACTAATATAAAGTAAGCTGACTGATGAGTGATCACACAATAGTAGCAAAATGCCAATAGGTGCTGTGCATTAGCAAGAGCAGGAGTGTCTAAGTATCTTATCTGTGCCATGCCTAGGATTAGCGGCTTTCTCCTAGGGCAAAGCACTGCCTTATTATCTTTTAATAAAGTCTGACTGAAACCAGAAGGCTTTTATGTGTGAATTCCTGGCTTGGGAGAATATTCTGAGCTACACTCACCTGGCCTAGAAGGAGACACAGCCCACAGCCACAATACACATTTGCATCCATAATTAGCTGATAGCATGTTTCACTTTCCCTATAAGAGACTGTCTTTTCTTTATTCTCTTAAATGTAACAGAACTGATTCCAGTCCAGAGCATTCTTCAGCAGAGCACTGACTCTCAGATTTGTATTTGCCATTTTTTCATGTTATATTGAAGTTGAATTATTATAGTGTAATATTAATGCAGGTTGGTTATATATGTGGGAAAACATTAATCTGTAGGTTTTAAATTGTCTGTTAGAGTCGGTTAAAATATGAATATGTATTAGAAGACAACTGATATACATCTGGTTAGGTTGGAGAATTAATAATATGCCTTGAGCTTAATTATAGTAAACTCCATAGTTTACATAAGCACTCAAGAGAGTAATTTAAAAATAAAATTGTGTACCAAACTCAGCAAAGGAAACCATGGTTTTCTTAAGAGAATTCTTGTTAAAGATAAACCACAGTTCTGAAATTGAATGTAATAATTGTAATAATTGGTATTCGAAAGTCTATCGTTACTTCATTAAAGTGCAAAAAAACAATCTGTGTTGATCTTCTGTTAGATCTTTATATTGTGTATCTATTCAAGTATACGATTGCGAAATATTCACTTATTATTATTTTTTATTCTTATTTTTATTTTTTATTTTCTTCTTCCGTTTCTAGAGTACGGGTGCCTCCTTTACTACAGCTGGGTATCCCAATTGGGGAGGCACAGTGTACCTGTAAGTCCTATCCATACTCACTAATATCATACTTCACGTCATGTCTATGACTAAAATCTAATCCTGGAGCCCCAGCTGTCTGTACACCAAGTGTATGCAGGGTGGGTGTGAGGTAAATTGTTTAGGGTGCGGGGGCCCAGGCACTTCTGTGTTCCTGCCTTTCACAGAGTTTGGGTAATTGATACCTCTACTAAGAAGTCATAGAGCCACACTCTACATTGAAATATCTTTGTTGTTAATTGCTGAGTCTTTATTGACATGAGTCAAGTCAAGTCAATTTGGGGAGCATGCACTGGTACAGTGCTTTGCCACACCCACTACACGACGAAACAACTCGGGATAACTGTTTGTAACCCCCCAGGCAAACATGCGGTCCAGTCCCAACCTCCGGAAATGACCCTCTATCTGCCGCAGCCAGGTGTTATGTGGGCGACCCCTTGGCCTGGTCCAGCCACTCGGGTCCCCTCAGGGAAACGCGCCACATGGCCGTAGTGCCGTAAGTAACGCTCCCTCACAATGCAGGTAATGTGCCTCATTCAGGATTCCATGAGCAACCGCTCATTCGACACAAAGTCAAACCAACGGTACCCAAAGGATTTTGCAGAGAGACACAGCACGAAAGGAGTCCAGTCTTTGTCTCAGGTCACTGCATAGCGTCCATGTATCGCAACCATATAGCAAGACAGGAAGCACCAGGACTCTAAAGACTTGGACCTTCGTCCTTTTGCATAGATATCAGGAGTGCCACACACCCCTTTCCAGCAATTTCATGACCAATCATGCTCTCCCATCTGTCTACTTACTTCATAGGAAGGGTCACCAGAGACATGAATGTCTCTGCCAAGGTAAGTAAACCTCTTGACATCATGAAGGGGATGGGGGGAAAGCCCTTGGGAGCCCCATCACCAGAAGAGTCGATACCATTGGTGTCAAAACCGTTGGAGAGCCAATAGGGTCAGGTCTGGTGTGGTGCTGAGGCGTCGCCCGCTGCACAGCAGCACTCGGGTCCCAATTTGATATGAGCATTAAGAATTAAATTGAAGTGTTTTTTTTTTTTTTTTTTTAACTAGTTGTAGAATTAAATGAAATAACAACATAGTGAATAACTTGTTGTATATCTCTAATTATGGTCAATGCGGATGGTAGCTCTATATTTCCATTTCCTGAATTTGTATAAAGTAGTACAGTGTGATATAATACATTTTTTGTTTAAAGTTTAACTTTATCACTCTTGTTCACCAATCCATTTGAATTCACAAAGTCGCTAAAACTAATTGAGCACATTTGAGGCTTGTTGTACTTGTCCCTGAGGGAAGAAGAAACATATTTTTTGCGTGTTATGCATGCAACATGCATGTCTTGTCCCCACAAGATAATAATTTGTGCACGTAATATACACATCTTGTTTGTGCAATATATAACTTGTGACCAAAATATAAGAACTTATCCAGCAGAGCCACAATGAAACTAAAAATTAAAGTATATTTATAATATTTACAATTTAACATACAATTTAACATAAAAAAAATTGTCTATAATCCTTCTTAATATTTTAAAGCATATAAAATATAATATAATAAAATCACATTCCCCTATAGTCATCTACTGTATCTTCTCAAATGCCTTATCTCATCACTTTCTGTCACATTTTTTTTTTTAAAAATGTTTCAATATTTCATTTACATTTGTAAAGCAAATTCCTCTCATTTCCTTCAGCGCCACAGTAGCACACGTAGCACAGAGGTTAGTGTTGCTGTTCATAGGGTGCAGCATCGTGTGTTTAGGTCCTGTACCCTGTCCTGTTTATGTGAAATTTGCACATTCACCTTGTCTATATTTGTGGGTTTTCTCTCCACATTTCCAAAGATGAACAAATTAGGTCAAGTGGTGATTCTACGTTTGTCCTGTGGAAAGGAATGTAAAAGGTGTAAGTGTACGACTTCAAAGTGAGCAGCAATAAAAGGGGCACAAACTTAGGAAAACAGACAGGGATAAAGAAAAGTTTAATAACTTCAAAGTAAGTCATACAGCAGGCAGTTGATTGGTGAAGTATTACAGGAGCTTAAGAGTCTGAAGGTGTTAAATAACTGTAGTTCTTTATTCCATTAATTTATTAATTTTAATAATTTAAGTTAAATTATATAAATCTAAAAAAAGAGCTGAGCAGTTTAGTAACCCAAAGTCTAATTTTAAAAATTATAATAATTTAAGCGAAACCATGTACTGCTCTGACCTGACCTGAAATGCATCTTTCTTATGTGGGCCCTCAGGGAGACATTGAATTTGTGATGTGACCAAACTTTTTCAAAAGTGTTACACATATGTATTTTCCATAATTTTTTAGATTCCAAAAAAACCTTTAAAAATGGTTGTGTTTTTGTGGGGGTAAAATTAAAATCTTTAAAGAGAGAACAGATCAAGTGCAAATCTAATCAAAGAAAGTCCAAACTTTTTATTTGTTTAAAAAAGCCTCCCATTGCATTTGACTTAAATTTCTTGTTCTATTCTAGAAAATAATCAATGCAGACTTCCTTACACTGGGTTTCCTTACTGTGTCCCACACCTAAGGAATTGTGAATTTCAATAAGCGCTTCACACACAGACCCAAACCTCCACATAATTTTTCACATCTGGATGTATGACCACTACCCTTGATAAGAGCCTTTTAAGCTGCATTACAATGGAGTTTCCCACTATGTACTGCTAAACCAAAAAAGTGCCTGATTTAAGTTTTTCCTGTGGAGATCAAACAGCATAAAAATAGTCCACTTGTTTTTTTAGTTCCAGACAACTTCCCTAATTTACCCGATGGCTGAAGGGAATTTAGGCATCCATAAGAATGGTAGTAATCAGACCAGGAGGTCCATATGCATTCGAGAAAGTGAACATTAGAACAATCTAGATGAGAACAGGCCATTCAGCCCAACAAAGCTTGCCAGTCCTATCCACTTATTTCTTCCAAATAAACATCAAGTCAAGTTTTCAAAGTCGCTAAAGTCTTACTGTCTACAACACTACTTGGTAGTTTATACCTAGTGTCTATGGTTGTTTGCTTAAAGCCAATTCTAATAGGGTTCCTCGCACCTTAACTCTCAGGTTCCTGTGTCTGAGCCAATTCTGCCCCCATCTACAAGCATCACCCTGAGCTCCTACTTCTTTTAGTTTGATGCTCAACCTTTCATATGACACTTTATCAAATGCTTCCTGAAAGTCAAGATAAATAATATTATATGTTCTACTTTAATCATATCCTTTTGTTGCTTCCTCATAGAGTTCCAGCATGGTAGTAAAACATGACCCCCCTCTTCTGAATCCATGCTGACTGTTCAGAAAAAACTCCTGTATTTGCTAGGTGTTGTCTCAATCTTACCCTTAATAATTCCTTCTATTAATTTTCCTGTGATGCATGTTCAGCTTACTATCCTATAGTTCTTGGATCTGCCCAGTCACCCTTTTTATATAATGGGATAATATTTGCCATTTTGAATCCTTTGGAATCTCTCCAGTGCGCAATGACTTCCTAAAAATTTTTGTCAAGGGTTTATATATGTACTCGCTAGCCTCCATAATAACTCTAGACTAAATATCTAATCCCGGTGATTTGTTTGATTTCAACCTATTTAATCTGAGCAATACTCTACAATTCCCTCTACAATTTCTAAATTACTCATTACCTGTTTATTAGTCCATTTACCGCTGGGAGGTTACGCACTTTATCACTTGTGAAGACCAAAGAAAGATACAGAAAACATACAAGTGTAACGAGAATCAATGTATATAACTCAAATAGGGCTAAAAACCAAAGACTATAAATGAAGGTAAAACAAGAATTGCCACGAATCATTAGAAGACATGTTGTTACCAAAACAGAGACACTAAGACTGAACAAAGTTGATAAGTAGAATACTACAAGTTGTGAATTAGAAGACATTAAATTCTAAGACTGCAATGACTGAAGTAGTTTAAGAGATGACTCTGTAATCTTGGACATGAAACATCCATAAGGTGATGCATAATGCCTTCTGGGAGGCAGCCTCCAGCAGCAGTGTAGTATGGCCTAGCAACACTAACATAAAATGCCAGTGCTACAAAATGGCAATGTTGTGCAGTTCTATTGGTGATGTGATCAAGCTCTTTCAAGTGTTACACAAACTTATTTACAAAATTTAAAATTAAATGATAAAAGTATTTATACTGGTTCATGACTAAATTATGAATACAATTTCTTTCAATACAATGGAGCAACAGGAAAATTTTATTTAAAACAAAAATTTTGAACGGGGTGACGCAATTCATAATGTTTTTATAGGATTGCTCAGATGAAGTTATACATGTGCCTAACATTCATGTCCACTGCATAGCTCTGTCACAAATTCACAACATTAAAAACACCACAAAATGAACCAGGATAATTAAGCAAATATTAAAATAAGTGGTTAGAAACAGCAAAAAACATACCCAAACCATCCTGCATTCTCACAGAACCTTATAAGACATTATAAATTAAAGCATTTCCTTTATTCTAAAAACCAAATTGGTTTTGCTGTTGCATCAAAATTGAATTATACAGGTACCCCCAACAGAATGAAGTGTTACCTTAGACCTGAATGTTATGGGAGATGAGCACCTCCAGAAGTTCCAGCCTAAGGGCTCCAACAATTGCCACTGGATACAGAATATTAGATTTTATTTTTAATTGTTCAAATTTCTAAACACTTCTCTATATTCCCCAGAATCCAATGTACACAAAAATAACTTATAATATCTGCAGGAAGCAAAGTGTTTCAGTTACACTTTAATAAAATCAAAGCAGGGTTCAGATTTTCTGGCCAGTTTGACCATAATTAAAAGGTGGGGAAAGAAAAACAACTTGTGTTTGTAATTAATTTATTCCACTTTGTAGTAATGTCTTTCACATCGACATTAAAGAGACTATTTCTGTTGAACGATGTCAAAAGGCCAAATTAAATTCACCATGATTCGATGCTGTAGAACAGTAAAACGTGAAATCTTCCAAGGGGATGACTACTTTTTATAGCCACTGTGTACTTTAAACAAACATCTAAAATTCTTTACAAAACAAAACTTTGTATTATTTTATAAATTAGATCATTTTCCTTCATTTTTATGCAAAGTTCATACAGTGTTTATGTGTGATCTCCTAAATCCCCTTCACTGAGTCATGGTGGACTGGTTTGTGTGATCAATGATACCCTGAACAATGCCGTTGGGAGTTGTGACCATGGCGGCAAGGTCAAAGGTGAAGTCCTGATTAAGAATGACTGAACTGTCCCAACAGGTGTGCAAACGTCTTACTGTCCCTCATCATCCTGCACATGACTTTTCACGTGGAGTCCCAACAAGAAGTGAAGCGGTCAGATTGAGGATTGCACTCTCTCATTAACACAGATATCAACAACTTCTTTGCACAGGCTTTTCCTTCCAGGTGTCACAGATGCACAAATGGATAGACAGAGTCATCAGTGGATCGACTGACAGCCATGACTCCTAAATAACATGATATACGCAACGTCATAAGTTGATACATGCAACAAGTTGATCCCACAAGCAGAGAGCAAGAGAGAGCTACCCAGAGCAACCAGGGAGATGCAGCCTTAAATCGAGCAATTTGGGGTGCAGCAAAACTAAGATGAAATAAAACAAGATAATTTGCAAAATCCATTTGACGAAAGAAACCCAAAATGCTCCAAAATAATCTCAAATAGCAGGAGATAATAACATATGGCACATCATTCTGTTACTTTTTCTGAAAAATGCAATTATTTGCTTCTGCAATATGTGTTAAATTAATTATTAAAAGATTCCACTGTAGTGATTCCCTTTCTTGGATTACTACCTGCCTTTTGTTTGACACAGCAAAGATGGACTCCACATTCCCGTGATAATGAACTTGGATTAAGTTGCTTTAGAAAAATGGATGGACAGATGGGCAGAGATCTAGTTCATATTGTGTCATCTCCTTTTGGAATTTCAAATTAAACTTTTTTTGATCAAATCTGTATTCAGTCTGCAGTATTTACTATCCTAAAACAGATGCATATGCTCTTCTAATTTATCAGAGGCTTCTGGAACAAAAATATGACACTCCATGGAAGAAAGGATTAGCAGCACATATTCTAAATTTGTTTTTGGTCAACATTTTTCACATTCTATTTTATTCAACATTTTATTTATCTAAGGCATATGCAGTGTAACAGAACAGTATGTAGAAATTATCAGTATACAAATGTCGAAGCATTTCCATACACAGTTTTGATTAACAATAGCACACCAGAATAAGAACAAAAAACAGTTCTCACAAAACGATAAAATAAAGTATCCTACGGCTGATGCCGAGCTTTCTATGGCTTTTTGCTTCACCTTTTTATTGTACCACTCACTTCACACAATTCCCTGAGGCAACTGCCTGTTCAACAAAAAAATGACATGCACTTCTTTGTCCCATTACCTGAAGCTAAAAGCCCTTGTTGGCTCTTTTTCAGTGTCTGTTTTATAAACCAGCTGCTCCCTACTCATCATGGCCGTTTCCTTCGTTCTTAATATTTACAATTGTTGGTCAGAAGTCATTTTTTGCAATCCTTCAGAAAGAAAGGTAAACACATGACACAAATCAGACTCAAATATACTTTGTTAGTCTCTGAATAAATTTTTAAATATTATGTAGGCTTTATTAATTTACCAATCATTTATTACTGATTTAAAATCTTACTCCTGATGCTAACCACAACTATGTGGACAAAAGCTTTATTTTCACCAGATTAAAAAAAAAAAAAAATTGCATTTGCTATTTTGGAAAATCTCATTGCATATCTGTTTTATTTAACAACAAGCTGTTCATTACAATCTTTCTTTATGTCTTACATTAAATGTTTGCATTGTTGTGACCAAATATTGTTGCAGGTGCTGTAGAAGATGTAGTATAACAGCAATTAGTCTAGTAACTATATGTTCCATTCATTTATTGCTTTTGCAAATGGTGACGTACAACTGGTTATTACCAATTTATGGAACGGTTAGCACAGCATTTTTTCAATTCAGCTGGTTAGTACAGTACACTGTGTACAACCAAGATGCCAGATTAAGTAGTTTAAACTGTAATGAATGTGGGGCCTGGATTTGATACTGTTTTCAGATTATAAACTGAATGATCTCCATGTTAATGTGAATATACTCTTGGTATTCTGACATATTCCACATTGTTTATACTAAACTGGCACAGTGAGAAAGACAGTTGATAAGTGCCAGACTGACAGATTAAAACAGGATAGTCACCCTGAAAATCATAAAGCAGGTTCAAAGAATGGTTGATGGCTAGATGTAAATCATACTACAGTACCTATATTTTCAATAAGTGCCAATACTAGAACTATATTCTTAAGATGTCAGAGAATGAAATGTAACTGTGTCACTAGCCTGTAATCAGCTTCTATGTCCAGACTTGCTATAGGAATAACAAAGAAACAAGGTATGTGGATTGTAACACCCGGGGAAATAGGATTATTGACCTACTGTATGCAAATGTTAAGGATGCATACTGCACCACCCTGTTACCTGCGCTTGGGAAAGCAGATCATAACCTGGTTCTGCTTCAGTCTCACTACAAACATTCAGGAAGTGGTCCCCTGAGGAACTAAGGACTGGGATATCCTGCAGGGGTCACATGGTGAGAACATTGAGGAGGTTGTTGACTGCACTATTGACTACATCAACTTCTGTATGGACATTGTAGTTCCAGTAAGAACAGTACGCTGCTATGCTAACAAGCCATGGATTACAAGTGACATCAAGGGCCTTTTGAACCAGAAGAAAAGGGCTTTTAAATGCTGTGATCAGAATGAGCTCAAGCGCGTGCAGAAGGAACTCCAGGTCTAGCTCAGGGCGGTGAAGGAGCAGTACAGGAGAAAACTGGAGCAAAAGTTGCAGAATAACAGCATGAAGGAAGTGTGGGATGGGATGAAGATCATCAATGGCTGCAGCTCGAAGCGAGGTGCCACCATAAAGAGAGACAAGGAGAAAGCAAACCTGATGAACAACTTTTTTTAGCAGGTTTGACCATCCTAACCCACTCTCACTCTCACCTCAGAGTACTGCATCCCTCACCCACCCATCCCTCTGCTGATAGGAGAGAGTTTCCCCTCACCCACAATTACAGCAGCCCAGGTAAGCAGAGAGCTGAGGAGACTTCGTGCCAGCAAAGCAGTAGGGTCCAGATTGAGTATCACCACGACTGATGAAGGCCTGTGCGTTGGAGCTGGGGAGTTCTCTACAGTGCATCTTCAACCTGAGCCTGGAACAGGGGAGAGTCCCGAGGCTTTAGAAAACATCTTGCATCACCCCAGTCCCAAAAGTATCACGTCCTGGTGAGCTGAATGACTTCAGGCCTGTCGCCCTGATGTCGCATGTGATGAAGACCATGGAGCAGCTGCTGCTTCACCACCTGAGGCCACAGGTCCGCCACGCTTTTGACCCGCTGAAGTTTGCATACCAGGAGAAGGTGGGAGTGGAGGATGCCATCATTTACATGCTACACTGATCCCTCTCCCACTTGGACAGAGGCAGTGGTGCAGTAAGAATTATGTTTCTGGACTTCTCTAGCGCCTTCAACACCATCCAACCTCTGCTCCTTAGGGACAATCTGATAGAGATGGGAGTAGATTCACCAGTAGAACTGGTGGCATGGATCGTGAACTATGTTACAGACAGACCTCAGTATGTGCGTCTCGGGAACTGCAGGTCTGACATTGTGGTCAGCAGCACAGGAGCACCGCATGGGACTATGCTTTCTCCAGTCCTGTTCAGCCTATATACATCGGACTTCCAATACAACTCGGAGTCCTGCCACGTGCAAAATTTCACTGACGACACTGCTATCGTGGGCTGTATCAGGAGTGGGCAGGAGGAGGAGTATAGGAACCTAATCAAGGACTTTGTTAAATGGTGCAACTCAAACCACCTACAACTGAACACCAGCAAAGCCAAGGAGCTGGTGGTGGAATTTAGGAGGCCCAGACCCCTCATGGACCCCGTGATCATCAGAGGGGACTGTGTCCAGAGAGTGCAGACCTATAAATACCTAGGAGTGCAACTCGATGATAAATTGGACTGGACTGCCAATACTGATGCTCTGTGCAAGAAAGGACAGAGCCGACTATACTCCCTTAGAAGGCTGGTGTCCTTCAACATCTGCAATAAGATGCTGCAGATGTTCTATCAGACGGTTGTGGCGAGTGCCCTGTTTTTCTCGGAGGTGTGCTGGGGAGGCAGCATAAAGAAGAGGGATGCCTCACGCCTGGACAAACTGGTGAGGAAGGAAGGCTCTATTCTAGGCACAGAGCTGGACAGTTTGGCATCTGTGGCGGAGAGAAGGGCACTGAGCAGGCTCCTGGCAATCATGGAGAATCCACTGCATCCACTGAACAGTATCATCTCCAGGCAGAGGAGCAGCTTCAGCGACAGACTACTGTCCTCCCCCACACTATGCAACTCTTCAATTCCACCTGGGTGGGTAAACTTTAACATTATTATATAATGTTATTGATTGTTATACCTGCCTTTGCACTCTCCACCTTACATTTTTTTTAACTTGTACTGCATTTTTATTTGATTAATATTGTTTTTATCAGTATGCTGCTGCTAGAGGATATGAATTTCCGCTTGGGGATTAAAGTATCTATCTATCTATCTATCTATCTATCTATCTATCTATCTATCTATCTATCTATCTATCTATCTATCTATCTATCTATCTATCTATCTATCTATCTAAAGTACAAGAATTCTGCCATATCTAAACATTGTTTTGTTCCACTACTTCAATCCAGCTATTTTGTAACAAATAAGTAAGCAATATTTCTTGATTATGTTTAAAAGCAAAGTTGTTTTGCTGTGGTTGAAATTTTAGATGACTTTGAGGCTAAAATATTCGTACAATGCAACTAGAAATCAAAAGAGCCCATCTCCACTATTTAGTGCATTTACTATTGACATCTTAAAGCTTCTTTTCTTCTTCCTTCTTTTCATCTTTTGTTAGCCTTTTCCATACAGCTTGGTCCTGCACCTCCTCGCCAGTCAAGCTCTTTACCTTCACATCTTCTTTTACTTCATCTATCTACCTCTACTTTGGCCTCCTTCACTTTCTCTTCCCATCATTCTTTTGTCCACATATTCACTGTCTCTCCTTATCATATGTCCATACCACCTCAACCTCCTGTCCTGTCCTTTCTTGGATATTTCTCCCATTTCTGTTGTACCTCTGATTGCTTCATTTCTTATAACTCCACATATCCATCTCAGCATTCTCATTTCTAACTTCTTCTCCTGCACTGTCTTCACTGCCCATGGCTCAGCTCTCATCTTGCTGGTCTTATCTTTGTCTTAAAAACCTTACTTTTAACTTTTGCCTTAATTCTTCAATCACACAATACTTCTGACACCTTCTTTCAATTTTTCCGTCCACACTGCCCTCTATGGGTTATCTCTGCATCACAGTTTCCATCTTGGGCTACCACTGATCCTACATATTTAAATTTATCCACTCTTTTGAATAGCTCTCCCTGCATACTAACTTCTGAATCTTGATCATCATTGATCATCATCACCATTGACAACGCTTAACTAATCACCACTATTGTCTTTGGTTATTGTGCCTTGCTTTCTTTTGTGCACCTTATCATAAGTGACACTCTATTAGTTTTTGAAATAAAGGATACACAGATGTAATAAGAAGTTCAATAGTTTTTTAAATTAAAATAAAATTTCATAAGCATATCACAAACTTTACATGTTCTCTATCAAAAATCCCCCAGTTTCTCCCCCAGTCACAACTAAATAAAACATATGAATGAGGAAAACTCTTTTTAATATATAAGGAAGTGAAGAGCACTGGACTGGAGGCCTTTAGGCACCCATCATATACCCAATATTGTTAACTGTCTCAGACCCTCAAATGTTACAACTTCTCATCCAGAGAGACGCTCATCTGGAGATGCTAAAATGCACTGCTGGCCTTAGTAGTGTAGCTATTACATTGGGGTCTGTTGGAAAAAATACTGAAGGGGCCTTGGACTTCAAGAAAAAAAATATAATGAAATATAAGTATATCTGATTGAGTACAGAGTTTCTTTGAAATGCATTTTTGTAGGCTAAATGTTTAATTTACGTATAAGAGGATGACTATAAATTATCTCAGAAACATGAACAGGCCATTTAAAAGTGAAATACTTGTTAAAATATTTGTAGGTTATTTATTTAATTAAACAGAAATTTAATGCAAAGTAATTTAAAACTACTGCTGCATGGATTTTTTATTTGGGTGGCACCTCGGGAGAATTGGACGCTTTATTTTTTTATACAGTATCCTATAAGCTGTGCTACCCATCTAAAATTTGCTGAAATCTAAGTAATCAATGTAGACCTCAGCATTAATGTTTGAGTGCACCATCCATTGAAATGTATTTAGCAATGCATATGCTAATAAAATACATTGCATTTGTCATTTCAATAGATGGCGCTTCAGAAACATTTCTAAAAATAAAATGCATTACTAGTTGGAATGACAAATGCAATGCATACATCTCTGTTATATGCCATTTTCATGGAATTTGCTAAAGAAGTGTTAATGTTTGTGATGCTCCATCTGTTGGAATGACAAATGCAATGCCTTTTATTACTACAACTGTTTGTGATGCACCATCTGTTGGAGAGACAGAAACATAGCAACCAGAATAACGCAGAGATACACAGATGTTTAACCTTTATTTGTGGTCAAATGTATTTTATTAATGTGTATGGTAACATTAATGACAGCATACATTGAATTTTAATAGATCAGGTCAATTTATTATTTTGTATATTTCACACGGTATGATTGAATTTTTTATAAAAATGTTACAGTAATATAAAAAACACTAGGAAATGTCTTGTTGAATATTTTATCATTTCAATATTTACAGCTGATAACTTGAATATCAATCACATAGGAAAACTCATTATACAATTACATTAAACAAGTTTTTTCTATTTTTTTTTTGGCAAATTACTTGGCGAGACTTTTTATTTATTTATTTTTTGCCTTTTTTCTTTTTCAATAATGAGAATTGCCAAGCTTGATAGTCGATCACAGATAGTTTTCCAATAAGAGCTTTCTATTGCACAAGATATTGTATGTATTCTATTTTTACAAAAAATGTTTGGTCAATCCATGTTCCCTTATGGGCAGCCATGAGTAGCAACTGCCAGATTGTGAATGTATTTCAGCAGGCCATGCCTCCTTTATATTATGTATGGTATGTCTTGTACATATTATAGCTACTGCACTGCTGACAACCCTATACAATTACAAAATCAGTGGATAATTCACTTCAATTAAAACAAAAAATAGTACATACTTAACACAGAGCTGGCTGGCAAAAATGCACAAACAGAATTTATCACACCTTGCATATGCGGTTTCAATTGCTAGAAGCAATACATACACACAAACTTACCCATATTACAGTGAGTTGCTGCCCAGTCGCTTCCAATGCTGCCCAGCGACCTGCCTTTGTTTCAAGGACAGGATTGCCATCGACGATCTGGAACCGTACAATGTTTACAATGAATGACCAATGACAGATGCAATTAGATCTTGTAACAGGAGCTATCAATTGGTCTAACCATTTGAAACTGTGAGGTTTCAAATCACCAGGCTCAATCCTGATCACACACGCTTGATGCATGGATTGACAAATTGGAAACAGTTGGGAATTAGGGTGGCGCTTAGGGCTTAGGGAACTTCACAGGATCAGGAGCCCATGGGATTTCCTGCCTGGTTCACACGGTTGCTACGACACTAGCTAGCCTGTCATCAAAGTTTTTCTAACTTTGGGAACATTTCCAATGTAACAAGATATTTATTTTGGATAATACAGAAATAGACTTAGAAAAACGTAAAAACACGTTTACCTCTGTGCTAATGTTTTGGAGTTCTTAAATTTAGCTATTTACAAATGTGTGCTCAGATCAAGAAAGGAGCATTTTTGAAGGAAAGCAGGCCTGGGATTGTAACAGCTATTGGTAGATTTTATTCTGTATTGACTATTTGCATTAATTTCATGACTTTTTTTGCTTTTCAATTAATCCATCTAGCTGCTGCAAAAAGTATTAAAGCGTTTTGGAGACAATTTAAAAATCAATTTCACAACCAAACGTTATGGATAAAGTTATGTATATAGGTTCTGGCTGCAGGATCAGGTTTCATTGATGCTGTGACATCAGGACGACGAGCTGAGTGGTATCTATTAAAACAACTCCAATAACCAAATTCTTAAAGGGTACAAGGACGACTTACGCACAGTATATTTCTGCAATACCTAGGAATGAATAGGGTGATCTCTTTTGCAGCCATTGGAGGTGATAGTGTGATGAGGAGTTCTGTTTTTGTGGCAGAGCTGCTGTAGAGATGTTGGTGCCAGAAAAGCAATAAGTCCTCATGTATAAGCACAGATCATGAAAATTTATTACTGTCAAATGATACTAGCAGATATTTCTTTGATAGAGAAAACCATCTATAATTTCCACAGGCTTCCAGTTGGTGCACCAGAGCTTGGCTTTCTTATAGTAAGGGTCAAACATGTCATTGTTAAGCCTGTTGCTGCCAGTTTTCCTTTTTGATGGTTGACATTCACAAAGTACATGAGCAGAAATGCTGTGTTGTCTTATGGGTATTCATTCATATGAGATATATGTCACAATATATCAGAATTCAATGTAACTGCATATCTTTGTCTAAAGGGGAAAACATTAAACCAGAAGGGTAGTGGCCCAGAAAAAAATACCAGCATTTTGAAGTTTCAATAATGTTTGCAAAAGATGATAAGGTTGAAGTAGGTAATAGCTAAAAAAAAAACACTTCCTCCAAAGTGAGTTATATCATTACCGAGAATATTGTGTGAAAAATACAATCTTTACTTCAACACATAAGAAACTGAACTGACATCAATGACTTGTTTATATTCAAGTTTTTGAACATGTCGCAAAATCATTAATTTGCAGTCATATCCGGCCTCATACTGATGTGTTCTGCGACATGGCCTTAAGTAATAAATAACATTTATGTGGTGTCTCAGATATTCAGAGTAACACAAGTGCTACACTGAGCTGAGTAGCATGTTTCTGCTCTTCATTAGCAATTTAAAGTAAGCTTCTGAATACCATTTGTGATGTGAAAAGGTAATTGCAGTTATACATCATGAATGAAGAATTCCTAGTAAGTGCATGTTATAAACTCCTGTTGATTACACATACCAACTGGATGACTTATTGTGATCTCCTTGATCGGACAATCCATCCAAATCTTTAGGGTTATTGGAGAAAAAGATAAAAAATAATTTTCAGATATCTGTCTCACATCCAAATAAAATATCATTTTCATTTTAATTGCTCCCGTATCCCACTTTGTGTCAACTTTATATGCGTTCATTCCTTTAGTTATTCAGGGTGTACTAGACCTGTTACTATCACAGGAAATATTGCAGGATACAAAGTGTTAAGTAGTTATTATACTGTATTGGCACTTTAAAAAATTCATGCTGCAGCAGTCAGTGTTAAATATTCACAATATTCCCCATAAAGCTATTTGACATATAAAGGACAGAGACATGCAATATTATGTTACTAGACATTAAGCCCGTTACAATAATGGGTGCTAGAACATTAGTAGGAACAGTCTATATTAATTGGCAAGGGACCTTGTATGCGGCTGTAATATGCGTCACTGTATTGTGTGCCTTTAATTTTCTCTCGCAGTAATACTGGTGTGTATTTCCGTAAAATGCCTGTAATTGTCTCTGACAGTAATACAGGGGAACCTCGGTTCACGACCATAATTCGTTCCAAAACTCTGGTTGAAACCCGATTTAGTCGTGAACTGAAGTAATTTCCACCATAGGATTGTATGTAAATACAATTAATCTGTTCCAGACCGTACAAACTGTTTTGTAAATATATATATTTTTAAGTTTTTAAGCACAAATATAGTTAATTACACCATAGAATTCACAGCGTAATAGTAAACTAATGTAAAAACATTGAATAAGACTGAGAAAACCTTCAACAACAGTGTAAGAGCCATTTTCCTAGTTCTATAAAATGTATGAATATTTATTAGATGATAATGCATAAAATATGGGAGGTTCCTATAACCCCTGTGAATAGAATTGAGTTGGTATTTTCCTGTCATTTCTTAACAGTTTTTGAGTAAACAATGTTCTTTAGTAAGTGTTTAGCCTCGCCTTGTGTAAGGTACAGAGGCATACGGTTTTTTAACCGTGTCCTTGTACGTGTTCTTGTTTGTGCTCGCGTTCGTGCTTACGCACGCTACCGAGCCTGGTTATACGTCTATGTACCAACGGCCTATGGGCCCTTTGCGTGTGAAGTAACTCGTATTCTATGTGTGTAACTATTTTTCTTTTTATTTTTGTATAGATTATTGGCCTTTAACTTTCACTAAATATTTTTAAATTGAACTTTTGGACCGAGAGATTTCTTTGACACGCGTCTTACCCGTGCCTGACTTCGCCTTATACAAAGGCGGCTAAAAACAGAGAAAACTAACACTGCAAGAGTTTGCGCTATAGCGCTACGAACCGCTCGCTAAAAACACTTTTTTTAATGAGTTTTAAGCACAGGGAAAAAAATGAACATTTGAAAAATCCATAATTTAATAAACAACCAAGAAAAATAACATTGCAACAATACACATGCACGCCTGTGTGTGTGTGTCTCTCGTGCGCCTGTGTGTGTGTCTCTCTCTCTCTCTCTCTCTCTCTCTCTCGTGCCTGTGTGTGTTTATCTATCTCTCACGGGCCTGTGTGTGTGTGTGTCTCTCTCTCTCTGGTGCGCCTGTGTGTCTCTCTCTTGCGCGCTTGTGCGTGTGTGTGTCTGTGTGTGTCTCTCTTGTGCACGAGCCTGTGTATCTCTCTCTCTTTCTCTGTGCACAGGGAATGCACAGGGAGAGGCTGAACACGTGCTGCCCCGCGCATGCAGCACTTCACCAGAAGACACATACACACGGACACTTGGACGCACACAGGGGTTTTATTAAAGAGGATTGGGTAAGACAATAAACCTGAAGAGAGCTTGCAAAGTCCAAAGAGAAGTTCAGCCATATAGGAATCAAACTGGGGGCAGCCAGTGTACCTCCCAGTAAATAAAACATGAAATATTTATATCAGTTATCACTGAATTCTAACACCAGTCATCACACTCTTCACTGCATATTTATATTTAGGAAACAGATTTTTTTAAAGATGGTTTTCTCCATTTTTGAGTACTTTGAAGTATGCAACATTCTGCTGTTACAGAAGATATTAATTGCCTTTTTTCTTTTCTGCGGAGCCTTCTCTATTCAAATTTTTGATGCTTAAAATGTTTCTAAGTAGGGCTTCATTTTAATTATTCAATACAGATTATAGCGTTGGGCTACACTTTCATCTCATACCTCCTTTTTCTGGCTAAATCCCTATATCATCATATGATTGTCAATTCTTCTACCATGCTGAAATCAGTTTTTGACAGCCTCTTGAATCAGGAGAATTATTTTATTTTATGATAACTGCCTGCTCTCTCAAGATTTGCAACTTTTTACTCATTCCTTGCTATCCTTCATATTTATAGGCTACTTAAAAAAAGTGATTTGCTCCCTGCTGGCCTCACGAATCTGCTTCCATTTCTCTTACAGACATCTTCTGCAATGTATGTGATGTGTCGTTTTAACGGGAACTTATTTATTAAGAAAATGATTAAACACGGGTATTCTTTGCTATACATTCTAATTGGATAATGTTGTAAATCATAGATGTATACTTTACCAGGCTCTTTACAAAGTACATCCAAAAATGTAAAATCTTATCTAACTTTAGAGGAATGTTGATGCATAAATATTTAAGTATGTGTATCCAACTTAGTGGGTACATAAACCAATTATTTTATTTTTGATCAGTCGTTTTTGAATTATGCATTCTTGTTTATTATTTAAGCATCAGAAGACAACACTATTTTTAATGAATGCATCACCAAAATGACCCTAGAAGCACTGTAGAAAAATATCTTTAAATGCATTTGGTATTTGTGACCATAACAAAAACAAATTCAGCAGAATTTCATAAATATACCCACAAACTAATACTTAGGTTTTACAGTTTAGAATTTGAATTTTCTAAAGTAATTTGGCACTTAAATAGTTACCTAAATATGTAATATTTATAAGGGTAGGCAGGTGGCAACAAGTTTCCAGGTATAAAGACACAGTTAGGATACCAGAAAGGAAGAAAAATGTGCTGCACAGAACCTATGAGGGAGTGAGAAATACTCACAATGGCAGGAAGAAAGCAACTTAGCATGCCATTATGGGAAAGGAGGAACCTCTAGAGAGAGAGACGGGTGGCCCAAAAGGTCAATAGGCAGGTGGTCTAGACCAGGACAGAATGGGATGGTCACTGTGCACATAGGTTGCTAGAGGTTAGAAGATTGAATAGGTGCCTGGGATGCCTGTCTCTTTATTGAGAGAATGGCTGGCCAAAAACCATTGGTGGGATCACATGACCACTAGCAAGTGAACTTAGGGCAAGGTTACTTGTTTAAATGTTCTCGGAAGACTGGCTGGAACTCATTCCAATAAGACATGGATTTCCAGGGCGTTGTTCTCCAGGTCATTGCAAGGATGTTATGTTTTAGCATGTAAATTCACTTTGCTTTGTTTGTGGTGTTGCTTTTTAAATGCATTTTTTGCTTATATGATGTTTTAGTTTTTTTGTTTTGATAATTGTGAATTTTCAATTCCAATTTATGTATCCTGTCCCCTTAGTTTCAAGGTTTGTGCCACCATAACTTACAAATAGAGGACCATCCTCAGCCTATTTTTTTCCAGGAGTGTGTTAAGTCCTCCAAATCAGCATTTATAATTATATTATGAACCTGTGTATTTTAAGTATTTGGATTCTCATTCTTTTTTTTTGACATATCTTGCTCCTTCTCCTGGATTTTAGAATGGCTTTGTTTTATCCTGGGTTACATTTCAGGCAGACCTTTTTTCTGTATTTAATATTTTTCTATGTTTCTGTTTCCGTTGCAATAAATGTTCACTATTTTTAAAAACAGGGTTTTTCACAGTTTTGTGTCTCTATTAATTTTTAATACTGATGATTATGAGGATTGTTTTGTTGGAGGGCCTTAAAATATGGGGGAACTAATTATGAACACTGGACCTTCCTTAACAAGCTAGGACCTACATTTTGGAAAGCTGAGCCTCATTTTGGTATTTGATGGTAGGATAACACAACAAGTAGTTGTTACGGTGACCCTATTGGTACAGATTATTATCCACCTAGCACAGAACATTAGATACAACTTAGAAGAGAACAAGTTATTGAACCCAACAAAGCTTACCAGTCCTATCCAATTAATTCTTCCGTTGGGCATATGAATGCTTTGAATAATTTCTTATCTTATCTAAGGGATTATCTTTTACACCCAGAAGTGATGGAAAAACAAATAAAAAAGAAGAAATGTTTATATACAAAAAATGCTGAAGAGTAATCAATGACATTTTTAACAGCAGCAAGAAAGCAGATAAATAAATTTAGACATAGTTGAAATTGGTTAAAAAATCCTGACAGGACCTATCTCTAGATGGAAAATTCACAAAATTATCCTGGTTGAATTTGTAAAGATTTGCTTTGCTCACCTCTCTTTATATAGGCAGACATGACTGCCTACTAATAAAGCAGCTCCCAGAGAACAAAGGAAAATAACAAAAAACAATGCCTGCTCAAGGAAAAAGAGGGAAAGCTGAGGTGCAAAATGTGTAGGCACAGATGTAGAAAGTTCATCAATATTAGTATATTAGTGATTAGTGATAATATTAATAGAATATAATGTCTGGTACATAAAAAGGCACTTCAGAAGCAGAAAATGATTTTGAGAAGCAGTAATCTACAATTCTGGAATATCATTAGCACCATCCTCTTGCTCAACCCGCTCCCCACCCACTCAGCTAAATATAGGTCTGTAAAATCTGTTTTATCTAATTTTCTTTGCAATACAAAAATACGTTCTGTCAAAATGTATCTCTAATCTATGACATTATCTTGAGTTAATCACTGGACATTCACAGTAAGTCTCATCAGGGCCTAAATTAACCACTGACACTGGCTGAAGCTCTGCTTCAATGAACTAGGACCTCTTATTGGAATATCCTGGAATTTGTATGCACAACGCTTGCTAGAGATTACTTAGAACTAAACAGTGAGTAACAGTTCTATGGACAGAAATGCTTTGTTGATGAGGAAGGCCAGAGAAGAACGGCTGACAGAAGGGCTACTGTAAGTCAAGCAACCACTCTGTATAACCATGTTAAGAAGAAAAGCATCCCAGAACACACAACACATTGAACCTTGAAACAGATGAGCTACAACAGTAGTAGACCACATCGGGTTCCACTCCTGTTAGGCAAGAACAGAAAGCGTAGGCTGCAGTCAGGTACAGGGTCACCAGAAATTGACAATTAAAGGCTGAAAAAGCATTGGTCTGAGGATTCTTGATTTCTGCCAAGGCAAATAGATGTTAGGGTTAGGGTTTGGTACCAACAGCATGCATCCGTTCTTCCAACCTGCCTTAAGTCAACAATCCAGGCTGGTGGTTATGGTGTAATGGTGTGGGGAATGTTTTCTTGGCAAAATCTGGGCCTCTCAGTCATCACTTGAATGCCATGGTCTATTTGAGTACAGTATTGTTATTGACCATGTACATTTCTTTAATGGCCACTGATTTTCCATTTTCTAATAGCTACTTCCAGCATGATATTGTACCATGCCCCAATGCAAACTGGTTTCATGAAAGTGGCAATAAATTCAGTGATCTTCAGTGGCCTTCCCAGTTACTAAGTCCATTATAACACGTTTAAGGGTGTGGTAGAGTGGGAGTTTCGTAGCTTGAATGCCAACAAATCTGCAGAAATTGTGTGACACAGTCATGTCAACATGGACCAGAATCTCCAAAGAATGTTTCCAAATTTTCGTGGAATCCATGCCACAAAGAATTTAGGTGTTTTTGAGAGCAAAAGGAGGCCGTACCCATTATTTGTATAGTGTTCTTCATAATTTGCTCAGATGAGTGTAACTATACCATTAAAAAGAGATAAAGTCCTTGTACAACAACCAAAAGCAGTCAGTACCTTAAAAACAGATGTGATACTTTGCATAACTTGTATTTGGTCATATTTACATCACTATTTAAACATTTCTTAAACAAGATCATTAACCTGAATCTTGATTCTGGCATTTGGGGGCTACTCTGATATAATATTCACATGAAGACATCAATTCTTTTATTAAAATAAAACTTGCTCAAGGTATATAAGATTTTTTTTACAAACAAATGAAACTGCATTTTCTGACAGATTCTGTCAATAGCTTGAGGTCTACTGTGAAAAACTGCAATTATTTAATGCCCGTAGTACTTTTCTTTTATAATTAAAGATAATGCCTGTGGTTTATTTACACCAGATGTGATTCACATCATCATACAATAAGTTCATACAGAGTAGAGTCCTTTCATATGAAAAGTATTAGAACTACTGTAGGAAATATGCAATTCATGTGCAATTTATGAATGTACCATGTAGCTTATTTCTAAAAGAATAAGTGACACAATGCTGCTACAATTAAAACAACCAAAATAAAAATATTGTTGTTTGAATGGGGCAAAGTATATTCAAGTTTGTTGCCATGTGTACATTGTACATTGAAATTCTTATTGTATATCTCTCACACTTTTGACAGAAATATAAGACTAAGAACAGACAAGAAAGAGGCCTTTAAAGTTTAGAGTTTGCCTTTCAAAGGCAGTGTATGTTATAAGCACACTACCAATCAGGAGTTTAGAATCACTAAACAAATTTCATTATTTTGAGTGAAATTTGTACTTTTCTTACCAAGCTCCTTTAATTGTTTTAAAAAATATGGCAAAGTCATTGCTAATGTTGCAAAAGGACTGATTGAAATTAGCATTTTATAATGTATTATTCACATGTGACTGCAGCCATTATTCCTGTTTCAGTCTATTGTTGTTTTGCAAAGTGACCGTTCTTCCACTCCATAGACAGACAAATATGTGAGGGTTTCATACAAATGTATCATTCTACTGTTTTGAGAGAATAGGGCAAACTGAATTTAACCAAGATAGATAAAAAGTGGAAAGCCCAGAAACACAACTGCACAAGTAATTTTGTATATCAGAATGTGTAGTTTGAGAAACAGATGCCTTACTGGTCCTCAGTTGACTGCTTCCTTAAATGTTACAACCAAATACCACTGTCAGATACCTAAGTGAAAAGATGACTTTGGGATTCTGGCCTTAGAAACAGAGTTACAGAGACAAAGCTATATGTTAAACTGGAGAACAGATGGGAAAAAATTTGAATTTACGCAGGAATCCACCATCCAATGCCTGCATTCATTTTTTATTTGCCATAAGTTGTTATTCTAGAGCTGCAATAAAAAAGAGATTCCAGAAGAGTTATGCAGATGGGTACAGAACTGGTTTAAAGGAATACTATACATTACCCATAAATTATATTTTTTTAATATGTGACTTACCCCATATAGTTTTTAGTGAAAAAAATGTATTCTAATGTTTTCATGCAGAAAGTAGCCAACAAAGTTTATGATGTAATGGTCATCTCAGGCAGTTTTATATAATGCAGGAGAACATTTGGATTATAAGGAGTAATAGTTGTATGCACATAATAGTCACTTTTTTGGCATTGTGATTAACACTCAAACAACATCAACAGGCTATGCCTTGCAGTCATGGAAGTTATGCTAGCCTATGTGTGCAAGCTGAGGAGATTCTGAAATCCCAACTGCCATTTGCTCCCTGCATGACCTACAATGACATCACTGTCACACGCTGCCTACAGGAGTAAGTAGCCTGCTAGTAGCTCAGGACCGGGAGTTTATGCAAGCTGAGTCAAAATAAAATATTACGGCAGAAAGAATGGATAAAAGTAAAATAGATGTTTATTACAACAGTGTCTTGGAAAAAATTGCAGGAATATATGCAGTGAACGCACACAAAAAAAAATTAGAAGGATAATTATAATCTATATGCTTCATCAAGGACACAAGTCATTTTAAAAAAATAAAGTGAAGAAAAAAAAACAAAATACCCAAAAAAAAGGCTTTATCCCCTAAGGCAATTTTTCCCAGTCTGGGAGAAAAAAATGCCTGAACCAGTCTTAAATAATTCAGCTCCTCAAACTAGAGAAAAATCAGGAGCCTTTTACCCTCCAGTAAAGCAGCCAGACACTAAGCCACTCTCTCTCGCTCCTGAGAGCTCATCAGCACCTCTCTATAGTAAACACTAGACCTTATTTTAGAATTCTCTTCTGTCGCTAAGTCAGATAACCAACTCCTAGAAGACAATGTCTCAAACCTTATAAAGCCGATGCCATTTCTCTCTTGGGCTACACTGTTGCTGGACGAAACTAACTGTATTCTCTTAAAGGGGAAAATTACCAAAATGACTCAAAACCAAACTAAACCTAAACCCACCCAACAGAAACAATAACACCAAAACTAATTGTACATCTGCGCTCACAATAATGCAAACTCAATAAAAGGTTAAACCACCATAATGTCAAAACTTTTAAAAGACCTTACCCTCCGGGCTGCCTTTTTCCAGCTTTCTGAGCACCGCGTGTGCCTGATCAAATCACCACATTTAAAATGGCATCTGGACTTTGAAAGAAGAAAGAGCTACAGTAACTCCCCCAATCTGCAGATGACCGATGGTAAGTACCTTTATTTAATTCTTTCATCCTCTGGTTTTCCCTGTTTAGCTTCATGTTTCTATGGGGCTGGAGCAGACTGTACTTGCCAAGGAAACTCAGGTCTTTTGAGGTGTGTAACAAGCTGCTGGAAATGTTCTACCAGTCAGTAGTGGCCAGTGTGGTGTCATATGCTGCAGTCTCCTGGGGAAGTGACCTGAGCACAAAAGAAGCCCAAAGCCTGAGCAAACTTATGAAGAAAGGTGAACCACAGACATACTGGAAGCTGTTGTGAAAAAGAGGACGATGGCAAAATAAGATGCCATCATGACAAAAATCCCCTCCATGAGGCATCTCTTGGAGCTCTTTTAGCTACAGGCTCATTCCACCATGGTGTGCTAAGAAGCACCTCTGGGGCTATTTTCTGCTCACTACTATCAGGCAATTCAATGCTTCCATCCAATTTACTCATTAAGTTTATTTGTTTATTTATTTGTTTTTTGCATGTATTATCAGTTCTGTGAGTCTGTATTCTTGTTTTTTACGTTTCTGCGGCTGTATGCATTTGAATGTTTCCATGGGATTAATAACTTTTATCTAATCTAATCGAAATAATTATATTATTGAATAAAAAAGTAAGAACCTGGTATTGCATAGGGGTCACCAAAAGTAATATGGAGACTTGTTGTGCTATATGTGGCTTCCTGCTAGTCAATATAATGAACAGATGACTTGGCCCTTTAATTAGGAGCTGTGGATTAAGTAAGAGGTGACAATTATGGTAACTAGAAGAAATAAACAGAGGACAGAACCAGGATTTTCATAAGCTAGATCTGACACCAGTAGTGGGTACTCATAGAAATTGTTCCTGTTAGGGGATTCAAAGATCCTTCCTGAGACAGTGTTAGTCAAGGTTGGGTCATAAGTGAAATAAGACACAAATGTTTGGAGGAACAGATGACAAACAAAAAAGAGAGAAAGGTGAAAGTTATGAGCAGAAAAAGACCTAAAATATTGAAAATATGGAAAGCTAGGCAAGTAGTAAATACATTCAATGAGGATCAGTGTGGCTACAGGTTTCCCATACTCTATATCCTTCTAAATTTACCATTTATTTATAATATGTATTTTTCTTTTAACATAAATTGACCTTTTGGCACCATTTGGATTCAGGGACAACCTCTGTTATGAACAGGATATATGCAAAACCTTTGTCACATAATGTAATATTGTAAGTAATGGGGGTTTCTTCTATATTCTGAATTTACTATGGCAGAGACAGATATTAGCACCCTGTATATTGCTATATTGGATTGTGTCAAAAGCAAAAAAAGATAATTGTACAAGTTGTTTTCTGAGTATTTGTTGTTCAGCTGTTGCTTGTCTTTTATGATGGTTTTCAGAGGTTGAAAGGCTATGCATTATATCATTATTGAAATTGTATCAGTTAAAGACTACACATGATTAGATTGCATCCAGTTGTTCATCAGAAGTAACAACTATGAAGGTCTTGAGTGACTGGAGCCTGAATTTGCTATTGAATGCTATTGACTGATTGCTTTTGTGTAACATAAAAAGGTGGAAGTAATTATTTAACACATTGAAGCTGATTTATTAACCTGCACTGTGTCTCTGCCAGCAGGTCATTTCAGTATCTGTGGCAATTATAGCTTGCCTTATGGCTTCTTCTGTAGACAAAGTTCGACCTCTGTATCATTATTTCTGAAAGGCTTGGATGATAAATGTTGATACAAGCACATCTCAGACCTTGCTGTATATAACATTTTCTCAGTAAAAGAGTATAAGAGAGAGCTTCTGGCAATAGTGTGTTTTTTCTAAGACATCCAGGGTTGAAATCCACATGGAGATAACCCATTCACTGGTTGGATCATTCTTTGTGGCTCAAGAATATGATTTTTTGTTTATTCTAGCTAGCAGTGACATTACCAATGATAGTTTTGCTAAACACATGCAAGTAGTTGTTGTGAGAAATGCATACTTTAGGCAAACAGCAGTGCTATATATCTGTGTCTTAAATACTGTAGTGTTATATATCTGCCTCGATGGCACTGTAGTGTTACAATTTCATGGTCCTGAGTCTGTATCCAACTTAGTGTGAAGTTTATAAAAGTTTCCTCTGAGAGATCTATCTCTCATGTCTTAAAGGCGTACATATTAAGACAGTTCATTACTCTAGCACAGCCTACTCATGGTATGAGTAAGTTATGGGCCTGAATGTGTCCTGCTATCAACTAGTGTCCTGCCCAAGTCACAGCTGCTATAATAAACTCTATATCACTTTGAGCCTGAAGCTGGATAGACAGAATAACTAAGTCTCACTAAACATATAAGTGACTGGTTTGTTTCAATTACGACAGTATTTGCAGGACTTGTGTTGAAGTGACATTCGGCATCTGTCAAGCGTTGTAAGCACACAACCGGTTTCATCGATAACTTCACATCCAGCTTTTGAGAGTTTAAACATTCATAAACATCAAAGTGTCCACTACTAAAATCGTCACCTGTGAGTCTAACATGTTTAAGAGGCACTGGCAGTTGTCGAAAGGTGTACTGCTATAATAAACTCTATATCACTTTGAGCCTGAAGCTGGATAGACAGAATAACTAAGTCTCACTAAACATATCAGTGACTGAGCCATCAGGTACGTGGTATAGTCCACTTGCCTCCCTTCCAATGGAAATCTCTCTCTAGATACTTTACAGTATCTGTCATCCTATGCCTGTTGCAATGTATCCCCCATTGTAATTGTATCCTATGGCTATGGTTTAATTTCTATAGCTTCTTTTGATATTTGTTGTTTACCTCCAATGTATACTTGCAGACATCTCTTGCTACAAGTATCTTTCATTGCCAGTTTCTTTTTTTATTTTATTGCTCACTTTATATATTTGATATTGTACAGGGTAGTGCATGTAAAACAGCCTTGCATACAGTATGTTAAGGACCTTGGATATGGGTAAAGTCCCTGGATGCAATTTGTTTTGTTTTGTTAGTTGTAACATTTGTGTCCATACTGGAGAGACAAAATGACAAATCATTGGAATTGTGAAATAATATGCCATTATGAGTGCTCCTGCAAAACGTACAACTCAGCACTTGGTGAAAAACTGATGTACTACCGGTTCTATTAGATATGCACAGGAATGCCAAAATACTTCTTTGTGTACCACTGACACGGCAGACTTTTGAGAAAGAACTCAATGCATAGGTTAAAAAAGCCCATGAGTGCATCAGGAAGGTTATGTCAGCATGAACTCCATGATACAGTATGTGGGCTACTGTTTGCCGTCCAGAATTTTACCCTTTTTTTCTCTCTCTCTAAAACACTTTGTGGTGACACTTACTGTTAACGACACTACAGAATTTAAATAATGACTGTTTGATTGAGCATATTAACTTATGCTATGTCATACGATGATTCTTATTTCAAAAACCAGTGAGAAAAAATTATAATTTAAAAAACAGGCTTAATAAGTTTCCTTTTAAGCTTCATCCTTGAGTTCAAATGTTAATATTGACTTACTGCTAATATAATAAAATTCAATGCATGTATTTACAATTTCTTATATAACTTTTATGTATCATTTCTTTAGATAGAAAACTAAACATCTTCAATTTGAAGCGTACATAATTTCCCATGTTTAAGTGTGCTTTTCCATTGTATCATAGCTTGCAAATAATACTAACATATGCCTTGTGTACAACACATTAGCAAAATATGTACAGAAATCCAGACCTTGAAACATAATATATGATTAAGTAACTGCTAGCCTTGCAGTTTAATATAAAAAATTTAAAAACAAACATTGCAAGATATATCATTGAGCTATCTCTAATTTTCACACTTGCTTATGCATAAAAAAGAAGCCTAGAAACAGCTGAAGGTGTTTTCTGTTCTGTGCAGTTTTTTTTAGTTTATTATAGAGTAGGTAACAAAAATTAAAAAGACATCTTAAAAAAAGATACTAGACTATATGACAGTCCTACCATGGGTAGTAGGTGCTCCATCAAACCATAGTAGCAATAATTGGATTAATACAGCTACTGGCATTGCTGGTTCAGGTAGCAGTGGATCAATCAAAAAAACAGAGCATATTAAAAGGATTATAGATTAGCAATTAGATGGTTTTTCTTGAGGAAGGAACAATTCTACAAGCATTGCTAGAGGTTATGAGAAATGGCATGTTGATTTTCCAGTATATTATCTAGCAAAAAAAAAAGATGCAGGTAAGGGATTTCCAATATGATAACAGTGACCTAAACAAACAAGCAGTGCTTTTGCATCATTTTGTAAGTAAAATGTCTTTGTGTTGTCCTTGCAGGAGAGAGCAAGTGTTTTATAATATATAGTATGTTCTTATTTTCCCTGACAATGGAATTCTTTGTTTTTCACTTGGGAGTTGGGTTTCAAGGATACAATTCATACTTGTAATATTGTTTGTAGATATTCTGTTTCCACAGAAAACAAAGTTGATCACATACAATTGACAATAATTTTTCATTGAGACATTGCAGTATTAAAGCTTCAAATGTGAGTATGTACTTTATTATTATTACTAGCAAAATACCCGTGCTTCGCAGCGGCGAAGTAATGCCTTAAAATTTTTATTAAGAAGAAAATTAAACCTTTTTAAACTGAGCGAAAATATACTAATAATTATTTGTTAAGGATCTCTTTGTATACCACATTTTGAGTTCGGCCCTCCGGTTGTAATATGACCAAGCTGTGCGCTGAGCTTACTCTTGAGCATGCAACGTACAGTTGGCCATGTGAACAGTAATCTTGTCTCAAATCTCACAGCTTGGATTGCTGCTGTGATAATCGGTTTGAGTTTCATGGTTTGTTTCAATTACGACAGTATTTGCAGGACTTGTGTTGAAGTGACATTCGGCATCTGTCAAGCATTGTAAGCACATAACTGGTTTCATCGATAACTTCACATCCAGCTTTTGAGAGTTTAAACATTCATAAACATCAAAGTGTCCACTACTGAAATCGTCACCTGTGAGTCTAAGATGTTTAGGAGGCACTGGCAGTTGTCGAAAGGTGTACTGTAAAATATTTGGCCATTTCAGTACACTTGAAAGCGACAACCGAACAATTCAGCGGCAGCCATCAACTCACATGCAGAACCATAGGTGAAGGGCTTAAGCATTTCACTCTTATAGTGCTCCTGTGTAGTATAATTATCTCCTGTACCATCATCAGTCCACACCTTGAACCTGTCCCAGTCATTCAATACATAAGACACAATGTTCCTCTGGATATCAAGAGTGAGCCTGATATGGCCGTGCAATATGTAACACAGAGAATGGAAAAGGCAGGTGGCATCTCCGGGCATGGAAACCACTCGGTAAGTGACAGTTCTTTGATTGATGGTGATCACCTCGATAGACATGTTGATGGGGGTACGGTTGGAATGATAAAGGAAATGGGTACCTGAACAATGTAAAGTAAATCTAAAATACCCACACAATAACTATAATCGTAATAAATAACTATAATCGTAATAAACAAACAATAAAACAGTGGAGAAGCCGTGGATTAAATAAAAAGGCTGCAGGCAGCCAACAACGTGGGAGGCGTTGGGATGGGGGACCCAACGCCGCCTCACACGGTGACCGAGCTGCAGGCTATGGCCGTATATATGTATGTAAGTAGGATTCAGTTAGCGTTAGGAATCCGCGTACCAAATTTCTTGAAGATGGGCCCATAAGTAACAAAGACTGTTGAAAAGTTCAATATGGCGGCCGACAGTGGCATCATACCACTGAAATAAGTACGTACATTGGTTTCGGTTAGCGTAGGGAAGCCGCCTACCAAATTTCATGAAGATGGGGCCATAAATAAGAAAGTTCAACATGGCGGACATTGTCGACCTTTATGACCATTACGCGTAGAATTTTGAAATGAAACCTGCTTAACTTTTGTAAGTAAGCTGTAAGGAATGAGCCTGCCAAATTTCAGCCTTCTACCTACACGGGAAGTTGGAGAATTAGTGATGTTGGAAAGTTCAATATGGCGGCCGACAGTGGCATCAAACCACTGAAATAAGGACGTACATCGGTTTTGGTTAGCACAGGGAAGCCACCTACCAAATTTCATGAAGATGGGGCCATAAATAAAAAAGTTCAACATGGCGAACGTTGTCAACCGTTATGACCGTTACGCGTAGAATTTCGAAATGAAACCTGCTTAACTTTTGTAAGTAAGCTGTAAGGAATGAGCATGCCAAATTTAAGCCTTCTACCTACACGGGAAGTTGGAGAATTAGTGATGTTGGAAAGTTCAATATGGCGGCTGACAGTGGCATCATACCACCAAAATAAGCATGTACATTGGTTTCGGTTAGCGCAGGGAAGCCGCTTACCAAATTTCGTGAAGATGGGGTCAGCCTTCTACCTACACGGGAAGTTGGAAAATTAGTGACGTTGGAAGGTTCAATATGGCGGCAGACAGTGGCGTCATACCATCGAAATAAGTACGTACATCGGCCTCGGTTAGCGCAGGGAAGCCGCCTACCAAATTTCGTGAAGATGGGGCCGTAAATAAGAAAGTTCAACATGGCGGATGTTGTTGACCGTTATCGACCGTTATGATCGTTACATGTAGAATTTCGAAATTAAACCTGCTTAACTTTTGTAAGTAAGCTGTAAGGAATAAGCCTGCCAAATTTCAGCCTTCTACCTACACGGGAAGTTGGAGAATTAGTGATGAGTGAGTGAGTGAGTCAGTGAGGGCTTTGCCTTTTATTAGTATAGATTATTATTACAATGTGTTTGAGTATTGTTATTACTTTGCCATTTTTATATGTGTACAGTCTGTTTATTTGGAGTTCTTTTAAAATTTTATTTTTGAAGAACTGATTCAGATCATAGTTTTTCGTGTAATGGAGAATGTAACAATATACAAAATTTGAAAATTGAGAGGAGACCATTCAGTCCATCAAGCTTGTTTGTTTAGCTAATAGCTAAGCTGTCCCAGTATCTCATCCAGATACTATTTAAATGTTGTTAAGGTTTCTGCTTCGACTAAATGTCTCAGTAGTTTGTTCCAGAGTCCCACAACTCTTTGAGAAGTGCTTTCTGACTTCAGTCTTAAATGCATTTCCTCCTAATTTTTACTGGTGTCCTGTGGCCATGTTTATAAAGCTTTTCATAATTTCGAGTGTGAAAATACACCTAAACCAAAAACAGGAAAATGCATACGCCAAAAAAAAAATCAGATTTATAGAACAGTTTGCACATTTCTACTCAATTTACCCTAAATCACAGTACATTTGTAAATGTGCATTTGTGAACGTGCCACAAACCCCACCTGATTCCACCTTGAAACAACCATATATGAACTATGCTAATCAACCCCATGCATTTACTGTACAATCAACGTCCTGCAGACCTTCATTGGCTGGTAGTTCAGCCATATGATATCCAGTAGTGTGAGACAGAAATTCATGTCTCTAAAGTAGAGGCACACAAAGAACCTTTATTTGGGTGGCCTAAGCACAGATTTCTGCAACAGCCACAAATATGTTGAATGGGAACATGTTACTGCTGCTGTAAATTACATTGTCATGAATTGGCCTGAGTTCAAAAAAGTACAGCTGCAAAAAAATTCCAGGGTTTCCCACTAGAGGAGGGAAACACCATCAAAATACCTTGACTAGAAACAAAAAAGGCTGAGACTAATCTTGATAAAATAAAAAGTTTATTTTCACCAAAAGGCTGTGCAAACTCCAAAGCTCCAAAAAGCACAAGGAGATGCCTGAAACGGCAAGGTTATACACAGTAAACAAAGTCCCAAAACGCAATCCAAAAATCATTGTCAAAAAGCAGAGCAGAGGTTCAAAAATATCAATAGGCATGATATCAAAAAACAGAATGCAAGAGGCGTGTCAAAAGAGGAGCACAGGGTCGAAATTCCAGAAAACATAAAGCAAAGCAATAGCACATAAACTCATCCAAAACACTCTCTACTTCCAGCACATTTAATTAACTGCCAGGAACTATGGAATGTCCCCACTTAAATAGGGTGGAGGGCTGTTCCAGGCAGGTGGCTCCGCCCCTTGTGGGACTACCCATAAAACACAAGGGTCATAACTAAGGCCCTTCCCCTTTTCCAAAATAAAAACAAAAATCATACATAATAAATAAAATAAACACATTTAAACTGACATAATATTAGTCAAAACAGATGCAAAATATGAATATGAATCCCATCCTGGGGAAAAATATTGGCTGAAACATGACAACCATAATCTCTAGCTATACCATACCTGAAGTAAAAAAACAGGTCTGATTTCTGACAATGAATGTGGACTGCTAGTCACTAGCACACTGTGTGTGTAACGAGAGGAGGAAAAAATACATCTACATATTCAGATTTTGTGAATGGTGTCAATAATTGGAGATGCTTTTATATGCAGTACTATGCCAGAGCACTCCTGAAGACTGTCAGTCTTATCTTGGCATCACAGGTGACTTGCATGCTAATATAATGTATCCGCTTACAGTTAACAAAAGCTGTTACATTCTCGCTAGGTGCCTGTATTGCATTATGAGTGCAATAATGTGCTCCAATTACGTTAGAAAAATGGATACTGGTGCAATTTGCCTGTTTATGTTGGTGACAACATGCTGTTATATGTATGATCACACACACCATGCAAAAACTGGATGTAGCACTTCATCATTTGGTTAAAGGTTTCCAGCACAGGACGGAATAAAGCTCGGCTGAGATATTCCTGACCTGTCGGCCAGTTCCCTGAGAAGTGACAACAGGTTATCTATACTGAAAAGAAAAAACAAATTTCAATGTTTGTATGGGAAATTGCGTACACCCATTTCAAACCTCTTTTTGTGGCACAAAAGCTTTATAAATGAGGCCACTGAAGTATATGATTCACTAATTCATCAGTAAAAAAAACCTGTAGTATGTTGCCTTTGGAATATGTATATCATTTCAACTATTAACTTTATGCTGTACAGTAATCCCTCCTCGATCGCGGGGGTTGCGTTCCAGAACCCCCCGCTATAGATAAAAATCTGCGAAGTAGAAACCATATGTTTGTATAGTTATTTTTATATATTTTAAGCCCTTATAAACTCTCCCACACTGTTAACATTATTAGAGCCCTCTAGACATGAAATAACACCCTTTAGTCAAAAGTTTAAACTGTGCTCCATGACAAGACAGAGATGAAAGTTCTTTCTCACAATTAAAAGAATGCAAATATATCTTCTTTTCAAAGGAGTGCCCGCATCAGGAGCAGAGAATTTCAGAGAGAGAGAAAGAGAGAGAGTGCTCGCAAAGAAAAGCAAACAATCAAAAAATCAATACATGTGCTTTTATGCGAGTAAAACAGCATTTTTAGAGGAGCGCCAGTATCTTCTAAGCAAACAGCCTCTGTGTAAACAGCCCCTTTGCTCACACAAGCGGAGAACATTTCAAAAATCAATAGTGCTTTTAAGGACGCACCGCGATAAAGCGGCATTTCTTAGAGGAGCGTCCGTATCCACTAGGCAAACAGCCTCTGTGCAAACAGCCCCTCTGCTCACACCCCCTCCGTCAGGCGCAGAGAACGTCAGAGAGGGTGAGAGAGGCACAGAAAAGCAAACAATCAAGCACCGCGCGGGAAGCATATCTTATAGCATTGAGGAGTTTTAGTTAATATGTAATACATGCTCTGATTGGGTAGCTTCTAAGCCATCCGCCAATAGCGTCCCTTGTATGAAATCAACTGGGCAAACAAACTGAGGAAGCATGTACCATAATTTAAAAGATCCATTGTCCACAGAAATCTGCGAACCAGCGAAAAATCTGTGATATATATTTAGATATGCTTACATTTGAAATCCGCGATAGAGTGAATCCGCGAAAGTCGAAGCCTGATATAATGAGGGATTACTGTATATCTACATACTATTAATTTCAACTTAGTTACATATGTGAATTTGCATGGAGGTGACACAGTGGTAGTGCTGTTGCTTTGCTGTAAGGAGATTGTGGGTCCTCTTCCTGGGTTCTCCCTTTGAGTAGCGAGAAAAGTGCTATATAAAGAACTAGCCAACCCGCAGCGTAGCATATGCCACATAATTATGTATTGATGGATGAACACTTCCTGAAAGACACAGTTGTCCAAATGGGGTGGGTTTGAGGATACGACTGTAAGAGAATGAAAAGATGGAACTTTGGAGAAAGCAACATACAATTGTCTGGGACTGAAAAGTGGAGGAATGTCGCTGGGCCAACTCCTTCCAGAGCGAGGTACGGGGTTGGACGGTGTCCCTCTAAGACAGGGGTGCCCAATGCGTCGATCGCGATCGACCAGTAGATGGCCAAGGTAGTGCAGGTTGATCGCTTTGCATTCAAAAAAAATTTTTTTAAACGTTAATTTATCATATATCTTCCCTGTGGCGTTTGCCACTTGATTGACATACAGGGCGGCCAGTCTGAGATCTTTTTTCTTCTAACACAATGGTCATCTCGCACACACGATCAAACCCGCGAGCTACTGCAAAACTCCGGCTGTGATGTAGTTAGCCTTCCAATTTATATCGAGTAAAGAAAGAATTTTAAAAAATTGTTTGGGGAGGGTATGGGCTGGATGTGGAATTGGAAGAGGATTTTTTTCTCACAATGTCACAATCGAAGTGCGTTTGTCTGATCTGTCAATCTATCATTTCTATTCCAAAGAAGGAAAATGTGGAAAGGCACTTTCGAGCTGTTTATAAAAACTACAGAACTGACGTCCTTCCAAAAAGCGATCTGAGAAAGACAAAGGAGAGGGAACTAAAATCGCAATTAATCGGACAGCTGTCATTTTTCACTCATCTGAATTCAAAAGCTCCTTTGACTGAATTATTCGACTGAATAATTTGACTGAATTTGACTGAATTATTCGGCTCTACTTATTTATGCGAGTCAGCCTTTTCCCAAGTGACGATTATTAAATCCAAATACTGTAGTGACCTTAAATGTATTGAATTGTTATTGTGCCATAAAGGTTATTCAGTTATGCAAGGTACGACAACATACATTTTATGTATAAAGCATACTGTGTGTATATCCATCCATCCATCCATCCTCTTCTGCTTATCCGAGGTCGGGTCGCGGGGGCAGCAGCTTAAGCAGAGAGGCCCAGACTTCCCTCTCCCCGGCCACTTCTTCCAGCTCTTCCAGGAGAATCCCAAAGGCGTTCCCAGGCCAGCCGGGAGACATAGTCCCTCCAGCGTGTCCTGGGTCTTCCCGGGGCCTCCTCCCGGTTGGACGTGCCCGGAACACCTCACCAGGGAGGCGTCCAGGAGGCATCCTGATCAGATGCCCGAGCCACCTCATCTGACTCCTCTCGATGCGGAGGAGCAGCGGCTCTACTCTGAGCCCCTCCCGGATGACTGAGCTTCTCACCCTATCTTTAAGGGAAAGCCCAGACACCCTGCAGAGGAAACTCATTTCAGCCGCTTGTATTCGCGATCTCGTTCTTTCGGTCACTACCCATAGCTCATGACCATAGGTGAGGGTAGGAGCGTAGATCGACTGGTAAATTGAGAGCTTTGCCTTACGGCTCAGCTCCTTTTTCACCACGACAGACCGATGCAGAGCCCGCATCACTGCGGATGCCGCACCGATCCGCCTGTCGATCTCACGCTCCATTCTTCCCTCACTCGTGAACAAGACCCCGAGATACTTGAACTCCTCCACTTGGGGCAGGATCTCTCCCCCAACCCTGAGAGGGCACTCCACCCTTTTCGGCTGAGGACCATGCTCTCGGATTTGGAGGTGCTGATTCTCATCCCAGCCGCTTCACACTCAGCTGCGAACCGATCCAGAGAGAGCTGAAGATCACGGCCTGATGAAGCAAACAGGACAACATCATCTGCAAAAGCAGTGACCCAATCCTGAGTCCACCAAACCGACCCCTTCAACACCCTGGTTGCGCTTAGAAATTCTGTCCATAAAAGTTATGAACAGAATCGGTGACAAAGGGCAGCCCTGGCGGAGTCCAACTCTCACTGGAAACGGGCTCGACTTACTGCCGGCAATGCGGACCAAGCTCTGACACCGTTGTACAGAGACCGAACAGCTCTTATCAGGGGTCCGTACCCCATACTCCCGAGCACCCCCACAGGATTCCCGAGGGACACGGTCAATTCCTTTTCCAAGTCCACAAAACACATGTAGACCGGTCGGGCAAACTCCCATGCACCCTCCAGGACTCTGCTAAGGGTGAAGAGCTGGTCCACTGTTCCGACCAGGACAAAACCACACTGTTCCTCCTGAATCCGAGGTTCACTATCCGACGGACCCTCCTCTCCAGAACCCCGAATAGACTTTTCCAGGGAGGCTGAGGAGTGTGATCCCTCTATAGTTGGAACACACCCTCCGGTCCCCTTTTAAAGAGGGGACCACCACCCGGTCTGCCAATCCAGAGGCACTGTCCCGATGTCCATGCGATGTTGCAGAGGCGTGTCAACCAAGACAGTCCTACAACATCCAGAGCCTTAAGGAACTCGGCGATCTCATCCACCCCGGGCCCTGCCACCAAGGAGTTTTTGACCACCTCGGTGACTTCAGTCCCAGAGATGGGAGAGCCCACCTCAGAGTCCCCAGGCTCTGCTTCCTCATTGGAAGGCATGTTAGTGGGATTGAGGAGGTCTTGAAGTACTCCTCCCACCGACCCACAACGTCCGAAGTCGAGGTCAGCAGCGCACCATCCCCACCATATACGGTGTTGACACTGCACTGCTTCCCCTCCTGAGGCGCCGGACGGTGGACCAGAATCTCCTCGAAGCCGTCCAAAGTCGCTCTCCATGGCCTCCAAACTCCTCCCATGCCCGAAGTTTTGCCTCAGCAACAACCGGCCGCGTTCGCTTGGCCTGCGGTACCTATCAGCTGCCTCCAGAGACCCACAGGACAAAAAGTCCTATAGGACTCCTTCTTCAGCTTGACGGCATCCCTCACCGCGGTGTCCACCAACGGGTTCGGGATTGCCGCCACGACAGGCACCGACCACCTTGCGGCCACAGCTCCGTCAGCCGCCTCAACAATAGAGGCACGGAACATGGCCCATTCGGACTCAATGTCCCCACCTCCCTCGGGGCGTGGTTGAAGTTCTGCGGAGGTGGGAGTTGAAGCTACTTCTGACAGGGGACTCTGCCAGCCGTTCCCAGCAGACCCTCACAACACGTTTGGGCCTACCAGGTCTGACCGCATCTTCCCCACCATCGAAGCCAACTCACCACCAGGTGGTGATCAGTTGACAGCTCGCCCCTCTCTTCACCCGAGTGTCCAAGACATATGGCCGCAAGTCCGGCGACACCACCACAAAGTCGATCATCGACCTGAGGCCTAGGGTGTCCTGGTGCCAAGTGCACATATGAACACCCTTATGCTTGAACATGGTGTTCGTTATGGACAATCCATGGCGAGCACAGAAGTCCAATAACAAAACACCGCTCGGGTTCAGATCGGGGGGGCCATTCCTCCCAATCACGCCCTTCCAGGTCTCACTGTCATTGCCCACGTGAGCATTGAAGTCTCCCAGCAAAACGAGGGAATCCCCAGAAGGTATGCCCTCTAGCAACCCTTCCAGAGACTCCAAAAAGGGTGGATACTCCAAACTGCTGTTCGGCGCATACGCACAAACAACAGTCAGGACCCTTCCCCCCACCCGAAGGCGGAGGGAGGCCACCCTCTCGTCCACCGGGGTAAACCCCAATGCACAGGCTCCGAGTCGGGGGGCAATAAGTATGCCCACACCTGCTCGGCGCCTCTCACCGGGGGCAACTCCAGAGTGGTAGAGAGTCCAGCCCCTCTCAAGGAGATTGGTTCCAGAGTCCAAGCTGTGCGTCAGGTGAGTCCACTATATCTAGCCGGAACCTCTCGACCTCGCGCACTAGCTCAGGCTCCTTCCCCTTCAGAGAGGTGACATTCCACGCCCCAAGAGCCAGTTTCTGTAGCCGAGGATCAGACCGACAAGGTTCCTGCCTTCGGCCACCAACCAACTCACACTGCACCCAACCTCCTTGGCCCCTCCCATAGGTGGTGAGCCCATGGGGAGGAGGACCCACGTTACCTCTTCGGGCTGTGCCCGGCCGAGCCCCATGGGTGCAGGCCCGGCACTGTGTGTATATATATGTATATATAGATAGCATTTTTAATTTAGGTGGATCATTTTGACCTGGTCATTTTAAAAGTAGCTTGCAAGCCGAAAAAGTTTTGGCACCCCTGCTCTAAGACGTTGGACGCCGACTGCTCAGGGGTCGCGCAACTATTTAGCAGGAGGGAGTCTCGCTCGTTATCGGAATTAACCAGACAAATCACTCCAACTAAGAACGGCCATGGACCAGCACCCACAAAATCACGATAAAGTTATCAATTTGTCAATCCTCTCTGAGTCCGGACCGGGTGAGGTTTCCCATGTTGAGTCAAATTAAGCTGCAGGCTCCACTCCTGGTGGTGCCCTTCCATCAATTCCTTTAAGTTTCAGCTTTGCAACCATACTCCCCCCAGAACCCAAAGACTTTGGTTTCCCGGTTGGCTGCCTGGCGGGTCATGGAAATAACGCCGCCGGATCGCCAGTCGGCAGCGTCTATGGTCAGAACTACAATGGTATCTGATCATCTTCAAACCTCCGACTGTCATTCTTGATTAATGAAAACATTGTCTGCGTGCATTTGCTCCGGGTGCTCTGGGTTCCTCCCACAGTCCAAAGACATGCAGGTTAGGTCGATTGGTGATTCTAAATTGGCCCTAGTGTGTGCTTGGTGTGTGGGTTTGTTTGTATGTGTCCTGAGGTGGGTTGGCACCCTGCCTGGGATTGGTTCCTGCCTTGTGCCCTGTGTTGACCCTGTGTTCGGATTCAGCGGGTTGGAAAATGGATGGATGGACTCTTGGCAAATGTTTTCGCTCTCTCTCGAATTGTTGGTGGGTGGGTCTTTGTCGTGCGTATCCCATGGCCTGTCTTGTGTGCCATGGTCGGCTGCTTAGTGAGTATCACATGGTCTGTCATTGCGTGCTGCTTCTTGCGTGCTCTGGTCGGCTGCTTAGTGAATTATATATTCTTGATTAATGAAAACATTCTTGGCAAATGCTTTCGCTCTCGCTCAAATTGTTGGTGGGCGGGACTCTGTCATGCATATCCCATGGTCTGTCTTGCATGCCATGGTTGGCCGCTTAGCGAATTGTTGGTGGGCGGGGCTCTGTGAGTTGGCGGGCGTGGCTCTGTCTTGCGTGCATCTTGCTTGCCATGGACTTAGTGAATTATATATTTAGATTATTATTTTTATTATTATACAGCTGCCACTGCAGAAACATCTAAGGAAGAATACCATTGAAAGAAACTCATAACAGCATAAAAAACATTGAACCTTTAATTTGATAAAACAAAATGTCAATAAAATACAATACAACATGACTAAATAGATCAAATGAGTAAAAGTTTTCTAACTCCAAGCCTTCATCTCCTCCTAGAATATAGAAGTATCCTGCCACATCTGTATTACTTTTCTGTATGATTACTGCAATTCAATTTTCAATATCTTCCCACTGGCAGATTACAATAGGATTTCCTGCTATTGACGGAGTTCTGAGATGAAGCATGACAAATAAACAGTTGGCTTGTTTTGATAAACTAACACAAGCTTTCCTTAAATTTAGAAAATAATCTCTGCCATTTAAACTGAGTACATAAAATCTTCATGCTCATTTTCATGTTCAATGTTCATTTTGTGGATGGACCCTTTCAGTCCCCATGCTGTTTGATGTTAACCCTTTTGGCCCTGACAAACTTAGTAATAAAATATATATGAAGCCATTTTTGTAAAGTGCAGGTACGTTTGCAGCCATTAGGACCGGGCGTGCTACTATTAGCGCAGACTGGAGAGACTGGCATATAATCCATAAAACACGGAAGTGAAAACGGACGCTTCTGGGCTGTGCGCACCACTTTCAATTTTATTTCCTCAAGAAGACTGAAGTATTTGGCAGCTATTGTGCTGTATAATAATAGTGGTGATTTTTGTGTTTTTTTCATTTATGAGCTTCCTAGACACCCCAAAGTTAGAATATCTCAAAATAATTTTTCCCATAAAAACAGAAAATCCAGGGCCGAAAGGGTTAATGCTTTCCCTTTGACACATACAATATCTCACTCTACCTTTCTCACAGTTTCAAAATCTTGTTAGGCAACATTGTGTAAATATTCATTTTAGTTTTTGCTTTCACATACAGATCTAAAGTGAATTCCATAACAGTACTCTCTGGAAGTCTCTTTTTATGTAAATTCTAAGCTCCATCAGCGTTACTAAAATCAAACCTAAAACACACATATTTTCTATTGCATTTTTGAATATTACTGTTTTTAATTGTTGTTCCTTTAAAAATTATTCACCTACTTAAAAGTTTTTACATTTTATTGTTATGCAATATTGAACCAGAGTGGATTTAATTTGCCATTTTTGACATCGATCAACAGAAAAAGACTTTTTAATGTCAAATTAAAAACAGATCTCTGTAAAGTGATTTAAATTAATTACAGATATGAAACACAAAATAAATTATCGCATAAGCGTTCAACCTCTTCAGGTCAGTATTTAATAGATGAACTATTGGCAGTGTGGCGGACGGCTGGGACCCATTCCCAGCCGGGACGCCCCTTTAACACTGGATCCAGGGGAGCAGCCATGGAATGTACACTACGTTCCCCGGAACACTTGGTGGCAGCCCCCCCTGGGTTGCATCGGGGCCACAAGTTTGTTACACTGGAGCTCATCCCTGTTGGGCTCCGTGGACACCGCCAGGGTGAGCTTCACAGCTTCCTGAGCCCATGTGAGCTGTATTGCAGCCACACCCGGAAGTGCAGCCTTAATTAGGTTAATTATCTCCTGAAGCACTTCCAGGTGGGCTATAAGAAGAGCCTGCAGCCACTGCTCGGGGGACCAGAGTTAGGGAAAAGGAGGATGGAGCTCGCCGGGAGGAGTGGAGGCGAAGGAAGAATTCTTATTTTGTGGGTGCTTTGTTTTGTGTGCTTTTGAGACTGTGTTGTGTCTGTGACTACGGGGAAGTCGTAACCCACAGACAAAGAAAAATTAACCTTTTCTGTTTAGTTTTCACGTGCCTCAGTTGTCAGTCTGTGTTGGGTCGGTACTGGTGAAGAGCTATTCTCACAGCAGCCATGAGTGGACAGGTTTTGCACAGCTGAACTCTTAACATTTTTTCCCATTCTTCTTTGAAAACTGCTCAAATTCTGTCAGTTTGCATCAGGATTGTAAGTGAACAGCAATTTTCAAGTCCAGCCAATAAATTCTGAATGGAATTGAGATCTGGACCGTGACTTGGCCACTCCAGGAAATTACCATTGTTGTTTTAAGCCGTTCCTGTGTAGCTTTGGCTTTATGCTTGAGATCGTTGTCTAGCTGAAAGACAAATGTCCTACAAAGTGGCAGTTTCTTGCAGACTGCATCTGGTTGTCTACCAGGATGTCCAAGTATTTTGATGCAGATTAATTTTATCCACTCCCCCTTAAGCCTTTCAAGGCCTGCTGCATAGAAGAATCCCCACAGCATGATGCCACCATCATCAAGCTTTACTGTAGAGATGGTGTGGTTTTTATAATATGAAGTTTTTGACTTGTGCCAAACATGGCATTTAAACTGATAGACAAAAAGCTCATTTTTTTGAACTATTATACAATATAATCTTCTTTTGGCTGACTTCAAAGCCTCCCATGTGCATTCTCCCTTAGGCAAAATCAAGCTAAGATTTTTTTTTGCAAATATAGGCAAATGCAAAATTGTTAATAGCCTTATATACGATCAACAGTATTTTAAAATCAGTCCTAAAAGATATTGACACGGAGTGAAGCTAAAACTGTTGAAACAGGCTCAGTTTTCTGTTTGTTGGTTAAGATTCTTCCTTCCACTTTTTTAAACAAGCTGAAGCTGACTTATGCCTTTGTTTGGTAGAGTAAGTATTTAACCTAAGTTTAAGTACTTGCTTTCCAGGTCAAGTAAGTCCTTTTTGATTATTACTCATCAATATATTTAATAAATATCCATATCTAAGTATACTGTGGGGTTTGTGGTGTGTGCGTCAAAGGGGTTTAATTAGGCCATAGGACCTAAAACTAAAAAGTGCTTGACTTAAAAAGTCAGTACATAAACCGGGAAAGTAGCTAAACAACATTACACGTCAATATCATAACCCCAAAACAAAATTGTGTTGGGTTTTATCACAGTATTTTAGTTGGTTAAATTTAGTTGATTTTAAAAGTTTTAGAGAACTTCCCAATGGAGTAACCTTTATGGAAGGGCGACTCTCACATGAGCACATTTTTTTATGGGTATTAATTAATGTGGAATCAGCAGTAATCAACTAGTGACAGCTGTGGCAGTTACAATATAAAAAGTGTAAAAAAGAGAAAGAGAAACAAACAAAAGAGAAGAACAGTTTGTGATGTACCATTCAAAAGTGACAAGGCAGATGATATCAGCTCTGCTGAGCTGTGTGATGGAGCAGAAATGGTGGCTGTGTAAAGTCTAATGAGGGCAGTAGGGGAACAGTGTGTGGGACAGATTTCAGAGTTTTGAGAGGACAGAGATGGAGGTGATATTTGAGAGTTTTGTTAGGACAGGTGATGTGGTAATTTCTTTATTGTTTTTTTTTAAATTTTATTGAATTTATTAAAAGCAAGTAACATTCCATACAAGCAAGTCTAACTTGACAAAACTAAGTTCAAATCATCTCCCCACCATGAGGAAGAGAGCTAGGCCAACAGGTTGGATCTTGCCTTTGAAACATTTTGGACAATTTTAAATGAGACAGATGTGCTTGCTAAAAGATTTTAAGTTGAATGATTGTATTCTTTGCGCATGTGGAGCAGAAGTTAATTTTGCGCATGGCTGCCTGCTACTCCTTGTCTGAAATGTTGAGTAAGAGATCCTTTTCCCACTGTACTCTGGAATATTTGAAAGGGAGGGACTTTAAAATGTTTTTATATATTACAGAAATGATGTCTGAGTCCTCAAGACTAATCATTATTTCTTCCGGAATAAAAGTAGGTGGGAGGTGAGGAATATTGGGCTGGTTTTGTTTAGCAAAGTTTCTAAGTTTAAGGTAGTGAAAGAATTGTGTTGATGGAAAGTTAAATTTGGAGTGTAATTGTTTGTAAGACGCAAGTAAGTGATTTAATCCAGTATGTTTTCCACACATTAAAAACTGTGTATGTTTGAGAGGGTGGAAAAAAGGTGGTTATCATGACACAGATAATAGCTTCTCTATCTTGAAGTGCTTCCTACATTGGTTCCATATTCTGAGTGAATGAAGCACAATTGGGTTGTTAGTATATTGGCGACAACTCAAGGAATATAAAGAAGTACTGTGGGATTTTATCTCTATTGTGGACCAAACCTTTGTGTGTTCATCTGTTTGTGTCAATGTCCAGGTTTTTAAAGTTTGTATATATGCCGCCCAGTAATAAAACCTTCTGTCTTAGATCCTTGAAGGGTTGCCCTTTGGTTGCGTAGATGACTTGAATTCCCAATAAATGAGGTTATGATTGAATCTAACATCTTAAAAAACAATTTTTTAATGTACTGTATATTGGAATGCTTTGAAAGAAAAAGAAGCTTCGGAGGGATATTCATCTTGATACTGTTAATTCTCCTTGCTACAGTGAGATGAAGGGTAGACCATCTATGCAAGCCTTGCTTAAGTTTTTCCATACAGACAGCACAATTTTGTTCATAAAAAACTTTGCTTGTGATGTTTACCCCCTAGGTATTTAAACTGATCTGTGATGTTAAAAGGGAAGGTGTCCAATCTAATATTGTGTGCTAGAGAGAGATCACTGAAAAGAGCACACCTTTATTCAAATTCATTTTGAGTCCAGAAATCTTTTGACATTCTGCTAGTGCTATTAGGACTGCAGGCACAGTATTTTGTGGATCGGATATATATAGTAGCATATCATCTGCATATAGTGATATTTTCTGTTCAAGTCCTTCTCTGATAATTCCCTTTATCTCATAAGCATTTCAAAAGTGAACTGCCAGTGGTTCAATGGCGATTTTAAATAGCAGTGGTGACAAGGGGCATCCTTGTCTAGCACCGTGTTCTAGTTTGAAGTAGTCTGAAATAATGTTATTAATACAACCTAATACTTCTGTACTGATATACAGTAGTTTGATCCATGCACATATTTCTCCAATGTAGTAAAAAGGTAGTCCCATTGAACCATATCAAATGCTTTTTCTGCTTTCAATGATAATAATATCTCTGGAGTGTTAGACTTTGTGGGTGAATATATTACAGTAAACAGATGTTGAAAATTGGAAGCTAAGTGTCTGCCTTTAATAAATCCAGTTTGGTCTTGTTATATTACCAAAGGAAGCACTTTCTCAATCCTTCTAGCTAGAACCTTGGAGAGTGAGATTGATCTGTGTGATGCATTGTAATAAGTCCTTTTTTTACTTAGGAAAGATGGTAATTAATGCTTGGCGAAAAGTTTGAGGTGGGTCTCTAGCATCTGTAAATGTTGTTAATAAAATGGGAACTAACTTGATTGAAAATTTTCCATCTCTCTAAGGACACTGAGATCTGCCTGGAAGAAAGTGTGGCCTAAAATTATAGAGACTTTGACGGCTTTGTAGAGGAGCCTCAGCCTGCATCTGACCCAGTGGTTGATGACATTGTCACTATAGCTAAGTCCATAGGCTTGCAGGTAGACAGTGGGAATGTTGAGTGTCAAACACGTGCGACTAGGAAGACGTTGTATGGACCAAGCAAAGGTAATTCCACACCAGGACAGGGGGTGGCAGGCTGCACTAAACCTTCTCCTGTTATCTCTAAAGAATAGCCATGGGAAAACCTGTCTGATTTAAAACAGATGATGTCACTTCCAGTTCCCTCACCCAAAAAAATATCACTTCTGGTTCCGGCGCCTAGAAAATGATCACTTCCGGCACCTACTCTGACTAATGAAGAACATCACTTCCAGTTCCCTTACATCACTTCTTGTCCTATCCCTTAAACCCGCCATCTTGACAAACCATCATCAGTTCTGTTTTGAACTCAGTATAGAGAACATCTCTGTATTTATGAAAGAATCTTTTGCAGCCAGGAATAATACACAGGTGGCTGCCCCAAACCTTTTTAAGTGTGTCGAGTCAATTCCTTTTACATGAGGAACGGATGGAGGAACACTCAGAGGAATTGTCTACAGAGGATCTTCAGCAACTTCTGGCTGAGCAACAGAGAATGGCAGCTGAGGAGCTTTCTTAAAGAGGAGGGGGAGGATTAACAATCAGTGCAGCAAATTTCCCCTTCTGAAATAAAGGACATCCTGAAAAAATGGACATAGCTACAAACATTTGACAGAGAAAAAGCTAATTGTTGCATTAACTTGCTTAATGACAATGTCATGTCACACTACAGAACTGTGTTGAAGAAAAGACAGAAACAGACAACCTTAGACCAGTTTTTATTTCAGAAAAGGTTGAGACCTAGTGAGCCAGAAGCTGGTCCTAGTGGGCTAAAGCCTCTCCGAAGATGAGAAAGAACACCAGAGAGCAGAGTCCTGATGTTCTTATGGAAGAGGGTTCTCCTTCCAAACAATAACTACCTTCCATTTAATTCACCTCCTCTTCCGTTCTTGCAAGCCGAAGATGTCAACTCAAATGGTGAGTACAGTATGAAATTGTTGTTTGTGGTAGGCTAGGCACTTTTTATAACTTTTTGGTTAGTACATTAGAAGAATTATTGATGTTTTTGGTAAATTATGCACATTATACAACCCTTTTTATTATGAAAAAGGTTAAGTAAGTGTTGCTCTGGGAGATTCAGAAAGCATTATGGGTATTTCCATTATTTCTTATGGGAAAAATAGTCTTGACTTACAACCAGCCCTTGCGAACGAATTGAGTTTGTAAGTCAAGGGTTCACTGTAATCTGTCCTCTTAAGAAAGCATTCAGAGTCTCCCAGAGTATTCCTGCAGAGACCTCTGAGGATGTATTTGTCTGCTAATAAAAGTGGGTTAAGATGCCTGGTGCGAGATGAGTATGTGGGGCATACTGATTTGAGCCCCATGATCAAAGGGGCGTGGTCGGAGATAACAATAGCGTTGTACTTGTAAGATTTAATCGTGGGCAAGAAATTCTATATCTATAAAGAAATAATTAACTAATTCTTGAGTAATAGTGATGTACTGGTGAGAAGAAGGAATATGCTCTTCAGTTTGGGTTTAGAAATCTCCAGGGGTCTAATAAGTTGTGATCAATTACAAACTTTGTAATTGTTTTTGCAGTTAGATGTCATCGCCCCTGTGGCAGGAGATCTATCTAGGTTTGGATTTAAAACACAATTAAAGTCACCATCCATTATAATTTTATGAGTATTCACATTAGGAATAGATGCAAATATATTTTGGATGAAGTCCCTATCATCCACATTGGGTATGTCGATATTTAGCAAAATCACATTACAGTTAAATAAATTATCCATGACGATCACATATTGCCCTCCAGAATCAGATACCACTTGTGATACTGCAAATAAATTTTTTTCTTGTATAAGAATTCCCACACCTCTAGATTTATTTGCATAGCTGAGTGGAATATTTGGCCGGTCCAATCTCTGTGTGATGCAGTAATTTTGTTGTGCTGAGTGAAGGGTCTGCGGGTAGGTGGCAGAATGGACTGCTAAGGATGTCACAGGAGGGATTTGTTCCGGTGTCCTACAACGAAAGGGAATATATTAAGCATGTATATGGTATTAATTATGTTTTTGATTGCACTCTCGAAGACATTAATTTTATCGGCATGCTTTTACTATAGATTAATTTTAGTACCTTGTGACACCTTACATCTTTTATTTTTAATAACTGCTGCTGACTTTTTACACCTGAAAGTCATGTCTGCCTCTTCACTAGCTACTGGTCCATCTCAGACATGAACTAAAGGATGTCCTAACAGGAGTTGGTGTCCATGACTGCAGAACCCAGATGATCACAAATATATAATTAGATACAAACTACAAACAGGAAAGTGTCTCTAGAGATGTTCTTAGAGATGGACTTAGTAGTGTGCTGCTAAATGAATGGAGTGGACTTTTTCTTTTACATTTTCCTGGTCTTTACTTCACTTTTTTGGAAATATTTTCCAACATTATGGAATGTTTCTGCCAAAAAAAACCCTTTTCTTTTGTATAATATATATTTTTTTAAATATAGGCTAATTGCTATTTTCTTTTTCTAATATTTTAATGTTTTGTTGCGTTCCGATTGTTTTGAGTTGTACATGGATGCATATCTGGGCTAACATTAGCCTATGGGATAAAGAAACTTTTAAATATTCTGCCACTACAGACATTGTTGATGAGCATTCTTACTTTCATAGAATGAAAAATTTGAGCAGAGGCATTGACAATTAGTGTTTAGCTCTGACTGTTTTTGTATATTATATGTGTAGACCACATAATGTATATCATATAATACATAGTGCCACCATAGCTGACTTATTGATTTCAGCACTCTAATTAGGTCTGCATTTGTGCATCCATTTGTGGCTAACTAAGTAACTGTTTAATTCCCATAGGAATAATTGTCAGAGAGTTATGTCTTGTTACCTCATGACAGATTAATTGATTGTCAAGTCTGATCAGACACATGTAATTCCAATGGACTAACATAAATTACAGTTAGGAATGTATTTGTTTATGTCATACACAGTTTATTGCACTGCTCTAAAGTGAAGGAAGGCAAACATAATAAATAATGGTGTATTTTCTGCCCACATTTCAATAAACCTATACTCTCTTGGAACATAAACCTGCACTGGAATTAACTGTTTCACAAAATGAAGGAAAAGAGTTACTTGGAGAAAGCACTCTGTCTTGCCACAATGAATAACTGGACTGAATTAATCAAAACTTAGAGAGCAATAAAGGAAAGATTCAGAGTGATTTTTACTCAGTCAGGGAGATTAAGTCAGTAAAATGTTGAACTTACAGAATCTAGAAACACTACACTACAAATAGAACGTGTCAAGGGTTATACTAACCAGCAAGTGAGAAGTGTAAAGTACAGGGATGAGCAGGAAAAAATACAAGACAAGTGAAAGACAGCATACCTGTAGCAAAAAGACATAGGATTTGCTAAATTCAGTAATACAAAAGATAAACAAATTGACAGATCCTCTTTCTCCTAATGTAACTAGACATATGATCAAACATATTGTGTGTATTTTTTAAGAGAAAGCTACACAAAGCTGCATTTGGAATGACAGTGCAGAAGATTTCTCTTAGCTCCTTGGATAGGCCAATTTTAAAAATACATTAAGTGGTAATTACTATACAGCAGACCCTAAAATGAAAATAATTTTCCTCTTTGTTTGCAAGATTTTACATTTTATTTAAGTGACAAGTAGAATTAGAAAAAAATGTCAGAACTTTAAACTTGGTAACAATATTTTAAGAAAGCTCAAGTTCTAATTGACCTAAAATAAAATGCCCACTAGAAGTATATATTACAATCAAACCATAGCTAGTAATAAGGGCAAAAACAGGGGGCCTCAGGTATAACGCTATGCATAGAATTCATACTTAAACATAATGTACGGACAAAAACAGAAATGTGCATACACACAAAAAAATCCAGATGAATAAAAGTGTGCATAGGCCAAGTTCTATGCACTTACCCTTTATAAATTCCAATGAACGTGAAATGTAATGCATGTGCATACGCTTACAGCCAAACCCCAACTCCTTCCAGAATGTTGCATATTTCAATATGCAAATCAGTATAAATAGCCTCTTTTGTTTAGTATTTTGCCAAAAGACAATGGCAAAAGTACGGTTAAAAATGAAGAATTTCAGTGAATGTACAAGCAATGTAGTACAAGCAATAAAAGGACAATGATCTAGTGGCAAGTCAGAAAGTCGCACGGCACCTGAAATAATAAAGAAGTGGTCAGAGATCAAAGTTGCTGTGAAAAGATGAGTCACAGCCCATCATCTGAGTGCCAACACCACTGGAGGAGGTAGTAAAATTCCAGGGCTCACACAGTTTGAGCAGCAAGACACTGATAATCTGCTTTCTACCAGTGGTTGAGGGAGATTCTGACATCACCCCAGATGAAGGTGAGTTATTTTTTCTCACTTACCATTATCCATGCTAGTGTAAATAATTTGCATGTTTACCATATATACTCGCGGATAAGTTGGGACTTGATTTTACTATGTAATTTCTGGTATTTTATAATGTCGGTTGTATAAGTCGAATGCAGAAATCTCACGCTATTGGCCCAAGAGATTATGATATGCTAATGCCCACCTTAGAGAGTAACAACAGAGTACACTGCCTTTTTTTTGTATTATTGTTCCTATGTCACCACATAGTAATACCTGAACTATTCCGAAGCAACGTTTGTACTGATTTGTGTTTTTTGTATCTCACACCCTCATACACCTCTATCGTAAGAGCATCCCTTATCTACGGTGTAGTGTTTGATCAGAAGAAAATATGAAGTTGGTTTTAAATTAAACGTTGAAGTAGCAAAATAAACTGGCAACTGCACTGCTGCAACAAAATTCGATGCGTCTGAGAAATTGATGCGAGATTAGAGGAGGCAAGAAATTTTTGAATGGCCGTATAAGTTGGGGTCTAATTTTATGATCGATTTTTCAGGTTTCAAGACCCGACTTACACATGAGTATATAAGGTAATTAGATAAACAAGCAGGCAGCACAAGTGGTATTAATCAATGTTTATTCTGTGCCAGATAATACTACAAAAGCTAGTATGTGACTCCAGGTGAGGATGATGGTGCTGCTGCTGTGCCAAGCACATCGTCACGAGCTGGCTGCTCACACACCCCTGTCTCGGTAACTACTGAGTGACCATCTGGCCGTGTGCTGACAGATGCTGTTCTGGAATCACAAAGTGCATTAGTGGATGCTGTAAGATATGTAGTCAATGAACTATGGAATGTGATAACTGAACAACAGAATATAAAGGTAGTACCATGTAATATTGACCAGAAATCAAATAAAGTGTTTAAAAAATAAATGCTGCACCTGCTTACCTGTGTTTACATTCTGTTAATTAAATTCATTCGAAGTTGGAACACTGTCCAATTTGGCTGATCAGTTGGTGAGTCAGGGTCAGGTTCATCAAACTACATCTCCTCAGTTATAGGGAAGCTACGATTGTGTGCTACATTATGCAGCATGCTACATACTTGCACAATGCAACACACCTTCTGTGGAATATAGAGCAGCTCTCCACTAGTCTTATCCAGGCAGCACCAATGGCCAGAGGGGACTGGGTGGTCTCTTAGTCTGGAATCCCTACAGTTTTTATTTTTTTTCTCCAGCCATCTGGAGTTTTTTTTTTCTGTCCACCCTGGCCATCGGACCTTACTTATTCTATGTTATTTAATGTTGATTTATTTTTATTTTTTATTGTGTCTTCTATTTTTCTATTCTTCATTTTGTAAAGCACTTTGAGCTACATTTTTTGTATGAAAATGTGCTATATAAATAAATGTTGTTGTTGTTGTTAAGTTGCCCTATAGTATGTTCTACCACATCCCAAACCCAAGCGTGGAGGTCATCATAAAGTCATAAAGTGTGTTCCGTGTCTACAACGATTTATTGACAAAATGTAGACATGAGTGTATAATGTGTGAAGCCTGAAGTCCAAATATTAAAGAAACACCTTCACAAAAGGTACAAAGATAACAGAACAATTTCAATTTTATTCAAAAATATATGTGCAGAAAAAGAGCCCGCGTTAGGGTGCGACATTGACACACATTTGCTATGACCGCTTTGGTGGCGCAATGGTATCAACTGTTGACTGGTAATCAAGACTTCACGGGTTTGATCCCAGACCAGTCCGTTTTGAGAAGTGAGCTGCTCGTATTCTTACAATTTTAGAATAAAAACATACATTTGATTCCAGTCTGTAACAGCTGGTGTAATTTATGATACTTGTAAAGGTTAGCTTTGTTTTTTGTTTATTCAGTTTTATTCTCTCAGTTGCGTTCATGATCCCACCCCCTCCCCCTCACATTTGACACTGCTGTTTTCATATAAAGATACGCTATAACAGAGGCGAACTCAGATCATGACAACTCTTCTACATCGGAGCAAGAATGCACTTTTGCCATCGCTGTACTTTGTATATGTACATGGGTAGCTCTGCACTCTATTTGTGACTTTACCCTATAGGAAGTAAGTAAATAAATAAAGGTAAATAAGTAAATAACATTCGATCTGGCTCTTACATACAAAGTACAGTGATGGCAGCTTCCACCTGCAGCTATAGACTCTTCAGTGCGCAAGCTAGTGTTTAGATCTGGACGGTGTATGCACCCAAAAAAAAAGTGTAACTGCATTCTCATACCATTGCTTGCGTACTAAAGTGTCAGCAGGCACTTTTCATGGTATAACATGTATTTTTTGAGCATGCCCTCTGCACTCTACTTGTGACTTTACGCTGTAGGAAGTAAGTAAATAACTCAAGGTAAATAACATTCGATCTGGCTCTTATGTAAGTAACATATAAATGTTAATGTTTTGGGCACCGTCCTTTGTATGTAAGAGCCAGATCGAATATTCTGTTATATTTGTACCTTTGTGGAAGTGTTTCTTTGACATTTGGACTTCAGGTTTCACACATTATACACTTCATGTCTACATTTTGTCAATTATTACTAAAACATGAAAAACGTTTCTGTTTTATCGATGTGTTTATTGTACATAGATCGTTGTAGACGTGGAACATACATGAAATGCAAGTGTTCCAAATAACGATATAGTATTTTTAAAAGGTGTCATTTTGCTTGACTTCTCACTCTATAAATCTCTAAGCAACTTACGCGCAGATAAACAGACTTGAGCCAGAAAACTGTGTGGCCGTGTTTTAATGTAATAGTATGCTGCAGGCTGCTTATCAACACATTTACAGGACAAAAGACACTGACGGAGAGGTGAGAAGCGATTTAAGGTGGGATGGATCTACAAATGTTTTCGTAGGCTCTGGTACTTCTAATGTTAATAAAGTGGAAATGCTTTCTATTTACATAAACACATTAATTCTGTGACAGTGCCTTTGTAGCAATGTGTGTGCAGTCAATCGCTCAGATTACATTTGGAAAACTGGATGTTGCTGCGAATTGCACTTTAATGTCTGCCTGTTCAACCACAGTGGAAGGAAATCTTACATATCTGGATGACAAGCAGATAATACCATCCCATACAGATGATGTGGCGCGACTCAGTGATGACTGTGAAATACCTGATCGGTCTGCCAATTCACGCTGAAAAGCTCTTGTGGCTAAAAACCAGAGAGTGGACAGAACTTGCAAAGTAACAGGTAGAACAAAATTTCTCAGTCTGCCTTTGTAAAGCCGGCACCAGGTCAGTACACAGCTCCAAGAGGATAGCTCTTGGAAATCGAAATCAACTTAGAAACCAGTCACCATCATGTGCAGGAAATCAATATGATCTCTAAATAGACGCTCTCTTCTGAATCTTCCATTTGCAATGTCTTCTAACAACACTAACGGTAGTTGGAATAGTTTGGCCACTCCGTGCACCATTATATTGTTACAGATTAATTACAATTAAGTGCCTTCAATTTGTAAACGATAATGCAATTAATTTAGGCGTATTTGATACAACCCACATCACGGATGCAAATCTGAAAAAGAAAGGGAAATGAAACAAAAACAGTAACACTGCTTTGACGCTGGGTGCCATCCGTTTGCAAAGCCAAGCAGAAATGTGCTTACGCAAGATAAGTGGCTGCCGTGAAAATGTGCGTGGCTTTACACCAAGTTTAGTTTTATACATTTTTGTGTGTGCGCACCATTTATACATGAGGCTCAGGATCTTTACAAAAAGATTAGTTTTTCATAAAAATGTTCTGAACACAACGTAAAATCAGTGAAGTGCAAAAGGCAAAAAGTAGGTGCCTGAAACAAAAGGCAATCCTAGCAAACTCCCAATACAAAATTCAGAAACAATGTTAAAAACAAAGCATGAGGTCAATCCAGTAATCCCAACAATCAACAGAAAATCACAAACCAAGAAACTTTTCACTCCCAAGCCCATTTGAATGAACCACAAGCGACTGTGGGTTGTCCCATCTTTAGAGGACGGAGGTCAGTCCCTTGCAGTGATGCACAGTTGGCCCCAACTCTTAGGAAACCACCTACAAAAGACAAGGAATGTAACCAAGGAAGAGCTAACATAGAGAAAATCAAATACAAAGAATAATAAATAGAATGAAACATGAATAAAGAACAAAAAACATGAACTTGAACTCCAGACAGGACAGGAACCCTGGCTGAAATATAACACTAATGGTAATTTTCTGAACTTTCCACCTGAGTAAAAACCAAAGCCATTGAAGCATTTGAATGCTTTTTTGTATGCATACTTAATGAACATGTGCTGATATGGTCTGTGAAAATAACACTGGAAAGAGATGAGCAAGTGATATTCATCCTGGCCCTGACATGATTTAAAAAGTAGAAACAGAAAGAAGAGAAGCAGAAAGAACAGTTACCAGAAGATCAATGTCGATCAATGAGCTGTAGCAATGTTACCTTAAGAGACTGAATGCCGATATACATTGGGCATGTTGACCAGCATCATCTAGGACAGCTACTGAAATGTCAGGTTGAGTTGTGATTTGTCAAATCCATATTCTTTTCTGCTTCTGCTTTTGGCACATTAAAAATAATAAAAATGTATAATGACTGAATAACAGCTTACACCGGCTCCCCTTGCTTGCCTTGTTGCTATGTTTTGCCACCTGAATTATAAAGAATAGGAGGAATGATCCTCCACTGGGGAAATTGAAGCTCAGCAGCAGGCAATTCGGGGTCATGTCAGGCTGCTCGTCTTGTATGCAAGTGCATTACAGATGCAGACTGTGTCTCCTCCCATGCCAAGTGAGTGCAAGGATAAGAAGACAAATGTTGGGGTAGAAGACATATGCGTGAATCTCCGTAATAAAGAATCTGGGCAAGAGAATAAATGTATATGTTTTAGGATAGGGTGACCTCAAAACCCTTCCATGATAAAACAGCATGTCACAAAACATCCAGCTTGGCAATATTCTTTATTCCTGCATTTTTTTTATTGCATCCACTGAACAGTGTCATTTCCAGGCAGAGGAGTAGCTTCAGTAACAGACTTTTGTCACTGTCTTGCTCCACTGACAGACTGAGGAGATTGTTCCTCCCCCACACTATGCGACTCTTCAATTCCATCCGGGGTAGTAAATGCTAACATTATTTAAAGTTATTGTCTGCTTTTACATGTATTTTTATTACTATTTAATTTAATATTGTTTTTTGTATCAGTATACTGCTGGTGGATTATGTGAATTTCCCCTTGGGATTAATAAAGTATCTATCTATCTATTTTAGAAATGTGTTAATGTAGCACTCTTGCTAATCATTAAAACTTTTTTAAAATGTTACCAATTTTGTGTTAGACAGATCTTTTCTTGTAAATATTTGAGTATCTACTTAATTTCTTCACTTTCTTTCTGATGCTGGCAGTGAGCTCAAATCAAAAGCCTCATGCAATTTAGAAATGAAATTTTATGGCATGACAAGTTAATTAACCTATCTCGTTCATATCCAAAATAATTACCATATACAATCAAATTATAATTTTATGCAAAGATATTCTGAAAAACTGCTCAAAAATTAATAAAATATTATTAGTTAATCTATGAAATAATAATAAAGTATAACTAGAAATTGAAAATTTACATATCATATTTACATACAGTATAAGGCAAACAACAGAGATGCTTGAATATTAAAATATTTCAATTATTAATCCGATAATAGTAATAAGTTTGATAGTGTATAATAAAATTTTATTTGTTTCACATTTTGCATCCCTCATGACTGATTGGATTGGACTCTTGGCACAACCTGGCAGCTATTTAATTGTGCTTGTATGGAGTTAAAAGGATGATGAATGTATTTCATTTAATAGACTCCCTATTTCGACATTACTTAAGCTTCTGTACCAATACAAACAACAACATGACTAAGGTCATTTAGTTTGTCACTGTTATGATTAACATAAGTGCAACACAATGTGAACCTTAGGTTGAAATCATCAGAAGATTCAACCTTAGCACTTTTGCTTTTCATTTATAAGAGGTATAATTAGCACTGAATCAATAGTGAGTGTAACCTGGCAAGGTCTAATTACTTGCTTCTACAGCTTAAAATACACTAATTTTTACAAACACAGCGTGAAAAATCTTTTTTTTTTTTCAAAATATTATTATAGGTTATTAGGAAACTGATACACAATTTGTCTATGTTCTATGCCGGTGAAAGGTTTATGCTGGAAATGGTTTCTAAAATATGTACATAATTAATCCATATTGAAATCAATATGTCATAAACCTTCAAATGTTTGTTTTCTATATTAAATTAGGTTATCTTTTTATGTATTACGCATAACTTGATTTTTAATGTAAAATATTGGAGCCATTTCCAAGTGTCTGTCAACTAAAAACAACTTTCAAAATAAAGTATAATTTGCATGAGGCAGGTAAACAAACAAATGATTTGCCTTGTCAGATCAAGCAAATGTTTCATAATTTTGCTGTTGAGCAACTGAGTACATGCATAGTATTTGCCTCCAGTAGAGCTTAATTAAAGGCTTTGCCCTGGTGCTTATTATTATATTTTCCCAAGGCATCCCTAACAGCTGTGAATTGATTTCTGTGATTTTTTTTTCAGTTTGTGTTTATTGTACTTATGGATTTTGTACCTTTTTTTGATGAACCTTAGTTTGCAAAAAACCAGGAGATGTGTTATGACCAAAGGAAGCAATAACATGTTAGGCAATCTGAACCCAAACTGTGTCTTGCATGTACTGTCATCAGGGAAAGATATGGATGTTATCCAGTAAACTGAACAGAATTGATATAAATTGTTCATTCAAAAACATGACAAAAGCTAAATTTATATCATTATACTTGTTAGTAATTCAACCATTGTAGACCATTGCAAGCTGTCCTCAAACCCAGAATAAATCCAAGGAAGCCCTAGGATGAGAATAAAACCATTTAGTAACAGAAGCTAAACTTCACCGGGCTAAGTATTGACAGGAGGGGTCTTACAATAAAAAAAGAAGAAATAATAAACCTACTGCCTAAAAACACCAGTAAAACCTCCTTAGCAACTCATAGGATGGCTGGTTTTCTGCTCTTTCTGTCTTCCCAGCTCCTAGTTCAATGGCCTCCTGACCCAGGGTTCCTTTTAAGCCTCCAGTTTGCCGTAGCGTGTGGGTACTTCTGGGGTAACATCCAGCCCCCTCAGAGACACTTCCAGGTGAGCCTTTTCTCTGTTAAAAGTCACCAGGCCGCAGCTCCCCCCAGTAGTACTTGCTGTCCCTGCAACCCCACGGGACTTTGTTAAACACAACTAATACAATCTATCAATTATACATGGACCCCTGAAAGGATGGTGTTATTTTTGAATTCATATATCATTACTCAACTTGTTTTTTATTATGGAATGCAATGTGTATGTAAGCTATTGCATTTTTTCAATTGTTAGCATGTTAATCAAAATGCAAATTACAGTTGTGTAAATTATGTAGTGTGCTAGTATAATAAAGCTAGTAGATTGTATTTGAGATCCTATAAATACAATTATATGTTAGCATTTGAATGAATAACACTTTTATTCAATTGGGTTTGGCTACCAGCAGGGGTCCTTGGACTTTGAATCCATACAACTAGCAGGATTGTCTAAATCCATTTTTTTTGCCATGAATATTTTCCCCAAGTATTCCTCTTGAACAGAAGAAAACTATATAATATATATAATATAATATTATATAATATAATATAATATAATATATATATATTGTGGAACGGGACCCGGACACAGACAGGCGGACATCGTTTCTGCACCCAACACACTCATTTATTATCACCACCACTATATACAATATATACAAACTTTAGTGCACGTCCCAGTGCCTCCAGCACCGATCCCCCAAAGTCCAGGCCTTTCACAGTGCCAAATGCCTGTCTTCTAGCCGCCTCCAGTCCTCTCTCCAGCTCCGTCCTCTTCCACCCGACTTCCGCCGCTGAATGAAGGGAGGCAGCCCCTTATATAGGAACCCGGATGGGCTCCAGCTGCTTCCCAGCAATCTCCTGCGGACACACCCCCATGTTGCGGAAGTGCAGGCTGCACACCCGGAAGCCCTTCGGGTGTCCCTGCTCCTCTTCCCCCCAGCACCTCCTGGTGTGGTGGAAGTGCTGAGGTCCAGGGTTGTTCAGGCACCGGGGCGCCGCCTGGCGGTGGCCCCCAACACAACCAGGACGGTCGCCCCCTCGTGGTCTGGAGGAGGTACAAGTCCTCCTCCGGTCCTCCTGGACGTCCCCACTGGGCTCCACCCCAGCCGCATGCAACTATATATATATATATATATATATATATATATATATATATATATATATATATATATATATATAATAAAACTATATTAAACTACCTGTATATAAATTATATAAACTACATTATATAGTTTTCTTCTGTTCAATACATATAATTTTGGAAAGTAACATAGTTTGTACTTCTTTTCTTTTTTATGTTGGCAGTCAATACAAAAAATCCTATTAAAATATCTAAGAGTTTTGAAAATAATATTTGTTCCAAACACTAAACACTTCAATAAACTGGTCTACCTGTTTTTTGTTATAATATCTATTTCTATTCTATATATTTTCTAGTTTCACTATGCTTGCCACATATATGTGTAATGAGAAACATGGCTAAGATAAAGAGATCCTGTGTATATTGTAATGAGCTATATAAAATAAATACATAAAGTGATCCTGAAAATATTTTATGTATTTTGGAATAAGAAACATTCTTACACAAAAAAACTGTCAATACCTCTGGTAAGTTATGCAAATTTGTCAATGCGCAAAGCATTAAAGTCACTTTAGAGGGCTCAGGCAATTGTTTGTCAGTTTAATTTGTGCACAGGTTCGTTATTACGTTACAGTCTCCTAAAGAGTGATGTGTGAATTTCTTAACTTGTCAATTTGCCTTTTATCCTTGTTATGAATGTCAGCCTGTCCACAATAGGCCCATATATATTAGCAAATGCCACACATTTAGAATTCCATTTACCATTTAGGAAGAGGAATCTTCCTTCCCCATCATTAGTTTTACTTTCTACCACAAAAGATTGCAAATTTAAGAAAATGAATGGTAATGCTGTCTGAGTTAAATGAATTTCCAAATCAATAGGTGTTTCCAAAGCCAATTCCTTAGGTTTGAGCTGGTCTTCATATTAAAAGGCACTTGTGGTTTTAAACCTAGCTAAACTATTAGGCATTGTATAGTATTTAGTTGAATTATTGAAGTCTTTCACATTAAATGTTCCAAACCTGATATGTTCTTTAAACATAAATTGAACATATAAAATACCAAAAATATTATTTAGTATTTCAAAATACTGCTCCAAGCAAAGATTAACTTAATGTTTTCTCAAAAATAATGAGAGTTGTCTTATCAAGAAGAAAAAGTTCAAAAGTAAATGTTTGCTTATTCTATTTTTACCCAACAATGAAAGTAGTTAGATTTGTTTTTAACTATAACAAAAAGTGACATCATGAATGTTTTTTTTTTAAAAACATTGCAGAAGTGTTTATATTACTACATTATGCATTATTGAAACTAATTATATGACTTACTATGACTTAATTTGTTGCTTTAAATGCATTTTCATTGCTGTATTTCTGTCTCAGAGCAGTAGTGTAGGAGCACAGAAGCATAAAAAGCAGGAGGCAGCCCTAGTCAAGCCTGCTTTAAATCTGCTGCATGAAAAAAAATGCACTTTCCTCTGCAGAAAATCTTAAGAAGAACCAACAGTCTTCCTACAAAATGAAAAGTAAGCAAGTGAAATATAAACATTAAATCTTGTTTTCCTTATTGTAAATATTATTGAATTATATATAAAAAACTATTTACAATTATTTAGCTTACTTTAAGAAATCTTGTCAAGTAAATTTTGCTTACCTCATTTGTCTAGTTTTTGCATATTCATGTTTTGTAGTGTATGGCCTTGCAAGGGGTTTGCTGTTCTATGCTATCATGTTAGCAGTAAATTCCTGCAAGTCTTCTTTTTTACTTTTTAAGTTTATAAAAAAATGTACAGTTTACATATACAATAATTTTAAAATGGTATAATATTTCACTGATGAAGGCTATGTTGTTATCTTGTAAAGTTCTAAGTTGAACGTATTTGCTTAGTTTTTAAAATAAGTAGTATATATTACATATTCTCTTATGTATCCATTTATTTAAGTCTTGCTCATTTCTGAAAAAATACATTCATGCAATTTACTGTGTGGAAATATTGTGACAAATATGTGCTTCCTCTACCCTTGATATTTCATTATATTGAGTTTGATGGCAGAATGTTATACTGTATTTTATCAAAACACAAAATGCTTACTGAAGTTAACTATATTTTGTAAATTAGGCACTATTCAATTAAATAATGTGCAACAAGTACAGTATGCAAAACTACTGAAAGAATTTTTTTTTGTAGTTTCAACTTTAACATATTTAAATTGCCCTTTTTGCAGCAACAGTATTGCAAACCAATTGCATGAACATTTAATTCACTGTAAAGTGATATGTTTATATGAAAGCTGTGCATTATTAAAAAACAGATTTCTGGTGTATAACAAGTATCAACATACTTTTCTTTACAATCTGTTTTTTTCTTTTAGCTCTCGCTACACTAGTAGTAGTGAAGGACAGGATAAAAATAAAGCTAATAGCCATTATGAACAACACTGCACATCGTTTCTCTGACACGCTGGCACTAAGTACCATCAACCAACAGATTATTCCGAAGAAGTGTGTTCAGGACTCTTTTATACCAACGACAATATGCCTACCTAATTCCTCACTGTGGCTGTGGCTGGTCTTTCAATCTTTAGCCAAATCAAAATATTTTCTTTCTTTTTAGTAATTCTTGTGTGTATTTGAGGGGGTTTGTTTTTTATAGTTATGTATTTATTTATTGAGCTTCTGTAAAAATCTAAATTACCCCATTCTGAAAAATAAAGTTCTATCTATCTATCTATCTATCTATCTATCTATCTATCTATCTATCTATCTATCTATCTATCTATCTATCATAAACTTCAACATTCATAACTTTAAGTTTTTAAATTTTTTTTTGTCCATGCAGAATCATTGTTATTTGTTATTGTTCTCCATATGTTATTTTGTTCCTGTCTTTGCGTGGCCATGGCCACATTGTTTGCAGTGACTATGCCCCCTGCTGGTAACATGATGCTGAGCACCTGTAATGCATTGTGTCTTCACCCTCCGCCTAAATAAAATGGTGGCACACAGCTACTCATTATCCAAGGATTGGTTTAACTTCCCAAACAGAATTCTAAACAGCTACTTTCTTAGTGAAGGCAGATGTAAGAAACAAATTTTAGTTATAAGGAATCTTTCTTTTTTCTTCGACTACAGCTATGAGGTTTGGTTTGGTTTGCTACTTTTGGCACTGTTTCTTGTCTTATAGATCTATCTTCAATCTGGAATGTGTCCTTTGATCTCTCTATCTCCTGATCCATATTTAAAGGAAAAAATACTCTTGCCACCTGTTCACACTACATATTCAATACAGCTTCTAGAAATGGAGTACTAATCAATAATAAAGCAACAGAAGCCTAATACAATATAAAAAATACAACTGCCATACTTGCTAAAAACTGCCATAAGTAATAAAACAAATAAAAACATTTAGAACCAGTAGTGTAACTACTGTGAGGGAAATGTTAATATATGTTGCAGGGATAGCCTCAGTTCTTTTAAGGGCCCTGTGAGTGATGTCTTCATAGTAAACTTGAAGTATATGAATGACAAAAAAGTTAATTATTTTTTTAACAGTTGTCACAAAAGTAGACCATAGACATCAAAAGGTTTGTGGCAGCCACCCATATATCGTGCTTTAGCTGCAAAAATGGTTGAATTGATCAAGATGCAATGGCATAGCTAGAGTTCGTGCTGCTCGGGCGGGGCGGTGCTTCAATTTGCCGCCCTCCAACGTATCTGAATATGTTAAACTATTTAAATAGGAAATTAAAATGATTTATAGCGAAAAATTATGATCAATTTTGCATAGATTTATTCATATTTAGAGAGACAGCAATAATTTTTCACATATAATTAATTATAAGCATTAACTAGACAAGAATATAGTATAGACGCACTGATAAGCCATGTTCTGATTATTAGTTTAATATAATTATGCTGCGAAAACCAGAACCAGTGTAGTGTACAAGTGATAGGTGGGGATGTTTTCTGCGCAGAGCAAGAATGCATTCAGAGTGATAACGAAACAAAATTATAAAGTGTAAATTAGTTGTTTATCTTCCTAGAAATTATTATCGGTATAATGTTTATGTTTATTTTGGTTATTGTCTCATAAATTTCAACTGCTCTGTCTGATGCCATCACAGAAGGACAGTCTGAAAATTATTTTTGAAGCATTTGTGGATAAAAATGAGAGAATTTTACTTTTTTCATTCATGAGTGAAACCCTGCTGCTTATACACAAATTGTATTTGGCCAATAAGGCCAATCCCAAAAATGTGCAGCACGGGGCGGATCGCCCCCTCTGACTGCCCCTAGCTACACCACTGTCGAGATGTTCACAGGATTGAGTCCAAAACAGAACTGATTTTAGCTTGGTAAAATGGCAGCTTTAAAGGCCGTGGCTAGAAGTGATGTCATCTGGACCGGAACCAGAAGTGACTCTGGGCAGGATAGCCATATGAAGGGAAAAAGCAGGCGCTAATGTAAGATTATTGAATGGGAGACAATGGAAGACCTAATGGCAGGAGGCAGATGGGCTGCATATTGTGCCATTTGAATACATGCATCCTCTTTCAAAGCTTCCTACTGGTTTGCCAGTTATAGTGGTGTCTGATTTAAATACCTGATATTTCTGTCTTCTGGTTTATGTTCTACTCTGCCACCAATGACTTTAGTGGAGAAATGATCTGAAACTTGTTGTAAAGTTGTCTTAAGTCTCTGATACTGGAAGGAGTGCTTCCAAATTTGGGACTGGTTTGTGGGTATGCTCTATAATTAACAAGACAAAAAGATCTTGACTGTAGAGAGGCATTTTTCCTTGTGTCTTCCTTCACCACACACTCTTTTATTGTTGTTTTTTTCTTTTCTAAGGGAATTTATAATTTTGCCTTCTGGGTCATCAGACACTAGAATGAAGTTTATGAAAGTGTTTTCAGACTGGAGAGCTAAAGTCAACAGAGGAGAGATTTAAAGATTTGGGGCTTCAATGTGCTTTGCTGTCCTATTTTAGCTTCTTTACACTGGCTGCCTGTCAGTTTTCAAATTGATTTTAAAATCTTGTTGCTTGTTTTTAAATTTTTACATGGGCTCGCTCCTGCCTATTTATCTGAATTGTGTGCTTTACACTAGCCATCTAGAGTGCTTAGATCTTCTGTTCAGTTGTCTCTGAACGAGATTAAAGACTCATTTCTATTCACTTGCATTCCGTGACCTTCAGTAATATTAATGGTTTCCTCATTGTGATTATATAACATTACTTCTATTTATTATATATTTTATTTATGTTCTTATATTTTATTTCTGTTTATGTTATTTGTTTGTTTTCTTTTATTCTATTATTGTAAAGCACTTTGGCCACAGCATTCCTAAGTTGTTTTAAATGTGCTATATAAATAAATTGACATTGACATAGCTGTCCTTTTTTCTTAATTTACAATAGACTTCTTTTTGGGGGAGTCACATTACACAGTATAGTAAGGGCTACTTATATCTTTCACCTTCCATCTACTGAAAACACTCTTGGACTAATTATCCCCATATATGCTTCTATTATTCCTACTACCAACTTTCCAGAACAATCTACTTTTGTTGCAGACTAAGCCAATGTTACCTTTAAGATTCAGAACTCATTTGGCTGCCTTTCATTCTCCACAAAATGCTCAACACTCTGATATGGATGTTCCTGCGAGTGACGATTCTTACTCTGAAGCCATATCTTGAATGCAAGAATGTAAGTTAATTTCAACAAATCTAGAACTGAAATCATCAGTTCTATGGAAGAAAAGGCAATAATTTCCAGGGAAAATCATCTTCTCGCCATGACTTAGACATCTATGCTGTCCAGGTGGAACTCTCAAAATGAAAATTACTGACCAAGAAGTCAGGTCATGATTAGATGTAACATTCAAATTCAGAGAGGGTACAGAGGGTAATGATTTCAACTCTTTTCTATCCAGGTTATGGGCCAAATTTTTTCTAAATGTTTCTAATTTTGTCCCCAAGATAATAAGGTCACGCTGGGTACACTCTGGCCGCAGTGATTCCCCTGAGCCTTGCCTTGTCGTCATTAAATATTTAAGGTTTACGGACCACCAGCTTATTCTGAAGAATGCTTGTTATGTTCAAGACATTTTGTATGATGGGTTACGTGTTTTTTTTTTCCCTGACTTTTTCCCTTTATTATTGTAGCACAGACATTTGATGAGCCCTGCAATTAGGAGGGCAAGAGAAGTCAGTCTTCATCCATTTTTTCTGCACCTGGCAAAGATGAAGTTAAACCATGGTTCAGTGCATTATACATATGAGGAGGCTTTTGCAGTGCTAGATAAATTCATCATCTATCGCTCCTTCCTGCAATGATGCACCCCAGATGTTTTGTGTTAAGCCTTAGTATGTTAATTCATTTGTGATTGCAGTTAAGTGACAGTTTTGTTTGACTCTATTTGCAGTTCATTTGTAGTTCATTGGGACATTACTGCATGTGCTATTCTTGATTTTTGCTTATTCTTTGCCTACATTGACATTATCTCTTTCATTCTGGTAATTCCTTTACATGTCATTGCTCATACTACTTGTCTCCCTAGCTTCGACTGGTGGTTATGGGTACTTAGTGGCCCCAGTATCACCTTGGATTGCCGGTTGCTGTTTCACATTCATCTGCTCTATTCAGTTGATGTGCTTACAGCACTTCCTCTTAAAGGCTAGACCCCTTTTTCATGCAATGCAAATATCTGAAAATATTCAATATGTTAATAATTAATATGTGAATATTAAAGTGACTCCTCAACACTATTTTATTTATTGCAGCATCAGATGGAGGGTTGGAAAACTTATCTAGGAATGAGGGATATGGAATAGAATCTCTGTAAGTTATGTTTTATTTTATACACCATAGTATTATCTTAAATGATGCACATTTACCAATATTTTAGGAGAGATCTGAAGTTCATCATTTATTTATTCTTTGACTAATTACATATTGTTTCAGAAGCCCTTATTCTTAAAAATGTTGACAATTAGGATTAGATTAGAAGAATTATCAGATATTAGTATATTCAAAGGTGGACTTTAAAGAGAGATTTAAAGCTCATTAGTAACCAAATAAGATCATAAAATTGTACCTTCTCATTACATCTATATATATAATTCACTAAGGGCACGCAAGGCAGTGAGCGCAAGCAAGACAGAGAGCCACGCCCGCCAACTCTAACCCTCCTACCGCGTCATGGGATACGCACGACAGAGCCACGCATGCCAACTTTAACCGTCCTCTCACGTCCAGCGTCGCTCTCCAATCATGTGCACTGCCTGCTCATGTGCCTGCATGCAACAACTCACCAAACACAGCGCTTTCGTCTGTGCAAAAGTCCACATGCACCTCTGAGCCACGTTGACTTTTCACCGCACGCAAGACAGAGAGCCACAACCGCCAACTCACAGAGCCCCGCCTATGGGTTAATGGCACTAGACTTTCTGTTACCAGAAAGTTCAAATAAATATGCCTGTATTTGCCAAAACCTGTTTTCACTCACGGACAATTGTATGTTGCTCTCTCCAGAGTTCCATCTTTTCATTCACTGACAATTGTATCCTCAAACCCTCCCCATATGAACAACTGTGTCTTTCAGGAAGTTTTCACTCATCAATAAATAATTATATGCGGCGTATATATAAGTTTATAAAACTTTATATTTGTTCTTTAATTTTGCAAACCCCATATATTCATGATTTATTTGATGGGATCTGGAAAAAAATGATCATTTATTGATATTCACATTCTCAAGATTCTTTTTTAAAACAGGGTTACAGTAAACAGTAGTGGTGGGTCTAAGACTTGATTGGACTGGAGTCCTTTGTAGGACACATTCAGACTCTGACATACACCAATCAAACTAACAGCACATCTTTGGATGGCGGGAAAAAAGAAGAGGCCTAAGGGAAATAGAACAGATGAAGAACATAGTGATTCCATACAGGAGGAAATTGCATTCTGGTCCAAATACAGTATAGCACCCTGTTAGTCACGTGCATTGTTTTTGATTAGACGTTTATTTCATTGTAAACTTTCAAATAACATCTGATATGAATCTGTGATTCTAAACATTCACATGAAGAGCCAAACTAAAAAGAAACTTGCAGATTCAATTATTGTCTTTATACCATAAAACAGTCCTTACATTTACATTTCATATTAATCATATGTTTGACCCTTTAAATGTAAGTAAAGACTCTTTCAGTAAAATTTTTCAGATCAAGAAGCTGAAATACTGCTACAGAAAAATGCCTGCACTATTGAAAAGTCATGGACTTGAGTGCAATGCCTGCTAATTAGATAGGGAGACAGATGTGCCTATAGCTTTGCAGATCTCCTGGAGTCTGTGAAGCTGACAGGTTGACACATAACTGCAAGGTGCTGTAGAGAGTCAGAGACAAGAGATAGATTTACTGAAACCTCAAGGGATTTCTGAACAGGGTATTTTCTTTGTTCCCTCAGTGTAACTACTGTGCACCTTAATGATCTGAGATGCTAAAGTGTCTTTGTAACTGATAGCCAGCGGAATGTCTGCTTTTTTCCAAATCTTGTGACTCACCTTGAAAATAGAAATCCTAAAAAGGGGTAACAATGGTAAAATAGGTTAATTCTTTATAGAAAAAAGATTTATGGGTGTCATGAAGGCACAGTGATCAGCACTACTGACAACCTTTGTGATATTTCAGGTCCACTTACTATACAAGAGGAATGTTACACATTCACTTGGGGTTTGAAAATTTTTGGTTTCCTTCAGCACTACAAAGCTGTACATTTTAGGTGATCTGCTGACTATTAAATTGCTTCAGCCTAAAGTGTATTAGTATGCATGCATCAAAGTTGGGTTTGCTTCAGACTAAAAATGACTGTTTTTGGTTTCTTGGAACCTCTAATAAAACAAAGTATTTCAGAAAATACTGTAGGTAAATGTGAATATTTTCTTCATCAACTTAACCCCAAGCCTAGCCATCACTGGGCCATAACAAGTCACTAAAGTATTTGGAAGTAAAATTCAAGAACAGACATATTCCTAAATATTTTGATGGTCAGAGCTGTAGGCCCCAATTTCTTTGTGAGCAAATTGTATGTCTATTGAAGGTCTTTGCAGCAGAGAGAATTCATGATGTGTCTTCAGTAATTCAGTGAGTTTCTATGAATACACATCCTCCCTCTGGCATTCAAAACAAGTAATCATCTACAAAGAAATCTTGACTGGGAAAGTGTAGTATCTTATATAAATTGTCAACGGCTGCTACAAGTGAGCAAACCCATGACTATACAAGAAAATTTGATCTTAGTAGTGATCATTCCAGTAAGGCCATATATCATAGTGATCAAATAAACTTATGGTAGTCTATATGACAAGCTGGAGAGGTCAACTCTTTATTCTTTGAATGTGTGCACCAGAATGGCAGCCTTGAGAAAGCCAACTTAAAACTCTAATCCTATGATGATGTAAATATTTATGTGCCCAGCTGCTTAGGAAGGTGTAAGCAGGGAAACAGTTTAGTAAGGCCATGTCGTGGGACTAGTTAAGAGCCTGAGATAATGTGATTGGGTATTACTTTACTCTTCTTTGATGAAAGAAAAAATGTTTTGTATTTACCTCAATGAAAGAAAGAGGTACAGTGCAATGCAGGATGCCGAGGAAGGAGGCTGCATGGGTGCTGTGTTGGGTGCCAGTGTGAGATGCTTGTCCGCTTGGGGGTGTTCCATGGGTGGAAGTGGCAGACGAGCGTGAGTGTGTGTGAGAGGTCTATTGGGTTGTACATGTGTCCGTGGGAGGTGCAGACACCCTGGTGATGTTTTGTTGACTGCTGAAAGAAAGCGATAAGTCAGGTGCCGGCTATCAAGAAACCGTACCTGGGCCTGGAGAGAGTTCAGGGAAAGGTTTTCGCTATGCAGGGTTCAGGACGGGAGACTGGGTCATGGATCTATTCCATGCAAATGCATGCACGCCTGGGAGAATTTGGATGAATTAGGAACAGTGTTTAGGAGTTCCTAAGAGGTGGTCATCTGCTGCTGATGTGGTGTTTAACGAATGAGGTGTAGCAGCTTTCTACAAGGTCCATACATGGAGAATTAAGTGATGAAGTGTTCTGGGTTTAAGATCTCTGATGATTAATTTGGATTGAAGATAACAGCCTCAGACTGACAGACGCTGCAGTTACTACTGGGAATCACTTGGATATGCTTGTATACTTTTGACTGTTCCTGGAGGGGTAAGAAGGTATGGCTGTGCCTGCAAAACAAAGTCTCCTGAAAGTCCTGCAAATAGAGGTCATTTGAAATGGTTGTGGGAGCTGCCATAACCAGAAGAGGAGCATAGTAAAGTCTCTTTGCCTTGAGTAATTTTGGTGAGGGTAAAAAGAGCAAGAACCTGTTTTTCTTTTTATGTTCTTCATTTATAAATGTACTATATCAATGTTAATTTTAACACAAATAAACAAGCCTACAGCCCCACCTCAACTCCACCCAGAAGTTCATCTTTTTGAATATGCAAATCAATACAAATAGGCCCTTCCATTCAGTGTTTTGTTAAAAGATAATGGCAGTAACATGTTTAAAAAAGAAGAATTTCAGTGAATGTGAAATGGAGGTCCTGCTCAGTAAAGTGGAGGAAAGGAAAAACATACTATTTAGTGGTTTAAGCAGAGGTATAAGGGTAGCAGAGAAACTCAAAAGTTCAAGTTTAGAAAGCTACACAGTGCCAGAAATAAAAAAATAAGTGGTCCTATTAAAGTCGACGTGAAAAGGCAAGTCACAGCCCACCGTCTGAGTGTCAATACCACTGGAGGAGGTAGTATAATCCTGGGATTCGCACGGTTTGTGCAGCAAGCTGCTGCAATTATTTGCGAGACACTTATATATATCGCCATAAAATTAATGAGATGGATTTTCACATTACAGCTAATTTTCTTATTAATAGAGTGGCAATGCTTTTTATTTACATAAACAGATTCATTCTCTGAAGGCACCTTTATAGCAATGTGTGTGCAGTCGATCACTCTGATTACATATGGAAAATCGGATGTTGGTGCGAATTGCGCTTTGATGTTTGGCCGTTCAACAACAGTGTAAAGAAATCTTATATATTTAGATGACAAGCAGATAAAATCATCCCATACAAACAGCATGGCACAACTCAGTGATGACTGAGTAATACCTAGTTCCCACTGAAAAGCTCCTGTGGCTAAAAACTAATTATTCAAAGTCTGCCATTGTAAAGCTGGATCCAGTTCAGCACAGCTCTTGAAGTTCTAAATCGACTTAGAAGCCAGTCATCATCATGGGACAAGACATCAGTATGAGTTTCAAATACACACTTCCATTTGTGATGTCTTCTAGTAGTTGGAATAGTTTGGCCTTTTTGTGTACCATTTGTCACACACGTGCGATTAGGAGGCAGTCAAAGAGCCTGAAGGTAAGTGAAACATTGTGAGAGGAAGGGTTATCACGTGTTACTTACCTGAACCTCTTCTCTCAACAGGAAAACAGAAGGAAACTGGCCGCCATGACTTCACTTCCAGCGACTCCATTTTGCATCACTTCTGGCTCTCCCCATGGACATCACTTCTATGGACATCACTTCCGGTTCCTCCATCATGACGCTGTTTCCCGACACCAGCGTTATTGCCTGCCAACCATTTCCTGTTACCATAATCCTCTACACTATAAAAACGGAATTTTGTCAACTCCAAATCATCAACTGTATTATAATTATATTTACTTTTGATCACCTTTTTGTGCTTCTTTTGCCTTCATTTGTCCACAGGACAATATATGGGGATGGTCCCCAAACCTTTATATTTGTGAAGATTCTTTTATTGTGTGTTTTATACCACACATTATATTGTTAAACATTGATTACAATCATGTGCTTTAAATTTGTGTATTTATTTTGGTATATTTGACAGGACTGTATCATGGATGTGAATATAAAAAAGGGAAAACAAACAAAAACAGTAGCACTGCTTTGATGCTGGGTACCACCCGTTTACAAAACTGAGCAGAAACTTGCGTATTCATAGTATGAGTTTCAAAGGGGAACATTTTTGTACGGGCAAAGAAAATGTAAATATTACTCCAGTGCACTGCACTTCTTATATATATCCTAACGTTCATGACAAATCTTATATAAACATATTACTGATTCAAAAATATGTACGCCATGAGTGATCTATGATTTCTTGGCTCAGTAAAGATCTTGTTTTGCTTAAAATACACTTATTCTCTAATACTGTATAGGAGTATTTCTTATAAAGAAAATACACTTATTTCCTAGAACTGTAAATTAATATTAATTATAAAGAAAATACACTTATCTCTAACACTGTAAATCAGTATTTGTTAAAAATAAATCAAATGAAGAAGAGATAGATGTGATTAAAAATTAATACTATTTAATAAATGTATACTTTTTGTAAGACAAACCTGTGATTTAATAGTGTAGGGGAATACTTAACTATATATACTGAGCAAATACATTTTATTGATAGTTTTGTATTACAAATTGTCAAAACACATGCTAAGTGAAACAAACTACTTACAGAAAGAAACACTAATCACTTTAACTCACTTTAAATTTTTAACTATGACACATTTAATGTATGTTCCCTATTATTCATAGCTATAAGCAAAACACATAAAAATACAAAGTTAAGAATATTCATTTTTATAGTACTGGAAAAAAATATTAAGGAAAAGTGATGTCCAGAGCTGAAGATTTACGCTTTTTTTCTATGGGATCTTATGTGTTTGACAGAATAAAAAAATAAAGGTACAGCTTTATTGTCTGTACATTAAGAGTATGTGTCCAATTCCTACTGTAAAGTTCTTGTTATTTCTTCTGCTCAGTGCTAACTACTTTTGATCTTGTGATATTCCTATATCCACTGATTTTTATTCCAGTTCAAATAGAGATAATCTCTGAATCAGAAGAGAGTGACGAAAGTCACTGTAATCCGCTTCAGAAGTGGATGTGAGGTATATAGTACGTGGGGTAGGAACTTATGGAAATCAACAACAGTAACCCATTGTTAGGATAGTCTTTGGGTTTTCTCTATATACAGTACCATACATGCTATCTCCTTTGTCAGGACTACAAAATGATCACTTATATTCTGATGACAATTATATTCTTCATCATCACTAACGTGGCACAAACATTATTCAGCAAACTTCTGTGGAGATGACTGTTACTTTTGCTGCTTTTTACGCTCTGTTGTTTTTAGAACTGTGTTACGCTGAACATTATATCTGCTTCTTTTGATTTCTTTGATATTCCCATACAGTTTATATCATGTGCTTGCAGTTCTTTAGTGAATTCATTTTGCACAAAAATTGATTATTGCATAAAAACAAGACAATCTGCCTCATTAAAGGCTTATTCCATTTGAGCAAACTACATATATGGTAGTCTCACAGAGCTAGATGTATAATATGTATGTCTGGAGATAGCCCAGAGTGAATTTGGCTGAAAAAAAAATTGGATGGGAACAATTAGATGGCTTCTTGAGTGTCACATTTCTAAATCAATCCAACCCCATGTGAAGGCGGTGCTCAGAGTAGGGACGGTGATTTTGAGCTGCAAATAGAAGATGTGGTCTTGACAGCCTGGTTTGACAGAGAGCCAGCTTCTGATTACAAAGAACTGTTTACGGTCTCCTTAAAAGACCAGTATTAGACATGTAAATTTTTGTCACATGTGCAAAGAGCACACTGCGCATATTAAAACTAAAAATTGCCTGTTGCAAGAGAAAAACCTTTCAGTAACATCAAATTATACACTGGCATTTGAAAACATGAATGGACCAGTATGTTGTTACATTTGCTGTGTCTGTTCTCTGTTGTTCAGTTATGATGATAGTGTAGGAGTCAAGATAAGCATGACGGAATTGACTAGTATGTTTGTGAAAATATGAATAGTAAGATATGCATTCAAAGTAAGCAATTTGTCACACCCTGTCAAATGAAGCGGAAAAAGACAGCCGTTGATATTGAAGAGCAACAGGAGAGGAAGATTTCATTACTCAACACACTTGAATCAGTAAATCTGTCTAACGATGCCAGTAGAAGCACAGACAAGGCTGCACAGCATCCACCTTCTAAACAAATAACTAAAGGAAGATAACATTACTGTCTTCCTGGAAATACAAACACGCCATGCCAGAATATAGCGACAGCACATCAACATCTATATATATAATTCACTAAGGCAAGACAACCATGGAAAGCACGCCGGAAGAGGCGTGGATTCACTAAGCTGCCGACAAGTGAGACACCTATGGCGCACACAGGAAAGAGCCACGCCCACCAACTCCAAGACCATTGGATACAACGACAACTCGCAGGGCCACGCCCACCAACTAGGACGCAACGACACAGAAAAAATGGCGTCATTTATAATCGTCTGTCGTAGAGGCCACATGCAGTGCAGGTCAGGTTAATGTCATGTGCATTGACTGTTCATAGAGGCATGTTTCTCGGTGAATCACCATATGCAGTGTGTGAAACGGTTTGCGAGGGGTATCCCATGGGATCCTTAAAACAATCCTTTACAACTGAGGTTGAAGCACAATGAAGTAAGCAGTCTTAAAAACCAACTTTTCGGTTATGATGCATGACCGCGTGCACCATAGCAAACTGTTTTACACGCTACATACAGCTATTCGCTTTCGCGACAAACAAACGTCTTCTTAAATGCTCCTGCAGGAACACGGAAGACGTTTTCCTGCCCACCACTGCTTCTTTTTCACCGGCCGCCGTCTACCCTCGCTCTCTAGGCATTCACACTGCCTGCCCATTTGCCCGGACGCAAAAACTCACCGACCACCCAGTTAGTCCCTTTCGTCTGCGGTAAGAGTCCACATGCACGTCTGAGCCACGCGGCGTTTGTTATGCCACGGGTTCACTATTGTGTTGTATTTTGCTCTCTCCAGAGTTCCATCTTTTCATTCACTTACTGTTGTATTCTCACACCAACCCGTTTTAGACATCCGTGTCTTTCCAGAAGTGTTTAGCATTCAATAAATAATTATGCATGACATTGACACGCCTGCGTGCACCAAGGCAAACTGTTTTACACGCTACATGCAGCAATTCGCTTCAGCGACAAACATGCGTCTTCTTAGATGCTCCTGCACATTGTTCACACCCCCCTCACTACTACCGTGATCTGGTGTCTTAGTGGATTATATATAGAAAGGCAGCCAAAACCGCACAGAGCAATGAAAAGTTCCATCTTTTCATTCTCATTCTGTTGTATCCTCAAACCCTCCCTTTTAAGACAACTGTGTCTTTCCAGAAGTGTTCAACCATCATTAAATAGTTATGCGGCGTTTGTTATGCCGCGGGTTCACTATTGTGTTGTATTTTGCTCTCTCCAGAGTTCCATCTTTTCATTCGCTTACTGTTGTATTCTCACACCAACCCGTTTTAGACAACCGTGTCTTTCTAGAAGTGTTTAGCATTCAATAAATAGTTATGCATGACATTGAGCGTGTGTCGACCCGGCGTGGGTAAGCCGTTGAACCCCATTCGGGCTGCAAACTAAGTCCCACTAAGTGCAACTCCTACGCTCCTACTGGTTGCGTCCCAACCCTTTGTACAAACCCCCCTCCCACCTTGCTAATACCGTGGTCGGGTGTCTTGGTGGATTATATATAGAAAAGCAGCCAGATCCGCACAGAGCAATGAAAAGTCTACGTCACTCACAGGTACATCTGGACTATGTAAAGACGGCGACTTGACGAGCTGGAGGTGGGCACATGAGCGGGCAGTGCATATTGAATGAGAAATCAGCAGACTAGCATGACGGACGGAGCTGAATGGACGTCATTCTCCTTTCCTCCCGTTCCACACTCCGCGCCGTGCATCCCCATCCCTCCGTATGGCAGGAGAAGGCGCGAGGACAGTGCACCAGTTTTCAGTCACTTCAGATGATTGTGTGTTGGTTCATTCCATGCATTGTTACAATGTTGCTTTTCTTGCCTATTTTCATACATTACCGATTTTTCAAATGTTAATTTTCTCCCTGTTCTTAAAAATCATTAAAAAACCGGCCTGATTATGTGGCGTATGGTACGCCGTGGGTTGACTAGTGTAGTATATACAAAGACCACAATGCTTATCTAAACTGTTTTTCATGCTTTTTTTTTGTTTTTGCTGCTCTTTTTGCTGTTGTTATGACTTAGAATGATTAAATAGTGAAAATGACAGCAAGGTATCATAGCAGACTAAGCAGCTGCAATGGTCTCCGTGTTTCTGTGTGTGTCTGTCTCTTCTGTCACTCATTACAATGTACAAATTAATCATTATTTTTTATTTGCCTTGGGCTGTTGAGCTCCAGAACTGATCTCAGCAATTGTAACCTTTTCTTTTCAATGTCAAGTCTTTTGTACAGTTTCTTTTGCTCTGTTCTTGAAAACTCAGCAGTTTAAAGTGCACAGACTGGAGGGATTGGGGGCAAGTGTTTCAGGAAGAATGAAGAAGCACTGTAAGCATAACCTTTGCAGCAACAGATTTCAACACTGTTTACTAAAAACATTTTAAAACTAGAATTCTTGAAGCCTACAAAAAAACTCTTAATCCCGGGGCCACCTTAAATTCCTTTGAATATTCTTAAATAAAAGAGCACTTGTTTTATTATACTTGTCCCTTAAGTGTTTATTTAATATTTGGACTTCAGTGTTCACACATTATTCACTTCTTGTCTACATTTTGGCAATTATTACTAAAACAAGAAAAATGTTTCTGTTTTAGTTATGTGTTTAACAATTCCTGCCTCACATTTCCTGTCATCCTACATTTACATTGATCGGTGTAGACATGGAACACACATGAAAGGTATGTATTCCAAATGACTATATTTTATTTACCCTATATAGTTCCAGGCACCTCACATGCAGATAAAGAGCCTTTCCTAACTGGGAAAAGAAAATCCGAACACATTTCTCCAGTTTTGATGTCACTACACTGGTTGCCTGTGTCATTCAGGATTGACTTTAAAATACTGCTTATGGTTTATAAAGCCTTAAATAATCTCGCTCCATCTTATATATCGGAATGCCTGACACGTTATATTCCAAATCGTAACCTTAGATCCTCAAATGAGTGTCTCCTTATAATTCCAAAAGCTAAACTTAAAAGAAGTGGTGAGGCGGCCTTCTGCTGCTATGCACCTAAAATCTGGAATAGCCTGCCAATAGGAATTTGCCAGGCTAATACAGTAGAGCACTTTAAAACACTGCTGAAAACATATTACTTTAACATGGCCTTTTTATAACTTCACTTTAACTTAATACTGATACTCTGTATGTTCAATTATTCATAATAACTATTCACAGTGGCTCCAAAATCCATACTGACCCCAACTTTCTCTTCTGTTTCTTTTTCCGGTTTCTTTGTGGTGGCGGCCTGCGCCACCACCACCTACTCAAAGCATCATGATGCACCAACATTGATGGACTGAAAGCCAGAAGTCTACGTGACCATCATCATCAGGTCCTTCCATGAAAACCCTAAATACAAAGAGGACTGTTTGACTTATGTTAGGTAGATTGCCCAGAGGGGACTGGGCGGTCTCGTGGTCTGGAACCCCTACAGATTTTATTTTTTTCTCCAGCCTTTGGAGTTTTTTTTTTTTCTGTCCACCCTGGCCATCGGACCTTACTTATTCTATGTTAATTAATGTTGACTTATGTTTATTTTTTATTGTGTCTTCTATTTCTCTATTCATTTTGTAAAGCACTTTGAGCTACATTTTTTTGTATGAATATGTGGTATATAAATAAATGTTGATTGATTGATTGATTGATTGAGCTGGGAAAACTTTTTGCCCGAGTTGATCTGAGGCAGTGAGGGGGATGGGATAGAAGGCTGCTTCCTGCTTGTGCTGATAGACACATTTACAAAACAAAAGACGCTAATGGAGAGGTGCAAAGGAATTTAAGGTGGCCCAGGATTACGAGTTTTACGTAGATTTCAGGGATTCTAGTGTTAACAAGTTGTTCCCAGATATTTATTCTCATTTGAGAACCCCATCTGGCCCCACGAGACTACAAATATGAAACAGGAGCCAAGTGAGCTCTGAAATTTAAAGGGAAATTCTAGTCCTAGAGTGATTTGATATGGGTAGTTGAAATGCAACACAATACGTCAAATTAACTTGTAACACTGCCGAATAATGTTTCTTATGGTTTGTCTTTTGTCTCTCTGTGTTGTCCCCAATATAAACACCATCTCCACCAAAGCACGCTTAATTAAGTGGAGGGAATAAAAACAGGCACATTGGGCAGACGGCCATAAAGAGGACCTTTGTGGGGTATGGTCTGTTGCAGTTATTTCCGGGAGATTGCCATGGTAATGGACAGTAAATTTCAGTCATAAAAGAGCACGAAAAGGCGGGAAAAAAAGAAAGATACTAAATACAATCTTTATGGTGGAGAATACAAGCGTAGTCTATCCAAGGCCAGACAGGAGATTGCCTCACTTAAAAGTTGAAGCCCTTTCTAGTTTGGAGGTGATCATCATTAAGATTTCATCAGCCGACGTACTACATGAAGAAACAAACAGGACAGTTAAGAATGTCTAGATTGGGTGAGCTGAAAACAATCTTTATATTAATCTTTATGATAGCTCTTCTACCGAGTCTGCAAAAAAGAGAAAATAGGTCTACAATTTCATTCAAGATGTGACAGAACTGCGTGGAGTCCGTGTTGTGTGTTGCCAACAAATTTTTTTCTTTTGTATTATTTGTATGCTGTATGTGTTGGAGTTTTGGCGGAGCATGTATTACGGATTTGATTGCTGCCATTTATGTTTATGTTGTGGAAAGTGTACCCCCAGACACAGACAGACCGACACCAGAATGTCCAAACACACTTCTTTATCTTCTTTTCTTAAGCACCACAATGCCTTCAATTACCAACCCTCTCCTTTCTTTTCTTCTTCTTCCTTCTTTCTCTCTTTCTTGACCTCCTTCCTCCTCCTCACAAGCTTCGTCTCCTTCCTCCCAACTCTGGCTCGTCTACTGGAGGGAGGCTTCCCCTTTTATTATGACCCGGATGAGCCCCAGGTGCTCCCCTTGACGTCACTTTCTGGTGTGGCGGAAGTGTCAGGAAAGCACCTGGAAGCACTCCGGTTGTCCGGCAGCATTTCCTGGTGTGGCGGAAGTGCTGCCATCCAGGCTTCTCTAACTGCCCGGGTGCCCCCTGGCGGTGGCCACGTCCTCTCATAAAGAGCAACCCAGCTCCATCCCTGTGGCCCCCAAATAGCCCCAGGCGGCTGCCCTCTCGTGGCCGAGAAGTAACATTGTCCAAGCCGGAGACTATCCAGGTGTCCCGGCCGGGCAGTGTCCCCGGACATCTGTGACAATGTGTTTATATAATTGATTTAATAAATTTGTTCTCCTCTTTGTCTGTTGCTGTGGGTCATTTTCTTTATATTACTTTAATTATATTATTTAATCAATCAGTATCACAGGAAAGGGTGCAAGGGCGTTTTAGACTGCTGACTTAGTGGCATCGTTTGTGATAGGGTGAAGTATTATACACTATAGCCAGTCACCTAAACTCTCATCTGTAAAATCATTAAATTATTGTGTTGTTCATTTTTCATTTGGTTCTACTATTTTATTGCACCAACCTTGTACTTTCTTATTTGATAGACCTTCTTCAACATTACCCTTCTACCCATCTTGTTACATTATCAAATTCCAGTCTGCTGACAGCCAAGGACTAATTTGTGACCCTTGTATAGGCATTTTGACCAGGTCTTACTGAGATCACCACAGGCTGTCAATGCTTATAAAAAATTTTAAAGAATGTTTGTATTTTAAGGGTTTTATTGTTTAATGTCTTTGAATGATGTGTACAAAATTATCTGTATTATCTTTTTATATCTAGGTAGCTGACTCCTGTCTGTATTTTATCTACTTTTAGGCACTTATTATTGAGATTATTAAAAGCTCAATATAAATTTTTTTTTTTTTTATTATTGTTATCCATTCATTTTTAACCATGTTTGTTCTGCTCACTCTGCAGTTATTCCTGACACCATTCCTGACAGAACTGCATACAAGGAACACCAATCCATTGCAAGGTACCCTCATTCACGTATCATTTTCATTTATATTGAAGCAATTTGGAAATTCCAATTAACCAAGCCTACACATTTAAATTAAAAAGGCCATTGCAAAAGTCCTTACCCTTTCATGAAAGACATAACAAGTCTAAAATGTTTCTCCAATGAAAGCTCATTTATTTGTTACATCAACATAGCTAATGCACTTTTGCATGTGCTTAATCCATTTGTCAAAGCAAGCAGCAAAATCACCTTGAGTTAAGCTCTCAAGTTGCTCATTCAGAACATCAATCAATTCATCATACATCTCAAAAACCTTTACACACAAGGTTCTTTAATTTTTGGAAATAACCATTGAAAAATCGGATGAATTGGGAGAGGATTTCACTAGCTGTACACCAGATTTTTCCACAGCTTCAGTGGATTGTCATAGTGGAAAAACAACTGGTTCAGAATCAGGCGGGGGCCACCACTTTTTTTCTCCTTGTTCCCCCTCGTACCATGTGCTGTGAATTCCTGTGGGTGAGATATTTTTTATAAGCTCAGGAAAGAAAAATTTTGATCTCCTATCAATGTGAATATGGTGGCAGCTCACTAAGAGCCGAATGACTTTTGCAACACCCCTCATTAATGGACTAAAAGCTGAAATCTGCAGAAAATGCACAACTTTCACAAAAGCTATGAGATTAGACTCATAAACCATATCCCAGAAGCACAACATTGTTATATCACATTATTGTTTTTGTTATTTATTCTTTCACTGAATCCATTTAAACTAGTTTCATATTGTTATGGGACCCTAAATTATCCTGGCAATATTAGCCAGGAATTTTCCTTTAAATAACAACTTAAATCACCACTGCAATGATTCCATATTGTGAAGACACTAAGAGCATAAGAAGTTGAAAAATATCTGACAAATGAGAGACCTTTCAGTATAATAGCTAAGATGTCCCAGCATCTCATCAGGACACTTAAATGTTGTCAAGTTTTCTGCTTCAACTGCATACCTTGGTAGTTTCTTCCAGATTCCCACAATTCTTTGAGTAAAGAAGCGCTTCCTGGCTTCAGTCCTAAATGCACGTCTTATTGATTTCACTGGTGCCTTTGAGTATGTAATTCACTTTTACGTTGAAAGAATTCTGCTGGATCTGCTTCATCAATGATTTAGAGAATTTGTAAGACCTAGACTATGCCCCCATGCAGTCTTCTCTGCTCAAGACTAAATAAGTTTAACTCTGTCAGAGTAAGAATTGTCCCTAAAGGTTAAGTGGTATTTTCACAAAGATAATATATAAGCATTTGCCAATCAAAATTGAGTTCTAAAGTTAAGTGTTCTCTATAAATTAAAAAAATATATGTTGCCTGCCTTGGTATTTTATTATGGAGGCTACGGGGCACAGAGCACAAGCAGAAAATCAAAGTTTAATAACTTACAGAATATGCCCATTTGTCAAGCAGAGAAAGTTATCAAGCATTTATCCATGTCATGAAATTAATGTTGTAAAATATCTTATATACATCATTTTTGAACAAAAAAACACCAAATCTATGATATTCAGTCTTTTTAAAGAAAATCAGCTGTGCATGCTACCTCAGCACTTGTCTTCATCTACAATAACCTTTCACCCCCAGGGGCATGCTTTCCTCTCCAAAGACAAATTCATATTAAACTTTTTCTGCCACATGCTTGGTATTGTTTTGCTTTACTTCTGAATTTATGTGAGAATTTCTCCTTCTATCACACAAGCAAAGAGAAAATTCATCCTCACCTCAAGAAAAACAGTACCAGGAATATGCTATAAAATAATTATTTTCAGAGTCATTTTGTTGTCACAAACATGCATTGGAAACATGGAAGGTACATTTTATTATATTGAAACTTTAGCCACATTAAAGTGGATGCATTTGGTAACTTTTTGGGCTTATTTTCCACTGCTGCTCTGTACCCCATAACCTCTATTATAAAATGCAATGCTATTTTTAAAAATTTAGAGAAAACATTTAACTTTAGAATACAATTTGCATATCAAATGCATACATACCATGTCCGTGCAGAAATAAATTTCACTCGAAAAACACCAAAGTTATTTTTTAAGTCTTGGGGTGCACTTGGCTGCTCTTCTCTGCTTTAAGTGCTTCTATGTTTTTTCTTGTAGCTTCTGTGCATTGCTAAGATGATGAAAATGTTGTGTCAACATAAATGCCTAAATCCTATTTAGAGGTTGTCTTCTGTAGGACAGTGTCTCCCATGTTGTATTTATAACTGACATTTCTTTTGCCCACATGCAGCACTTTGCAATTTTCTACATTAAACTGTATTATCCAAGTGTTCACCCAATTCTGAAGCTTGTCCAAGTACACCTGAATTGTTTTTGCTGCCTCCTCATTGTCTGCCACTCCTCCAATTTTAGCAACATCCGTGAATTTACAAATTTACTAACTACACCAAATTCTATGTCATTAATATAAATAATAAAAAGTAATGGTCCAAGGACAGGCATCTCATGGACTCTACTGATGATCTTACTCCACGTGGAGCATTCACCTCTTATCTGCACCTGACGGTTAACCAACTTGAGACCCAGTTGTGGAGGCTACCTCTGATGCCTACAGCTTCTAGTTTCAGAATGAATCTTTAGTGTGGGACTGTATCAAAGACTTTTTAAAAGTCTACGTAAATGATGTTTTATACTTTATTTTTTGTCAGCTATTCCAGTTGCCTGTTCAAATAAATGTAAAAGAATGGTTTAGCAGGATCTTCCTCCAGTGATCCCATGCTGTATGTTTTTTACTATATTATTTTCGTACAGGTTCTTTTCTAATGTATTTCTTATAGTTTCCATATTTTTGCCTAGAATGTACATTTCCTCATTTTTTGCCTGTAAAAAATCAGTTTTAAAAAGGACTGGACTACTTTATTATTCTGATATTCCATGTGTCAAAAATTATAAATACATGTACTGTTATCTTATAATTCCAACATCTTTTTGTCAATTAGACAACAGCCTCAAGTTGACTAAAGCAAGTTCAATAAAATAAATCAAGCAAAAGGATACATTAATGACATATTCTATTTGGCAAATAAAGGGCAGATCATTGCAAAGAAAACACGTAATATTCCAGGATATAAAGAACTGCTGTACTATTAAGCCAGGGCCCCTCCCCTTAATCCCGCTTTTGTTTCAAGTCCTTTTTTATGTCTTTTTCTTTCATTTTAAATTCTTTAACTACTAAAGTTTATTTTAATATTGTTATATATATTTATTCTTTATATAATTAGATATTTTATTTAATTTCTGTATGTTTGAATTTTCTCTTTATTGGGGTCATTTGTGGTGATAAATGATTATGTGCAGTCTGCTGAAGCAGCCAAAAAGATATTTAGAGATTGGGAACAGGAGAAAGAAGAGAGTGAGTAAAACAAAGTGCAGGTCACAACCAGAATATTAATACAGAATGTCAAAAAATTGAAAATCATAGTCAAAGAAATACAGAAAGATCATAAACCACAACAAACAGATAGCTGCAATCTAAAGTAGAATACTACCCAAATCATGGATAGATCAAAACAGTCTAGGTGGACTTTAAACAGTCACGGTGGTAATGTCATCGCCGCACTGTCCCAATGCATCCTAGGATACAGTATCATGGAACTGGCTGACTTAACAGCCACAAAACTACTCCTTCCTCTTGTTGGGTGTCTTTTAGTTTGCCACTAAGGAAGTACTAAGGCAGGTGAGGAGGCAGACAACAGCACTGAAGTGTTCCAAACAAAAGTATATGAGTTTAATAACAACAGTTTCAAATTGGAAAATTACATATGGAAAAACTATAATAAGGGAATGAATAAATATAAACGACAGACCATCATGGTGTCCAACCATAAATGCAGTAAAAAAGTCACGGTAAAAAGAACAGTAACACATCCAATAAACTCCATATGGCACTTAGTCAATGGATGCAGGCTCATCATATCACCTAATGAAAATCCTATAACGATTCATTGTCAGCTTCATCTGCTCCTTTCACAAGCTGTCTCTTCCATCATTTTTACCAGTCTGAGGTTCCCCTGTAGCTGTCTTCTGTCTTCCCTGCACCTTATCTGCAGCATAGACATTGCCAGCAACCTGGACTTCTGAGCTGTCGCACTTAGTCACCTCAAACATCAGTACCCATGAAGGATGAACAACCCTGCCATCATCCCTGTTCCACGATGCAAATGATCAGCAATGTCCTTGCTCTTAAAGAAGGCACAATTCTATTGCTATGATTGTACAATTCTCCATCTGCTTACTTTCAAACCATATCGTTGCAGTTTTCTTCCCTCTCAATCTCTCGATTGATCAAGTTAACTCATTCCTTCTTTTCCTCTCCAGTTCTCCCCTGTCTATACTCAGGCAATCATTGTTAATGCAAGTTGGGCCGCACTTAATTACCTAATCAAGCTATAATATGTGCGGAGATGCTAAACGCCTTTCCGGCATGTGTTTTATTTCCTGCATTCAGAGTGAGTCTTAGCTCCCTGAGTAACTTTGCATTTTATGTTGTAAAAAAAAAAAACAAACTAGAACTGCGACACAAAGTTTCACAAAAATGGTATAGACAAAGAAAATAATAGAAATAGAAAGACCAGAAAATAATAAGCAAATTAGATTTCCTAGGGATAATAACCCCACAAACAATGCCAATAATATTTGTATATCTAAGAGAAAGCTCAGGAAAAATGAGTAAAAAGCTCCAATTACAACACTTCTTTCTTAGTTTATTTCACTCAGTTTGGACTTAACATCTTTGGTTTACTTGAAAGATTTATTTAACTCTCTTGTCAGGTTTCTGACTTTGACTCCATCTGACGATTTGAATATTATATTTTACTGCTGTCACCTTGTACAGTCTGTACATTAAGTAATCTTGGGCCCTGCTTATTGACTAAGTAGTTCAGAGGTGAGATGAATGTAACAGTCCTGGCAGGAGAAATAGAGACCAGGTTTGAGTATGCAAAAGTGACAGAAGCAGAGAGAGAGGTGAAAGGTGAAAATGGGAGTTTTTTTGCTGTAGTACTAGACAGTTGAGATATACCATCCTGTAGAGTAGGGTTAAAGTGCATATGGAAAAGCCCAGAGAGGTAGTAGAGTTTGTTTGTGCAATTTTTGTGCATAAACTATTTTTGAAAATTTTGCCCTTCTTGGCATTAATCTGAGGAAATTTGTATGTACAAAATGATTCCCTTCTTGTCATACACCTCTTTATAAATTAACTACAGTGAAATGTGTATTCTTCTTATTCCTGAGGAAAGGCCTCCCCTTAAAAGGACAAATGCAAAAGAGGATTGTGAGGCAACCAGGATCTTGAGCGTTTCTATATACGCATTTATACTACAGTTCACCTGCCTAAAATTCAGCTAGTTGTCAGCTGAAGTGTTGCAGCCAGCTCTTTTAATTATTTTTATTGCATATTTCACCTGAAATTCTCTTCATTAGAGTCACACTTATTGAATGATTTTACTATTGTGTAAGGAGGAGGAGGTTAGGAACGCACACTGATACAGTGCATTGCTGCACCGACCACACAAAAAACCAACTCAGGATCCAGATTAGGACCCGAGTGCAGCCATGCAATGGGTGACACCTCAGCACTACACTACTTCAGATGGAATGGAACCAGTGTGAGGTTTTTTATGGTGGCTGGAGTGCCAATTCTGCCACCAACCCCCAAGTTTTTCCCAGCAGGTTTGAGGACCTACTTGCAGGGATGGATGCAGATTAACATCATACCCAAGACGGACTACTGTGTTAGGCTTGAAAAAATGACTATCCTTAAAAGAAAAGATGGAAAAATGATTGCTCTTCAAAGAACAGCTAAAATGCAATCAGGAGATGAGGGATTTAGCAAAAGAATCTTCAACAATACAGGCCAAATTTGTTACCAAAGTCATAACAATAAAACTAAAATGAAACGCAAAAGTGAGAAAGAAAAAAATAGATATCAAAGTTGCAAAATAAGAGCAAAGCAACAATACAGTAGGTCTTTTAGAAATATCCCAATGCTTAGATAAGCAGAGTGCCCCTGCATCACCTTTTATATTCCCACAGCCATGTTATCACTAGTCACAAAACTAAGGTCACACAACCTAAATCATCCAGTCAAGCCACAACAAATACGACTGCTGAAAAACAAAATTACCTCATCAAAATTACATCAAATAGAGCGAAAGATGAAAAAAAAGTAATTTGACTCTGGTGTACAAAATTCACAACAAACCTGATATGAACAGATGGTTCTGAAAGTTGAGTATTATATTGTTTTCATAGGAGGAAAAAAAAGTCTTTAAAAACAGTGTTGACATCTCCCAGTAATCTTTAGATTATAGCTGAAAGGGTTGTAATATTCAATGCAGACGTTCGCCTTTTATACAACCTTCTTTAAATGGACTCGCTTTCTAACTGACTCATCATCGCAGGTTCTCAAAATAAAAAAGGAAGCCTTTGAAGGTATTTGTGTATCTGACTGATATATCAGCCATCTATCGATTAACAATAAGTATGGCCGATCCCTTTTGCTTCTTCAATTCTGGGTTTTCCTTCCTCTCTTTTCATTGCCACCTTTTGTCTGCCTCATCAGAGATGCAAGTGGTCCCTAACTGAAATGCTGCACAGTGAATCATGTAGCACCATAGGATCTGTCCCATGGCTGTTGAATTCAATCTTTCCATAAAAGTGGACCAAAAAGGTTTGCATGTTTACTAGAGAGGAGAGAAGGATGTTTGATCAAAGACAGAACAAAGCAGGCATTGATGACCAAAGGTTTATGAAATCAGCTACCAAAACAAAAGGATTTGGTAAGCTTAAAGCAGATAGCCTCAAGACTGAAAATCAAAGAACTGCCTGCCTATAAAAGAAATTATTAAAGAAATTAGTTCACTTAACCTAAATAATGGTCTTTCCCTTTAACAAAGGTCAGGCAACAACAGAGCACACAGCGTAGCCTTAAATAAGATAACTGTTCTGACATCACACTCATTTGTGATGTCAGAAACAAAAATGCAAAATGGTAGATCTTTGATGTCACCAATACTAAATTAAAAAAAACAACAAAATAACTAATAAAAATAATCATGATGCATTGAGATTTTTGAGTAAATCATAGCAGCTATGGTCTCCTAGCTGGAAATATTTATCCAGTCCTTTATAAGGTTGGTCCTTTAAGTGCCTATGAACAGCTTTGTCTGGCTAACCCACCTTCTTGGGCCTCCCCTCAGTTGGAACTAAAGGACAGCCATTCTGATATGATTGTGAAGTGATTAACAGTGTGGTTTCTACAGGATTGTGACTTTGCTACTGCTTATCCTTTGGTGAAGTTACTGCATATGGTTTGGCAAACATCTCAGTTGACAATGAATATTTTTTGAAGGCATTGCTGAGGGACTCTCTTAAGATTTTTAGGTAACAAACACAACCTAGGTCTCACTAAAATAGTGTATAGTAGAGTACGAACACCAATGGCCTTCTGACCAGTAGGTTTATTTCCTTCATGAAGACCCAGTAGCATTGCTTCCTGAAGCAGCTGCTGGTACAGCTGATAAAGTGCTGAACTTACTTCACAATGACTACATTTTTGTTACTGTGGCTGCTACAGCTCTGAGACAGGGTGGAAGTCCAGCAGCCACTGGGTCCAATTTTTTCAAAAAATAGGCTAAGCCTTTGTTTTTGCTCCATGGAGTGTTGCTTTGTAACATTACAGTTGGCTATCATGGTATGGAAAATGGTCAACAGTTTCCCATGTTTCTCTGGAGATGGTGTTGCAGTTATTCAGCCAGAACAGAGATCAGCAGTAGAATTAATTGAGTCATGATGGCATAGTCTCTGTTAAATTGAACCTGACACTCTTGATTTTATATATTTTATTGCTCACTACATAATAGTATCAGCATGGAGCACTTCCCTTTCCTTGCATTACATGCATTGAGAATTTTTGCAAATTAGCAGTATCAATCAGTATCACATATGTATTTTATATTTAAATATATGGTGAAACATTGACGATCCTAAATTGTCCCTAGTGTGTGCTTGGTGTGTGGGTGTGTGTGTGTGTGTGTGCCCTGCAGTGGGCTGGTGCCCTGCCCAAGATTTGCTCCTGCCTTGCGCCCTGTGTTGGTTGGGATTGGCTCCAGCAGACCCCCGTGACCCTGTGTTAGGATATAGCGGGTTGGATAATGACTGACTGACTGGTGAAACCTTGTGTATGCATTCAGACAAGAACTGAAATCCCAAATTCATGTTTTTCAGAAGACATGCAAATCATTTAGTGGTAGGAAATGGATAATTCACTCCCTAACTAAAGAAAATTCCAAACTTAAACTTTATAAAGTGACCAGGTACAGTCCTACATATAAACACACATACTGATTACTAAATGAACAGCTTATTGTGGTAACATATATTTAATTGGTCCATTGGCATGTCAATTTACCCACAAAAGCCCTAACCAACCATAACACTGTGAGACAATGGTAACCTTTTTTACTTAAAAAAAAAACAAAAACATTCTCACTAAAATTCTTACTCAGAATTTTTTTTTATTATTATTATTAATTTTATTACAATCCATACAAAGCAATCAAGTTTTTACAAAAAGAAAAATTGAGTTAAGAACAGATCGATCCCCACCCCTGTTACTCAGAATTTGGAAGAAATGTATTAATATTATCCATACAGGACCCCTTGCTCACCTCTGGTATGTTTTTTTTTCTTTTTGCACAATTAGTTCAAAATGAATCTTCTGAATTTTCGCAGTCTGAATAGGCAAGGGGATGTCAGATCTTATGTTGAATTTGGTTTGCTATTATTAATTTATTGTAACAAAATTTATAAAATCAAATAAATTATTATGAAATAAACACATCTGCTTTCCTGCTGCCTTTTGTCCAAATCACTAGAACTACTTGCCTGTACCCAGATGAAATTCTGCCTCCATGTTCGTTGTGTCCACTAAAAAAAATCTTAACTGCCAATCAACCCAAAAATAATGTCCTGGCTATGGAAAGTGCATCTCTGTAACAAAAATGCGTTGCTATTATGACAGTCATCAAGTACTTATTTAAAGCTTTTCTGAAACAGATGTTCAATGGCAGTAGTGTTACTGTTTGTAAGTTATCATTGTCAGTGTGGCAATTTTCTCCTGGTTCTCTCATCAAATACGCTTCACGCAAAATGAAGTCCAAAGGAAATAAAAGCTGTAATCATTAGGTTATAGTGAAGGCCAATAGAAATTAAAATAACTTTTAATTACTGTTTAACAGATCTGCCTAATCACAGCTCAAGTAAATACTTTCCAGAGAAAGGCTATCTGGTGTTGGCACATGGATTTCTCCTTCTTCGTTATTTCAGTTGTATTGTTTTACTGTTAAAGCCTACTGTTCTGTTTGTAGTCTTCCCTGCATAGCTTTAACTTATTCTGCCATCTTTCAGATATAGTCTGTCTAACTTGGAGAAATACATATATTTATTGTGTTCAACTTTTAAAATACTTCTCTGGTCAGAAAATTATTGTGAAATTTCAACTGAATGAACAGAAAAGTCTGACATGCTGTGCTTTGCTTCTAGTACCAAATACTGTATTGAATTAAATATGTGAATATTATCAGGAATATAAAATATTTTTTATTATAAAAGTATATGCCAATAGAGATTAATTTCAATCAGCATTGAACAATTAAAAACTTCATGAAGTTAGAGCACTCACACGCAGCAACTGCCCCATAACCAGGCAATAGCAAATCCAAAAAAAAAAAAAATTTAAGCCATAATGAATTAGGGAGGAAAGACAATCTGCAAAAAAACTGAAGAAAAAAATACTATGTAGACAATAAGTCACAGCGCCCATCAAAAAGAAACTTTTTACAACTTACACATAGGACGAGTAATCTGAAAGGCTTTAGACAACGCTTCTGTTAATTCTTGCAGCAGATGATTCACACAAACTAACCTAGATTTCAAAAAGTTCAGGGCAGGAGAAATTGCAACAAGAAGTTAACCCAAACTTTGCAGAAATCTTCAACCTAAGACAACAAAAGAGATCTAGGAGAATGAAGACATGAAGAGCAAAATTGACGGTCATGGGAAAGATGAAAGATACTGTGACACAACTTGTCAAAACTGAAACTGTTGTGCATTCCTAGTCCATATGTAAAAAGATTCTTGGAGATTTGGAAGAATAAAGAAAGCAGTGTGGATCATTAGAACAGTCAAAACATTTTAGGGATCAGATAACAAGTGATGTACAAAAATAAATTATGCGTCTTGATGATTTGGTCTTTAGAAGTCAAACTAAAAAAAAATCAGGTCCCAGTAAAGAGTAAAGAGTAGAAAATCACCTTCTCAGAGTGACTGAATAGGGAAAGGTTTAGGGACAGAATTGCTTAAAATGGCATAGGCTGCAGAAACAGGATTCAGTTAAGTAAAGTTAAGAGAGTCTGATCCACTTACCTGTATTTGAATTATAAAACAACACATTCATTTCAAGTTGAAATGATAGTGTGGACTTCTGTAAAGGCAACTGACTGATTCATGTTAATTAATATATTTACAGTCGTAAACTAACCTTGGGTTGAATTAATTAAAATGTTTGTCTGTATATATGAAATACTAGATTAAAAATAGTGATTAAAATTAAAATGAATAGAAGAAAAATAATAAACTGTGAAAAAAACTAAATGTGTTGCATTTCCAAGGTCTATCCATGTGCATGTGGATTTCCTTTCAGGAATCTAACTTCTGGTGGCTAAAACATTGCTGTCAAACTGATAACTATACAGTAATCCCTCGCTATATCGCGCTTTGACTTTTGCGGTTTCACTCTATCGCGGATTTTAAATGTAAGCACATCTAAACATATATCACAGATTTTTCTGGTTCGCGCTTTCATGGACAATGAGTCTTTTAATTTAGGTTACATGCTTCCTCAGTTTGATTGCCCAGTTGATTTCATACAGCTACCCAATCAGAGCATGTATTGCATATTAACTAAAACTCCTCAATGCTATAAGATATGCTTCCCGCGCCGTGCTTGTTCGCTTCTCTCTATCTTTCTCACTTTCTCTGCCTGACGGAGGGGGTGTGAGCAGAGGGGCTGTTTGCACAGAGGACACGGACGCTCGTCTACAAAATGCCGCTTTATCACGGTGCTTCTGTATACTTAAAAGCACGTATTGATTTTTTTATTGTTTGCTTTTCTTTGCGAGCACTCTTTCTGACATTCTCTGCTCCTGACGCGCTCCTTTATGACGGTGCTCCTTTGAAGATAAGATATGTTTGCTTTCTTTTAATTGTGAGAAAGAACTGTCATCTCTGTCTTGTCATGGAGCACAGTTTAAACGTTTGACTAAAGGGTGTTATTTCATGTCTAGAGGGCTCTAATAATGTTAACAGGGTGGGAGAGTTTATAAGGGCTTAAAATATATAAAAATAACCACACAAACATATGGTTTCTACTTCGCGGATTTTCACCTATCGCGGGGGGGTCTGGAACGCAACCCCCGCGATCGAGGAGGGATTACTGTATTTAAGCTGCCCCTACCGTGTGTGTTTGCGTGGCATTGACAGTGTCCTCAAAGACAGAATAGCATTCAGTGAAGGTATGGTTTCTATCATTAGTTCATTGTTGAACAGCCTGACTGCACTTATTTTGAAAAGTGGTTAGCAAACAAAATTCAAGCAGACTTCAAAGTGTGATTTATAACCAATTTTTAATTGGTTATAAATAAACCCATCCTTAGTAAACTGTAGGGTTCATGGCTTAAGAATTTACTTTGTGGTCAAATAAGGAAGGTGTTTGACAGGTGGACAGTCCTCATGGCACTGTGTATCGTGTTTTACCTGATAAGGCCATTTCCAGTTTCCAGCCATAAATAAAGTGTTCCAATATTCCAAAAGATTATCATAATTTAAGATATGATGAATGAAGAAACAAAAAAAAAAAAACAAACAGAATGCATAAATCATATGGAACAAAATGTATAATGTTAGCAAACAATGAAGATCAGTTTGTCATACCGTATATCTTAATATGAGGTGTCATGTTCTCAGGAGAATGATTAAATAAACAGATAGATAGAACTTTATTTGTCCCAAGGAGGAAATTTGGCTTTTTACACAATCTCTTTAAATAAATAAATGCATAAACAGATCGATAAGTAAGTAAATAAATAAATGCACACAAACACTTTGGTCTGAACACACACAAGAATGACTATAAAGCAAGAAAATTCAAAAGAAAGAAAAGTTCTGACTTGGCTGTCACAGTAACAGTGAGGCCTTATGCAGACGTATCACTGTTGGTATAAAGGAGTCCCTGTATTCTTTTGAGTTCAATGTAATAAACGTGTATCAGTGTAATGCAGAATTTCACACCCCTGATTTAAAGAGAAAATTTTAATTTTACCCAGTATCATTTTAAAGGTGCATGTTTGACTGAGGGATTATTACTTACTGTACCTGACAGGTGAAAAGAACACGGATATTTTCCAGAGGAAAATTTTATATTTTATTGTAGAATAGGGAACAGCATTGTTCCATTAGTTTGTTCACTACTGACACAACGTTATTAAAAGAATTTTCACCGGAATCGTAAGTATTTAGAATATGATTTGCTCATTTTTATGACTGGCTATTAAAAACAACGTAAGAGAATGAGGTGGAAGAAACATGTATACACGTATAGAGATAAACACACATACAGGACTATGACAATGCTAAAGCTTGCTATCAGAGGAAAACAGGCACCGTGACAAGGTAATACAGTGGTTCACTCCTTAGGCTTAAAGGAAATAGTGGTAAATGCAGCTTGCTGTTCAGCAATAAGAGGAATTTCTTAAAAAAAATCTGCAGTTATTAAACTCAGCATGGGAGACAATCTGAAATGGGATCTTCATCAATCAGATTAACTGCTTTCCAAGATGAAGCCAGACGAGGCTCAGTGTGAGCCCAGGCAGATATTTATCAAAAGCTGAATTAATAACTACTTTCAGCCTTCTCCTGACAGTTTCATCCCAGCTTCCATGTTTAACATTTGAGCATCATATGTTTTTGTCAGGCACAGGCTAGCAAGAACATCAATTAATTAATTCCTCCCTGGTGTACTTCCAAAAGCAAGTAGCCAGTTTCAAACTCTGAATAATTTTTTTTTTAGATATTTACAAATTTTTTCAATTCATTTTCTGTTTATGTAGTGAACTTCACAGTCATATTAAGAAATACATTTAAATGAAAACATCAGATAACATTCAGTTGAAAAATAAATATAAGTGTTCACTCTGAACACTACATATATGTATATATATAGGAGAAAGAGAGAGAGAGAGAGAGGGAAAGAGTACTGTATATATATATATACTAGCTGCGTTACCCATTAAAGACCTCAGTGTTAATGTTTGCAGTGCACCAACTATTGGAATGTAATGCATGTAGTAATAAAATGCACTGTGTTTGTCATTCCAATAGATGAAACCTCACATACATTTTTAGTAATACAATGCATTACTACAAATGTTTGTGGTGCCCCATCTGTTGGAATGACAAATGCAATGAATTTCATGGTCACAAAATATTTGTGATGCACCATCTTTTGGAATGACAGAGACATAACAACAATGGACATTGATACACAGACACAGTCACTTATCTTTTTATTGAGATGGGCCAGAAACCACTTTATATAGGTCTACCTATTTAGTACAAGGTAAGATCTTCTTTGCCTGAAATTTTAAGACACCAGATCCAACATGGTGTTGGAAACATTTCCAAAGGAGTCTACCCTCTGCTCATTCTATAGCTTGTTGTCGGGGGTGCATACAGGTATGTGGGGGCCACACACTACTGAGTCACATTAGTGGCCATGCTGAAATTCACTTAATTTGGATCAGCCTGTGATTTCAGTTTTTGACTTTGATTTTTGGTGCGATGTGGAGTCAAGCCCTCAGTGGGTTGGTTGGTAATTTTGGTTTCCATTGACCATTGTTACATCATTTTGTTCTCAATGAATTTAACACAGCATTATTCAGTAAAGATTTTCCACTTGAATATTTTGTTCATCAAGATACAATGTGTGATTTAAGTGTTCCCTTAATTTTTTTGAGCAGTGTATATATATCTATACTAATAAAAGGCAAAGCCCTCACTGACTGACTGACTCACTCACTCACTCACTCACTCACTCACTCACTGACTCATCACTAATTCTCCAACTTCCCGTGTGGGTGGAAGGCTGAAATTTGGCAGGCTCATTCCTTACAGCTTACTTACAAAAGTTGGCCAGGTTTCATTTCGAAATTCTACACGTAATGGTCATAACTGGAAGCTATTTTTCTCCATTTACTGTAATGGAGTTGAGCTCGAAAGCCGTGGGGGCGGAGTTTCGTATGACATCATCACGCCTCCCACGTAATCACGTGAACTGACTGTCAACGCAGTACGTAGAAAACCAGGAAGAGCTCCAAAAAGCGCTGAAGAAAACATGCATTATATAATTGAGAAGGCAGCGAAACAATAAGAAGCGAGCGAGTGACATATACAACCATATTCATGAGTGCTGCTACTTCGGAAACAAAGCACGGTGTAAACCTACACTTTAAATTAAGTTCATAGACAGGCTGCCGCTGGCGTTTGTCATGTCCACAGGTAATGCGGGATACAAGTTTAATAAGAGGACGCAGGATATAAACGAGAGTTTTGATCACTTTGTAACTAAGTTAAAATTGCAGGTGAAGGGCTATGCTTATGCAAATTCCGAGAGACTGTGTTTGTGGGGGATTGACAGTTAAGGTGGGTGGGGGAGTCACGTCATCATCTCCCATCCCATTCACCTCATTTCGCTCTGAGCTGAGCTCCGCAGCTAACGCAGTGTTATGGAAGCGAGTTTGTGATGCTGCCACCAAATACTCACAGAAAAATCCACAAGTTAATACACACGTTGTCTCTACAGTTTCTCCACACTGAATCCTCCAGGCACTCCTTACAAAAGGTTACATTGACAATTGTGTTACGTTATTTTTAAAATGTTTCCTTTTCTTAGCACAAACACAGCTGAGAATCTTCGATGCATGTGCTCCATAACACGTTAAAAAATCACGCATTTAATCACACTTTGCATTACAAACAAAGGGGAACTTCTATCAATGCATGATTTCCTGGTACACCAATTACATTGATCCCGATTCATTTTACCCTTGCACCCCCTTAGTTTGAGAAGAAGTATGAAAAAATATGAGGTTAACACAGAAAAACAGATCACCAATTGAAGCTTTATGAATAATCGTTTCGCCATCAATAATTGTTTTGGTAAAGCCATACTCAGTGTAATCCTCCTTCCATTTCATAATTTTTCCGCCACTAGCCATGATTAAATGAACGGTAAAAAAGTACGAGCAAAGTGAGGGTGACTTATTCAGGCAGGCAGGCGACAGCTCAATAGCTCAAATTTGGATATAAGTAGGTTCTATTTAGTCGCCAGAAATATCTTTGTTAGGAATGGAAGTTGAATTTAGTCTTTAAATTTCTATGGTAAAGAAAAAGTTATGCAATGATGACTAAATTTAACTATATAAAGTCAAAACTTGTATATATAAAGTCATTACCGAATATATAAAGTCAAAACTTGATTATATAAAGTCACTGTCAAAATAAATAAAGTCAAAACTTGTTTCTGAATATATAAAGTCAAAACTTGAATATATAAAGTCAGAGCTGGAATATATAAAGTCAAATCTTGAATATATAAAGTCAGCGTCGGAATATATAAAGTAAGCACTGCAATATATAAAGTCAAAACTTCAATATATAAAGTCAGCGTCGGAATATACAAAGTCAGCGCTGGAATATCCCTCCATTTCCCAACCCGTTGAATCCGACCACAGGGTCATGGGGGTCTGCTGGAGCCAATCCCAGCCAACACTGGGCGCAAGGCAGGAACCAATCCTGGGCAGGGCACATGCATCATTTTCAAAACATTAAATGAACAAATTTATTTTTCTGAATACGTTTTTGTTAACTTAGTTCAGTTCAGAGTCGTTTCAATCAATAGATTTTGACTTTCACTTTATATATTCAGGAGTGAGTTTATATACTCCGATGATAACTTTATATAACCAGGAATGACTTTATAAATTCCGACGATGACTTTATACATTCAAGTTTTGACTTTATATATTCCGACAGTGACTTTATATATTCAAGTTTTGACTTTATACTGTATATTCGGGAATGACTTTATATATTCAACTTTTGACTGTATATATTCTGACGCCTACTTTATATATTCACAAAATCAATGTATTTGCCTGTTTGGCACCCCATAGTATATGTGTGTGTGTATATATGTACACATGTATGTATATACAGTATACAAGGCATCCCGGCCGGGTCATTGCCCCTGGCATCCATGACTATATATATATATATATATATATATATATATATATATATATATATATACTGCTCAAAAAAATTAAGGGAACACTTAAATTACACATTGGATCATGATGAACAAAATATTCAAGTGGAAAATGCAGTCATGTGATTGGCTGCTTTGAAGAACAGACTATTTATATTAAGGTGTACCTAAACAAAGTGGTCACTCAGTATGTATAGGCTTCCACTGCTTTGTAAAGCTAATCCATATCTGAAAACCCTTTTGCAAGGCAAATTTTCATAACAGAAACACATAATTATGTTTTTATTTATGTGGGAAAAAATATAAGCATTACCTGACCTCAAATAATAATTTTCCTCAAATATATGAAAATTGACAGAATTTGTATAATAACTGAGCATGGGAAAGGTGCAATATAAATAAAATGTTTTTATTATTATTATTAATAATAATAATGTTAGTTATTAAAAAAAAATCCTGATAAGAGTATTATCACTTGAAGGTTCTTATTTTAAGGACTAGTCTTTCAATCTTTCTTTTTCCAGGTCTTTCATAATTAATTTTAATGCTAACAATAATGCTAGAAGACACATGACCAACACACACTGCAAGGTAAATGCACTGAAGAGTGAGAATCACTGTGACTGTGACTACACATCACCAACATCCAGCTCCTTCTGAAACATCCAGCCTCACCATGCAAGTATGCTTCACTGCAGCCCATAATATGGGGTGTGGCTGTATGTTTGGGGGTGTGGCTTGAAGTTTGAGTCAAGATTTTATGCTGGTGACTCTGGCTCATTGTGTTGCACTTGGAATGACTGTGTAGATGATTTGGTGTTAGCATCCATGGAGCAAGTTTGGAAATCGTAACCACGACAGTCAGAAACGGATATTAAATAATGTTCTTTATATACTGTAGCCTTATTTTCATAAAGCAGTTGTTTATAATTTGGGCTAAGCTTGTACATACAAATCTGTTTAATGAACTGAATGGACTCTCCTTGCTTTTTAAACTTCTCATGGTTGTTAAGGCCTACATTATAATAATGAATTGTTAATGACTGTTCCTGACACTCTGAGTTGGAATAAGCAGATCTCATAATGGATGGATATTAATAAGAGTAAGAAAATGGAAATATTTCAATATATCAAAACAGCTCTTGTAAAAAAATGAAATAATTTTCTCAGATACAGTGGACATTTTGATATAATGTTAAATACAAGTTCTTTTGTCTAATCTATTTAATTAGTGTTCTGAAAGTGAAATAAATAATGAACAGTGAGAGGAAGTAAAAGCAAATAAATAACATTTTAATACCATTTACTTAGAGTTATAATGTTAGCCTGTTAATGAGAGTGAAAATCAAAAAACAGGGAAATGAGATAATAAGGGCGATAACTGGCTTGTGTAGTTTGTTTCCCTTTTAATAAGGCTCACATTTTCACTCAATGAGTGTGTTGGCAGGTGCAATTTGAAGTTCAAGGCTCCTAGTGTTTGTGGGAGAAAATTAATTTTTCACTCAGCAAAGTGCTAATTAGTGCAGAATTCTGATTTGGAGAAAAGGCAGAGAAATTGGGGTTATGAAGTGGCCAAGAACTGATTATAATGCTAATGTGTGTTATCAATCCTCGTAAGAAAAGAACTAAGTTTTGACACACATTCAAATTTCACGCTGTCTGAAATTAGGCACACCAACAAACACATGCACACAAAATGCTCTCATTTATCTTTTTAAGTACCTGTACATTTTCCAACTCTTTTTTTTTTTCTTTTCTATTTTAAGATTGGAACCAGTAGCACAAAGAAAGCAGAAAGTTTGCTTGAGTCAGTCTACTACACCTGTTCCATAATTTAAACAGAATTATGAGCTGGAGTTTGTGTTGTGTTCATTCTAAATGTAATACTCTGTGCAATTTCCCCATTTATTCCAGATGTATTCTTTCTCCTTTGTGATTAATTTTGTCCAATTGGTTTATACTGCACAAAGTTTGATCATCTGAACAGACACCGTCTTCTATAAATATTAGAAACATGCCATTAAATATGCCTGTGTGGTGCTAGATCTCAGTCTGTGGTAAATGAGCAGTGCATTTTATTCCTGGCATGGTTCATGACTTTGGGAATGTTAGGAGGGTAATGTGTTTTAGCCACTCAGCTGTGCCAAGGTGAGGAGGGGAAGGGTGTGGTGTGTATTTGCAGAGGCTGTAATGAACAAATTCGACACCTTTCATCTCTTCAGCTCCAGAGGTTAAAAATACTGGTGGCATCAGATGGCTGAAGAAATTATGTGGTGGGAGTCAATACCATTGCAAATTAGGCTCTTGTGCTGGAGCTACAGGGGAACAACTTGAAACTCTACTGGATTTACAATTTGAAAATGAATGTGGTTCAGAAATATTCTGAGGAGCAAGGAAAGGAACTGCAACTGCACACTAGTGAAAGAACAAAAGGGCTTCTGTGCTAAAAGCAGAGTCAGAAGTGCAATACCTTATACTTCCTGAACACCCCAAAGTAACTGAGGTACAAGAAAAACGTCATAGAGCTAGGTCAGACACTGACAGAAGATCCGCAAAAGCAAAGTGTGTGCCATTGATGTAAGCATCTGCAACCTGAATGCAGTGTGGTGGAGCAAGTAGCAGGAAGTGGTGAGAGAAGCCCTAAAAATAAGCATGACAAGGTCATTCAGCTAATATAAAATGTGGGCCAGTCATAGGCTGCAGTAGTGGAGGAAGACGTTTGAATTAGGGTGGCTAGTTCATTAATGGGCCACCCCTCGAGCACAGCTCATCCAAACTCCCTATTCTGCCATCATAATGCAGGCACAATGTACTCAAATTCCATGTTATAATATCAGGGTTGAGTTTTTGATTTTAGAACCTGGGTGAATTGGTGGAGTTGCTCCCTTACGTGTTAAGCATTAAAAAGGGAGTTGCGCTAGTATTGCGTTCACCACTGTAGATTGTAATGGGCCACTGGAAGTGTTAGTTTTATCACTTGCTGCATGGTCTCTCTATCTCATTATTATAGTTTTCATCTGCAGTTGCTTTGTTCATCAGATGATCTGTTTCTCTCCACATTGTCAATTTGCTCTTCTTTGTGTCATTGTAGCTTTGACCAGATGTGGGTGTTGGTTGGCTTGAAGCAAATGTGTGAGGGGAGCCAAAGTTGAAAGAAAGAGAGCTCTCAATGTTTTTGGTGCTCCAACATGTTTAAAGGGTACTTACCCATTTTCTACCAGGATAGCATGTGAGGAAATACTCTTGTGGAGATGAGAAACATTAACACAATCAACATGTGCCCTTTGTAAACTGCAACACTACATTCTATAACACACATATACAGTATACTGCCTGAAGTACCTGGCATAACCTGGGTATATTTGTATAATTGATTATAATTAGAAAGAAAATACAATACAATACAATACAGTTTATTTTTGTATAGCCCAAAATCACACAGGAAGTGCCGCAATGGGCTTTAACAGGCCCTGCCTTTTGACAGCCCCCCAGCCTTGACTCTCTGAGAAGACAAGGAAAACTCCCAATAAAACCTTGTAGGAAAAAATGGAAGAAACCTCGGGAAAGGCAGTTCAAAGAGAGACCCCTTTCCAGGTAGGTTGGGCGTGCAGTGGGTGTCAAAAGTAGGGGGTCAATACAATACAATACACAGAACAGAACAATTCCTTAATACAGCATAATAATAAAAATTTTAGAAGTACGGTTTAACAGTAGATGATATGACATAATTAGGTTTGGATATTTTAGAGTCCTGGAGACCTCATCCATCTAGCTGCCTCCCCATTTGGCCATGCCACGGCTGAAACGTTGATCCGATGAAAGGACCCCTCTTTCCCATGATTCCTGTGATCCTCCATCAGGGATGACTTTACCATAGGCAGGCAAACAACTTGGCAGGTGGGCCGTGGCACCAATTGCCACATTTGGGTACCGAGAAAAGAAACAGAATAGGTGAGGGTTAGTATTCAAATATAATTATCATGTTACTTATGTTATAGTGCTAATGACTAACAACAGAGATGCAGTATGTACAGTTAATCAGCAGCTCTAGTCAGGATATGCTAAACTGAAGTAGTGAGTCTTCAGCCGGGATTTAAAGGCTGAGACTGAAGGGGCATCTCTTATGGAAGCAGGAAGACCATTCCACAGTTTAGGGGCCCTGTAACTAAAAGCTCGACCTCCCACTGTTATTTTATTAATCCTTGGAATCCTAAGCAGACCGGCATCTTGAGATCTTAATGTGCGCTCAGGTTTGTAAGTCATGATAAGTTCAGACAAGTAAGCGGACCTTGGCCATTTAATGCTTTATATGTTAAAAGGAGGATTTTGAAATCTGCCCTAAACTTAACTGGGAGCCAGTGTAAAGATTTAAGAACTGGAGTTATGTGTTCATATTTTCTTGTTCTTGTAATAATTCTTGCAGCGCATTTTGGATTAACTGGAGGCTGTATAGAGAACAGTTTGAACAGCCAGTGAACACCGCATTGCAGTAGTCAATCCTACTAGAGATAAATGCATGAATTAATTTCTCACAATCCTGTTTATTTAGAAAGCGCCTTAATTTCCTAACATTTTTAAGATGGAAAAAACATGTTTTGGACGACTTTGTAATATGTGCTTTAAATGACATGCTAGAGTCAAAGATAACTCCTAGATTGCGGGCTGATTCAGTAAAATTAATTGGGATTCCAACTGAGTTAAATGACGACAAAATATTGCTGTGATCAGCGTCATTCCCTCCAACAATTAACATCTCTGTTTTATCTGTATTTAAAGACAAGTAGTTCTCATTCATCCATTCCTTTAATTCACTAACACAACTAATTAAAGACAACATCGGAGAAACTTCATTTGATTTAAATGAAAGGTATAACTGGGTGTCATCTGCATACGAGTGAAAATTAACATTATGTTTCCTAATGAGAGATCCCAGTGGAAGCATGTAAAGTGAAAACAGTAAAGGTCCCAGTACTGAGCCCTGCGGGACACCATATTGAACTTCTGTGTATAATGATGGAGTACTGTCTGCACATTTCTGTACATACTGGAATCGATTTGATAAATAAGAACTGAACCAAGCGAGCACGGGCCTGTAAGCCCAACATCGTTTTCTAGCCTGTGCAGTAAAATAGAATGGTCAATGGTGTCAAATGCTGCACTTAAGTCCAACAACATAATTACAGTGGAATTTCCTTCATCAGAGGATATCAGAATGTCATTTACAACCCGTGTTAGTGCCGTTTCTGTACTATGACCAGTGCGAAAGCCAGACTGGAATTTCTCAAATAAATTGTAATGCGTAAGGTGTGACTGAAGCTGACTGGCGACTACTTTTCTAGTATTTTAGAGAGAAATGGTAAATTTGAAATAGGCCTATAGTTATTTAGTATGTGTGGGTCTAGGTCTGACTTTTTAAGTAAAGGTTTAATGACTGACACTTTTAGTGCATCAGGTACGTGCCATGCAGTAATGAACTATTGATAACGGTTAGAATAGGTGCTGCAAGAACATCCATTGCATTTTTACTAGTTTTGTTGGCACTGGATCTAGGGAACAAGTAGTGGGCTTCATTTTAGTAATTAAAGTTAAGACTTCCTGGTGAGTTACAGGATTAAAATTACTAAAGTGCTGAATGCAATGTGCAGGGTCTGCTAAGCTAGTATTTGGTTTGTACTGTGATGCTGAGATCTGGGATCTTATATTTTTAATTTTCTCATTGAAGAAGTTCATAAAGTCTGTACTGCTAATATCTGTTGGTATTTTGCACTGTTGATCTGAATTGCCATTTGTTAATTTAGCCACTGCTCTAAAAGTACCCTAGGATTTTTATTATTGCTATCTATTAATGTAGAATAGTATTCTGAGAGAGCTTTAAAGAGGGCTTTTTTATATTTATTTACACTCTCTGTCCATGCAATTTGAAAGACATGTAGCTTTGTTGTTCTCCATCTGCGCTCCAGTTTTCGACACTCTAATTTAAGAGCTGAGTATTTTCATTAAACCAGGGAGAGTTTCTATGTGCTTTGATCACTTTTGTTTTTAGGGGAGCCACTGTGTCCAGAGCATCTCTCAAGGTCACATTATAATGTGATATTAGCTGATCTAAATGGTTTTCCACAATTACACTCGACTTACTCAAGGTATCTATAAATTTTGAAGCAGAATTACAATCTAGATGTCGCACTGTCTTTGTTTTAATCTGAGTGCTGGCATGGGCAGAACTAAATCAAATGTAATTAAGAAGTGATCGGAAATAACTACATTTAATGGAGTAATATTTAAATTTTGAATTTCAATCTTGTAAGTTATAATTAAATCTAATGTGTGGTTATGATTATGAGTTGGACCTTTGACAATCTGACAAAATCCTACTGAATTTAACAAATAAGTAAAACATTTGCTAAAAGTGTCAGTTTCCACATCAATGTGTACATTAAAATCCCCCATCAGAACTACAGTGGTGTGAAAAACTATTTGCCCCCTTCCTGATTTCTTATTCTTTTGCATGTTTGTCACACAAAATGTTTCTGATCATCAAACACATTTAACCATTAGTCAAATATAACACAAGTAAACACAAAATGCAGTTTTTAAATGATGCTTTTATTATTTAGGGAGAAAAAATCCAAACCTACATGGCCCTGTGTGAAAAGTAATTGCCCCCTGAACCTAATAACTGGTTGGGCCACCCTTAGCAGCAATAACTGCAATCACGCGTTTGCGATAACTTGCAATGAGTCTTTTACAGCTCTGGAGGAATTTTGGCCCACTCATCTTTGCAGAATTGTTGTAATTCAGCTTTATTTGAGGGTTTTCTAGCATGAACCGCCTTTTTAAGGTCATGCCATAGCATCTCAATTGGATTCAGGTCAGGACTTTGACTAGGCCACTCCAAAGTCTTCATTTTGTTTTTCTTCAGCCATTCAGAGGTGGATTTGCTGGTGTGTTTTGGGTCATTGTCCTGTTGCAGCACCCAAGATCGCTTCAGCTTGAGTTGACGAACAGATGGCCGGACATTCTCCTTCAGGATTTTTGGTAGACAGTAGAATTCATGGTTCCATCTATCACAGCAAGCCTTCCAGGTCCTGAAGCAGCAAAACAACCCCAGACCATCACACTACCACCACCATATTTTACTGTTGGTATGATGTTCTTTTCTGAAATGCTGTGTTCCTTTTACGCCAGATGTAACGGGACATTTGCCTTCCAAAAAGTTCAACTTTTGTCTCATCGGTCCACAAGGTATTTTCCCAAAAGTCTTGGCAATCATTGAGATGTTTCTTAGCAAAATTGAGACGAGCCCTAATGTTCTTTTTGCTTAACAATGGTTTGCGTCTTGGAAATCTGCCATGCAGGCCGTTTTTGTCCAGTCTCTTTCTTATGGTGGAGTCATGAACCCTGACCTTAATTGAGGCAAGTGAGGCCTGCAGTTCTTTAGACGTTGTCCTGGGGTCTTTTGTGACCTCTCGGATGAGTCGTCTCTGCGCTCTTGGGGTAATTTTGGTCTGCCGGCCACTCCTGGGAAGGTTCACCACTGTTCCATGTTTTTGCCATTTGTAGATAATGGCTCTCACTGTGGTTCGCTGGAGTCCCAAAGCTTTAGAAATGGCTTTATAACCTTTACCAGACTGATAGATCTCAATTACTTCTGTTCTCATTTGTTCCTGAATTTCTTTGGATCTTGGCATGATGTCTAGCTTTTGAGGTGCTTTTGGTCTACTTCTCTGTGTCAGGCAGCTCCTATTTAAGTGATTTCTTGATTGAAACAGGTGTGGCAGTAATCAGGCCTGGGGGTGGCTACGGAAATTGAACTCAGGTGTGATACACCACAGTTAGGTGATTTTTGAACAAGGGGGCAATTACTTTTTCACATAGGGCCATGTAGGTTTGGGTTTTTTTTATCTCCCTAAATAATAAAAACCATCATTTAAAAACTACATTTTGTGTTTACTTGTGTTATATTTGACTAATGGTTAAATGTGTTTGATGATCAGAAACATTTTGTGTGACAAACATGCAAAAGAAGAAGAAATCAGGAAGGGGGCAAATAGTTTTTCACACCACTGTATGTGATCATAATTTATAGCCAAATCAGATAGAAGGTTGCTAAATTCAGTCATGAACAATGAATATGGCCCTGGTGGTCTGTAGACTAGCACTATAATTGTGTTGGAATCTGTTTTAATATTTAAAATGAATGCCTCAAAGGATGTAAAGTTGCCTAAATTTTTAGGAGTGATTTGCATTTTGTTACAATGAATTATTCCAAGGCCTCCTCCTCGACCAGAATCTCTAGACTTATGAAGGAACGAGTATCCATCTGGTGACGCCTCAGCTAGGGGAACAGTGTCATATTTACTAAGCCAGGTTTCAGTAAGAAGACACAGATCAGATTTTGTACTTAATATGATATCATTTACCAAAACAGCTTTAGTGCCAAGAGAGCAAATGTTCAATAAACAGCATTTAAAACTGCATGGTTCTTTCTGAACTGCTGATATATTTTTTGTTTTAATTTGAATTAAATTTCTATTACAGATGCCCCTGGTGGAGTGTCTGGTTTTATCCCTTGGTCTAATTATACACCTTATTTTTTGGTTATCAATTAATTTATGGTTTGTATCAAGACTAAATTTACTGGATGCCCCACAACAGGGATTATGGGTAACAGCTTCAGGAAAATAACAGGTGGGATAAAGAACAGCCTGTGATTTAAGATCACATGACTGCGGCCTGGATGGTGCTCTAATCAGTCAACCAGGCAGTTTTGCTGCCATATTTTGGGATAATACATAAGATCCCCTCCAGTTAGGATGAAGACCTGAAATATTTATGTGTTTCTCCAAATGATCATTTTTCGTCATTGCTAGATGAAATGCTTGGTTCCCATCTGTCATTTACACTACATCTTTGATAACTATCAATTTCTCTGCACTAATAAATTGAGAATTTATTATTTTGTGTATGATTTGATTCCATGATTGCTGTAACTTTTTGAACAATACTTGTACTTTCCATTTTACTGTTTCGCAGATCGATGTTTCATTTCACAGTAATTAACTGAATGGCTTGTTCATCAGTGATAAGGCATGTAAGCTGTGCAAAACTACTGGTTTTTGTGTTGTTCCCTCTATTGAACCCGTGTTCCGGGTGAAAATTTAGAAACTCCAATAACTCTATATGTTAAGTTTGGCAAAATGTAATATATATGAAAAATTTCATGAACATCCACTCAGCTATTTTGAAGTAATGCATAGTTTTTTTGGTGTTGGCTTTCCCATTACAACCCTCCCAATGAAATTCTTGAAAATTATTATGAAAAATAATTGAAAAGGTAAACATAGCCACACCACACCCACCCCTTCCACCACTGTTTTCATTGAATCACTGATGTGGAATGTAGCATTCACAGTAAGTAGGACCAAACCTAAAGAATATGGTAAATTGATTACCATCGGTTGAATCATTTTGGCATGATAACCATGTTTTTGTTCTGTTTGCCCCCCATCACAATCCCAATTTTCAGTGGATCTTTTTCCATTCTTTTTTTCTTTTGACATTTTGACAGATCCTGGGCATGTGTCACAGCACATCCTTACATGGTAAGATTAGGGGCATTGATGGATGTGAATTATGGCAATGAATTGACAATGTGCACACGGCTGATCATTTGTGATTGATTGGTATTTATTAACCTATGCAGGGTATTAAGAAAAAATCAATGTTTTACTTATGGTTTGTTAATGTTTTTATGAGATTTTAGTAAAATGACTTTTTACGTGCAAATGTGTTCATTAATTTACAAAAATTTCATTAATGAGACCCATGGACTTGGGCTTCCTCAACACAAAAAGTCCCAAATGACTCAAAAATATCCACTAGAGGGGGAACTGTCAAAACCCAGAGAGTCACGAAATACAGCCTTTGAATTATTTATTAATAAAAGATTTATTGTGAACAAAAATGCTGTTTTAATAAAATCAGTTCCAAGGAGAACAAAAGGCCAAAGGAATTACCTGAAATAAAAAAGCTAGTCCAAGACAAACAATCCCCCAGTAGACAATTCCAAAGAATAGTTGAAAAGTAGAGCACAGGGGTCAAACATCCAGTAATTCACAAAGCACATAAAAACCATAAAAGAAACTCAATGATACCATGAGGGTATTCAATGAATCACAAGGGACTGTGGGTTTTTCTCAACCTTTATAGGGCTAAGGGCAGTCCATTGGCAATGACAGGCAGGTGGCCCCACCTCTTTTGGGACCACCCACAAAACAGATGGCACATGGGAAAAGATAAATAGACATTAAGAAAGTAAATAATCAACAATGTTAACATAAAAAAATGAACAAAACAGACATAAAAGAGACATTTGAACCCTTGCTACAGGGGGCACCTCTATATGTGCCAGAATGTTGTTAAGTAAACTTTCTGACTTTTTGCCTGTCATATTTGTTTGCCCCCTATTAGGGTGGAGCCTCACATTTTGTCCCTCACTGGTTACTACCTGAAATCACTTCATTTGACCTTACAGGTTATAATTAGATCTAGAACTAACATCAGATCCTCTACCATAGATGCATGCGTTAGTAACTTGCTTCATTTTAAAATGAACAAAATATAAAAGAATTATATATTTTGAGTGAGGAAGAAAGAGAAATCTGGGGTGGATCATTGATTTAGTATTGCTGTGTACTGCAATAATTGTTTTACCCTTGGTTTTCTTGGTTATTGAATTTATTTATTCCTGTCTTTGGATTCTGATCTTTTTCTGGACTCTTTGCTTCTTAAGAGTGTTTTTGCTTCTCTGTTAAACTGTCGAAATTAGTGAGCCTCTTTTGGGCTGAGGAGTAAAGGCCCTGGCCTGCTTTTATGACCTATTTTGGAGGTCTCACACGCTTTTATTATGTTTGGAACTCTTAGTCATAACAATAGGTGACTTGTAACTTTTCTGTGAAAAGTACTTAAAAATGTGTAGCCCCAGAGCTTAATGGTCAGCATAATCATTACCGCTTATTTGAAAAAATGTTGCACCAGTCACAATTCAGAGATAGTCTTGTAACGGCCGACCCCTTTACCCAGCCGGCAGCTACACCTCCAAGACCTGTGGCCTGGATAATTTACTGAGAAATCTAACTATCAAGCCGTACTTCTACACAATTAAACTTTTCCCCACAATCGACGGTATAAATGCAAGTACACAAAAGCAGGATGTAAAATTAAACGGATTAAATGTATTAAATGAAACAAGACATGCCACAAAACAGATATAAATATAAATATCCCTCCACCCCAGCAACAACAAGACAGCACCAAATATAAATACAAAAACCCTCCCTTGTTCCTGTAACATACAACACACAACACGAACAACAAAATGACTGATAAACAGAATGATTGTGAACTTGAGTCCGAATATAAAAAATGTCCTGAATACGGATGACTGAACTAGCGGCAATTGTGGTGTTTGATTTTCCCGGCGATTGGAGCAACCTCACCGTGATTCCTCGGCGTATGGTGGATGGTGAATCGACCCCGGGGTCTCAGCAGATGCAGGTTGAAAGACAGTCCGGAAAATGAAAAGCAAACTGGTGAAAGGCGTGATGTGAAGAAACAGCAAGCAAGTTGAAGTGTTTGAAACAAAACGGTCTTTTTTTTTTTTTTCCTCCTCCCTCTTTCCTCTCTTCTTAAATAGTCTGTGACGGCTGTGATTGATTAATTAAGAACAGGTGTTTTCCAGGTTTGCGGCTGTGGTCTCCTTCCATCATCCGTCCTCCTTTACGGGGACGGCATTAACTGATACACATACAAACAGCAAACGGGACAATGAAACGAGACGCACTCAGAACTGACATTTAAACACTAACTATGTGGCCCCGCTACAGTCTTAACTCGGTTGTAAACAACATTCAAATATCTACTTTTGGAGGACATACTACAGTTATTATGCTGTTAGATTTACAGTGCATCTGGAAAGTATTCACAGTCCATCACTTTTTCCACATTTTGTTATGTTTCAGCCTTATTCCAAAATGGATTAAATTCATTTTTTTCCTCAGAATTCTACACACAACACCCCATAATGACAACGTGAAAAAAGTTTACTTGAGATTTTTGCAAATTTATTAAAAATAAAAAAATTGAGAAAGCACACGTACATAAGTATTTACAGCCTTTGCCATGGAGCTCAAAATTGAGCTCAGGTGCATCCTGTTTCCCCTGATCATCCTTGAGATGTTTCTGCAGCTTAATTGGAGTCCACCTGCGGTAAATTCAGTTTATTGAACATGATTTGGAAAGGCACACACCTGTCTATATAAGGTTCCACAGTTAGATAGATAGATAGATAGATAGATAGATAGATAGATAGATAGATAGATAGATAGATAGATAGATAGATAGATAGATACTTTATTAATCACAAGGGGAAATTCACATAATCCAGCAGCAGTATACTGATACAAAGAAACAATATTAAATTAAATAGTAATAAAAATGAAAAAAATGTTAGCAATTACTCCCCCGGGAGTTGACAGTTCATGCAGAGCACAAACCAAGCATGAAGTCAAAGGAATTGTCTGTAGACCTCCGAGACAGGATTGTCTCGAGGCACAAATCTGGGGAAGGTTACAGAAAAATTTCTGCTGCTTTGAAGGTCCCAATGAACACAGTGGCCTCCATCATCCGTAAGTGGAAGAAGTTCGAAACCACCAGGACTCTTCCTCGAGCTGGCCGACCATCTAAACTGAGCGATCGAGGGAAAAGGGCCTTAGTAAGGGAAGTGACCAAGAACCCGATGGTCACTCTGTCAGAGCTCCAGAGGTCCTCAGTGGAGAGAGGAGAACCTTCCAGAAGGACAACCATCTCTGCAGCAATCCACCAATCAGGCCTGTATGGTAGAGTGGCCAGACGGAAGCCACTCCTTAGTAAAAGGCACATGGCAGCCCACCTGAGTTTGCCAAAAGGCACCTGAAGGACTCTCAGACCATGAGAAACAAAATTCTCTGGTCTGATGAGACAAAGATTGAACTCTTTGGTGTGAATGCCAGACGTCATGTTTGGAGGAAACCAGGCACCGCTCATCACCAGGCCAATACCATCCCTACAGTAGAGCATGGTGCTGGCAGCATCATGCTGTGGGGATGTTTTTCAGCGGCAGGAACTGGGAGACTAGTCAGGATAAAGGGAAAGATGACTGCAGCAATGTACAGAGACATCCTGGATGAAAACCTGCTCCAGAGCGCTCTTGTCATCAGACTGGGGCGACGGTTCATCTTTCAGCAGGACAACAACCCTAAGCACACAGCCAAGATATCAAAGGAGTGGCTTCAGGACAACTCTGTGAATGTCCTTGAGTGGCCCAGCCAGAACATCTCTGGAGAGACCTTAAAATGGCTGTGCACCGACGCCTCCCATCCAACCTGAAGGAGCTTGAGAGGTGTTGCAAAGAGGAATGGGCGAAACTGGCCAAGGATAGGTGTGCCAAGCTTGTGGCATCATAGTCAAAAAGACTTGAGGGTGTAATTGCTGCCAAAGGTGCATCGACAAAGTATTGAGCAAAGGCTGTGAATACTTATGTACATGTGATTTCTCAGTTTTTCATTTTTAATAAATTTGCAAAAACCTCAAGTAAACTTTTTTCACATTGTCATTATGGGGTGTTGTGTGTAGAATTCTGAGGAAAATAATTAATTTAATCCATTTTGAAATAAGGCTGTAACATAACAAATTGTGGAAAAAGTGATGCGCTGTGAATAATTTCTGGATCCACTGTAATTTCAGTTTTTGATACTATTCACCACGCCATTCTTTTACAAAGAAATTAAAATTGTGCTGAGCACCCAATCATTGCTCTTGTGTGATTTCATTTATTATATACAGAATTGTGATTATAGACCTGCATCATTATCTTCCATCGATCCATCCATTATCCAACCCGCTATATCCCAACTACAGGGTCACGGGGGTCTGCTGGAGCCAATCCCAGCAAACACAGGGCACAAGGCAGGAAACAAACCCAGGGCAGGGTGCCAGCCCACCACAGGGCACACACACACACAAACCAGGGACAATTTAGAATCGCCAATGCACCTAACCTGCATGTCTTTGGACTGTGGGAGGAAACAGGAGCACCCGGAGGAAACCCACGAGGACACAGGGAGAACATGCAAACCCCACACAGGGAGGACCTAAGAAGCGAACCCAGGACTACTTACTGTGAGGAAGCAGCGCTACCCACTACACCACCATGCTGCCCACATCATTATCTTCTGTAGTTAAATACAGTGACCCTTAGTACTGTGATCATTGCTGTTTTCATTTTACAGCATATGCTATCCCCAGGAGACATAGTTAAAAAAATACTTGTCAATTTCACTAATATGCTGATGATATTCAGCCATAGAGCTGGAATCTGTAGCTGGGGACAGAGAAGTCTTGGATGACCTGCTCATCCTGCTGCCACCGCAATGACCCTCACCATGTAAAGTGGATAAGAAAATGAGATGAGATAAGGTATTCAGCTATATCTGTCATTCATAGATAATAATGAGTCTCCTTTATGTCTTAAATTAATTAGTTCACTGGGAGGACAGCAGCAGAGAGGACACTCTCGTAATCATAAGTCCAGTTCCAGAGCTAATGCTGCGTAAAGAAATTAGGTCAAATATATAGAAAATATATATTAGGTACTTTTCTAACACCTCTTTCATCCAGTGAAGTGATACTCAATGCTTGAAAAAAACAGCCTTAGAATCTTCACATGACCATTACCAAACTAATGTTGTGTTTGAACACTGTTCTTTGCCTTGTTGGTGATGAAAATACATTGCAGCGCTAAGCAGCTCCTTCAAGATGAGTCTGATAAGGCATTGTTGCCACAAAGTGTCTGTTGGTAAGTGGGTGCTCACGCTTCAATTCTGTAAGGGGGTTTGTTAATTTAAAAATGAATAATCTGAGTTGTGTATTTTCAGATTTCTCTTTATACAGCCACACTTCTTAGACCAGTTTCTTAGATTTACCAAGACTATGATTATCATCTTAAACCAGGTTACCATATGAATGCAGGTCGATTAAATTGGGTGTGTGCCTGGTGCTAAGTTGATACAAGACTTTGCTGCTCACAATATTTTCATCTCATGTTTTTCTGATGTCAGTTGAAATTATACAATATCACTTTCAAATCATTTTAGTGCTCTTACCTTAAGGGTCTCTCATTTTCACCTTACATTGGTAAAATTCCAAACTGTTTTTTAACAACTGTAATGTAATACAACCAGTGATCTGTGTAAACCCACCCACTGAATTCTTCAGGCACGAATGAAGCAATCAGCACTAAAAGGAGTACAGTTCAGTAAGCAACGTGAATATTTTTCACATGAAGTGATTTTGTGCTGTGCTGGAATGTAGAAAGTAGCTGGTGTAAAAGTTAAGTCTCATTAGTTTGTTGTACAAAGACAGCTTTAAGCACTGTTGTTCTGTTTAAACTATTCAGTGCGTAACTCACCTTATTAATGGCCATTTCACAGATCAGCTTCATTACTAGATCGTGGACCATCTCGTGCTGGACAGAGTTCCATTCCTCTTATTTTATGTGAAAAGGCAGAGAAACAAAGAACTGATAAGCAAGAGACTGCGGCCTCAGGAGAAGAAAAGTGAATGTGAAACGTTTATGTCAACCTGCAAAGTGAGATATTGAAAATCCAAGTATAGTACAAAGGGTTAACAAACGACCATCTGAAAATTGAATTAGAGAAGTTACTGAAGTAAAGTACAACAGGTAATAGTTAAACATTATGGCATTTCTCTAAAAAATTATTTTCTATTCTGTGGCCCTTTCTTGTAGATTTTTTTGTCAGTTTGTGACTACTGCTGAAGTATTAAAGAATTAACATTCATTTTAGTGCAGAATCATTATAAATCTTAAAACTGTTTATAAGCTGTACTTTATTAGCTGATTCTGTAAAAGCAGACACTGCAAACACAGGCCCTGCACATGTTGTTACTGACCTTTGAAATAGGAATGGATAAAGAATTGTACAGACAATAATATGAGAAAGGTGATTCAGCAGATCCTGCAAGCCTCGAATAAACTATGGTAAGGTAGTGTCACTGTGGCAACATGTGACAGAAAAAGGATATAAAAGGGGTAATAGATGCATTAGTGTGGTATGGCTTTTGGTAAATTATGGTATACAAAAGAATGTGGCATGCCGAATTGTGTTATCATCAACAGCTGTGTACCAATGTACTGTGCAACAATTTTTATAATCATTTACATATTAATTTTAATAATACTGGACAGCAAAGGAGTTAATTAAAAATTCTGGACACAACAGATATCTGCAAGCAAAGCATGACAGACACTAAGGGCCATTGGCAAACATTGTATATCATAATCTATTTTCAAATGAACATATTTTAGTCTAACGGAACTGTTAATGTATAGTACACGAACAGTTGGACATAGATAGCAAAATGTCCCAGCACACTCAATATTGTGTTTTGCCAAGAATGGAATAGGCAACAAACAAATAATAACAGTGAATTGGGAGATGGAAGATTCATAAAATCAAAGTGACAAAACTGAGTGGTGGTCGTTATTAAAGAAAAACAATGCCAAAATACGAAGCCTAAAATACTAAACACTACAAACACTAAATTTGATCCAACGAAACACATAAAAATGTACAGTATTAGCCCTTTAATTCAAATGCAGTAATACCAATGTGAATATCTTTTTGATTTGTTAAGAACCTTGAACAACTTTGCAACACTGACTTTTATAATGATGCAACAGTTACATCATTCTTGGTTGTCACAAAGTAACAGCATCGTTAGCAACAGTGCACTATTCATGACTCAAGATGGCAGCTCACCAACACATAATTAAAATATATGTACCTTAGAACAGTTGTGAGTCAGGACAACACTAGAATAATTGAATTTGTTGCCATCAAACACAGTTAAATTGCAGAACAAAATTGAGAAAATCCATAAAAAAAAATGAAAAAAAATGTAAAAATCCCAAATCATGACAGTTATTTAATCATTTTAACCCTCAAGGGGCCTCTCCATTCCCCTTGAACCCTCAGACCACTCTTCAGACACCAGATAAAAGTCCAAATAATTGATTTATTATAATAATAATGTGCACAAAGCACCTCCTCTCCACAATACTCCAATAAACAATACAATAATCCAATCCTCAACTCCCAGACGCTTAGCCACCCTGCCTCCCAACTCAGCTCAATTGTCTGGGTTTTCCCACAGTCCTTTATAGTCCTAGACCCAGAAGTGCTTCTGAGCCCTCAGTCCATGTGATTATCTAGCACTTCTGGGTCAGGTAAAACTTCTCGTTTTTCTTCAGCCCAGAAGTATATCATTTCTTCTGTTCCCAGTGACTTGGAAATACTTCTGGGCTATACGGGAAATATAAATCCCTGGGCCACCCTGCAGCGACTCCTGGCGTCCCCCTTGGTATCCAGCAGGGCTGTACATTATCATTCCATTGTCCATAATTCCCTGCTGGCATTCCGGGCACCTCTATGCTGCAGGAAGGACTCCATCTGGCAGCCTGGAGGTATTGGCCGGAATGAATGGCCGGCCATATCTCGCAGTACTCCCCCCAGCGAAGAATCATGATCTATATATATGCAGAGAGTTTCAGCATTTTATCATTGCATCTTAACAGATCTCAATGTGAGCTTTTTTTGTAGCTTTTTAAGACTATATACTGTCTGTCATCCTCTGTTTGTTTTACAGGTCAAGTCTCTCTTTAAAGAAAGTAAAGTTGGATCTACAACTCTTGAATACTCAATACCATCAGAGCTACAGACAAAGCAATAAGGAAGGGCAGGCAGCAGCTAAATACAGAAGTGCTTTTTTCCCCCAAGGCCATTAGACTCCTAAATAACTGACCGGAGTTTATAATCATGGTTCACCTCATTCTACTGTATCTACCTCACACAACTGTGTTGGACTTGTCCATCACTCACCTACCTGCACATTACACGTTATATTTCTATTCTGTTTTTATAGTTTATACTGCCTCTGTTACTTATTATCTATCTGCTACTTATTATTTACGTTTATCTTTTACATCTGTTTTGGCATTTGGTGTGGATACCAAAGAAGAATTTCATTGTACAGGGTATTTGAACTGAATGTGTTTACTATAGTCAAATGTTTTATTCTTGAAATTTAGGTTCATAAAGATTTTGGTTTCTACATTTTACAAATGTGAACTAAATTTACTACACATGTTTGACATGGTCCAGGACTGTCAATTTCTGGTCTCAACTAAGAGGAGAAAACTCACCTGTGTGGCCATGTGCAAATTCACATTGGAGAAAATAAAATTATACATATACATTCAGAACCACCTCAGAAACAGTTAAAGTATAATAATCAGACTCACTCTTGTGAAAGTTAACAAAGTGATAAGAAAGGTTTGCATGTACTGATAAGTACCTAGACTACACCTATACACCAAATAAATAGCACATTGCGTGCATTGAATGTTTTTTTTGAGCCCAATTACTATAAGGCCACACATATGGTGTTATTTATATACAGATTATGGAACATCAACTGCATTCTAACATTAGGCACCTACTATGCACCATACAGTCACCATTATATGCACACACGCAGCAATTTTTACTTATGAGAATGATCCTGACCAAAGCAACACAGTTAACAATTGTCCTCTATATATGACAAAGAAAAATACCATGTATAATAAAGCAGAAGTATCATATACAATTTAGACTTTTAAAATTGTATTTAGAATAAAAAAGTGATTAAATTAATGTTCAGTGGAAGAAATTGCATCATGAAATTTTGTGTGTATAAACCTTAGCTTTTATTTAATTTCTATTATGAATCATCACAAATATTCTGGATGACTAGCTCAATTAAAGTATTCCTTTGTGCCCAACTGCATTATATTAAACTAGAAATAATGAAAAGGTGCTTTTTGGCTCTCCTAGGAAATGCATTAATGCAGCTGCATCATATAGTCATTCTCCTGAATGATGACGTTATTTTAAATTAATTATATTTAAAATTCAATTATAATGATGAACTCAAAAGGCCAAATGATGATTCACTATCTCTTTGATATGCTTGCACTTCCACAAAAATATTTTTTTTATTTAAAAGAAAGGAAAATAACCTAGTATACTAAATAATAATAATTTCTAATAAAAATTATTCTTTCCTTCCTTCATTCCTCCCTCAGGGAGGAACTTCCGGTCTGCGGCCATCTTGGTTCTCCTTCTCCTGGTATGGCGACAAGCTGGCTTTTTGAGCTTAGCATCTCCTCCTTGGAAGTTCTCGCTGCTACTGCCGCGTCTACAAAGTCCCGCAGATCAACGTGCGTCTGCCACCGACGTGGACCCAGGCAGTCCCTGCCTGCAAAACATAAAACACGCACGGCCCCCCAGGGCCGTCTGCCGGCGAGCAGGGAACTTACCTCCCGGGTCTCGTCTGTCTGAGGCAGCTGCCTCGGCATGGCCTTCCTAGACGAAACTCAGTCCCAGGCGCCTTCAGCGGCACTACACTAACAGGAGCCCGCTGCACTCCTGCAACTCCCATAGTTGACTTTCCGCACCAGGGGCCTCATGTATAAACGGTGCGTACGCACAGAAATGTTGCGTAAGAACTTTTCCACGTTCAAATCGCGATGTATAAAACCTACACTTGGCGTAAATCCACGCACTTTTCCACGGTACCTCATGCCTTGTCGTACGCAAGTTCTCCACTCGGTTTTGCAAACTGGCGGCACCCAGCGTCAAAGCAATGCTACTGTTCTTGTGTGATTACTCATTATTTTCATGACGTGGCTTTATAAATACACAGAAACTAACCGCATATTGTTTATTAGTGTAATGCATCTGATTGTAATTAAGTCGTAACAATATAATGGTCCAGGGAACAGCCATAGTATTCCAAATACCATAACTGCTTTAGCGTTGTTACTCTCACTTCTTCTTCTTCTTCTTCTTTCAGCTCCTCCCGTTAGGAGTTGCCACAGCGGATCATCTTTTTCCATATTACTCTCACTGCACGACTCGGAGTATTTATATCACTGTATCTGAGTGTGAATCACAGCAGCAGCTGATCGGAAAGAGAATTATCAGTATACAGTTTCATGGACACGCTGTCTCTGCCACTGCAAAATGTTTTAAAGCCTTTCCTGTACGGACCTCGCGGTTCAGAAACAGTTTAATCCCAAGAACTTTAAATGCACTCAATCAATTGCTCCTTGTAGAACTGTTTGTACTTATAAGTACAATCACCCCACTGTAAACTTGCACTACAGTTATAATATCTCACAACCTGGGCCACTTTATAAAGCGTATTTACATATGATGACGATATCATTTTAAGGTGAAATGCAGCAAAATATGTTTGTTAAATTATACACATAAAACTTTAACTTCATTTAAATAATCTATATTCTTCACTGGGAGTGTCGTGAAGGATAGAATAATTAAACATGTACTACGAAGATATTTCAATGTTCTTTAAGCGTTTTGAAGAATCGTAGCTAAGCTTACAGATGGCTTAACGTCTATTACAGAGCTGATTGTGTGGCGATCGGTTACTTGGGGAAAGAAAAGCAAGGACTCTTGGGCGCCATAATATATATTGAATATAAAACAGAAAGAAAATAACAACACAGCTAAAAGCATGCGACAAATTTCGACAAAAGATAAATGCTTGTCATGAGCACGAGGCTCATGAAACACATGTTTAATAATGTGCTTTAGCTCCTATCATCATGAAAATGACATCACGTATACATCTCAGTATTTTAGTTATTCAGAGAGCTGTAATATCACAAATGTAATGGACTCTGTGTCCAGTTGGAGGAAGAGAGCCAGTTTAAGAAGCAAGTAGTGATTCACACACATAGATCACATACAGTAGAAGATCAAATACAAAACAAAGCATTTAACGTGCTACTTTAATTACGATGTAATTTGAGAAACTGGTTAATTAAACGATTTTAAGATGAAGTTTATAATGTTCTACTAAATGACAAAATAAACTACGTGATTAAAGTGGAAAATTCGAGATTAAAGTTGACATTTCGTGCTTTTTCCCCACCGTGTGCCTTTTTTCTCTGTACCCTAATAAGCTTCCATATGACACTCAGTGGACAGTGGGCTTACAACTCTTCTTTTCACGGCAACTTTGATATGTGACTTCTTTTTTATTTCCGGCACTGTGCGATTTTGTGAATGTGAGCTTTCAAGTTTCTCCAACACGCTATGTCACTCGATCAACTTCATTTTGTTGATTATACCACGGTTTATTTGAACAAATAGTATGTTTTTCCTTTACCTCCACTTGGTATTCGCTGAAATTCTTATATTTTCCCCGTGCTTTTCCCATTGTCTTTTCACAGAAGGCTGCGCTTAAGGGCGATTTATATTGATTTGCATATTCAAATAGGTGTAATTCTGGGAGGATTTGGGGCGTTACAAAATGCGCGTGCACGAGCGTTAGTTTTCTCGCTGATCGGGATTTATGTAGCGGAAGAACGTGGAAGTTGGAGTACGCACAGATTCCCGCATCTGGATTTTTCTGTGCGTAAGGACATTTCGGCTTTTGTGCTTATGCCATGTTATAGTGCGAGTTCTACGCACGGCGTTATACATGAGGCCCCAGGTGAGGCGGTCTGGTGGCGGTCTGTGGGACAGCTCTCTCTCCCAGGGCTGTGCGCATGCCGCTCCCGCAGCACGTGTGTGGGCGCACCTGCTGTGCTGGGCCATCCTAAAAATTATTTATCTGGTGTCCCTGCCTTGAACGTCCCATCTGTGATGCTATTGTGGTAGCTGGCCCAGACACAGAAAGGCGGACACGTTCAAGCCACCTAACACACGTTTATTCTTCCACGCCATATGTACAAAAGTGCAACACACCCCAATATCCCCAAAGTCAAGGCCACCAATCAAATGCCTCACTTCTCTTCAGGCCGCCTCAACTCCACTTCTCCATGACCTCATCCTTCTTCCACCCGACTCAAGTCGTCATATGGAGGGACAGTCTTCCATCAGCACTCCCCAGTGTGGTGGAAGTGCCGGCTGCGCACCCAGAAGCACTCTGGGTGTCCCCACTCCTCATCCCCCCTGGCATTTCTGGGTGTGGCAGAAGTGCTGAGGTCCAGGTCTCCCAAGGCATTGGGGCGCCCCCTGGCAGAGACCACAAGCCCCTACAAGGTTGAGCTTTAAAGCTCTGAACCCATTGTCCCCATATTCACGAGGGCGGTTACCCCCACGTGGTATGTGGGAGGCATAAGCCCTCCTCCGGGGTGTCCCGGCCAGGTTGCCCCCCAGCCACCTGTGACAATATATGTATGTATGTATGTATATATATATATATATATATATATATATATATATATATATATATATATATATATATATATGCTAATAAAAGGCAAAGCCCTCACTGACTCACTCATTCACTCACTGACTGACTCACTGACTCATCAATAATTCTCCAACTTCCTGTGTAGGTAGAAGGCTGAAATTTGGCAGGCTCATTCCTTACAGCTTACTTACAAAAGTTGGGCAGGTTTCATTTTGAAATGGTCATAACTGGAACCTATTTTTTCGTCCATATACTATAATAGACTTCTGCTCGATGCGATCGTTACGCCTCCCACGTAATTTAATGTCTGCCCATATAAGGCCGTCCGCCAGTGGCAATCCAATAGAAACACTGCCGCTAAATATTCACGGGTGAAGGACTGTGCTTATGCAGAGAAAGATGAGATGGTCAGGGTGGTGTTTGGCACAAACTCAGCGAAACTGCAAGAAAAACTTTTAAGTGCCGGGTCTTAGCTAACATTAAATACAGCCGTGGACATCGCACAAGCACAGCTGAGAAGCTTCGATGCATGTACTCCGAACGGCTCACATCAAATGACGCAGTGCACAGACAAAAAGCAACAGTTCCAAAGAGTGCTGAACAAAAACTGAATTACACAAGTTAGAAGGCAGCAAAAAAATATGAAGCGCGTGATACATACAAGCATATTCATAAGTGCAGCTTCTGCGGAAACAAAGCACACTGTGGAAAAAGTCAATGTCCCGCTAAAGGAAGACAGTGTAAAAAAAAACCTGTGCATGCAGCGTGTCACGTCTCAGATAAAGAAGAAGACGAGCTGTTTATTGATGCAGTAAGAAACGAATCGATGAATGAAACCTGTTATCTTTACAACGACTGACAAACACGGAATGTAACTTGAACACAACACATCATCCAAATACGAACCTGATTGAAAGAAATAATAATCATCAAATCTTTGATGACAACAACACTCATAACACAAAACAATTACTGTATATTGACAATCATGTTACCTTATTTTTAAAATATATATATGTATATAAATGTATATATATACCTCGATCTACATACTCTCAAAAAGACAAACCACACGCCGTGGCGCAATGGTAGAGACTTCGCCTCTAGTGCCGACATCCGAGGTTCAATTCCCGACAGGGGGTGCACTGAGTATGTACGCGCGTGCTTCCCGATTCATTTTACCCTCGCATCCCCTTGGTTTGAGACGTATGAAAAATATGCGGTTAACGCAGAAAGACAGATTACCAATTGAAGCTTTATGAATAATGGATACAAAGCGCGTTCCTAAGACTGATCGGAGGCAAATTTCATTTCAAAAGACTACCTGACGGAAGCCTTGATAAAAGCGTGGTTTTGTGCAAACTGTCCAAATACGAACCTGATTGAAAGAAATTATAATCAAATCCTTAAAGACAGCAACACTCATAACAGACACAAAACTATTACATTCACAATCACGTTACATTATTTTTAAACTGTTTCCTTTACTTAGCACAAGCACAGCTGAGAAGCTTCGATGCATGTACTCCATAACGCGTAAAAAAAAAATAACGCATTTAATCACACTTTCAATTCCAAGCAAAGGGGAACTTTTGTGAATGCATGATTTCCTGGTACACCAATTACATTGATGTACACATCACAAAAATGTAACAGTCGGAATAAAGCACGTTCCTACGACTGATCGGAGGAAAATTTCATTTCAAAAGACTACCTGACGGAAGCCTTGATAAAAGCGTGGTTTTGTGCACACTGAAAAGCAAGCAAAATTAGATGCATTACAGAAAGCGGACTTTGTGGCTCTTACTGGGGATCATTGGACTTCTGTGACCGTTAGTAATTCTAATTACATGTAATTAAAAAATGTTCAATGATCACACTGTTTTAGCCTAATGCACAAAATAATTTTGGCTAAGGTTACTCAGAGTTTAAAGGTGAAGCTAGTCAAATTACCTTTTATGTTTCTGCCTTATTTTTTTAAGAAGAAAAACTGCACTTTATGTTGAAATTTTTGTTATTATTTAAAGACAATACCATTCTGAAAATGTACTTAAAGTACTTAAAATACCACTTTATTTTTAAGTCTGCCCAATTTTAGCCAGGGATGATATTTTTGTTTCTGTTTTGAATTGAAATGCAGTTTAAAAGCATTTTTTTTCTCAGAAATTAAAAGAGCTTGAGTTTACAATATTCATGTCCATGTCTATTATTTGATTCTGTCGCCCACTAAAACCCTTTTAAATTAAAAAAAACATTTGCGATTTGGGGCAAATTTTCATGTGTGATTACATACGATTAATCAAGATTAATTATTACACAGCCTCTAATTAATTAGATAAATTTTTTTAATCGAGTCCCACTCCTAATATATATATATATGTAGATATATATATGTAGATTTGTATATATATATATGTGTATATACAGTATATATGTAGATATGTATATGTATATATGTATATATGTGTGTGTGTGTATATATGTGTATATATATATATATTGTGGGACGCCCAGGAGGGCCGGAGATGGGCTTGTACCTCCTCCAGAGCGTGAGGGGGCGCCCGCCCTGGTTATATTGGGGGCCACGGGAAAAGGGCTTGGAAGCCCAGCCCTTATTTTGTGGACGGCCCAGCGCAGCAGCGGACTCCACACACTCGCTGTGGGAGCGGCCCGTGCACAAACCCGCAGGAGCGGTTTACCCCAAAGACCGCCGCCATCCCCGGGTTTGGAGGAAGAAGAACGGGCGTCGCCAGAGTGCAGTGGGCTCCGAGAGTCATGCTGTCTGGACGGACAGCCAGGCCAGCGTGGCGACGGAGAAGGCCACACTGAGGCAGGGGCCTCGGAGTGACGGGAACCGAGAGGTGAGTGCCATGCAGGAGCACGCCGGTCCACGGGCTGTCGGCAGTGCGACAGCGGCAGCAGTGGAGGCTGCGAAATCAGAGCCGCTGCAGCTCGAAGAACCGCAGCAGCTACGAGGCTGCCAGGAGGCACGCCGCCGCACCCAGAGAAGGGGAGACAAGATGTCCGTGTGCCGAATGTACTGCCCGCTGACAGGCACGGGATTTGCTGGTGTGTCTTGTGTGCTCGTCAATGACGGTACAGAGGTGGGACCAAGGAATGCCAGTCTCGTGCCGAGAGGAGACCCGATTGGGCCAGAGGGAGTGGTCCACAGGAGGCAGACGACGTGTGTGGCTGATGGACAGGTAAGCCCCTCTGTTTTCTCCGGCGGCTCTGCGTGAGCCGGAAGAGTCCCTTCGGCCCGTAGAGTCGCCTCTATTATAGCTGCTGAGTGCTCTCGTCGTCCAGCTGGAGCAGCTGAAGGGGAAGGCGGTCGCGTCGGGAGAGACGCCGTGTGATACGGAGGATCAGCGCGACGCTAGAGCCTTTGCGTCTGTCTGTGTCCGGGTTCAAGTCCACAATATGTATATGTATATATATATGTATGTGTATATATATGTGTATATATATATATCTGTATATATGTATATATATGTATATATTTGTATATGTGTATATAGTAATCCCTTGCTATATCGCGCTTCGCTTTTTGGGGCTTCACTCTATCGCGGATTTTAAATGTAAGCACATCTAAATATATATCACGGATTTTTCGCTGGTTCGCGCTTTCTGGACAATGGGTCTTTTAATTTAGGTTACATGCTTCCTCAGTTTGATTGCCCAGTTGATTTCATACAAGGGACGCTATTGGCGGATGGCTTAGAAGCTACCCAATCAGAGCATGTATTGCATATTAACTAAAACTCCTCAATGCTATAAGATATGCTTCTCGCGTGGCGCTTGTTTTGTTGGCTTCTCTCTGTCTCTCTCACTCTCTCTGCCTGACAGAGGGGGTGTGAGCAGAGGGGGCTGTTTACACAGTGGCTGTTTGCCTAGAAGATAGGACGCTCCTCTACAAAATGCTGCTTTATCGCGGTGCTTCTGTATACTTAAAAGCACGTATTGAGTTTTTGATTGTTTGCTTTTTCTTAGCGAGCGCTCTCTCTGACATTATCTGCTCTTCACGGTGCTCCTTTGAAGATAAGATATGTTTGCATTCTTTTAATTGTGAGAAAGAACTGCCATCTCTGTCTTGTAATGAAGCACAGTTTAAGCGTTTGACTAAAGGGTGTTATTTCATGTCTAGAGGGCTCTAATAATGTTAACAGTGTGGGAGAGTTTATAAGGGCTTAAAATATATAAAAATAACCATACAAACATATGGTTTCTACTTTGGAATTTTCACCTATCGCGGGTGGGGGTCTGGAACGCAACCCCCGCGATCAAGGAGGGATTACTGTATTTAGAAGGTCGTAAACAGGTTTTCTATGCTCTAACTGCGAAAATATTCGATTTACAAATAAAGAATCCTACTTCGCGGAAATTCATTTATCGCGGTAGAGTCTGGAACGGATTAACCGCAATAAACGAGGGTTGACTGTATATGTATATATATGTGTATATATATGTTTATATGTGTGTGTGTGTGTGTGTGTGTATATATATATATATATATATATATATATATACATATATATATAGAGATCTATACTAATAAAAGGCAAAGCCCTCACTCACTCACTCACTCACTCACTCACTCACTCACTCATCACTAATTCTCCAACTTCCCGTGTAGGTAGAAGGCTGAAATTTGGCAGGCTTATTCCTTACAGCTTACTTACAAAAGTTGGGCAGGTTTCATTTCGAAATTCTACGCGTAAGGGTCATAACTGGAACCTATTTTTCTACATATAATGTAATGGAGTTGATTTTGAGATGGCGTGGGGCGGAGTTTCGTGTGACATCATCACGCCTCCTACGTAAGTGCGTAGAGAACAAGGAAGAACTCCAAACAGCGATGAGCACAAAGCGCCATTTCACAATTGAGAAGGCAGAAAAACATTATGAAGCAAATGATGCATACAAGCATATTCATAAGTACAGCTACTGCGGAAACAAAGCACGGCGTGAACCGTAAGTTTATATTAAATTAAGTTCATAGACAGGCTGCCACTAGCGTTTGTAATTTAGTGCCTGCCCATATAAGGCCGTCCATCAGCGGCAATCCAATACAAACACTGCCGGTAAATATTCACGTGTGAAGGACTGTGCTTATGCAGAGGAAGATGAGATGGTCAGGGTGGTGTTTGGCACAAACTCATTGAAACTGCGAGAGAAACTTTTAAGTGCCGGGTCTTAGCTGACATTACACGAGATGGCACCAGCACAGCTGGGAACCTTCGATGCAAGAACACCAAGCGGCTCACGTGAACTGGCGCGTGCACAGACAAAAGCAACAGTTCCAAAGAGTGCTGAACAAAACCGAATTACACAATTGAGAAGGCAGCAAAAAAATATGAAGCGTCTGATACATAGAATCATATTCATAAGTGCAGCTACTGCGGAAACAAAGCACACGGTGGAAAAAGTGAATGTCCCGCTAAAGGAAGACAGTGTAAAAAAACCCGTGCATGCAGTTTGTCACATCTCAGATAAAGAGGAAGACGAGCTGTTTATTGATGCAGTAACAAACTAATCGATGAATGAAACCTCTTATCTTTACAACGATTGACAAACACGGAATGTAACTTGAACACAACACATCGTACAAATACGACCCTGATTGAAACAAATAATGATAATCAAATCCTTGATGACAGCAACATTCAATAACACTCACAAAACAATTACTGTATATTGACAATCATGTTACGTTATTTTTAAAATGTTCCCTTTTCTTTTTCATAACTTCTACTTCTCCACTGCGATACGCGGGTATATATTTAAATGTATATATATACCCCGATCTACAGTACATACTCTCGCATAGACAAGCCACATGCTGTGGCGCAATTGTAGAGTCTTTGCCTCTAATGCGGACATTCGAGGTTCGATTCCCGAGAGGGGATGCACTGAGTATGTACGCGCGCTACCCGATTCATTTTACCTTCGCATCTCCTTGGTTTGGGACGTATGAAAAAATATTCAGTTAACGCAGAATCATGGTATGTTATTTTTAAAATGTTTCCCTTTATTAGCACAAGCACAGCTGAGAAGCTTCGATGCATGTACTCCATAACGCGTTAAAAAAATAACGCATTTAATCACACTTTCAATTCCAAGCAAACGGGAACTTTTGTCAATGCATGATTTCCTGGTACATCCATTACACTGATGCACACATCACAGCTACAAAAATGTTAGAGCCGGAATAAAGCGCGTTCCTACGACTGATCATTTCGACTTCCCGAGCGAAGCCTTGATAAAAGCATGGTTTTGTGCACACTGAAAAGCAAGCAAAATTAGATGCATTACAGAAAGCAGACTTTGTGGCTCTTACTGGGGATCATTGGACTTCCGTGACCGTTAGTAATTCTAATTACATCTAATTACAAAATGTTCACTGATCACACTGTTTTAGCCTAATGTACAAAATAATTTTGGAAAACATCTTGTATCACTCCTGTCCCAAAGGTATCACGTCCTAGTGAGCTGAATGACTTCTGGCCTGTTGCTCTGACGTCACATCTGATGAAGACCATGGAGCGGCTGCTGCTTCACCACCTGAGGCCACAGGTCCGCCACGCCCTCGACCCTCTGCAGTTCGCATACCAGGAGAAGGTGGGAGCAGAGGATGCCATCATCTACATGCTTCACAAATCCCTCTCCCACCTGGACAGAGGCAGTGGTGGTGTAAGAATTATGTTTTTCGACTTCTCTAGCGCCTTCAACACCATCCAACCTCTCCTCCTTAGAGACAAGCTGACTGAGATGGGAGTAGACTCACACCTGGTGGCATGGATTGTGGACTATCTTACAGACAGACCTCAATATGTGCGTCTTGGGAACTGCAGGTCTGACATTGTGTGCAGCAATACAGGGGCGCCGCAGGGACTGTACTTTCTCCGGTCCTGTTCAATCTATATACATCAGACTTCCAATATGACTCGGAGCCCTGCCACGTGCAAAAGTTTGCTGATGACACTGCTATTGTGGGCTGCATCAGGTGTGGGCAGGAGGAGGAGTACAGAAAGTTAATCAAAGACTTTGTTAAATGGTGCGACTCAAACCACTTACACCTTAACACCAGCAAGACCAAGGAGCTGATTGTGGATTTTAGGAGGCCCAGGCCCCTCACGGACCCTGTGATCATCAGAGGTGACTGTGTGCAGAGGGTGCAGACCTTTAAATATCTGGGAGTGCAGCTGGATGACAAATTGGACTGGACTGCCAATACTGATGCTCTATGTAAGAAAGGTCAGAGCAGACTATACTTTCTGAGAAGGTTGGCATCCTTCTACATCTGCAGTAAGATGCTGCAGATGTTCTACCAGACGGTTGTGGCGAGTGCCCTCTTCTACGCGGTGGTGTGCTGGGGTGGCAGCATAAAGATGAAAGACGCCTCACGCCTGGACAAACTTGTTAAGGAGGCAGCCTCTATTGTAGGATTAAAGTTGGACAGCTTAACATCTGTGGCAGAGCGACGGGCACTAAGCAAACTGCTGTCAATCATGAATAATCCACTGCATCCACTGAACAGTGTCATCTCCAGGCAGAGGAGTAGCTTCAGTGACAGACTTTTGTCACTGTCCTACTCCACTGACAGACTGAGGAGATCGTTCCTCTCCCACACTATGCGACTCTTCAGTTCCACCCGGGGGAGTAAATGCTAACATTAATTTTATTTTAAATTTTTTTCATTTTTATTACTATTTAATTTAATATTGTTTCTTTGTATCAGTATACTGCTGCTGGATTATGTGAATTTCCCCTTGGGATTAATAAAGTATCTATCTATCTATCTATCTATCTATCTATATATACTATATATATATATATATATATATATATATATATATATATATATATATATATATATATATATATATATATATATATATATATGACAGCAACACTCATCACTCACAACAGTGACAAAACAATTACATTGACAATTATGTTACATCATTTTCAAAATGTTTCCTTTTCTTTTTCATTACTTTTTTAACACACTACTTCTCCACTGCGAAGCGTGGGTATTTTGCTAGTTACCAATAAAGGTGATTGCTCAAAAAGTGAAGATAAAAAATAGAGGGGCCGAGAAAGGAATGCTAAGAAGAAATTACTAAAAAATCACAGAAAGAGTAAAAATTAAGTGGCAGGAGGAAGACTAGAAAATGTTCTGTTGTGTAGTTTGAGCATAATTTGGAGTATTTTTTGAGTATTCTTCATGGAAGGGAATTATATTTTTTGTCCTGATTTCTATTTTTATGTGTGATCAGCAAAAGTATAGGAATTAAAACAAAACCTTAGGTTATTCATTTGGCAAGATGCTATATCAAAGCCTTTCATTTAAGAAGCTCATTTCTTATATATATTTCTCTACTAGTTCGTCCTTCTTCCTCTTCAAACACGGTCCCGCCCACACGCAGCCCACACGGCATTTCTCGATGCCAACTCGTCCTCTTCCAAACCCTTCCCCACACTGTCTGCGGCCTCCCATACACCCCCATGCCACTTTTCTCGAGTCCTATTCCTCCTTCGGACTACCGTGTCCCCACTCCTCTCTCATGACCCCATTGGGGTCATGTCACCACCCGATATCTAGCCTGACCACGTAACCTTTCATTTCGGCCATGTCTTCAAGCTCTTTCTGAGATTAGATCTTTCGACTCATTATCTGTCGTCTCCAGCAAAACTCCTATTCACAACTACATCTTTCAAGAAGTATTTCTTTCTTCTTGATTACTGAATTCCTTTGTCACCGTTTTCCATTCCTATTCTTACACCGTCCACTAGTATTATTTATTTTGCCTTAAATAAGTTCACACAACATTATTAAAAAACAAATTGATTAGGCAAATTCGATTGAATTTCTTCACAAGTTATTAGAATTTAATAAGAAAGGTATTATTCATTAAACATTTGTCAGAAGAAATTTTAAGGTACTGTGGTTTGCCAAAGATTTATATATGTCAAAATACACTGTTAGTGCTTTTTACTGAAAAAAGAGGCAGTTTGCGATTGTCAATGCTGTTCAAAAAATAGTTTTTAAACTGACAAAAGAAGGAAAGGTTCCTCTCCCAAGTAACTAAACTGACAGCTAGTATGACAGTTGTAAAGTTCAATTTGTCCAAGTCAAGAAAAATGTCTTCATTAAGACACAACATGTTCAACATTTTCAGGTGATTCTTTCAACTTTTGTTGCTTTTCCTGTTAATGAGAGACTTAAGTTTTTGCACTTTTAGCACCAGCTTGTCTTCTGTTATTTGAAATTGAACAGGCATTGGCATAAAGATATGCTTTTCCAGGAAAACAGTTGAGGTTCAGGCTCAGTTTATTTACACTTTTCATGATTTGGCAAGAAACATTACTAAATCATCTAATGAGTTCACTTTCTGTGCGGTCACTTGCTAAGTTAAAACAATATGGTCTACATCTAAGTCTACTGCAAAATATTAGAGGTGCCCAGTGTGTTTATAGTTGTGTATCCGTTTAGGTCAATTTGGATGAATTAACAAGGTGATCACCACTTGCCTATGTAATGATCAGCAAATTGCCTCTGTAAATACTCCTCAAGTTAATTCACAATTTTCCACTGCTCTTTCTTGAGTATATTTTTGCAGTGATTTGTCATAACTTAAAATCTTCACTCATTTCCCCACTTATGTAATTCTTAAAACTTTAATTGTGACTATCTTGATCTTTCATATTTCAGTACCTTACTATTTTTAACACAGGATAAATGGTGAGTTCTTTTAAAAATAAAAAAATGCCTATAATTGCTTGATGGCTCACCCTCTCTGTGAACATTGTATGTGATATACAGTACTGAATGGTAGTAAACACACAGTGCTTCCTCAACAGCACGTGTGTATCTGTTTTGTTTCTTTTTTTATTTGCTTTTGCTTGGAAAAGCTAAACATCTAATCCCCGTCCCTTCTTATTGCTTTAGTCCAAATTCTAACCTTACCTCCAGACCAAAATGATGAGCAGCTCTGTCACTGTGTCAAAGAGGTTGAAACATTTTTCCATATTCATTCAATATGCGTGAAAGGCACTTCACTACTCAATCCTTGACACATACTGCTACCAAATTTCCAGCAAGCATAACAAAATAAGGGCTGCAAGTGAATACAACAACCATGCAAATTGCTGATAACACATTTTATATTAGAATCTGGAATTTTCTGCACTGAATATTTCTGTTTAATGTGATTGTCAGAGCCTGATGAACTGTAATCAAAGGTTCAATTTTGTTTAAATCCATAAGCTCCCTCAGTTTTTTCTGTCTCTTTTAACATAGGGTTATAAACTAGTTTCTTATCATTAACACAGTCCTGACATCTATACCATCAACATGCTTCAGTTTGGACAACACCGATGTCAGACAATAAGGAATATCTTTAGCCAACATTATTAACCTTACACCTTCTACTATTGTACAGAACAATGAGATCAGCATTTTTGTCAATTACATTTGGTGGCTAAGTGCATTACTTATAAAAAAATTTTTAAACTTTTATTGATAAAATATATGCCCCTCCACCTGCCTAAAAAATCAATTAATTTTACTGTTTATTAAATTGTGTTTATTGCTTGTGGTAGAATAGTGGGATAATGGTTGGCACTAATGCTTCAGACTCCGGAGGTCAAATGCCGTGTGGTGTTTCCACATTCTCCAGTTCTTCCAATCTCTCTCTTTGTGAGCTTTCCTCCAGGTCCTTTGACTTTAATCTTCCATATGTGTAAACATAATTGGCCATGTGAGAACTGAGTGTGGAGTACCCTGGAATAGAACGGCAGCCTGTTCAAGGTTGCTTTCTGCTTTGCGCCCAAAGTGGCCTTCATAGTAAATACACTTAATTCATTTCCTTAAGTTTTCAAAAAACATTACTGTATGTTCTCTCAGGTTTATTCCATTGTGTAATAGGCAAGGGAGAGTGGTCGAAATTTAACATCTTATTAAAGAAAGAAACATCTACTAAGAGGACAATTCAGTAATCAGGCAGGAGAAAAGCTGTTCATTGTACATTTTAAATACTCCTCGGCAAAATGCCTTGGATGGAGCATTCTTCAGAAGCAGTCCATTATAGCATGGTCAGAATGGTCAGAGAAACAAAGTATAGAGGTTCATTTTATAAACTGTTGAAATTACATACATGTCAATCGATGCATCCATTTTACTCTGGTTGATTCATTGGTTTACACCCAAATTATTTATATAAAATAAAATTCTTATTATATTATATTCTGGTTCTTCTAATACATTTGAGTTACGTCACCACCCTTGAAATTTCTGTGCATGTAACAACTGTCCATTCTCATTTATACAACTTCTACTGATTTCTTAGTCATCTCTTAGTCATCCTTCAGGACATTTTGTATATTACATCAACCTTTCTTCTGGTATATTATTTACTTGACCGTCTCTGTATTTTCCTAAACCAATTCTTATATTTCAGGAGCCTTTTGTTGTTCACTTGACCTTTATCTGGTTTCCTGGTGTGCCTGAACAGGTTTCTGACATATATTAAGACTTTATACTATTTCTTTAACAGTAGAATTATCAAAGCCTACCAAAAACTTGTAAATCCAGCCCACCTTAAATCCCTTCGCACCTCTCTGTCAGCATCTTTTGTCTTGTAAATGTGCCAATCAAGACTAGCAGCAAGCAGACTAATATTTCATCCCCGCACTGCCGCAGAATGGGCACAAAGATCACCAAGTTCCAGCTTTGATTATCTGGGAGTCAAGTGCTGGAGTTTTAGAGGGGAAATAATAGATTGTTATTTGGAACACATGCATTTCATGTCTTTTCCGTTTCTGCAATAATCTGTGTAAACACATTGTTAAAACAGAAATGTTTTTCATATTTTAGTAATAAATGACAAAATGTAGACATAAACTATATAAGGTGTGATGCCAAAGATCAAATAAACACTTTCACAAAAGGTTCAAGGATGATACAAGGATGACTTATAATCAAGAGTCCCCCGGTTCAATCCTCACTGCCTTGTATATTTACCATTTTGTGTAGTTAGCTGCTCTTAGTGTTAATATTATACAATAAACACATACATTTGATTTGTGTCTGTAACAGCCACAGTAAATTTAAAGTACTTGTAAAAGTTAGTGGTTTTTATTCACTTTCAGTCACAATCACGATACATACTACCGCCCCCCCCCAGGGATCTGACGCTGTTAGTTTTTATTTGAAACTGGGAATAACTGTAGATGTGATTGGTTTTTTGAGACAATGGAACTGGAAATCCTCTGATCTGGATGGATAAATCCTGACACACAAACACTGGCGATTCTGCCTTATTCCTATCTCATTGTCACTTGATTTTTTTAAATTCAGTTTTATTGAGTGTTCCTGCTTACACTGAATTAGTATGCACCTTATGGTCCATGATGTCAAAGCAGCACTGACAAAAAACAGCAACATAGGTATATATATTTGGAATTATTCATTTTATGACCTGTATACTACATTTTGGAAAACATTGTGGCACTGATGCAACATTATTCATATATTCATATTCATTCGCATACCATCTTGTGGTTGTAATCAGTGACTGCGTTTTTTTTTTTTTTTTCGATTTTGCCCAGTCTCCACATTTTGGTGCTTGGTGCTGTTTCTTTTGTACTCCAGGGCATGCAGAGGAAAGAATAGTACAGAGTGGTCAGTTCTGCGCTATATGCAATCATCAAATTCACACGTTAACAGTTCCCACACACCCAAGGACAGTTCTTCCTTCATTTACAACATGTGTACAATGTGTGCAATGTACACACTTCTCTCTATGCTGTGGTCCCTATTACAATGAAGGGGCCTGACGCTGACTCAGTTTGAAGCGACAACAAAGTTCTTCTGCAAGGTGAGCCATGAACGCTCTTCTTTTCTCCGTGGACCCTATACATGCCTTGCACAGTACATGTGCGTTGATTGACGCCAGCTCAAGCTTGTTATAGCACAAGCAACCGGCCACCCACGTGCTCCTGCTTGCACTGAATAAGGTCACACCTTCTGATGCATGATGTAAACGCAGCTGGGGAACTATTTGAAGTCTGATGTATTACAAGACTAGTTAAGTCCAATAATCTGGATCCTGAAAATGGCAGTTCTTTACATTAAAAGTATAATCAATGCAAAAAACAAATATGAATAATTAACATGCATATTATTAATACAAAGGAACAAACCATCCAAAGAGTTTAAGCACTTCCTATAGGACCATGGTATACAGAATATAAATTAAGAAATTACAATAGTAATTGAGGAAAACTCACCCAAGAACCATGTTAGTGTTCCTAGGAATTGTAACAATTTTCATTGTTTGATTAGGCTACATTAAATATTTGATTGATTATAAGATTAATGAAATGATGGGAAAGTTGAAGACGTGAATGTTAATACATTGAGCCTATGCAAAATAGGGGGTTAGGTTCCAACGACAACCAAAAGCTGTAAAATTTCGCTAGAGATTGCTCAACCTACAGTTTTCATTATGGATTTCTTTATAATAAAACACTTTTTTTTAATAATATACACTTTTCATAACACAGTAACCACAAAATAACCCATAAAATTCTATACACAAAATACATTTTGTTAATATGCAAAAGCATTTTTTTTGCTAGTCATTCTCTAGATTTCTGTGAAAAAGAAAAAAAAGAAAAACTTTAGTTGAATAGATGGAAGACACCGAGCCTGGCGATGTCTCAACATCAAGGGTGACACTCTGTACTTCTCAGCTGGCAGATGGCATTAGAGATTGTGAAGGACGTACCCACTTGAAATAATCAGCATTGTCTGCTTTGTGTACCTTTTGAGATTCTTAAAGCTCTCTGTGTATATGAGCAAAGCAGAGGCAAATTAATTTTAAACATTGCAGCTGCGATTAATGATGGGATCAGTAGCCTCTATGTCTTTAGGCAGCTAATAGATTCGTAAACACCAAATTTTCAGTAAGCTACATTACTGACTTAGCAAGGCTGAGCTCAGAGCCTGAAGGACTTGCACTATGCTTTGCGGGCATAAAATGTCAATCAAACCTTGAAACCTCGACATTTCACAATCAGGGTTAAATCTGTTGTCCATATTCCGTATTAGAGCACATTCTTCCCTTATAGATCAGTGCAAAGTCCAAATTGCATTCTCTTAAAAAAAAAGTTATTACTGCTCCCCAACCTTGCACGTCTCAATCTTTTTTTCTACTGTATATAACTACAAAGCCGACAAATGTGCAAGTTTACCACTGTGAAAGTAAAAAAAACAGAGGTTGCAAATAAAATTGTGCAAATACTTAAAGCTGCAAAAGTTACAGGTGCAAATGTTGACTGTTAATATTTTCATTTAAATAAACTCATGACGGTAGCATTTCAGCTACATGTCAGGTCATTTTATATCTGAAAGCAGATTATAAGCCTTCAACAAAAATGCAGTATAGTTTGAGAGCATTTGGAGTCAAAGGGAAGCCTGCTAAAAAACAACACGTTTTTTACAACCCTAACCCTATTTCATTGTTGATGGCAGCTGTATTTCAGTTGTCTTGGCCAGGGTACCACATTCCTTCTAAAAGCGTTATCAGTAACCTGAATTTTTGCTGACACAAAACATGCAAGAATGTAAGTACGCTTGGTCTAAAGCTACCCATTAATGCGTCATTTTCTTAACAAATTTAAATCTATGGACAGATTTGCTGCATATTTTGTAGCAGATAACAGATGTTGTGAAACAATGCCAATGTTCTAATTTAAAGACAGAACAGCCTAGTTTATCCATGCCCCAGCTTTGTTGATTCAATCCCTGTGTAGTATTTTGCAGCTGATCAAGTGTTGAATAACATATACGTGTGGCAATATTATTACTACATTATCATATAATGCAAGTTTAATAAACTAAAACATTTAATATGGCTTTAAAATATAGTCTGATCAAGTTTTACCACCTTTTTTTGGTCATGAATTTGTTCTTCATATCTCACAGTTTTTGAATGATTTAATTTTCTTTGAGAAACTTCATGCTACATGATGGCCCCTGCATTTCCTAGAGGGACAAGCGTCTATCTGCACAACTGGAGTGCCACAGTGTAAGTGGATATTTAAGATATGACATCAGTGCGGTTTAAGGACAGATGTTTTTTTGCACAGGACAACATTTTTATACACCTGGATGGAAAAGCAACAATCAAACGGCAATAGGAACATGAACAATTTAAAAAATATATAATAGTTACACTGTTATGTAGGTACACGTTGAACTGAATGTTTTATGCTTTGTAAAGACACAAGAAACAAAGGAAGAGGTCTGGGGCACCATAGGCAAACTCTAAATGTTAAACAATACACAAAAGGTGTAAAGCAAACACGTTGTATGCCACAAAAGGTTGAGTCGTACTGAGGTTCAGTTGGACTGTCCAAGATGGCAGTGTTTCCTATTATAAAGGAAAGGGAAAGGGAAGGAGAAGAAAGATCGTAATTAAATAGTGCCCCCTCATGTCTCAGCAGAGTATTACATTAACATAAGCCCATAAGCTGTTCCCCAAGCGTATGCGTGTGACAGCTTAAAATTGTTTTCCATGAAGAATATGAATACCGTTTACTACATGATTAACCATAACCACATTAACCGCTAACCTTCATTTCTTTCCTAAAACTGCAGTCCCATGACTGCACTAACAGTGTCTTAAAACTACACTCATGTCATGATAGTGCAATTTTGCAAATACAGTAAAATGTATTGCATGGGGTCCGAATCTTGGCCTAGTCACACTGTGTGTGTGTTGTTTCCACATACCTCTCCAGATACTCTTGTTGTCCTTCCTTATCCCAGAAATGTGTATGTTTGTTTAGTTTTTAATTTTATGTTGGCATCATGGGTGTAAATAGGAACTTCCTTTGTTATGGAGGCTTGCCTTTTCCAGGGTTGGCTCCTCTCCTATACCCACTATGCCCAGATAAGGAATCAGCCTCATTTAACGCAAAACTGGATAAGCTGGTTATAAACTGGAATGGTGAGGAGCATTGTGCAAGTAGTTTGTATTGCTGTATTGCATTTCTGAAGTGGCAGTGATAGATTGGCCATTCAGCTCAGTGGGTTACTTGAGTTCTGTTTTGTGTGTTGTATTTACCGATTTTTTGACACTCACTATACTCTCAACCTACCTGGAAGGTGTTCTCTCTCTGAAATACCTTTCCCAAGATTTCTTTCATCTTTTTACTTCAATTTTTTTTCGGGGGATTTTTTTTCTTGTCTTGTTAAAGAGTCAAGGCTGGGGTCTGTCAAAAAAAAAGCCCATTGAGGCTTGTACGATTTTGAGCAAAGCAAGAAATAAATTGCTGTTGTTGTTGAATGATGGGCTTTTTGTAACGGTAAAAATATATTTACTGTATTTTCACAGTTTTCACAATCTTCAACATTTTACCAATGAAAATAACTCAGAGCCAAGCAAAAAGGTTAAACTGGTAATTAATGTATTTTCATCTTCTTTCAGCATAATAAGACACAACACATTTTCCCTCCTTATGTGTTTATTTTTTTCGGTTAAGATTATTTTGACATTTTTCCTCTCCATAATTATTATGTATTTATAAGCAGCTTTCACATTTTAGGCACAGCAGAGTCTGCTGCGGAATTAATAAAGTAAAAAATAATTTGTCAATAAAACATATGCAAATTAAGGTAATGAAAGAAAACTGGATGGAAAAAGTGTCACACTGCTAGTTTAGCATGCAGGGAACATGAAATGATACGACACAAACTCAAACTGCGCACTGTCCCTACACAAAAGAAAACATGGGGTTTAAATGATGCATTCTTAAATTCAAAACCTAGAATATGAATTCAATCAACTACAAAAAAAATAGTGAAAACTTTTGCTTATAATTTAGCTCCTGACAGTCGCTTCTATTTAATATGCACAGGGTGTTCTTTTCACTAAATGTGAGTTAAGACACAAGACATGACATAGGAATAGCTGTATGTAGACTGTGGAATGTCACCAGTATCTGTGATTGTAGCCAACTTAAACAAATCAAAAGTATACAAAAATCAATAGTCAGATCCTTGATTAAACTGGGAGACAAGTTATAAGAGAAGGCACCCTACTTAAATTTAGGGTAAAATGTTATTTTTGTGTTTACATTGCTGGTATTCATTCAAAGGTAGCAGTACTTCATTAAAAGAAACTTCTAAAAGCTCTACGCATATGATGAAGAACAAAATGTATTTCATTTCCACAAACATTGTCTTGGCTAACCACATATTTAGATTTGATTTAATGTTTTTTCTACATTATGGTATAATGTAATGTGTGCTTTCTCTTGTTTCTTCATAATTCATGCAGAGTCTGAATAAGCTGCTGCTCTTTAACTCAGCATCTAACAGGGTCCTGACCCAATCCTTCTGTGTTCCACATCATTTCCTCCTGGAGATTACCAGGTCACTGTGATGAGTAAATGAGTTGTAAGGTCAAGAGATGCTTACTGTGAAACAACTGCTAAATTCCTGTTAGCTGTGATTGCTCCTTTCTTTTGTACCTTAATCACGATCTGTCAAATTCCCTCTGGAGATTAATACAATAATGTAAAGAATTTTAAGTCATCCAATCAAATACAATGCAATAAAAATATAAAACTAACATTACCAAGATCTATTGTTACTTGCTTGTTGCAGTAATGATGAGTTTTAGTCATTCATGAGTGGTTGAAAAAAAAGGTTATTATTGATTTCTGCTGATTATACTGTATTAAATGTGAGGAGTGATATTAGAATAAGCTGATATGTTCAGAAATACCTTAGCACAAAATAATCTCTCTCTTGTACAGTAACTTTAATCGAATTCTTGAAAGAAGCATGTCAAGGGAATTGTACATTTAAAACTGAGAAGAGATCCAGTGAGTGTGATCTTCTAAACATCTTCTGATCAAACTACATATGGGACACAGAGAGTCAAGGTACTGTGCACAATTAAAATAAAAATTTAAATTCTGCAGAAGGGCGGCATGGAGGTGCAGCCCTGGGTCATCCCTGCAATAAATTTGCATGTTCTCCCCAGCTTCCTTCCCACTATTTAAGTGAACTGGAGATGATAAATTGGCCCTAGTGTGTGTTTGGTGTGTGAGTGTGTGTTTGTCCTGTGATGGACTGGCACCCTGTTCAGAGTTTCTTCCTGTCTTGTGCCCTCTGTTACCGGTGTTGGGCTCTAGCATTCCTTGCAAACCTGTTCAGGACTAAGAGGGTGGGAAACTGACTGACTGGCTAAATTGTCCCTAGTGTGTGTTTGGTGTATTTGTGCATGTGGATGTGTGTGTTTTGCCCTGTGATGGACTGGTGCCCTGTCTGTGGTTTGTTCCTGCCCTGGGATGGACTGGTGACCTGTCTGGGGTTTCTTCCTGCCTTTGATCCTATGCTACCTGCATTAGGCTCCAGCATCCCTTGCAATCCTGGTCTGGATTAACCGGGTTGGATAATAACATGTCTTTCTGCAGGCTTTAATTAATTTTGTCTTCAACTAGCTATAGATACTGTGTATCTGTAAACAAAACATGTAGCCATTGACAAATCAAAATAAAGTGCTCTTTGCCAATTAGCTTATTATAGGCTCCAATGCATCGCAATTTCTCAGTATTCTGTTCCCCTATTATTTGTCGCTTTCACAGTTTATCCAACCCAGCATGGCTCCTACATTTTGACAAATACTGCCAATACAGAGTTTTACCTTTTCTGAAATGGCACAAATGCATATACAGTTGCTACAGTGTCTATATTGTGTATCCCCTTGGAGGTTTTCCTAATTTTATTTTTATTATAGCATTGAATCACAATGGATCTGATTAGGATTTTTTTGACACATCAGCAGAAAAAGATTCTTTAATGTCAAAGTGAACTGTGTGTTGCTTACGCCAAACATATTGTGTAGTCTAATAGTCAAAAAGCTAAATTTTGGTCTCATCAGAGCACATAACCTTCGTCCTGCTGACTTCAGAGTTTCTCATGTGCTTTCTTGTAAACTCTAGATGTCATGTATGCTTTTTTTAAGAGTGGCGTCCTCTTTGATAATCTCACATAAAACTGGAACTAGGGAAGCACCAGTTATTGTATGCAGAGTCTGTCCAGTCTTACCCAGTGTAGCTTGTAACTCCTTCAGAGTTATAGTATGTCTGGTGGTGACCTCCTCACTACTCTTCTTCTTTCACAATCACTCAGTATTTGTGAAAGGTCTGTTCTAAGCAGATTTACAGCTGTGCCATACTCTTTCCATTTCGTAATGAATGATTTAAGTGGACTCTAAGAGATCTTCAAGGATTTGGATATTTTCTTGTCTCCATTCCCTGACTTTTGAACTACCTTTTCTCTAAGTTGCTTGGATTGTTTTTTTGTCTTCATTGTGGAGCCCAGGCCTCAGTACTGACCTCATCACAAGTTTGAGCTTCCAGATAAGGTGCATTTAGACTGAAATAAGTTGAAACTTCTTGACTACCGACATTTGTCCTGCTCTGAACTAATTAATTGAATTCCAAGTCCAGTAGGCTACACCAGTGATGATTTAAGTTTTTCATATTAAATGGGCTGAATATGTTTTATATTTGTAATTAATTTAGATCAGTCTGCATGGATCTGCTTTCTCTTTGTCATTAAAGAGTCTTTTTCTGTTGATCAGTTTCAAAAAGTGTGTAACAATAAAATGTGATAATGTACATCAGTCCATCCATCTGTCATTAAACTTCAGGTTTACAGAAGCTGTAGGCTATCTGAGTAGCCTAAGCTGAAAGATAGAAACCAAAACTTCATTACTTACTATATGACAATTTAGAGTCACCAGTTACCCTATTATGCCTGTCTCTATGATATGGTAGGAAAACCAGAATACCTAAAGAAAAAAGTCATGCAGAAACACCACACAGACAGTAAAGATGCTTTAGGATTCAAGCCCATGATTCTTCAGCTGTGACCACTGCACTACTGGGGCATCCCAGATATACTGTACAGTCTGTAGAGAAAATGGCTTTAATTACCAAAAGTCACTGAACACGTATTTGGTAAACTAACCTCTTTTCTGAGATGCCAAGCATAAAATCCAAACAAATGCACATATCTGACTCAAATATCATCGATATCTATTTACTACAATATGTAAAGACATGGAGCATAAGCCAGAACTCTGTCACAAAATCTCTTAATGTCTTAAAAAAATGAAATGATAGAAAATTATAGAATTTTCTCATTTTAAAAAGTATGTTATTGTAAAATTAAATGAAATGTAGAAACTCCGCACAGATAGTGACAAGGCAGAAAATCAGGACCTACTGTATAAAGCGGCAGTGTTAACCTTTGTGTCAATGTTTGGTAGACATCTGTCAGTCTCGAGAGACTATGGAGTTGAGTATTGTGTTCATCTTATAGTGCAGCATCTGTTATGACTTAGCAGGCCTATGCAGGAATGGCACTTTCTACTGCACTTAGTGCAGACAAAGTCTGATGCTGTTTTTTTCTGTCAGGAGTTTAGCCTTTCTTCTCAGATATTTCACCTCTGTCTTCTTCGAAATAGGAGAGGCCTTTTTGCCACGCCTGCCTTTAGGGTTGCCGTTCGGAAGCCATCATTTTCCATGTGTCCTTGTTTATGTATTTCTCACAACTGTGGTCTGCCTGCAGGCCATTTCCCATTTACCAGTTCTCCATACAATATGTCCCCGGGTATTCTGTCTACACCGATCCAAGAGACATGTCCGAGCCAGCACATCTATCTTTGCTTCAGGAGCATAAATGTTCTACCGATCCTGGTCCTGTCTTGGGCAACACTGTTGCAGACTTTGTCCTGCCAAAAAATGTTGAGGATTCACCATAAAGGAGGGTGCTCATTGGTTGAGCCCAGGTACACAAAGTCATGGACAACCTCCAGTTCATGGGTGAAGATTTTGATATTGGTTGAATGGTCCATGTTCTGTCCCATGACATGTTTTTTTGTTAGACTAATGGTGAGATCAAAGTCACTACAAGTGTTCATTTTCATTTCATGATACGCACTTGGTGAAAGGTCTGGGCAGCAGGCAGGCAAGTTCAGCACCCGGGCTCTTCTACTATGAAGCCATTCTGTTGTAATAGATGCAGTATGGAGTTTAGCATTGTCTTGCTGAAATATGCAAGGCCTTCCCTCAAAAAGGCGTCATCTGGATGGGAGCATATGTTGCTCTAAACCCTGTATATATCTTTCAGCATTGATGGTGCCTTTCCAGATGTGCAAGCTGTCAATTCCATAGGCACTAATGCACCCCCATACCATCAGAGATGCTGGCTTTTGAACTGAGCGCTGATAACAAGTTGGACGGTTCCTTGTCTTCATCCATGTTTTCCAAAACTAATTTCAAAATTTCAATTCGTCTAACCACAGACGATTTTTCCACATTGTTTCAGTCTGTTTTAAATGAGCTTTGGCCCAGAGAAGACACCAGCATTTTTGGATCATGTTCACATATGGCTTCTTATTTGCATGTGAGAACATTAATCTGCATTTGTGGATGACATGTCAAACTGTGTTCATAGGCAAGGATTTTTGGAAGTGTTCCTGAGCCCATGCAGTGATATCCTTGACAGAATCAGGCCTGTTTTTAATGTAGTGCAGCCTGAGGGCCCGAAGATCACGGGCATCCGATATTGATTTTTGGCCCTTTCCTTTGCGCACAGAGATATCCCAAGATTCTCTGAATTTTTTGATGATATTATTTACTCTAGATGATGAGATATTCAAAGTCTTCACAATTTTACATTGAGGAACATTATATGAAATTGTTCCACAATTTGTAGACACAGTTTTTACAGATTGGTGAACCTCTGCCCATCTTTACTTCTGAGAGACTCTGCCTCTTTAAGAAGCTCTTTTTATATCCAATATTTCTTAGTTTTGAGAGATTTCTTAAATGAAAGAAACAGAAAGAGTGGCTGACTGACCTTACATATTCATCAAGTGTCAGGGACTGGTCAAAAATAACCCCAAGGTTACGTAGACTCGACTTAATAACAGGAGAGACAGAAGATCATTTTAAACTGATCTCAGAATGAAGAACAGGAGGAGCAACAATTAGTACCTCAGTTTTTCCTGAATTCAACTGCAGGTAATTACTACAGAGCCATTTGTTAACCTGAGACAATCAACCAATGTGACCAAAGTATTAATTTGGTTAGGCTTAAATGAAAAATAAAGCTGTATATCATCTGCATATAAATGATACGAGATGTCCTTAAAAGAGTGAAGAATCTGTGATGGGGAAGAATATATAAGGAGAAAAGTACATGTCCAAGAACTGAGCCCTGTGGCACTCCACATGTCAAAGGAGCAGAGTCAGATGAAAATCCAGCCACACCAACTGAGAAACTCCTATTTCACAAATAAGAGGAGTACCAGTCCAAAGCAGGGCCAGAGACACCTAACAGCTCTAATCTATTAATTAAGATCCGATGGTCCACCGTATCAAAAGCTGCTGTAAGATCTAACAGTACAAGCACAGAACACCTGCCTGCATCAGCAGTAATTCTATAGAATGTCGCCTCCGAAAACCAGATTGAAAAGAATCAAAGAATAGGTGAACTCCAGTCATGTTCTAGACACATCTCAAGGAGAATTAAAGCAAAAAGAAGGCACCTGGATTGCTACAGCAAAGGGTCTCAATATGTATATGAATAAGATTTTTTCAGTTTTTGATTTTTAATAAATTTGCAAAACATTCTGAAAATATGTTTTCACTTTGTCATTATGTAGATTAATTGGCAACAATGACACATTTATCCATTTAAAAAATTAAATTGACAACACTATGAAGTGCGCAGAAAATTAAGGGGTCTGAATGCTTTCTAAATCCACTGCAAACATGATAAATATCTTGAAATTGAAAATGTATCACAGTGTTGTCTTTACCCATCTATCCTTTTACTTAAGCCAAAGATTGTGGAGAGCCAGAGCCTCTTTCCGTACCAAAGGTTACATGTCAGGAACAAGCCCTAGAAGGGATAATAGACTGTTTCAGTGGAGAGTCACCATGAATACCCAGACTCACTCATAACAAGTCAATTTAGAATTGAAAATGAATTATAAAGTACCAGTAACGGCACACTGCACGATAATGTGCAATGAATACACGTGACCTGAGCATTCATAGTTTTCATACTCTTTCTCTGTATCTTTAGCATTTGTTTGCTCAGAGGTTGAGCAGCTCTTCGTTTCTCCACTCTAATGGCCTGCTTCTTCTCTTCTTTCGTCGGCATCTTTTGTTTGTGTTAAAATTACTTAGTACGTTTTCTTTAATTTTTCACTTAAGTTGGCACTTAAGTCTTCAATCTGCCTCAAGAATGATTTAAGATATGAAAAGGTAGGGGAAGTGATTGCGAAAGTGGTAGGGATGAGAATGGCGTCGCGCTGCTGGCTGGTGCAGAGAGTTGATTCTAGAATAAAATAACATAAAAATAAAAATAGGATTAACCTTGGATGTCAATCATCACCGCAAAAGCAGATAGTAGATGTCACGTAGTATATGTGTACCACATTTCAGGTCAATAGGACAAAAGGTTTGCAAGCTACAGGTGATTTAAAATCCTGGACAGACAAACGAACAGCCACGGTAGCGTATTATGTAAAGATTGTTTTGGGTCATGTGAGCAATCCAACAAAGAAGAATTAATACAGAGAAGCTATGAGTTAGTAATGTTAACTGCATTATATATTACCATCTTCACTCCATTAATTTCTTTTTTCTAAGTGTGGACCACCGGGGCGCGTACAGCCGCCCTAACCCAACAGCAACAGGCAGACACAAGTTCCAATCCATCACACACTTTTTACTTACAGCTATGGAGTGTTTTCTCTGCTCCACACAGCACAGCTCAGCCAAGTAAGCACAGTCCCTTTTCTTTGCCAGTCCGTTTCTTTTTCCAGTTCTTCCACTGCCACTCTTCTTCAGCAAACCTCACCCACCTCCTTTCGAGTCTAACTCATCATGATTAGCTGGAACCACTACCATGTGTGGTGGAAGTCCTATCATGCCCTGCCAGAATCCGTAGTGCCACATCCACCCAAGAGGGCTGCCCTCTAGTGTCCCATGGGAGGTGGTGCATTGGAGCTGCTCTCTCCCATGCGTCCAGGCCGGGTAATGGTTGAGGGCTGCCCGTCACATAAGTTTCTAATAATATACTTTTTTTGATAGAGCTTGTCCTACCCTACCATTTTGCCTATGTATTTATCATGACTTAAAGCTTTCATAAGCATTTTTCTCCATCCATCCTCTTTGTATAGCTGCTGCAAGTCCAAGTTCTGGAAAGTGAACACTCATCCCAGCTATAACAATTATAGGATTCTGTTTGGCATGCATTTTATACACCTTTGTAATGATGATGAAATTCTGTTTTTTTTTTTTTCTTTTTGCAAACTCTACCATTTGAAATTCCAAATTAGAAATTGCTTTATTGTTTAACAGTTGTTATAGATGTGAGGTGTGGATTCCATGTTTGGCTTTTCGCCAACGGTTTGTAATGCAGATGACGGACAAGGAAAAGACAAGCATTTTTTAGTTTCTGCTTGTTCCAATTTGTTTTTTTATTATAATGCCTTTTTTTGCCACTTCACCGTGACATTCCTTTTGACAGTTTGAGTGTGCTGTCGTAGTAACTGTCTACACTTGTGCTTAACATTATGCATTTCTTCTTTACCTTTAAAACTCAGAAGCAGCGATTACCGTCAAATAACATACTTCTAATCTGAGCCTCTTTGTTCAGTTCTACAGAGAGCTGAAGTTTTTTTTGGAAGCTTCTCTGGCTCTTAATGCAGCAGGCTAAACATACGGTAAATTAACATAAACAGAGACCAATAAAAAAAGTACTATTAAATTAAATCAAAGTGAATTTTAAATGGAATGATGTGCTCTAATTCAGATCTAAAATATCTATAATGCCTCCTGCATATGCTATATTTCTTGGAAAACATACTGAAAAGCTCATTTCACTAGGAACTAATGTTTTAATAGATCTGTCTGGAGCATTTTATATGAGGTTATTTCACAACGTGCTTAAAGCATTTTACAAAAAATAAGATGTAACAAGTACGGCAACATTTCAAACTGTGCAGACAGCAACCAGTTCCAAAATACCAGTCTATATCATTTAAACAATGACATTAATTTGAACATCTTTGAATTGATTTGCGCTGTTTTTGTGGGAGGTTATTTTTCAAACTTTTCTGTCTTCTTATGGCATTTTACACTAAAACCCATTTGCTTTGCAAGTAGCCCTTTAAGACTCTATGAAGACAACATTTATTTACTTCTTGTTAAGCCTTTATTGACATAGCTTAGTAATTAATTGGAAAAGAAGTTGACTATTGAGTTTTTAGATCTTTTTTCTCATTTGTTATGATATATTGATCAAAGGGGTCAGGTGAAGCAAGATGCTTACAGTTCATGCGTTACCTGCAATGCATTTTAATTAATTAGGTTCTGCTAGATGCTGATTAATAGGTATTTTAAGACTTGCAAAGATACTGTCCAAATTATTGATCTACTGTCCCTGTTCAGGGAACGTGCAGCAAGCATACGGGACAAAAAAATTAGCAATGTTCACAGGTTTAATTTGTTCTGTGTCATAAATGCATAAATAGAGATCATCAGTTTATATTTCTGAATATTTAGCAATGACCCTTATTTATGTGTGTGTAGTTTTAATGAGATGTCACTAGTGTGTACTCAATCAATGTATGAAATCTTTTGTGTCATATTTTTGCCAAGGAAGAAGAAATGTTGTTTAAAAAGGGAACTGGTATTTAATTATTAAGGTTTATATTGTCAGGACCTACGCTATTGCCAGTTGTAATTATAAAATATTGCAAAGGGACTATGCCTTCCAGCATAGCATAATACAACACAACCTTTTCAAAACCATTTAATCTGATTGAGGGCTGTGCAAGAAGCGCCAAATGCAAGGAATCAGCCTAGGACAGGACAGCAGTCTATCGCAGGGCCCGCTCACACACACATTAATATTCACCTGCTAACTGATGTAACCTGCACGACATCAGGGTAACCGGTGGAACTAACACAGGCAAGGGAAGAACATTCAAATGCAGCATGGTCATGAACAAGAACCCAGAGTGCTGGGTTTGTAAGGCGGTTGTATCCTCTCCACCTCCATGCACCACTGTGGCATCTAGTCTTGCAGCATTTCATATTTCTTTTTCACTGTTGTATAGCTGCTGCTGGATATTTTTTGTTTTGTCTTATATGTTATGTCAAAAGATGAGACAAAAAGTCAAAAAGAAGATTTGGGACAGCCACCTGTATAATTGATCCTGGCTGCAAAATGATTGATTTTTTTATACAGTTGTGTATAGATTGGAGTCCAAAACAGAACTGCCGGGTGAGGTTAAGATGGAGGGTTTTTAAAGTGCGGTAGATGAAGTGAGGTAATTATGACTGGAACGGGAAGTAACATTATTGGGCTTACGACCGGAAGTGGCATCATCTGGACCAGAAGTGATGTCATCAGGCTCAAGACTGGAAGTGGTATCCTCTGGTCTGGAAGTAACATCATTGGGTTCATGACCGGAAGTGGCATCCTCTGGACCGGAAGTGGCATCATCGAACTCGTGACTGGGAGTGGCATCCTCTGGACCGGAAGTGATGTCATCAGGCTCGTGACTGGAAGTGGCGTTGTCTGGACTGGAAGTGACATCATGGAGGCCAGGTGGAATTTCCCATGACGGGTCTGCAGTGGAAAGAAAGAAAGGATCAGTGCATTTCTCCACCTACTGGTCTGTTGTGGAATTACCTTCCTTCAAGCCCTTTAGCTGCCTCCCATGCGCATGTGTGTGACAGTTGCTTTCTCTGGATTATATCATAGGTGGCAATATTTTCCATTTTAATACTGTTTATTGTGTGCACCTTAACAAAATGTGTCAAATACTAGCATTTAGATGCTCCATTAATGTTTGGGGGAAGGAAATTATAATGGCTTATTTTCAGAAAGCTTCTTCTTTCTTTAAGCAACTATTAATTGTTAAATGTTGTAACAAAATAAAGAGACAGAAAGAAAAGATAAAGGGTTTGGGGAATTCCCCATATAATGTAGGTCAGTCCAAGTTATCTGATCAGACTGATACCATGGTTACAATTTTTCAAAAATGTAATAATTCGACATTTGACAAACAAACAAGGTTCCACTAGATTTTTATGGATGTATGTCAAGAAATGAATTAAGCAGAGGAAAAGGGAATGAAATTGATGTTGAGGGATGGAGATGACAACATAATTAGGAGATGGAAATGAAGTCATCGGGTTAGGATGGAAGCAACACCAGTTGAAAGGGACTGTAAATGGAGTTTTCTATGAGAAAAGGAATGAACGTTACCCAAGTAGACCTCCAAAAGGAGTGTTCTTTAATCCTCTGTTTTTCTACTGAAGAAGGGAGAAAGGCATTAGTACTTCATTTCAAACCCCTATTTTTTGTTCTTTTGTGCTCAGTCATTCCTGTTGGTTGCGTCATTAGCATGTTTGTGACAATGTCAATTTTCAAAACTTATCAAAATATTAAATATTAAGCTACTTAACACAGGTGCTCTTTTTTAAATTGTAGGCATTGTCCATTATCAAAAGGTGTTAGCACTGCTGCTTCACAGATCCACAGAGCTGGAATTAAACATGTTTGGCATTCTGCTTTGCAGCCTTTGCTGCCCAGAAAGGTGTCAGTACTTCACAGCCATGTAATGGAACAAGCAAGTCCAAAAATGGATTAAAAGATACCTTTAATGCTTTGTAAATCACTTTGCAAAATATTTTTATTATTTTAAACTGGGTAATCCAGTTATCTGTTTTTAGGTCTTATTGTCTAAAATTCAAATGTTAAGTACTGACACAAAAATAAACCATAACTACAGTAAGTGTGGGCACAGCACATCTAGTCAGAAAGGCTCACCAATATCATTATGTCTTTATATGTCTGGAAAATTTCAAGTTGTTGCCATTTGTGCTCACCAGTTTCTACAGGGGCACAGCAGAGTTCATATTCGCTGGCTGTGTAACATCCTGGGGCACTACCTGCTCAACTAAGGACTGCCAAACACTGCAGATGGAAGTGAAGGTAGCAGACATACAGTTAATGTCTGTCCAGAACATATATAACATACATTTCCTTAGAAAGGTAGAAAGGTAAGAGCATTTTTAAAGCCTTCCATTTTAAACTTGCAAAATGCATCTTCACTTGAATTTCTATTAACTCCAGTCTCTCGTCCCGCTCCATTATCAGCTCAAAAGCAGCAGTCATTGACAATCATTAGTCTACATTTCTAAGATAAAATTAATCTATCACAAGTTTGTCCCAAGTTATGTTATCAAAGATTCTGTTCCTTACTGGAGAGTTTTTCTAGGGAAGCACAGGATTGGTTGTTCTGGAAACTTGATTTATCCTTTCCTTAACTGCTCTGTGACATCAAGGCCACATTTTGAATGGACCAGAAAGACTAACTCCCAGCATATTCGATGTTGTATTATATGCCCAACAGCCATACTTGAGTAAAGTAGAGATACCTTTCTGGAAAGTGACTTAGTTAAAAGTAAAAATTCTCCATTAGAAAACTACTCAAGTAGAAGTTTTAAACTATCTGGTATTAAGTGTACTTACATATCAAAAGTACAAGTAAATATAGGTTCTTTCCCTGTTTTATATACTGTACTAGCTGTACAGTACTGTACTGTACTCCACCCGAGTAGTAGTGAAATAGAACAAACTTTAAAAAATTAATAAACAAAAAGGTAGCTAAGCGGATTCATGGTACACTCCAAAACATAGAGTTAGACCGACTCCCCACTTCTAACGTCTCCCCTCGGTCCACAGCCTCTGTCTCGGATTAGTGCAAATATATCGCTGCTGCAAGAGAACTATGATTCTAAGTGCGATGAAAGAAGTCACAAAATCAACTGGAATGTTCAAGCAAATTCTAGAAAAAAACCCGATCTAAATCCATTAAGTAGTTCTCTCATTTGCTAGCTGAGCAGGTGTAAAATACGCCGTGAGGCTGGCTCATGAGTGAGGAGGGCCCGCTCTATTCCCCTCGGTCCACTGCGTCTCCCTCGGATTCGCGCAAATAAATCGGTACCGCAAATGAACTGTGATACTTAGGGCGATGAGAGAGGTTGCAAAGTCAACCAGAATGTTCCAGCAAATTTTAGAAAAAAACATAATCTAAATCTGTTAAGTAGTTCTCTCGTGAAAAGAGGACAGTCATACAGACAGACGAGGGACTTTATATACAGTATATAGAGATATAGACAAAATAATTATTACAAACCTAAAATAATTAATGCTGCTTTCTTTTTGCATGTTAGTCATATTACAGTCATAGAAGCTTGAGCCAAGTAACTGCAACATGAAACGATGACACACGATGTCTTAATGGCTTCATCCTAATTTACTGGGCAGGGCTCTATTAGAAAACATGTACAGGCTTCCCTGCTTTAGAAAAGGTCTAATCCTCTTCTGAAAACCACTTCATGGAATGAATTTTCTTATCCTAATTACAATTTGAATGGAAAACATTTTTAAACATTCTGTAATGCTAAAATTAGTACACAATTCTGTTTACATAACCCCTAACCACATGACATTTAAAAGAGTGAGATTATTAATAACATTAGTTATCAAAACAATCCCTAATAAGACATTGCGTTTCATTAAATAATGCTTAATAAAGTTCTTTACCTTTGCCAAGGGTGTGCCTTGTCTTCAAACCTACTTATGGTTTTCATAGACAGAATAGAAAGGTTCACTGTTTGCAGAGTATTTAGTTTTGCATCTCTACCTTTTTGCAGTTGATCATGTCCTCTTTGCCTCATTAGAATATGATCTCTCATGTTCACTGGAACAATCTGCAGCATAGTGTGACACGTTGGGTTGAGAATTAACATCCCCAGATCTAAGGTGTGACCCGACATTTGCGTGATAGACATATGCGCGCCGACAAAATAGCGCCGATTAAAACGCGCCGTCAAAATCGCAGCGACAAAATCGCAAAAGTTTCATTAAATATGAATTACTAGTTTAAAGCATACATAATAATGTTTATTTTAAAAGTCAATATTATGAGATGCGGCATGCCATCAGCACGGCACGCAGATAGTCCTTAAGATCACGCCCTGCATATGTAGGAAGAATTGCAGCAAGGGCATCCCACTCTCTTGGCCTCTCTCGTGATTTTGTCGGTGTGCATTTGTCGAAAACCAGTTAGCGGGTTTGTCGGCGCTCATTTGTCTGTCGCGGTTTTCTCGGGGCGCATATGTCTATCGCGCTTTTGACGATGAACCGATCTAAGGACATGGCCCCCTCACTCAGAACAAAGATGATTATTCCTCCAAGTAAAGTCAACTGCCCAAAGTAGAGAAGTGCATGCACATTGGGGTCTGTTTGATAAATGAGGCTCGAGGTGATCAGTAGATTGAACAAGGTGGCAGTATTAAACCAGACCATGGTACTAAAACAGGAGCTATCTCCTTGGACAAATCTTTCAGTTTACCGGTCAGTTTACTGGTCATCCTAAACTAAAATCATCAAACCTAGGTAGTTACTAAAAAGAATTAAATTCCAAGTACACACAGTCAAAATGAGGTTCAAGCACAAACTCACTCTTAGCTATAGGGTGAGCTAGAAATAACTCAAGATAGTATACCCATATTTTTGGATGACCAGGTCTGTCCAGATTACCACAACAGCACTCTTAAGGATACATGTTATGTAAATTAAGTGACATCAAGATTAGTATTTATGTTTTGTCAAGAAGCAAAACAATGCCATAAGAGATTTTGATGATAAAACTTTACATTATGCAATGCGATTCGGAGTACATTTAAGAATATTTGGTTGTCTTTTAAAATACAAGCTACCAAAATATATATTTTTATGGAAAATATGGTGTATGTTTCAGTTTAACTTTTCAAACAAATTTTAGTGTTGTGTTTTTTTGGGGGAGTGATTTATCTTTTCAAGAGGTGGCACATAAGTAAGTTTTCATTGTGTCAACAGAAATATTTTATGTGAGCTAAATAAGAGCAAAATTACTTATACAAGGAAAATGTGTATTATTTAAAGCCTCTACAACATATACTAAAGCTGGAAATAGAGTCAAAATGAGCAGCATAGCTACTAAATAACTGGATTAAAATGGGCTATTATCTCAACCCATTTATTCCAATTTGATTATTGTTTCTAATTCTGACAGTGATTGATTCAGAATAATTACCCTAGAAGAGAAATTAGGTTATAAAACAATATCTGAGATTAAAGAGACCCTGAACTGCCAGCTGGTTCAGCTGGTATCTAGTATTCATTACACTATCACATTTTAGTATCTGAAAATCAATTTACTGAACTGTAAAATATTTAATTTACCTTTATAGGAAGGAAAAATCCATCCCTTCAGTTTTATCAGGTTTTCGCTGCTGTGCCTCTTTGGGTTTCTAATTTTCTTGCTGCTTTAATGCTTTCACATGACAATTAGCCAACACAAATGCTGTTTGACACTGGCAGGAAATGCAGAAGTTAATTCAAATTTAAAGTTGAAAGATTTTTTTGAACAAACCAAGAACTAAGCAGGGCCACTTTCAAATATAATAAAAATGTTACATAAAGAATTATATGGTTTAGCACACAGTACAGACACAATAACATTTAAAATATATGGTGCTCTATTTACATGATTTCTCTAAGATCAGAAAATAATATTAGGATAGTAACTTTTATATGAGTAAAAACCATATCACAAATATCATTAAATGCTTTGCAGTACTATTAAGTTATTTCAGCCTTTTGTCTAAGTCTAAATAGGCCATGATTTCCTGTAGTAGAATAATCGGGTTTCCGAATATGGATGGTTGAGTTTAGTGAGAAGAACGGTGTGCAAAGCAGTCAGAAACAAAAAGAATGACCAGCATACTCGATAAGAGAAGAGTTATTGCACTTTGAAAAATTACTTCATTGACTTCTTCAGAGCTGAGGTTCCAGGTGATTGACTGAAATAAATGTCAGTCATAAAGAACTTGAATGTTCAGTCTCAGTTTGAGTCTGCACTGTACATCTGAAAATTGACTGAGAAGTCGGGACTTTTCTATGACTGGGAAGATATTTCACTAAAGACATTGTGTAGGATCTAGTTTTACACTACTGGAGGCAATATGTCTTGCTGGGCTAATATTGCTCAGATTGAGCAAGATGAAAAATGTACATACCAGATATCAGGAACCTGAAAATAATTTTCCTTGGTAAAAGGCCACAAAAAACTCAGTGAATGTGTAAAATGGTCAGATTTGGGGATAATTCAGTGCAAAGTAATGTGTTACTATAGTCTATTTTTCACAGTAACAAAGTGTGGCAGTTTTAAAGTTTTATAATTATATTAGAGGTGCTGGCTTTTTTGGTTGAAGTGGACTAGCAGAGTACACTTAAGTCGAATCCATCAAGCTTGTCAAAAAAAAGACATCAATTATAGGAGTCATTTGTAGCAGTGACTTCTGGCTTTTCTTTTTTTATAGAATATTTTACCCAGCAGAGCTCCCAAGCAATTAGATTTAAAAAGGCAAAAAAGCCTTCAATATCAAATCAAATGAAAACAATGTGTCATGGTATCCTAATATGCATTTAGATTTTTTTCTCACATGTCTTTAATGAGAGCAGGACGGTGGCGCAGTGGTAGCGCTGCTGCCTCGCATTTAGGAGACCCGGGTTTGCTTCCTGGGTCCTCCCTACGTGGAGTTTGCATGTTCTCCCCGTGTCTGTGTGGGTTTCCTCTGGGCGCTCCGGTTTCCTCCCACAATCCAAAGACATGTGGGATTGGCGGTTCTAAATTGGCCCTAGTGTGTGCTTGGTGTGTGGGTGTGTTTGTGTGTGTCCTGCGGTGGGTTGGCACCCTGCCCAGGATTGGTTCCTGCCTTGTGCTCTGTGTTGGTTAGGATTGGCCTCAGCAGACCCCCGTGACCCTGTATTTGGATTCAGCAGGTTAGAAAATGGATGGATGGATGTCTTTAATGATCTGAGTACCTTAACTGGTAGTGAATATAATGTAACATTGCTAATCAGAAAATGTTAATGCTTTTTTTTAATTGCCATGTGTCTTTTTTGAGTACAGAGCATCAAGAAGGAAGAGACATAGGCTTATCTATTGTGTTATGATACAACGCTGCAGGTAGCTGGGGTGTATTTCCTGAAAACAATGCATCGTAGTGAATAACAAGCAACTTTACAATGCACGTACATAATGTACGAGCTACTTATTCATGCGTTTCCCAAAGCCTTTCTTAAGCGGCCACTTCATGAGTGAGCATAAAGTTCTACTTAGTTGACCTCGCCCCCTGAACTTGCCTATAAAGAAGCATCACAAGTCAATTGAAAAGCAGTCGGTTGGTAGTACTTTCATTATAAAGCTAAATTAAAAACAGAATTTTAATTTAATAACATACTGTAATCACACAATGTGGATTGTTTCTGAAACAAGCACAAAAAAGTGCATACAACATAAAAGATAATCACACTTTTCTTCTAGATAACAGTAGGGTGTTAATGCCTATTAAGGCACTCAGTACCCTTTTCAATGGTGAGGAAAAACAGTGTGTGAAATGATACAAGGAGACTGGGGTGGTCTCTGCGCAGAGTTTCCACCAAGTGCTTCACCAGTCCAAAGACATAAAGGTTAAGTAAACTGGCATGTAAAACTGGCATTGACGTGTTTATGTGCTTGTTAGAGTGTATGTATGGGCACCCTTTGACGGAATGGCACCCAGTCCAGGTGTTGTTCCTGCCTTGCATCTGATGTTTGTTGTGATAGGCTCCAGCTTCCCTGTGACCTTGCTCAAGATAAAGCAGGATAAGAAAAGGAATGGATGAATGGATAGATGGAAATGACAAAATATGAACAATGAGCATGCACATCACAACCTATTTCACTCTCTTTTGGACACATAAGTACACCCTGGATAGCTTGGTGGAAATTTGTACCTTTATGTATTAAAAATTCCCACATTCCATTGGAAAATACATGTTGTGCTTATTTCTCAAACACATATGGAATAACTTGAGTTTAATGTAATGCAATGCCCACATTATCACTTACTAAGACAGCAGCAGAGCATTTTCCATATAATAGGTATACCTTGTGTTCCACCATGCTGCTTGTTTGCTGAGGTGTTGTATTGTGTTCTTCGGCTGCTGCCTGAGGGTTATTTTTGAATGTCAGCAGGCAAGCACAAAGAGGATACCCGTTAACAACCAGTTGCCATCCAACAGCAAATTCTCAGTTTCTTCCTTTTTGACGCACTGTGAAGTTGGCTAAGATGTCGGTACTCCCAGCTCACTTTGGTACAATTATATAAAAAGTCCTAATTGCGAATTTAGTTGTACGTTCAATGCAGAAACCTTTAATCTATGTCTAAGAAGGATTCAAGAGGTCTGGTGTATGAATGGATATTAGCAACACCCTACTGGTTTAAATTCAATAATGTGTAAGTTGGTGGCTCTGAGGCTATGGTGGCTAAGGATCTGTGCTGGAATCTGGAAGGTTACCAGTTTGAAACCCATTACTGCCAAATTGGATCCTACTCTGCCAGGCCCTTGAGCAAGGTCCTTAACCTGTAATTGCTCCAGCGATGCTGTACAATGGCTGATGCTGCACTCTGAACACAAGGAGTATGTGAAAACTAACAAATTCCTTATACAAGAAATTATATAAGGTGAAATAAAGAACAAAAAAAAAGTTCTGGGTTCATTAACTGGTGGTTGAAGACACAAATGTAGAATTCAAAGGATGTTATTCTGGGTTGGCTTTCTTTATTGTAGCTGTACTGTCTCAATAAAAATGCATCAAAATACATCAAGCCCTGGTTCCTGTCCTTCCGTTGTCTTTCTTCACATTTCTCCACGTAACCAATTGCAACACATAAAATGTCTCCATGAAAATAAAGCTAGCTGCAACATTTGAACTGAGACTTCAAAACATTTAAAGAACATAGAAGTATCAGCTTATACATTTGTAATTATTAACAGTATGATGTACTGAAATGAACTTAACAATTTTTATATAAGAAATGTAACACAATAAATGATTTAATGCATTTTATCATGAAAATTATATAATCTTAACATAAATCTTAGTACTCTAAAACCCAGAGAAAGCCCATTTAAGAAGCACATAGTAATTAACAACTAGGTTTGTAAGCAGATAGATTATGAAGGGGTTGATGTTCTACCTTAATTATGATGGAGTATGAGAAACACTTGTAAATTAACTATCGATCCTACAATGGAGTTTACGATGTTCTTAGCATTACTAAGCTTTTTGAAACACACCCAAGATCAGTAAATGCTCGTCTGCTGTCTTGCTTTATCATTTACCAATTCCATTTATTTAAGTGTTTGAGTGGTTAAGACTATTTTCTTTCTACACAATGTTCCAGATGATACATTACCAGTGTATTGTAGAGATTAGTATAATCTCTCTTGACCTGTTCTCAACACAGTGTGTTATATAATACAATACAATTTATTTTTGTATAGCCCAAAATCACACAAGAAGTGCCGCCGTGGGTTTTAACAGGTCCTGCCTTTTGACAGCTCCCCCCAGCCTTGACTCTGTAAGAAGACAGGGAAAAACTCCCCAAAAAAACCCTAGTAGGAAAAAAATGGAAGAAACCTTGGGAAAGGCAGTTCAAATAGAGACTCCTCTTCAGGTAGGTTGGGCATGCAGTGGGTGTCAAAAAAGAAGGGGGTCAATACAATACACAGAACAGAACACAATACAATACAATAGTAAAATAAAAATATTGCAAGTACAGAACAGAATTTAACAGTAGATGATATCAAATAATACGATTTGGATTTGCTCAGAGTCCTGGAGACCTCAGCCATCAAGTTGCCTTAACCCTATTGGCCATTCCACAGCTGAGACAGCGCTGGACCAGCCAATCCGATGAAAGGACCCCTCTACCCTATGATTCCTGCAATCCTTCGTCAGAAATTACTTAACCTTAGGGAGGCAAAACAACTTGGCAGGTAGACAGTGGCACCAAGTATCATATTTGAGTACCGAGAAGAGAAACAGAATAGGTGAGGATTAGTAACAAATTATACTTTCATATTACTTATGTTTTAGTGCTAATGACCAACAACAGAGATACACTCTGTACAGTTAATCAGCAGCTCTAGTCAGGATATGCTAAACTGAAGTAGCAAGTCTTCAGCCAGGATTTGAAAGCTGAGACTGAAGGGGCATGTCATAGTAGCAGACAGACCACCCCACACTTTAGGGGCCCTGTAACTAAAAGCTCAACCTCTCACTGTTATTTTATTAATCCTTGGAATCATAAGAAGACCGGAATCTTGAGATCTTAATGTGTGCTCTGGTTTGTAAGTTATGATAAGTTCAGACAAGCAAGTCGGACCTTGGCCATTTAAGGCTTTATATGTTAAAAGAAGGATTTTGAAATCTGCCCTAAACTTAACCGGGAGCCAGTGTAAGGATTTAAGAACTGGAGTTATGTGTTCGTATTTTCTAGTTCTTGCAATAATTCTTGCAGCAGCATTTTGGATTAACTGGAGGCTGTATAGAGAATAATTTGAACATCCAGTGAACACCGCATTGCAGTTGTCAATCCTACTAACCTAACATCCTTCTTACTCACTTCTGTATATCACTCATTGTAACTGCTATGTCTGTCTCATAAAGTGTACACTTAAGTTTCAATTTTTTTAAAAGTAAAACTATACACTTTTTTATTTTAATTTTTAGGTAGCACAGTAGTGCAGTGGATACCACAACTAACTTATATTGTCATGAAGTCAAATTCTATACCCAGATGTTATCCACCTGCAATGATTTTCCTCACTCCAGGTTATTAACTAAGCCACTCAGGTATGGCAATATTCTTTGAGTAAGAAAACATTTCCTAGGAAGTATTTTAAGATAGAGAAGCTTTAATCTGTGGCACCGCTACTTGACAACCACCTTTTTCCACCCTCTCAAACGTACGCAGTTTTTAATATCTGGAGGACATTCAGGATTAAATCACTTAAAGATGTGTACATAGACAACACCTTTGCATCCTATGAACAGTTACACTCCAAATGTAACTTTCCAGTAACACATTTCTTTCACTACCTTCAAATTAGAAACTTTGTTAAACAGAACCTGCCCAATTTTCCTCACCTCCCACCTACCTCAAAATATTGATCGGTCTTGAGGACTCAGGCAGCATCTCCATAATATATAAAACCATTTTATAGTCCCTCCCTTTCAAAGATTCAAGAGGACAATGGGAAAAGGATCTCTCACTCAACATCTCAGAAAAGGAGTGGAAGGTAGCTATGCACAGAATTCACTCAAGCTCTGTATGCACAAAGAAGAGAATAATTCAAGTCAAAATTATAAATCGAGCACACCCATCTTGCTTAAAATTGTCCAAAATGTTTCCAGGGCAAGATCCAACATGCGAACGCTGCAATCAAGATCCAGCCTCACTGGGCCACATGTTTTGGGCCTGCACCAAATTAAGATCATTCTAGACCAAAATCTTTAAATGCCTATCAGACAGCCTTGGTGTCCCAATTGCTCCTAATCCATTAACAGCTGTGTTTGGTGTACTACCAGATGGGCTTAAAGTGGAGAAGGACAAACAAACTGTGATTGCCTTTACTACACTATTGGCACGTAGACATATCTTGCTCAACTGGAAGAATCCTAACTCACCTATTCTTAGTCAGTGGGTAGCTGTTATATACTATTTAAAATTGGAAAAAATCAAATTTGCACTTAGAGGATCTGTTCAAAACTGTTACAAAACTTGGCAGGATCTAATCAATAATATTTTAGAATAAGCATTTAAATTGAGGAAGCAGGTTCTCTCCCTTGTTTTACTCAATTTACCTGTATTCATTTATTAATTTATCTATTTACTTATTATTACTAGCTTAAAGTTTTACTCTGCTGGCCTTTGATCTACAAATTACTGTCATCTACATTTAGGATTGACTTGCATTTTTCCTAATTTGATGCTTAAATTAGCTACAGCTCCTCATGGCCCTCAAAATTGCATGTCTGATAGATAGACACATTTATGTTCACATGTACAGGATGCAGTAGCTACCATCCATCCATTATCAATCCTAATTGAACAAACTGTAAGCAATAATTAATGATTTGTAAGCTGCAACAAAATAAGTGATAATATAAGCAGAAGCTCACTGAAGGATACTAGTAAAATAAATATTAAAATTAGGAGCCTGTCAAAGGTGTTAATGAGAACCAAGGAGTGATGTTTATTAGTAAATTATGTAGAAGCAGGAATAAACTTAACGGCCTATTTGTGCTGCTGTCTTATAGATCTGATTCTCCATGTTTTCTCCTGCATCCTAGAAATGTGTGTTAGAATGAACAGCAATTTGAAACAGACCCCTGTGTGTATCAGTGTGTGAAATGTGAGAGCGGGATCTATGATGGACTGGAACCCCATCCAATGGTGTTTCCTGACTTGTGCCCAATGCTGCTGAGATAGACTTTGACCCAAGATAGATGGGAGAGACAGAGACGCTACAAAGAATGATCAGTCCAGCCCTTAAATGACTGTTAACATATTTAGTCACTTAAGCGTAGATAGCCTAAGCAAACTTCCAACTGTTAAGGGTGAGGGAGAAAACTACCAAAGTAACAAATGTGAATGTAGACACCACAGCAAGTGGCAGCTCACCTCACCTTATCCCCCACACGTACTGTATAGGGTGCAATCACATTTGCACTCTCTCATACACCAATATGTGTCCATGATCCTCATGATCTCTTTTCAAGTGGTTAGCTCTCTTTTTGCACTCTAATGTCTCTGTCCAATGTATAATTCCACATTTCAGATTCAGATTTTGAGTTTGACTCATGTCACGGCAACCCTAAATTGAAAATAAATGGATGAATGGATTGCCATATAATGCAACAATGAGGAGTCTTGCTTAATTTAGTGGAATGTGTTTTTTATGGATGGTTTTAGTCAGATTTTGTGTAATGAAGACAAGATCAACAGAGTACTTACAGATCATTAAAGAGTCATTAAAGAAATTAAAATCTGTTTCTGTTGTGTCATTTCTTCTACAGCTAATTTACTCATTTTTGCTTATATGTTTTATAGTGCAGTACATGCAAGTAGAACCTCAAATTTCAGATGCTTCCTGAGTCAAGTGAACACAATAAAATGTGTTGTTAGGCACAGGCGTGTTTTTCTAGGCCGTGCATCCTATATAAGACGGTAAAAAATATTGTGCTTAAGAGACAAAAGCTGAAAAATGATATGCAATTATAGTAGCGGAAGAATATACTTTTTATGGTTCTCACAACAGCAGATGCCCCTCTGCTGAAAAACAGGAAATAACTTTTATTTATTCTTTTTCAATGAAAGTTTTTCTTCTAATACAACAGTGGGGCCCCTGTTTTGGCATAAAGTTTTGGCAGCAAACCTTTTGCAGTGAATGTTAAAATCCCACATTTTACTCTCTAGTCAAGAATGAACATGAATGTTTCACATGGTTTCAATATACTTTTTATTTATTAAAAATACAATGTACAAAAAGATGATTTCAGTGGTTACCACTGATAATCAAAAATAACCAAAGGAAACACAGCAATGAAACATTGACTTTGAAACCTTTGATCAAAACATTTCCACTGGAACAATTTATATGGTCTATTATAAAGGTCAGCAGAGATAAAGTTACAATCACCTCATTAAGAAACATGCTTGTTTATCTTACAAAGGACACTTTTGTTTAGATTTTTAAAATTCTGTCTTTATAACCTTTTGATAATATCTCTGTTAGGATAACATTAATTTCAGGGTCTTCTAGTTTTTATTTTTTCATGATGCTGTCTGATAGTTATGCATTCATGTGGTGCTTATGAATTAATAATGCATGTAAAAGAGACAGTGTTACTAAATCAAAAATATAAAACTGGTCAATACAAGCAGTGGCTTGTGCTGATGAACATAATGTGACTTTTTGAATGAGATCATTTGCATGCACATACTCAGGATGTTAGACTGCATAAAAGAGAATAGCAGGTGACCCAGGAACAGGCATCTTACAGTGTCATAAGATCACAAAATTATGATTTGTGACACCTTATCCAGGAGTATACAAAATAAAATACTATTTATGGATAATTGAAGAGAGACTGATTTATAGTCTTGTATAGGAGTAATGAAACCCTTCAATTATAAATGGGGGTGATAGACATATCACTAAATGAAATTGGATGTAATTTTTAAGGTTTTGAAAATATGATTTATTGTTTTAATTGACAAAAGTAGTTGGTATGTCTTAGGCATACAGTAAAGTGTCTAATTATACCCAGTATAAAGTTAAGAATATAATTTTAAAATGTGTAATTAGAATAAGCTATTAATATATAAACCCAGAATGAGGGAAATTAGATTCATAAAACTCATGCTGACATCAAGAGAATGTGCAAACCAGGTGGGAAAAGAAACAAAGTCCATGGAATTGTCAGACATCATAAAATGTGAATATTGTACTGTATTTAATCAATTGATTAATGCTACGCATTATATTTAAGGAAACTATACTATATATAAAGTTAAACATATTATACAGTATACAAACCATAAAGTATATGTACTAAATTGAGCTACATTCTTCCTAAAGGCATTTTCAATTGCACTATTGTTATACTTAGTCTTACTGAAGAATACCAAAATAAGTTTCCATAAACTTAATGACAGTTTTTGCATTGCCCAAAGAAACAAGTGGAAATATACTGATTCTGTGATATATGTAATATGCTTGACTGAGTCACAATATTTCTGTCTCAGTTGCACACTGCGACAGTAAAGTAGATGTAAAAGTAGATGTATGGAAATATAAATTCAAATGGGTTATTGATTTACATAATAGGAAGAAACTGACAGATTTTATGATGTAAATTCAATATCTGTGGTATTAAAATGTCACAAATCGTAGCTGAGCAACATGATAAATTTAGGAAAGCATTTGCTAAGCATCACATATTCAAAGACAGTTTATTACTATGCCAACCCTAACATTTCAAGTAACTAAACATAACTGTTACCCATATAAAAGCCTCTTTGTGAAATGTTTAATTAATAAGCAAAAAAAAGTATCAATTATTATGTATTGGAAAATGGTTTGGGTTTTGGGGGCTCTCTTTTATTCTGTTTGTGTCACTGCACCAGTGATTCTAAATGACTCTCAGCATGACAGCTGATGTTGCTGAATTGTTCTTACAAGGCCATTTGTTGTCACTCCCAAGGTCGAGCATTATTTATGTGCTAATGTGGAAAAAGGAAGACACAGAATAAACTAATGGTAATAAAATTGTTTTTATCAGCCATACATAATAAAACAGAATATGTCATCATATACAATGTTCAATTGGTTATCTGATATATTTTCTTTCTATTTATTGATGATTTGCTTTGAGAAGTGTTCTTCCCATATATTAAATTCCAAATTAAATGGATCATGCAGATCTAATTTTTTTGGTACACACAAAAATATCATTTAAACCCATGTACTGTAAATATACTATTCATTATTCCAAGTAAATGCAACGTGAACATCAACAGAATACAATATTCTAACAACTCATCTGCTCAGTTTTCATATAAACATTACAATTGAAATATTGCAATTTCAGTCAAATATGTACTATGTTCTGGTTGAAAGTACTGACAGTAACTATTTGAAACTCTGAATCATAATTTACTGAAGTATGCCGATTCATATTCTTTACTCATTCAGCCATATCCGGGATTATTGCAAATACAATCGATAAAGTCTATAGGTGAAGAAGTTCAGCTTTCACTGTTTTCCAATATCACCTATTCCTTCCCCCATTAATGGATAAAATGTATATGTAGTATCCAATGAATGTTCCTTTGATGTCTCTTCTTTAAATTGCATCTGTCAGCCCTTTAATGTCCTGACCTTCTTTTCTGTAAGCTGGACCTCCAATGTCTCAGTAGATCCCCTGCCCTAATTAACATCCACATAGTCATGATACAGGAATATCTATAGCATCCTTTCTTTTAGATTATTAAGCAGCAGAAGTCCTGTCACATTCTTCACCTTATGAGCATTAGGATGTCTGCAGTAACCAAATTTGGATGGAAAGCCTTTGGCACAAAGAAACAATGAAAATGAGGAGAACATGCAAATGTGACATAAACTGGACCAGAAATAAAAACCTAGTGAAGCAGCACTAATAACTTATGGTATAGTAACAATATATACCAAACAATTTAACGATAGGTGGACAATTTTACATAAATAATCACGCCCCGAGAAGGTACAGGTTCCAGTCAGTTGTGCGTGTGCTTGAGTGCGTTTCACTCCGCAGTCAATAAGGAAACGTGCAGAAGAGGGCAGCAGCAACATTGGATAAAGGAGCCTGCACGGTACAGAATGGAGAAGAAAGGAAAACAATTCGGGAGAAAGAAAGAAAGAAAGAAAGAAAGAAAGAAAGAGAAGTCAGAGGTTAATTGATGGAACTGTTGGCTAGGCATAAGCAGATGAGATGTCGATTTTAAAGAATTACAACGGGGACTGCATGTTTAAACGATGGATACTTTCCTCTGTTTTACCCCATTTTTAAAGGTACATTTATTTGACTTGGTTTTAACCTCCACAGTTCATTGTTTTAATGGATTATTTATTTATTACAGATGATTGCTGCTGCACTGCTGTTTTGATGGATTGTTTTAATAAAAGCACTGAATCATTTTCACACCTACCCCTTGCTTTATGTTAGTGTCCTCATCTGCTAAGCTCATTCCTCAGGTACGTTATGGGCAGTAGCAGGTCTAAGAAGCTCCCGGAATGATCCAGTAGTGTGGAGCCAACCTGCACCATCACATAACCACAACATGCCTTTATATAGGATTGCTCTCACTTTAAAAATATTACACCAAAATAATTGCTTATGGTTCCACTAGTCATCTATCCTACATTTTAAATTATCCAAGACCTGTACACTATTTTCCTGTCCATTAATGAACTCTTAGTGTTGCATTAGTATGCCAAAATTTGCTTCTATAAAATTTAGTTATAATACTTTTATATAATATTTTCATTGTGTTATTTTTTATTTCCTATTCATTCAATATGTTAATCTTGTAGCAGCAGCAGAAACATCTGGATCAACTTTGCTGTCCTGTTTTTGCTACCTTTCTTAATCATTGCACAATCAGCAGTCCCAGTATGACTAATCCCCACGGTTTCACTGACTTAAATGTGTAAACAGCACAGCACTGATATAATTGTGCCTATATGTAGTTTGGAGATCTGAAATAGCCACATCACATATCCCAATAATGTGTGTGGTTTTACTCACAATATAAGGGGTGATGCCTATACAGGATTCAGTGAAGCAAGCCAGTCAATAATTGGTACTTTCCTATTGATGGTATTTTATAAGTCATATTCACCAGCTGACTGAAAGCTTTAAACTTGTGTTGATAAAGAAAATATTTATATATATATATAGAAGAATTGCAGATCTGATTATTTCATGAAAAGGTCAAAGAAAAAATGACAAACTGGCAATGCATGTGGATATGCAACATGTGTATGCAAATGCCAATTAGTGATCACCATATGCTTTTTGAAAAACAGAACATTAATTTTGTACAGAACTATAGAAATGCTTAGGGTGAAAAATGTTTATTTCCAAAGTTCTGGTTTAAATATCAGTTTCATGAAAGACTAGCTGTTGCATTGTGCTCTCCACAAGAAAAGAAATCTGTTACGTTTGACTGATCCACGGATTTTCACCACATATATTTTTTTGTTTATAATAGGACTGTTTACAAAGTGACTTCAGTCATCTCACCCACGATTATTTGAAATATGTAATAATTATTTTGAAGAGTACAAGGGAAGAACCCTGTCTAAAGGTCTTAACAATTCTAGGCTGTGACCATTGCCATAAAGATTATTATAAGGTATTTCTCATTACACTTCAAGACAAATTACTGCATGATCATAGTTGTGTATATATACTAGGAAATAAACACAACAGGTGAGCACTTCAAATGACAAAATACGGTTATTTTTGGGGTTGGCTCCTGCCATGCAACCATTGCTGTTGAGTTAGGTTCAAGAACATCTTTAATTTTTCTGTTAATTCATTTAACATTTATTTCCAGTTCTTTGTGTCCCTTTAGGGGTTTTGGAAAAAGATGATTTATTCTGTGATAAAAATAACTGTTAAAGGTATATTGCACCCAAAAATATTTTTATATGTTACTTACCCCATATAGATTTGTAGTGATGGCAGAGAAAAATGTTTAATTTTAATCTTTTTGTAGAGAACAGACACACAACAGTTTCAAATAGAATGAGAGACTCAATGGTGCACAACAGCAAGCAATATCAAAAACATCCACAACTTGCTTAAATGTAATATTTATATCTTAAAACACGACTTGAAATATTTGAGTTTATATGTTCTTGCTGTGTCTGCATAGGTTTCCTCCAGGCGCTCCGGTTTTCTCCTGCTGTCCAAAGACATGCATATTACGTGAATGCTGGTGTGTATTTGGGGTGTGCGTATGTGTGTGTTTGTGTGTTCACCCCGCGATGGACTGGGCCTTGTCCAGCATTTGATGCGTCCTAATATAGCTGTGATAGGCTTCAACCTACCCAGCATGACCCTGGTCTGGATTAAGTGGGTTAAGAACATGATGACATAATTTGAATCTTGAAGGTCAGGACTTGAACCTTATTTAGGACTTGCATATGTAGGACTTAGTCCCATCTTTGGTAAACAGAAGGCAATTGATCTGACATTAAGGCAAAACAATAAGTTACAAGTTAGAAAACACTGAGGTGCGTTTGGGAACTTCATAAACTGATATGAAGTTGGTACATTTTACATTTCTTAGTTACTTCTTCAGTGTCAGTTATCACATTTTTGATTACTAAATATTTTTGTAACAATAAGTCTTATTCAAAAATAACAGTGAGAATGGAATTTAATTACTTGTTTTTAAAGTCCACATTAAAAATCTATTTTTAAATAGTAGCTAATAATATAGTTAAAAAAAAGCACAAACAGGCTTATGGTGGCTCAATAACTTTCAAACACAGAAGATTTCAATTTAAATAATGTGTTAATAAAAGGTCTGTGGCTAATTGTAGGTTTTTTTTGTTTTCAATAATAAAAGAGATCCCATTAGGATAAAAAATCCAATAACCACCCAACAGCTGTAGTAAATACAATCCTCTCCTTCTCAATCTTACGAATAATGCCATACCACTCAGTTATAGGCCAACTTGTATTATATGAACAGTTTGATGTGTGCAGCAATCTGCTGGAAATGTTCTACCAGCCCATATTACCAAGTGTGATGTACTGTCTCCTGGGCAAGTAACCTGATCACAAAAAGAAGTCAAGTGACTGAACAAACTTATCAAGAAACAACAACAACAACGTTTATTTATATAGCACATTTTCATACAAAAAAAATGTAGCTCAAAGTGCTTTACAAAATGAAGAATAGAAAAATAGAAGACACAATAAAAAATAAAAATAAGTCAACATTAATTAACGTAGAATAAGTAAGGTCCAATGGCCAGGATGGACAGAAAAAACAAAACAAAAAAAAAAAACTCAAGAGGCTGGAGAAAAAAAAAATAAAATCTGTAGGGATTCCAGACCAAGAGACCGCCCAGGCCCCCTGGGCATTTTTTTAAACAAACATTTTATTTAACACGTGAAGATGTACAAAGGCACATACATAAAAAGTTCAAAATATCGTTCTGTACAAAAGTAAGATATCCTATATTACAGTTTTAATTTGACAGCAGACACTTCTTTCTTCTTCTTTTCATTTTTGGCTCCTTTGATTTGCATTTTTACCTGGTCTTGCAGCACAGAGAAGAATGCTTGTGAAGAGCGCAAAGCTTTGTCCTTTCCATCATCCTTAAGCAAAGTGGCAGTGCCTTCTTTAGCCAGTTTCTTCAGCTTTTGGTCAGCTTCTTTTTGTGAATATTTTACATTCTTTCCTTCATTTTTCTTCTCTTTAAGTTTCAGCCGTTTCGCTTTCTCCCGCAGCCTGAACTTTTTCTGAAGTTTTTTCTTTCGCCTCTCCCTCTTTTTGTCTGTGGCAGATTTTTCAGTTTCACCCTTGATATCTCCAGCTATGTTCTTTTCTTTAATTTCTTCTGTTGTGAGCAGCGTTGCATTGTTGATGCTTACTGGTGCTACCTCCTCCTTGGCAATTGATGGCAGATTGGAAACAATTTTTATTTCTTGTGCAGCTGGTTTTGGTACGAAGTGGAAGTTAGAAAGTGCATCAAGTTTTAGAAAAAGAGAGTCCATTAGCTTCTGGATTTCAGTATGAGCTGGATTCTCTTCTTCCTCTGCTTTTTGCTGGTTCTGTTTTAGATATTCCTGTTTGTACACCTCTGCTAAACTCAACTTGCTCTTCTTATGATTCAAAGATAGCCTCTTCTTATACTCAAACGTGTCTTCCTTTGGCTTTTCTTTGCGCACCACATCATCCCAAACCTGGTCTTTAATTCTTTGCTTAATAATATCTTCAAGATGAAGAGTGGTCTCTTCTGTTATAACAGGAGCCATTTCAGCTGCTTGGTCAAATGATAAATCTTCTTCAAGCAAGCTGTTCTCAGGCCGTTTCTGTGCCAAAACCTCTCCAGTAAGTTGCCATGGTTTCTCATCTAGTGCTACCTTTTCAAGAGTTTTGATCTTGTCAGACATCATTTCCTGCCATTTTTCAAATGATGATTTCAGTTCTGCACCATCCTGAACCTTAGCTTTTCCACCAAGGATCAATAGACTATGCTGAAACAGTTGGTGGTAATGGTGCGGAAGATGAAAACATCAACTTACAATATCCAATAGAATATCTACAACCGTTAACACCATCCGATCTTCCACTGGCCGAATTACTGTTGAAAGAAGGATGTATCGTAATGTTATTGTGTAAGTTATGTATGAGTTATGGGCTATTAGACACCAAAGGAAATCTTGATATGCCATTCATGTTAAAACGTTTACAGTTTCCCGTTAGAATAGCTTTTGCTATGACAATTAACAAATCACAGGGACAAACATTCGGAAAAGTCGGTTTATTTATTAGAGAGAAAGAAACGATATTCAGGGGCAATTATATGTTGCATTGTCACAATGTAAGTCCAAACGTGGAATCAAAATTCAATGTGATATTGACGAAAAGTTAATTCAAAATATTGTTTTTACTGAAGTTTTATAGTAAAAGTGTAAGTTTAAAAAGTATTTGTGTGTTAATTTCAAAGCCAAACAGAACAAAAGCATATAACACAATGAATACCTCTAACACAACATAATTTTCTTTCAATTTATTACGTTTTACTATTTTATACTATGGTTAACTACTCGCTGTAATGTAAAATAGTTAGTTCTATTATGCATATGAAACAATTCCCATGAAAATAACAATTTGTTTAAGTTGTACATCTGCTTCCCCATACGTAAGCGGCAGAGCCGTGAAGTGGCTAGTGCATAGCACCCACCCGGGGGTTGGCGAGCGAAGCTGGCAGGGGGCAGAGCCCCTTAGTCTTAAACATTTTAATTTGACACTCAAAATACACAGAAGAAAAAGCTGGTCTTTAATCTGTAACCCCAACATTTTGTCAAACATTATACTGCTAAGTGACTTTTTAAGCTGGAATTCTGCTCTGTTTTTGTTATTTAGCTCTTCGTCCACTGCAGAAACTGTTAAACACAGTGCAGTCCTTGTTATACCCCCAATGCCTCTGATGTTCTGCAGATATATATAAAGGGAACTTCCCTTCCTAAATCCATCCTATGTTTATATCATTTAGGGGTGCTGCACATTTCCTGTGTAATTATGTTGTAATTAGTTTAAAAATTGTATCTGTAGGTTGATAATGTCTGTTCTTAACAATAATATCATGAAGACAATGCAGCTGTGAGGGAGTTTATACTGCAATGTAAATACTGGTAGTTCAGTCTATGCTTATTGAGCTGTGCATACAAAGTTTGTTCCTCTTCCATTTATTTTTGGGTAGATTACTTTTTTTTTCTGTACAAGCAGCCCACATTTTTGGCTAACTTGTTCTGTGTATCCTAGCAGCTGTCAGGCAAGTAAAAAAGGACAGTATACAAAATATAAAAGTTAAAATGACCTGCTTCAAGGTAAAATTTAAATCACACAAATTTTTTCACCATTTTAATTTTTCAAACTCACCAATTCTTTTTAATTGGAGATTTTAAAATTTTAAAACTTTGTTCCACATCAACTGTTCAAGATATCTTAATAAAAATGGAACTTTCTTAACAAATTTCCTTAAAGAATGTGTGGCACATTTCAGGAAAATGTGGGTTGAGTTGTTTCATGTAGATGGAAAGACATTCAGACAACATATGCCTGATGACATTTTTCTTTTTACAGAAGCTCTTTAAATAAATAAATACATGAATAGATAAATATATTTAAACACACACACTGTGGTCTTTAAAAAGAAAGAAAAGAAAACATGGCAGTCACAGTCACAGTGAGGCATTATGCAGGCATATTGCTGTTGGTGTAAAGAAACCCCCGTAGCATTTCTTGACACATTTCTGCTGAATAATTCATTGGCTGAAAGTCCTCAGTGTTAGTGTGTCAGAGATAGGATGTGCAGCATTGTTCATAATGACAGTTTTATTTTAATTCTCTCCTTTGCTACTTAGTCCAAGGAGTATAGAATGTGTTCTATTACTGACCCTGCCCTTTTCATTAGCTTGTTAATTCAGTGGGTCTCTCTTGAAATGATGTTACCAGACCAATACACCACAGCATAGAAAATTACACTGGCGGTGTCCTCCATATCACAGGATTGTCAACAAAGCCATACAAAGATGGTCACAAAGTGGTGATGACTAAACAAAAAATAAAACACAAAATGGTATGTTAGAACAACAATAAAATTTTATAACCATTTCAAATAACCAAATACAGTAGAACCTTGGTTGTCGAACAACTCTTGTCTCAGACAAATCAGTTTCCAAACATATTTTCGAAACAAAAAATGCACTAGTTTCCAAACAGAATCTCGGCCCCCAAACAGACAAACCATGTGCTCTGCAGGCTGAGATGTGTGGTGGAAGAGCTTCACTTACCCCACATTCTCCACTCAGCACAGACCCCTGCTCACATTTGCAATGTGTAATGGAAAAGCGTCACTTCCCCTGCTATCTCCAGCCAAGTGCAGACCCCTGCTTGAATTTGCAGTGTGCAGTGGAAGAGCGTCACTTACACCGTGGTCTCCACTCAGTACAAACTCCTGCAGTGCTTTTTCTTGATTTTTTTGTGCTTTGTTGTTCTTTATATAAGAAGAAAAAAAAAAAACAAAAGGACAGTTACCTGATGTTTTTATGGAAGGGGACTCCCCTTCAGAATAATAATATCTCTCTCCTTCCCATTCATCACCACCTTCCACTTACACCATCAAATCTCCTTTGTACAGGAGGCGTGGGTTTTAGGTGGACACTGATGGGAGAGTTTGTTTTTGTTTGTTTTTTTCTTCAAAATTTGATTACAAAAACCCTTTTCTTTTTTTGTTGTTAATATCAATAAAGCATTGATTACAAAAAAAAGTAAAATTTTCATCTGTATTTTATCTGGTTATTGTGGGGATTTTTTGTGTAAGATTTTATGCATTTTCATTGTTTTTGTATATGATTTTATGCATGAATTACTGTTATAAAGGTTGAAATAAGCAATCATCTGGGGTTCAGGAATAGATTAGTCCATTTGACATTAATTATTATGGGGAATATGGTTTCAGTTTTCAAACAATTCATTTTCTGAACGGCATTTAGAAAGTAATTATGTTCAGTAACTGAGGTTCCACTGTAATTAAAATAAATAAATCTGATGAGAGTAAGTACTAAAACAAAAATTAAATTGTTTACCAAAATGCAAACCCAGATCATAACCACAATATAACATAAAAAGGTTGAATCAGAAATCATTGTCAGGGCCAATAACATGTCAAAACGATAAATATGTACAAGTGAACTTGAAGGTCAGTAGAAACAAGACAGAATACATATGTGTAAATATGAGGGAGGTAGTAGAATGGTGAGGATGCAGGGAGTAGAGTTGGTGAAGGTGGATGAGTTTAAATACTTGGGATCAACAGTACAAAGTAACAGGGATTGTGGAAGAGAGGTGAAAAAGAGAGTGCAGGGAGGGTGGAATGGGTGGAGAAGAGTCAGGAGTAATTTGTGACAGATGGGTATTAGTAAGGGAAGGTCTACAGGACGGTAGCGAGGCCAGCTATGTTTTATAGGTTGGAGATGGTGGCACTGACCAATAAACAGGAGACAGAGCTGGAGGTAGCAGAGTTAAAGATGCTAACATCTGTATTGGGTGTGACAAGGATGGATAGGATTAGAAATTAGTACATTAGAGGGTCAGCTTAAGTTGGACAGTTTGAAGACAAAGTCAGAGAGGTGAGATTGTGTTTGATTTGGACATTTGCAGAAGTGAGATCCTGGGTATATTGGGAAAAGGATGTTAAAGATAGAGCTGCCAGTCAAGAGGAAAAGAGGAAGGCCTAAGAGAAGGTTTATAGGTGTGGTGAGACAGGACATACAGGTGATGGGGGGTAGCAGAGCAAAATGTAGAGGAAAGGAAGATATGGAAGAAGATGATCTGCTGTGGCAACCCCTAATGGGAGCAGCCGAAAGAAGAAGTACAGCAGGTTTTCTTAGATGATGGAGACCAACAATACATAAATAAAAATGGATGTACTTTAAAGTGCCAGAAGAAATAACTGGTAATGACTATAAGGCTAAAATATGGCCACTGCTATATAAATTGTCTGTCTGCAAGTATAAACCCCATTGTCTCTCATGGGGAGGCACTGGCAGCCTAAAAAAGTGAAAAGATGTAAATCATACCATGCTAGGTGGGACTGGAGAATAATCAGAAAGGATTAGCTGTCAGTTGGCTGATAGTTGTTCATATACAGTAATCCCTCCTCGATCGCGGGTTGCGTTCCAGAACCCCCCGCGATAGACGAAAATCCGCGAAGTAGAAACCATATGTTTGTGTAGTTATTTTTATATATTTTAAGCCCTTATAAACTCTCCCACACTGTTAACATTATTAGAGCCCTCTAGACATGAAATAACACCCTTTAGTCAAAAGTTTAAACTGTCCTCCATGACAAGACAGAGATGACAGTTCTTTCTCACAATTAAAAGAATGCAAATAGATCTTCTTCTCTTCAGGAGCAGAGAATTTCAGAGAGAGAGAGAGCTCAGAAAGAAAAGCAAACAATCAAAAATCAATACTTGTGCTTTTAAGTTTGCGCGCATTTTAGAGGAGCGTTAGTATCTTCTAAGCAAACAGCCTCTGTGCAAACAGCCCCTCTGCTCACATCTCCTCCGTCAGGCGCAGAGAACGTCAGAGAGAGAGAGAGCGAGATTAAAGCAACAATCAAAAAATCAATACGTGTGCTTTTGTGCTTTTAAATATGCCGAGCACCGCAATAAAGCGGCATTTTTTTAGAGGAGCATCAGTATCTTTTAAGCAAACAGCCCCTCCGTCAGGCGCAGAGAATGTCAGAGAGGGTGAGAGAGAGGCAGAGACAAGCAAACAATCAAGCTCCGCGCGGGATGCATATTTTATAGCATTGAGGAGTTTTAGTTAATATGTAATACATGCTCTGATTGGGTAGCTTCTTAGCCATCCGCCAGTAGCGTCCCTTGTATGAAATCAACAGGGCAAACAAACTGAGGAAGCGTGTAGCATAAATTAAAAGACCCACTGTCTGCAGAAATCCGTGAACCAGCGAAAAATCTGTGATATATATTTAGATGTGCTTACATTTAAAATCCGCGATAGAGTGAAACCGCGAAAGTCGAAGCGCGATATAGCGAGGGATTACTGTATACCATCAAACTACAAAGATCACAGCCACCATTCAAGTTAATTGACTACCATTAGAAGGAAACATGGCAATTCTGTGCAAAAGATAGAGAAATGTGTGCCAAAATGCCAGGTATATTTAATTGATAAGGAAATGAACAGCATTATGGGGGAAGCATATTGTAATATAGTAAAAAGTTGACAAGGGATTGAAATAGAAAGCTGTCAAAAACACAAACAACTAAGCTACAACCCAATTAATCTTTTTCAAACATTAGAAAAATAAGTAAATAAATACAAGATGGCTTTTTACAGAATGCAAAAGGTTGGAGACTGACACTAGTATGCCACCATCTTTTATACATATTGATGTACAGTAGATGTCACAAACTGCATGGATGACTATCACATAAGATAGTAACCAATGTGGTAGCTAATAATAAAAATAATGACCAATAGCATGCAAAAAAAAAAAAAAAAAAAAAAATATATATATATATATATATATATATATATATATATATAATTTGTTTTTAATGTTTACTACCTTTCTTCTGAGTGTTGAGCGTTTGCGGTGGGGCCGCCTAATGTGGGAGCTGGGGAACCGTTCACTGGACTATTTAAAAAGAAGAGCTGCCACTGCACCGGCAGCTTAGATATTGTATAGTGATTGTTCCTGTATTTGGATTTCTCTGGTTTTTACTCCCCATTCTCTGGACCTATGGTACTGACTCTGATTTCTGATTAGTTGGATTTCTTTACTTAAAGTCTTTGTCTGGGCAAACATTTGATTTTATTTTAGTGCTTGCCTTTCTCCTTTTGTGTAATCTTTATGGATCCTTGTCAATGTGCTAAATTTCTCCTTTGTGAGAAATAAAGTACTAATTATCTACTTATTAGTGTATCTTTTATAATTAAGGGATTTTTATTTAATCAGGAATTGTTTTAATGGTTTTCCTGTCTGCTTTTGGACATTTGGTGCTTTTTACAGACTTTTCCCCATTTTTGGGCCTTTGCCCTAACCCTCCAATTTGAGCTTGGGGCCAGGCTGCCTAAGGAAATTAGGCAAACCTGTCATGAGAGGTTTTTGTTTTCTGGTCTACATTCATTATTTCATTTTGTGAGTGGCAGTATGATGACAGTCCTCTCCTCACTTTAGCATTCATTTCATTGTAGTAGGAAAACAAAAAACACAAGATCTTTTGACACCAAGATCAAGGTGATATTTATGGAATTTTCAGTTAATATATATAATCTTTTACAAATTATTACAAGTATGTACTTAAGTGAAGTTGTAAGAAAAACATAAGGAAAAGGACTGACAATAACTCATGAATTAACTAAACATAACTTAAAGCTTGAGCACATAAGGTCTGCCTCACCTTAGAAAAACAAGCTACTTGAATTTCTAAGGTTAGAATGAGGTAAATGAATAAGACACACCCCTCCAGAAAGTGAGAATAAACTAATGGGAAAGCCCAAACACCCCTCCTATGAAGCAGCACTTAGATAAATAGAAAAGTTTGCATTACACGGCTATCAAAGAGGCAGCATTCAGGTGAATGGGAGAGTCGAGAAGAAGTCAGAAAATACTGATAGCACTAGTTGATTGGATAAAATAATAAAGTTCTGCATATTATGCATAATGAGAGTTATATGACATGGTGTTCACTCCATGGACTGAAACATTTATGCAGGATCTGTGTAAATAAAGAAACATTCTGCATTCTCATCTGGGCTCTGTGACTGCCTTATTTCAAGCCAGAGGAAAGTTTTTTTCCAGAACATATTCAACAAACTGTGCTTATGAAATCAAGACTTAGTTGAGTAAGCCTTGGTTAAATAAGCCATGTTTTATAATTGAGACTCAGTTGATTCCATGAGCGCAAAGTGTTTCACATTAACTCAAGTCTGGCTTAGCCAATCAGTAATTATATGTGCACTTTAAGCAGCTCTGTGAAATGATTGTCAATAACCTCATTCAGGGTTCAAAAAGCACAGAGGAGAGGACAATATCTGTGTTATGACTACCTGTGAATTTAACTGAAACTGATGCAATTTATGGTGTATTATGGGACAGTTTGACGAGTTTAGAGTTTTAATGAATTCTAGTAAAATAGAAGAACATGTAACAGAGACAGTGCCAATATTTTCATAAAATGATCAAGAAGTAATAGATGGTGTATTAAAAATACATATGCTTTTAACACTAGAATCCTTGAAGCCTATGAAAAAACTCGTAATCCTGGCCCACCTTAAATTCCTCTCCTTCCGCACCTCTCCATCAGCGTCTTTTGTTTTGTAAATGTGTCAATCAGCACAAGCATCATGCAGCCTGCTGTTCGATATAATGTGTGAAGATTTTAGTCCAAGTATCAAATAAACATGTCCGCAATGACACTTCATGTCATTATTAGTATAACATGGAAAACGTTTTTGCTTTAGGTATGTGTTCAAGATTTCTTGCCTCGCATTTCCTTTCATCCTACACTTACCCAGATCTTTGTAGACATGGAACACACATGAAATGCATGTGTTCCAAATAACAATATGCTGTATTATTTACCCTATACAACTCCAGGCACCTCACATGAAGATAAGGAGCCCTGGCTTGAGCTGGAAGAACTGTTTGCCTGAGTTGAGCTCTGTCAAGGCTGCTTGCTGCTTGTGCTGATCGAAACATTTACAACACAAAAGATGCTGATGGAGAGGTGTGAGGGACTTTAAGGTGGGCCGGGATTACAAGTTTTTTCGAAGGCTTCAGGGATTCTAGTGTTAAGAAAGTGAGAGAAGCTGTGTCAGTCTATAGCAGACCAATGTCCCAATGTCACTCCTGCAGAAGTTTCCCCAGCTGAAGCTGTCTAACTGTACATTATGACTGACCACACATATCAATTTCTTTTATAAAGACTGACCTGCACAGTGATGCTATAAATACGAACTTGGAGGTGCCATTATTCACACATGAGGGCAGTCTATTGCTCCAATGACATTTGGGAAGACTACATATCATTATCTGCTGTTACTGATACAGCTTTAGATTAAATCCATTTTCAATTATCCAAAAAATTAAATAAATAAAATATATTTTTTGCAGTTCTGTAGTCATCAGAAATAACAAAGTGGTCTGTGCTGTGCTTTAACAATATTTTTTATAGACAATCTGGACTCATTCATTGGATTTTCACAGACTTGTCATGTGGACATGTCATTCCACTTGTTATTATTGTTCCTCATAGGGTAGTGGGAGACATAGTCTTTTAATTGTATTCATATTATTCCTTTGTTTATTTGATTAAACTTTTTTGAATAAACATCTCAACACAAAAAAAGGAAAAAATGTAGTACAATGACAGTTCATTCATCAGCAGGACACTGAGAAAAGAAAATTGATAAATACATCATCAGAATTTCACTGTGATAAAATCTCAACAAAGCATCTAGCTACAAATCAAGATGAAAGTTACTAATCGTATATTATTATTGTTACGGCTGTTTCAAATTTTCAAATTACTGTATAAAATCACAATCAGCAAATGTAGTTGTACACATACTTATATAAGAGCTTTGTTGTATAATGAAGAATCATTCATGTTTTCAGTCTTTTTTAAGTTTTATGTTTCTAAACACAAAAATGAAGTGTGACTATACATGATCTTACCTCCTGTACACAGGATGTTCTGCAAAGTCTGTAAATATAAAACATATTCATTGTGTTTACTTTCCTAACACTGGGTTACATAAAGGGAAGAAGATAAAAATGAAAGGCTGATAAACTTAAAGACCACATTAAATATTCTGTTTCCCACACTGCATTGTGTTATCTAAGATAAGAAATGTAATAGGATAGATTTAATTGGATTCAAATCATGTACATTAATGTACATGATAATGTACTCTATACAGAGGTTATCAATAATGTGCCATGGATGTGGACGTTGCTGCTTAAAGTTTTACAAAGCTTCAATAGCAGGAAAGCAAGTAAAATTTTATTGTGTACAGGAAACTGAAAATAAAACTGATGGACCTACTCTTGAGGCTTATAATGACCAACTCATTATATACATTTATCAGAAAAAAATAACAATAACAATAGCTACAGTAACTAACGAAATAATATGCATAGTATGTCTTAGCATTTTTGGAACCTGGTAACAATAGGCACAAGACTGGAACCCTAGATGTGTCACTTGTGCAATACATAGCACATTGAGGCACAGCTCCACACTCTCATTCACAGAGCCATATTTCAGGTTCAGGTGTGTGGCCATGTGTACACATTATATATTAGCAAGAATTACTAGTCATACAGGGGCTTATCTTAACATATCTTTCTTTTCCCAAATGGCACTTTGTAAACGGAACTGACTGAAAAAATGCAGAGCTGCCAGTCAGTTCAATAAGCATATCTTTGTGAGGAAACTGGAAGAATGAACATGGGGAATATGACTCAGAGCTTTAGCTACAATTACACATATAGTAAATAAATAAAGTTGGAAAACTAAAATATTCACAAGTTTTAGTTGTATGTGGATGTACACACAGATTACCATTAATGCTTTTTGGTTCGTTTTCATTAAACATATTATAACAGATGCTGGATGGCACCACTACCTGGCCGGGATGCCTCTGAAATGGAAGGTCGGGGGAGAGGACACCCAAAGGGCACTATCTACCCTGAACTGTTACTTGGAAGTCCACCTAGGTTGCAACAGTGCCCAAAAGGGAATTACTGTTTGCTGGCACAGCCCTGTTGGGATCCATGGATGACGCAAGGTTAGAGCTGTTAAAACTGTGGGAGCTGCAGAGCCCTACTTTGGGCTTCAGCCACACCTGGGAGCAATTCCATACCTGCCTAACAAACCACCTGAAATGGTCCTGGTGCTGCTTAAAAAGGAATCAGCTGCCTAACAGAGGAGACCCAGGGTCGGAGGACAACTCTTATGAAGCTTGCCTGTGGCGAAGGAAGGAGACTGCAAGGCTCTGGAGGAAAGGGACGGAGTTTTACTATGTTTAGGACTGTTGGTATCAGTCCTTGGAGACTGTTCCGGGTCAGAGTGTCTTTCCTTGAATAAAAGGCTTTGTGTTGGACTGAATTGGTGTCATTGCCTGTTTGTGTCGGGTTGGGGTGGCAGGTGTGCCCCTGGTCTTCACAATATTAAGTTTCATTTTACTTCTCTGTACTCATTATTGTTATATTCATTAAACTACAGTTATTATTACTTAATTATGGATGATAACATAAAAAGTTAGTTGATCTTTATACAGGCCACAGTACCTGTTAAAAATAGGTAATATTATAAATAAAAAATATTTGCTATGTGTTGCGCTTCCTCTGTATTCGCACTTTTCTCAACCTATCTGAACTCGCACTCTCTTTCTTCAGCATGTTCTCGTAAAGCTTGCTTCTCATACTCCATCATAAGTTTTGAACCACCTTTCTCAGATCCTGTCTGGTTTTATTCTTGCTGTCTTTGAATGTGACTCTCTCAACATGCATCATACCCCTTTGCTCCTCCATGCCTCCTTGTGTGTCTCACACTCGCACTTCTGCTTTCATTGCACCACCAAACCCAAACTGACCAATCACACAAAGCCAAACAGTCCAATCAGATTGCTCAGGAGGACTGGACACACAAACATCATCTAGCATTACTGGTAATAAGGAAAACATTTGTACGTGTAGAAGTGCTTTTTTAATATACAAGTTTATTTTCTGTAGCAGTACAATTTTTGGTTGGTCTAGTGATATTTTCACATCACTGTTTTGTGCTTTGTATTTCGTTCAGTACCACCATATTGTTTATAGCACCAAAAAGTAATAAGTGGTTTCATCAATGCATCTATGAAATATGCATATGAAACATAAGGAAGTGTCAGAACTTTGACTTACTTGGCAAAGGAAGGCCTAGAGTATTGTAGATTAAAATACAGTATGTTTCTAAAATAAAGGTATTAATGTAGGTTTCATACTTTGACTTTCTTTGTTTTCTCAAATTTACACTTACTGTATATATTCACGTATAAGTCGGGTCTTGAAACCCGAAAAATCGATCATAAAATCATACTCCGACTTAAATGCCCATTCAAAAATGTGAATCTTCTTGCTTTCTCCAATCTTGCACCGATTTCTCAGACACATCAAATTTTGTTAGAGCAGCAAGTTTCCAATTTCTTTCGCTACTTCAACAACATTTAATTTAAAACCAGCTTCACATTTTCTTCTGATCAAACGTACTAAGTGAAATTAGTAACGAAAGTGGTGAACTTCTCACAAATGACGATTTCATTCCAATCATTCGTTTGGTTGGCATCATTTTTGTTTTTACCCAGACAGTTAGATAGTATATTACACATATACTGTAAATATTAGGTATGCTTTAAATGGCATTTGCTCATCTGTCCATCCATGATGTGTACCATTTTTTTCTATTTCTTAACCAGAAGAGCCAGGAGAAAATGTACACATAAACGCGGGATGAATGAAAAAATTTCATAGACTGGGACTGGACTAGGGATTGAACTGGTGCATCTGGAGCAATTGCACAGTAGTACCAAGCTAAAGAGAGAAATGAGATTTGTTCATTAAAGATATAGGTAGATCAAATTAGATACAATCAGTTGAGTTACAAACAAACAAAAAGAAAAAACTTCTTATAATCCTAAAGCAGTAGTAGGTACTATAGTGCCAATAAGCGAAATGTGTTCAATTGCCATGTCTGTTGATTTCTCAAATTTGGAACTTTAATTTAAAATTAGGTAGGACCTCTTGTAAGTCAGCAAGCAGAGTATGACATTTTAAAATAAAATAAAATAAAAACCAAACCAGATATTTTAAACAATTTTTCACAACATTAACTACAAGCAACAATAAGGTAAAAAAATGGCAGTTTATGTTTCAAATTGGAGGTGAGCAGGTGCAAAAATAATTTATATGTGTGCCAGGCCATTCCTTGTATGTCCCATATGTATTAGTATTTGGAAAACTGAAGATTTCAGGTCGTTTTGTTTCTTTATTATATTTGTCAAAATTAAGAATTGCATTTTTTGTGTGGATGTTTTTTGGCTTTGTATAAATGCAAAGTCTGTTAAGGTCAGTGAACCCTTACAGAATTGAGGGGCATCCTTCAAGTGGAGGAGACTCCTCTGAAATTTCTTAGCTTCAAATCACTGTGTCTGTAGATGAAGCCACGAAAAACAAAATATTATAAATAACAATAGAATTCCTCATACTCAGGATTTATGCCAATTTTTAAATGTCTATCCATTAGCAAAACCCAGTATTCCAAAAAACAGGATAGAAGTAGAAACAGCTCTGGCCTGGGTGCCAGTCCATCCCAAGGTACTCATGCCAACACATACACTCACTGATCTGGTGCCAATTTGGAGGCAACCATTAATCTAAACTACACATTGTTCAGATCTGGGAGGAAAGCAGATTATCCACATTTATCATAATACCCATCCCTGAATTTTATATTTGGAATGCAAAAATATACTTTATCAAACCAAACATATTTTCGTGTTGGCTAGGGATGCAAAACAGTATTTGAAGATAAGGTCAGGGTAATCTGTTTTGTATTTGGTTTTGCTGACGCAGGATGGACTCTAATGTTTTTTTATTCTTTGTATACTAAATTCCTTTTAGAAAATCTATTCCCTTGCTCCCTAAATATTGCTGATATAAAGTGTTTCTAGTTAGAGGGTTCTTTTGTGAATAAAGGGTTCTGAATACAGCAGGAATTAATAATAATAATAATAGTATGAAAACAATAACACTCACTGCTCCAAAACAATGAAAAACTATTTTATAGACACATACTGAATAACACAACAATAGAAACTAATGGCACTCCAACACAGGAAAACCTCACACAATACTGGTCTTCCCTCTGTGCTAATGCAGTTCAGCATAATAGCACAACAGCTTGGATTAAGAATGAGAGGCAAAAACTGACAATTTAACACCAATGCACTTCAAGCAAATCACCTTAACAGATCTCATAGAAACAATAAGAAAACCACACTAGAAGGCCCTGGGCTTGGATGGACTTCACAATTTCTGGTATAAGAGGTTCACCATTCAGCACTCAGAACATGCAGACAAACTGACATGCATTATACACAACCCACAAGAGACACCTCAGCTCTTAAAAGAAGGCATCAGATACTGACACCCAAGTCAAAAGACACTACAGATCCCAAAAACTACAAACCTATCAACTGTCTGCCTATGCTCTACAATATACTTACTGCATATATATCATCTCTCTATGGTGGCGGGACACCCCTTCTACCTATGTTCCGGGGGATCAACCATGGGCGTCTCAGTACAGTCCCCTGGAACGCTTGGTGGCAGCCTCCCTGGCTGACGATGGTGCCTCAGTTTCCCACAGGGCTCCATGGGAGATGGAATTCTCCACAGCCCTGTTGGGATCTGGGTTGGCCGCCAGGGGTTGCTGCATGGGTCCCTGAGCCGGCCTGAACAACTCTACAACCACGCGCGGAAGTGCAATCAGAAACAGGTGATCAAGCACCTGGAGCACTTCCGGGTGGGCTATAAAAAGGGCCAGCAGCCACCACTCAGGAACCAGAATCGGTAGGAAGAGGACAAGGTTGCCAGGGAGGAGTGGTGGTTCGAGAAGGGAGTGATGGTTGTGTTTATTTGGACTGTGTTGTGGCTGGGGGGGTTCACGGGGAAGACGTGCCCTCCAGCTGAAGAAAAATAAAAGTCTTTGTGTTTTTCACACGTGCCTCTAAGTGAGTCTGTCCCGGGTCGGGCGCTATAAAGCGTCTAATTCACGCTATATATAAAGTCCAACATCTGACTGTCTGTATGTCTGTCCGCTTTCATGAGAGAACTAAACGGATTTAGATCAGGAAAAAGGGGAAGGGGAAGCATGATGTCAGGAGTGAGAAGCCGGGCTGGGCCCTCATCACTCACGCACCAGCCTCATAGCATACCTTACCTCCGCTTAGCTAGCGAACAAGAGAACTACTTAACAGATTTACATCAGTTTTTTTTCTAGAATTTGCTTGAACATTTCAATTGATTTTGCTACTTCTCTCATCATGCTAAGTATCATAGCTCGCTTGCAGGAGTGATATGTTAGTGCTAATCAGAGGCTGCGGGCTGAGGAGAGGGGGGAACATGATGTCAGGAGTGGGGAGCCTCCTCACTCACATGCCAGCCTCCATACGAATCGGTCTACCTCTGGCCATGTTTTGGAGCGCACTTTGCCTCCGCTTAGCTAGCGATACCTGTTTATTTAATGATTTTTAAAGTTTCACTACTACGTGGGCGGAGTGATGGGGTACAGCTAGTATAGAATATACACACACTTCAGAGACAATGATATACTTACAGAACAACAAAAAACTGCCAAAAAAGACAAAACACATGGATAGCAAGGAGCATCTCTTAATTGACTCTGTGATACTCCAGCAGGAATACAAAAATGCACATAAGATTCATAGACTTCAGAAAAAGGATTTGACAGTAACAGTATACATGACTAGTGCAAATATTACACTTATACAAGATACACTTTATACACTGCATACAAACACTAATGGCACACTGGAGAATAACATTATTATTATTCACAACACATAAATTCACACAGACTCGATATAAATTAGACACAGCATCTTCCAGGGAGACAAACTTATCTTTCTCTGGTTCTGCCTCGATCTCTTCCCACTTCCAATCCAATTCAACAGCACACAACATGGACACAAACTCAAAAACCAATAACAACAATGCACCCTACCACATGTATTCTGCACTTATAGGGTGTATTGATAAGGGGGATGAGACAGAGAATAGAAGTCATGGAGACCTTTGTTTCTTGGTGCAAAAAGAATTGTCTGCAAATAAAGGAACTAGTTATAGACTTTCACCACACCAAACGCCTCTATGTCTAGTCTGTGTTCAGAGAGTGGAAGTAGAGGTGGTTCACTCCTACATGTACTTGGGAGTTCATATTAATGATGGGATGGACTGGTCTTTGAACATAGAGGAACTACATAAAAAAGGGCAGAGGCGGCTCCTTAGGAGACTGCATTCCTTTAATGCGAGAAATAACATCCTTCACACCTTCTACAACTCTGTGATGGCCAGAGCGATTTTCTATTCTGTGGTGAGCTGAGCTGGTAACATCACTTCAAGAACGGCCCACTGAATCAACACACTAATAAAAAGGGCATCCTCAGTTATGGGGCACACTCTGGACCCCTTGGAGGAAGTAGCAATGAAGAGAATTAAAATAAAACTGAATGCCATTATGAACAATGCTGCACATCCTCTCTCTGACACATTAACTCTTTAGCTAAAGTTGTATCTATATGGACAACATAATTACAAGACATACACTTGGAGTTTGGACTGGACAAATGGAAAACAGTTAATGTATAAAAGGAAATCCTTAGAAAAGGTTGGCGTGTCGTCAAAAACTGCAACCTAATCAAGGCCTTGGTAGATGGTGAGCTATACAAATACGTTTAGTAGCAAGAGGACAAACTTATAAAACACAAAGAAACTGAAAATACATCACATCTATCACAAATACTCAAGAAACACACACAGACATTTTTTACAATTATAGCCATTAATATATATGACATTAAAATAATCATATTTTGGATTTATACATTGATTCTAAACAGACATACAATGGCTCTAAAGGAAAGCACAAAAAACTGCACCCCAAAGCAGCCATAAAATGGCTCAGTCGTCCACATGTTGAGGAAAGAAGGGGTCTCGTAAGTGATATTTATTTATACAACACACAGATAAATAATCTAATAAAATTTTTCTATCAATTCACAACATTCACAATACATAAAGCAATAGTTCAAGTAGACGCACACTACACACCATTTAACGGACTATACATATCACAGACCACATCACAAATGACATAACAACCGCACAGCTTAAAACACAAGCATGCACCCAGAAAACACTGTATGGCAGGCATCTTCATGTACTTAATCGGCCTTATGTGGATAAGATTGTGTCAGATATCTGGCTAAACTGTGGTATGCTAGCCATACAAGATCAAGTTATGAACGCATGAAACTACAGAAAATTAATTCTTAAGGAAGGTAACATTTTTAGATACCGCCACATGGAACAAGAAACAATCCAATGGATCACATGAGATGATATGCACAGGCACAATCCTTCAGGAAACATTACACATTAAGAACTTGCACTACAACATAATTTAGTAGGCACCTACAAACTATTATAAGTGCTTGCACACCACAATAATAGAAAATACAGTTCACAGAACTGACAAAAGAAATAGGTCACGTGTGGAGAATTGCCCATTGTTGTATCCTCCATTGGTGTCATCTAACATACTCTACACATTAGCCTACAGAGATCACATATAAACCAATATAAATTTAACTACATTATACTACTATTGTTACTATTATACTACTATTACACTACTATCTATATATTGTGAACGCTGGCCCGGACACGCACAGACGGACATCATATTTTCACCCAACACACCGTTTATTTACAATATATATACAAACAAAAGTCACGTGCACAAAACCCCAGTGCCTCTTGCACCGATTCCCCACAGTCCAGGCCTTACAGTCTCTGTGCCTTTTCTTTGTGCCTCCCGTCCTCTCTTCAGCTCTGTCCACCACCGCCCGACATCCACCCATGACTGGAGGGAGGCGGCCCCTCTTATAGGAACCCGGATGGGCTCCAGCTGCTTCCCGGCACTCAGTCTTAGCCACACCCCAGTGTGGCGGAAGTGCCGTTCGCGCCCGAAGTCGTCCGGTGTCCCTGTCGTCTTCCCCCCAGCACTTCCTGGTGTGGCGAAAGTGCTGGGCTCCAGGGTTCCTCAGGCACCTGGGCCCCCAACATAACCAGGACGGACGCCCCCTCGCGGTCTGAAGGAGGCACAAGCCCTCCCGGCCGGGGACCACAATATATACAGTGATCCCTCGCTATATCGCACTTTGACTTTCGCAGCTTCACTCCATCACAGATTTTAAATGTAAGCATATCCAAATATATATTATGGATTTTTCACTGGTTTGCGGATTTCTGCGGACAATGGGTCTTTTAATTTATGGTACATGCTTCCTCAGTTTGTTTGCCCAGTTGATTTCATACAAGGGACGCTACTGGCGGATGGCTAAGAAGCTACCCAATCAGAGCATGTATTATGTATTAAATAAAACTCCTCAATGATATATGATATACTTCCCGTGCGGTGCTTGATTGTTTGCTTTTCTCTGTCTCTCTCACTCTCTTTGCGCCTGACGGAGGGGGTGTGGGCAGAGGGGCTGTTTGCACAGAGGCTGTTTGCCTAGAGGATACGGATGCTCCTCTAAAAAATGCTGCTTTATCGCGGTGCTTTGGCATACTTAAAAGCCCAAAAGCACGTATTGATTTTTTGATTGCTTGCTTTTCTCTCTCTCTCTCTCTCTAACATTCTCTGCTCCTGACACACACTCTTTGAAGAGGAAGATATGTTTGAGCCCCGCCCGCCAACTCTAACCGGGCCCTGTCCGCCAACTGTAAGACCATGGGATACCATGGGATATGCACGACAGGGCCAGGCCCGCCAACTCACAGAACCCCGCCTGCCAACTTTAAGACCATGGGATACGCTCGACAGAGCCCCGCCTGCCAACTCTAACCCTCCTCCCGCGTCATGGGATACGCATGACAGAGCCCCGCCCGCCAACTGTAGATTCACTAAGGGCACGCAAGACGCACGCAAGACAGAGAGCCATGCCTGCCAACTTACAGAGCCCCGCATACCAACTCTAACAGAGCCCCGCCCGCCAACTTTAAGACCATGGGATATGCTTGACAGAGCCCCGCCCGCCAACTCTAATCCTCCTTCTGCGTCATGGGATACACACGACAGAGCCCCGCCCGCCAACTGTAACCGTCCTCCCGCTTCCACCGTCGCTCTCAAGGCATGTGCACTGCCTGCTCATGTGACCGCACGCAACAACTCACCAAACACAGCCTCAGTTAGTTTCATCTGTGCTACAGTCCACATGCACCTCTGAGCCACATTGACTTTTCATTGTTCTTTTCGGTTCCGGCTGCTTTTCTATATATATAATCAACCAAGTTGCCCGACCATGGGGTACGTACGACAGAGCCCCGACTGCCCACTCTAACCCTCCTCACGGCTTCAACCTCGCTCTCGAGGCATATGCTCTGCTTGCTCATGAGCCCGCCCCCAACATGTCACCAAACACATCCACACTCGCTTTGGTCTGTGCTACAGTCCATATGCAGCTGTGAGCCATGTTGACTGATCATTTGCCTGCCATGGTCACCGCCTCAAATGTATTTCATGAAAACAACACTTCTTTCAATGTTATACAAATTCCTGCATCAGGTAACTGTTTGTTTCTATCTGTCGGATATTTCTGGAAAAATGTCATCTACGAAACTGTTGCTCTCGAACTTCGCAACATGGCTGTAACCTTTGTTTGCCAACATTGGGATAACTTCACCGACGTGCTGTCCGTTGTTCTTAGTCACGGAAGCATAGTCACACAGTCTGCTCAACAATATGCTGACTACATGAATACGAGTTTATGGTGGCAAGGAAGAAATTGTGGCGATGTCCGAAATGCTTCCAGCTACTATCTCCATTCACTTCTGAGAACGTCGTCATGCCTCAACTTGAGTTTAGAATCTGGGCCAACGTCTCTCCATATCCCTGCTCTTTAGCGGTCATTTGGATTATGGGCATTACGAAGTTCTCTTGCCTCTCAAATACATACATGATAACCTTCTGGTGCCATCTATTGACAATGTCGGTATGTGCACACAGAGATCACAACCACGTGATTGCCACACTGATGTGATGTCACCTTCCCACTATCCTCTTACTGAAAAACATTTACAAACACATTTCACACATGAATTTCAATGCAACATTTGCTCCAAAACCTTCACAATCCAGAAATATCTCAAAGCACATTTAAACACACACTTCACTGAACAAACGCAGTCCACACATGACTTTCAATGCACCATTTGTTCCAAAACCTTCTGACTGCGGGGATATCTCAACGCACATTTAAAAACACACTCCACTGAATGAATGATGCAATGTGAACATTGCCAGCAGTGCTTCAAAACAACTCGCGCTCTCAAGAAGCACTTACAAACTCATTCCATTCACACCTTCAGTTGCGCATTTTGTAACGAGGACTTCATGGCTGAAATGGATCTCCTCAACCATGTGCAAATCCATTCAACACAAACATCTGTCTGCAGCCACGCTGATGCAACGTCACCTTCCCACTATCCTCTTACTAAAAAACATTTACAAACACATTTCACACCGGAATTTCAATGCAACATTTGCTCAAAAACCTTCATGCTCCAGAAATATCTCAAAGGACAATTAAACACACAAAATTAAAATTGGTTCAGTCATCATGCTTCTCAGGAACCTCATGCCAGCAAAAGGTCTCTGTAATGGCACTAGACTTTCTGTTACCAGCATTCACCGCAATGTACTGGAGTGTAAGACTATCACATCTGCTACCTCACAAACTGTCCTTATTCCCCGGATTTCCCTGACCCCATCAGAGTCAAATTTGCCTTTTACTTTTACACGCAGACAATTTCCTGTTAGATTGGCATTTGCAATGACAATTAACACTAGAATTACCAGCGCCTACGAAAAAACTCGTAAATCCGTCCCACCTTAAATCGCTTCTTAAAATTGTTCACAGCTCTCCACCAGCGTCTTTTGTCATCTAAATGTGCTGATAAAAATCAGGCTGCAAGCAGCCGGCTATTCCATCCCCCCACCGACTTAGAACGTGCACAAACTTCTCCCAGCTCATGCCTTGATTGATTTTCTGGGAGTGAACTGGAGTTTTAGAGTAGAAATAATAGATTGTTGGTTGGAACACACGCATTTCATGTCTGTTCCGTTTCTACAGTAATCTGTGTAAACACATTGTTAAAACAGAAACGTTTCTTATATTCTACTAGTAGATGACAAAATGTAGGCATAAAGTATATAATGTATGAAGCCTGAAGTATCAAAGAAATACTTTCACAAAAGATACAAAACTAACACAACAATTAAAATGATTTCTTCAAAACGTCGAATGTTATTTATTTGGCACGGACATGCTCAAAAAATACATGTGTAATGCCAAAAAAAGTGCATGCAGACATGTCCGTGCCAAATAAATAACATTCAACGTTTTGAAGAAATCATTTTGTGACATGATTTACCTTTATTTATTTACTTACTTCCTAAAGCCTAAAGTCACAAGTAGTGTGCAGAGGGCATGCTCAATGTGTGTAATGCCACGAAAAGTGACTGCTGACACTTTAGTATGCAAGCAATGGTATGTGCATTCTTGCTCCGATGTAGAGGGGAGCTGAGTTTACCTCTGTTACAGCGCGTCTATGTGAAAACATCATTGTCAGATGCGGGGGTGGGGTGTGTTTGGGCTTATGAACGCAGCTGAGATAATAAAACTGCCTAAAAAAAAAAAACAAAGCTAACCTTTACAAGTATCATAAATTACACCGGCTGTTACAGACTAAAATCAAACGTATGTTTTTATTCTAAAATAGTAAGACCATGCTGCAGGATCAAATTCGCGACCTTTTGATTCCCAGTCGGCAGCTGATTCTATTGCGCCACGGAGGCAGTCATATGTCAATGTTGCATGTTAAGGCGGCTTTTTTGTTTCTGCAGTTATATTTTTGAATAAAAGCGCAATTGTTGTGTTAGATTTGTATCTTTTGTGAAAGTATTTCTTTGATACTTCATGCTTCATACATTATATAGTTTATGCCTACATTTTGTCATCTACTAGTAGAATATAAAAAACGTTTCTGTTTTAACAATGTGTTTACACAGATTACTGTAGAAACGGAACAGACATGAAATGTTTATGTTCAAAATAACAATCTATTATTTCCACTCTAAAACTCCACTTCACTTCCAAAAAATCAATCAAGGCATGAGCTGGGAGAAGTTTGTGCACGTTCTAAGTGGGGGAATGGAATAGCCGACTGCTTGCAGCCTGATTTTTATCAGCACATTTAGATGACAAAAGACGCTGGAGGAGAGCTGTGAACGATTTTAAGAAGCGAATTTAAGGTGGGACGGATTTACGAGTTTTTTCGTAGGCTCTGGTAATTCTAGTGTTAATAAGGCACAGGGCCAAACTGTCAAAAAGATATGCCTGTATCTGCCAAAACCTGTTTTCAGTCACGGACAATTGTATGTTGCTCTCTCCAGAGTTCCAATCTTTTCATTCACTGACAGTTGTATCCTCAGACCCTCCCCATTTGGGCAACTGTGTCTTTCAGGAAGTGTTCACACATTAATAAATAATTAGGCGGCGAATGCTACGCCGCGGGTGGGCTAGTTTTAAATACATCTCACATACTGAGGAAATTCCTTAACACAAACTCAATCCACTTAAACATATACACTTGTATTGATCATTATACCCATGGCATGTCTTGGCCTGATATAAGTAGTAGCAGCAGGAGTATCTCAGAAAATACCTACCAATAATGACAATAAAAGAAACAGTAATATATAAATGTATTAATACTTAAGTTCTTTAAAATGGAGGATGTCAGCATGTGTCATTATTTTTGAGGTATTTGATTAATGAGTCATATTACATGAAGCTGCACTAGCTTTGTACCATCTGCATAAGAGATCTGGACACAAGCTGGTGATATGGCTTATATTTATTAGAACAAAATAAGAAATAACAAAACAACTACAAATTCAACTAAATGTCACCCCATGTGTCTCACGTAGGCACCCATTTATCTCTTGTTTCGGTCACATACAAAGCATATCTTTAAGGTATATAAACCAGTAGGTCTGGCTAGTTGTGGTACGCAGCAATTTGAATCTCTGTCTATGTGCTTCTCTTTGTCTTGATCCAACTGTGGAAATCACTTACCTTGTAAGTGTCTTTTAAAGTGCTATTGTTTAATGCACACTGTCTGCTATGTATTGCTTTGTAAATCATTATTTATTGTCTTTGGTTCTACACCTGTATATACCTGTATGTTTCTTTTGTATATGTTTCAGTTTACAACGAGGTACATCCAATAAAAGACTCCAAGAAAGCTTGCTCATCCCTTGTCGTTTTTTTATGTGGATGTGCCAAGTTATTTAAGCTCTCTGCGGCTGCGTTGCACGGACAGTGCGGAGTGAGGCAGAAAAGTCACATAAATAAATCAGAGCTTGCCTCCTGAATAAATGTCTAGTTACAAAGACACCAAGGAGCAGAAACACAAAGAGTGTAAGATTAGTCTTCCCACACAAGAATCTGCCTTTGCATTTTCTCTTTATAAAGTGCATCCCAACTTACATTTATAAAGTGCTCAGAAACTATCCTGAAAGACTGGACCTCTTTTAGAGAAAATCTTCACTGATAAACAGCAATTTTTAAGCTTCCAAAATGGACTGTGCTACTTACAATTGCCAGAAAGTGGCAGTATTTCCCTCATTACTATTCTTGAGGTGCTTCAATTAAATTGCACAATAGATTTTTTATTAATGCCATAATGACTTCTGTCAAATATTTAATGCCAGGTTGGTTTTAATAATCTGAACTCTTATTTGATGGGGACATAATATAGCATTCCAAATTTAAATTTCACACTTGTCGTGGTCATCATTTAATTTGCAAATATTCTGCAAATGCAAAAACATTACACTATTTCTATTATGCAATTTAGGAACATGAAAACAATACACCAAGGATTTAGGTTCAGAATTAACATAATAGTAATATTTACACTGAAATAAAAAGCATATGAACTGTTTCATAATACATTTTTAATATCTTGCTGCAGATATGCAATAACATATGACCATCTGTGTGGACATGTGGTTGGAAGGAAGTATTAAAGGAAATATAAAGAGGCTTTTAGTTAACTTCAGATTCACACATTTGATCTATACAAATCTTTATTATATTTTATAGTCTTATGATTACATTCAAAAATAAGCCCAATGTCAAGGCTCTCTATATTCTGCATACATAGGGTAATATTATGATTACTGAGACTCATGGGAAAATGAAACCTGTTGAACATGAGGTCAAACATGCCTAAAAGGAAAAAATAAATAAATAAATAATATTTTCAGTTTGATGTTGCAGATAAGTAAAACTTCAGTATTTGGATTGTGTTCTAAATTAACCACCAAGTGTGATATAATAAAATTTTATATACTGTATTAAAATTTTTTCTTTATTGCAGCTGTCTATGAACATGAAGCTATGCATATTATCCATTTTAAGAGTCAGATGACATGATGTATTAGATTATGTAATGTAACAGAACAGCATAAAGGCAGATGAATTGTTTTTTTAATTGCTCAATCCATGGACTGAGATATTTGTGTATATCTACGTACAATTAAAGAATTGTTCTGCATTTTTATCTGGTCTCTGTGAATTACTTCTTTGAAAATAGAGAAAAGTTTTTCCATTTTGTCAGAAAGCGTGGCGCCATCTTGAGAAGCCTTGCAGAAGACGTGTTGCTTGTTCTTTTTCCGGTTATCTGTGTTGACGATCTGCACCACCACCACCTGATCAAAGCAGTCCCTATACTGATGGATTAAAGGCTAGAGGTCAACATGACCTTCAGTGTCTAATTCTTCCACATGATGCCTGAAAATTATGAGGTCTAACTGAGATCATTTATGTTAGGTAGAATGCCTAGTGGGGGCTTGGAACCCCTGCAGATTTTGTTTTTTTTTTTCTTCACCCCTTTGGAGTTTTTTTTTGTTTGTTTTTTTTTTTTTGTCTGCCCTGGCCATCAGACCTTACCTTATTCTATGTTAATTAATATTGCCTAATTTTATTTTTTGTATTTTATTCTTTTTTTTTCTTGTAAAACACTTTGAGCAACATAATTTTAATTTGTATGAAAATGTGCTATATAAAATACATGCTGTTCTTGTTGTGCATGTGTGAGTTCATGAGTGAGTGTGAACAAGAGAGAGACTCAAGAACTTAAAAGAGGAGAACTTATGAGACCCTCACCTCTGCTTAAGGACTGTGGCCTGGATGTGTAGCTGCCAGCAGGTCTTGTGAAGGATCCAGGCTTGGATTATCACACAGCTGGGTAAAGTGAGTGTAGATAGTATTGCCCCTTCTTACTTCAATTGATCAGTGTGAGGTGGAGACAGATCCAGTTGCATAAATGTGCATATAGGGAACATGCCAGAAAAATATCATTGGAGCCACATGAAAGAAGCCTAGAGAGGTGGCAGTGGGCATTGGAGGTTAGCACAGGAAGCTCCAGTTAAACTCATGTGAGTGAACTTAAGTTTCAAAATGTGTTAGGCTGCTTAGCACCAGTGATGATAAAACATTAGCCAAATAACTCCATAAACAATGTACACAAAATAAATATCTAGACTATATGGCCAAACGGACACAGCTGTAAATTATTTAGTTCAGGAGTTTAATTTGCCCCCATTGCTAACAGGTGGATTTAATCAGGTATGTACCCAAGCAATTTCCATTGACAAACATTAGCAATAGAAATGGTCGTACTCAACAACTCAGTGACAAGGCACTGTCATAGGATGCCATCTTTGCCACAAGTGAGTATGTGAATTTTCTGCTCTGCTAGATCTACTGCGGTCAGCTTTAAGTGCTATCATTGAAAAGTGAAAACACCTACAAGCAACAGTGGCTCAGGCATGAAGTGGTAGACAACGCAATCTGACAGAGTGGGTCTGGTAAGTGCTGAAGCGCAGTGTGTAATAATCACCTATCTATTGCATCGCTTAAAAGAGTGTTTCAAATTGCCACTGGAAGTAACATCAGCACAAGAACTATGCACTGGGAGCTTTATTCTCATTCAACGTGTGTCTCGGTCTTTCCATCTCGGTGCCAGTTTCAGTATTATTCTTTATGTTGTTGTGAAGTGGTGACCATTACGTGCAGCAAGCTGCAATATTGTACCTTATTATGTTTCACTTCTATTTCTTCTATGAATATCACTATTATTATTATTAGGGTTAGGGTTAGGGATGTGATGGGGGGGCTGAAAAATCATGACATCATTCATTCTCAAACGTGAACTCCTACTCTTCGCTAGCAGTAAGTGTAGAATGCTTCTTCATTATTTCTCATGTCCTACTCTGGGGTAGGACAAATTAAAATCCTTTTCAAACTGTTAGCGCAATTCCTAATTTTTAAATGTTTCATTAATATGGGCACTGTCCAATAAAATTTCATGTTCCACCAAGCAAAGTCTTATAGTTATGGAGGATCTTTAATAGCAGATTGGAGATGTCTCTTTTTAGTGTAGAGTTGCTGGGCCATGGAACATCTTACCAAGCTGCAAGGCATAAAATGACATAAAAAGTTATAATTTAATGAAATTAGATTTAATAGCTTATTTTTCACAGTGCTTTATAACATTTTTTATGCAATGAAACTCAATAAACTATATATGTAATATAAATACATTGGTTGAAAGGGAGGAAGCATCCTGGGTTTATTGCCAATTATAGTGACTATTCCTTGACATTTACAGTCCCAGTTTGGTTCATCAATTAACCTAACATGAATTTCCTTGGGATGAGGAATGAAAACAAACTCCCTTACAGCAGCACTCAAATTTGGATAAAATTGTTTTGCATACTTGACACAGAAGCTACTGTAACCATTAATACCATTTATTTTCCTGGGAATGGCCAGAGTCTTTGAAAAGCAACAGATTGTGCTACAAAATAAGATGGCTATTGGAGTTACTTCAGATAATATTCTCATGGCCCTTACGAAACAGGACAATATCAACTATAATTTTCATTCTAATTTTGTATTTCTGAAAATCTCAGATGACTCTGATAGTAATCACATATTGAAACCTGTAGTCTTGACTTTGCATACATGCTATGTTTGTTTGTGCTGCTTCGTATGTTTGTTGTGTGCCGTTTAGATGATCTAGAGCAAGTTTTAATGATACATTAGAATAAACATTTCTGTGTTAAAATACATAATTCTACTGTTGGCAAACTTTGGACTTAAAACCTAGATGTGGGCTGAAATTGATTTGCTCTAATATCAGAATTTTGCTTCCAAAAATAAACCTTATAAAGATCTAGTTTATGTGAACAAACATTTGTCATCTTTCAGTCATGACTTTATTTTTCGTTGGAAAGTTGTAATGTTTTTGTGTCAATAGTTTGAGTAAAGTGGGTGCATTTACCATCATTCTGAAAAAATGTTTAATTGTGAGCTGCCATCTCTCTCCTGACAGCTCTTTAAACTGCTTAAAATAGCTAATAACATCCTTTGAGGCATTGAAAGTGGTACTTATGGGAGACCTCACTGATTCTCAGCAAGGCTAAATATAACAATTAAACAGCTCATCTCTGATATACTGTAGTGGCATTTGGCTCAAAACATTAGTGATAATTGACGCATTTCCTATATCTGAGACACCACAACAATAAGATCTGATGCAAAGGAGACATTAGGAATTGTGATGAGACAAATGGTATGCGGTTACTGCTTTTTAAATTTCAAAAGGGTTCCCCAGAGATTACTACCTCTGGTATTAATCCACACCTGGTAGACAGCTTAATGTTGTTCTTTGTTCTTATTTATACATACCTGAAGATCTGGATTGAGGAAATCCTATCATTCAAAACTAATGTGAGTGAAACAACAATTAGGTTAGAATTCCTATATAGGAATTAAGCCTATTTTCTATAAACAATAAAAACAGTTTAATGTTTAATATCTACTTCTGAATGTGATGATCTAATCTCATACGCTTCTTTGTCGAACACCATTTATCTCTCTTCTTAACAGAGCTCTTAAAATTATTACAGGAGCCCATTTACAGACACACCACTATGATCTTTAAATGAACATCATCTTCTCTGTACAAGGATCAAAATATTTTAATTTTCATATAAAACATGCTACAATCCTATAATGAATTTACAAAATTTTGCTTCATTTACTTACCAGAGTGGATATTCAAAAAATAATATTTTAATAAACTGATTTTAAGTAATGGGATGAATGTGGAAGTTTCAAAAATTGGCTAAATAGTTTTTTAAAGCTTAAAGTGTCTGTGTGTCAGTTGGACTGCTATGTCTCTATCATTCCAATAGAGGTTACAGTAATTTTAGTAACACAATGCATTGCATATGTCATTAGAATAGATGGCGCATCACAAATATTAACAATGTTTTTACGAACCACACACCAAATGGCATATAACAGACGCATGTACATTTTATTTGTCACTCCAACTGTTGGAGTGTTGGAGTGACAAATGCAATGCCTTTTATTACTACATGCATTACTGAATTCATTTCAATAGACGTTGCACTGCATATGTTAATCCTGAGGTCTATTTCGATCTTAGCACAGCTATTACAAGAATATAAAGTTTAGGTTAATCGTCAGAGAAGAATGTGTTTTATTATTTTTTGTTATTTGTTTCAGGTTTATTGGTTTACCTGTTTTGGTATTATAATGTGGTCTTATTGGTATGCTTTATTAAACTTTAGTTTTCTTTTATTTTTTATAAAATGTTTGCTTTTATAATTAGTGTTTGTTGTTGTTTTCTTGTGCTCTTTTACTTTATAAGGCCCTCCATTATGCTCCTGTACAAGTTCTTGGTAATGGAGATAGAAGGGTGCTTGTAACATTTTCACCTCTGGTGCACTACATGAGCTCATGAAAATTTCATCTTTTTACCTTTTTTTCTCTATTTTTCTCTATTTCACTGATCACTTCTACCACTTTCTTTTATGTGGAATCGCTCCCTGGACACTTTTTATTATTTTTACTACTTGACATGGATTTTTACACTCTGAGATTCGCCTATTCAAGTAGTCAACTTAAAGCACTGAGAAGAAATGCCCACGCGCGTGTTGTTCCCTATTTACCTGACAAGGTAAGAAGACAATATCGGAGCAGCCGAGCCAGAGCTATGATAGAAGATAAGATAAAAGCCAAGCAGCTTGCGAGAAAATGGAGCTATAAACCATCGGTGCCTTCTCTGATCCTGGGAAATGTGAACTCTCTACCAAACAAGATCGACAAATTGGCTGTGCTGGTGAAAAATGTCAGAACCTACAGAGAATGCAGCTTGCTGTGTTTTAGTGAAACGTGGCTAACAACTACCATCCCAGATGCTAACGTGGAGCTACCCGAGACGCAAATACCAGCGGGAAGAAGAAAGGAGGAGGACTCGCTCTCTATGTCAATACAAAGTGGTGCAACTCAGGACATGTAAACGTTAAAATCTCCACTTGCTGCAGGGACATGGAACTGTTGGCCGTAAGTCTGCGTCCCTATTACTTGCCCAGAGAGCTTGGACACATGATTGTTGTTATTGTTTACATCCCCCCTCGAGCAAATGTGGAGATAGCGAGTGACGTTATCTATTCCGCAGTTGCTAAGTTACAATTGCAACACCCTGAGGCACTTGTGCTAATCTCTGGAGACCTTAACCATGTAACACTGGACAAAACATTACCTGCCTTCAACCAGTATGTGGATTGTAACACCCGGGGAAATAGGACTATTGACCTACTGTATGCAAACGTTAAAGACGCATACAGCACCACCCCGCTGCCTGCGCTTGGGAAAGCAGATCATAACCTGGTTCTGCTTCAGCCTCACTACAAACCAAGAGTGAGGGTGCTACCTACAACCACACGCTCATTTAGGAAGTGGTCCCCTGAGGCAGAGCAGGCTCTGAGAGACAGCTTTGGAACTACAGACTGGGATATACTGCAGGGGTCACATAGTGAGAACATTGAAGAGGCTGTTGACTGCACAACTGATTACATCAACTTCTGTATGGACATTGTATTTCCAGTAAGAACAGTATGCTGCTATGCTAACAACAAGCCATGGATTAGAAGTGACATCAAGGGCCTTTTGAATCAGAAGAAAAGTGCTTTTAAAGGCGGTGATCAGCATGAACTAAAGCGTGTGCTGAAGGAACTCCGAGTCCAGCTCAGGGTGGCGAAGGAGCAGTACAGGAGAAAGCTGGAGCAGAAGTTGCAGAATAACAGCATGAAGTAAGTGTGGGATGGGATGAAGCGGGGTGCCACCATCGCGAGAGACGTGGAAAGAGCAAACCAAATGAACAACGTCTTTAACAGGTTTGTCCACCCTAACCCACTCTCACCTCAGAGTACTGCATCCTCCAACCACCCTTCTGCTGATACAAGCATAGGAGAGACACAATTACAGCAGCGCAGGTGAGCAGAGAGCTGAGAAGAGTTCATGCTAGCAAAGCAGCAGGTCCAGATGGAGTATTGCCACGACTGCTGAAGGCCTGTGCGCAGGAACTGGGGAGTCCTCTACAGCGCATCTTCAACATGAGCCTGGAACAGGGGAGAGTCCCGAGGCTTTGGAAAACATCACGTCCTAGTGAGCAGAATGACTTCCGCCATGTTGCTCTGATGTCACATGTGATGAAGACCATGGAGCGGCTGCTGCTTCACCAACTGAGGCCACAGGTCCGCTACGCCCTTGACCCTCTGCAGTTTGCATACCAGGAGAAGGTGGGAGCGGAGGATTCCATCATCTATATGCTACACCAATCCCTCTCCCACCTGGACAGAGGCAGTGGTGCTGTAAGAATTATGTTTTTGGACTTCTCTAGCGCCTTCAACACCATCCAACCTCTGCTCCGTAGGGACAAGCTGACTGAAATGGGAGTAGATTCATACCTGGTGGCATGGATCGTGGACTATTTTACAGACAGACCTTTGTATGTGCGTCTTGGGAACTGCAGGTCTGACATTGTGGTCAGCAACACAGGAGCGCCACAGGGGACTGTACTCTTTCTGGTCCTGTTCAGCCTATATACATCAGACTTCCAATACGACTCGGAGTCCTGCCACTTGCAAAAGTTCGCTGACGACACTGTTATTGTGGGCTGCATCAGGAGTGGGCAGGAGGAGTACAGGAAGCTAATCGAAGACTTTGTTAAATGGTGTGACTCAAACCATTTACACCTGAACACCAGCAAGACCAAGGAACTGGTGGTGGATTTTAGGAGGCCCAGGCCCCTCATGGACCCCGTGATCATCAGAGGAGACAGAGGGTACAGACCTATAAATACCTGGGAGTGCAGCTGGATGACAAATTGAACTGGTCTGCCAATACTGATGCTCTGTGTAAGAAAGGACAGAGCCGACTATACTTCCTTAGAAGGCTGGCATCCTTCAACATCTGCAATAAGATGCTGCAGATGTTCTATCATATGGTTGTGGTGAGTGCCCTCTTCTACGCGGTGGTGTGCTGGGGAGACAGCATAAATGAGAAGGATGCCTCACACCTGGACAAACTGGTGAGGAAGGCAGGCTCTATTGTAGGCATGGAGCTGGACAGTTTGACATCCGTGGCAGAGCGAAGGACGCTGAGTAGGCTCCTGTCAATCATGGAGAATTCACTGCTTCCACTGAACAGTGTCATCTCCAGGCAGAGGAGCAGCTTCAGCGACAGACTGCTGTCACTGTCCTGCTCCACTGACAGACTGAGGAGATTGTTCCTCCCCCACACTATGTGACTCTTCAATTCCACCCAGGGGAGTAAATGCTAATTATTCAAAGTTATTGTCTGCTTTTACATGCATTTTTATTACTCTTTAAAATTTTTTTTTGTATCGGTATATTGCTGCTAGATTATGTAAATTTCCCCTTGGGATTAATAAATTATCTATCTATCTATCTATCTATCTATCTATCTATCTATCTATCTATCTATCTATCTATCTATCTATCTATCTATCTATCTATCTATCTATCCATCTATCTAAATGAGAGGAGACCATTCAGTCCATCAAGACTGTTTGTTTAGCTAATAGCTAAGCTGCTCCTAGACCTCATCCAGATTTTTCTTAAAGATTATTGTTTCAACTACATCTCCTGGTAGTTTGTTCCAGAGTCCCACAACTCTGTGTGAAGAAGGTGCTTCCTCAGTCATGCACTTCCCCTTAATTTCTGATGTTCTTAAGGTAAAAGAATGTTGCTGGATCTACTTCATCGTTGTCTTTGAAGATTTTAAATACCTGGATTAGGTCCCCGTGCAGTCTCCTCTGCTCGAGATTAAACAGGTTTCATTCTCTGAGTCTGTCACAGTAGGACACATCTTTAAGTCCTGGGATGCTCTTGGTTGCTGTCCTTGTACCGCTTCAAGTACTGCTATGTCCTTCTTATACTGTTGAGGCATGAACTGCACACAATACTCCAGACGTATCCTTAATAGTGCACTATATAGTCTGCGTAAAACATCCTTTGAGTTTAATTTAACAGTTTTTATGATATAACCTAACATTTTATTTGCCTTTTTGATTATTTCAAACTGTAAATACATATACATGAAAAAATTCACTGCATCTTATTACTTTAGATTTGAGGTTCTACATTAGGTAAAGATTGTTTAAATTCACTTAATCCCATTTTTCAGAGATTTCCCTACACTTTATAGCAGTCAGAAAGACAGAATGTTATCATTGTGCTTAAATGGTAATGTAAAGCACATTGTAGTTGGGAACAAATTTCATTTGATTTTTTAAATACAATTTTTTAATATAAAAAACACCTGCTTTGCATGTAGATGTGAAGTAGTATAAGCTCAACCCCTATTTTAAGTTTGTTGTGCACACTCTACATATAAAAAGCACAGTCTGGGTTCTGCTTTAGTTGGGTGTTCCTACCAGCCTCACAACACCACTAAGACCTTCATGGCTGGCATGGCTCCTTAGAAAGAAAAAATGAAGTATACAGGGAGGAAAAGTGACATTTCATTCATTATGATCAAATTTGCATCCTTTGAAAGATAACATTTTCTGCAGCAGAAGAAAAATGAAGAGTGTAATGATACGGAACAGCCAGTGAAATTTCTAATGAAGCATTTTTGTTAAAGAATTATCTTTCTTACATTTGAGTTCTTAGTTTTCTGAAAGTCATTCCATTCATTGTATGTCTTCTTGTTTAATGGATTAATATGAACAGTCTTATAGCATATGAATAAATAAATACAAATTATGTCACTTCATTCAAGTATTAGAATTGTGGGAAAATCACTTTAATTCCACATTATATATGAAGAAAGGATGCACACATTTGGACTTACAGTGGTTATAAAAAGTATTCACCCCCTTGGAAATGTTTACATTGTACTATTATAAAACACTGGATCTCGGTGGATTTGATGTGGATTTTTTTGATACTGTATACTGTGTAAGTCTTAAACAGAAATGTCAATTTAAAAACAAAGTGATCTAAAGGAATCACAAATATTCAGTTTTTAGTAGATGCGTCTTTGGCAGCCATGACAGTCTTGAGACTATATGCACAGGCTATCAGATTTGCACATCTGCACACTTCCATTTTTCCCCATTCTTCTTTGTAAAACTACTCAAGCATCAGTCAGGTTGCATGGGGAGAATGACTAAACAATATTCTTCAAGTCCAGCCACATACTTAGGTTGAGATCTGGACTCTGACTCTGCCACTCCAGGATATGAATGTTGTTGTTTTTAAGCCATTCCCACATACAGGGTTGTCCAGATCTAATTATGCAATCCAGATCATCTGAATGACTTTGATTTATGCGGGGGTGATTCCAGTTCGGTGTAAAGACGATTCTTCATGTCATCATTTTGCACACTTCTCAATGGTCTGGGATTTTCTATGTAATAAACTTAATAAGTTATAGCGTAATGAAAATTGCATAATTAGTTCTGGACCACCCTATAGTTTTGACTTTATGGTTTGAGTTGTTGTTTTGCAGGAAAGCAGATCTTTTCTTGAGGCATGCATTTCTTGTAGACTGTATCAGGGTTTCTTCCAGGATTTTCTTGTATTTTACTGCATTAATTTTACCCTTCTCCCTCATAAGTCTTTCAGGTCTGGCTGCAAAGAAACATCTCCAGAGCGTGATACTCTCATCACCATGCTTCAAAGGTGGGGATGGTGTGTTTCCTTGATAATATGCATTTCTTTTACTTATGACTATCACAGTGTTTAGTTTTTTTTCCCAAAAATGTCAATTTTGGTGCCATCAAACCAGAAATCCTTCTTCTAGCTGACTTCAGAGTCTTCCATGTGCCCTCTGGCAAATTCAATCCAATATGCCATGTGTGTTTTTTAACAGTGGCTTTCTCTTTGCCAGTTTCCCATAAACCTACAAATGGTGAATCATCCAGCCAACAGTTGTATCCACAGTCTCCTGAATCTTAGGCACTGTAGCCCGAATTTCTTAAGAGTTATCATAGGTCTTAAAGTGGCCTATTTCACTAGTCTTTTTCTTGCATGATTGCTCAGTATTTGAGGACAGACTTCTCTTGGCAGATTTACTGCTGCGTCATACACTTTACATTTCTTGATGATTGATTTAACTGGACTCCAAGGAACATTCAGTGATTTGGATATTTTCTTGGACAGATCCCCCAAGACTTGTGCTTTCCAAGTGTCCATTTGTCTTCACAGTGTAGATAAGGCCATTTAACAAAAGGTCATAAAGCAGCTGATTGCTCAGCACATAAGTCTAAGCTCACTGGGCTATGCTTCGAAGGAGATCATATTGTGAAGGAAGGGTTTGGAGATAAAATTGATCATTTTTCCCATTATTTAGTAATATTTAATGGTTACTGTTCTTCTGCATACTTGTAATAATGTGGCATTAGTAAAATCAACTTTGACAGCAGAAAGTAAATTGATTTTTGAACTGAAATGTAATCCTATATATGAATGGAAATAAACATAGCTGGAAATAGTGGTGGAAATAAAGACTCAAAAAGTTTCATAAAGAGTTGGGGAATGACCCTGTTTAATGTTCTAGGACAAAAATGAAATGAAAAATGGCAAAAGGATCTAAAATAAGAACATTTCACAGTTGAGAATTAAATGCATCGCGTTTTTATAACAAAATGGTGGCAGGAAATGACATTGACAGGAAATGACATCACAAGCAGATGAATGGAAGTGACGTTGTCATTGAGGACCGGAAGTGACTTTATTATGCCGGCCGGGAAAGTGATGTCATCATCGGTGAGCTGGAAGTGATGTTATCATGGAGGGGACCAGAAGTGATGTCATCATGGCGGAGTCGGATGTGACGTCATGAGGGGGAGCTGGAAGTGACGTCATTTCTGGAGAGCCATAAGTTACGTCATCGCTGGAATATGAAGCTGGTATTATTGGGTGGAAGCTATTTTGAGTGACCGGAAGTATGGATCTATACTAATAAAAGGCAAAGCCCTCACTGACTCACTCACTCACTGACTCACTCACTGACTCATCACTAATTCTCCAACTTCCCGTGTAGGTAGAAGGCTGAAATTTGGCAAGCTTATTCCTTACAGCTTACTTACAAAAGTTGGGCAGGTTTCATTTCAAAATTGTACACGTAACGGTCATAATGGTTGACAACGTCCGCCATGTTGAACTTTCTTATTTATGGCCCCATCTTCACGAAATTTGGTAGGCGGCTTCCCTGCGCTAACCAAAACCGATGTACATACTTATTTTGATGGTATGACGCCACTGTCAGCCGCCATATTGAACTTTCCAACGTCACTAATTCTCCAACTTCCCGTGTAGGTAGAAGGCTGAAATTTGGTGCTTATTTCGGTGGTATGATGCCACTGTCGGCCGCCATATTGAACTTTTCAACGGTCTTTGTTACTTATGGGCCCATCTTCAAGAAATTTGGTACGCAGGTTCCCAACGCTAACTAAATCCTACTTACGTACATATATATGTCCATAGCCTGCAGCTGGGTCACCGTGTGAGGCGGCGTTGGGTCCCCCATCCCAACGCCTCCCACGTTATTTACTGCCTGCCTATATAAGGCCGTCCGTCGCTCCAGTCTCTACATTCCCTTCCTTGCTTCGCCACGGGATTCATGTCTCCCTGCTGATAACTACAGCCTTTTTATTTAATCCACGGCTTCTCCGCTGTTTTATTGTTCATTTATTACTATTATAGTTATTGTGTAGGTATTTTAGACTTACTTTACATTGTTCAGGTACCCATTTCCTTTATCATTCCAACCGTACACCCATTAACATGTCTATCGAGGTGATCACCATCGATCAAAGAACTGTCACTTACCAAGTGGTTTCCATGCCCGGAGATGGCACCTACCTTTTCTACTCTCTTTGTTACATATTGCCATATCAGGCTCACTCTTGATATCCGGAGGAACATTGTGTCTTATGTATTGAATGACTGGGACAGGTTCAAGGTGTGGACTGATGACGGTACAGGAGATAATTATACTACACAGGAGCACTAGAAGAGTGAAATGATTAAGCCCTTCACCTATGCATCTGCATGTGAGTTGATGGCTGCTGCTGAATTGTTCGGTTGTCGCTTTCAAGTGTACCGAAATGGCCAAATATTTTACACCTTTTGACAACCGCCAATGCCTCTTAAACATCTTAGATTGACAGGTGACGATTTCAGTAGTGGACACATTGATGTTTATGAATGTTTAAACTCTCAAAAGCTGGATGTGAACTTATCAATGAAACCGGTTGTATACTTACAACGCTTGACAGATGCCGAATGTCTCTTCAACACAAGTCCTACAAATACTGTCGTAATTGAAACAAACCATGAAACTCAAACCGATTATGACAGCAGCAATCCAAGCTGTGAGATTTGAAACAAGATTACTGTTCACATGGCCAACTGTACATTGCATGCTCATGAGTAAGCTCAGCGCACAACTTAGTCATATTACAACCGGAGGGCTGAACTCACAATGTGGTATACAAAGAGATCCTTAACAAATAATTATTTGTATATTTTCCCTCAGCTTAAAAAGGCTTAATTTTCTTCTTAATAAAAATTTTAAGGCAGTACTTCGCTGCTGCGAAGTGCGGGTATTTTGCTAGTAATTAATAATTTTGGGAATAGACTTGGCTCATGCTGTATGAAAAAATTTGTTGAAAATGTCTATTGTACTTAAATAAAGGTACAAAAATCATGTCCAATAGTTTGAAATCACAAAGTCACAACATGATTTGAAAAACAGTTTGTGTGTCAGTGGCTTAAAACAGCCAAAATAACCTTGATGCCAGAGATGTATTTAAAAAATATAAGTACTCTAATTCCTAAAACAGGAAATGTACAACTTAACAGTATTGTATAAGAGGTGTCAGAAAATATTGCATTGTTGAAACAACAACATCCATCATTAACACTAGAATTACCAGAGCCTACGAAAAAACTCGTAATTCCGTCCCACCTTAAACTGCTTCTTAAATCCCTTCACACCTCTCCGCCAGCGCCCTTTGTTTTCTAAATGTGCTGATAAAGAGAAGCTAGGAGCAGCCGGCTATTCCATCCCCCCACCAATTTAGAACGTGCACGAACTTCTCTCAGCTCAGGCCTTGATTGAGTATCTGGGAGTGAAGTGGAGTTTTAGAGTGGAAATAATAGATCGTTATTTGGAACACACGCATTTCATGTCTGTTCAGTTTCTACAGTAATCTGTTTCAACACATTGTTAAAACAGAAACGTTTTTTATATTCTAGTAGTAGATGACAAAATGTAGGCATAAACTATATAATGTATGAAGCCTGAAGTCCAAATAGCAAAGAAACATTTTCACAAGAATAACACAATTGAATTTTATTCAAAAATATAACTGCAGAAACAAAAAGCCGCCTTAACATGTGACATTGACACCAGATTACTGTATCTGCCGCCGTGGTTCAATAGACTCAGCCCTCGCTTGAGAAACAAGGGGTCTCGAGTTCGATCCTGCGCTCCTCCGTTTTGAGAAGTAAACTGCTCTTAGTCTTACTGTTTTAGAATAAAAGCATACATTTGATTTCAGTCTGTAACAGCCGGTGCAATTTATGATCCTTGTAAAGGTTAGCTTTTTTTTTTTATTCACTTTTCATTCTCTCAGTCGCGTTCAGATTCAATCCATACAACCCCATCTGACACGGCTGTTTTCACTAAAGACACACAGACGCTGGCGAAGCTGCCTTCTTCGTATCTCACCGTCACTTGATTTTCTTTTTATTCAGTTTTATTGAGTGTTCCTGCCAGTCCCCGCATGTTGCTGTATGCTGTTTCTTTTGTACTCCAGGACATGCAGAGGAAAGAATGGTAAAGACCAGTAACTTCGGCGCTATATGCAATCATCAGACACTCCCCATCTGCCCGTGTCGTTCAAATACAGGTACATATATTGGTGTAAAAGTATAACTCAAGTGCACTTTTTCCATCGCCTTTTCCTGTAAGAAGCAATGTCTCTCTATGCTGTGGTTTCTATTACACACCTGAAAGAAAGAGACAATACATGTGAACATATCCAGCATACAGCAACATGCGGGGACTGGCAGGAACACTCAATAAAACTGAATAAAAAAAAAATCAAGTGACGGTGAGATACGAAGAAGCAGCTTCGCCAGGTCTGTGTGTCAGTACCGTTGGGGTGGGGGCGTTAGTATGCATCGTGGTACAACGCAGAGCTATAGCGCGTCTGTATTCTGTTTCTTTTGTACTCCAGGGCACGCAGAGGAGAGAATAGTAAATAGCAGTAAGTTCGGCGCTATATGTAATCATCAGACACTCCCCATCTGCCCGTTGTTTTGTTATACTTTTCAAAACTTTTTATACTGCTCAAACGGGCATGCTCAAAAAATACACGTGTAATGCCACGAAAACTGCACGCAGACACTTAATTTCGCAAACAAAACAAGTGCACTTTTATTCAAAACTACCTGTATAACCGAAGAAAAAAGAAAGCAAGTTACAGTAGGCGATTGATACGACAGCTTGCATGGTGCAATGCTAAGAAGTGCAGATTTTCATTCCGTGCTATATAAAATCATCACATTCAAATATTAACAGTTCCCACACACCCAAGGACCGTCCTTCCTACATTTACGACACGTGTACTTGTTGCTGTGTACACACCTCTCTGTGCTATGCTTTCTATTACACTGAATGAGCACCTGACACTGTACTTTCTTCCCTGGGGGAAGGTCCCACATCAGAGAATTTCCAGTTCCTGCATAAATTCACACCCGATCTGACGCTGTTCGTTTTCAAATAATATTGCATTAGTGCGATTATATTTTTCACATATATTGTCTCTTTCTTTCAGGTCTGTAATAGAAACCACAGCATAGAGAGAAGTGTGTACATTGCTTCTTACAGGAAAAGGCGATGGAAAAAGTGCACTTGAATAAAAGTGCACTTTTGTTATACTTTTACACCAATATATGTTCCTGTGTTTGAACGACACGGGCAGATGGGGAGTGTCTGATGATTGCATATAGCGGCGAAGTTACTGGTCTTTACCATTCTTTCCTCTGCATGTCCTGGAGTACAAAAGAAACAGCATACAGCAACATGCGGGACTGGCAGGAACACTCAATAAAACTGAATAAAAAGAAAATCAAGTGACGGTGAGATACGAAGAAGGCAGCTTCGCCAGCGTTTGTGTGTCAGAACCCGGGTTGGGTCTGTGGCTGGAGGCGGGGTGTTTGGCGTTAGTATGCATCGTGGTACACTGCAGAGCTATAGCGCGTCTTTAGTGAAAACAGCCGTGTCAGATGGGGTTGTATGGATTGATTCTGAACGCGACTGAGAGAATGAAAAGTGAATAAAAAAAAGCTAACCTTTACAAGGATCATAAATTGCACCGGCTGTTACAGACTGAAATCAAATGTATGCTTTTATTCTAAAACAGTAAGACTAAGAGCAGTTTACTTCTCAAAACGGAGGAGCGCAGGATCGAACTCGAGACCCCTTGTTTCCCAAGCGAGGGCTGAGTCTATTGAACCACAGCGGCAGATACAGTAATCTGGTGTCAATGTCGCATGTTAAGGCGGCTTTTTGTTTCTGCAGTTATATTTTTGAATAAAAGCGCAATTGTGTTATTCTTGTGAAAATGTTTCTTTGCTATTTGGACTTCAGGCTTCATACATTATATAGTTTATGCCTACATTTTGTCATCTACTACTAGAATATAAAAAACGTTTCTGTTTTAACAATGTGTTGACACAGATTACTGTAGAAACGGAACAGACATGAAATGCGTGTGTTCCAAACAACGATCTATTATTTCCACTCTAAAACTCCACTTCACTCCCAGATACTCAATCAAGGCCTGAGCTGAGAGAAGTTTGTGCACGTTCTAAATTGGTGGGGGGATGTAATAGCCGGCTGCTCCTAGCTTCTCTTTATCAGCACATTTAGAAAACAAAGGGCGCTGGCGGAGAGGTGTGAAGGGATTTAAGAAGCAGTTTAAGGTGGGACGGAATTACGAGTTTTTTCGTAGGCTCTGGTAATTCTAGTGTTAAAGCAATTGTTTGATAAAGTAGGAATAAAAAAATAAGAAAAAGAGAAAAAAAACTGAAAATGGATTTCCATTGTTGAGAAGGGTGTGCATATTGAAAGGGAAGAGAGTTGACATTTAGTTGTGCCAAATATTTTTAGACCATTGGGGCTTCATATTGCTCATACAATTCAATGGGCAGGTCATCTGAGGCAAAAAAAGAAGATCTATATACGTGGTAGTTCATAGTTCTACTGTCCTCCTATGTATCATTTTGTTCAAACATACCATAGTACCTGTTCATTTTGTTAAAAATTAGCGTAGTATGAATGTCTGAATAGGCTCCATTATATCTATTACCAGTTATATTAACTCCATTCCACACCATTGCAATAGATATAGTAAGATCTTTGAAAAATAGCAATGGGAGTTATCAGTATATATTAGTCATATGTGACTATGCTATGGTCTAATATGATAGCTAACATTATAATTGCCTTGGTTCATTTATACCCAGAGTGTGATTCCCAGAAGAGATTACAATTAATCAAAGATCTAATTTTACATGTAAACTAACAAATGAAATTTCTTACTATCCATAAAGTTACGGAACTGTTTAAACAATCACTGAAGAACATGTCACGAAAATTTGTTTTAGACATAGGGAGAGACTGAGATAAGTGGTAATGCTATCACAGTAGTTAACAGCCAAAAGGTTAAAGAAGAAGCCAAATACCTGGATAATCAGCTGGAAAAATGGAAGGTATGGTTTCAGGTAGTTAAAGTAAAGGACATACTGAATGGTTCTAGACTGCAGAGCAAAAATCATATAAGATCATTTTTGGGACTAGTTGCATGATAGAAGAGATTCAAACCATGATTTGTTTTTATTGCATTACTCATAGGGCGAATTCATACTAGCAATTTGTTCCATGGCCCAAACACACTTGTCTACAAAGTCTAGTTCGTTTGACTAGTGTGATCACTCCGTGCCGGGCCAACCATACTGTGTCCTGGCCAGCTTAGAAGGTTTTTGGTAGGATTCAGGAACAATAAGATTGCTAAACGTGCCTGAGCACGGAACACAGACATGACGTCAATGATGCGAAAGTCAGTTAACAAGCATGGCGGCAATGGGATCTCTCTTTAGTCTTTTGCACAAGTGCAGTGTTTACTTAAAACAGGTTTTTATTCTCACCTTACCGATGAATGTGAATTGTAGTTGGCAAGAAAAGCAGCAAATTCCTCCCTTAGTATCATTTGTCTCTGTATAAATTTTCTCGTACATGCAGCATGATTAACAGCAAAATACTGCGCTGCACACTCAAATCTGTAAGAGGATAGAGTATTATCCTATTCTACATAACTCCAAAAAAAACACAAAATAAGGAAAATCATTTTGACATGCATGCTGTCACTCTGTGTTTGTTTTGGCCTCAAAGTCAAAAAGTCGCATGGTGATGACAAAAGCACATTCAGGCCAAGAACATTAAATCACAGGGTGAGTCAAGGCCAGCGAGTGGAGTAGGGAGGGAAGACAATAGTTATCAGGCATGGTATGGAACAAGCATGCCTAGTGTGAAAACACCCTTAACAGTTTTTAAGAGAGCTACCAACACATGCTCGCAAACTTTCCGGTTCAGGTGGATGCATCAGCTGTGGACATTAGAACAGTACTCAATCAGTGAAATAAATTTTTAGCACATCCATTATTATATTTAAATTAAAGTATCTTGCTACATAAAATTAGGTATTGCATCACATAAGAGGAATGCTCAGTGATAAAGCAGGTTTTGGTTTGTCTATATCTATTATGTCCAAAGCTGAGAATTTGACTTGGACACAGACCACAGAGCCCTGACCTGGCTTCAAATGATGAAGGTAAGAAATGCATTTCAACCTTATACATGCAATATTTGGCATAAAAAAATCAACATCATTGCAGACTACCTATCTAAATTTCTGCTCATGGTCAGTCCGAGAGAGTGGGAAGATAATGTGATAAACAATTCTATACTGATGTTGTGTAAACTTATATACTTATATACTTTAGGTATGTATACAGTACATTAACCCAGTTTAAACCCACCTGTGAGGCACTTTATGAGAGTGCACACTCTGAGCTGTTTCATGAGTTTGCTCTTTTGTAGTTCGATTCAACAGTATTGTTTATGCAAATGTTTATGGGTTTCATAGTCATATCAAGTGAAGTGGCTCTGAATTGCTAGATATATTTGTTTTTTTATATGTACTGTTATTTGATTTGATTTTTTTGTTTTGTCTTTAGATACATTTGCTTGTTTTCCCTCCATTATCCTTCCATTCTTTTTTTTCTGAAAAACCCTAATAAAATCACTGGAATGACCTTGTTTTATGACACAGACCATGAATTTGCCAAAGACCAGGGTGGTGCTTGCACACCATGTTATCATATCCCATGATACACGTTGACATTAAAGAGTCTTTTTCTGTTGATCAGGGTCAAGAAAGCCAAAATAAATCCACTGTGATTCAATGTTGTACTGTATAATAATAAAATGCAAAAACTTCCAAGGCATTGAGTACTTTTTATAGGCAGTGTAACTTCTGAACAGTAAGATTTCAGAGCCACCAGACTGAAAACTGTCCTAAGTTGACCCTTAATGACTATAAATATCTGCCTTGTAAAATCAAAAAGACTCATTTCAGGTTGCTGTTAAAATGAAAGTAGCTGATATGATCAGTAAAATATCTCAACAGAACCAATCGGTGCCTGTTCTTTTTTCTTGTTTTGTTTTTCCATTTTAATAAAAGTCTAAGAGTAGGTATTTGATACAGTGAGCAAGCAAGAGTACTTTTCAATTTGTTAAAATATGTTTTGAGTCAGGAAAGATACAAAGGTCTAATTGACAGTTAGAAAATAGCAATCTTGTTGTGAGAGATGGGGAGTATCAAAATTAAAGATGTTAGGAAAAAAGAAGGGTGTCAGTCACAGGTGATGGTGCTTACATTGGTCACAAAATAGATTCATCTTTGCATATATATTTGCCAATCCAGTTTTACATATACCATATATATACCAAAATATTTTACTTAGTGATATAGTGGCTGAAATGCCACTTCCTTTCATTCTCTTCTTTTCATTATGTTAAGATACAAAGCAATGTGACCTATCTGCAAATTTTGTGCAGTGCAGGATAAGTTTTGAAAACAAGTCTGGTAGCTGAAGTCATAGATGGATTACCATCTATACCAAGTGTGGCTATTATCTCTTGAGTTCTGAATTCCAGAGTGATGTCAAGTCAAGAAAATGACCCCTTTTATTGGCTAACTAAAAAGATTACAATATGCAAGTTTTTCGAGGCAACTCAGGCTCCTTCTTCAGGCAAGATCAGTGCAACCTGAAAACAGCACTGATTCAAATGAATTGTCCCTAACAAAAAGCATCTGGAGTTAATTAGGGTTTTCCCGGTTGGCACCTGTTGGCACTGGGTAGACCGAGTTTAGTCAATAGTGTGAATATCTTGTTTAAATTTTAAATTACAATGATTTTTGAGTTGTCTGTCGTTTTCCAGTGCCATTCTGCACTTGGTTACATTTGAAAATGAAATTATGAAAATTAAAGGGCATCATGTGACTTGATTTAATATGCGCAGTAAAGAGGTACCTTTGTTAACTATATTAGGTGTGACAGATGGCTGGCAGTTTATTCCGGCCAACAACCCCAGGCCGCAAGATGAAGTCCTCCCTGCAAGATGGATGTGCCCCGAATTCCCGCAGGGCATCATGGACATTGGAGTTTAACTTCACAGCCCTGCTGAATACTATGGGGGACACCAGGTGGAGAGGAGGATTAATTATACTGATTATTGGTGATTTATTATGTATTGTGGAGGTGGAGGTGCTTTGTGCACAGTATTGCAGAAATTTTAATTATTTCTTATACTTTTACCCTTTGTCTTAATGTGTTATCTGCAGGTTCATGGGTCAACAGCGACCCCTGCTGTCACAGTGGTGTAGTCGGCAGGATTCTCTGGCCATCTGTTTGGCAGAGAACCTGAAAGAAAAATTTCTGTGCACAGAACCCAAAGACAACATCACAACACACAGGAAACCACCATACCCATTCACCAGACCATCATGCGGAAGAAGAAAACAAAACAGAGCGGCAGCACAAGTGGAGGTCAAGCGCTCAACGTTGCCTGTACTGGATGAGACTCGGAGCAGCCACGCATATCGAGAGAAGCTTCTGGATGATATCGACTACAATGAGGTATGTGCCGGGGATGAGATTGAGAACATTTTTAAAATAACACATTTTGTCCCATGCTCATACTTCATAGAAGATCATCTGGAGGTTCTGCGGGAGGCAGGAGATCATCCCTACCCGAGGGATTCTTGGAAGGAGAAGGTCCGCGTCCTGCTGCATTATTCTTTTCTCAAGAAAGAATGGACTTGGACTTTCCAAAGGGGAAGGGGGAGGTGAGTGAGGCATCGCTCACCCTACATAAAGGTAAGGGGGTCAGAGAAGTGACTGATTGGTCCACTGATAAATTGAAACAGGCAAATCACAGGCAGCTGAAGACGGCACCACGGGCCACCAAAGAAAACTCCAAATCCCAGCTGCCTTTGTGAAACCCAACTGAGCATTTGCCAGAAGTGGGCATGCTCATTGGCTCACGGCCGGGAGGTAGGGCTGATGATGGCTTGAGCCCACCTCCGGCCGACTCAACTAATAATAATATGGACGTGCAGATTGTGACGACAATTAAGAAGGTCGTCAAGGATTGGGAGCAGTGGCTGAAGCGCCTTTTAAAAAGGTGGATGAGTACCTGCGGTGATCTGGTCGGGAGCCTCCTGTAATGATTAATGCGGTGGTACAGGTAAGAGTTACCGGTACTGTAAATAAAACAGGGACGCAGAGTGAAACGGGCCCGCAATTAATTAGGAGCGGGTTCCAAGTAACCTCGAGCCCTACAAAAGAGTTTGGAACGATGACCGAGTGCTTGATTAAAGGAGCGAATGAACCAGAGCAGCGGGATAGTGCTGCCACCCAGAACTAGGTGATCCTAAAGAGATCGACACCGGTCATTCGTAAATCAAAAGGGGTTCAAACAGCCAAAGGTCTCTCTTTTACTCATAGAGAGACTCAGACTGTGGACAAACCCCAGATTAAAAAGGAGATCCCAAAAGAGAAATGGAAGTCTCCTGATAAAATAGAGTGTAGAGCTGTGAGCTCATGTGTGGCGGTGGATAAAGGGGAGGAGCAAGGGTTTCTGAACTGTTTTCAGTCTTACAGGGAAAACTAGCAGGAGGATGGCGGCTATGCTATGAATGCCGTCGGCCGGGCCATATATGGTGAAATTGTCCACGGAGAACCGGGGAAAAAGTGAGATATTTATATAATGTTCCCCCTCAGTTCTCCCATGGTTATTTTTCAGGGCAGAGTCAAGGTCCAGCCACAGCCAGTGGTTCCTCCTGGAGGAAGACGACCCTCGCGGGTTGGACGCTATGCCCCACTGTGCTTCAATGAGGGGGGGGGACTGTAAGAGATGGCCAGCAGTTTATCCCGGCAAACACCCCCAGGCCACTAGATGGAGTGCTCCCTGCAACATGGAGGTGCCCCAATTTCCTGCCTGGCATCATGGACATTGGAGTTTAACTTTACAGCCCTGCTGGATACCGTGGGGGCCACCAGGGAATGCTGCAGGGAGGCACGAATGTTTCTATTATACCCTGGAAGTACTCCCTAGTCACGGGGATGGAAGAAATTAAGTACTTCCGGGCTAAAGAGAAGAAGAAGTTTTCATCTGACCCGGAAGTGCTATGGAATCATGGACTGAAGGACAGATGCGCTTCCGGGTCACGAACTATATAAAGGACTGTGGGAAACCCAGCAGACTGAGCCGGAGGTGGGAGGAAGGGTGACAGGGCTGCTGGGTGGAGAGGAGGATTAATTGTATTGATTATTGGTGATTTATTGTGTATTGTGGAGGTGGAGGTGCTTTGTGCACAGTATTGCAGAAATTAAAATTATTTCTTATACTTTTACCTGGTGTCTGGACGTGTTGTCTGCAGCGACCCCTGCTGTCACGTAGGTTATAAATGTTTGCTTACAATAATCATTAAAGTAACAGAGCATAGTATAAATTTAATAGGAATACAAGAAATGTTTTACCTTCTTTTCCTGTACTAGGTATTCTTGTTGACTATAAATAAATCAGCTTTTGTTTCATTAACCTTTAGGCAAATGTATCTTTTACAAATAACAGATTTTTCATATAGGCTGATCTTTTTTTGGAATGCACAGATATACTGGCATGTTTATGTGACGGCAGACCTAGTCTTTATCATGCATATGTTCTAAAACATTTTACATTATAAACAATCTAAATTTCCTAGTCTTGTTGTAATAAAATAGTCCAAATTGTGACAGAGGCCAGTCCCAGCCAAATCAGACGAGTAAATGCCAGCACGTTCTGTGTTTCTTCAGTTGTGTTGCCAACCTAAAAGACAAATGATTAGTGGAAACAGACTGCTTTTATGATAGGATAACTGCCAGTTGCAGGGTTTTTTTATGTAACAGCTAAGCCACAAATAGACACATATGCAAACTGAACAAAGAACAAGTTATCTGTGTTCACAGTTTTAAAACAAGAAATGTATACATATAACAATCCAAAATATACTACAAGTGACATATAGTATTTGTTGTGGTTTTGGCATATGCAGTATTGTTATATTTGATGTTCCTGACCAGGTCTTACTTGGGGCTGCGATTATATAAACTATTAAAAAGAAGCTAGTGTAATACTTTAGTTCAACAACTGAACTTCATCATTTACCATAAAATAATTTTGAATTTAATTCTGTAATGTGGGTATTTAAATGCCTACTTAAAATATTTGCAGTACTCTTTGTGTGCATTGATGATGTAGTAGTCATCCTTATCCTTTTGTGAAATTAGCCCCAAGTCCATTGTTCATTGTTTTTGAGATGCCTACTAAATTTTTATCTGTCACATTAGCTTGACTAGCCATGCATTACTATCAATTCCCAAAACTCAGCTGGTTTTCTCAACAGCATATGGTCTCAAGTGGTTTGTCTTTAATTATTATGAAGAATGCCATGATATTAAATAATTAACTAACACTTCAGCTTACTTTGATTTTATTTGAAACATTTCTGTTGTTTTATTATGTAGTGTTGGGTGGTTCTAAAGTAGATTACACTTTAATTAGGTTAATTCATTGATTAATGCAGGTATATTAATACACAGTGTTGTTGGTTTGTCTTTGCTGTGTGCAATAATCTCCATGTTGTGTTTGTTTCTGTTCTTCTTTTCCTCTAAGTACATAAATTTTTGAATTTGCATTGCACACATCATTTAGACTTGCCTTCATTGTGTCAAATGATTTGTGGTTGATACAACCAAACAAGAGACGTTGATAAATTCACCAAGTAAATGTATCAATGAAGCATTTCTTTCCAGTGGAGTGGTACCATTTTTTAGCACTTTCACAAAACATTTCAGGTGATCATAAATAAAAACATTAACTATGTCATTACATACGTTTTGAATTTATCTCCCACAACACACTTTCACCCCTGGAAAAATGCCAAATGATAGGGTCTATCTAAAAGATGTGCTTTATTTTATGAAGTAAAATACATAATAAGGAATAAATTGTACAAAAAATTTTAAATGAATGCCCAACTGGAAGAAAGCCTGCTGCTCCTCTGGTTCTTCCTCAAAAAGCTCATACATATCTAAGTGGTGGTGTGGCTTTCCCACTTACCTGCTTCCCAAATACCCTTCAATTGCACCTCCTTCACATCTCTACTTCACATCTCTCTTTAGTTCTCTGTCTCCCTCTTCCACCCACCAATGAGCCTTCATCTTATACTCTTCACTCCAGGCTCAACTGTACCTATGACCTGAGGTAGATTTAAAGTCCTTGTATTCCTGGGGGCAGTTTGCTTTGGATACATGGACATTAGGCAATAGCCTGTCTCTAGTCATCCTTGGTGTTCACACTCTCGTAGATCCTTGTGTAATCCTTGAAAGAACCAGGTAGGAAAGTACAGGCCTTCTACAGTCCTCTTTGATGTCAGCCATTCCAGCTAAGAACCCAATGCTGATAACTGTCAGTATGGAGAAACTGGACTAGTTCCTCACCAGTTCTGCATGGCCTCAATTTAGTGAGTGGAGGATGAATTACCCTTACCACAACCCTAGTCATAGGGAATGGGAAAGTACCAGCTTCCTCTAAACCCATCAATTCTCCTTAGAGCATTCCTGAATATTGCATATCTGAGGCATCTTACAGGATAGGATCTACTGCTTCCTAGTGACTTTTCAAACAGGTGAAGGGTGTCAGTGTGTTTTTCCATGGAACACAACTGTGGAGCTTTTTGTCAGCCTTACATCTACTCAGTTGGAAACTTTACTTGAAGACAATTACTTTTTCTTTTTCTAACATTGATTTGAGAAATGGGACAAAATACTGCAATATATAGCAGCACTGTTGCATAAAAGTTAGTCTGTTTTGTGAGGACACTGTCAAGGGTGAATATGTCTTTTATAAGCACCATTTACCACAAGTTTTTAGAATTGCAGCATCATGCATAGAACACATCTAACATAGGCATTCATCCAACCTGTCCCAAATGGCAACCATATACAGGCACTTGGCTTGGAGTAGTTGGACCTGACCCTTGTTAGTCCTCCCCAGTTTCAGATCTGTCTCTGGCTCACTCTGAGGATTACTTTCTAGTACATTACATTGCCTGGTAGCTGTTTTATGCACAAAGCAGAATATAAAACCAGGATACCAGAATTATGAACAAATACGTTTCAGTTTATCTCTTGTAAAATAAACACAGGGACGCTGTCAAAGTTTTGGTGAAATTCCCCATATACCGTTACACACAGATTGAGTTCAAAAATGAACTGTCCCAACAGAAAATAAGGGTGGTATATATAGGTGGTTCTGCAGGAAATGACGTGTAGGAAAAGGCGTTATCTTGAGGGTTGGAACCGGAAGTGATGTTATTGGGTGGTTTCTTCACTTCTGCTAGGAGAAAGGAAATAAGAGCTAGAGGGCAGTGCCAACCCCCTGTTCCTTGGGTAACTACATCTATTTGAGCCCGTAAACTGTCTCCCAAGTGCACGTGTGTGACACTCTACACAAATTAATCCTCACTTTCACTTTGTGGTTCAGACTTAATATGACTGTTTATCAATAACTATCCCAAACATGCTTGCTACAGTAAACAAATTAATACAGATTTTTCATAACAGAAGAGTAATGGAGTGTGGATTGATGCAAGTACTATATATAAAGACAAGGACAATAACATAAAGCATTAAACATAAACTTATTGTACGTTTACTTGCTTTGAATGTTTTCTCTCCTATAGAAGAACACACACAACTTGTGAATTTTGTTTCATGAATCCTTATCATAAGAAATACCCAAGGATGCTATTATTCATTCAGATCCAGCTTTTACGTGTTCTTGTCAGGGTTCTGGTCTTTCATCCATTAAGATGGATCAGTTTTTATCATTATAAGTTTCTCAGCGCCTGTGCTTTGATACTAGCTTTGACTTTCTTCACAGCTCACCTATATTCACTTACATAGCTATTCTGTGAGGATATGTGTATGTGTGTGCATGCTGTTTGAAACTGCTGTGTGACAGAAATAATGAGAGGGCAGCTTTTTTGCCTATTGAATTTAGGATGAGAAACATAAATGATAGGTTATTACTTTGAGTTAAAATAATATTAATAACCAGAAATACATAGGTTGATACATTTTCTGGCTTTACCCTAACAAATGAGGTTAAGGAAATCCCAGTCTCAGAAACACGGCATAAAGTGCACTTATCTCTTTTATTCTTATTCCTCAAAGAATTCTTTTCTGGCACAAATGGACGGATGTTAACTTTCAATTTAGGTTCACATTTTTGCTAAATTTGCATTACTGAGAGTCTGATAGATCCAATATTTGAATTTAGAAATGTCACCAAACCATTAAATAAGAATTAATATAAAAAAGTCCACATGTTTATTTTATTTCAAAAACATGCAATGTAAATAACATAGTTGTCATTTACTTTCTGGTTGGAACCATGTTATTCTCTTTTCATTCAGATCAGAACATTTTCATTTTCTACACAGCTCTATACAGTAACTACAAGTATACATAGCTTCATACAGTAGTTACAGCAGGCCAAGATAAGACAATGACACACACACACAAAGAGACAAGAACACTTAGTTGTGCTGCTGGCATTGGTTCTTCTGTGGACTGGGCTGGTGGGACACAAGCATATTCCTGTTGAAGCTATCCTCTCAATGGCTGCAGATGTTAGGTTCTTTAGCACATGCTGTCTCAGTTGTATGTAATACCTTACTAATGTTTTGCCCAGCTTCTCAAATAAAGCCTGTATCCTGTGACGCTCTCACTGTTCCAGGCTGGGTTCAAGGTAGTTCAGATGACAAAAGCAATGTATTCCTAGATGCCCAATATGTTAAACAAAAAGCAGCAGTGACCAGCATAGTAGTAGCTGTAGTAAGTCACCCACTTATCCAAATTCTCCACTCCTCATTTTGTTTCATTGTAGTTCATTATCACTTCTGGTCTTTGATGTTCTTGGCCCCAGATTCTCACATCCCTATGCAGTGTACTAATCAAGATCATATTTTTGTCTATCTTTGGCACAAAGAACACCAAGAATGTGTCAGCTGTATAGACAAATATTGATGAATTTCCTGGCCTATTCTGTATGGCCAAAAAGTGAGGTAGAAGCTTCAGCTTATTTTTTCCTTGTAGTCCCAAGCATTGTTAGCTTCTTGTTGAGGAGATTCTGTCCCAGCTTCTGTGAAGTAAAAAAGTCACACATTGTGGCAACATAGTCCTTGTACTATGCCTATGGTAACCTGCATGCATGTTAGAGAGATATCAATTATAAAGAGACACGGATCACATTTAAAGGTGCACCTCCCAGCATGCATGAGAGTGTCTATTATGGGATGTTAAAAAAGCGAAGAAGGTGCACGAGTGCCGCAATAGTCAATTCTGCATTTGTTTGATATAAGTAAGAATCAGCAGTGTACCAGAGGTGGGTTCGTTTGCATTTTACTTGTATTTTATGTTTTTATATGTTAAGATGTAAAGTCGTTTACATGTACTGATTACGTTATTGATTTGGATTCTATACTGCCGGTGAGCTAGTGCTTAATTTCAGTAATACTGCCATCTAGTGGACTTTGGGTACTTTATCAATAAGTTTTATGTATTCTTTTTTATTGTAGACCACACATACAAATACACCTATACCCATTCGAATACAGGTGTATATCTCCAAATGAATTAGCTCAATTTCAATCTAAGCAGCTGTGTGGAATTCTCTGCATCATTTGCCAGTGTCCTGATCGACACTCCGGAGTGAACACTATAAGTCCTGAACATACTAAAGATAAAGTGGTCCTTTGCTACAAAATTTGGTCCTTCGAGCGGGATAGTGTGTTTACAATGGAAGAAAGATGTCAGAGTATCAGTCCTACAGTGACCATCCTCGACGCTTGACCCGTCCACCAGCCTATCTTAAAGAATTTGAAGTTCAGTATTCTGGTCAAGTTCCTTTACCATCTGTGGCCCATACAGCACGCCCATCACCTGATAAGGAAAGGTATCAAGAGTATACCAATAAATACTACATCCCAATGAAGTCAACAAATCACTTTGCAGCCTCATCTCCTACCAGTCAGTACAGTTCCTATGGAGGAGAGAATAGATTGCACACTACAGTGGATCGGTGGGATGTACAAGATGTGAAAACACCTTTACTTCAAATGAAGATGCTGATTTCTTACCACTGAGATACAACTTAGTTATTTATGACCTTGAACATGAGAATCAACATTTAAGACAGACTACACAGTCCATGAGAGAGGAGATCAGGCGCTTATGGGAGATGCAAGTAGGCATTCAAGAGCAGTTAAAAATAAATCAACAACTGCCCTCAACCCACAGGCAACTGACCCAAATCAAGTTCCCCCCGTGCCTGCACCCAGAACTCGTATTAGATCAGCAGAGAAGATTGCCTTTAACTTTGATAAATACTCCACCACTACCCGCTCCGTGGCATAGACAAGTGGCAGATAAACAAGAAAGCACCTCTCTTGATGACAGTGAACCTAGTACGGGCCGAAACTTCATTCATCATAGACCATCAGGAGAGCAGCAAGCTCTTATGGTTCCAGAACCCCCAGGCATTCAATACGTATGTGAAGAATCTTCTCCTATGTATGGATCTGTAAACCATTGTTCCACAACCAAGTTATTTGTTGCATACTCCTATTAGACAATATCAAGATCTTCGGAAGTCAGAGCAACTAGAACTGACTCAAACCTATTCAATACCACACGAATAGCACTGTTCTTATCCTTCCATGTTGCACTCTGCTCAAACAGGACAGCAGCACAGGGTTATTAAGCAAGAAATGACGTATAGAGGTCCAAAACCAACAATTCCACATTTCAGTGATAGGAATCCCAGTGAGTTTGCCCGTCTCAGATTAGCTCTGGTGAACCTACTGCCAGAAGATGCCACCAAGCTCTTTAAATATCAGGTGTTGGATCATCTGAAGCTAGAAGAGGCACGTCTAATAGCTGACTCATTTCTGAACTCGGTTACTCCCTATACAGACACAATGGCAGCATTAACAGAAAGATTTGGACAACCTCATCACCTAGCTTTGAGTAAAATAGCCACAGTTATGGACTCGCCTGATATTCAACCTGGTGATGCAGCAGGATTTGAAAAGTTTGCCCTTCAGATACAAGCCTTAGTGGGCCTACTCCAAACTTTAGGTCCAGAAGGTGATATCGAATTACGTTGTGGCTCACATGTCGCTCGTTTACTAACCAAATTACCTTCGGAGCTGTGATCATCCTTTAGAAGACAAATGTGCTACCAACCGGGCACTATTTATACCCTTCTGGATCTAGCAAAATGGCTTAAATTTGAATCTTGGTGCCAAAACTATGAAGGCCAAACCAGAGGCAAAGGACACAAGGATCGAGCGATGCACAGACCAGACAACAGAAAAGATATAGGAGCTAAAACCCGACAGACCACTATCTTTCATGGCACAGAGCAGTCTTCAGTGTCACCTACTTTGACATCATCAGCATCCGTGTCACATTCTACAAGTAAGAAGCCTGAGAAGAGCAAAGTTTTCTGCCCATACTGTGATAGCACTGAGCATTACCTGAGTCAATGCTCTCAATTTCAACAGCTTAATAAGGAGCAGATAATCAACTGGATTAAAACTAAAATAGATGCTGGAGGTGTGGACGAGCCCATCAAGCTGCTCAGTGCACACTGAAGAAACCATGTCATCTCTGTAACAGGAAGCATCTTCAAATCCTGCATGAAGTAAATGATAGATCACCAAAGGAAGAAATTTGTTTAGTGAGTTCTACAAGTGAAACTCTGTACCTAGATAAACCCGAGGCTCCAGCCGTGTCCTCCTTAAAATAATCAAAGTTCGTCTACAACACCAAGATGAAGTTTTAGACACTTATGCTATTCTTGATGATGGATCAGAGAGAACAATCCTGTTATCTGATGCTACCCAGAAACTAGGTCTGAAGGGAGAACCAGAGGATCTAATACTAAGGACCATTAGACAAGATGTGAAGACACTGCATGGTGCTTCAGTATCCTTCAGAATAGCTTCAGTTTCAACCTAACAAGAATTATCTTATCACGAGAGCCTTTACAGCTGATCAACTGAGTCTGGCAGAACACTCATACCCAATAGCAGACCTACAGCAACGATACAACCACTTAAAGGGTCTTCCACTACAACCTGTTCATAAAGCATTCCCTCTCTTGTTGATTGGAGCTGATCATCCACACTTGATCACCCCTATTGCACCTGTGCCCTTGGACCACCAGGGGTCCTGCAGCAGTTAAGACCAGATTGGGTGGACATTACAAGGTCCAGCGCAACTACTTAAGGAGAACCTGCAACCACAGCAATGCCTTCATATTACCCTCACCCCTTCAATGTCTGAACTTTTCAGAAATGTTGAAAGACTCTGGCAAACAGACATCATACCTTACAGAAATGAGAGACTCCTAACAAGGTCTAAACAAGATCAAGATGCCATAGATCTACTGCATTTGAAAACGATAAAGGTAATGGTAGATGGTGTAAACCACTATGCCACACCACTGTTACGCAAGAAAGATATGCCTTGTCTACAAGCATACCAAGAAGCTGTTATGCCGAGTTTAGAAGCATTGAAAGATGTCTGTCAAAGGACTCTACAAAGGCAGCTGCATACAATGAAGAAATTAAAAAATTGGAGGAGGCTGGATATGTTATTAAGTTACCAGCAGAAACAATCACCTCCTCTGAAGAATCTTGGTTTATTCCTCACCATCTGGTTCAGCATAATGGTAAGAACCGGGTTGTATTCAATTGCTCCTTTAAATATCATGGACATAGCCTGAATGAATACTTGCTCCCTGGGCCAGCCCTCAGTCCGTCCCTATTAGGAGTGCTCTTACGTTTTAGGGAACATCCTGTAGCAGTAGGTAGCGACATTAAAGGAATGTTTCACCAAATCCGCCTTTTACCTGCAGATAAACCTCTTCTCCGTTTTGTATGGCGTAATTTGGAAAGTAGCATTTCCCCCCTTATCTATGAATGGCAAGTACTTCCCTTTGGCACCACCTGTAGTCCTTGTTGTGCCATTTTTGCTCTTCAACGACATGTAATGGACAACACTGAATCAGGGGATGAGATCCGATCCTTAGTTGAAAGGAACTTCTATGTAGACAACTATTTGCAGAGTCTACGATCAACCCATAGGGCAAAGCAACTGATAGACAAACTAAGAGATCTTTTGTCAAATGGTGGATTTGATCTTCATCAATGGACTAGCAATTTTCCCAAGATACTAGAACATCTGCCACAAGAAGCTCGTTCAATCAGTACAGAACTCTGGTTGTCTCAGGATCGATCAGATTCCACAGAATCCACTTTAGGCTTGAAGTGGCATTGTTCCTCAGACACGTTCAAGTACAAGTCTCATCCAGTGCAGAAGACAACGGTTACTATGCGCCACATATACAGAGTACTCGCCAGTCAGTATGATCCTTTGGGGTATATTCTTCCATTCACCACACGTGCCAAAGTCCTGGTCCAGAAATTGTGGGATAAACAAAGAGATTGGGATGACCCTATGTTGCCTGAAGATCTATTAAGAGCCTGGAATGAATGGGAAGGAGAACTTCACGCTCTGAATAATATTAGTATCCCAAGATGTTATACGCCTGTTGATATGGACTTATTCCCTATTACCAGACAGATTCACATATTCTGTGATGCCTCAGAACAAGCTTATGGGTCAGTTTCTTACCTAAGAACCGAAGATAAAGATGGTAATATTCATCTTACCTTAATTATGGCCAGAGTTGCACCAAAGTGTCGACAAACCATACCAAGACTAGAGCTGTGTGCTGCCTTAAATGGAGCACAGGTAGCTAAACTCTTAGAAAATGAGCTTACTTTAACAATAAACCAAGTGGTTCTGTGGTCTGATTCCACAACTGTGTTATCCTGGCTTCAGTCTAAATCCTGCCGCTTTAAAGTATTTGTGGGAACCAGAATAGCCGAAATCCAAGAATTAACAGATCGCCATTCTTGGAGGTATGTGGACTCCAACAGGAATCCAGCAGATGATATCACACGGGGTCGAACACTAGCTGAATTGTCTGTACCACACAGATGGAATCAAGGCCCATTATTCCTTTATGAACCTGAGTCAGAATGGCCAGTAAGGCCGAATATTACAGTTCCAGAAATTGAAGCAGAGCAACGGAAGAGTGTCTTCTGTGGTAGTACGGTGACGTCTCCTCTAATTCCTAACCCTAAGGAATACCATACTTGGAGGGAACTAGTAGAAGCTGTAGTTCAAAGAAGGGGTGATCAAACCAGTCCTATCGCTGAAGACTATCGAATGTCAGAATTTCTTATCTTTCAAAATTCACAGTTAGACAGTTTTCCTGAGGAATATATGTTGCTGAAGAATGGAAAGCCTGTTCCTGCCACCAGCCGACTTCTTACTTTAGCACCAGAGTTTGACACATCATGTCAGCTTATCCGAGTTGGAGGGTGATTGCGCCATATTGAAGAGAATGAGCAGTCATCAATTCATCCTATTGTTTTAGACCCTCACCATCCAGTAACTAAATTAATTATTCAAGAATATGATACCAAACTTCATCATCCAGGTCCCAAGAGAGTGTTTGCTGAATTAAGGAGAAATGTCTGGATTCTAAGAGGCAGAGAAGCAGTTTGCAAATTCCAATATACTTGCACCGATTGCCGTAAACAGAAGGCAAAGCCCCTTATCCCTAAGATGGCAGACCTACCCCTAGCAAGATTGAGGCTTCAAAAACCTGCCTTTTTCAGCACTGGCATGGACTGCTTTGGACCGTTTCAGGTTAAGATAGGTAGGCGTTGTGAGAAGAGATGGGGCATTATCTTTAAGTGTCTCACTACCCGATGTGTGCATTTGGATGTTCTTACTAGTATTGACACAGATTCCTTCCTAACGGCACTCCGAAGGTTCATAGCTCGAAGGGGCACACCAAGGTCTGACCAAGGCACAAATTTCCATGGTGGAGAGAGGAAGTTAAGAGAAACATTTTCCACCATTAGTTCAGAGCTTCAGAAATTGCTTGCAAAGCAAAAAATCAATTTCTGCTTTAACCCACCAGGAGCACCACATTTTGGTGGTGCATGGGAGAGAGAAATTCGGTCTGTGAAGCAGGCCCTTTACACTACAATAGGTTCACAGTCGGTGTCTGAAGAAGTACTTAAAACCGTTCTCATCGAAATAGAGGGAATCTTGAACAGTAAGCCTCTGGGGTATGTGTCATCAAACATTACCGACTTGGACCCAGTTACACCTAATTTCCTGCTGATGGGGCGGCCTGATAGTTCTCTACCACAGGTTGTCTATCCCGTAAATGAGCTGATGGGCCGGCGGAGATGGAGACAGAGTCAAGTGCTTACTGAACAATTCTGGTCAAGTTTTGTCAAATACTATCTACCCAGTTTACAGGCCAGACAGAAGTGGCATAAGGAGCCTCAAAACCTACGAGAAGGAATGGTGGTCATGCTCGTTGATCCTCAGCTTCCTCGAGCACTTTGGTTAATAGGCCGAATTGTTAGAACCTTCCCCAGCCCAGATGGTCATGTAAGAGCTGTAGAGGTGAAGGTGAAGGATAGACTCTATACTAGGCCTGTTGCTCGTCTTATTCCCCTTTCGGACATTCAACATCAGGACTCTGATACTAATAAATCATAAGTTTAATATAAATTTTTTTTTCTGTTTGAAATAAATAGCAAATATGCATAGCATATTTGGGGGCGACAATGTTAGAGAGATATCAATTATAAAGAGACACGGATCACATTTAAAAGTGCACCTCCCAGCATGCACGAGAGTGTCTATTATGGGATGTTAAAAAAGCGAAGAAGGTGCACGAGTGCCGCAATAGTCAATTCCGCATTTGTTTGATATAAGTAAGAATCAGCAGTGTACCGAGTTAAGATAAGTGTGCGTTGATGACCAGAGGTGGGTTCGTTTGCATTTTACTTGTATTTTATGTTTTTATGTGTTAGTCGTTTACATGTACTGATTACGTTATTGATTTGGATTCTATACTGCCGGTAAGCTAGTGCTTAATTTCAGTAATACTGCCATCTAGTGGACTTTGGGTACTTTATCAATAAGTTTTATGTATTCTTTTTTATTGTAGACCACACATACAAATACACCTATACCTATTCGAATACATGTGTATATCTCCAAATAAATGAGTTCAATTTCAATCTAAGCTGCTGTGTGGAATTCTCTGCATTGTTTGCCAGTGTCCTGATCGACACTCCGGAGTGAACACTATAAGTCCTAAACATATTAAAGATAAAGTGGTCCTTTGCTAAAATGCATTGATTTACCTCAGGTGTTCCTCCATCTGCATTCCCCATGTAGATCTGCATTTTCTGGGAATTTGATGAAGCAGCATCACTGGCAACCCAGAGCCTGAAGCCTTATTTTGCAGGTTTACATAGCATGTATAACCTGAATAGAAAATGGCCCCTCAATGCCAGAAGTATAACATAAGCCCTAGGGTTTTCAAACCAGGGAAGGTGCTCCACCTATTTTTCCCACACTGTCCTACTTGCAGTCAGTGTTTCTCATAGCCACCAAACTAGTCTGGTGTGTCAGTTATTGAAGCATATAACCTTCACAATAGCAAGTGTAACAACTCTAGGGGGCATGCCAGCCACCCAGCCTGACACAGACAGATGCTAGAGGCACACTAATAAAAACAAAGACATTTTATTTTCTTCACCACATGGGAAACGACTTCCCCATTTCCCACAGGCCCAACACAGTCCCACAAGCACAAAAGCACAATACTTATAAATCTTTTCTTCTCTCTCTTTACTAATCCACCACTCCCCCTCCTTGGAAAGCTTTGTCTACCTTCCAGCCGACTCTGGCTCCCTGAGAACTGTCTGCTGGTCCTTTATATAAATCACCCGGAAGTGTTTCAGATGCTCGTTGCCCTACTTCTGGTAGCAGTTCAGGGTGTGGCGGATGAACTGCCCACACAGGCTCAATAACAGCTGCAGCACCCCTGGCGGCGTCCCCGGATCCCAACAGAGCTGTGCCGGACTCCATCTCCCATGAAGCCCTGTGGTAGTCTGAGGTATGGCTGTCACCTAGGGGGGCTGCCATCTATTGTTTCGGGGGAGGTAATGTTCTGTCCACACTGGCTCCCCTGGTCCTTCCACAGCAAAGGTGTCTCAACCAGGCAAGGACCCTGTCCATCCATGACACAAGAAAGTTTTTCCAAGACATTATTGTCTTTGCTGGTTTCTGCATCCTGCAGATTCTATGGATTATAACTAGCATGAACAAGAATACCAAAGTATGCCTGCAAAAGGTTTTGATCCACCAGGATCTTCATATTCTCAAGATTCATCTTCTGAACTTGAAATTGAAATGCAACTTCTCTCTCCCCAAAAATCCTTTTTTAAAGCCCTCGGGACAGAAAATCCTTTTGCCATCTAGCTGGAGTGAGGGGACATACACTGTGATGCATAACTATTTATAAGATGTGCTGCCCCACAATTCTTGGATGAGAATGTGAGAACCTGTTGAAAGGGAAAAGAGCACAAAAATATGTTAGCAGACAAGTTCTCAAGAATGGTAAAGAGTGTAAACGCTGGCCCCTGCATAGAATACGCAGAGGCACGTGTTCACACTCAAGGTCTTTATTTTTCTTCAGCTGTGTGACACGTCTTCCCCGTGCCACACAGCCCAAACACAGTCCAAAACACAAACACACAAAGAAACCAAACACTTTCCTGCTCCACCACTCCTCCCAGGCAACCTCGTCCTCTTCCTCCCGATTCTGGCCTCGATTGCTGGGAGGCAGGCCCTTTTATGCCCCACCCGGGAGTGATCCAGGTGCCTGACCAGCTGGTCTTAATTGCACCTCCGGGTGGGGCTGATAAACCGTCCAGTGTGGTGGCTGGATCTCTGCAGCACCCCCTAGCGGCCACCCCATCTCCCAACCGGGCTGCTGTGGTGGACTCCATGTCCCATGGAGCCACGGGGGAGATTGAGGAGGAATCCACTGCCAGGGAGACTGCCCCCAAGCGCCCCGGGGGAGGTACTGCAAAGTCCATGATGGCTCCCCCGGGACGTATGCATCAGAGGCGTCCCGGCCGGGCATGGGACCCGGCTGTCCGTCACAAGAGTATGAGAACTGTTAGAAGTTAGAGGCTATGGTAATGTGGCTAGATTTTAGAAAAACATACACTCACACAAACAAAGAGAGAGAAGGAAGGTATATAGTGATCATTCATTTTTGCTGTTTTATCTGTTTTTACCTGCAATTACCCAATTTTAATTACTCCTAGGTCACATAGGCCAAAACAGTACTTACTTTTGATGTAATATAAATATGAAGCGGTGTGTACAATGAGCAAGAGTGGGGTTGTATTTTTCATTTTGTAAATCCTGAAAATTGGTCCTACAGACCCAAACATAAGATAAGGGTTAAGCACACTTTCTCTAGATGTTTTTCTCTTTCGCTGTTGGTTTTAGTTGCACCTTGTAGTTGCTGGATGTACTGTAGTTTCAGTTGCTGATGTTTCACACAAATAAAAAATAGCATACGCAATATGTCTAATGGGGAGTCAGTTATCAGTCAACTTATTTCTTCAGCAAGATAGACTCACTGTTTTCACATAGATTTTTCTCTTACCTGTGCACCTCACAGTTATTTAGCAATGCTGGACAAAATGCACTACTCATGTCTAACTATAGTTTGGAAGATTTTCTGCTTGCAAGGTTCACCATGGGTTATCATTTAGAATAGTAGGGTCTTTCCAGCTTTTGTTATGGCCACACATAAGATTATAGAGACCTTGCTGTATTATAGAAGTTAAAGCCAGGAAGGTAGCGAGTAGAGAGTAGTTTAACTAGTGCTTAACACTGGGGTTAATGGAAGATGTGGACAGTTGGCCATTGTTTTTTTGAGTGTCCATAAGCCCAGTCTCTTGGTTGATAAGATGCAAAGTTTTCTCCATCAAAGTTAGCAATGGGTGAGTTATGGCTTTTGTTTACTGACCAGTGTGCAACAATGAGACATATCTGAGCTACTACCAAAGTCATTTCACTGTGATTCATCAAGTTGGACCATATGGTTCAACTAGAGAGTTCAGTCCAAAGAAAGGCCCAATGCAGGATCTGTGAAACTTGCACCTTATCTGAATGTACTTTTGATGGTAAGTGTCAGTGAGAAGAAAGCTGCAGATACAGATTCCCCCTGTGTCTGTGTGAAATGTCTTTAGATACCTGTGTTTTGCTTCCATATCCTAAAGATGTGTATGTTGAGAAATCCTAAATAGTAACTAAGTGTGAGTGTAACCACTGATGGACTAGCACTCCATCCATGGTTTATTCCTGCTCTACGACCAGTGCTACTGGATTAGACACTGCCATTTTTCAATCCAATGGAAAAGTGTTTTCAGAAGTTGAGAGATAGACATGTTTACTGTACTTGTCACAGTTTTGACAATTTGGAAATAGCTGCATAAAAATAACTTAATGAATCAAGCAAAGAGGTTAAACTGGTAATTAGTGTATTTTCATCTTTTTTCGGCATAATAAGGAACAACACATTTTTACACCGTATGTTTGTTTTTTTCAGATATGATATTTTGACATTTTTCCCCTACATAATTATGTATTTATAGGCAGCTTTCAGATCTTAGACACCACAAGCTGGCTGTGGAATTAGTAATGAAGGAATAATGTGTCAATAAACACATTATAAAATAAATATGCAAATTAAGGTCATAAAACGCTACATTGAAAAGTGTTTTCATAGTGTGATTGAGTGAGGGTCTGGCATCACTTCCTCAGTTTCTTCTTACCTCTACTACTAGGATTGATACGGAAACTCACAACTCTAATATAAATTAAATAGGTTCAATAAACTGATAGTTGAAATTCTACATCTTCAGTTTACAAGAAGACCGCTGATTTCCTGTATTTATAGAGTATCTTCAATGGAGTATCACAGTGTATGTATTTTTTGTAGTGTACAAGGTAAAATATCAGTTGAGGAAGTACTTCTGATTAACTATAAATTTAGTTGTTTTCTCACAATAAAATGGATAGTAGTAACAATACCCCATTTATAACATTGCACAAACCAGGGCTTTTTTTGGGATGGTGGTACTTCAGCCGTGACAGCTGGTCATGGTATTGACTACATAATAAATGATTCTATAATCAATTGTGTACTGAGTCATAGTTGTATTCCAGTTTCATCAAGAGAGTGCAAATGTGGGCTTTCGCAAATTAATCTAATTGTTACTCCAAAGAGACCCTCCTTACTTGCAAGCACTGTCTCCACACTTCTCTTCATTCGATTTGTTGGCCATGCACTCACACAGTTTCATCCCACAAGATATGTTAATTCAAGACTGTTACTAGAACGATAATCAGCCATTGATAGTCAAAGCAAAGAAAGAATTAGGAAGACTGTATTTGATGAAAATATGCAAAAAGTTTGGAATTTTCTTTAAAACTCAATCAAAGTAACTACTGATTACTTTGTGGGACTGCATAACAACTGCTGCCACACAGTAAGAGTTTATGGGTTTGCATCCCAGATCCTCCCCGCATAGAGGTTGGAAAGTGCTTTGAGTAATGAGAAAAGTGCTATATAAATTAAAAGAATTATTTTAATTATTATTATATTTTACGATTTGTCAATGTCAAATTTTAAACGTTATGTCTTTTCATCAGATAAACAAAACATGTAGCGCTAGGACTCTCTGCCTCTACCTTCAAAGTACCTCAAACGTGATCCAAACACAATGTTTGTGTACCGCCACCTCTTCATTTATTTTATTACTACTGTCCAGGAAGCAAATTGGCCATAAGTGCGGGGTTTAAATTTTCTGATTTTCTTTTGTACTATTTGGACAATGTTTGCATATTTTGCCCTTTCTTACTGATTCAGAACAGCAACAAAAAGCTGCCTTTCTTTTCTCACCTTTCTTATCCTGTACTTCTCTGTTTCTAATTGGGTACTGAAAGAGCATGTCTATTTATATATAATTGAGTCTCCTTGTTGATTTTTGTTGTATTCTAGGGTGAGATTTCTGATTAGTTAATTGCCCTTGGGTGTTCTGATGTAGTTTTTTTTGTTGTAGTACCCAAGGGTTATATTAAGCATCTGTTGCCACTGCCTAGACACACTGGTGTTAACCTTCTGGAGAAGTTCTTCTCATCCCCTGCAGTCTCTGGATACTTTTAGATTTTGCTGTTTTTTTATTATTATTATTTATTATTATTATTATTATTTTGCTTTGTTTGGCTTTTTGACTTTCACTTTGTTCTTAGCCTTTGCTAAAAGCACCTGGGGCCTCATGTATAAACGGTGCGTACACACAGAAATGTTGCATAAGATCTTTTCCACGTTCAAATCGCGATGTATAAAACCTACACTTGGCGTAAAGCCACGCACTTTTCCACTGTACCTCATACCTTGTCGAACGCAAGTTCTCTGCTCGGTTTTGCAAACTGGCAGCACACAGCGTCAAAGCAATGCTACTGTTCCTGTGTGGTTACTCCTTATTTTCCTGACGCGGCTTTATAAATACACTGAAACTAACCGCATATTGTTTATTAGTGTAATGCATCTGATTGTAATGAACTTGTAACAATATAATGGTCCAGGGAATAGCCATAGTATTCCAAATACCAAAACTGCTTTAGCGTTGTTACTCTAACTGCACCTTCTTCTTCTTTCTGCTGCTCTCGTTAGGGGTCGCCACAGCGGATCATCTTTTTCCATATTACTCTCACTGCACCACTCGGAGTATTTATATCACTGTATCTGAGTGTGAATCACAGAAGCAGCTGATCAGAAAGATAATTATCGGTATACAGCTTCAAGAACACACTGTCTTAGCCACGGCAAAGCTTTTCAAAGCCTTTCCTGTACGGACCTCACGGTTCAGAAACAATTTCATCCCAAGAACTTTAAACGCACTCAATCAAGTGCTCCTTGTAGAACTGTTTGTACTTATAACTACAGTTACTTCACTGTAAACTTGCACTACAGTTATAATATTACACAACCTGCACCAATTTATAAAGCAGGTATTTACATATGATGACGATATCATTTTTAAGATGAAATTCAGCAAAATATGTTTATTATACAGATAAAACTTTAACTTAATTTAAATAATCTATATTCTTCTAAGCTTACAGATGGCTTAACAAAATCAGAGCTGATTGTGTGGCGATCCACCATGCATAAGATAACATATTGACATTGGACTTTCTCTATTGGACATAGAGCCGCTCATGAGTACTGCTGCAATAAATAATTTCATCGAAAGTCACACACAATCACTGCGCCATGAAACCCATGTTTAATAACGTGCTTTAACTATCATCATGAAAATGATATCACATATACATCTCAGTATTTTAGTTATTCAGAGAGCTGTAATACCATAAATGTAATGGATTCTGTGTCCAGTCGGAGGAAGAGAGACAGTTTAAGAAGCAAGTAGTGATTCACACACATAGAGCACATAGAAGATCTCATACAAAACAAAGCATTTAACGTGATACTTTAATTACGATGTAATTTGAGAAACTGGTTAATTAAACGATTTTAAGATGAAGTTTATGATGTTCTATTTTAATGACAAAATAAACTATGTGATTAAAGTGGAAATTTGGAGACTGAAGTTGACATTTCATGCTTTTTCCCCAATGTGTGCCTTTTTTTCTCAGTACCCTAATAAGCTTTCATATGACACTCAGATGGTGGGCTACGTCTTGCCTTTTCACGGCACCTTTGCCTCCACTTGGTATTCGCTGAAATTCTTCCATTTTCCCTCTTCCTTTTCGCGTTGTGTTTTCACAGAAGTCTGAGCTTAAGTATGATTTATATTGATTTGCATATTCAAAGAGGCATAATTCTGGGAGGAGTTGGGGCGTTACATAAAGCGCGTGCACGAGCGTTACTTTTCACGCTGACCAGGATTTATGTAGCGGAAGAACATGGAAGTTGGAGTACGCACAGATTCTTGCATCTGGATTTTTCTGTGCGTAAGCTTACGCCATGTTATAGTGCAAATTATACGCACGGCGTTATACATGAGGCCCATGTTAATTTGAAAGCTGTCATTAAGGTTTTTAATTGTTTTGTTGTGACTTTTCTGATCTCTTTTTTCACTTTCTATTTTGAAATCCTTTTTTTTGGAAATTCTTTTTATATATATTGTATTTTTTTCAGTATTTTTTCAAAATGATCTTTTTCCTTTATTTTTCTTGATTATTAAAAACATTTTACTTTTATATTTTTGCCTTGTGCATTATTTTGGAAATTTATCTGACCTTTAATATACAGTAGCTGCTTTACAGCACTCATTTGTACAGTCTTATCTGCATGTGGACAGCTGCTTTCAGTAATCAGATTTACTAGCTCAGCACAAGCAGACCAAATGGTTGTCTTCAAACAAAAGCTACACCTGTGCCAATCCCTAAAGCAATTGCTCACTCACCATGCTACTTCCTACCGAAAACATCTTTGTTCAACCACTAACCCCTGTGAGAATATGGTAATCACCCACACCAGGTGCTCTTATCACTATAACTTGAGTATATTATCATGGAAGATTCTATATTTGTTATTTAGGTTCACCTATGTTATAATTTCTGCTTGCTAAGTTGTTTGCATCGGTGTTAGATACAGTTGATGTCAGAAGTTTACATACACTTTGGCAGTTTTGTGCATGAACTAATTCAAAAGAGTGCGTTCATTGAACAAGCTCATTTTTCAAAGAACGGTGAACTTAACGTAACATATTTGTAAATGAAGAACTTAAACGTGACTAGCATTCAGTGTTATGTGACATTCTGGATCTGATTTAGGCCCAGATTAAACGTTCTGCCTTACCCTGTAATGTAGGGGTGGAGCCGAATCTGTATACGGTATTCGAATAAGCACAAATAGTGGATTTTTACAAATAGTTATTTTGTACAAATTTTTTTACTTTTATTTGTATTCGTAAAAAATAATGTAAAATCGAATAGGCACTGTCTGTGTCTGCCTGCTTGTGCTTAAATTAGACCCTTGATGACATGAGTACGTAGTGAAGCTCCGCTTTCGTTTTTAGGAAAGCGTTGTACTTTGCGAGGCCACTTTATATTTTTCCCCATTGGACATGCAATATGTTACGTGATTTTTGACCGGCAGTGTAATAGGTTAGTTCACCTACACGCTGGTTGCACAGTCACCATTTGTGTCACATGGTTGGAAATAGAGTGGTAATTTATATGTATATTAGCATCTATTTAATTTATTTTTTGACCAGAGGAATATTAGCATATATGGTTATATATGTTTCTTGCTGGGTATAACTCAAGTATACTTAGATAGAAATGTCTTCACAATTATAAAAATATATACATTGTAAGAACACTGTAATAGCCTAATGTTAGGCACGCAAAACTGAAAAAAAGTAAACTCATGCGTCATTTATTCTCACTCCTTAAAAACTACGAAATAAACTGAACATGAACTAGTTAAAAATTGAAAGGGTAAACTATGAATGTGAATTTATTCATTTTAATCTGTGTGAACTGAACTTTGAGCTAGTTCTTGTAAGGTGTGAACTTGCAACACACTGCACTTGGGCGACTTCTTTAAAACTCACTTAATACCTACTTTTGCTACCATTGATTTTAATGTATTTTATTAATTTAGCTTGGTATATAATATTGATTTTATATTGTTTGATTGGGTCAAAGTACAGTATGTTGTTTAATGGGCATCTAGTGTTCGTGAATGCTATATTCCCACAGGGGTAAGCAGCTGATAAGAGATGCCTTCAATAGAAATCAGTGTGGTGAGCAGGCACTGCTTTGGTGATTGTCTCAGGTGTAGCTTTTATTTGAAGACAATCGTTTGATCTGCATGTGCTGAGCTAGTGAGTCTCTTTGCTTGAAACAGCCATCCATGTGCTGATAAGGCTGTATGCTTGGGGTGCTTTAAAATATAAGATAAATCCGAAGTTTACATAAACATAGGGTGAATTCTTTAAAATTCACTTTATAAACCCTCCACAGATTTTATACTAACAGACTATAAATTTGACACATCGTTGTGGTGCAGAGGGCCACTGAAAGTGAAAGCAACGGTTGTGACTCTAGAGCAGTATAGCTATTTAAATCCTTATCTGTGTTTTTTTTTTTTAATAGCTATCGAGATCATTTGCACACTAACCTTAAGGGAGGGGGAAGTATGTCGTATCAAACCTGATTTATGTCGCGTTGCGGGTGGGAATTGGGTGGCATCTGTTTGGATGATATTTGTCACCTGTTGCACTTTGCTGCTGCTGGAAAAGGGAAAGATGGCAATGCCTTGTTAAAAGGAAGCCGATCATGCAAGTTTAGCAAATTCCTGAGCAAACGTTTACAATGAAAGAGACAAGTATTTACCCGACAGAGTGCAGTGGGATGCAGGGGTGTGGAAGAGAGGGGTAGCTCCTTACGGAGCGCTCGCCAGCGATTGCCTCAAGAAATAGGAGAGTTCCTGGAGGAGGGGTCAGCACAGTGTGAGCAGCATCACTGCCTGCTCTCATATTGGCAAACAAGAGGATGTAAGTGAGGATTGCGTGCCACAATCCCCCTTCGACCTACAAAATCTGAGAATGGACATAAGAGGTCATCTTTTGGTTGGGCTGGTTGTCTGACGAACCTTTAGAACATCAAAATTAGTGAAGATGGAGTGGTGAGCATGAGTTAAACCCTGTGCATTTAAATGGCAGGTGTAGTTGATTCATGAAAAAAACAATATTGTCTATGCAAAGCTCAGGAAAAATTTAATCTAGAGATCATTAATTATAGGGGAGACATCATTTTCTCAATTTGCCAAAAATTTGAATGATGTAGCATACTAGGTTTTTTTTAGTTGGAGAGCTCTGTCTACATGCATCTCTTGTCACGATATGAACATGGAAATCATTTTCCTTGTAAGTGTCTTTTAAAGCTTTATTGTTTAACTAGCAAAATACCGGCACTTTGCAGCGGAGAAGTAGTGTCTTAAAGAAGTTATGAAAAAGAAAAGGAAACAATTTAAAAATAACGTAACATGATTGTGAATGTAATTGTTCTGTCACTGTTATGAGTGTTGCTATCATATATATATATATATATACACACACACACGCGTACATATACATACATATATACATACATACACACACATATATATACAGTATATACATACATACATACACACACACACATCTACATACACACACACATATTTTATATATATATATACATATACACACACACATATTTTATATATATATACACATATACACACACACATATACGTATATATATATACATATCTATATATAAACAGTATACATATGTACACACATATATATACACATCTATACTAATAAAAGGCAAAGCCCTCACTTACTCATCACTAATTCTCCAACTTCCCGTGTAGGTAGAAGGCTGAAATTTGGCAGGCTCATTCCTTACAGCTTACTTACAAAAGTTGGGCAGGCTTCATTTCGAAATTCTATGCGTAATAGTCATAACTGGAACCTATTTTTTCGTCCATATACTATAATAGACTTCTGCTCGATGGCCGTGGGAGGCGGAGTTACACCTCCCACGTAATTTAGTGCCTGACCATATAAGGCCGTCCGTCAGCGGCAATCCAATAGAAACACTGCCGCTAAATATTCACGGGTGAATTACTGTGCTTATGCAGAAGAAGATGAGATGGTCAGGGTGGTGTTTGGCACAAACTCAGAGAAACTGCGAGAGAAACTTTTAAGTGCCGGGTCTTAGCTAACATTAAATACAGACGTGGGGTGGAAAAAGTTAATGTCCCGCTAAAGGAAGACAGTGTAAAAAAAAACCCGTCCATGCAGTGTGTCACGTCTCAGATAAAGAGGAAGACGAGCTGTTTATTGATGCAGTAAGAAACGAATCGATGAATGAAACATGTTATCTTTACAACGATTGACAAACACGAAATGTAACTTGAACACAACACATCCTACAAATACGAACCTGATTGAAAGAAATAACGATAATCAAATCCTTGATGACAGCAACACTCATAACACTCACAAAACAATTACTGTATATTGACAATCATGTTACGTTATTTTTAAAATGTTCCCTTTTCTTTTTCATAACTTCTTTAAATACTACTTCTCCGCTGAGAAGTGTGGGTATATATATATATATATATATATATATATATATATATATATATATATATATATATATATTTTATATATATATATAGACAAACCACACGCCGTGGCGCAATGGAAGAGGCAGTAGCTGCACTTATGATTATGCTTGTATATGTCATACACTTCATATTTTTTTGCTGCCTTCTCAATTGTGTAATTCGGTTTTTGTTCAGCATTCTTTGGAACTGTTGCTTTTTGTCTGTGTACTGCGTCAGTTCACGTGAGCCGCTCGGCGTACATGCATCGAAAGTTTCCAGCTCTGCTTGTGCCATCTCGTGCGATGTCCATGGTTTTATTTAATGTTAGCCACAACTCAGCACTTAAAAGTTTCTCTTGCAGTTTCGCTGAGTTTCACTGGAAGACTTGCTGTGATATATGGAACCATGAATTCTACTGTCTACCAAAAAATCCTGAAGGAGAATGTCCGGCCATCTGTTTGTCAACTCAAGCTGAAGCGATCTTGGGTGCTGCAACAGGACAATGACCCAAAACACACCAGCAAATCCACCTCTGAATGGCTGAAGAAAAACAAAATGAAGACTTTGGAGTGGCCTAGTCAAAGTCCTGACCTGAATCCAATTGAGATGCTATGGCATGACCTTAAAAAGGCGGTTCATGCTAGAAAACCCTCAAATAAAGCTGAATTACAACAATTCTGCAAAGATGAGCGGGCCAAAATTCCTCCAGAGTGCTGTGAAAGACTCACTGCAAGTTATCGCAAACGCTTGATTGCAGTTATTGCTGCTAAGGGTGGCCCAACCAGTTATTAGGTTCAGGGGGCAATTACTTTTTCACACAGGGCCAGGTAGTTTTGGATTTTTTTTCTCTCTAAATAATAAAAACCATCATTTAAAAACTGCATTTTGTGTTTACTTGTGTTATATTTGACTAATGGTTAAATGTGTTTGATGATCAGAAACATTTTGTGTCACAAACATGCAAAAGAATAAGAAATCAGGAAGGGGGCAAATAGTTTTTCACACCACTGTATGTACATTAGTAGGTTCCAGTTATGACCGTTACGTGTAGAATTTCTAAATGAAACCTGCCTAACTGTTGTAAGTAAGTTGTAAGGAATGAGCCTGCCAAATTTCAGCCTTCTACCTTCACGGGAAGTTGGAGAATTAGTGATGAGTCAGTAAGTGAGTGAGTGAATCAGTCAGTCAGTCAGTGAGTGAGGGCTTTGCCTTTTATTAGTATAGATGTATACTGTCTGCTATGTATTGCTTTGTAAATAATTGTTGTACACCTGCAAATACTTGTACCTGTATGTTTTTGTATATATTCCAGTTTACAAAGAGGAACATCCAGTAAAAGCCTTCAAGAAAGCTCACCCATGTTGTTTTTATGCAGATGTGCTGAGTTGTTTTACTGTGGTCGCGCTACATAAATGGTGCAGAGTGAGGCAGAAAAATAGTGTATGATTTCTTTTTCCTGATTGTTCAACAGAGGTGAAGGAAGGACATTTGTTTTTGTTTAAAGTTTTTCTTCCTTGTAGTGTGTTGGTAGTAGGAAGAAGATATATTTCTTTTTATTTTTGAATCAGAGCTTAAACATTTTTTTTTCTTTTCCTGATTTGTGAGTGGCATAAGATGAAAGGACAGTATTTTTGTAAATGCTTGCTTTTTGTTGTTTTTCATAATTTTTGTTAAGAGTGTGTCATTAGGACCAGGGTTTTAGTTAATGACACCGCAATATTTTTTTTATTTGGATTTTTGTTTTTTCACCATTTTTGTTTGCAGCACCTGTTAATAAACAGCACTTCTTTTTCTTCACTTTTATACTTTTGTGCCTGTGTTTCTCTGATCTAATCATCAATACACTTGGTACATGAACTACAAGAGCAGAAAGTGTACTTTGGTGCCAATTTCCACTACACATTGTCTCACAAAGAGTGACAGTGGTGGGATCTGTTGATGCTGAGAGACAAGTTTTGTTTTTGAGCAGAGCACAGATAAAGGCTTTTTTTTTTGACGGACACACCATGTCTTGTAGGGAGTATCCTGTGTGGAGAGGTCCAGTCCAACTGAATAGAGTGTATCCAGGTGCTGTACAAGGGAGGTACATGCATTGGAGGGACTGCTGAGGCAATGAGTCGCCAGCCAAGAGGCTGAGCAATTGCAGATGGAGCATCAGTTCAAGAGTCTGCAGCATCAGTTTACCCAGCTGGAAGGAGAGATAAACCGAGGAAAGTAACCCCTATTAAACCTGCAAGCTTGGGGAGTGGTTCTAGAGATGGTTCAGGTGCAAGAAGAGGATGACACCAAAGACAACAGGCTGGAATTCTGACCTGCCAGGAGGATCAATGAACAGTCTCCTGAACAGTTTTTGGCACACTTAGATGACCTGTGTGAGAGATGGTTGAAACCAAAGAAGCACACAGTAAACCAAATTACTGACTTTGTTATTTTAGATCAGTTTTTGCAGAGTTTTGACAGCAAGCTGTAGTAATACGTGGAGGCATGTCAGCCAGCCAGCATCAGCTCAGGAAGCAGCGGACCTGATAGAGTGGTTCGTGAAGGACCAGCAGAGAAGGAAGCTGCAAAGACAAGAAAAAAGTAAAGTCAGTAAAGAACCCAGACCAACAGGTATGCAAGAAGGTGCTTCTTCAGTGTACATAGGTTGTGGTTTTAACCATGTGGATAGGTCCCTTGAGTATAGGAAAAAGAGGGAGTGCTGGGTTTGTAACTGGGAAGTCCACAAAAAGAAGTTTTGACCCAATTGGCAAAAAGAGACAAAGACATGGTTAGAGTTTGAATTATTACCTGGAACAGAGTCACCAGAGGTAGGCTGGTCAAGGTAGCAGGGGTGAAGCAGCAGGCAGAAGGCAACATAGAAAGCACTGGAAGACAGAGAGTTCTATGTCATGTGGCCAGATGGGGAACCAGGTTTCTCATTTAGCTGAGTTGAGGTCAGGTGTGAAGGTGCAGGGCAACCAAGTTAATGAGTTCACCATTCCTCGGGCCAGGATGAGTGCAGAGATGGGAGGACAGTGGAGGACGATCTGTGGGTGTAGTTGGCAGAATGCCAGTTCCAGCACTGTTAGGGCTAGAAGTACTGAGTGAGGAGCAGCGGCTGCAGAAAAAGCTAGGAGCAGAGACACTAGCAGCTACCATAGCTCTGAGAGAGGGTTGTAATGATGCATTCTTTGCTGGAAGGAAGAGAGTCAAGGCACATTCCCTAAGTCCTGTAGACAGAAGAGGCTGGAGAGGCTATGGAACTCACCCCTGGTTGAGGGTGTTGGCATAACTCTCTCTGTCCTTACAGAGAAAATGACTGACCTGCTGTGTGATGTGGCTTCTGCTCAATATGGTTACTTGAGCCTCCGTGCATGCTTTGACAAAGCTTCTCAGTGCCCCAGGCTAAGTCAGGAGAGGACTTTGCGGTTGTAAACAAAAAGTTATACCACCGGTACAAGTCTGGGATGAGGTTGGTGCTGCCGAGCTGTCTACAACAGTGGGTGCTTCAGATGATTCATTGTACCCCTGGGGTAGGTCATTCAGGACAAATGAGGACAATGGCTAGGTTAGCCAAATACCTTTACTAGCCGGGGTGGACAAGGGATGGGGCTGATTGGGTCAAGGATTGTGCAAAATGCAAAAAGGAAGAACCAGTGAAACAGGGGGATAGGATGTCCTTGGGTCCCAAACCAGTGGTTCAAGAACCATTTAAGAGAATGGAAGTGGATATTGTGGGTACAGTTTTGAAGATTCTAGGCAACAATATATCCTAATATTGAGCAACATCTATCTATCTATCTATCTATCTATCTATCTATCTATCTATCTATCTATCTATCTATCTATCTATCTATCTATCTATCTATCTATCTATCTATCTATCTATCTACAGGGTGGTTGGAGGCAGTTCCTCTGCAAAACCTTAGGGCAGGCCATGGTGCTGAGAAACTTGTCCCTAAAGAAATTATGTTGAATGGCAAACTTTGGCTTAGCACCCAGTTATCTCAGCAAGTGTTTTAGATTTTGGGACAAGTGGGTGTTAAGACTACACCCTGTCACTCACAGTCAAACGGGCCTGAAGAACATAACTCACATTGACTGTTTCAGGGTTTTTTTGAGTGAAATAGGAAAAGAGTGGGACCAGTGGTTTCTGTCTGTCTTCAACAGGATTTTCCCCATACAAACTGTTATATGGGTGCCATGCAATAGGTTTTTTGCAGCTGCTGAAGGAAATGCACCACAGGTGCAACAGCATCCCTGGATGAATCCCTTTTGAAAAATAAGAAGTACAGACATTTGAGGAAGAACAAAGTAAAAGAACGGAAAGAAAAAGACATTTTCTTGTTTGTAAACATGTTTTTTTTCCTTAATTCAACCCTGTTCCTTTTGATTTTGCTAGTATCAGTTGCGGGGAGGTAGCTGGGGTGTCTGATTGTTTATTTTTTGAATGCATATAAGTAGATTCTCCTTGATGAAACTGGACTGATATTATTATGATGAAAGGTCCTGGCATGGTGTAGGGAGGAACCCAAGATGGGGAGTGTGATAGCTCACAAAGTCTGTACGTGTATTTCCCAACTAGGAGTCCTGGGTGTGGGCTGTAGTCTGACAGCGGATCTGTGAGCAAAGCAGTGCGTTTCATTCCAAAGATATGCAGGCATACAAAAACAGCAGGTATGATCTCCGGAAAGCCATTAAAAATGCAGAGCACCAGTATGCTAACAAACTGGACTCTCACTTAAACAACACAGCAGAAGCTCATTAAATGTAGCAGCCCCTCCAGTAATTACAGATTACAAACTCTGGACACAGACGCCTGCAACTACCACTGCTTTACTCCCGGATAAGCTGAAGGTGTTTTTTGCCCACTTCAAGTTTAGTAACTCGGACAGGCTTGTGTGACTTCCCACAGCACCACAGGACTCCAGCTTGAGGATCTCTAAGGATGATGTGAGCTGTCCCAGATGGAGTTTCAGGTCACATTTTAAAAACTTAATGCATCCAAGTAGCTGCTGTCTTTAACACATCTGTAAGAGTTTCATCTGTCCCCACCTGCTTCAAGATGGCAGCCATCATTCCTGTACCAAAGAAAAATAAAGTGGATTACCTTAATGATTACTGCTGAGTAGCATTTACTGCCATAGCAATGAAGTGCTTTGAGAGGCTTAAAGACATCATCTCTGACAGTTTATGACCCACTCCAGTTTAACTACCATTGCAACAGTCCACTGAGGATGCCATTTCCATAGCACTTCACACTACTCTGTCACACCTAGAGAACAAGAACCATTATGCCAGGCTGCTGTTTGTGGACTACCAATTTGCATTTAACACCGTCAACCTATCCTAGCTCATTAGTAAACTTCTGGATCTGGGGCTCAGCTCTTAACTGTGTAATTGGGTCCTGCACTTCCTCACTGGCAGACCTCAGCATGTGTGTATTGATGGAAATACCTCATCCACCATCACCATCAACACTGGCACCCTGCAGGGCAGTGTGATGAGTTCCCTGCTTTACTCTCTCTTTACTTATGACTGCATGGCTAAGTATAACTCTAATTCCATCCTTAAGTATACTGAAGACACCACCGTAATTGGTCTGATCAGCAAGGACGACGACACGGCTTACAGAGAAGAGGTCAAATTCCTGGCAGAATGGTGTGAAGAAAATAACCTCATCTTCAATGATAGCAAAACTAAGGAACTGATCGTTGATTTCAGCAAGCAGGTGAGAGAGCATCATCCCATCTAAATCAGAGTGGAGGTTGTGGAGCAGGTTAGCAGCTTCAGATACCTTGGGGAGACCCTCACTGATGACCACACTGCAGCAGTAGTTAAGTAAGCCCACCAGCGCCTTTACTTCTTCAGGAAACTGAGGAAGGGCCGAATGTCGCAGAGCTCTGCAGCATGTAGTGAAAACAGCATAGTAGATCACAGGCACTCTTCTCCCTGCGATTCAACATATCCACACTACATGCTGTCTTATGAAGTTAAACTGTGTCAGGTGGGACTCCAGTCATCTTGCACTGCCACCTTTCAACCTCCTCCCATCTGGGAAGCATCTAAAGTCCATCCAAACATGCACCAAACATGCACCTCCATATGCAGTTATCCAACTGCAATTAGACTCATGAGCAATCAGTAATCTTGTCACCTCCACTGCTACTACTACTGTTACCTTGCACATGCACTTGGTGTCATTTTCTATATTTATTTTATGTCACTTTTTTGTATTTATTCTGTATTTATTTTGTCTCTGATGTTTGTTTCCTGTCTGTGGAGGCACATGCTATTAAATATTTCATTGTACATGGTACTTGTACTTATATACATGCCAAGAAAAAATTGAATTGAATTGAATTAACTGAAGAAAATTATGCTCATCCATAACGTTATGTCCTGGAGACAAGTAGCAAGAATATTAGAAGGAAGAACAGTGGTAGATTCAATGGATAAATAAAGCTACATATCAACAGCATAACAGTAAAATTGAATACCATGATGCTGAAATGTACTGTATTACATACAGTATTGGAAAAATATAAATAAGGAGAAGAATTGGCCCCAGCACTGAGCCATGTGGAAGTCCCTGTGTAACCACTGTACTCTCCGATAAGAGAAAAAACACTCATATAAAAGGCCACAAACTCCTAAAAGTAGTTAAACGTTCCAAAAGTATCTGATGGGATATAGTATCAAATGCACAACTGAGATCCAAAAATACAAGAATTGAGTCCTATGTCTGTAACATAGAGGAGGTCAGATGAAAGCCAGATTAAAAATGTTCAAACAGATTATTCTTTTGAAAGATGAGACTGAAATTGAGAAGCAACTATCTTGTCAAGAATTTTTGTTATAAATGGAAGATTAGAAATAGGTTGGTAATTAAAAAAAATGTTAAAATTGGTGTAATTGGAGCCATTTTTGATGAAAGAGGAACAATGGCAGTGGCAAGGGAAGAGTTAATTATCGAGGTAATTAAAGGAGAAATATATAGCAAGCTGACCTTAACAAGACTAGTAGATTCTGGATCCAGCTAACAAGTAGTTTTTATAAGCTCAGAAGTATAATTTTTAGTTGGTAGACTGAATTCTAAAAATAAGGTATTTGGTAAGGGAATATGGATAATAGTGGAAAGCATGTCATTTTCTGCAAGGATAAGAGACACAAGTTGCTAGTGAATCTCCCAAATCTTAGAAATGAAAAAGTCCAAGTCACAAAAATGTTTAGCAATGACATTATAGTGAACAACATTTTCTGGTGGTGCAATTAGCCTATTCATTGTAGAAAAAAGAGCTCTAGCATTATTCCCTCCTGTACTAATAATTTTAGAATAATATACAATTTTTGCAGTAGCAAGCACATTTTTGTAGTGTAACATATTATCTAAGTCCATTCTACTATGTATAACGTGACCAGTTTTCTTAAATAGATGCTCCAGCCACCAGCCCATAGTTTTGACTTGACATAATTCAGATGCAAACCAGGAAGCAGTATGAGTAAATGAAACAGTCCTTGATTTTTAGGGAGCCAACGTATTGAAAGCAGAAGATAGAATAGCATTATAATGATCTATTAATTATGATGGAGTGGCAATAAGTGGAAAAACAGGCTGTAGATTAAGTAAACCAATATAATTCTCAGAAGCTACATGCTTAACATTAAGAAATATAATAACACCCTGAACCTTTGATTTACTAAGAGCAGGGCTAATATAAAACATAATCATTTTATGATCCAAAATAGGTAATTCATAAGAGTGGAGACTACGGGATATAATACCAGAGCAGCAGACTAAATCTAAAATATGACCTTTGTTATGAGTTGAAAAATTTACATACTGAGTTATATTAAAATAGTCAAGTATTTCATTAAAATCCATTGTAAGTGTATCAATTGAATTATCAAAGTGTATATCAAAATCACCCATACGGATGACATTTGGAGACATGGCACACGGAGTCATTAAAGCAGTTGAAACTTCTGCAATAAAAGTACTTGAAAACTTGGGAGATCTATATAAGACAGCAAATATAGTAGGTGATGGTCCATGGATTTTGCCAGCCAGCAGTTCAAAAGAAGAAAAATCAGGAAGATGCACCAGTGATTGTTTTTCCCAATAAATTATCAAAATGCTGCCTCCTCTCCCCAAGGAATGGGATTTAGAAATCTAGACAAACCCTAGTGGGAGTGCTTGGTTTAAGTGAAAATAATTGCCTGGTTTCTGCCAAGTTTCTATAAGACATAAACAGTCCAATTTAGTGTCTGTAATAATGTTACCGATCTGCAAAGCTTTTTTGTAAATAGATTGAGAACTGAAAAATCCAAACTTTAAAGTATCAATAGACATATAATCTGGTGACTTTACCAGTGGTCTCAGCGCCTTGTAATTATGCGTCGTCCTGAAGTACGTAGATAAGGATAATAACTGGGACATCTATCAGACCAAAGTGTATAAACAGACCCACTGCCAGGACTGCTGAAATGAAAACAATGACAAAATCCCAGATGAATATATTTTGGCCATCAGAGAATGCTGTGGTACCGCAGAAGATCAGACGGCAGAACATAATTTATCCAAAGTAGATAGAGTTCATCAGGAGAGTATTTTCATCTAGAAGTAGTAGCTACAACAGCCAACACTGCAGACAGGATGATCTGTAATAGTAACAGATTTACAAAAACGGTCATCCAAGAAGATTCCAGATTCACAGCAAGCCCATATACCCCTCATTTATCCACTCGGCCCTGTTCAGATAACACGTTAGCCAGTAGACAGTCACTGTTATCACTGGCATTTACAGATTCAGTAATCAAAAAGACGCAGTTTCCACCATCTATTAATCAGTGCTAAACACCAAAGCAGAGAATCAGCAAGAAAGTTTCCATTTACTCACACAGATTCTACCCAGCATGGCACCATTCTATGCGGACTTGCGTTGAGAGAGCGAGGGACAGCAAGGACAGGAATGCATAGTATTAAATTATAATCCAAAACAAAGGAAAAAATGGATCCCACACCAGGCACAAAATCCTGAACGAAGGACAAAAATCAAAGAAAAATAATGAAAACAGATAAAACACACAAGTAAGCAGCGGCAGACTAACACACCAGCATCCAACTCCAATTGTCATCAAATAGTTGATCAGGCCACAGAGGTCTTGCAAGTTTCTTTGTGGATTTAGTCATCTTCTCTGGTTGTTGAAGTTCTCTCTCCTATTTTTGTTTCCTTTTGTATTCTCTGTATATGAGCAGAGTACTTTAAAGGGCTTCACAAAAAAATTAAAAATGATTACATGAATAATGCATACGTGCTTTCTAATGCCGTTAACCTTTCTCATCCTAATTACCCAAAGTTAGTTTGCACATTCCTAAAAAATTAACCAAAAAGTAAAGATTCTGAATGACAAAGTATTTTTAGTTTAAGTGAATTAACTAACAGTTTGAACTAGTATTGGTTAAAATATACAAAAAATCAAATTTAAACAGGTAAAATTAATGATTGTTTTAGCATTTACATATGTTTAAAAGATATTTAGAGTTTATATAAATGCCTAGCAGTCTTGCATTCTTGGTTTGTTTGTGAAAAGTTCCAAAAAGGTTAAAGATCAGGTCCTGAGTGCTGGCTGTTTACATATTGTGAAATTAAACACTTTGACATCATAAAAAGATTTGGGGCATCCTCCCCATATACTTGAAGTGTGGCTGAAAAATGGGCAAAAGTAAAAAATCAGACTTTAAAGCCAAGAGTCCAAAACAGAACTGAGGTAACAGAAGGAATAGGACGGTTTTAAAGCCGGACAGGGGAAAAGACGTTATCTGGGTAGGAACGGGAAGTGATGTCATCAGGCCCGGAACCGGAAATAATGTCATCTAGGCAGGAACTGGAAGTGACGTCATTGAGCCCAGGCGGAATTTCCCGTGGTTGGTCTACAAGGACAAAAGAGAAAGGATTAGTGCACTCTGACACACCCAGGTCTGGCATGGAATTACCTTTTTTGAGCCCTTTAGCTGCCTCCCATGCGCACGTGTGTGATAATATTTAGTGTTAACTCACACAGTTCAGTTTTTGAATTGTTTTAAATATTTACAGTCCAAGTAGGTGTTTGAAATATATTTAAATTCATAGTTGAATATTGTGAGTGTGCATTTATTTTTCATATGGCTTATTACACCATTTGGCTAAGGTTTTTGTGTGAATTTCCTCTCAATGATAACAATGGTCAATTCCCAGTTCCAAGCATTGGCTATGAATGCACTTTGCACCTCACAGTCTGAATGTGCTGTCTTATTTCGAGTAAATTTTATAGAATAGTTTTTGTTTCCTCTTAAATGATCATCATCAGACACAGCAGTCTAATGCTTTGTGAACATTATATCATAACCCTCTTTCAATAAGTCTGTTGTTTAGAAACTTAAAATTAAACTTTGAATCATGCCCGGACAATAAAATAGCAAAAGAAATTTGATGTGTGCCACAAGGAACCCATTGTTATTGGTTCCTGATAAAATCTGTAGAATAAATTTAATCAGTCTCTTATTTTAACAGATCTCTGCCTGTTAAATATTAAGTAATTTGGCCAAATGTTAAACCAGATAGGTATTAACATGTCAGACAAAAAGTCACAAACAGACTGATGTCAGTCTTGATTTTATTATTCCACTCATATGAAGGTTTTATTTCAAAGTTGTATTTAATACAAGTGAACTTCATCTAGAATGATAAGTCTGGTGTTATAAACCCTTTGCCTAAATCATGCTCGGTGCTTGATACAACATAATGTGTACAATAGCAGTTGTCTGTAGTGTACAACAAAAGGGCACATGCCAATTTAATACACCTGGCACATTTGCCTAAGATTATCTAGTCCAAAACCACCAAACCATTTCTGTGAAATCTTCATTAAACTGACCTCTGGAACAAAGATAAAAAATTTGCTTTAATATAGTTTGTTTCCACAAAAATATTTGCTTATAATTCTGCACTTCTCCCACAGTGTGGTGACTATGCAGTGTCATACCAATAATTAACAACATATAGGAATGGAAAATTATATCTTTTTTACATGTTTAATTGCCAAATCTTTAACTGTAGGTGGTATACTACAACTTCTATTCTTATTGTTAAACATGTCACTGAGCAAAAAGTAGATAACTTTTGAACATATTTTAATAAAATAAAATCAAAATTAATTTAATAACTGATGTATATAGAACAGTGTTTAAGTAATTTTTGATCAATAAAAAACAGATAAAACTAACACTTTAGTTGTTCAGTATATTAAACATGATATGTAGTTGTAGTTAATCACCCTAATAGCTGTTGCTTGTTTGAGAAATGAGTCCCATGTTCAATGAGAATGCTTTTTAAATAAAAAATGTAAATAAATGAATTGCTGAATTTAGCTGAAGCAAAGTTAGGAGAGCTTAATATATTCCTGGCACAATGAAATGCAAAAGCTTTTTCTTTCATTTATTTTGAGGATTTCTTAATACCATGCTCATACTTGCTTGTGTTCCTTAACACATGCCTTTATAACCTTTAACAAGATTTAAAGTGCTGCTACCAGAATGCATTTTATCAAATTAATAACATCCAGGGTGCATTGGATAGTCTACAGCCTCCTGTGACCCTGTAGTGTTTTCATAATGCGAATCAATGGCCAGAGGTTCAATAATTTATGTTCTGTCTATATATCACTCAATGGTGAACTGCCGTTCTGTATTATCAGTACAAAATAGATTGTCATAATGCTTGTTTGTTGCCCACCTGACTGAGAACTTCTAATTATCCAAAAAAATTTTTTTAGAATAATGGCTATCCTTATATGTTAAGAGAATATTTTAGGAACTGAAGTATCTGTTTTTCTAAAGAATGGTAATATAAATGACTTTCTAGATTGTACATGCAAAAATCTTGTCAAAACTGATGACTTTGCACTAGGCAGTCTCAATTCATTTGTAAATGGCTGTTCTCTTTTTCACTGATATAAAGGCGCCTTCGCCGCCCAACCCCCAGTTGCGGCCAGAACATTAGCAAAATCTGTAAATGTACAAAAGAACAAATTATTATTTATAGGGGGTTCACCCCCCACTCGCTTTGCTTGCCAACTCCGCCAGCCTGCGCTACGCTCTAGCCACTTCATGTCTCTGCCACTTGTGTTGTGAAGAGTGGGGCTGAACACACCCCAAGCAAACATGGTCACTCCTCCAAAACCCACTCTTAAACTGTGATACAATGGGAAACAAATACAGTGTTTTTTTTTAATCTCCTCTTTGCTCAATCAGCTGCTGGCTTGCTGCTGCTGTACCACATGATCTGCATCTCGCATGGCGCTTTGAACATTTAAAAGCCTGTACAGCAGCTGTCCTACTCTTTGTCTTTTATTTCCGGCCACGGGCGTGGTTAAGTCTCTTGGCACAAAGTCTTGTCTCGTGGATGTGAGTTCTTGATAGTTTTTAGTTTATAATTTGGAAACGGAATAAGAATCTGAAAATCTGAAAACAACACATTAAAGTTCGATAAATTTTAAAAAGAATGATACCAAATATATATATATATATGTAGGTTTTAAAATAAGCCCAATTTAAAGTGTGACAAAAAACGTGACGTGCACAAAATTGCTGCACGTTTAGGCTTAGGATTTTGTATATATATAGTAGATTTAAATTACTTCAACTGTCAAAGTGTGGCCATCTTGAATCAATGGAGCTTCTCATTTTTAATTAGAATATTTTTTATTGCTTTTATTGCATTTATTAAAAGCAAGTAACATTCCATACAAACAAGTCAAACTTAACTAACTAAATTCAATTCAACCCCCACCCAAGAGAAAGAGAGGAAGGCCAAGAGCCAGAGTAAAACTTTAAGAGTAGAAAAGAGGGGAAAGGATCATTTTCCCCAATATAAATGCTTATTCTAAAATGTTATTGATTAGATCATGCCAGGTTTTAAAAAAGTTTTGAACAGATCCACTAAGTGAGAATTTGATTTTTTCCAATTTCAAATAATATATAACATCAGTTACCCACAGACTTAGAAGAGGTTGGCTAGGATTCTTCCAGTTGAACAAGATAACTCTAAAATTATTTTCATACTTACTTGCATTTTCCTGTATTTATTCCTTAGTTTTTATAGCATGCCTCTAAAGGTTACCTCAGAGTCATTACATAAATGTTTCTCCTGATCTTTAATATCCTGAAGCAGTTTCTCGTATGTCTTGTTTATGTCCTTCATATCTTTCCTCATATCCTTTATGTAACCTTCCAGTGTAGAAGTTATTGCTGTAATCATTACGGTGATTGTTACCTTAAGCTTGGAGTATCAAGCCAAGTTGGAGTCAGTGCTGCTGACTTGCAGGAGATAGTTGACAACTTCTGGAATCAACGAGTTCTCCTGTCCCAACTCACTTGCAGTTTCGCTCCCACTTTCGCTGTCAGCAGAAGCTGATGCTGCAGCATCAAGTCCCTGGAGATCTATTCTTTTGCCTATCTGTTCCAGGTCAGTCTCTGGCAGGCCATACCTTGAAGTTGAACTTGAGGCATGTTTATACATTTTTTAAATGGATGCAGTCCAGCTCTTTCAGATGGCCAAGCCACTTTCCAACAGATCATTTGGTTTTGATGACTTTAGCCCCTTGGTTGGCAATGCCCCATTCCCTTTGGTCTGTGTTTCTGAGTAGTTCTATGCCACTATTAGATGATCAATTCAGTATTCTGGCTGCCTTATTTGTTAGAATGTTTTGTTTCTGTGAGTTTGGCTCTGAAAAATTTCCTATTGTCCTCCAATGGCCTTTGGTTAATTCCTGATACGGTATCCCCAGTTTGACCCTGACATCGAAAAACAAATGTAGCAGCTATAACTGAAAAAATCTAGCACTTAGTGTGTTCAACTACTGCTGCATAAAATATATATAATTATATAATATATAATTTAAAGAAAAAAAATGCTTTTACTATTTTGACTGGATTTCACCAATATAATTTATGGCCAATGATACTTTCCTGTGAAGCATTAATGTGTTTCACCCAGTAACATTTATGCTTCTGCTTTGGTTCATGATTTCAGCAGATATTTGCACTGAAGCCTGATGTGTGTGCCTTAAGAAATCTAATTTTATAGAGAAGTGATCATACTGTCATGTTATGGATTTTGCTTTCTGCAACCATTTTTAGGTTTGTGTTTGCCTTTTTTCAGTTTTCTTACTGTTTGACATTGCTGCCAATTCTGAAGAAGATGTGTAATCTCCTAGTGCTTTGACATACAGTAAATTAAAAGTTTTTCCTGCAAATTTTGTGGCATCCCAAATTAATTTATATTTTCAATTACTGGTTGTCTTTTAGATTCTTATTATGTCCTTATTTTCCATCAATGCTGCAGACTGTTCACTTGCACAGTATCCTTCAGTCGTATTCACCTCACCACCGTAAGCCAGTGGGATGCTCACGTAGGGCCACATGTGTTAGTCTATGAGGGGATTAAGTTTGATGAGTCCAACTCCACAGTAAGAATTGATTTATCTGAAAAACAGCCTTATACCTACGTCTGACATTGAGCCACTTTTCTCTGCCTCTCAGGATTGGAGTCTCTTTCAGCACCACCTAATGGGTTTAAAATACAGTATCTCCCTAACTCTCTAATGCAAAGCAGGCTGGTAACACCCCTCCATGCCACTCAAAATAGCTGTTTTCCTAATGTAGAGCCCCTCTTTATAAATAAAAGGCAAATAAAGGTAAATAGAAATAAAGAGTAACTTACAAGCAGCTCAATAAATCAAAATTGGACTGAAAACTAAATAAACCATTAATAGCTTAAAACAGATCAATCAATCATTAAATCAAACATCTGTACTTTATATACCCTCTTCATGAATGGTATCATTTCAAAGCATTTTGATAGCAAAGAGCTGACTTTAAAGTAGAATCAGGATTAGTACAGCAAATATTAAGAGGTAGTCTAAAGTATATTCCATTTAGAGTAAACATAAGCTAACTGAATGTTGGAATAATTTGGATTATATAAAAATGGTGTTTAAGATGGATGTTTATGTGCCTAGGTCCAAAGTCATTTTAGCTGCGGTAAGATACAGTAAGCATAATTAGCATATATTTCCTAAAAATATGAGATGCTATACTGTAAGGTTGTTTTAGTTTTGTTTTGCTTTTAAAAGTTTTAGAGGTTCTTTTGAATTTCATACAGGCTTATTAGCAGTACCAGTAATAAGACGGATAAGCCCAATTTATTATTGATTTAATCAGAGATTAGTGCTGATAAATTAAATGCTACATCTCTTCTGTCAAGATTCAGAGCGTATGAGTAGATTTCATTGATCTTTACTCAGTGAGCCACAATGATTCTTATGTGTTTATGATTATAATGTTAGAACCTTTACTTTTTTTCTTCAAGGTATGAAAGCTGAAGAAAACTACATAAAAACACACATGGTGTTCCCTGCTGGGCTTTGATTTTCAAATTTCAAAATTGCCATCAATGCTGTTTGGGAATCTTTGCATTCTCTTATCTCTTTGGGGCAGAGTACACTGCTCACAGCTGTTTCATTTTCAACATTTGATAGCTAATATACTGAAATACATTTTAAAATTTCAGATTTCCTTTACCTTTTTCTTCTACTTTCATTTAGGTTTTTGAAAATACACTCTTCTTGCCCTCAAAGTCTAGTTTCAAATAGCAGAAAGCTTTAGAATTCAAGCAGTCAAGCTATTGCAATTCTTCTGAACATGCCATCTTTGATCTTTAGCTATTGCTTCTTATGTTCTTGACCCCTACACATCAAACGATGTACTCTCACGATGGTATTTGATCTGAAATAAAGTGAACTAAAAGCTTTCCTTTGTGCCTTAAAAGTAATGGAACAATATAATAATGCATTACTCCAGATAAACAAAAACACTTGACCCTTCCACTTCACTTATGGAACTGAGCTATCTGTTTTCACATTGTACCAGAATGTTTGTATTAACTGAAATTTGTAGAAATAACTACAGAAAAAATAAGTAATGAAGAGTTTATTTTCTGGTAAAATGATTTTGAAGAAAGTTTTAGTGAATCATCATGCAAAGAAAATACGCAGTATGAAGCACTGCATGCAGTACAGTATTTACTGGAACAATGAGAAGGCGCTTGATCAAATATAAAGTGGTACTCAAGAGATACAGTAATTCTTTATACCTGTCATGCCCATCTTTGTTTTTCTGACAATTAGAAAATACTTTTTTTAAATTTAATTTCCGGTTAATCAGGGCAGTCAGTGACTAGCGACTGCCCTTCAGAGGATGCCTGGACAAGCTTCTTAGGAGGAGTTCATTTTCATGATTAGAAAACAAGCTATACAAACTGGCTATAGAACAGCTTGTCAGTCAATTGTCCAAATACCTTTGAGTCCCTGAAAATAGAGGGGACCATGTATAAAAATGTCTGTCATTCCTAAATTGCTCATGTGATATTTTTGTTGAACCCTTTGAATTAATTCTGAAAGCCTATAATTCAATCATGTGAATATTTCTTCATTTCAGATCCATTGTGGTGGTGTATAGAGCTAAAATTGTGAAAATTGTGTTACTCTCCAAATACTTAGGACCTAACTGCAGATCTGGGAAAATTTATATAACTATTTCTCAGCTTTGAGTGTTACCAGGAGTGCAGTGGCCTTAATAATTATTAATTGGAAGAAGATTGGAGCAACCACTACCAGTATACAGGCCAGCCATAATATCCAGCAACCTTGAGGAGATCCCACAAAGTCTCAGAATGTCCCACAGGGCAGCTTGATCAACTGAGTAAAACACTTTATGAAAATCGACAAAGGCTGCAAAGAAATTCTGACAATTTTCACATTTGCCTGGTCATTCTGCTCTCCACACTTTCTTTTTGAGCAGAGGAACTGAACTCTGTCTTGGACCTGACTCCATCTGTTCATTTCTTGTGGATATCATCGTCTGCCACCGCTCTCATTCTCTTGCATGACCATCAGTTACTTCAGCCTTTTCTTCTGTATTCTCTGCTGCCAGGAAATGACAAAAATCCTCAACAACTCTTTACTGGATTTAGAGGGTCTCAGAGTGATATGGTGTGTAATCGGTGTCTTGCAGGGGCCACTAGCATTTTTTTAATAATAATATGATATATAGTTCCCTATGCTGTTTTGTCCATTGTTAGATTTAGTTATTTTTATAAGGCGCAAATGTTCTTCCTGTATGTGCAAAAGATGCAGTGCAGCATATCGACCAAGATTAATTGTTCAATATTTTAGGATGGCCACTCCTCCTGGGATGCAGATGCAGTAGAATTGCTCTATTATTGTTAGTTCTAATTTAATTTCTACCTGTTATTACAATGCATTTCTGCCTAGCCTGAACTATATTTATATTCATTCTGTCTCTTGTGCACCACTTCATCCTCTGGCAATGGAACTTCCAATTATATGATGTGGCCTTGCAGTAGGTGTCCAAAGAAACATCACTATAAACCAACCGTGAAAATGTGCCACCAATTGACAATATTATTGCCACAGTTTTGGACTTATGCCTGGACAGTTTTGTCAGTGTAATCGTACTATGTCCAAGGATGGGCTTCCTGGCCAGCTGGCTTAGCTCTGTCTGATGTCATTTACAGACTGGCCTGTACTTTGGGAATGGCACAATTAATCTTTTGGAAGAATTTTCAGTGAATTGAAAGTGGTGGTTTCCTTTAATGTAATCTAAGTGCTAAAAAAGGTGACTGGAGAGTAGAAACCATTATTAGGTAGAAAGTAATGTTTACTCGACCAACAATTAGAGTAACTTGACAATCAGTAATGCTTGCAATAGTAAATTCACTTACATAATGCTTTAGGAAATGTTATGAAGTATTATTAGTTAAAAATATCTTCAGTAGTGGGAAAAAGAATTAGAATAGGCTTAATCTGTCTTCAGTTTCTAATTTAAAGTTTTTTTTTTTACAAATACTAAATCTTGCATACTTTATTTAAACCAAAAGCAGTCCCTAGAAATGTAAGCTCCAGAACAGTACTTGCTGACCCTCTGATGAATTGTGACCAGGGGCCTCATGTATAACGGCGTGCGTAGAACTCGCACTATAACATGGTGTAAGCACAAAAGCCGAAATGTGCTTACGCACAGAAAAATCCAGATGCAAGAATCTGTGCGTACTCCAACTTCCACGTTCTATTTATTTCTTCTTGATTGCTGAATTCCTTTCTCTCCATTTTCCGTTCCTATTCTTACACTGCTGTATGCTACGGCGGGCTTTGGATAGTAAAATATATTTTAGGGGTACAAACCTGAAATCCCCCTGCCTGGCTATGTCGACTCCATAAAGCTACCTTTAACATCTTCAGGCGCCCCTGTATTTCTATGATTTGACCAGCATATATAAAGTACAGCTCAGACAGGCTTTCCTCCCCCTAGCACAGAGGCACCTAAAAACAACAAATTTGGACTTCATACTGTCCATGAGTAAAGGTGGGACTCTCCATATTTTAGTAGATGTTTCCCACTTTCTTTCTTCAACTAATCTTGGTCCTTATAAGATTCCAAGTTTGTTTGGGAAGACCCTTAGAAGCTATAAGCTAGATCTGTAAGCAATGTTATTTCTACTCATGGCTTCTCCTACCACCTCTATGTTGTTGGTGCAGAGATTTTCCTCTCATTTCCCTCTTAAAACCCACAGGTTTCTGCCCAGATCTCCAACTGTCTGTTTTCCATGTCATCATGGATGAATGATGATCACCTTACACTTAAACCTTTCAAAATTAGATATCTGTTCTTGCCCCCAGAGTCTCTTTCCTAAGATTTGTTTCTAAGAATAAATCTTGAAGATGTCATCCTTTCACTGTCAGTCATGGTCAGGAATCTTGGCGTGACTCTGGACCTCTGGCTTTCATCAATCAAACATTCAGTCAATCAACCATTTCTCTCATTTCTTTCTTCATAATATTAAGAAGATTCAACTCTTCCTTATTAATTATGCCACCTAACTCCCAGGCAGTGTTTTCTTCTTGGCTGCAGTATTGCAACTCTCTCCAGGCTGGACTTCTTTCAGCTGCTATCAGACCTCTCCAGCTCCTCCAGAATGCAGTTACTCGATTGGTGTTCTCTGTTCATTGTTTCACTCCTCTGCTTCTGTCTCTCTTCCAGCTTGCTGTTGATGTAAGGGTCCAGTTCAAAAATCTTGTTTTGACCTACAGTTCTCTGAATGGTTGTGCTCTTTGATATTTCCAATACTTGGTCTCTTCTTATGTCCCTTTAAGAAGTCTCAGTTCTGCCTCTGCCTACCTGCTGACCATCCCTCCTCTTGCCAGATGTGTCAAGACTGGACAATGCTTGTCCATTCTTACTTAAAGCTGTGGACTGATCTCTCTTTATCTATTAGTACTACATCCAATTTACTTGTGCTTAGGCATCTTTTGAAAATGATCTTTTCAATCAGTAGTTAAATATTTTGGAACTGCTTAGTTTCTCTTCTACAGAATATTCGCTGTTGCATTAAGACTTTAGGATACTGTTTTTTTGTCTTAGTCTAGTTGATGGTATGATTACATTGTAGGTCTACGTGTGCTTACTTTTGTATATTGTTCTCTGTTATTTTTGATGCTTGCACCTTCATTCTTGTATGTATTATGATTTGTTTCGTAAGTCACCTTGGATAAAGGTGTCTGCTAAATAAATCAATAAATAAATAATACCATCTTCTTCACTTTCACAGCATTATTTTATTTCTCAGTCATTTTATTTCAAGAAAAGAAGAATAATTTAGGTCTGTCAGCTTGCAACTGAAGTTTCAATATACACTTTCATAGTTCAGCGGCCTTTTTATGTTCTCTGTAAAAAGAACAGAATACTGCACTTCATCCACATGTCACCAAAATTGTAATGTGCTAAAGTGTACAGTATCTCCTTCCAATCCCTTTTTTTTAGAGCCTCCAGCCATCAGATATCTTCCATCGTCTCTCAAGATGTCCTTTGTCATAAAGAAAGAACATTTTAACATGTCTGTCACTACTTGACATAAAAATAAAATCAGGTAACTTTTTATAAATGTGCATTAAAGAAACAAATTCCAGATGTTAAATATGTAAACCAGTTTTAATACTCACTCTATGAACATGTGCCTGTAATTGAAATTATTCAGTTTCTTATTATTGACAGGTTATACCACGGCATTTTAAGGTGAACTGCAAATCATAAAAAACTATCATATAAATACCCAAAAAGTATAGTTCAAATTAACAGATAATTTGCATTACTTGCACATTTGAATAAAAATGTAATATTTCACTAAACACTCCCATTATGCTCAGGGACAGTAGGCCTCACTAAGACAAACTTAGTGTAAATGATTGTATATAAATATAAGACACAATTTATATGCCATGGTAAATGTTATTATATTATATAGGACATCTTTAAAGTTGTGTGGTACAAGTAAATGAGGAAAAGCATTTGGAAATGTATAAATGATTGTACATAAACGGCCTGTATTTGATATAGCGCCTAACTAGAGTTCAAGAACCCCCCTAGGCGCTTTACAACACAACAGTCATTCACCCATTCACACACACATTCATACGCTGGTGATGATAAGCTACTATGTAGCCACAGCTGCCCTGGGGCACACTGACAGAAGTGAGGCTGCCGAACACTGGCGCCACCAATCCTTCCGACCACCACCAGCAGGCAAGGTAGGTTAAGTGTCTTGCCCAAGGACACAACAGCTGCATTCTCATGCCGGGAGCCAGGATTGAACCTGCGACCCTCCGATTGCTGGACAACCCGCTCTACCGACTGAGCTACTGCTGCCCTAATCCCCTAAACATAAGACACTATTTAAATGCCAAGGTAAATGTTATTATATTATAATAGGACATTTTTAAAGTCGTGTGGCACAAGTAAATGAGGAAAAGCATTTGGCAATGAAAAATAGAAAAAATAAGGTGTACAAAATTCTGTCACAAATCTATACTAATAAAAGGCAAAGCCCTCACTGACTCACTCACTCACTCACTCACTGACTCATCACTAATTCTCCAACTTCCCGTGTAGGTAGAAGGCTGAAATTTGGCAGGCTCATTCCTTACAGCTTCCTTACAAAAGTTGAGCAGGTTTCATTTTGAAATTCTACGCGTAATGGTCATAACTGGAAGCTATTTTTCTCCATATACTGTAATGGAGTTGAGCTCGAAAGCCGTGGGGGGCGGAGATTCGTGTGACATCATCACGCCTCCCATGTAATCACGTAAACAGTCTGTCAATGCAGTACGTAGAAAACCAGGAAGAGCTCCAAAAAGCGCTGAAGAAAACATGCATTATATAATTGAGAAGGCAGTGAAACAATAAAAAGCGAGCGAGTGACATATACTACCATATTCATGAGTGCTGCTACTTCGGAAAGAAAGCAAGGTGTAAACCTAAACTTTAAATTAAGTTCATAGACAGGATGCCGCTGGCGTTTCTCATGCCCACGGGTAATGCAGGATACAAGTTTAATGAGATGACGCAGGATATAAACAAGAGTTTTGATCACTTTCTAACTAAGTTAAAATTGCAGGTGAAGGGGTGTGCTTATGCAAATTCTGAGAGACCGTGTTTGTGGGGGATTGACACTTAAGGCGGGTGGGGGAGTCACGTCATCATCTCCCCTCCCATTTACCTCTGAGCTGAGCTCCGCGGCTAACGTCGTCTTTCGAAGCAACTTCGTCACACTGCCACCAAATACTCCCAGAAAAATCCACAAGTTAATACACATGCTGTCTCTAGAGTTTCTCCATACTGAATCCTCCAGGCACTACTTACAAAAGGTTACATTGACAATCGTGTTACGTTATTTTTAAAATCTTTCCTTTTCTTAGCACAAGCACAGCTGAGAAGCTTCGATGCATGTGCTCCATAGCGCGTTAAAAAATAATGCATTTAATCACACTTTGCATTACAAGCAAAGGGGAACTTTTGTCAATGCATGATTTCCTAGTACACCGATTACATTGATCAGCGCATCCCGATTCATTTTACCCTCGCGCCACCTTAGTTTGAGAAGGAAGTATGAAAAAATATGAGGTTAACACAGAAAAACAGATCACCAATTCAAGCTTTATGAATAATCGATTCGCCATCAATAATTGTTTTGGTAAAGTCACACTCAGTGTAATCTTCCTTCCATTTAATAATTTTTCCACCACTAGCCATGATTAAATGAACGGTAAAAAAGTAAGAGCAAAGCGAGGGTGACTTATTTAGGCAGGCATATATATGACAGCAACACTCATGACAATGTCAATCATGTTACGTTATTATTAAAATGTTTCCTTTTCTTTTTCATTACTTCTTTAACACACTACTTCTCCGTTGCAAAGCGCGGGTATTTTGCTATATATATATACTAGCAAAATACCCGCGCTTCGCAGCGGAGAAGTAGTGTGTTAAAGAAGCAATGAAAAAGAAAAGGAAACATTTTGAAAATAATGTAACATGATTGTCAATTTAATTGTTCTGTCACTGTTGTGAGTGATGAGTGTTGTTGTCATATATATATATATATTTACACACACACACATAAACATATATATATATATATCTATACATATACACATATATACATACATATATATATCTACATATATACAGATACATATACACACACACATAAATACATACACACACATATATACACACAAATACATATATATATATATACATACATACACACACACATATATAAACATATATATACATATACATACATATCTACATATATACACACACAGCTATTTCAGATCAGTGCAATACGCTGCTTGTTAAAACGGATGACTCCGCTCTTACGTGCAAGTCTGCGTGGATATTATGAACTATCGTATTTGTTCAAGTTCTATTTAAATTTTAAATAGAAGGAATTTTTATTTAGTCGACAGAAATATCTTTGGTAGGAATGGTAAAACAGACAGGAATATTATTCGTGAATAAATCAACTCAAACCTTAAACAACTTATAATATTTTGCTCTCCATAAAAATATATCCTGTCTAAATTATACAAGTTAGAAATAAAGTAAACGTTAAAAGAACAAACATTCAAATTTCTTTACTCTTATGTAATTTTATATAAAAATAAACTTAGATTTTAAATATCCCAAAAGATTTTGCTCTCCATAAAAATATATCCTGTCAAAATTATACAAATTCAAATATGAACATGCTGCATAACAAAACCTGGAAATATAAATAAAATGTGTTCCTTTCAGCAATAACAAATCAAATCATTCAGTTGTCTTTGCTCATATGTCATTTTAGAGCTGGACGCCTGGCATCTTTTTTTGGCCACAGGTTCGTTTCTGTTTGGTGTGAGGTTCTGTGTTGTGGAGATTCTCAGGATGGATTGCAGGTGCTCATCAGTGAGGCGACTCCTGTGTGCTGTTTTGTTAGTCTTTATCACTGAGAAGAGCTTCTCACACAGATATGTGCTACCAAACATGCACAAGGTTCGAGCCGCATGTAGACGGACTTTTTGTTCTTCAAAGTCACCAAAGCGCCGTGCAAACTCAGTGCGCAGTGCGCTCAGTTTATCAGCAAAGTGCGTATTTGGGAACACCGTAGTGACGACTTGGTTTAACATTACTTGGCAACAGGGAAAGTGGGGCAAGTTGCACTGGTGCATTTGTGTCTCCCATAAAAGCAGCTTCACTTGAAATCACTTTGTGATTGTGCACGGTTAAAACGTCCGCTGAAGTGTCAGATTCTTATTTAATTCTTCTGCTTTCTGTATCTTCTGCATTGCATTCAGGTTACCCTGATGTTTTGTCTCATAGTGCCGTCTTAGATTAAATTCTGTAATTACAGCCACATTAGCTCCACAAATGAGACACACGGGTTCAGTAAACATATACTCAGCCTCCCATCGGTTTTAAAGGCTCTATTTTCAGAATCAACTTTTCTCTTCAGCATCGTGTGAGCTAGCTTCGCAATAACTTGCAGCATCATAAGGTAGACTTGATTAACGCGTAAGTGTTGCAAGGCAGCTGAAGCGCTGCATTATGGGATCTGTAGTTTATTGTGTTACCAGCGCTTCATATACCCGGGCTTTAATAACAATAATACAGTATATAAAATGATCTCGGGCGGATATAATTACACGGGCGGATGTGGCCCGCGCCCTTGAGTTTGACACATATGGACTAAATAGAACTTGAAAAGATATATTTTTCAAATGTGATCGCGCAATTCAGATAGAGTTGACGCGACTACAGCCTGCATGCCTCAATAAGTCATCCTCCCTCGCTCTTACTTTTTACCGCTCATCTAATGAATACACTGAGTATGGCTTTACCAAAACAATCATTGATGGCGAATAAAGTATCCATTATTCGAGTATGTAGAGCGGGATATATATATATACATATATATATACCCGCGTATCGCAGCGGAGAAGTAGTGTGTTAAAAAGCTAGAAAAGAAAAGGGAACATTTTAAAAATAACGTAACATGACTGTCAATATACAGTATTTGTTTTGTGAGTGTTACTGAGTGTTGCTGTCATCAAGGATTTGATTATCATTATTTCTTTCAATCAGGTTCGTATTTGTAGGATGTGTTGTGTTCAAGTTACATTCCGTGTTTGTCAATCGTTGTAAAGATGACAGGTTTCATTCATCGATTCGTTTCTTACTGCATCAATAAACAGCTCGTCTTCTTCTTTATCTGAGACCTGACACACTGCATGCACGGGTTTTTTTTACACTGTCTTCCTTTAGCGGGACATTGACTTTTTCCAACCTGTGCTTTGTTTCCGCAGTAGTTGGATTTATGAATATGCTTGTATGTATGAGACGCTTCATATTTTTTGCTGCCTTTTCAATTGTGTAATTCGTTTTTTGTTCAGCGCTCTTTGGAACTGTTGCTTTTATCTGTGCACTGCGTCCAGTTCACGTGAGCCACTCGGTGTACATGCATCGAAGGTTCCCAGCTGTGCTGGTGCCATCTCGTGCTATGTCCATGGCTGTATTTAATGTTACCTTAGTCCTGGCACTTAAAACTTTCTCTCGCAGTTTCACTGAGTTTGTGTCAAACACCACCCTGACCATCTCATCTTCCTCTCCATAAGCACAGTCCTTCACCCGTGAATATTTATCCGTGGCAGTTTGCTATTGGATTGCCGCTGACGGACGGCCTTATATGGGCAGGCACTAAATTACAAACGCCAGCGGCAGCCTGTCTATGAACTTAATTTAAAGTGTAGGTTTACATCGTGCTTTGTTTCAGTAGCAGAACTCATGAATATGGTTGTATATGTCACTTTCGCCGCTTCTTATTGTTTCGCTGCCTTCTCAATTATATAATGCATGTTTTCTTCAGCGCTTTTTGAGGTCTTCCTGGTTTTCTATGTACTGCGTGATTACGTGGGAGGCGTGATGATGTCACACGAAACTCCCCCCACGGCGTTGAAGCTCATCTCCATTACAGTAAATGGAGAAAACCTGCTTCCAGTTATGACCATTACGCGTAGAATTTCGATATAAAACCTGCCCAACTTTTGTAAGGAAGCTGTAAGGAATGAACCTGCCAAATTTCAGCCTTCCACCCACACGGGAAGTTGGAGAATTAGTGATGAGTCAGTGAGTGAGTGAGTGAGTGAGTGAGTGAGTGAGGGCTTTGCCTTTTATTAGTATAGATATATATATACAGTATATATATATACACTGCTCACAAAAATTAAAGGAACACTTTAAAGAAACACATTAGATACATCAGATCTCAATATGAAGTTGGATATCTATACAAATAACGACAGGGCAATGTCTTAGGAACAAAAGGATGCCAAGTCTTTTAATGGAAATAAAAGTTTTCTGCCTACAGAGGGCTCAATTGTGTAGACACCCTAAAATCAGAGTGAAATGAAGATGTGGCAGGCTAGTCCATTTTTTCAAAAACTTAATTTCTGCTACTCAAAATGCTTTTCAGTACCTTGTGTGGCCCCCACGAGCTTGTATGCATGCTTGACAACGTCGGGGCATGCTCCTAATGAGACGACGGGTGGTGTCTTGTGGCATTTCCTCCCAGATCTGTATGAGGGCATCCCTGAGCTGTTGTACAGTCTGAGGAGCAACCTGGCGGCACCTAATGGACCGAAACATAATGTCCCACAGATGTTCTATTGGATTTAAGTCAGGGGATCGTGAAGGCCATTCAATTGTTTCAAATCCTTCATCCTCCAGGTACTGCCTGCATACTCTTGCCACATGAGGCTGGGCATTGTCGTGCATTAGGAGGAAACCAGGACCTACTGCACCAGCGTAAGGTCTGACAATGGGTCCAAGGATTTCATCCTGATACCTAATGGCAGTCAAGGTGTCTTTGTCTAGCTTGTAGAAGTCTGTGCGTCCCTCCATGGATATGCCTCCCCAGACCATCACTGACCCACCACCAAACTGGTCATGCCGAATGATGTTACAGACAGCATAACATTCTCCATGGCTTCTGCAGACCCTTCCATGTCTGTCACATGTGCTCAGGGTGAACCTGCTCTCATCTGTGAAAAACACAGGGTGCCATTGGTGGACCTGACAATTCTGGTATTCTATGGTAAATGCCAATCGAGCTCCACTGCGCTGGGTTGTGAGCACAGGGCCCACTAGAGGACGTTGGGCCCTCAGACCACCCTCAAGAAGTCTGTTTCTGATTGTTTGGTCAGAGACATTCACACCAGTGGCCTGCTGGAGGTCATTTTGTAGAGCTCTGGAAATGCTCATCCTGTTTGTCCTTGTCCAAAGGAGCAGATACCAGTCCTGCTGATGGGTTAAGGACCTTCTATGGTCCTGTCCAGCTCTCCTAAACTAACTTCCTGTCTCCTGGAATCTCCTCCATGCCCTTGAGACAGTGCTGGGAGACACTGCAAACCTTCTGGCAATGACACACATTGATGTGCCATCCTGGAGAAGTTGGACTTCCTGTGCAACCTCTGTAGGGTCCAGGTTTCGCCTCATGCTACCAGTAGTTACACTGACCATAGCGAAATGCAAAACTAGTGAAAAAAACAGTCAGAAAAGATGAGGAGGGAAATGTCAGTGGCTTCCACCTGTTAAACCATTCCTGTTTTGGGGGTCATCTCATTGTTGCCCCTCTAGTGCACCTGTTGTTAATTTCATTAACAGCAAACAGCTGAAACTGATTAACAACCCCCTGTGCTACTTAACTGACCAAATCAATATCCCAGAAGTTTCATTGACTTGATGCTATACTCTGATTAAAAAGTGTTCCTTTAATTTTTTTGAGCAGTATATATATATATATGAATGACCTCCAAAGAGCGCTGAGACTTTTGATATCGTGAACGTGTCTGCAAAAACTGGGGTTTCCTGCCCAGCAAAAGTCGAGCGCGCATAGCTGTGCCGGGATTTGAGACGCTGACTGCGCTTCTGCCTTAAGTCAAAGTGAGCACTTTTAATTTTTTTCATCCTCCCCCTGAGCTATAGCCCAGACAAGTGCAAACACAGGATTCCTTTTCTACACTGCGGCAAACTAATATTAAGGCGATTCAAACTTTCTTTTGCACGTATACGATTATGAGGTTGTCAACTCGGATTATGAAGACACGCACAGGAGTGGAGGACTGACAGTGCCATCACAGCCAATTAATGGCAGGGACGTCTCACCAGTCTACACAAGACCCACCGCGACTGTCCCCAAAAGGCAATCATATCGTCAGCAAACACATCTCTCTATACTATATAAAAGAAAAAGGCAACTTTCCTTTTTTTACACCTTTTTTCCTTTTATCCCAAACCAAAGCCTTTCTCTCTTAACACTGCAGAGGACACAAAACTAATTTTCTTTAATTGCTGGTAATGCCGGTAAGGCACATTACCAGAGACAGAAATTTGAACGTTCACATAGAAAATGTAATTTCTATACCACAGCCATCGTGTAGCGCCTTTTAAAAGGGATCTACTACCTAAAGAGATGATCCATATACATTTTAGCTGCTGTTAGTACTACTTACCTGTTGTGTTACACCATCTTTAAAATGTAGTTTACCCGCAACCACTCCAGTAGTGCTCAATGTACCTGTACTTCTTAAAACGTTAATATTTTACTGTTTAATAACTTATAGACTATATTTTATTATTTTTCCCTTGCACTTAGTGACCAAAGCTATACACACACATATAGACACATACATATATATACACATATATATACCTGTGTGTATGTATGTGTATATATATATATATATATACACACATACACCTATCTACATTATATATATATACACACACACACACACACACATACATACATACATACATACATACACATATATATGATGTAGATAGGTATGTATATATATATATATATGTGTATATGTAGATATGTATATTATGAGGGGCCGTTCAGGAAAAAAAGATTGGTTCGTAAATATATACATTGGTTCAGATATATATATCGGTTCAGATACATTGGTTTGAATATATACATTGGTTTTAATACATCCGTTCAGATATATATTTCGGTTCAAATATATACATTGGTTGAGATACATCCGTTCAGATATATACATTGGTTTGAATACATCCGTTCAAATATATACATTGGTTGAGATATATATATTGGTTGATATACATTGGTTTAAATATATATATTGGTTAAAATAGATTGGTTTAGATATATACATCGGTTCAGATACATCCGTTCGGATATATATATTGGTTCAAATAGATCGGTTCAGATATATATATTGGTTGGGATTTATGGGCAGGCACAACGCGGCCACCAATGTTTAGCAGCTCCCTTTTGCTTCATCATTGCTTCAACACTGTTGTAATTATTGTGCACATTTTATACAAGTAGCATACGCCTGTCTGTCGCGTTTTGTTTCGTAAGCCCTCTTGGTTGGGGGTCCTCGATTTCAAAGCACTTTTTTTCCTTTCATTATTTAAAACACCGCACAGATACCGCCTCTTCGCCTCGCTCCGTCCCGCCCGACTCATTGTACCCGCCTCACTCGCGCCCTCTTGTCCCTCCCATAACAGATTCTTCTCAAAAGCATTAATCACAACCACAGTACGTCCCATTTTTTCACCTCATGAGACGCTGGTTTATCATTGGTGGAAAGCCGCCCGGTGATATCTGTTATTCCGTATTGGCAGCATTTCATTAAAGGGCGATCTGCTTCAGCAAGGAGCTTAGTCCTATTTGCTGAATGGATGTTATGGAGGAAAACTCTGGAGTTGCTCTGTTTCTTTAAATGTTCATCAGGGATCAAAATGACCAGAATATTCCCGCTTCACAAATAACTGATGTTTAACTGTTTTATAGTAAAACTAACAAAACCACACACAAGCACGTACGCGCACACACACACTCAAACTCACAAATCGTGGGTCGCACGTACTACTGATTAAGCGTATCTGTCAAGGGCAATTATTTTTTCACCCCACAAAACAGATTCTTCTCAAAAGCTGAGTTACCAGGAAGCATTGATAGCAACCGCAGTACCTCCCATTTTTTCACCTCAACAGACGCTGGTTTATCATTGACCGAAAGCCGCCCGGTGATTTCTGTTATTCCGTATTGGCAGCATTTCATTAAAGGGCGATCTGTTTCACCAAGGAACTTAGTCCTGTTTGTTGAAAGGATGTTATGGATGTAAACACTGGAATAGCACTGTTTCTTCTGAATGTTTATCAGTGATCAGGGACCAGAATGATCAGAATATTCCTGCTTCACAAATAACTGATGTCTGTTTTTATTGTAAAACTGAGAAAACCACACACACGCGCGTACACAACACAAACACTCAAACTCACAAAATCGTGTGTCGCACACACTACTGATTAAGTGTATTTGTCAAGGACGATCATTTTTTTCACCCAATAAAGCTTTAGTTCGTCAAAGTTAGAAAGCAGCGCGGTGATTTCTATTGTTCCTTATTGGCAGCATTTAATTTAAAGATGATTCACGTCAACAAGGTGAAAGGGTCTCTTATTTTGACAGGACGATCTTTTTTAAGGATTAAGCATTTTTGATTAACTTACAAAAGAAAATAGTTATTACTTACCCTCTTTGCTTCAAATTGGCTTTTTAAAAAACCTTTTTGATATAAGTTGTTTATGGCAGTATAAAATCAAAAAAAGTAGTGTTCAAAATTATAATGCGCGTATCTAACAGGAAGAGGTGGTGGTAGGAGTAAGATTGCTGACTCGCAGTTAAATGATCACTGGTTTGTGTCCGGGGGGCTTCCTTTCTGTTATTTTATTTATTTTTACAAATTGCTTGAGTAGTAAGAAAGGCGCTATAAAAAGTAAGGAATTCATAACATTATTATTATTATTATTATTATTATTATTGTTATTAATTATACGTGTGAATGCGTGATCAAATTCAGTCGCTGCGTAGTGGGGTATGAATTGGGACACTATGTGCTCGACAATACCACGAGTTCATTGAAATAATTACACAGCAAGGTGCACATGCAATACAAACATAATGTGTATATTATTGAAGTAAAGGTTCATATAAATTAATTATATACAAATTTTTAACAAGTTGAGAGATGTCAACTGGTTAAAATGCACGAAATTATACATGTATTGCTTTATAGTCCACATATAGTGTATGTATATTATTAAAATAATGATATAAAAATCATATAAAATGGTATAGAATCTGCGTCGTATACGTATTTTGTGTCATATTTCTTCAAAGACGTTTATAATTAGTTTGCTTTAAAAAATCTTGTGAACCGTTGAAAATCGCTGATCTTAATCGATTTGTTTTAACGCATGCTCCGTGCAAAATGCTGTCATATCTGTTAGTAAAGACGCACGCGCAGCGATGTCCTGATGTCTGCGTTCTAAGGCTGCAGGGATATTAAACGCTATTTACGTTTTACTGGGGTGCTCTGTGATTGAGGGCGGATAGTAAACTTTGTTAAAATGATATCGAAAAATACCAGTCGTCAGTTGTGTTTTCATCAACAAAGAAACGTGGATAGTAAGATTTAGTAAAATATCAGTAATTATAATACATTGCTTGACACCTAGTAACACTTTACAAAGCCATTTAAAAGACGGATCGTTAAAATAAATGTAGCAATCCATTGTCATGCTATAAGTGACAGCTTACTCTTAAACACTTACACAGGTGGTTTTTCCTGGGAATAAAAAAGGGAAAAATCCACGGAAAGGTTTTGTTGTTGAACTCAAATTTCACCTCCGCCATGTGAGTCATTAAAACTATTGTAATGAAATATAGTTCTATATAAATAAATAAATAAATTTCCTCTCACACCCACCCTTCACCTCTGTACATTGGAGAGGAATCTCATTTTCACAGCAGGTGCAATTATCCTATAAAACACACAGGAGTTCTGTGCACCGTTTTTCATGGGAGATTAAAACTCATCAAATATATTTAAAACTTTTAGCAGCCTGTGGTATTCCTCATCTGTAGTGGTCCATTACAAAATGAACACCAGGCAGTTAAATTGTGCACAGTTTCTTTAATAAGCCTATCAGACAGTCTTTTATAGCACTTTCATAGAGTGTGTCTCTTAATCCCTTCTAGCAGAGGAGACACTTATTTCCACAGCTCCTCTGCTTGTAAATTAATACTGGAATTACAAAACTGTCCACAGTTTATTTAAAGAGATTGAAGGAAGTCTTCTATATCACTTTTTGTCTACTATGTCCTTACTCATCCACTAATTAAAAAAAAAAATCAAGCGCTTACGCTGTCTTTTTTAAGTATGTCTATGAAAATCGCTGTGAGTAGCCAGAAAAATGCTATATAAATGTAAATATTATTATTATTATTATTATTTAGGTTTTTAAAATCCAAATAAACCTGATAGGACTTCTTCCAGATATGTGCCACACTAGGGTATCAACAATGTCAAACTGATTAGGACATTTTGTGATCAGTTTGTTTAAAGTATATTAAGCAAAAAATAACTTTTCATCATCTTCTCATTTCTAATTTGGCATTTCAGGATACAGTATATACTGCAAATATAAATTTAAATTGTAACCGCTGACAATTATTTACTCGTGCTTGCATTTTCCATAAAACAGCTTCAATATGTGCACAAAGTATAGGTGATAAAACACACAAATTCTGACATTAGCATGACTGTTGAAGGAAAAACATGTATTAGAAAGTATTCTATGGAGTTTTCATAAATTAATCATTATATACCTTTTGAGGTTTCTTGATATATTTTGTAATCAGGTTTTTTAAATTTTTTGGTTTTTACAGCCACTTCACAGATCAACAATCCCCAACATGGTCATTGTCAGAATAAGTCTAACTTTTTTCCTGTATCCATTAATACATTTTCCGGGTTTCACTACCCATCTGAAAGAGTTGGCATCAGGTTGGGTGGCACTTTTAAACAGTAGTAGTATGAGCGCGTCAGTGTGGCAAGCACTAGTTTGGCATTTCTTTCCGTCTCATTTTTTGTCTTCTGGCCCAAGCCTGTAAATCTCTTTTGTAAATGGGTGGCTTGGATAGAGGACAGATACTAACAATTTTCAAGGCTATATTAAAACAATACTAAAAGATATTTGTGTATGTGTGTTGTAGTGCCCCATGTTGTAAGTGTTAGATCCATTGAAGAAGTCAACTTAAACAAAGAAAATGTACATTTTGCAGGTTTGTTTGAAGTGTTTTACATTATAACCATATTATTAATTGCTGCGTGAATATAATTTTTTCAAGGGATGACCTTTACTATTGTCAAAAAGACAAGCAGGGCAACAGGAGGAATATGAAAGTTATTTGTTGAGTTTAGAGACAAAGGATACTTGTAAGGAAGTTCATGCCAGTGCTATTGGTGTACATTCTGGAATTTATAAAACTGCTGATATTATTTCACAAAGATGTTACTGGCCTGGTTTTATGCTGACATTAAAATGGCTACATTTTCTGATAATTATAATCATTATTTTAATTAAAAGACTATAATTGTCAGAACAGATTCAATAAAATGTTTTAATATCTCAGTTGCTGTTTGTCGGACTCTTTAATTGACTTGTCCTACAAATGTGTATCAGTGGATATTTGGTACTTCATTTGACAAATAATATTAATTTTTCCAAGTCTCATATATTTCAGATAGATAGATAGATAGAACTTTACTTGTCCTCTAAGGAAAAATGTGCTTCTTTTTTTAACAGATGCTGAATGAATAAATAAATTAATATTAATATAATGAAAAAACCAGCCAATCCAATAACAATTGTCTAATGTTCATTCTGCAAGCAACAGTTGGGGCTCACAACTCTGACGCAAAAGCTCAGCTGTAGAAGTGAGTGTCCCTTTGAGTGGAGAGGACAATGGGACACAGTAGACTTGAAAGTGATGTAGAAGACTTTCATCAATCTTTTACCATGGATTTCAGATATATCCAGGGTTCATTTTGAAACAGCAGACAGGGTGCACACAAGCCCATGGATCTGCTCCAGCCATGGAAATGAGTGTTGCCTGTAGGGAATAGGATGCAGACACATAGTGGAGAAGATTATATAGAAAACTATATCTACAACCTTTTAAAATGAATTTTACATATTTTACCTCTCAGTGTTCATTTTGTAATCAGCAGTCAGAGGGCACACATTTTACGCTCTACAGCAGCCATGGAAAACGAGCGTCCGACCAGTGGATGAGACATGCGTTTTCATTCCAATAGTTTTAATGACTCACATGGCGGAGGTGAAATTTGAGTTCAACAACAAAACATTTCCCGTGGATTTTTCCCCCTTTTTATTCCCAGGAAAAACACCTGTGTAAATGTTTAAGAGCAAGCTGTCACTTATAGCATGACAATGGATTGCTACATTTATTTTAACGAGCTGTCTTTTAAATGGCTTTGTAAAGTGTTACTGGGTGTCGAGCAATGTATTATTATTACTGATATTTTACTAAATCTTACTATCCACGTTTCTTTGTTGATGAGCCCGTTGAAGAATTTTTGGTAACAGAACAGTAAACACGCCAAAACGACTGAAAACACAACTGACGACTGGTATTTTTCGATATCATTTTAACAAAGTTTACTGTCCGCCCTCAATCACAGAGCACCCCAGTAAAACGTCAATAGCGTTTAATATCCCTGCAGCCTTAGACATCAGGACATCGCTGCGTGCGTGCATGTTTACTAACAGATATGACAGCATTTTGCACGGAGCATGCGTTAAAACAAATTGATTAAGATCAGCGATTTTCAACGGTTCACATGTTTGCGTAAGATTTTTAAAGCAAATAATTAAAAACTTCTTTGAAGAAATTTGACACAAATAAGTCTAAGCAGATTCTATACCATTTTATAGGATTTTATATCATTATTTTAATAATATACATACACTATATGTGGACTATAAAGCAATACATGTATAATTTCGTGCATTTTAACCAGTTGACATCTCTCAACTTGTTAAAAGTTGTATATAATTAATTTATATGAACCTTTACTTCAATAATATACACATTATGTTTGTATTGCATGTGCACCTTGCTGTGTAATTATTTCAATGAACTCGTGGTATTGTCCACATATGTCCCAATTCATACCCCACTACGCAGCGGCTGAATTTGATCATGCATTCACAAGTATAATTAATAATAATAATAATAATGTTATGAATTCCTTACTTTTTATAGCGCCTTTCTTACTACTCAAAGCAATTTGTAAAATAAATAAAATAACAGAAAGGAAGCCCCGGACACAAACCAGTGATCATTTAACTGCGAGTCAGCAATCTTACTCTACCACCACCTCTTCCTGTTAGATACGCATTATAATTTTGAGCACTACTTTTTTATTTTATACTGTCATAAACAAATTATATCAAAAGGTTTTTAAAAGCCAATTTGAAGCAAAGAGGGTAAGTAATAACTATTTTCTTTTGTAAGTCAATCAAAATGCTTAAGCCTTAAAAAGATCGCCTGTCAAAATAAGAGACTCTTTCACCTTGTTGGCGTGAATCATCTTTAAATTAAATGCTGCCAATAAGGAATAATAGAAATCACCGCTGCTTTCTAACTTTGACAAACTAAAGTTTTATTGGGTGAAAAAAATGATCTTCCGTGACAGATACACTTAATCAGTAGTGTGTGCGACACGATTTGTGAGTTTGAGTGTTTGTGTTGTGTGCGCGTGTGTGTGGTTTTCTCAGTTTTACAATAAAAACAGACATCAGTTATTTGTGAAGCAGGAATATTCTGATCATTCTGGTCCCTGATCACTGATAAACATTCAGAAGAAACAGTGCTATTCCAGTGTTTACATCCATAACATCCTTTCAGCAAACAGGACTAAGTTCCTTGCTGAAACAGATCGCCCTTTAATGAAATGCTGCCAATACGGAATAACAGAAATCACCGGGCGGCTTTGGTCAATGATAAACCAGCGTCTGTTGAGGTGAAAAATGGGAGGTACTGCGGTTGCTATCAATGCTTCCTGGTAACTCAGCTTTTGAGAAGAATTTGTTTTATGGGGTGAAAAAATAATTGCCCTTGACAGATAGGCTTAATCAGTAGTGCGTGCGACCCACGATTTGTGAGTTTGAGTGTGTGTGTGAGCGTGTACGTGCTTGTGTGTGGTTTTGTTAGTTTTACTATAAAACAGTTAAACATCAGTTATTTGTGAAGCGGGAATATTCTGGTCATTTTGATCCCTGATGAACATTTAAAGAAACAGAGCAACTCCAGTGTTTTCCTCCATAACATCCATTCAGCAAACAGGACTAAGTTCCTTGCTGAAGCAGATCGCCCTTTAATGAAATGCTGCCAATACGGAATAACAGATATCACCGGGCTTTCCACCAATGATAAACCAGCGTCTCATGAGGTGAAAAAATGGGACGTACTGTGGTTGTGATTAATGCTTTCTGGTAACTCTGCTTTTGAGAAGAATCTGTCATGGGAGGGACAAGAGGGAGCGAGTGAGGCGGGTACAATGAGTCGGGCGGACGGAGGCGAAGAGGCGGGTATCTGTGCGTGTGTTTTAAATAATGAAAGGAAAAAAAGTGCTTTGAAATCGAGGACCCCCAACCAAGGGCTTACAAAACAAAGCGTGCAGACAGGCATATGCTACTTGTATAAAATGTGCACAATAATTACAACAGTGTTGAAGCAATGATGAAGCAAAAGGGAGCTGCTAAACATTGGTGGCCGCGTTGTGCCTGCCCATAAATCCCAACCAATGTATATATCTGAACCGATCTATTTGAACCAATATATATATCTGAACGGATGTATCTCAACCAATGTATATATATCAGAACGGATCTATGCAAACCAATTTATATATATCTCAACCAATATATCTAAACCAATGTATATATCTGACCGGATGTATTCAAACCGATATATATATCTCAAACAATATATCCCAACCAATGTATATATTTGAACCGAAATATATATCTGAACGGATGTAATAAAACCAATGTATATATTCAAACCAATGTATCTGAACCGATATATATATCTGAACCAATGTATATATTTACAAACCAATCTTTTTTTTCCTGAACGGCCCCTCATAGTATATAGATATGTATATATGTATATAGATATGAAGATATGTATGTGTATACAGTATATATGTATAGATATATATATATATATATATAGATAGATAGATAAATAGATAGATAGATACGAGAACAACACTCATATCAACGACAAAACAATTACATTAACAATCATGTTACGTTATTTTTAAATTTTTTCTTTTTCTTTTTCATACCTTCTTTAACACACTTCTTCTCCGCTGCGAAGCGCAGGTTTTCTGCTAGTATCCAATAAACATGACAGTTTAATGTAGGCATTCCATTGCAGTCTTGTTCAAGCTACACTTTACCATTAAACAGAACAATTGTTGAAGAAACACACACTAACTTCACTCTTAACATAAACTGCACAATTCCAGGCCTGCCAAACAGTTAAACAAATGGTGAAGAGGATGCTCAATCCTAATCACTTTGCTCACTGCTTCAACTGTGCATTGCTATGCTTTGTATATTGTCAATGTTCGTATCAAAATCAGATCAAACTAAAAGACAAAACAATCTTTGAATCTGTTCAGTTAATGAAAAAAAAAACAAACAAAAAAACATTGTTACAGGTTTCTTAGAACTGTAGTTTGGGTTGCATCATAAAAATTGTAATTATCATCAAGGTACATTTCCAAATATCTGTAAAATTTGACTCACTCAAGTAATTCATCATTTATTTGACTATTAAAACAACAGTGTTTTTTCAGGATCTAATATGTTTGTTTTTTTTGTTCATTACAAATATGTATTTTTAATTTTTTTTTTTCTACAAGATGCTGTGGCTGAGGCTGAAGAGATTGTAAATGCAGCAAACTATTGACCAGGTGCTTCACCAGTTGCAGCTGTATGGGATACAGGCAAAGAAACATCCTTCTTCTTCTTCTTTTGGCTGCTCCCATTAGGGGTTGCCACATTGGATCACCTTTTTCCATATCTTTCCGTCCTCTGGATCTTGTTCTGTTACATCAATCACTTGCATGTCCTCTCTCAGCACATTCATAAACCTTCTCTTACACCTTCCTTTTTTCCTCTTGCCTAGCAGCTCTATCTTTAACATCCTTCTCCCAATATACTCAGCATCTCTCATCTGCACATGTCAAAACCAGCGCAATCTCGCCTCTCTGACTTTGTCTCCCAACCGTCCAACCTGAGCTCAACCTCTAATGTTCTCATTTCCATCCTTGTCACACCCAGTGTAAATCTTAGCATCTTTAACTCTGCTACCTCTAGCCCTGTCTCCTGCTTTCTGGTCAGTGCCACCATCTCCATCCCATATAACATAGCTGGTCTCAATTACCGTCCTGTAGACCTTCCCTTTCACTCTTGCTGATACCTGTCTGTCACAAATTACTCCTGACACTCTTCTCCTCCCTTTCCACCCTGCCTGCACTCTGTTTTCACCTCTCTTCCACAATCCCAGGCAAAAAAAGCCACATATTAAGAAATAAATAAGAATAATAATTATATTACATTTCAGCTAGTTTCCAAACAGCCACATGGGAGACTCTGGAGGTTCTGAGGTTTCACAAAAGCAAAAAAAAGAGTTTTTTTGGCCATCAGACTAAAAGCATCATAAGGCAAACACATTATTAAAAAAACAACTCCACTGTGAAGCATGGTAGTAGTAACATCAAGCTGTGGAAATGCATTTCTAAAGCAGGCCCTATAAGATTTGTTAAAAGTAGAGGGTAAAATGAATGCAACAAAATACTGGGGAATCTGGAAGGAAAACCTGATGCAGTCTGCAAAACACCTGTAAAGAAGATTTATATTCCAGCAAGACAAGGACTCCAAGCATAAAGCTAAAGTTACACAGGAATGGTTTAAAAACATTATTAATGGCCTTGAGTGGCCGAGTCAGAGTCCAGATCTCAATCCAATTGAGAAGCTGTGGCAGAATTTAAAAAGGGCTGCTCACTTGCAATGTCCATGCAATCTGACAAAGCCTGAAAAACTTTGAAAAAGGGAATGTGGAAAAATTAAAGTGTCCAGAAAGGTAAAGCTGATAGAGACCTGTCCACATAAACTCATCTCTGCCAAAAGTGTATCTACTTAGTGAATATTTATGCAATCATTTTTTTTGTATTTCATGTTAGTAATTAATTAATACCAATTTGATGAGATTAGTTTTATTAAAGAATCATTTTCTGTTGATCCGTGTCAAAAAAGCCAAATTAAATCCACTGTAATTCAGTGTTAAATAACAATAAAATGTGAAAACGTCCAATGGGATGAATGCGTTTTATAGGCTCTGTAATTCACTGTCACCAGGTCAGCCATCTTACAAAGAGCGAAGCAGGTCAATTACCAGGAAGTATTTCATGACTCAGAAAGAGGTTTGTACATTTCTCTGTCTTTCTGTATTCTCTCTTTCTCTTTCTTTCTCTGAAAAGTGGAATTCAGATTTTGAATGTGGGTAAAAACAACGCTTCCCTTTTTTTAGAGAGTTGATGCTTCACCACCTGAGGCCACAGGTACGCCATGCCCTCGACCCTCTGCAGTTCGCGTACCAGGAGAAGGTGGGAACGGAGGATGCCATCATCTATATGCTACACCGATCCCTCTCCCACTTGGACAGAGGCAGTGGTGCTATAAGAATTATGTTTCTGGACTTCTCTAGCCCCTTCAACACCATTCAACCTCTGCTCCTTAGGGACAAGCTGACAGAGATGGGAGTAGATTCATACCTGGTGGCATGGATCGTGGACTATCTTACAGACAGACCTCAGTATGTGCGTCTCAGGAACTGTAGGTCTGACATTGTGGTCAGCAACACAGGAGTGCTGCATGGGACTGTACTTTCTCTGGTCCTTTTCAGCCTATTTAAATCGGACTTCCAATACAACTCGGAGTCCTGCCACATGCAAATGTTCGCTGACGACACTGCTATCGTGGGCTGCATCAGGTGTGAGCAAGAGGAGGAGTATAGGAACCTAATCAAGGACTTTGTTAAATGGTGCGACTCAAACTACTTACACCTGAACACCAGCAAAACCAAGAAGCTGGTGGTGGATTTTAGGAGACCCAGGCCCCTTCTGGATCCCATGATTATCAGAGGCGACTGGGTGCAGAGGGTGCAGACCTATAAATACCTGGGAGTGCAGGTGGATGATAAATTAGACTGGACTGCCAATACTGATGTTCTGTGCAAGAAAGGACAGAGCCGACTATACTTCCTTAGAAGGCTGGCATCCTTCAACATCTGCAATAAGATGCTGCAGATGTTCTATCATATGGTTGTGGTGAGTGCCCTCTTCTACGCGGTGGTGTGCTGGGGAGACAGCATAAATGAGAAGGATGCCTCACACCTGGACAAACTGGTGAGGAAGGCAGGCTCTATTGTAGGCATGGAGCTGGACAGTTTGACATCCGTGGCAGAGCGAAGGACGCTGAGTAGGCTCCTGTCAATCATGGAGAATCCAGTGCATCCACTGAACAGTATCATCTCCAGACTGACAGACTGAGGAGATCGTTCCTCCCCTACACTTTGCAAGTCTTCAATTCCACCCCCTGGTAAATGTTAACATTATACAAAGTTATTCAATTTAATATTGTTTTTTATCAGTATGCTGCTGCTGGAGTATGTGAATTTCCCCTTGGGATTAATAAATGATCTATCTATCTATCTATCTATCTATCTATCTATCTATCTATCTATCTATCTATCTATCTATCTATCTATCTATCTATCTATCTATCTATCTATCTATCTATCTATCTTTTTCAGTTACCAGTGACATTTCCGGCCATGAAAACAGGGCAAGTATCAACATGCATAGAGGTCAGCATATAATATGGTCACTTATACAAACCCTACTAGACTCATAAAGTATTTTCAGCTCTCAATTAAATCTGATTTTGAATCACAATCTTTTCACACAAATACCCAATATAAGGTTGATTTACAAAGAAGACAAGAAATAAATCCAAGGAAACAAATAGATAGATAGATAGATAGATAGAACAAACTTCATTTGTCCCCAGGGGGAAATTTGGCTTTTTTACAGAAGCAAAATAAATAAATAAATAAATAAACACACGCTCTGTGTAAGAGCCAATTTTTATTTAGTAAGGTAATGTTAAACTGATAGAAGTATTTTCTTGGTTATGTTAAAATGTTTGTCAATATATTAGCGCATATTCCACGGGAGGTTCTATTACAGTATATCCTCCACAAGCTAAATCAAAATGGAATATTCTATTTATTTCTTTTCTCTCTCACTACAGATTAGTCCCAGTTTATGATCTGCATTGTGGTTGGTTAGTCATGGAGTGCAAATACTTTTCAAACTGTATCATATTGAACATATTGTCCATATTGTATGTGCTGTGCATATAGAATGTACTGAATGTACATACTGTATTAAGTAAAGCATATACAGTATAAGTTTACTATAGAGAAATAACACAACATTTAAGCATAGAAAGTAACTGAAGTTTAACAAGAAAAAGCTAAGTTTGTAGAAGAAACTTTTTTTTCTTTTTTTCCTTTTATCCTATATATGTAATAACTTTTTTCTATATTTTTTTGTGAGCTATTTTGCTTCGAATGTAAACTAATCTTTTTTAAAATGACCTTTATTGGACTGAGAAATTTCTTTTGTTATGTATTTGACTCTTACCTAACCAAGTCAGTAGCTGCTCTTTTTTGGGAAACTGAAAAAGACCCAGCTACACTCTGGTCTGAACACACACTGGAAAGGCTATAAAGAAAGAAAATTCAAAAGAAAGAAATGTACTGACTTGGCCATCACAGTCACAGTGAGGCATTATGATGACATATTGCTGTTGGTAGCTTTTCTTGAAACTCTTCTGCTGAATAATTTGTTGGCTGAAAGTACACAGAGTTAATGTGTTAGAGAGTGGATATGCAGTATTGTTCATAGTGGCACTTACATTTTGTTTTAAATCTCTCCTTTGCTATGACCTCCAGGGGGTTCAGAGTGTGTTATTTAACTGAGGTTGTCCTTTTAATTAGATGTGGATTTGGTGGGCCTCTCTTGAAGTGATGATAGCAGTCCAGCACACCACAGCATAGAAAATCACACTGGCCATCACAGAGTTGTAGAAGATGTGAAGGATGTCAATTCCAACATTAAAGGAATTCAGTCTCCAAAGGAAAAAGATCCTGCTCTGCCCTCTACTATGTAGTTCCTCAGTGTTCCAAGACAAGTCCACTTCTACATCCAATGCTTGAATAGTGACCAGACATAGAGGCTGTTTGGTGTGGCAGAAGTCAATAACCAGTTCCTTGGTTTTGTTGATCTCAAGTTGCAGACAATTATCTTTGCGCCAAGAAACAAACTTTTCCACCTGACTCCTATACTCTGTCTTATCCCCTTTATCAATACACCCCATAAATGCAGAACCATCAAAGAATTTTTGGAAGTGACATGACCTGCTGTATTATTTATAGTCTGAGGTGTTCAGAGTGACAAAAGGAGACAGAATCGTTCCTTGTGATGCTCCAGTGTCGCTCAAGCAGAAAAGAAACACATTTTCAAAGAGCATGTAGAGACCATTCAAAACACAATTACTTTCTGACAGTTAATGAAAAGAAAATGAAAGACAATTATGTAAATGCAATCAATAGACATTATTTCATTAGAAAAATCAATAAAGTGGTGGAGAGTAAGCTTTCTTGTCAGAACAACTGAGTATGTCAAAAAGCTCATAGTTTACAGATTTCAAGAAATGCTATGGTATGTGCAGCTTATTTTTCAGTTTTGTACCTAAAATCAGGCAATATCAATTTATTTTTTGATTTTCTGATTCATTATTTAAAGCAACCTGTTAAAACTGAGCACAATTTGAGCAAATCAAAATTGGAAGAAGTGAGGTCATGATAAATACTGCATTTGCATTGGTTGAGAATGTAAAGACTAAACTTTTTGAGTTTAGGCGTGGCGTTCAGTGAAAATGAATTAAGCAGATACTCACCAGACTCTAATGGGGCAATGCCAGAATTACCAACCCATTCATTCTTTGTGTAACTGCCATGCTAGATGGATGGGCATTCCGACAAGGGTTGAAGATAACTCCCTAATCAGACAGGAGACTGTAATTGACAGAGTGCAAGAACGGAGGCATAACTCAGCTGGAATGGTCCTGTGTTTCTGTCCCATTTGGGATGTTCAGATAATGGATGGATGAGGGACAACTAGAAATTTTGAACAGTACGTCCCCCAGCACGAGAGGTGGCAGTGCTCCCTGCAGGGATGCCTGAGAATTGTAGTACAGCAGGGTGACCCTGTCTTCAGGTGCAGCAGGGGGCAATGTGAAGAATGGGCCTCCCAAATTCAAGGAGCTTCTGTATAACCCGGAAATGCCACCAGCATGCAAAGTCATGACACCAGAAGTGCTACCCGGTCTGACATAAAAGGGTGCGCCTCACCTCATGCTGCGAGTCAGAGTCAGGAGGAAGCTGGATGATGTTCAGAGAGGGGACAAAAAGGAAGAAGGAGTTTTTTTTATTGTGATGAGATACTGTTATCCAATAAATAAAACTTTTATTTTATCCTGTACCAGTGTGCGACTGAGTTGTGGGTACCCCTAGTGGCCACACTTGGAATTTTGGCAGTTACATGGCATGTACTATATAACTTTGTCTAATAATACTAGAGCAGGGGTCTCCAACCTTTTTTCCCCTGAGAGCTACTTTTACAAAATGAAAATGTCCGAGAGCTACTCATGTTTTCTAACGTTTATTCTGATAGCTTATTTCAACCCAAACATACTGAATAATCTTGTTTTCCCTGAACATTTGCAAAATGTTGGTGTCCACAACTGACATTTTGCATTAAAACATCACAAAAAATATTTAGTTCACCTGCAAGTGCATTTTGTATGTCTGTATGCATTTTCTAGTGTGTCTCACACTATTGAATTAAAACATGAATGCTGTCAAAACAAAACAATTCAATTACAAATACACAGATATTACTTATTCATTTGTCATTTTGTTACATGTCACTGTTTCACTTTATTCACATGTCCAGTTCCATGTGTGATGTGTTTTTTAGTTAGTCAGATGACTGGCACTGCATGGAGTCAACAAGAGAGGTGAACGGTGGAGTGGAGCCACTTAGGTTGTCTCTTATGGAGTCATTTAAATGTTCATCTGTCAGTCTTGTTCTGAACTTTGATTTCATGACATTCATGTCAGAAAAGGCAGAGGTGTTTGGTGACGATTTTTATAGTTATCTGGCTCTGCTAAGCTCCACAAATGCTGATAATGCCGTTGAGCATTGAGGTTTACTAATATATAATATATAAAATCCAATGTATGTCTGCCTGTCTGTATGTATGTCTGTCTGCTTTTCACAAGAGAACTACTTAACAGATTTAGATCGGGTTTTTTTGTATAATTTGCTTGAACATTCCGGCTGATTTTGTGACTTCTCTCATTTTTATTTGCACGAATCTGAGAAACACGCAACGGCCCGAGGAGAGGGGCCTTCCTCACTCACTCGTCAGCTTCGGGGTGTGTTCCTTAAATGTGCTTAGCTGGCAAAGAAGAAAATAATTGAATTCAACTTTGTTTGAAATATACAATAAAGTGTTAACTTTAGTCTTTAGTCTCTTAAGTGTATGCCATATTGAAAAGATAGATTGCAATTCAGATCGTGTTAAAAGGATCATGATATGATTTTTTTGGAAAGATCGCCCACCCCTAATTTGACTAATTAAGTTTTCAGATTTATCTAGGATTCATTAACCAATTGGTGAGCTACTTGGAAAGGAGCTGCGAGCTACCGTTAGCTCACGAGTGATGTGCTGGAGACCCCTGTACTAGAGTAACATGAACTGTGAATTTTAAAACATAATTTCCTCAGGTTTTCAAGACATAGCCAAGCTAAAAGTTAGCAATTACTTGTTGCAAATAATCAGCTGATGCTAACATGATATTTCTGAATTTAGCAAGGCCTGTTATTTAAAAAAGACCTTGTGGCATAACAGCAATTTAAATTCTGCCACAATAAAAAACTAATAGGCCATGCAGTAGATGGAATGCAAGTCTATTATAAACTAAACACAAAAGAAAAATTGTTAACCTAACCCAAGCTATCATACAATTTATAATATACTACATTTTACACCCATAGGTGCAAGAGTCTAAGCAATAAACCTAATTAGCTAAACTATGGCTGGGATTGGCTCCAGCAAACCCCCGTGACCCTGTAGTTAGGATATAGCGGGTCGGATAATGGATGGATGGATGCTAAAATTATTATTTATTACGATTTATGTTTTTATCTAGTTGACAATATGGCACATATTGGTTCATCTCTCATTAATCTGTGGGATGATACAGTGATGTTCTGAAACAGGGCCAGCACGTGAAATAATGGCGCCTGAGGAAAAATGCATTTTTGTCACCATTTAACTGCCAACCCCTGCATCTGAGATTTATCCTTACTAGACAAGAAGAGATGATAATCTTAATTCAAATATATACAGTACATATTGCAATACAGGTTTCACAATACAGTACATTCTCTGAACAAATGACAAATAATTATAATAATAAATACATATTTTACTTTTGGAAAAAAATACAAAACAATAAAAGACAATTAGCTTTAAAACAATAAAACACAAAATATGCATTAAAAACAATTGAAAAGTTTAATGTGAAATTCGTCTTGCACTCTTGCCTAAACACATTTGTTCATTTCAGACTCCTGTAAAGTAAAAGGAGTGGCGCAAACTTATTAGACTTTTAACAGACATCAGTTGTGAGTGACGCCCCAAACAGTTCCAGAAATTAACAAACTTATACAAAATTGCCTAAATAGAATATATACAAGGCAATATGCATGCACACCGACCTGTCATACACATTGGGGGACAGAGTGCAATAATTATAGGCTACAATATGTAGACAGTAAACGAGCAGTAATAATCAAAATCATAATCCTCAAACAGGCATTGAATAGGAGACAAAGACATGGCAAAGTCAAATTAAACAGGAATACACATGTAGACTTTAAATTTAGTGCTAAAGACAGATTTAATTCAAAGTAAAGACATCTCTTAAATTAGCATACATTAAAACTTGAGTTAAAACTTCACAAATCCCATCCTCTGTTGTTCAGCACCATCAATGACTTGATTGTACTCTTCCATTCTCTCATGCTCCTGCTATGCTAAAAAAGGTCTCCATAGCTATAAAAACCGATCTTGTTCGCTCATTGGATAAAAACATTGTGTCATTTGCATGCACTAGAAACAATAGAGTAAAGAGGAACCATGGGTAAATAAAAGATTTAATAATTATACATTGATTTCATTACAATTTTGATGATATTAGGCTAGTTTAGTTCAAGGCCCTAAATATAATTTACATGTTTACAGTTTATGGTTCTGCAAAATTAAAAATTGTGCTGTCATCATTATTGTAAGCCACCTTGCACTCTGACAGGTTATATACCGAGCTGTCCAAATCATTCGGATGTGTATTAACATGTCAGTTTGATGTAAATTGTTTTCACTTGACACACAAAATTAGTGCTTATTACAAAAATACTAATACAAAAAACAGTATCTATATGTTTTATTAAATGTCACACCTAAAACATGTAATTTTCTGTGAGATGATTCCATTGAAGGCATCTTTGAGCACAGCCATTGCGTGCTGACCAATCCGCAGACGTCTTGGACTGTAAAGAATTTGAAGCCAGTATGTAACTGCTGTTCATGTTTATAAAGCTGCATCTGTCTGAGGAATTATTTTTTATTATTTTGCATATTCAGGATAGATATCAGGAAATGAACTCCAATACCAAGGCATGGCATGTGGCTTGAAAATACGCATGCACCATACGCATACATCTACCATGCGGTAGATAATAACCTAAGAGTTGCAATTTACATAAACAGTAGATATCAAATATCTAAACCAAACATTTTTATATTTTAATTTTCAAGAGCTTCTTATTCATCAGGTAGAAACATGGGATTCTATACTATATAAATTTTGTACATTTTTATTTCTGTCTCCATAACGTAATACAGCAAAAAGAAACAAGAGTATTTCCATGTGATATCCTGGTAGTCAGAGCTAAGGTTAGGTCAAGAATGACAAGGTCTTCTGGAAGTCAGTGGCTTTATGTAGCAGAGCGGAAGTGGCAGATGAGGTCACATGTTTCATAACTGTATATCATAACTGTGACAAATTATTGGTTGCTTTGCAAACAGCAGAAAATGAGTCTCTTCAGTAATTTTGAACAATAAATCATTGAGATTATTTCATTTTGATTGGTTCCAGGAGACCCCCGTGACCCTGTGTTAGGATAAAGTGGGTTGGAAAATGGATGGATGGATGGATTATTTCATTTTCTTGCCTCCTGTGACATTAAATTAGGTTAAGGGGGTTTGAGAGTTTTAAGTTACTATGTGAAACCTTTACAGTTAATGGCTTTGATAAGACTACTTTACAGTTTATTAACAAATGCAAGTGTGCGTAGCACTCATCCATAGCTTATGTATAATAAACTGTTGAGTATTTAGAAAAATTTAATTACTGACAAGATTGCTGCATTTTAAATGTGTGTATTTCAGTATGTTTTATAAAACAAAACACACCAAAAAAGTTTAAAGAAAGCAATGTGGTGCTAAAAATGCAATGTTCAATGTTCCATCAGTCTTTATGTGATATGGCACAGTATCACAGGAGCTTTAGAGAGAAAATAAAAATACAGAAAGTCTGAATTACCATAAGTCACCCTAGTACATTTTAGTACATAATGGACAAGAACAGGTGTGTCAGATATCTGAAATATTAAAATGTGTACTTCATTTAAAATTTTTAAAGTCTAAATATTCTCAGTTGTAATAAAAAATTGGTATTTTTTACCACTGACAGAAGTCCATACACGATTAGATCCAAATGAAAGGATCAAAAATGAAAAATAGCATCATATTCAAAATCACTGACCTTGAAATAATCCAAAATGATACCCCATGGAGTGTGGTTGAAATCTGTCATGTTTTAACTTCTGGAAGTGGTTCTTAGAGGGCTAGGACCACCGGTAAAGACTCAAATATATACAACCCTTATCATATTCATAATCATCAACCTTGAAATAGCATAAGATAACACAGCACGTGCCTACATTATTGATCCCCATTTTTTTGAAGTTTTGTGAAAACAAGTAACCTTGACCCCTTGTATCCCATTAGAGAGTGAACCCCTGAGGTCAGATGAAATGGTATGCAAAACTTCAAGTCCTTCTGATCATTCTTACTGGAGACACCTGCTGGTTTACTCTTTATCATAATGGTGCAATTTCCTGTACAAACATTAGGGGTTTTTTTTGTGTCTACACACCTAGAAATGGAGGAGTGTCAAAAACCTCAACATCTAGCATAACTAGACATCAAGTCCATTGGTATATCATATATGGGGTTTTCTCATACCAGTAAGATGGGAGGCATTAGACAAAATTTTAAAAAAGTAATATTTATAAACTCAATATGGTAACAAAATGAACAAATGCATTATAAATTAAACATGGAAAGGGCATGATATTAAGGATAGTGACTGCACTGTGGAACCAGAAATAACCAATTAAAGCCAAAGAAGCCATTGCATAATACTACATAGCAAAAATCATTTTAATTAAAAAATTATAAAGAAAGCAAAGCTTTAGGACAGAAAAAAGTAATGCTTCATATGCTTCAGAACTAAATATACAAATGCTATACGTTTTATGGAAGTTTGCTATTGGCCTGGCATTAAGCCAGAATTTGTTAATTGCTACTTAAAAGCAGATTCCGAGTTTTTACTTATCCTCTGATTCTAGTTACATGCTATTTGCATGATGAGAAAAACAAAAAGGAAAGGAAAGGACAAAAAGTTATTGTGCCTGGTGCTGATGGAACAGGTTATGAATCCCCCAAAAGAATAAACAGCTTTAGAGAATGAATGGATTGGTATGCCTATTCTGCAGGATGTTTTACATCTTATTAAATGTTTTTTGTTTTCTTTTTTTAAGTATAAGGCTGTACCTATCTGCTTTATATTCATATAAGTAACTAAATACTTAAATTAGAGAATTCCCAGTGAGGAGACACAGAAGTGAATAGTAGCTGCCAATGAAGTCATTATCATTCAAGCAATTTCTGCTGTTTATGGGAAAAAAGAGACCAGACACAACCTTGTCTAGAAACAGCCAATCCTATCATCTTAGGAAAAATGTGTGCTAAGGTTTTATATAGCACTGAAATTCATAAAACCTAATTCTTTGTACAAGAAAAGGAAGACGATTAATTACTTGATAGATTAAATTCAATTAAGCATGGAATTACAAACATAATTAACTACCAATTATCAGATTAGCTGCTATATAAACCTGTAGTTGTTGAGGATTTTTTCTTGTTTTGCCATTTTAACATGATGATTTAAATCTATATTTATTTATAGTAGTTATATATACCCTTTGTTCATCTTACCTTGTATCTTGTGTATTGTATGTAGTTTTGATGGGTCGGCTGCTCTAACGCATTGATTAGACTAAACTACATTTATTGGGTTGTTGTTTCCAGTGGCTTTACGGTTAGCAATGACACCTCCTAGATTTTTAACATTTTATTTGACCCCAACCCTGTCACTGCCTGTGCAGAGTTGTGTATATTCTATTCATGTCTATTCATGTCACAACCCAAAGGAGTGTTGGTCTGAATTTCAATGAGTGTGACTTCTTATGTAAGGATAACCTATAACAGAGGGCTGACCTTTTCAAGTTTAGTTCTTGACTCACACCTAAAACTTTGAAGATATCACCACACATATAAGAGCATGCTAAGGTTTGTATATATGTCACGTAGGGCTTGAACCTTGATCTTGGTCTTAATCAAAAGCTGATGAAAGGATATGTTCTGTAAATTTTAAAAAATGAATGTAGTGACAACTTCTGCAAAGTGACCCGTGGTCATTGGTTTATAACAGCAAAGTCAGCACAAAACCAACTGACGTGGCAGCAAGAAGCATCTGCTGATCATCAAGCAAACTGCACAGAGACAGATTTCATGATGATGATGAGCACCATGATAGGAAGAAAAATATGAGCAGTGTGAGCTAAACATCAAGTACGATATACAGAACGCAAGAATGAGAAAGACGGAGAACTGTATGACAACAACCACAGAGAAAGTTAACTGTTGGATATCTTTAGCCTTCTGTTGGGTCACACAATCCCCTCCTATAAGAAGACAAGAGGCTGAACCACAATGACAAGCAAGAAGTAATCCTCAGTACATACCGGCTGAACTGGAGACAACACGATGGCACATTGGCATGCAAAACAAAGTCCAGGATACAAAATGTAAGAATGAGACAGACACAGAAATGCACTGTGACAATCGACAAAACTGTAGACCATATAAAAGCACTGTTTTTACATCCTTACATCAATGTTTCATTTAAGACCACTGCTTAGAAAAGTTACATCTGCAATCTGAACAATTTAAAGCTGTATTTTTTCCATGTTGAAAACAAAACAATGTAATGCTAAAACAGAAAAGTTTGCTTGCTATAGTTGAGCCAAAAGAATGAATTACCAATTGTGGAGGAAATGAAAAAAGTAACTAGAAAACATAAGAAGTATCAGCAGCTCCTTTTCTTTAACTTGGTTTTTATTTGCATGGATCCACATGTTTCACTAGTGACAAAAAAATTGGATTAAGTGTGCTAAGTAAATGAATGAATGGATTTTTATTTTAACTGAAATAATGTAGAGGGAGTGTTTACAACGTCATGAAAAATAAAATGTGTTAATCTAAAGATGAAAACTACTTTAAATATATGGTAAAAAAAGCAAAGCTTTATAAGTAAGCTGCAGAAGATGTTTTCTTACAAACAAAAGATTTTAGATTTTAAGCATTACTGTAGTGCGTGATAGTATGATACATCTTCCTAGTGCCATTTTGAAACAGACCAAACAAATGTCCTTTCTTATAAAATGCTTAGCATCTAGGATTTCTTGTCAAGAAAGGTGCATTAAATAAATAGGATAATTGTCATTGTCTCTTATTTTACTTTTATTGAGAAGTACGCTATAAATCACTAAGCATTTTTATTATCTAGGAAGCACACAAAGTCTTCTAAGCTAAAGTCATAAAATATATGTGTAGATTTTTATAGAGTTGTCAGACATTTTAAAGTAATTGATGTAATGCTCTAATACATGATTTTAAAGTGTTCCTGCTGCACACAGTGCCATGTGTTCAGTCCATAGTCCATGTCCTCCCATCCATCCATGCATTTTCTAAATTAGTCTCATTAAAGAACATGTAAACCATCAAGTTTTATTTTTTCTCGACAGATTTACCAAGAAAGAATCCAAAATGCTAAAAAAAGCAATTTGCTTTTTGGGATGGTTTATACCCTTCAAGTTATTACCATTGAAGTTTTTTATGAATGTTTTCTTCACCAAGACAAAGAGTGGGCTGTTTCTTTGTCTGTAGACTTGCTTCTTGTTCTCTCAGGTTGTGTCCACAATGTTATACTTTCCATTATAATTAGCTCTTTCTCTGAAAATCAACCAAACATGCAAATAAAAAAGTACAAATCTGAAATTGCACATTGTTGTTTTCCTATTGTTTTGTCTTTTCATGTAACGTATAAAACGCCTCACATTTAAGGTTTGATTCATGTGTCATACCTCTGCAACCTTGGAAAGACCACGAACAGCAGTAGGATCATTTTGAGATAAGCAAGACGAAAACATTTAATGAAGAGATACTAAAGAAAAACACCCATAGCTTGACACTGTCTACTCCTACAAACAAATACAAACATGATTCATGGCATCCAGATAAATGTTAAAAGCAAAACTTAATCAGAGCTTTCTTAGCTCACAACTTGCCTCAGTGAAATTAAAACTGAATAGAGTAAAACTCTTTAAAATTAAATTGCAACAAAACTCAATGTCTGCAAATTGGCACTAAAGCACAACTTAAGAAATGGTGCTCCTTTTCAATCCCTCTTGACAAAGAGCTCATCAGACCTTCATCTAATGCATCTAATCCTGGCAACACAAGAAACTCATTTACGCATGCTCCATGAAGGATAAAAACAGGTGCTAACTAACAGAACCAATTGACGAACACTAAACGTGGACAACTGTTGAAACTGACAGGATGCCTTTTTTCAATGAAGCATTTATTTATTGCGCTGCACAAAGTTAATTTTATAGTTTAAATAAATATATCATTATTACTACTGATTTAATGGCCATTTTCCACGTTTACCCAGGTAAACAGATCTTTTTTCTCCATTCTGCACAGTTATAGCCATCCTTTATTTAGAGAGATCCAATCTTTTTATATAATTTGATACTGCCTACAGCCACATCCTCTTTGGCTTATTCCTTTGCCTTCACTTCAATCGTGGTGTACCTCTTCACCCAATCATGCTATGACTTTAATGCCACATGCCCAAACTACTCAGGATAATACCTATTGCCTCCATGCCAAGTGTTTTTCTTAGGTTAGCATTCATGTTCCACTCATTCAGTGACGGTCCAAACATCCAACTGATTATTCTTCTCTCTTCATCTCTGATCTTGGCACAATTTCCTCATGTTCCACTTTAATCATCCATATCTCACTCCCATAGAGCATAAAACTCCTCACAAAGCTTTAATAAATTTTACCCTTCAATGCCGGAGAGACGCCATGTAGATGTTAAAATTGCGCACCTCTCACCAATACTATCACTGCTCTGCCAATACCTCAATCTTCACTTAATACTTTTGACAAACTATGAACTGACAGTTTTCCCCAACAATTTTACATGTCACAAATCTCTACATCCACCTTTTCCATGTCCCCTGCCCCTTTGCATTCAACTATCACCATTACCATTAGAACATTAGAACCATCTAGATGAGAACAGGCCATTCAGTCCAACAAAGATTGCCAGTACTATCCACTTAGTTCTTCTAAAATAGCATCAAGTCTAGTTTTGAAAGTCCCCAAAATCCTACTGTCTAACACACCACTTGGTAACTTATTTCATGTGTCTATAGTCTCTTCGTGTAAAAAAAAAACTTCCTAATGCTTACTGTATATGAAATGTACCCTTAACAAGTGTCCAACTGTGTCCACGTGTTCTTGATGAACTCATTTGATAATAACAGTCTCAATCCACTGTACTAATTCCCTTCACGATTTTAAACATTTCCTCTTAATCTTCTTTTGCTTAAACTGAAAAGGCTGAGCTCTTTTACTCTTTCCTCATAACTCATTCTCTGCAGTCCTGCAATCAGCCTAGTAGTATAGCACTGCTATGTCCATTTTGTAGCCTGGAGACCAAAACTTTATGCAGTACTCCAGATGAGGCTTCATCAGCGTGTTACAAAGTTTGACCATGACCCCCTTGGACTTGTACTTTACTCGACATTCAGTGTGACTTGTAGTTAGAGTAATGTCACAATCCTCCTTGATTGTTGTAAAAGACAGCTAAAGTAGTTTGCTGTCATCTGGCTGGCATGTCGATTTCCTTTTAATTCTATCAATAATAAATTGATCATAAAAAAAGGAAAGCCACCCAGTCCAAGCAATTTTTGGTCCCATGGTTCCCTTGATGATGAGGTGCAGTAATGAAAGCTTAAGTATTTACAGTATATGTATATGATGACAGTTATGTTCAAAGATTATAGTGGCATGTTAATTATTAACTGCCATAGGAGCACCACCAATTGTTTTACCATTTCACAAATTAATTCATGCACATTTCTTATTCCCCATTATATTTATTTTTTGAGCTGAAACTAAATTAAAATATTCAACATGACAATGCATAAAGGGAGGTTAAGTCCTTTCAAAAAAGAAAAATCTCACTACTAGACCCCTCATCTCTTTGTAATTACATGTACATTTTATACAGTCTTATTAAGTTTAGGCACAGGTAAAACAAATTAAGTCAAATTTGCAAATCAGTAAAAGCCAGAGGGTATTCAATATGTGAATTAATCTGTGGTGCAGATTAGCGATGAAAAATACAAGAATAAAGAAATAGGTGCTACTTGAAAAAAATGTCCAAATTTGATATTATTTTCTAACACTTATTTACCAGTCATTCTTACTGTATTTATTCGATAATTATAAAGTTTTATTAATGTTTTGTGTCATATGCTGTAATTTAAAATACTTTTCAAAAAAGTTACACTTTGTTCTTTTAGGTATATTATTATTTAATGTTATACATTGCATAAATTATCTCTAAAATACATTAAATATGTGGCATTTGTTGTCATATGACTGAAATATATGTCTTTATTTAATATAGTGTCTTGCACGCCAGACACTGTAATAGAGCACTAAAGGGAAATTCACTTTATAATGCACCGTGAAGCACTCTGCTGTAATGGTTGTGCAAATTAATAATTGCATGCAGTAAAATCAAGTGTTTGAAACAGGCAAGAAAAGCAATTACCGAATGACTAAAAGACAGAGGCCTCTAAATTTTGATCTACTTGTACTACATAAAGCTAAAAATTACCTTAGAGAAAATTATCTATAATAAAAAGAAAAGGATCAATAGGACCAATCCTGATTCATTTAATGTGTAGCAAATCATAGTATTGATTTTATAATCTTGAAACATTTTCTTAATTTCCTAAAAATGTACATTGTGAAAAAATGAAAGCAAAAACATGCAAAGATGAGCAGCTCATCTCCCCAGTTACTGGAAAGCTGCAGGTTAAGAATTTAATATATTTTTTTTATTATAACAAACATGAACATGGTGGGTCCAGGATTTGGTTCCAAACAGTTTTATAATGATTGAGTCAGTTTTACTTTTAATCGATTTAACTGTTCACTTAGCTTGCCTTTTTCACGGCCTTACATTCTTTAAGGCATGGCAGCATACATGGTACTTTTACAGGGTATCTTGAAAGATTTATATATTTGTCATACTCTGTGGGTCCCTCGAGCAAGGCCCTTAACCTGCAATTGCTTCATCCTGGGTATGACGTTAATCTGCATCCAGCCCTGCAAGTAGGACCTCTAACTTACAGGGAAAACTTGGGTGTTGGTGGCAGGATTGGCACTCCAGCCACTGAAAAAAAACCTTACACTGTTCCAGTGAGGTAATGAGGAGTCACCCGCTGCACTTGGGTCCCAATCCAGGTGGTTCGTCGGGTGGTGGCTATCAGTGAATGCTCCCAACCTTTGAATAATTAATAGTTTGTCCTTGTTTACTTTTTAATTAAATATTTTATGGTGTTTCAACCCTTAATTACTTAAAATTAGTATGGTAGAAGAGACAAAGCAAGACATGACTTTGTGGCCAAAGGGGAGCTTGTGTTTATATCTACTGTTGTGCTCATAAGCATTGGCTTAAATACGTAAGCAATGGCTTAAATAACTATCAATAACCATTCACGTAATATTACTTATACCATTACTACTGTATTACTACATTCCTATAAAAATTCAGCAAAAAAATGTTTAATATCTGGATTGACATAAACAAGGTAGAAACTGGGAAATACCAGTGGACTTAATTAAGATAAGAATCCTGCAAAAAAACAGGCATTGGTTTTAACAATAACATACAGTGGCAAGAGTCATCCCTGACTAAACCTGAAGTTCAGCAATCTAAATAGGCCAGCCAGCAACTCCAGATCCAGGTAGAATGTAGCGAGAGTGTACAGGGAGGTAAAACTGAAGAGCAGAAATGCCTGCGCTCACTTTTGTATTTTACCAGGCCAGTAGCTCCCATTATAAGAACTCTTGTCCTTCCTTATAGAACCATTGCTTGACAAAACACCATTTCATACTAGGATGGATTCTCTGCATATGAAGTCAGTTTGTGCTTTGAAAAACTATTATGCAGGAAAAAACAAAATCTTGAATGTATGGTAGGCTACCTAGAGGGACACAAATAAATTAAGAAAACCTGGATGTACCTGTGTTATTGTATCCAGCAAGATTCCTTTTCAAATCATGACTTATTAAGGTTCTTTCTGGTATTTTCATGCGAATGGGTCTTTTGGGAATCAAAAATGGTTCCCTATGGCATCACTTTGAAGAACCGCTCTGGCACCTTTATTTTAAGGAATGTGGAGTTGTTCAATACGGAAGCCGAGAGAGGATGTGCAATATCGTTATTTTTTTAAATTGTCTCCTTGAGATAACATACTAAGTTTATAGAGATCTCGAAAAAACAAACTTTGTTTTCTCGAGATAATGGAATAATTTTATAGAGATGTCGAGAAAACGAAAATTTGTTTTCTTGAGATAACGGAATAATTTTATCGCGATCTCTAGAAAACGAAACTTAACCTTTGCTCCTTGCATCACGCTTGCTTAGATTGCGACGCCTATACAGTTGAAGCCTTGCTAACCGTCTTCTTAAATGATGGACACTAACGCTATTATTTTCTAAACTAAGGTATAAACATATTTCAGCCTGCGTCAGCCCCTGATTATACAAAAATGTGACGCACTGATGAATACAGTTCTGCTTTTCTGCCATTTCAAACAGGATGTGGCTTCAATAAGCTAAACATTAAATGTTAAATACAATTATTTCATAATTTCGAGAAAACAAGATGTTTTTTGAAAGATAGATAGATAGATAGATAGATAGATAGATAGATAGATAGATAGATAGATAGATAGATAGATAGATAGATAGATAGATAGATACTTTATTAATCCCAAGGGGAAATTCACATACTCCAGCAGCAACATACTGATAAAGAACAATATTAAATTAAAGAGTGATAAGAAATGCATGTATAACAGACATTAGATTTGTATAATGCTGGGTGATCTCCTCAGTCTGTCAGTGGAGCAGGACAGTGACAGCAGTCTGTCACTGAAGCTGCTCCTCTGTCTGGAGATGATACTGTTCAGTGGATGAAGTGGATTCTCCATGATTGACAGAAGCCTGCTCAGCGCCTGTCGCTCTGCCATGGATGTCAAACTGTCCAGCTCCGTGCCTAGAATAGAGCCTGCCTTCCTCACCAGTTTGTCCAGGCGTGAAGCATTCCTCTTCTTCATGCTGCCTCCCCAAAGAGGGTGCTCGCCACAACCATCTGATAATACATCGGCAGCATCTTATTGCAGATGTTGAAAGACACCAGCCTTCTAAGGCAGTATAGTCGGCTCTGTCCTTTCTTACACAGAGCATCAGTATTGGCAGTCCAGTCCAATTTATCATCCAGCTGCACTCCCAGGTATTTATAGGTCTGCACCCTCGGCACACAGTCACCTCTGATGATTACTGGGTCCATGAGGGGCCTAGTTCTCCTAAAATCCACCACCAGCTCCTTGGTTTTGCTGGTGTTCAGTTTTAGGTGGTTTGAGTAGCACCATTTATCGAGATCTCTGTTATCCGTTCCGTTATCTCGAGAATAACAAAGTTTGCTTTCTCGAGATCTTGATAAAATTAGTATGTTATCTCGAGGAAACAATTTAAAAAAATAACGATATTGCACGTCCTCTTTCAGCTTCCGTAGTTCAATAAATTTAGGAGTTAGGAACATTTTCTAATCAACTAATGCTCAGAAATGAACACTCAAAACAAGATCTAAACATTACTTGGTGGTTTAAAGTCTGGCTAATGTGTTAACTTCTTCAAAATCACTTTTTTGTGCTGAGAAAATTATACAGGGTGGTCCAGATGTAATTATGCAGATCCAGATCTTCTGGATGATTTTGATTTATGCGGGGACGATTCCAGTTCGTCGGGAAGACGATTCCTCATGTCGTCAGTTCGCAAAATTCTAGATGGTTCAGGATTTTTCGGGTGATTTTCTATGCAATAAACTTAATAAGTTGTAGTGTAATGAAAATTGCATAATTAAATCTGGACCATCCTATACATTGTATATATTTTCTTAGACATTACAAGACAGAGATGTACATCATCACAAAGTCTGCATGCAAAATGTGTAGGACATTGTGCTATATTGCAAACTGATCAGAAGCATGAAAATATTCACATCAATGAAAAACACTAAAGTTGGCTATCTAATGAAAATAAGTCAAAACAATGCCAAATTTCTCAATTATAAATGACAAAGAGAATACTGATGTAGACAGTCCCCTGCTTGATATACTGGTACATTTGAGTAAATGGAATTTGATAGGTATAGTCAATTTATTCCAGTAAAGGAAAATAGTTATTAATATACATCTCTCCAGAACATCTATAGTATTAATCTTAAATTAGTAATGTACTAATAACAGAATTTTACAACAGAAATCTCAATTACTGAGATACACATTTTATTATGACTAGAGCATGAAAAGGTCTAAGAGATTACTCCTCAGAAAAAACAAGCTTTTTGTGACATTTCAAAATAACATTTTCTACTTTTAAATCCAAAAAATGTACCTTATATGTTTATATTAAGAAATATAAAATATTACTGAAGTTATAGTTACATAAATTACAACACAATGTGCACAAATCTGGAGATATTTCTACACTGAAATGCATTAATTTATGAAATATGCAACCTTGACATGAATCATTTTTGCTCTTTTGCCTCTTTCAGTAGCTGCCATGCTTTCAATCTTACCTTGTGTTTCTTAGAGACATTGGTTATAACAAAACCGACTGTTCATTTTGAATGTTCTTTACGAAATACACAGCAAGCTGCTCATTGTTATCACATAATGAACACTTAATAGTTTATCCATTCAAATACATAAAGGGGAGTCTCCCAAGAGCAAATACTAACACCCATACAAAGAAAGACTTCTGCTAAACATCCATTATTTACTTTTAAAGCTGATTTACAATCATTCAGGTTATTGGAGAACCTAAAGCTAATTTCAAGAGAGAAATGTGAAAGGCAAGCTGTCAGCCAGTAAGAGGTGTATGTTCATTACCGGGAGCCAAAGTATACATTGTCTCAGCCACAAACACCTAATGGCTTAGTGATCACAGGTAACTTTATATTATGGCATGCTTTTCTCATACAGTAAAAAATAAAAATCATAACCTGGTATATAGTTTGGTTGACATAATTGGCCATCATATAAAGATGTACAATACATTTAAAAGAAGATATCCCAATCCTTAAAAGGTGTTCCATTTTGATCAATATTTCACAACATACCTACAATATATAGCTATTAATTTGTTTGAATCATCATATTAAAACATTACCTAATATATTTCATATTTATGAAAAATAACAGTCAACTATATATTGTACTGGTAGTTCTCTTTATCTTTATACTTTATCATATACACATGGAGTCAGTCAGTTTTTGTTTTAAATCTATTTATCTACTTGTACGTTGTACTGTATTGCAGTTTTTCATTATGAAAATGCTTTAAGGCTTTACATTAAAAAACCTATTGAGCAGTTTAGTCAATCTTTTCTCAGAAGCTTTTACTATCAAATTTTCAATAATGTATTTGAAAGGAACAGTTAAATCAATGCCATTTTAATTGTGATCAATAATAAGTATTAAAAACACTACCGACATTAACTAACAAAAGCATTTAAGAGTTAAACATTTCTAAAAGCATTTAACTTGTACGCAGAATGTAAAATGAAATTACATACAATATAATCTAATAGCATTAAACTAAAAGGACAATGTTTTCTTAATAAAAAATCATACAAGTTTAATTTTTTTACCTACTACTTCGCATTGTGTTTCTAAATGGCTTTGTTTCTTCTATGTAGATTTTACATTCCATTTGTATCCTTATCTTTAATTCTAAACATATTTATGTACTGGTTAAATCTTAAGGGCCTTTCCATGAACAAGTGAATATATCATTGTTGATTAAAAGACAATAACATTATGAGCATAATCTGTAATGCACTATTCAGAATAGGATTTATTATTTAACAAAATATAATATATTTCAGGACATTTAATTTTTTAGGACTCTCATTTGAGCAATAAGTCCTGTGCTAAAAGAATCAAAGTGGTACTTTATATACATTTCTCTAATTCATTTTAATATTTGATCATGTAAAATAATACTTTCAAAAAGTCTGAGTTTATCCACAACTGTTTTTCCACAGAAATGTTGTTTTACTCTTAAATGTTCCTGAAACAACTTGTGTTTTAATTGCTTCAAGTAACTCATACCCACAGTGGAATCAAATGTCTTTTCTAATAATAAAAATGTTAGCAACATAATATGGTTTGTTTTCCATCTAGATATGAGAATAGAAATGAAAGAAAAGAGCCAATTTGTTGTGCAAGATCAGAAGCAAAGTGGGGATTAAAATCAAAAATATGGCAAAACTGCTAGAAGGTTCACTGTGCATTACCTCCCCCAGTTCGTTCTTCACAATAAAAATTTAGAAACAGATGCAAATAACAGGTTACACTTGTCTCAAGCAGTGTGTAGCATTTGAGTTTTACATAAATGTCAGGAGAAAAGAAAATCCTAGCTTTTAAGGTCTAATGACAAAGTGTCTGTCATCATAATCAATCATAATCATGTGAATGTAAGACAGCCTCAGCTCTTAAAAGGGGTCATTAAAACAAATGTTTAGTGAAAAACTTTGAGCAGATAACAGTATCACTTTTAAAAACTTACACTATTATGTCTAAAAGTATGAGCAATAGCAGACAAGCCTGGCCAGCAATCATAATAAGGTCACCAGTGTAACAGCCATTTTTTGAGTTTACCCAAGTTAGCCAGGAGGCCCATCCCAAAAGTTTCTCACTTTTTTAATCATAATGTAATGTAAGTTAACATTTCAGAAAAACTTACTACTTTAGCAGAGAGGATCAAATTTGTTTTGTACGCAGTGCCTATGATCCTTTATAATCTACTGTCACGCATGTGTGTTAAAGGATTACCTTACCAGAATTAGGGGTGTGAGGTTAACGGTATTGTCTCCTTTGTTTTTCCTCACAGTGGCAATGAGATGCCCAATGAGGGTATTTAAGACAGAGAAGCCCCGCCCTTTCAGGCCTGCACACTATAAAAAAGCTCACGTCCTCAAAAGGCAGAGTCACTTTCTAGACCAGAGCAACAACCAAAGTGGAATTCCCCAAAAGCCTGACCTTATCTTTAAAGAGAGACATTTCCAGGCTGTGTTTTCAAAGTGATTGCCTGTATTTCAGTTGTTGCACCTTCAATCCGATTTTATTTGCTTAAATTTATTTTTGTTCTGTACATTAAGTGGGGGTGGTTCGATTGGTGCCCAACCCTTCTTCAGGACTGTTGTCAAGTTTCAGATTTGACACTACTGTATATATGAATCTTTTGCATAGATATATATATATACACATATACATACTATACATATATGCATATATTATATTATATTATATTTATATATATATATATATATTTATTTATATATATATATATATATATTATCATGCATGTGTGCTTAGGGGTTACCTTCATGGCTCTTGCAGGTAAGTAATACCGTCCCAGCACAAGAGAGCCTGCAGTCTCTAACTATCTCTCTCTTTCCATCCACAGTTCTGAGGACAAAGTCAAGAAATCTTGAGATCATTTCCGCTCCACTCTGGGGTCTCCACCCTTCTGGGAGAAACCTTATAAATTCCAGCCACTTATAGGATGGGGCATTCAGTGTAGAGACTGAGCTCAAGTGCTGTAGCCAGAGACAAGGCATTTGCAGAGACACAGCTGAGGCTGTTTATTTGCATTCTCTTTATTTCATTTTGTTCTGTTTTAAATAGGGTCACTGAAGAGAAGCCCCAACCCTTCAGCATTTATTCCTCTCATCATTTACTATTATATATATATATATATACAGTGGTGTGAAAAACTATTTGCCCCCTTCCTGATTTCTTATTCTTTTGCATGTTTGTCACACAAAATGTTTCTGATCATAAAACACATTTAACCATTAGTCAAATATATCACAAGTAAACACAAAATGCAGTTTTTAAATGATGGTTTTTATTATTTAGGGAGAAAAAAAATCCAAACCTACATGGCCCTGTGTGAAAAAGTAATTGCCCCCTGAACCTAATAACTGGTTGGGCCACCCTTAGCAGCAATAACTGCAATCAAGCGTTTGATAACTTGCAATGAGTCTTTTACAGCGCTCTGGAGGAATTGTGGCCCACTCATCTTTGCAGAATTGTTGTAATTCAGCTTTATTTGAGGGTTTTCTAGCATGAACCGCCTTTTTAAGGTCATGCCATAGCATCTCAATTGGATTCAGGTCAGGACTTTGACTAGGCCACTCCAAAGTCTTCATTTTGTTTTTCTTCAGCCATTCAGAGGTGGATTTGCTGGTGTGTTTTGGGTCATTGTCCTGTTGCAGCACCCAAGATCGCTTCAGCTTGAGTTGACGAACAGATGGCGGACATTCTCCTTCAGGATTTTTGGTAGACAGTAGAATTCATGGTTCCATCTATCACAGCAAGCCTTCCAGGTCCTGAAGCAGCAAAACAACCCCAGACCATCACACTACCACCACCATATTTTACTGTTGGTATGATGTTCTTTTCTGAAATGCTGTGTTCCTTTTACGCCAGATGTAACGGGACATTTGCCTTCCAAAAAGTTCAACTTTTTTCTCATCAGTCCACAAGATATTTTCCCAAAAGTCTTGGCAATCATTGAGATGTTTCTTAGCAAAATTGAGACGAGCCCTAATGTTCTATTTGCTTAAGAGTGGTTTGCGTCTTGGAAATCTGCCATGCAGGTCGTTTTTGCCCAGTGTCTTTCTTATGGTGGAGTCGTGAACACTGACCTTAATTGAGGCAAGTGAGGCCTGCAGTTCTTTAGACGTTGTCCTGGGGTCTTTTGTAACCTCTCGGATGAGTCGTCTCTGCGCTCTTGGGGTAATTTTGGTCGGCCGGCCACTTCTGGGAAGGTTCACCACTGTTCCATGTTTTTGCCATTTGTGGATAATGGCTCTCACTGTGGTTCGCTGGAGTCCCAAAGCTTTAGAAATGGCTTTATAACCTTTACCAGACTGATAGATCTCAATTACTTCTGTTCTCATTTGTTCCTGAATTTCTTTGGATCTTGGCATGATGTCTAGCTTTTGAGGTGCTTTTGGTCTACTTCTCTGTGTCAGGCAGCTCTTATTTAAGTGATTTCTTGATTGAAACAGGTGTGGCAGTAATCAGGCCTGGGGGTGGCTACAGAAATTGAACTCAGGTGTGAAACACCACAGTTAGGCTATTTTTTAACAAGGGGGCAATTACTTTTTCACACAGGGCCATGTAGGTTTGGATTTTTTTTCTCCCTAAATAATAAAAACCATCATTTAAAAACTGCATTTTGTGTTTACTTGTGTTATATTTGACTAATGGTTAAATGTGTTTGATGATCAGAAACATTTTGTGTGACAAACATGCAAAAGAATAAGAAATCAGGAAGGGGCAAATAGTTTTCACACCACTGTATATATATATATATATATATATATATATATATATATATATATATATATATATATATAATAGAAACAACTGGGAGAATAGGACATGGGTCATAACCAGCAAGACCAAACAAATCTGTCTTCAAATCCTAGACACTCAAAGTGTTTAATAACAAAATCGAGTCTCAATAAAACAGAAGACATTTCTAGCAAATCATGGGATATATCACTATAACAATGGGCATACTATAGCTCTGAAATGATGGTGCAAAACAAAACCAAACATCATGGAATAATGTTAAAATATTCCTAACTTTTCAATGGAGACTCATAGAAAATAAAAAAACATCAGAAATTAATTATCTGAAATAAAAAAGTATGGAGAGTTACAAAATTATCTGATAGGCAAATTTGTTTGAAAATGAAATATTTATTACAACACATACACTGAAAACCACTGAATGATATGTTAAATTAATACTGCCATGACAAAAACTTCATATTTGTGTAAATCCACAAACAAAAGGCAACCATTCCATCCATGAAGTTGGTTTAGTTACCTAATAGTAAAATTGTCTCAATCATTCATCCCAAAAACCTTACTTCATAGGATGCAATTTTAGTGCTGCAGGTGGACCTGAATAAGAGGAAGATAGAGCAGGACTAAACAAATTCTAATGTTTATTTTTTATTTTTTTTTGCAGATGATGGCTGAATGGGGATAATGGTTGTAAGAAGGGTTGCTGCAATTGATTAATCCAGGCAATTGTATTTTCCTAATACAACTAATCATCCCTGTCCCTTCCCCAAATTATTCACTGGATCGCCACAATGCTCTGTACAGTTTTTGAGCAGGCTAATCATGGTGGTAGCTGCACCGCCTTCTGCAGAGGATAATCCTCTTTAAAATCGACTAAAAGTCTCCATTGAGTGGGAGACTTTTGCTAGAAAAATGGTTGGTTGTTCACAAGGTAAAATACAGATTACGTTCCACAGCACCACTAGTTCCAGCTACAAACACCAAGACATTGGTACCATAAGTAATCCACTTAGCTATCCGACAATTGTTCTTTAAGTGATGTGAAGTAGATTACCTTGAGTAATTCTTGCTAGCAACTACTGTTGTGACAAATTTAAGAGTCATGGTATTTCTTTGTATAGGATATTTAATTATAGTCATTTAATTTGCAAAATACATTTGCCAGTTGCCATCTTTATCACACGTGAGTGCACCAAAATAAAATAATATGTCTCGTGAAATACAATTGACTAGACCTTTAAATGCACTTTCTAGCTTTATTTTTGGCTAACATGTATATTCACATTTTGCCAGATATGTATCCCAGGGCTTACAAATTGTTGCTTTTAACTGTCATGTTGTGAATTCATCGCGGCACGGTGACGCAGAGGTAGCACAGCTGGCCTGGGTTCGCTTCCCGGGTTCTCCCTGCATGGAGTTTGCATGTTCTCCACGTGTCTGCGAAGGTTTTCTCCGGGTGCTCCAGTTTCCTCCCAAGAGCAAAGACAAGCAGGTTAGGTGCACTGGCGATGCTAAATCATCCCTAGTGTGTGCTTGGTGTGTGTGTGTGTGTGTGCCCTGCGGTGGGCTCATGCCCTGCCCAGGATTTGTTCCTGCCTTGCGCCCTGTGCTGGCTGGGATTGGCTCCAGCAGACCCCCGTGACCCTGTGTTAGGATATAGTGGGTTGGATAATGGATGGATGAATGTTGTGAATCTGAAAAAAACTACAGATCATTGATAAATTCCATATAAACATGTAACAGCTTTAATGACTTATTTATAGGCATTTTATAGGTATCTCCAGTTAATAAACTGTAAACAAATCACATTCAATGAAGATGTTGTCACAACTGATTCAGACTTGAAGGAAAGTCTGCAACACAGCAGCACATGCGCTCCATCCACAGGCAAGACACTGCTAGAAGGCTGGCCTTTTTGAAAAGAAACACTTTCTACTGCGATTCAGATTGGCTCAACAGTGCTGACTGCATAGCCCAGTAAAATACTGGATCAAATTTTAAAGTCTACAAATAAGCAGTTCTGAAATGAAATGGTTCTGGGCTCTTTTGGCCTTCTCATAAGTCATCACAAATGAGGCTGAAGACTGTCTCATCACCCCCCACTTTCCTGACGGAAAGGACTACCTTGCAGGTGTTATATTGAATGCTGTCTATCAACTGTTGTGTGGTGTAAAGGTTTTCTAAAACTTAATTTCTTCCCCTCCTACATCTTTTCAGTTGTGTGTAGTACAGAACCCCTGTCTGCTTCAATAACAAATAACGGGATTTTTGATAGTTGAGTAGTTCGCATGTTATACTAATGTGGTAACCTCCTTCTTAAGATATTTAGCAACTTGAATTTCCAAAAAGTAAAACATTGCCAACAAATATCTAGGATTTAAAGATGTACAAATTAATTAACATGTGTGTTATCAGCCCTAATCCTATCTGTTTTCAGAGTTAATATGTAACCAGAAAATGCCAGAATATCAAGCACAGCTTTGTTCTAATATCAGAAAAAGTTGATCCAACAAAGAAATAAATATTTACATATGATGATAGCAATAACAAACAATGAGGGAAAAAAGCTTATTGTGCAGACATTGCCCATTTTGGAACAAAGCTGAAGTAAAGGCAGAAGTGCCAAAATTAACAGTAATAGAAATGTTTAATTTATAATTGTTTAATAAGCTGTAGCAGAAAACATACAATACATTGGTTATACTCTAGTCTTCTCCTCAAGATATATGAGCTGAAGTCACCTGCAATATTCTTTCAGTTGGTATCATTTATACCTCACAAACATTATTAAACTGCTTTATGGTGAACATATGTAAGCAAGCCAGCCTTTTTGGATTTGGAACGAATGCCATTGCAGCTGCATTCACTATATATATGAAAAAGCACCTATAAAAATCTCAAGCTAAAATAATTTTTTAAAAATTGATGCATAAAGAGTCATGGAGTCAATTAACATAAATACATATTTATATGATCTTTTATTTAAATTGAAAATTAAAGTCAGAAAATATGCTTCATGTAAAAGTCATAATATAATGTACTCATGCTTCTCCTTTCTTTTCCTTAATAAAAAAATCTGTTTGGATGATTTACCGTGTTTTGCTTTTAAATTCAATATATATAATTATTCCAAACACAGCAAACATTTATATGCCTACTTTAATTATTTGGACACATTATTTATCTGATTAATCAATTAATTTATAAAATTATTGATAGAATAATCATTTACAAAATTATTGTTAGTGGCAATTCTAGCTTAAAGTTTGTCCTTGCAGTCTGAAGCGTTATGTGCCAACACAGCAGTCAATAAGGACACTGCGAGAAACTCACCTGTCATGCTAGAATCTGTCTGAAAATTAGTTTGAAACTTCACTTTAAGGGACTCAGAAATGGAATCAGAAATAGAATCAGAAATATGGCAGTTAATTCCAAATATTGCTGATAAGAAAGGAAACTTGCTATAAGTCAGGCCCCTAAAGTCTTCGGCAGTGCTTTCCAATAATAATAATATTAATAATACAACACTTTACTTATATATTCTTCCATGGTGATACCTCAAGGACTTTCAAACTGCTCCCCAACACCCCAACCTAATTTATAAGTAGATTTTAGAAGGTTTGCACAAAAAAAAAATCCATGTTTCCATTTGCAAACACATTTTTAATGAAAGATTTCCTACAGTTAGCGATTCACATGTAACTAGTGAGTTGAACAAATTACTTTGATGTTAGGTGGAATAAGAGACAACTTTAATCTTCATGAAGCATTTTGAAACTTTCCCATTTTAATGGTATTAAATTTAAAAACACAAAATTTAAGTGTAGAACCTGAATGAAAATTGAGTATTAAGCAATATAAAAAAACCCTATATGCTGAATATTACCCTAAATAAAAAAACTAAAAAAGCCTTATTAGAATGTTTAGTGTTATTATTGTGCTATTGTATCATTTTGAATTTTACTTTTAAATATTTAGTTAATCAATATCATTTTTCCTTTTTTAAAGAATTTCTTTTCATAAAATCTGTTCAGTCCATAAAACTGCAACGTATTACTGCAGCGAATCAGTATCACCTTGATGTGCAGTGCTGCATTGCCAAACATCCCACCCATCACTGAAGTCAAATTTTATATGTGTTTTCTAAAGTTCTTGCAATATAACAAACAATAGCCAGATGGAAAATTATTTCATGTGAAAACCAAGTATAATTACTTGAAGAGGCTTCTTCAGTTGAAAAATTAAGCTCAGCATATTTTCTAATGGATATCAAAACTTTCTTACATGCATACAACTGGTAGCATCATGCATGCATGTACGTATTCCTATGGAAATTCAGAGAAAGGGGTTCAGCAAGTCTGTAGTTTTACGGCAGATCAAATCTAGGGCCAGAGAATAAAATGTAAATCACATATCCCTAATTGATTCATGCAATGTGAGAAGTTGCTATGATGTATATGATATAAATAAATATATATATATAAATAAATGTATATATATATATACAGTATATATACTAATTGACCACATTGTATATATAGCAAAAACTTATTATGTATTTTGTTCCTACAGTTCAAGTAGTGACTTTGACCATTTTTAAAGAGTGCTAAAAGAAATAATAATGCTTTGTAAAAATACACTTTTGAGTAAAGCCAGATGCATAAATGGAGGATTCTCTCTTATTCATTGTCAGCATCAGCAAATAACAATAAACATGTAAGTTAGTACATAACTTACATAACTAACATAAGTACATAATTTTGAAAATTTAGCTAAAAGAATAAATGTCTGTGTGGCATTTAGATATTATCTCCATGTAAATGTAGATTTTCCTTCTAAAGATTCAGTATGTGCTTTAGTTATGTTCATGAGTCAAAACTGTGTGTGCATGAGTTGGCTCTGTGATTTATCCAGAGTAGGTCTGTTGGTCCAGATGACATACCTGTGGAAGCATGGAGGTGTTTAGGAGAGATGGCAGTGGAGCTTTTAACCAGATTGTTTAATGGAATCTTGCAAAGTGAGAGGATTCCTGAGGAGTGGAGAAGAAGTGTACTGGTGCTGATATTTAAGAATAATGGGGATGTGCATAACTGTAGTAACTACGGGGGATAAAATTGTTGAGCCACAGCATGAATTTATGGGAAAGAGTAATGGAAGCTAGGTTAAGAAGAGAGGTGATGATTAGTGAGCAGCAGTATGGTTTCACGCCAAGAAACAGCACCACAGATGCAATGTTTGTTCTGAGGATGTTAATGGAGAAGTATAGAGAAGGCCAGAAGGTGCTGAATTGGTCTTTGTAGACTTGGAGAAAGCATCTGACAGGGTGTCTTGAGAGGAGCTGTTGTATTATATGAGGAATTCAGGAGTGGCAGAAAAGTATGCAAGAGCTGTACAGGATATGTACGAGGGAAATGTGACAGTGGCGAGGTCTGCGGTAGGATGAATTCAAGGTGGAGGTGGGATTACATCAGGGATTGGCTCTGAACCCTTTCTTATTTGCAATGGTGAAGGGCAGGTTGATAGATGAGATTAGACAAGATTCCCCATGGACTATGATATTTGCTGATAACATTGTGATCTGCAGTGAGAGTAGAGTGCAGGTTGAGGATACCCTGGAGAAGTGGAGATATGCTCTAGAGAGGAGAGGAGTGAAAGTCAGTAGGAACAAGACAGAATACATGTGTGAATGAGAGGGATGTTAGTAAAATGGTGAGGATGCAAGGACTAGACTTGGCGAAGGTGGAGGAGTTTAAATACTTGGGATCAACAGTACAGAGTAATGGGGATTGTGGAGGAGAGAAGAAAAAGAGAGTGCAGGCAAGGTGCAATGGGTGGAGAAGAGTGTCAGGAGTAATTTGTGACAGACGGTTATCAGCAAGAGTGAAAGGAAGGTCTACTGGATGGTAGTGAGACCAGCTATGTCATATTGGTTGGAAATGGCGGCACTGACCAGAAAGCAGGAGACAGAGCTAAAGGTAGCAGAGCTAAAGATGCTAAGATTTACATTGGGTGTGACAAGGATGGATAGGATTAGAAATTAGTACATTAGAGGGTGAGCTCAGGTTGGAAGATTGGGAGACAAAGTCAGAGAGGCAAGATTGTGTTGGTTTGGACTTGTGCAGAGGAGAGGTGCTGGATATATTGGGAAAAGGGTGTTAAAGATAGAGCTGCCAGGAAAGAGGGAAAGAGGAAGGCCTAGGAGAAGATTTATGGATGTAGTGTGTGTGACAGAGCAAGGTGCAGAGAACAGGAACAAATGGAAAAAGATGATCCGCTGTGGCAACCCCTAACAGGAGCAGCCAAATGAAGAAGAAAGAAAGGACACTACCTTATGTTTGTTTATGCATGTACAATATGGACCAACCCCCCAACCTTTAATTGGATTAAACATCATTGAAAATGTAATTTTGCTATGATGTCCATTTGTGTTTTTTTACTCTGTTGAAGAGAGCATAGGTTTGCAGATGTCATGCCCAGTGATAACTTTCTGCCATCCCCAGGTTTATTTTCATAAATTGCTGCACGTCTATAATTTTGTGCACTTAAATTACAGTTTTCTAACAATAAAGAATAAATTTAGCACTTTTCAATGAACCAAGTGGTGTTTAGTATTAGTATATGCAGCCCTACAAAAGTCTAGGAAACTCTACTCTGGGTCTTATTTAACATTTTTTCATAAATTAAATGCAGAATTTTATTCAAAATTATTTTCCAAGCATACTGCTCATACACAGAAAAGTAGCACAGACGTGTGTTCACTATAAGGTTTTTAGCGATTTATACTGTAAATAGTTTAAGATTACTTTGATTAACATGTAAAACTGATTATTGAAAGAAGTTAATTTTCTATAGTTTTTAAGCCAGTTCATACTTAACAGAAACCATACAGAGGATACATTCTTAGTCTCCAGCCTCTCCCTCAACTTTTTTATTTTGAGGATTTGCTAGCCCACTAAGGTAACATCACAAGTAACAGGCAGCAAATTTACACAAATGCTGATGATTTAGCTCAAGCTAATAATCTGTGTAAATGTTAATGGGATCAACATCTATTGCAGGTTTCAGATGAACACAAAACACATACCCAGACAAATTGGTGTTGTGTCCAGGTTATTTCATACCTTGTGCCCAAAAGCTCTATTGTGAAAAACTGCAGGTTTTTATGTATATTCTTGATTGTTTTGTAACAATTATGAATGACGTCAGTAGTTTTCCAACTGGATTTTTTTTATTATCCACTTATCTGTCTTTTGGATCTATTTGAATGGGGTACTACATACAAATTGTAGTAGTTAAACAACATAGGTGTGGAATAAAAAAGAAAGGGTTACGAAAGTGAACATGGAAGTAAAACTCAAATCAAGAGTAAAAAAAACTAAAAAATATCAAAACTTTAATTAAAGATAATTCAGAGCTTTTCTTTAGTGAAGCAAAAATGATCAAAGTATTTATCTATACTAATAAAAGGCAAAGCCCTCACTCACTCACTCACTCACTCACTCACTCACTCACTCATCACTAATTCTCCAACTTCCCGTGTGGGTGGAAGGCTGAAATTTGGCAGGTTCATTCCTTACAGCTTCCTTACAAAAGTTGGGCAGGTTTCATTTCGAAATTCTACGTAATGGTCATAACTGGAAGCTGTTTTCTCCATTTACTGTAATGGAGATGAGCTTGAACGCCGTGGGGCGGAGTTTCGTGTGACATCATCACGCCTCCCACGTAATCACGCAGTACATAGAAAACCAGGAAGAGCTCCAAAAAGCGCTGAAGAAAACATGCATTATATAATTGAGAAGGCAGCGAAACAATAAGAAGCGAGCGAGTGACATATACAACCATATTCATGAGTTCTGCTACTTCGGAAACAAAGCACGATGTAAACCTACACTTTAAATTAAGTTCATAGACAGGCTGCCGCTGGCGTTTGTAATTTAGTGCCTGCCCATATAAGGCCGTCCGTCAGCGGCAATCCAATAGCAAACTTCCACTAAATATTCACGGGTGAAGGACTGTTCTTATGCAGAGGAAGATGAGATGGTCAGGGTGGTGTTTGGCACAAACTCAGCGAAACTGCGAGAGAAAGTTTTAAGTGCCAGGACTAAGGTAACATTAAATACAGCCATGGACATAGCACGAGATGGCACCAGCACAGCTGGGAAACTTCGATGCATGTACACCGAGCGGCTCACGTGAACTGACGCAGTGCACAGCCAAAAAGCAACAGTTCCAAAGAGCTGAACAAAACCGAATTACACAATTGAAAAGGCAGCAAAAATATGAAGCGCCTGATACATACAAGCATATTCATAAATCCAGCTACTGTGGAAACAAAGCATACGGTGGAAAAAGTCAATGTCCCGCTAAAGGAAGTGTAAAAAAAAAACCCGTGCATGCAGTGTGTCAGGTCTCAGATAAAGAAGACGAGCTGTTTATTGATGCAGTAAGAAACGAATCGATGAATGAAACCTGTCATCTTTACAACGATTGACAAACACGGAATGTAACTTGAACACAACACATCCTACAAATACAAACCTGATTGAAAGAAATAATGATAATCAAATCCTTGATGACAGAAACACTCAGTAACACTCACAAAACAAATACTGTATATTGACAGTCATGTTACGTTATTTTTAAAATGTTCCCTTTTCTTTTTCTAGCTTTTTTAACACACTACTTCTCGCTGCGATACGCGGGTATATATATATGTATATATATGTATATATGTATATATATATACATACTCGAATAATGGATACTTTATTCGCCATCAATGATTGTTTTGGTAAAGCCATACTCAGTGTATTCATTAGATGAACGGTAAAAAAGTAAGAGCGAGGGGAGGATGACTTATTGAGGCATGCAGGCTGTAGTGCGTCAACTCTATCTGAATTGCGCGATCACATTTGAAAAATATATCTTTTCAAGTTCTATTTAGTCCATATGTGTCAAACTCAAGGGCAGGCCACATCCAGCCCGGTGTAATTATATCCGCCCGAGATCATTTTATATACTGTATTATTGTTATTAATGGCCCAGGTATATGAAGCGCTGGTAACACAATAAACTACAGATCCCATAATGCAGCGCTTCAGCTGCCTTGCCGAACACTTACCGCGTTAATCAAGTCTAGCTTATGATGCTGCAAGTTATTGCGAAGCTAGCTCACACGATGCTGAAGAGAAAAGTTGATTCTGAAAATAGAGCCTTTAAAAACCGATGGGAGGCTGAGTATATGTTTACTGACATTGCCGGTAAACTTGTGTGTCTCATTTGTGGAGCTAATGTGGCTGTAATTACAGAATTTAATCTAAGACGGCACTATGAGACAAAACATCAGGGTAACCTGAAAGACCTGAATGCAATGCAGAAGATACAGAAAGCAGAAGAATTAAATAAGAATCTGACACTTCAGCGGACGTTTTACCCGTGCACAATCACAAAGTGATTTCAAGTGAAGCTGCTTTTATGGGAGACACAAATGCACCAGTGCAACTTGCCCCAATTTCCCTGTTGCCAAGTAATGTTGAACCAAGTCATCACTACGGTGTTCCCAAAAATTTGCACTTTGCTGATAAACTGAGCGCACTGAGTTTGCACGGCGCTTTGGTGACTTTGAAGAACAAAAAAAGTCCGTCTACATGCGGCTCGAACCTTGTGCATGTTTGGTAGCACATATCTGTGTGAGAAGCTCTTCTCAGTGATAAAGACTAACAAAACAGCACACAGGACTCGCCTCACTGATGAGCACCTGCAATCCATCCTGAGAATCTCCACAACACAGAACCTCACACCAAACATAAACGAATTTGTTGCCAAAAAAAGATGCCAGGCGTCCAGCTCTAAAATGACATATGAGCAAAGACAACTGAATGATTTGATTTGTTTTGCTGAAAGGAACACATTTTATTTATATTTCCAGGTTTTGTTATGCAGCATGTTCATATTTAAATTTGTATAATTTTGACAGGATATATTTTTATGGAGAGCAAAATCTTTTGGGACATTTAAAATCTAAGTTTATTTTTTATATAAAATTACATAAGAGTAAAAAGAAATTTGAATGTTTGTTCTTTTAACGTTTACTTTATTTCTAACTTGTATAATTTCCGTGACCCTGTATTCGGATTCAGCGGGTTAGAAAATGGATGGATAATTTAGACAGGATATATTTTTATGGAGAGCAAAATATTATAAGTTGTTTAAGGTTTGAGTTGATTTATTCAGGAATAATATTCCTGTCTGTTTTTACCATTCCTACCAAAGATATTTCTGTCGACTAAATAAAAATTCCTTCTATTTAAAATTTAAATAGATCTATTTAAAATTTAAATAGAACTTGAACAAATACGATAGTTCATAATATCCACGCAGACTTGCACGTAAGAGCGTGAGTTATCCGTTTTAACAAGCAGCGTATTGCACTGATACGAAATAGCTGTGTGTGTATATATGTAGATATGTATGTATATGTATATATATGTTTATATATGTGTCTGTGTATGTATATATATATATATGTATTTGTGTGTATATATGTGTGTGTATGTATGTATGTGTCTATGTATATGTATGTGTATATATGTAGATATATATATGTATTTATATATGTGTGTGTGTATATATATGTGTAGATATGTATATATATATGTTTATGTGTGTGTGTAAATATATATATATTTATATATATATATATATGACAGCAACACTCATCACTCACAACAGTGACAAAACAATTACATTGACAATCATGTTACGTTATTTTCAAAATGTTTCCTTTTCTTTTTCATTGCTTCTTTAACACACTACTTCTCCGCTGCGAAGCGTGGGTATTTTGCTAGTTTATTTAATAAAATAACTAAGTTTTTCTATGTAAAATTTTTGTTCGATGCAAAGCACTCATGAGCCATTGTGAAATGGTCTAATAAACTGACTTGACAGAGACTAACATTAGCAAAACCAAGGAACTCGTTATTGATTTTTGCAGCACCAGAGAACCTCTGTATCTGGTCATTATTCAGGATGAGGATGTGGAGGTGCTGCACTGCTACAGGTACTTGGGGGTCTACATCAATGGCAGGCTAGACTGATCTCGTTAACACCAGGGAACTAAGGAAGGGCAAAGCAGACTCTTTTTTTTTTTTTTAGAAGACTTTGCTCCTTTAAAGTCGGAACTAGCATCTTTCACATCTTCTACAACTCTAGGATGGCCAGTGTGATTTTCTGTGCTGGAGTGTGCTGGGCCAGTAAGATAACTTCAAAAGAGGCCAAATCAACAAGCTGATTAAGAAGGCAGGCTCAGTTATGAGATGCAGACCTAACCTGCTAGAGGTAGTAGCAAAGGAGAGAATTAAAACAAAACTGAATGCCATTATGAACAAGGCTGCACATCCTCTCTCTCTGATGCACAAACACTTTCAGCCAACAAATTATTCAGTGAAAGTGCGTAAAGATATGCTACGGGGGCTCCATAACACCAATGAAAATATGACTTTATAATTCTGTCACCGGAAAAGCTCTTTTTACCTTTATACCAGTCAGAATTAATTTATTTTTTTAATTACTTTGGTCTGTATTTCAAAGGTGGGATGTTATTTGATTGGATGTTACTTATTGCAATTATTTATTTATTTAGTCAATGAGCTTCTATAGAAAAACAAAATTTTACCTTAGGGACAAATAAAGTTCTGTCTACTCTATATATAAAAAATACTAAGCCTAAAAGTGCAACAATTTATTTGTATGTTACATTTTTTGTCACGCTTTAAATCAGGCTTATTTTAAATCCTACATATATATATTTGGTACCATTCTTTTCAGAATTTATTGAACTTTAATGTGATGTTGTTAGATTTTCAGATTCTTATTCCATTTTTAAATTCTAAAGTAAAAAATATCAAGAACTCACCTCTTGCGAGACTAGACTTTGTGCCAACAGATTTAACCATGCCCAGGGCCAGAAATAAAAGACAAAGACTAGGAGAGCTGCTGTACAGGCAAGATACAGATCATATATTGTTATGGATGGCCGGGTATCATGGGAAATGGAGTTTGGCTTCACAACCCTGCTGGGTACCGTGGGTGCCACCGCGTGATGTTGCAGGGAGATGAGGGGATTTTGGTTTTCCATATACCCCGGAAGTACTCCCAAGTCACGAGGACGGAAGAACAGAAGTACTTCTGGGCTGAAGATAAATGTAATTCTCCACCTGAACCGGAAGTGCTGACAAGTCACGTGAACAGTAGAGGAGAAGCACATCTGGGTCAAGGACTATATAAAGGACTGGTGGAGACCCAGCAGGAGACCCGGAGTTGGGAGGGAGAATGACAGAGCTGCTGGGAGGAGAAAAAGAATTGTATTATTGATTATTAATTTGTGTATTGTGGTGGTGGTGCTTTAAAGATGTTTGTCTGTGGGGTTTGAGGAGCGATAGCGCCCCCTAGTGTCACTATATATATATATATATATATATATATATATATATATATATATATAGATAGATAGATAGATAGATAGATAGATAGATAGATAGATAGATAGATAGATAGATAGATACTTTATTAATCCCAAGGGAAATTCACATAATCCAGCAGCAGTATACTGATACAAAGAAACAATATTAAATTAAATAGTAATAAAAATGAAAAGAATTAAAATAAAATTAATGTTCGCATTTACTCCCCCGGGTGGAATTGAAGAGTCGCATAGTGTGGGGGAGGAATGATCTCCTCAGTCTGTCAGTGGAACAGGACAGTGACAAAAGTCTGTCACTGAAGCTACTCCTCTGCCTGGAGATGATCCTGTTAAGTGGATGCAATGAATTCTTCATGATTGACAGGAGTTTGCTTAGTGCCCGTCGCTCTGCCACAGATGTTAAACTGTCCAACTTTAATCCTACAATGGAGCCTGCCTTCTTAACAAGTTTGTCCAGGCGTGAGACGTCTTTCATCTTTATGCTGCCACCCCAGCACACCACCGCGTAGAAGAGGGCACTCGCCACAACCGTCAGGTAGAACATCTGCAGCATCTTAATGCAGATGTTGAAGGATGCCAACCTTCTCAGAAAGTAAAGTCTGCTCTGAGCTTTCTTACATAGAGCATCAGTATTGGCAGTCCAGTCCAATTTGTTATCCAGCTGCACTCCCAGATATTTATTTATATATATATATTATGGGATATGGCTGGCAGTTCATCCCGGCCAATACCCCCAGGCCGCCAGATGGAGCCCTCCCTACAGCATGGAGGTGCCCCTAATGCCAGCAGGGAATCATGGACAATGGAGTCTTTATTCACAGCCCTGCTGGACACCATGGGGGCCACCAGAGGACGCTGCAGGGAGGCTCAAGGAATATTTTCCCTACAGCCCAGAAGTATGTCCCAGTCACGGGGACAGAAGAAATGACGTACTTCCAGGTTGAAGCAGAAGGAGTTTTCATCCGACCCGGAAGTGTTGCAAAGTCACATGGACAGAGAGAGAGAGAAACACTTCCAGGTCAAGGACTTTAAAAAGGACTGTGGGAGATCCCGTGGGGAGCCGAGTTTGGAGGAAGCGTGACTGAGCTGCTGGGAGGTGTGGAGGATTTTTGAGTATTGTATTGATTAGTGATTGTTTATGAGTATTGTGGAGTGGAGTGTGCTTTGTGCAATGTATAATTGTACAAATAAAATTATTGGGACTTTTATCTGGTGTCTGGCATCCGGTCTGAGGGTTCAAGGGGATAACAGCGTCCCCTATCTGTCACAATATATTTATAATGTATATATATATATATATATATATATATATATATATATATATATATATTCAATCAACCTTTTCTCACTGTACATTGCTGATACTATCTTTATTTTGATAAAATATTTAATGGTCCTGACTGTTACATTGCTACATATTTTAAGAATGTTTTCTTTCTTTGTAGATATGACTTGTCTTGCAGCTTCTGGTTTGCATTAAAAGGTTGTCTCACATGCAACTGATAAAATTAATAACCATTGCATCAAATTCACATTGAGATCATGTTATTTGTATTTTATTTTATTACTCAAACTGACTTGACATGATTTTTTTTTTTGTGTTCATGTCAAACTGTTATTTTTTTTTCTTTTTGAGGCACTCCAGCTGTTTCTGTTGCCTAAATAGTTAATATGAGATATGCTGTTAAACTGCTGAACATATTATAAAAAAGTAATAAAATACTGTAGTGTTTATATTGTATGTTGCTAGTTTTATATAAACAATTAAATTGCATTATACAATCATGAAGAGACTTACTGAGACAGTTCTGCTTCAAGCATGTTGCATTTCTCTATATCTATGGTCATACAGTCAAACCTTCATATTTTCATTAACAGTTGGTAAAAAAAATCTAGAGACAGTCTGAAAACCATATGCCAATGTTCTATTTGTAAACTAATCTAAATGAGCAACTATTTCTTAACTAACAATTAACACTCTGCTTTTACATTAATGGCTAAGAAAGTTCTATTGCATGCAGACTTACAGAGGGTAAAAGACTATATCATAATCTAAGTAACTATGTGAAACTCATATTGTATTTAAATCGAGCAGACACATAATGTTAAATTCACCTAAGTTTCTAAGATTAACTCCTACGATATTTATTTTATACTTCATGTTTATTTTATATATGTTAATTACTGCTCTTTTTTTTCAAACCTCATTTAACTCAGTTAAACTTGCTTGAAAACCTTTAGCTTTTATGAGTAATATTTGTGAATAATCAGAGAAGCAAACAAGAGTGCCTATTTTCCTGTATATCCAGAAAAGCTTACAGTGGATTACTTTTTTATATATACTGTTATAAAGCCAGCTGGTAAAATTGCACAATCAAGACAAATCCAAGATATAACTTTTCAGAATATTAGTATTAATAAAGAAAATGCTCTGTTGTTTAAAGGATAAAAAATTACTTTGTTGCATTGCACTATTTTGTATTGTAGTTACTGTACATTTGCTCTGTAAATCTACTATTGCTGCTTAACATGAAAGATACCATTAAAGATGTTGTTAAAAGTGATTGATGTTTGAATTAAAATGTTGTTAAAAGTGATTGATGCTTGAATTAATTCAAGAGAAACTGATGTATTTGAAAATTGGTTTCCTTAGAAAACTGCAGAGCTTTCTTTCCTTGTTTGGTCAAAAACAGCTTATTAGCTGCTGCTTTTGCAATCACATAATAGGCAATTACAGTGAAAAATGTGATTACAGAATTTTTAGACTGCATGTTAATTAGTCTTAAGTTAAGCGCTTCAACCCAGTGTCATAAAAGTCAGATGTCCCAATATTGATGGTGAAAGACTATGTCATATTAAAATTATTAAGTGTTCTAGCCTTAATACAATGGACTGGCAACAGGCCAGACTTAGGCTCCTACATTTTGCCCAATGGTGCCCCTGTAGCCACAGCCTCACATTGATCCTGAAGGGGGTTGAGTAGGTTTGAGCATGTCATGTTATATTCTGTTAACAAAAATGTATGTCTTTTTATTTAAGGTTATTTTGCACATAGAAGCTATTTGAAGCAGAACATTATATTAAACACAAAGGAAACAGAGACTAGATCAAATAGGATAGTTTATAGGTGGTTAAGAGAAGGGTTATATCAAAGAGCATCTGCAAAATGAACAAAATAGCAAATAGTTCATTCCAAATTAAGTCTAGAAAAACAATATTTTGGCTCTATAGCTTTCATCAGATGTGTGCCTGATAAGAATTAGGCAAGTAAGACATGCATGGCAGAATAATGAAGGGGAAGAAAAAGCATTGGCTGTGGAGAGCATGGATAGTTTAAATGTCATAAAAAGGGAGATCTTATACAGATGGACTAAAACTAAACTGGGTTTCCAGAATTGCCCCTTTCATTGTTTATGGAAAGGATTCCTTCAAAATCAGTTCCAACAACATGAACATTTCAACTTCTTCTGTCCAAAAAAGTATTTATTGTATTTCTTGTAGAAAGTGTCCAACAATATGAATAGTAAATGAGATAGACATACTACAGATTGCTTCAAGGAACCTGTCTAAGCCATCATTATCAAAGATCTCATGAAGTGTTATTCAGAACATCTATATAAAATGCTAAAAGTTGTCTGTCTGTCACACATAAACTCACAAATCGTAGGGCTGTGAAGCTTGATCTTGGTCTCAGTCGCAACTTTATTCTGTGATACACAAAACTAGTTTTTCAGGCTACCTTGGCCACAACATTGGGCTTAAATAACATGGACATGCCCCCTACCTGGCAGGAAAAGATTCATCGTGTGTCTATGCAACATAGCTGACAGGAAAAGAAAGGTGGTGATAGCTGCTGATGGCGAAGCGCATTGCACAGGCTGAATGATCATTTTCATCACACATGCAAGTCAGATAACTAAGTTATGAACATCAATTCTGTCATGAAAAAGGTTGTGGTGCCATCAGCTGAGAAGAACTGGTGAATATGCGACATATCTGTCAGGAAAAGAGATGTGTAGATGGTAGGTGATAGGTACTTCATGATACAGTAGGTACTTCTCAGTTACCAAATGTTTGTGTGTTACTAGCTTAAATCAAGCTTTCTTGATTTTCTGTTTGTGACTTTTCACCATAGGCCTCATGTATAAACGGTGCGTACGCACAGAAATGTTGTGTAAGAACATTTCCACGTTCAAATCGTGATGTATAAAACCTAAACTTGGCGTAAAGCCATGCACATTTCCACGGTACCTCATACCCTGTCGTATGCAAGTTCTCCGCTCGGTTTTGCTGACTGACGGCACCCAGTGTCAAAGCATTGCTACTGTTCCTGTGTGGTTATCCTTTCTTTTCCTGACGCGGCTTTATAAATACAGTACACTGAAATTAACCGCATATTGTTTACTAGCAAAATACCCTCACTTCGCAGCGGAGAAGTAGTGTGTTAAAGAAGTTATAAAAAAGAAAAGAAAACATTTTAAAAATAACGTAACATGATTGTCAATGTAATTGTTTTGTGACTGTTATGAGTGTTGCTGTCATCAAGGATTTGATTATCATTATTTCTTTCAATCAGGTGTGTATTTGGAGGATGTGTTGTGTTGAAGTTACATTCCGTGTTTGTCAACCATTGTAAAGATAACAGGTTTCATTTATCGAAGTGTTCACTACCCAAATCGGTACTCGTGAATCTAAGACGTTTAACAGGCATTCCTGGTATTAAGTTGTGGATTTGCCTGTGAATATTTAGCGGCAGTGTGTCTAAGAACTTAATTTAAACTTAAGCTTTACACCTTGCTTTCCTATTGATATGTCTACAAAGGCTTGTTCAGCTTCAGAGGGTTGTTCCTTTCTTTCTGCATCAATAAACAGCTCGTCTTCCTTTTTATCTGAGACATCACACACTGCATGCACGGGTTTACCTTTCCCAGTCCTGCAAACTTTAGCGAAGTGGTTGAATTTACCACATTTTTTACACTGTCTTCCTTTAGCTGGACATTGACTTTTTCCACCGTGTGCTTTGTTTCCGCAGTAGCTGCACTTATGAATATGCTTGTATGCATCACTCGCTTCATATTCTTTTGCTGCCTTCTCAATTGTGTGTTTGGAGCTCTTGCTTGTTGTCTGCTACTGCATTCACAGTAAGTTCACGTGAGCCGCTCGGAGTACATGCATCGAAGGTTCTCAGCTGTGCTTGTGCTATCTCATGCGATCTTGCGATGTCCAGGGCTTTATTTAATGTTAGCTCAGACCCGACAATTAAAAGTTTCTCTTGCACTTTTGCTGAGTTTGTGCCAAACACTATTCTATCCCTGACCATCTCATCTTCGTTTGCATAAGCACAGTCCTTCACCAGCAGTTTTAACTCCGTTACAAAGTTATCAAAAGTTTATACATTGCGTCTTCTCACTAAACTTGTATCTCTTGAATATCATATTCGTCTTAGGCATGACAAATGCCTCATAGCGGCAGAGCGTCTATTGGATTGCTGCTGATGGACGGCCTTATATGGGCAGGCACTCAATTACGTGGGAGGCATGCGTATGGGGGACGCAATATAGGCAGGCAGCCAACTACGTGGGAGGCGTGGTGATGGGTGACGCAACTCCGCCTCACACGGCGACCGAGCTGCAGGCTATGGCCGTATATATGTACGTAAGTAGGATTCAGTTATGACCGTTACGTGTTGAATTTCGAAATGAAACCTGCTTAACTTTTGTAAGTAAGCTGTAAGGAATGAGCCTGCCAAATTTCAGCCTTCTACCTACACGGGAAGTTGGAGAATTAGTGATGAGTGAGTCAGTGATTCAGTCAGTCAGTCAGTGAGGGCTTTGCCTTTTATTAATATAGATTAGTTTAATGCATCTGATTGTAATTAACCAGTAACAATATAATGGTCCACGGAATGGTCAAACTATTACAAATACCATAGCTGCTTTAGTGTTGTTGCTCTCACTGCACCTTATTTTACTTCTTTCAGCTGCTCCCATTAGGGGTTACCATAGCAGGTCATCTTTTTCCAGATTACTCTCACTGCACCACTCGGAGCAGCTGATTGGAAAGAGAATTATTGGTATACAGCATCAAGCACATGCTACCTCAGCCATGCTTCCTATTTGAACTGTTTCTCACATGGCAAACGCTTCAAACCTTTCCTGTACGGACCTCGCGGTTCAGAGAGTTTCAAAGAGTTTCATCCCAAGAGCTCTAAACACACTCAATCAAGTGCTCTTTGTAGAACTATCTGTACTTAAGTAGAATTACCTCACTGTAATCTTGCACTACAGTTATAATATTGCACAACCTGAGCCACTTTATGAAGCGCGTATTTACATATGATGACGATATAATTTTTAAGATGAAATGCAGCAAAATATGTTTATTATATTATACAGATAAAACTTTAACTTCATTGGCTTTTCCTGCCTCGCATTGTATGCTTCACTGGGACTGGCATGAAGGATTGAATAATTAAACATGTACTACAAAGATATTTCAATGTTTCTTAAAGGTTTTGAAGAATTGGTGCTCTAAGCTTACAGATGGCGTAACGTCTATTGCAGAGCTGATTGTGTGGCGATCGGTTACTTTGAGAAAGAAAAGGAAGGGCAGGAATTGGAGATTAGTATGTTTGAAAGAGACAGTACTTCAGGGCCGCGAAATCACAGGGGCCGCCACGCCAATATATATTGAAAATAAAACAAAAGAGAAAATAACTACACAGCTAAAAACACAGTAGCAAATTACGACAAAAGTTAAACGTTTGTGTCATGAGCACGAGGCAGCTATGCAGTGTCCGCAACGGACGTGGCCATCCGCCATGCATAAAATACCATATTGATATGGGCGGGTGAAGGGGCAACCGATTCTTTCTCTGCCCAGGGCCGCCACGAGCCTAGAGCCGGCCCTGAGTACTGCTTCAAAAAATTATTTCATCAAAGGTCGTGCACAATCACTGCGCCACCGTGTTTCCATGTTTAATAACATGCTTTAACTCCTATCATCATGAAAATGATATCACGTACACATTTCAGTATTTTAGTTATTCAGAGAGCTGCAATATCACGAATGTAATGGATTCTGTGTTCTGTCCAGAGGTAGAGAAAGCCAGTTTAAAAAGCACGTAGTGATTCACACACACAGAGCACATCGAAGAACACATACAAAAGAAAGCATTTACTTTACCTACAATGTGATTTGAGAAACTAGTTAATTAAACGAGTTTAAGATGACACTCAGACGGTGGGCTACGACTCGCCTTTTCACGGCGACTTTGATATGTGACAACTACTTTTTTATTTCGGGCACTGTGCAACTTTGTAAAATTGAGCTTTCGAGTTTCTCTGACATGCTATGTCACTCAATCAGCTTCCTTTTGTTGTTTTTACCACTGTTTAAACCAACAAATAGTACATTTTTCCTTCCCTCTACTTGGTATTCGCTGAAATTCTTCCATTTTCTCTCTTGCTTTTCCCATTGTCTTTTCACAGAATGCTGATCTTAAGGGCTATTTATATTGATTTGCATATTCAAAGAGGCGTAATTCTGGGAGGAGTTGGGGCGGGACAGCAGGCGTGTGCATGAGTATTAGTTTTTACACTGACCGGGATTTATGTAGCAGAAGAACGCGGAAGTTGGCGAACGCACAGATTCCTGCATCCGGATTTTTCTGCGCATAAGCACATTTCGGCTTTTGTGCTTACGTCATGTCATAGTGCAAATTCTATGCTCGCCGTTATGCATGAGGCCCCAGGTTAATAAGACATCTTGCAAAGAAAAACAAAAGCTAAATTTACTGCCAAGCTTTGATGACAAATTTCTCCAACACTGATGGCTTACTTTTTCTCTGTTCTGCTACCTTCTCTAATGAGCGCCCTCTTGCACACATTCTGGCTTTTCACTGTTTCAGTGCCTTTGCATTGTTCCCTATGCCTTTTCACTCTTTTGGTCTTTGCTATTTCTTCCCTTTCACGGAGTTACCTGATGAATGCCACATAGACAAAACTTCTCTAATCCTTTTTACTATTTGTCAGTGTACAAAAATCTGAACACACTGTCTGTTACGTCATCACTCTCACAGGTTATGCATGAGCATGCTCACGTGTCATTTCTGTGATACGCAGAAACACTGTACTTCTAGGAGTCTGCTCATTGCCTCATTTGTTCAATTGTTTGTTGACTTTGTGTGGATGTTTGATAAACCACACACACATTTATCTGCAAACAAATATTTAGCTCTACAAATCCATTGCAACGAATCCTTCCTTTGCAACATTCAGCAGTTAATAGAGTCTTTCTATATTAATTCTGGTCTGCTTCATCCTTTTTATCTGGGATTAGGATTTGGTGTCACATACACACCAGTTTGATGCATGCACTGTTTAACAGTCAGCATAAAAATAACTTTATCCAGTACTGATTACGTGGTGGATACATTTATAACTCATAAGTGACCAATTTTAGCACCTTGGTCATAGTTCTGCCCAGTCAGAGTGATTTGTACAGTTTTTACACATTCTTTCCATTTGCACATAAATTATCCTGATAGTTTCAGGATCTTCTCTCAGTTCATGTAGTGATCTGGCAAACTATGTCTGTGTACATCATGTTAATGTTCTTTATTTTAAAGGTTTATTGTTTTCCAAAACCAATCAATTTATTTTCACTTAAATATTATTCATTGCAAGTTTTTATTAAACTTGAAAAAGGTCTGACACAATTTATGTTAATCTCAGCTGTTACATCAACTAAAAGTGAAATTTAAATAACAGAATTTTACAGACTTCTAATATCCACTGTATATATCAATTACTGTGAATGTTTCCAAACATTGATATTGGTTTCATTTTAATAAGAAAATGATGTGTTTGTCTGAAGCTTTTAGTTTCATTTGTTACTTCAGAATGCACATGCCATGTGGGCTTTTATCTTTAATGGTTTCATTTTTTGACAACTTAATGCAAGCTATTTCTTATTTTTCCTGTGTGGCAGAACAAAGCTCACCACACAGTTTTTTAGATACTTGGATGTGAGTTTAGGTGTTGGTGGGGATTTTTACATAGACGACTGGATGGAGACAGTTTTTTTTGTGGGTAATGTTTAAGTATCCACCTTTCACCTTATATGCATTTAATAGCAGTTTGATGCAAATTTACAGTGAAGGAGTATTTGGATGATCTAAATGCAGTCTTTATTACTTGAATAGTACATTCTGAATAATTGAATGGATAACTTTAGATAACTATGTATATGCATGAATTATCTATAAATGCATAAGAAGTCATTTATAGATATATGTAATTAACTGAAATGGCTGAATCTGCTAGAAAGAGTAACGTATCTTTTAATAAAACCTTTCAGTAAAATCTGATAAGTCAATTGCCATTAAGAACTATCTTATGGTGATGTGAAGATATGTTTAAGTCAGGTTTTGAAAGATACCTTTAATTGATTTACTGATATCTTAATTGCATTTAAAGATCTGTCTAAAAGATGATTTGGCTTGGTACATTCATATTGTTTGACATTTATTTGATATATCCTGTTTAAATAAAAAAGGGTATTATGCTATCGAATTCTGTCTGCAAAGATGCTCAGATATTGCCAGTGATCTCATTTCATTTTCTCTGAAAGTAATTGGTCCAAAAAAATGTAAATGTCTACCAGTATTACAATACAATTTTAGTACACAAGTACTTCTTGTTCTTCTTCCACTTTCTCTGTCTCTTCTATGTGGGGTCAATGTGCTTGACTAACCTTATCCATAGAGCTTGGTTTTGCATGTCCTCCCCAGTCAAGCCTTTTCTCTTCAAATCTTCAAATCTTCTTTTATTTTATCCATCCACCTCTGCTTTCTTTCCCCTTTACTTCCATTACCATCACTCTTTTGCCCATATATTCATTGACTCTACTCATCACATGCCTGTATTACTTCAATCTACTTTCCTATACTTTCGTAGTATAGTTTTATTGTACTTATGATTGTCTCATTACTTATTCTGTCCTTCGTTGTAACTCCACACTCCCATCTTAACATTCTCATTTCTGCCACATCCAACTTCTTTTCACGTGCTCGCTTTACTACCCATGTCTCAGCTCCATACGTCTTACCACAGGTCTTAAAAAGCTCACCTATAACTTTAATTTTAATTCTTTGATAACACAATACTCCTGATACTTTCTTCCAGTTGTTCCATCCACACTGCCCTCTATGGGTTATCTCTGCATCTAATTTTCCATCTTGAGCTACCACTTATCCTAGATATTTATCCCCTCTTTTTGATAGCCCCTCAATGCAGGCTAACTTCTGAATACTGATCATCATTAAACCTCAAATATTCGGTGTTCTTCCTATTTGTCTTCAATCCTCTATCTTCCAATGCCCTTCACCATTTTTCCAACTTCACCTCCACTTGTCCTTTTCTTGTTCAATATTTACATTTGTTTGCTTAGCAGACGCTTTTAGCCAAAGTGATTTACAAAAGAGGTTTGTTTGTTCAGCAAATGTAATAGGACGGGTGGTTCTACACAACACCATGACATCAGCAAAAACCTTTGTCTAAAGTGTACATTCTGTTATTCTCTTTCAGTAAATAACAAACTTTACCTGTAATCAAATTATTCACCAAAGGCACTATATTAATTTCAGAGCCTGTTACAGACAGCTTGTTTTTAACCTAAGAAAAAATCTTCAGTAACAGAAAAGACTGAATCTACTGGTACTGGTATTTGCTTTGTGGTTAATTCAAAGTAACAGCAATTACTTTTCTTTCAATATTGAACACACCACAATAAAACACTTAACAGAAAATGCAATATTGCAGTATACTGTTCTATTGTTATACCAGGTGACACATGAAAAACCAACCCCTAACTATAGCCTGCAAATCATGGAGAAAATGCTGACATGACCTTTGCGACAAATCTGTGTGTTATGATAACCATCACTTTGGCTTATCAGGACTTTTTTCATTATGATTTGGATATTGGTAGCATACATACAGAAAGGTTTCCTGGTTTCGGTGCATTGCCCACAGAACCAGAAGTGTGTCACTTTTTCACCAATTATTGAATAGTATGTTTCACGGCAGCGCTCATATTCTTTCACATATGCCTCATATACCAAGTTAAAGGAGTCTGTGTGAACATACACCTCCACAATCACAATATGCTGATCCTGAGAATAAGTTATGCCTTCTCTATAGGGGACTTCTCTTTAAATTCACTTCACCTCTTATGCCTGTTGCTGCTAAAGCCAGGGTGGGGATCCTTACTGTATGCAGGTTTACTTTTTCTTGCATCACCCTGTAAAAATACAAAATTTTAACTGACAATACAAGTCAAACAAGAATGTACTATTAGCGTACTTTAAGAGGAGCTTTGAAAATGCATGTTATTATATATAGAGAAAACCTACACTTTAGAAACAGCAACCAATGTAAAAATAAATTAAAAATATAGAACAGACCATTTTAAAGAGGTAAGGCCTGAAGAAAAAGGCAGTTCTTTAATTTACATGCTTCAGTTCATGGAACTTCATTGTAATGATGTGACTTTTTAACAGGCTTGGAGGCTTTGTACATCCAGAAATTAATTGGAATTATTATTTGGTATATTCATTATGTCTGGAACACAATTCATGTTGATTATCGTTATGTATAGAGTTCACTGCAACTTCATGTTGTTTTTTTTTTTTAACAGGTGTCTCCTTTTTGTTGCTAGGGGTGTGTCACTCTCATTAGTCCATGGGTGTGATCATTTATGAACTGGAACTGGATGACGTCTGTACCCAAGATTATGGATAGTTTTTTCAAACAATATGTATTAAAATTTAGTGGTATTCTGGTGTTGGGTGGGTTACTGGTGCAGAAAAGTGAAACTCCATTTCTGACCACGAATTAGGGATACATATTGGGTTAAGGTATCTATGATTATGGCAGCTTTCAGTTTTGACTATGGTGTGTGTTGCTTGATTACGATTCCTTCTTTACCTGTTTTCTGATTATTAAGTACCAGTTCCTGTTTGCATGTAGCCAGGCAGAAACTCATGAGAAGAGCCAGAAAATTAAAATCATTAGTTTTATTAATTTAATCATTTTGAAGTAAATAAATAATTTTAAAGCAAAAGCTTGGAGCCGTAAGAAGAATAAAAATCCTCAATGTGGGTAATCCTTACAGATAGGTACTCTATTCGGTTAATGTTGATAGATTTCTAAGTGAATGTTTAGAGTTTCGTAGATGAATCTGTCTCTGACAGGAGATCAGTGTACTTGAGTTAGCTGATCTCCAATGTCGTCACTGCATTTGATCCAAGTCAGAACTCTAATAGCTGTATTTTAAACGTTTTGTGGCTTCTTGATACTTTGTTCAAAAATAAAAACACTGAAGGTAATCAAAACACCTTATACTAGGCACTAAAAAGTGAATCTATTAATCAGTTATTGCTATGTAAGAAGACATTAACAATATCATTGGTCTTAATAAGAGTTATAATGCACAAATAAAGCAGTTATTCATCTCTTTTTTCAATATGGCATATTAAAACATTAAGATCGAAACATACACTTTCCAGTTATTTGAGCATCATGAGCAGATTACATGCAGTTCGGGATAGTTTTGGGTCCCGTGTAGAAAGCAACAGTCAGTGTGCAGATGTTTTCAAAAAAGAGCCACATAAAGAAAGTCTCTTCAATGCCTTATGGATATACAGTAATTTACCAATGTTGGTTTAGGAACGACTTCAATATCCAGTCTTGTGATGTCTTATTAACAGTGAACTATTCTTTGTTCACCAACATTTTTCCTGTTAGTTTGAAAATGCTAATTAAACACCAACTCTGATACTTAACTTTAAAAACCTTTGGACCAATTTCAGATCTCCTCTTTTTTCAAAACAATTCAAAATTAGCAATTAAACTAGTCTTTAAATAGAACCTGTTTTCAAGAAGATTTTCAGCCAGAAATGCTCTTTTAGTACAGTATAAAAATACGGTTTAGTGAATGCAATCAATAATTTCAGGTTTAATTTAGCTGCTAGACATTAAGTAATCTGGTCATTTTCAGACTAAGCTCTTTTTGGCAATACAGACTAAAAGAGTTTTATACTGTGCAGTGGATTATAGAGTAGGGTGATATTAGGTGAAATCATCTTGAAACCAATTTTAACATATAACAGTGTTAGAAAAACACAGTACTTGTAGTGAATCTGTGTTGATTAAAGTTAACATCTGGAGATTTTTAGGACTTCCTATCAACGAATAGTCATTTTATATTGTGCATATTATCAAGAACATCATTTCATGTTGTTTTACAAAGTGAACAAAAACACATTCCAAAGCAGCATGATAAAATGCAAGGGGTTCTTTAAGACATTTCCCCATCTTTCTGTTTCTAAACCATTTTTTTTGAGGTAACTGAGAAACTACAGCATTGCAGCTCCTATTCCAGTAGTTTGGTACAAGGCTGCCATTGACCTTATTGTTACCATGCAAACTGCTATTAATTCCTAACCAATTTTCACCAAACAGAATAGGTACATTTGTACATTTTTTGTGAAAAGGTGGTCTTTAAACAAAAAGAAATTTACATCAATGTATTTGCTTAATATATGGAAACTTTTTTACCCCATTGAGATGATACAAATGTTCAGAAATGGCCATTGATCAGCAAGTAATAACAGTAAAATCAGCAGTGCATAACTTGATTTTTCTTGAGGTGTTAGGAAACTATTAGATTGTTTATATAAGTTTAATGAGAAGCAGATACACTATATTGAGATGTAATTTATTTAATATTTCTCTGAAATAAACAGATTTTTTTATTAAGCACAGAAACATTTTGAAAGACTCATGACAAGATCTTTCAAAGCATAATAAAAATATGCGAAATAGCAATCAATAAATGACCCACTAAAACAAAATAAAACAAAAGGTAAATTTAGTGGCTTTTAAAATTGAACAACACGGACACCTTCTATACAATCCATGTTTGCTAAATGGATAGCTGTGCCCATGCTGCAACAGATTCTTAGGGGCCTGCCAGTTGCACAGTGACTGATGAAGAACCCTCATTCCTTGATCATTTTGACATTTGCTTGCTTTTTCTACTGTTTCATTTGTTCATCTTGGCTGTTGCACTGCTCTCATTATCTGAAGTTTGAACTTGCAAGATGATGGTATGGGATGTCTATCAAATATTGTTTTGATTGACCATAAACCTCATGTACAAAAATGTATTCTTTTGATGTTAGCATAACAGTTTTGAAGTTGTAATCTTTATGCAAAAGCCTTTTATTTTCACCTTTCAGTGACAAAGTGCGTAGTTCACGGACGGAACTACACAGACGTAACGAAGAAAATTGTATATGTTGACTACAGTAAACAAACCTAATTCTCAGATTAACAATATTATATCACAAAAAGAGTACAATCAGGATGAAGCAGGTGTTACTCAAGATTCATATTAAAGAAGATAATGTAAATGAGTTCACACAAGTAGTTGTAAAACAAGTCCTTGGAAAAGTTAGTAGGTTACAGCCAGTGATCTTACTTACCTGGCTGGTTGGTTTAAGGTAAACAATAGTGACAGATAATCTGGTAGGCTCAAATTAAAAGTTTTATATTTCATTGCATAGTTTGTAATACAACGTATACAGGAAGCCATTGTATTTGGGATAGTTGAGGGAAATGAAGTTCACTACATTTGATTCATGTTAGAGTTCTGTTATCAGATGATATTCAAGCAGAAAGACCACTGAAAAGTCAATTGCAGTATTGCTGTTGAACGATGATAAAAGTGTGAGAGGGAATTTCTGCATCAGACTGGAAAGAATGAACTATTTTGCTCTCTGGCAGTGTATCTTAAATGGTAAGAAGCTGCAGAGACTTCTAACTTACAGGGTTGAAATTCTCCTTATATATAATGAAGGTGTTTTTACAGTTATGATAGTGACTTTCAAATACATCTCAGCTAGCAAAACACTTAAATTAACATAAAAAGCTGCACATTATAAAATATTCTGCACTTTAACTGAAACAGCAGAATCTCATGTAGCTAATCCTAAGGAAGTAAGTTAAATAGTTTGCATGTATCCTGGTTCTAAAATGAGAAACATTCAGATTGAGGTTAAATATCTTTGTGTGCTTTAGACTCAGACAACATTCTGCATATCACTTTTTTAATTTGAAGTTTTTTTGTTTTGGTCCTAAAAATGCATGAAATAGAATAACCATTTATTGATTTTTTTGTTTAAATAAATAAATTAAGTAAAAGTAAAATTGTTGCTCTTTGGAACAGTCAATTCTTATAAACCCCAATTCCAAAAAAGTTGGGACGCTGTGTAAAATGTATATAAAAACAGAATGCAGTGATTTGAAAATCTCATAAATCATTTATTCACAGTAGAACACAGAAAACATATCAAATATTGAAAGTGAAACATTTTATTATTTCATGAAAAATATTAGCTCATTTTGAATTTAATGGCAGCATCACATCTCAAAAAAGTTAGAACTGGGGCAACAAAAGACTATAAAAGTAAATGATACTTTAAAAAAACAGATGGAGGAACATTTTGCAAATAATTAGGCTCATTGGCAACATGAATGGGTAGAAAATGAGCATCTTAAAGAGGCAGAGCCTTTCAGAAGTAAACATGTTCACCAAGCAAAAAACAGCGTCTACAAATTGTAGCATGATATCAGAATAATGTTCCTCAATGTAAAATTGTCAAGACTTTGAATATCCCATCATCTACACTGTAGAATATCATCATAAGATTCGAGACTCTAGAGAAGTCTCTGTGTGCACAGGACCTCAATATTGGATGAACAATGATCTTCAGGCCCTCTGACTGCACTGCATTAAAAACAGGAATAATTTTGTAACGGAAATCACTGCATGGGCTCAGGAACTCTTCCAGAAATCATTGTCTGTAAATATAATTTGCCATGCCATTCACAAATGCAGGTTAAAGCTCTATCATGCAAAGAAGAAGCCATATTTGAACATCATCCAGAAATGCTAATGTCTTCTCTTGGCCAAAACGCATTTAAAATACACTGAAGCAAATTTGAAAACTATTCTTTGGTCAGATAAATCGAAACTTGATATTCTTTTTGGAAAACATGGATGCTGCTACCTCCATACTGAAGAAGAGAAGGACCATCCAGCTTGTTATCAGTGCTCATTTTAAAATACTGCATCTCTGATGGTATGGGGGTGCATTAGTACCAATGGAATTGGCAGCTTGCATATCTGGAAAGGCACCATCAATGTTGAAATGTATATACAGGTTTTAGAGCAACATATTCTCCCATCCAGACAACACCTTTTTCAGGGAAGGCCTTGCATATTTCAGCAAGACAATGCTAAACCGCATATTGCATCTATTACAACAGCATGGCTTCATAGTAGAAGAGACCAGGTGCTGGATTGGCCTGCCTGCAGTCCAGACCTTACACCAACTGAAAACATGAAACGAAAACTATGACAAAGAACACCCAGAACTGTAGAGTAGCTAGAATCCTGTATCAAACAGCAATGGGACAACATTCCTCTCCCAAAAACTCCAGCAACTGGTCTCCTCAGTTCCTAGATGTTTACAGACTATTGTTAAAAGAAGAGGGGATGCTACACAGTGGTAAACATGGCCCTGTCCCAACTTTTTTGAGACGTGTTGCTGCTGTTAAATTCAAAATAACCTGATTGTTTTCCTAAAATAGTACATTTTCTCATTTTAGGCATTTGATATGTGTTCTATGTTTTATTGTGAATAAACTATCAGTTTATGAGATTTTCAAATAATTGCATTCTCTTTTTATTTACATTTTACACATTTTCCCAACTTTTTAGGAGTTGGGTTTGTATTCATATTCCATCCATCCATCCATCCATTACCCAACCCGCTATATCCTGATTACAGGGTCATGGGGGTCTGCTGGAGCCAATCCAGCCCACCGCAATTCATTTCCCTGTATTTTTCAGTATTTCTGATAATGTTTTGCACCTCTGTTGTTTGATAATTGAATTGATAGTTTGCCAGTAGAAGAAAATGTATTAAAATAATGGTCACATTTTAACCTAAAATGAAAAACTGACATTGTACTCTTTTTGATGTCAGGTTGCACTGCAGCATACCTGTTCTTATTTTTCGCTTAGATTTTCCATCTGGCACAACAAATTCTATGATTCCCACTTCTCTTTTCGAAATGTATTCTTCATTTCCTTCTTTGAAAAACAGCCTCAAACTAAAAAGGCATTTTGAATGAAAAAAAAAGAAAATAAGTGGGGTAGCTCTGCTAAATTTTAGAAGATAAGTAAACCTGTTTGTTCTGCTTGCCAATGTTGCTCACATTTAATTTGTAAATAAAGACTTTTTATAATGTTTTTACAGTATGTGCAGAGTTATTTCCTGGTAGCTCAATGGTCAGTGGCTTAATGTAACCCAACACATCAAAGTAATTTGTATCCAGTATGTTAACAATTATTTAATAGATGCTACTTAGGTTGGTAAAAATTTAAGTCATGAATGTGCACTATTCTAGGCAAATGGCAATATGACCATATATGAAATGACCAATAAAACCATCAGTGGCCAAAATATATATCTAATTTGAGATAAATTGGGCCCTGATGTCAAGCAAGAGTGTGAACCTGAGAAGCTGGTTTGAAGACCCAACTTTTTAAACCATCTTTTTCCACATTAAAAAATTGTAGCCTTGTCACTCTTTTGCCATTGTGTAACCCCAACTTTGAGAGTCTTTCCACTTATTCACTAATAAGCAGAAGTGTAGCGACTGCAGAGGGCACTAGGGGGGCATCCAAGGGCATCTGTTTACACAGGCATTAGCTGCAATGAGAAATCTGCAGGAACCCCTCTTGAAGTACAGCATTCTTTCACTACAATGACACAATCAGAAACCCACCCTAATCTCTGATGCGAGAGTGCTTCTGATCAATGTTACCTTTTTTTTTTAGTAACATTAAATGCAATCGGTGCCAATTTCACAAATCATGAAGATGATTTACATATCTACAACCTAAAATTGGATTGACTTGTTTTATTTAGACAATTTGACCATTTTTGACTCGATTTCAGTTGGTCTTCCATTGTAGTCAGTGCACAGCCAAAATCAGCAGCACCAATTCCACCACAGGGTGAGTGGATAACAGACAGACAGAGGTCTAAGTTGTCATAATTTAGTGGACCTGCAGACCTGGATCTTCCTAATAATGTTGCTTCTGGAGAGAGGCGTTTTCATTTTTAAAGCTTACTTGAGATCTACCATGTTCCAGGAAAAACTTTTAGGCATAGCGGTTTGGAGTACATAGTGGCTGCATCTGCTATAGCTCAATCCGGTACACAACAATTTTGAAAGTTACAGTAATACCTTTATGCGCCATTTTTTGTTAATTTCTATTCACTTTTTATATATTTTTAAATATCATGGTATACAATTTATATTGATTTTTTTATTACACATTACCTTTTTTGCATTTTATTTACTCTTTCACTTATTTTGATTTATAAAACTTACTTTATTCTACTATTAGTGTTTTTCTATTTTCTATACAAATGTGTTAATTACAGTGTTTTATTTATATAATCCATTTTTCATCAAATTAAAACAAAGGGTTTGTGTTTATTAAATTCTCCCTGTTGATCTTATTAATTTTGACTTTACGTAAAATAATGTTAATAAACCTTACCATGTTGGGATTTGGGGACAATGATTTCTTGCCTAGGGCACCCAGAGTTCCTAGAATAACCTCTGCTTATATGGACCCACAGATTTAGTTTAAGGGGGCCCTTTATGACGTAGCACTAGATTTTCGACTTTGTAGGAAAATATAGAGATATGAAAGCTCTCAAACAGGAAGGTGGAGCATTTGAGAAAGGGATTGGAGAAGAAAGTAAAAGTCTGTTCTCTGACTTCCAAAAATGGGAAGACTGCCCTGCTGGGTAAATGAGGCAGAAGAATCCAATTTGCAACCATGGCTTAGTGCGATAGCTGATGTTTTTATTTGGAAAATAAAACAAACTCTTTAACGTTGCCTTTAGAAGAGTAGCCACAGAGCATCATAATTATCGTTCACCTCAAATTAGCTAATGAAAAAGCACTAGAAAATTGAGTTGCAAGATCAAGCATCAGATTGAACCTGTAATGGTAAAGACCTTTGGTAACTGAAACAAATATACACACATACCTGAAGCTGCTTTTACAGTAAAGTATTTTTATCCCAAACTCTTGTATATATGCAAAGCTGGCTATTTATAGTTGTATGTTTTTTTATTTCTTGTTAAAATTGGCACTGTGTATAAGTCTGTTTAGTGTGTAACTTTGAATAAAAAAGCTAGTAAACCTTCAATGTGTAAACTACAATAGTAGCTTATATACTGTACTACAACAGCAGCTTATATTTGCTATCTTCAAATACTACATTTATATTTTTGTGTAATTGCTAAAGCAATAATGTGCCAAGAGGAAGAAGAAAGTTTGCCACTAGCATCCACTCAACTGAAAAGTTAATAAATTACATTATCATCCTTCATTAGAGCCTTTTATCACACATTCATCTTGACTTTGGGAATAAAAGCTAACAACTAGATCAGGAAAATCAGAAGCAACTCAGCATGGGGTAGAATCTTTGAGGCACAACTAACAGCAGGAAGCAAAATGAACCTGAAGCAATTGCAGCCCACTGATAAACATTAGCAAGGAAACTCAATTATGGTACTGCTCTGCCATGCTTGAGAATGTTGACAGGAAAGCTTTTTACCCAATGTTTTAATTAAATATCCAGGAAACCAATAATTCTCCATGGCTGGTGGCAGTGCTCTGCCTCGTTGTGGATAAATGTTTGCACGATAGCTCTGTTGAGGACTTCAACAAACAAGACTGTAAGAAGGCTTTGGCTAAAGCACTTGAGATGAAGAATGCACTAGTGATTAGAAACTAGCAGCAAAATCACAGGCAGGTTTAATCCACCCAAATGTCAGTCTAACGTTTACAAGTTGGCAATCCCATCTTCATCAGCAGACAAAAGGGCACTGGTTAGTCATCTGTTTAATTCTCTCGCTGCTGCATGTCATTTGAATGTTGAAGGAAAATCCCTTGATTCAGTCTGCCATTTCTGACAGTTTCCCTCTAGACCACATTAATCAGCCTTTTAGAGAGCTGAATGCAAAGCAGGCACCAGGCAACCAAGATACCAAATGAGGACAGAAAATAACTGCTGTGCAAGGTTTGTATAGACAACACAATTATCAACAGACATTGATATTAATTATTTCTGAAAATTTATCTAGAAAACTTTGGTGTGTGCTAATAAAACTGAATCTCTTTTGTAAGCATGCTATAATTATCATTTAGTATATAATTTATATTGGGTGTGAGCAACACAGACTGAGTGGCAAAAGTCGCATATTATAAAAGTATTGATTTCTCTTTGCTGAAAAAAGGTTGAAATCTATGCACTTGCATGGAAGTATATATCTACAACTGAAAAGCTGACAAAGAAGAACTGCAGATAGTGCTGTGATAATTGTATTAAGCCTAAACATAAGGCTTTGGATGTCTTTGAAAACTATATTAGCAATTCACTGTCTAGCCATAAACCTAATTTGAAGTAGACCTGAAAATGGCTGATATCATGCAAATATGAGTAATACTAAATTAAAATATTTCTGGCAGCATTTTTTAAGGTACATAGGCTTTCTGTCTCTTCACTTAAATAAGAAAGATAAGATGAGTGTCTTATGTAGAAAACATTAAAATGCAGCATGTTCATTTTCCTTAGCAAAATCAAAAATGCATCATATCAGCCCATTTCAGTTTTTCAAAACAACTGAAAGATCGGATCACTTATTTGTAAATTGTTTATTTAAGATGAATAAAATTCTTGTATTTATATAACAATATAAATCAATATAACATTCACATAAATTTAATACAACATTTATCACAATAAGTATACAAATACTACAAGGGTATTTTTCATGATGAGCATAATAATAGGTTGCTTATATATATCATTTTTGAGCATTAGGAATAAACAAACTGTAACATTTGAAAAAGTCTGTTTGTTTGTAACATTAAATGAAAAATTTTCTGACAGACTGAAGAATATTTTTTATGATATAAAGGTTTTCCCAAAGTAAAATAAAAAATGTCAACATGTGATATTCTGTTAAATGCAATTATAGATCAGTAAATACATGTGAAAACAAGGAAAATACCACTATAACCAATAGTCTTTCCTATCACGTTAGCTGATTAATAATGAGATGTTGTTATTTGCAATAATATTCCCCTGATACCAAATGAGAGGTTACTGATCTTGTAGCCCTGATGAATCATATTAACACTTGTCAAAACAATGATTGCATTGTCTGGAAATAAACGAATCAACAACAAGCTTGTGCCATAAGAATCAAATTTGAAAGGAGATTCGATAGGATGTGTATAAGCACACAAGACAAATCTATGTAATATATTATGTCTTAGATCCTAAGCTGTGCTTTAGATATCAAATTTGCCACATTATGAATTTTTTAAAGCCACAACAACACAGCAAAAAAGATGAAGAAAGCCAACTATGGAAGGCCAATCAGTTTCTTAATGTTACATATTTAATGCACATCACAAGGCCCGTACTGTAATATGATGCCTAAGAGTCAGGTAAATATTACCTTTTTGGAAGTGATATTGCATAATTACATTCTAAGCGTACTGGCAAAGCTAGAAGAAAAACGCTTAAGATATTTATTTAAGATGTCTTTATGAAATAATATCACATCTTAAGTAATAAATTGCCTCTCTTGACTTTTATTAATGTATGCTAATGTCAGTTTACTTCACACATATAATTAATAATATTCTCTTGCTGTGCCATTAGGAAATGCATTTTTAATATTTATTGCAACATATTGCTGTATACTGTAATAACTTTGAGTATATTTCAGCTGCTTAAAAAATATAAACTGGAATAGTACAGCAGACATCTTATCTGCTGTGTTCCTAGAGAATATTTCAAATTAGTACTTTTAATGTAACAGACTTTACACAGAGATAAAGAACAACAAAGTTAGAATCTAACAGGACAAATCAGAATAACAGAGTACTGTATTTTTCATTTGGTAAATTTATTTTCATTATACATATGATTGTTTTCCAACAACCTCTTTTTTTTGGTAAAACATAATGCAATTCGTAAAATGTGGTTTATCTGAAAGGTATCACATGACAACAATAAATAAAACTCACTGGGAAATTGACATGTAATTAAAAAAAATGCCTTTAAACTATCCCATTTGCAAGAGTATGTAAAAACGTAAGATAAAAATTGCTATTTAAAAAAATTATTTTAACAAATATCCATCCATCCATCCATTATCCAATCCGCTATATCCTAACTACAGGGTCACGGGGGTCTGCTGGAGCCAATCCCAGCCAGCACAGGGCACAAGGCAGGGAACAAACCACGGGCAGGGTGCCAGCCCACTGCAGGGCACACACACACACACACCAAGCACACACTAGGGATAATTTAGAATTGCCAATGCACCTAACCTGCATGTCTTTGGACTGTGGGAGGATTTAACAAACATAGTAATTGAAAATACATTTTCTTGACACTACCATTCTTAACATTAGGCCTGCTTTCATAAGTTTGGTCTGCTTTACTGTACATAAGCCATAGGGAAGCTAACTACACCTCTTAAGTCATTGTGTCTGAATGGCAGATAGACATGTTGGTGTTCTGCAAGAATAAGATAGCCATTATAAATGCACTAATCCAAGCCTTTACGTGGAGATGTTGGTAGAGCAAAGGTGTAATTATAGTTCTTAAAAGCAAGAGCATCTACAGGATTGTGCAAAATAAAAAAACAGTAGGGCAAAGGTTATGCGATAATTTTTGATAAAAGCAAATTCTCTGTTTGAAGACAACAGTTGAGTGGTAAGTGGCATGATGAAATATTTCTGCTATCAGTTTTCTTATTAACATTTAAAGACTTGTGACAATAAACTGCAACATTACACATATTCATATTGGTATTGTTATTAATTACAAGCTTAGATTTTTTTAAAGTGAAATTTATTTATTAATCACAATTCTCCTGATACTAAAAATAGATCATTTCCTAAGAAAAATGTCTTACAAGAGCTAAAGAGGTTATCACATTCATTTCATACCATAAGCATAACACAGAACACAAAACTGAAAACAGGAATTTAGTGCTTCTATCAAATTAAAAAATGTAGTATGTACAGATCCAACAAAATTTCTCTTTAGCACTGTACTCAGCTAAGTATTATGGTTGTAAATTATTATTTACAAATATACAACAAAAATGCCTTGATTTTAAGGTGGTTAGATCTTCTTACCAAGAAAATAGTAGCTCCTATTATCAAGCTACAATTTAGTTTTACAAAAAGCTGACATACTGTGTGCTGAACGGTTGTAACAGAAAGATGTAATTTTTCAATGTTATCAAATCCAGTCGCTCATGTAATGGATTTTGCATTTCTCATAAATATATTAAAGAGCAGAATATATAATAAATCATTCTACAAGTAGTTAATGTATAGTACAGAGTCTGATTTTATGAAGCTTTACATAGCTAATGAAGAATAAAATTAAATAATAAAGCACCTTTCTGTTATTCTGTTATAGAATAGACTAAGTAGTGAATTAACTTCTAATACATTAATTTAGTGCATCAGTTATTTATTATGGGGTTTTTCTGCCTAGTGCTTAGAAAGTTCTTCACTTTATAGGTAAAAGGAGAATGTATGGGTGTAGGTTATGGAAACAAAACACAGAAAGCATCACAAAAAAACTTTCACAATATTGGATCATCAACAAAGATGTTCATAATATGAAAATGTAATTGTCTGTCAACTGTGTAACAAGACTAAAATATGTCTTTTTCAAAATAAAACTGACAAATCTGAAACTTGATATCACACTTACTGACTGAGGTTATGCTGGTGTGTATTTCTAGATTAGTATTTTTTGAGATCTCGTTTGTTGCATTGGACTATGGAGTAAAATGTCCCCTCTTATGTTTTGCCAGGAAAGTGCATTTTACTTTTATCATATTTGTGGTATTGACTACAGTGAATAGTCAGGTAAAAGCAAAGGAGGTACTGTGTGTTTTATTACAAGCAATGCATGGTGTATGGTTACAAAAATAATCTCAAAACACTACTGACCTGATCTGGTATGCAGAATGATCAAGAGCTTACATACTGTATGAACTTGCCAAAGAGTTTTCCAGGGTGTTTCTGACTACCATTTATATCTCACTACAAACCTACCCTGGCAAAGGCCATAACAAGCTACACAACATTATTAAAAAATCTGAACACCTACATCTTGAAAGATTAGTTGTCCGGGACTTCAACAAAGCATATCTAAGACATTTTTACCCAAACTATCAATGTATCAATGTATGTATAAATGTCTGAATTTCCCCTTGGGATTAATAAAGTATCTATCTATCTATGTATCATTTGCCAAACCTGCATGTTAACACTCTGGCACACCATTACAACCCAATAAAAGATGCTTGCTGTCCTTGCTTTGGACAATCAGCTCACCTGTCAGTATTCCAGCTTTCCAGCTTATTAGCAGAGTGGGGAGGACTTTGTAATAAAAGTGGTTCAGTGCAAAACTAAATGCAGGATTATTTTGATTCTGCAAATTTAGGCATGTTTAGAAATTCCTCGTTAGACATGGGTGAATTTTCAAGCATTGAACCAACCCTCTTACTTCCTAATAAGAAAATTTGGATCACCAACAACATTTAAAATTCACTAAAGACTGGAAGACTGGTTCTGATGAATTTTGGATCATCACAAATGGAAACACACAAGAAATGTTGGTTTAAACTTAGAAAAGCAGTTGAAATTGCAATATTTCAATATTGGGATAATGTAGAATGGGAATATAGCAACACTCAAAATGCATGTGATCTTGGAAAAATGCTTCTAGAAGCTTATGGCTTACAAAGTAAAATCTCATCCAGTGTCATCCACATTTTCTTTCCTGCATGAACTTTGATCATGAGAACAGAGTCACTTCTGCAGCACATCTTTCATGCTTCATTGGTTCTAAGGAAGGAATCTGAGGAAGTGTTTTAGAAACCCATAACAATTATTTAGCTGCCATTTTCAGTGGCATGTTTAATGTCCTATTGAAGGATACTAAAGTTCTCACCTGCTTCCAAAACACAACAAATAACTCTCTACCAAAGTAAAATGGGCAGTTTCAATGACTACAGACCGGTGGCAATGACTTCCATAAGCAATGCTTTGAGAGGCTTCTTCTAGGGCAGATTAAATGTAATATTCAAACTTAGTAATACCTCAGTTAACAGATCTTCTGAGAAAGAAACTGCTTTATAACAAAGTCAGCCTAAAACATGTGGTGGCGCATGCATAAGTTCAAGTTCCTGTCAGCTATAGTGGTGTGGATGTCACTAATAGTTTTTACCTGGCATACTGAAGCATACTTATACTTGAGTGATAAGTTATGGCATATGTACTGGAGTTATTTTAATTATCTAATAAAGTAATAAATACAATTTACCCAGTATGTCATAAGAATATGTAACTCATATCTTTAGAAGCTAAAATCCAGATTATAAAAAGGATAGAAGCTGGAGAAAAGAAATACCACATAACAGAATTATTGAAGTTAACACCTAACAATGAAAGGAGATAGAGCAGAGCATAATCAAGGAGGTTCCCTACCTAAAACCCATTGGCATGGAAGTATGTTCACTGGTTAGTTTCCTTAAGGACCCTGGCTTGGGTTGCTCATTGATTTTGAAAAGGTGGACAGACAGTATTGTCTCTGACTCCAGGTGAGTGGTATGACGTGAATCCAGTGGTGTGAATATGCAGGCTGTTTATGAGGCAGATAAGCACTCACAGAGCTGGGTAGAAGGAGCCAGTATTACTGAAATGTAGTCAAGGTAGTAGAAGGCAGTTTTGACACAGCAACAGAATAAACAACAGTAATAAACACTACCCCACCCACCTGCACTGGGGGTCATTATAGTACATATCCTTATTTCCTCCTGTGGAACATTTAGTTATTGAAATGAAGCATTTTGTCTAACTTTTGTTTAAATACTGTGCCTTTTTTGCAGTTTAAAATGGAGAACACAGTGCACAGTACATCCACTGTGAGCTTTGTTCAATTGTCATTTACAATGGTTATCACAGGTGAAGTCTACATGTAAATAAGGAAGTAAAATAGCACAAAGCCTCACATGTGAATAAAGATATAGGCCAACGTTGCATCTCTACCAAAATTCTTTGAAAATGCATACATCTTTAATGTGAAAATAAAATGAAAAAATCAAGTATCTACAGTTTTCATTGATCTCCTTATGTAATCACAGTACCTTGAAATTGTTACTGGTAGCTCTTAAGTAAGACGTCAACAACCCAATTAAAGACCAACAAAAAATGAGGCACAAGTTTGTGGTACTTACTATCCCAAGGACAACTACAGTATTTACAGCCCAAGGGTATAAGAAAGTGTTTCTAATCACCTTTTACTGAAGTTTAGAGCAGGTTCAAATGTTATCTTGGAAATGCAGAGCCATATAGTATTAGAATTAGAAATGTTGTTTAGTAGCAAGCTGAATACTATATTTATGAGTAGCTCTTATGTAGGGCAGTACAGTAGCTATTCCATCGGTCTTGCGTCTGAAACTCATGCCAGTTACTTATATGTGTGGAGTCTGCAAATTGTCCCCAAGTGAGCAATGGGTTTCTTCCCACATTCCCAAAGACATTCTGGTGAAGTGTATTAGTGATTCCAAATAAATCTGAGTGGTAATGTGGACGTGTGCATTTGTGTGAGTTGGTTCAAATGGACACCTGTCTTGTCTGTCCCCCAATATGGACCTGTTGGTTTTGGGTTAAATGCTATACATCCTTAGGTCCTGCAATAAATCTGGTTTAGGTCCTGGTGTGTGACAGTGTGGCTTGTTCCCTGGTGAAGATATGACACAGAAAAACAATAATGGATTCATGCTTCTGATTTGCCATACCATTTTGAGTAGTGTATCTAATATTTGCAATAGTTTTTCAGAAATGTGTTGCCTGGCAAGTTCTTTTACTCATGGCTTCAGTGTGATGATGGAAGTCAAATTATTCAATTCAAGTTTTATTAGATTATTACATTTCCTGTATACTAGAATTTTTCTTTTTTTCTTGACTACGGAATTCATTTGTCATCCAATACTTTTTATCTCAGAAAATCATTTTAAAAATGTCATAATCTCTTCCGAAACCCCTAATCACCAACATACTCAAACTCTGATTGAACACTTATGTAGCTAAATTCACATTGGCCATTTTCTGGAAATCCTCTCTCTTCTCATTTTGGGATGTCCTCTTTATAGAATACAGTCCTTCTGATATTCTCCACATCAGGTATTAAAGGGCCATCCCATTCCAGTATCTGCTATTCAGCTGGTTGTGGCCATGGATTCTGGCAATTGTTGTCCTTGGAATGAGCCCATAATTCAACAATTCATTCCGTTTTATACTTTTCAACAAACTCTTAATATGCAGAATTCTATCATCTTAGCCAATCGTCTATCGCCACCAGTAACTTTGTAAGTTAGCCTCATTTGCCTATGCTTAAAGCAACATTTAATTAACCCTTTAGATACAGTACAGGTGCCACCACCACCTACTCAAAGCATCATGATGCTCCAACAATGATGGATGGATTAAAAGCCAGAAGTCTACGTGACCATCATCATCAAGTCCTTCCATGAGAACCCTAAATCCAAAGTGGACTGTTTCATTTATGTTAGGTAGAATGCCCAGAGGGGACTGGGCAGTCTAATGGTCTGGAATCCCTACAGATTTTATTTTTTTCTCCAGCCGTCTGGAGTTTTTTTTTTGTTTTTTCTGTCCACCCTGGCCATTGGACCTTACTCTTATTCTATGTTAATTAATGTTGACTTATTTTATTTTCTTACTGTGTCTTTTATTTTTCTATTCTTCATTATGTAAAGCACTTTTAGCTACTTTTTGTATGAAAATGTGCTATATAAATAAATGTTGTTGTTGTCAGTTCTTATCTTTACATTTAATAATTTATTTTTATAACTTCAAATAAGCATATACTTGTATTAGACTATAACGTTATATCATGTATTGAGTAAAATATTGATTAAAATTCTATACTTGTCACAACTGTACATTTTTTACAAGTTTTGATTGATTTCAATATTTATCATATATGCATAGACCTATACTGCAGAATCCTGCTAATAAATGGTGCAGCAGTCAATGCGTTAACAAAGCTGTAACTAGTACTCTCATGGAGCGACATCAGTCTCAATGATCGTTAGTCATTTTGGTGTTTTAACAGTATATTTTCCACATAGTCTTTTTTTTGCTAAAACAGGAAGTCTCTTCTTGCACTAAACATGATTTGGCAACATACTCTGCCCTCCATATGTTATGGATAAAATATGACCTATTGTATATTGAAGCACATTTATATATCCATGCTACATCGCTCATAGCATACCAGTACATGGTCCATGATCTAATGAACCTATCAAGATGCAACACCATGAACACCAAAACATGAACATAAGTTAAGGTAACAAAACAAAAACAAATGGAAAAATAAGTAAAAAAGACATTGTGAAAATTCAGTCAGCAGTCCCAAATTACAAGAGAAGCATCTACAGCGTTTTACACCAAAAAAACAGTTTATAGTAAATAAACTCATAAGGTCTGAAGTAATCAGCACTTACTGGAAATTAAAATCACATACACAGGTGTTTCATTGAATATGTTTTCTCTGAGCTTTATCTGGTCACATGTTCTTGTCAGCAAGTTGATCCTTCCAATATAATGTGGAACAAAAAAGACTTGCTAGGCTTGGTCAGGCACACAATCTGCAGCAGACATAGCCTCCAGCAAAAACAAGTCATATGTAGTTGTGATTACAAATCTCCCTATTATATACAGAAAAGAATAGCATCGAGTAAGGATGAGCCAGATAGAAGGAAGTCCATCATGATTTAGCCATGGGCTCTGTATACAGAAAATTAGTGAAATATTAAGTTATACCAGAAAAATGTTTACAGCCAGGTCTGCTTCACTAGTTCACTCTCACTGCTTGTTTTAGGACAGTGTTGCTTTAAAACATTATACAGTATGATGGTATAGGCAATGAAATTGCTGTAATATGTTCTTCTTTTCATATATTCAAAAATTATACTTTAAGAAAAATAGAATGATTTAACAAATTATTATTATTCTTTTGATAACAACTGTCATGAAAACCATGAATATTCTTAATCCTTGTATAGTTATTGACCAGAAAAAGCCCTTTATGTGGTCTATGTAATAGAGTTTGTTATAATGGTATTCATTTTAAGATACAGATTGATGTAATATGTGCAAGATAAACTAATAGTTTGAAGAAATACATAGATATAACATATACATAAAATAACACTTTGAAATCTTCAATTGAGGTACCATAATTCTGGAGCCTATCACAAAAAATTGACTTCCACAAAAAAAACAGTATTCATAAAATTCCACTACAAAGAATCACAAACAAAATAAATATTAAAATAACAACAAGAAATATAGATTGAATATGGCCAAAAATACAAAATATTAATTTCATCATCTTATGAATAAGATTCATAATACCCATTAACTTTGATGCTCTAGACTCTGGACATCCAAAAAAAGACATTGATAACCTGGCCTTTTGAGCTTAGCAATACCTCTGAATTGGGAATGGGTCAACATGAGGAAACCATTTTGTGGGATCAGAGTTTTCTTGTGCTATAACATGGATGTCCGTCTAGGAATCACTTGACCCTGGGGTATCCCTATTGTTAGCCTCAGGAGAGCATTCTGCTGTGATTAAATTCATTGAAAAAAGTGTCTGCTCTAAGATTCCTGGAAAAAAGGTAACAAGGCAGCTGGCTGCTTAAGAATACAGGCTGGTTTCTTGAAGTCAGAGAGGTGGCTGTCTAATTAGGGCTTGCGCTGTGCTTTATATGGAAACATATACACATCAGAGCTGCTACAAAGACAGACTTTGGCTATTTGTAATATATTGTCCTATTCTTTTTTTGTTACTGTGCATTGCTTTTTGTCCTTTCATTGTATGCTTTCAAAGATGACAAATGCAACAAAATTAATTTACACTTGATGACAATAAAGGCAATCAAAATCAATCAAATATAAAAAAATCAACAAGGTGTTCAGTAAAGCATTTATAAGGAAATATTTATGGTTTTAGGTGTGGACACAAATCAGCAATGAAAAAAACAAATCCATTTCTAGTGAGAGTGCATAAACCCTTATTTGTTATTTGTATTCAACATTTTACAAGTAACAGTTTGTCTAACACAAATAGAAATTATTTGCTAAATACACAGTGAAAAATGTAAAAAAAAGTACTGACTTGGAATGTACTACGTGTGTTACCTGTCTAAGATAAGCTGAAATAATCAATGTAGACCTCATGTTTTTAATTTGATACATGAGTTGTCCATTAAGTCTAGAACAATAATGCACATATAATCCCTTCCCCTTGTGGTGGCCTTTTCTCACCAGAGAGACCCACCTGTTTTTACAGCTTCCTCTTGGCATTGCTTGTCAAATTGATGACTCTTATAGTCAAAGCGTTTGTGATGGTGCAGGTTGGCCCCACGCTACCAAGTGCTTCCAGGGAGCCCCTTGAATCCACTACCCCAATAAAGTATCCGAGAGTGTGCCAGCGGATGAGAACACAACACACAATGCAAGGGGTAGGTATGAAAACGCTAAGTGTTTTTATTAAAATCAATTCAAACCAAAGTATCAAAAAAAAAGTGCAAAAAGTTCAATGATTAATAATCCAATAAAAAGAAGTGAAGGTGGAGGTTAAAATCCAATAAATAAATATCTATTAAAATCAGAGGTTAAAAGCCAAAGACAGTTCACAAACCTTTGAACTCTAAATACTGACCTTTTTAAACCTGCTGCCTCCTCTCCCTATCCTTTTCAGATTTCACAGAAGAAGGAGACGCTGCCCAACAGGTACAGTCAACCTTCACATACTGGCTCACCACGCTATCTGCCTACATCCCCTGCCAGCTATTCCTCAGCATCTGAAGGAGACACCGCATGCCAGGACACTCCTACTCCCCTGCAATTGCTCAGTAGGAGTGCCGTTTGTCCCACCTCAGGCTTCTGCAGCCCTGAAGCACTGTCCCAGCCACCTGCTTCTTGTTCCTTGCAGCATGGATATGCATGCTCTCTCTCACTCTCTCTCTTTCCATTTAACCTCCATCTCTCGCTCATCTTTCTCTCTTCCTGGCCAATCTATTTTTCCTCCTTTCATTTCTTTCTCTCCTTTATATGCCTTTGTGGACATAGCACCTCAATACAACACCACAGAGAGATGATGAAACAACCAAAACTGACTGCACCCTCACGTGCAAGTGCATCTTGCCTCAATTACCTCACCAACCTCCCACAGCTACGGGAGCACACACATCCACAGAGATTGAGTCAGCCATTCAATTATTTATTTATTTAAAAACAGGCCACTAATTTCCCAGCTGTGGACCTTCTATTCCACAGTGTTTAGCTGAGAAAATGCAGCAGTGGTTGCTGCTACATTGGCCTGGTTTAGTGACTCTAGCCTAGTTGTGTTGGGCTTTGGTTTCCCAACATGCATGACAATTTATCAACTGGACAGACACACAGATACACAGACACTTTAATAGAAACTTATCCTTTTAATTTAAGAAAGCATTTTATAGGGTACCACCTGAGAGGTTAGGCATTAACCTAAAAGAAGTGGGAGTTTAGGGTGTTATTCGTAGATGGGTGCAAAATTGGCTCAGACAAATGAAACAGAGGGTTATGGTACAAGAAACCTTATCAGAACTGAGTGATGTTAAGAGTGGCATCCCATAGGGGTTATTGCTGGGGTCGCTGCTATTTTAAATATATTTATAAATGATTTGGAAAGGAACATAAGTAACGAGCTGGTTAAGTTTGCAGATGATACCAAGCTAAGTGGATCGGCAGATAATTTAAAATCCGTAGAATCATTACAGAGGGACTTTTACAGCATAGAGACTTGGACAAATTTGAGGGAGATGAAGTTTAATGTAAGTAAATATAAAGTATTAAATGTAGGAAGTAAAAATGTTAGGTTTGAATACACATTGGTAGGTCGGAAAATCAAAAGTACACCTTATGAGAAGGATTTAAAAGCCGTAGCGGACTCAATACTATCAACTGCCAGACAGTGTTCAGAAGCCATTAAGAAGACTAACAGAATGTTAAGTTATATAGCACGATGCTATACAAGGAGTACATGGAGTACATGGAGTACAAGGACAAGAAAGTTATGCTCAAGCTTTTTAAAGCTACTGGTTAGAACACACCTAGAATACTGTGTACAGATTTGGTCTCCAGGCTACAAAAAGGACATAGCTAGAAAAAGTCCAGAGAGCAGCGACTAGGCTGATTCCAGGGCTACAGGGGGTGAATTATGAGGAAAGGTTAAAAGAGCTGAGCCTATACAGTTTAAGCAAAATGAGGAGACATAATTGAAGTGATTAAAATTATGAAGTGAATTAGTATAGTGGATCAAGAGAGTTCTTTTAAAATACGTTCATCAAGTTGGAAACTTGTTAAGGGTAAATTTCGCACAAACATTAGGAAGTTTTTCTTTAGACAGAGAACCATAGACAAATAGAAAAAGCTCTACCAAGTAGTGTGGTAGACAGTAGGACTTCATACACCTTCAAAACTTGACTTGATGGTATTTTAGAAGAATTAAGTTGATAGGACTTGCAAGCTTTGCTGGACTGAATGGCGTGTTCTCATCTAGATTGTTTTAATGTTCTAATATTAAAGAAAATATGCTGATTTCTGTCAGTCCAACAGTTACTCTTTGTTAGATTTATTCAGCACTAGCAAAATACCTGCGCTTCGCAGCGGCGAAGTACTGCCTTAAAATTTTTATTAAGAAGAAAATGAAACCTTTTTAAACTGAGGGAAAATATACCAATAATCATTTGTTAAGGATCTCTTTGTATGCCACGTTGTCAGTTCCGCCCTCCAATTGTAATATGACCAAGCTGTGTGCTGAGCTTACTCTTGAACATGCAACTTACAGTTGGCCATGTGAAAAGCAATCTTGCCTCAAATCTCACAGCTTGGATTGCTGCTGTCATAATCGGTTTGAGTTTCATGGTTTGTTTCAGTTACGTTAGTATTTGCAGGACTTGTTGTGTTGAAGTGACATTCGGCATCTGTCAAGCGTTGTAAGCATACAACCAGTTTCATCGATAACTTCACATCCAGCTTTTGTTAGTTTTAACATTCATAAACATCAAAGTGTCCACTACTGAAATCGTCACCTGTGAATCTAAGATGTTTAAGAGGCATTGGCGGTTGTCCAAAGGTGTAAAATATTTGGCCATTTCGGTACACTTGAAAGCGACAACAGAACAATTCAGTGGCAGCCTTCAACTCACATGCAGAACCATAGATGAAGGGCTTAAGCATTTCACACTTATAGTTCTCCTGTGTAGTATAATTATCTCCTGTACCATCATCACCTTGAACCTGTCCCATTGATTCAATACATAAGACAAAAATGTTCCTCCGGATATCAAGAGTGAGCCTGATATGGCCGTGCAATATGTAACACAGAGAATGGAAAAGGCAGGCGCCATCTCCAGACATGGAAACCACTCAGTAAGTGACAGTTCTTTGATTGATGGTGATAACCTCGATAGACATGTTAATGGGGGTAGGATTGGAACAATAAAGGAAATGGGTACCTAAACAATGTAAACTAAGTCTAAAATACCTATACAATAACTATAATCGTAATAAACAAACAATAAAACAATGGAGAAGCTGTGGATTAAATAAAGAGGCTACAGTTATCAGCAGGGAGACGTGAATACCATGGCGAAGCAAGGAAGGGAATGAAGAGACCGGAGCGACGGACGGCCTTATATAGGCAGGCAGCCAACAATGTGGGAGGCGTGGGAATGGGGGACCCAACGTCGCCTCACTAGGCGACTGAGCTTTAGGCTATGGATGTATATATGTACGTAAGTAGGATTCAGTTAACATTGGAAACCCGCGTACTAAATTTCTTGAAGATGGTCCCATAGGTAACAAAGACCGTTGGAAAGTTCAAGTTTAACATGGCGGATGTTGTTGACCGTTATGACCATTACGCGTCGAATTTCGAAATGAAACCTGCTTAACTTTTGTAAATAACATGTAAGGAATAAGCCTGCCAAATTTCAGCCTTTTACCTACACGGTGTCACACACGAGTGTTTGGGAAACAGCGGATCGACCCGGTTTGCTTCGGAAAACGTCCCGCGAGGGGTCGACGGTGGTGTACTAACCTGTCTTTCCTTCCTTCCTTAGAAAGACCGAAACGCTGCAGCCATAAACAACGCCCAGACGGCAATAGAAAGCACACACTTCCAGGTCTATTCTATCCCTCTGTTGACCCTTGACGATGTCACACTCCCAGAATCCATCACGACTATCCCAGCATTCCTCACATCAATGTCCGGTCCGCCTCCATAAAATGTCCGTCTTTTCTTCCTTCAGGGTCTTTGAGTTTTTGTATGAAACGCTTGACGAACCTTTTTGTTGCAGTATACGGGGCTCAGGGAAGCCGCCTACCAAATTTCATGAAGATGGGGCCATAAATAAGAAAGTTTAACATGGCGGACGTTGACGACCGTTAAAAATGTTACACGTAGAATTTCGAAATGAAACCTGCTTAACTTTTGTAAGTAACCTGTAAGGAATGAGCATGCCAAATTTTATCCTTCGACCTACATGGGAAGTTGGTGAGTAAGTGAGTCAGTCAGTCAGTCAGTGAGGGCTTTGCCTTTTATTAGTATAGATTAACATTAACAATGCACCATCTATCAAAATGTATTTTAGAATGCATGTAGTAATAAAATGCATTTCATTTTTATTCCAACAAATGGCATATCACAAACATTAACATTGCTTTTACATATCCCATACCAAGTGGCATATAACAGAGACATGGCAAGCAGATGGGCACACAGACACACACTGGTACTTCTCCTTTAAAAAGGTGGATAACATGATTTCTATAAGTCCAGCAGTTACTGTCTGTTGGATGTATTCAGCGTTAATGATTGCAATGCACCATATATTGGATTGTATTTTGTAATGCATATAGCAGGGGTCCTCAGTTCCAGTCCTGGAGGGCCCCAGTGGCTGCAGGTTTTCATTCTAACCCTTTTCTTAATTGGCAACCAGTTTTTGCTGCTAATTAACTCCTTTCCCTTTAATTTTAATTGACTTGTTTTTTAAGATTTGTTCCCCTGAAATTATTCATCATTCCTCTGAGTTGTTTCATTTCTTTCCTTAATCAGAAATTAAAGTGAATTGAGGTAGCCAACAGAAGACCAACTAAGTTAGGGCCTCAAACTCCAACAAATTTCACTCCAAACAGTTGATTAATTAGGAACCAGTTCTTGCTGTTAATTAAACCCGTTCTTTAATTCCGTGGCTTGTTGATGCTCTCATTGTGCAATGCATACATTTCTGAAATTGTTGATTTTCTCTTTTCTAAGAGTACTGTTAAAATGTTTTGGGGACCTGAGCAGATTGAAGTTCCTGAGACTTTCATCTTTCTTTATTTTCAGATATTGTATGATGGTCACAGTTTACTGGTCGTGTTTTGGTTTATTTTGTGTCTCATTCATTTTTTGCTGGTAATTAAGGAAAAAGAAACAATTAAGGGATCTGAGTCTTCAAGAGCAAGTCAAATAAAATGAATTCAAAAGAAGTTAATTAGCAGCTAAAACAGGCCACTAATTAAGAAAAGAGTTAGAATGAAAACCTGTAGCCACTGTGGCCCTCCAGGGCTGGAGTTGGGGACCCCAGCATATAGGAAAAAACAACAGATGGCGCATCACAAACATTAGCACTGCTTTTACAAATCCCAAACCAAATGGCAAATAACAGAGACGTAGGAACAGGATGGACACACAAATATACAGACACACACAAAGATACGTACTATTTTATTAAGTTTGACATGCATGTTATGTATCATGCTTTGTTCTCAATATTTTTAGTATTTCATAAGTGTGAAATGTACAAAGTTGAATTAGACCTGAAATGGGTATGGGAAACAAGTAGAGAAAATGAAATGCACTTTTAATACAATACAATACTATGACCTGTGAATATTGAATGAGCTGTGACAGTCCAATTTCTCATCGATAAAACAAATATAGAAATCTTTTTATTACTTTTCTCACATTTTTGTCTGTAGCTCGGAGGAAGTCCTAACAAAAGATACCTCAGCTGAATGAATAAAGATGCATCTTCCAACTGTCACTTCAAAAAAAATCACTTTATTTATAACATAAAAGCAGTATAAAGTTATGCCAAATAAGTTTTGTTTTTAACTGAATTTGCTAAAATTTCATCATACATTATAGAAACTGTTATTTTAATTTTTTTTACAAATAAAGAGAAGGGGTTGAGTTTCTAAAATGATTTTTATTTCTGATAAAAATATACTTTACTAGTCAATCTGTCAGTTGAGCACTTCTGTTGAAGAGAATACATATGAACACGGGTTCTGTCTGTAAATTTCCCTTTGGCTTTGGCTGAATAGACTGACATATAGTGAGTGCCATCTGTGCCCACTCCATGTCTGTGTGCACTTTTACAAAATTACATAATTTTGACCAAACACATTCATAAGAATAGAACTCCCAGATGTGCTATTGTGCAGAAAGAAGTTTCTGTACATCTTGATTAAAGAAAAAAAAAGGTTGTGACAGCATATTGCTGTGCTTTCCTAGTGCTATACTGCACTGCAAATTCACAAGTAGTTATTTAAAAATGTAACCCTACTTAAGTGGATGCCTGGATCCTTATTGTAGCGATTTGTAGATGCAGCTTGCAAGGTTTCCCTTTGCGGATTCACTAACTTTTACCATTTACCCTAGTTACTCTGAAAATAAATTAATGAACTGTATTGGCTTCTAAATTAGTTGTGAAGAAATGTGCAGTTTTAAAAAAAATACTTGCCAAAATTTTTATTTAATTATACTGTATGTGATATATAAAATTATCCATTAAAAACTGCTCAGGAAACAACTTTCTACTGAAAAGTACAAAGGTTTCATCTCATTTAGAAGATAAATTCTATTGCTTCTCACTTGTAAAAATTACTATGTAAAATACAGCCATGTTAGTTAATACATCATTGGTTTAATATTGTATAATATATAGTATACTGTACATGTAACCATTAAAATAATCTTGCCCATTTATTTTAGCACACAATTAAATGAATGCTTCCCCAGAAACAGCTAGCACCTCAGCAATATAAAAAATAGGCAAAGTACAGGGATATTTTTAGATCTATGAAAATACTTAAAAATCGCAAGTGACTCTTCACAGTATGGTTATGTCTCTTATCTGCTTGAACCCAGATTTTGGCTTGCCATCCATCTTAATATACATATTGCATGTTCTGTATAGCCAACAAAGAATGCCCCCATGCATAAAATTCCAATTAACAATGGAATGATTATGAGAGGAAATTATTCACTTGTTTGCTGGGATAAGTGCCAATGCAGAAAATATTATGACTTGAAAGAATGTGAACACAGAAGTAAACATAACACTGCCAACATATTATGTTTTGGTAAAGTATTCTGCAATCTGCTATCTCAACAAATTCCAAAAATAATTACCATTTTCAATTATTAGATCATACATAACATTTTAATGATGAAGCTCATGAATACACATTCATATTCAAAAATGTGATCTTCGAATCTAAATTAATTTCCTTACAAAAAACTTAATGAAGCACTGTAATTGATTGAAAGAAGATTTCAAGAAATGCTTGTTTGCTTTTCAGCCACTATACTTGAAATTCACTTATTTATATGCCTAACTATAGAAGAATAAGACCCTTGACTAAAATACATCATTATTTGAAATCTTCCCAGAAGTAGTTTCCTAAAAAGAGAATCAATGGAACATGTTTATTCAGGTAAATATGATAATTAAAAAGTCTATCATCATAGATAAAACGTCCTACAAAGGAAAAAAGCTGTATGAGGGTCATGTTAAAAAGTATGAGAAACTGAGATGAAATCCCTTCTGGAAGCCAAATGACTGTGGGAAGAAAGAGAGCCACAAGGTGAATGGTATTCTCTTAATTTAAAGTTGAATTGCAGGGTTTATTTTTGGCTGATAAATGTGTTCACTGATTGCGGTTGGAGTAAGGGCTAATCACAATTTTTGCTTGATGCAAGCACGACAAATGCTTCAATTCATATGCTATGGGACAGACAGGGAATATGGGTTTGCCAGTCAGAAATTTCTCATGCACACCCTTTGAACTGGCAAGGTTGTGAAGTCATATTACGTTTTTATCAATATTATGAAACAAAATAATAATCTAGTAACATTGTCATCTTTGTATTGTATTTAGACTAATTTCTTTCACAGCTATCTTATTTCCTATGTATTTTCAATGATAAAAACGAGAGATTATTTACACTCTTAAAAATAAAGGTGCCAAAGTGATTCTTCAGATTGATGCCATAGAGGAACTTTCTTTGGTTCTCAAACCAAGCACATAGAGGTTCCAGAAATAACAGTTATTTATTTTATCTGTAACAGTTCCCATAAATAGTCACAAACAGATGATAACAGATTTGTGAATTACCAATGGGTTCCTGATTTTAAAAGGATTCTTGTTGAATACACTAACACAGGCTAAGTTCAGGTTGTCTTGATCTGTTTTATTCTGCTAAGTAGCCTACTATACGATTTCTGTACTGTCCATATATTAGGGACATTTTCAAAGCCCAAAGTACCAATTTTATATGCAAAGAACCCTTCTCAGAATCAAATTGTTCTTTATCAAGCAACGGTTCTTTACAGTGAGGTGCCGTTAAAGAGCCATTATTAATAGGAGGACACCAAGTAGCAAATCAAAACCAAAATGCCAAATGGAAATTTACTGGAACATAAAATTGAAAAGTGAGATGTCTCAAGTGGTAACTCAGGGGTATTAAAGTTAGGGTACTATTGTTCTGAGGCTTTAGAAAGGCCATGGTAAGTGTTGTCACACACATATGCCTGGGAGACAACTTCACGGCTTGTCAACTTGTAATTCCACCCTGAAACAAGAGATGGCACTGGCTTGTAACATTTCTCCAATCCTTCCCTCTGACGATCTAGTAACCAGTATCTCAGAGGCACATGATATCACTTCCAGTTCTGGGACTTCTGAATTCGTCCCCTTCTGCCTCATCAAATCATAACCAGCACCTCTGCCATCTTTCTCCAGTCTTATTGGAGACTTACATCTGGAAGGTCGTTGCACTTATGACACATTAACTCACGTTTGTTATTTTGATCTCACAATAAATGGGGTTTGCCTGAAGGTACCTCAACTCATTATATGTGCTTCTGTGCTTTATTTTCTGTGTTTAGTTGTTTTTTATTGGTCATATCTCTCTATATATAAAATCCAACTTCTGTTTGTCTGCTTTTGCTTAACGGATTTAGATCGGGTTTTTTTCTATAATTTGCTTAAACATTCCGGTTGATTTTGCGACCTCTCTCATTGCACTAACTATCATAGTTCACTTTTGGTACCGATTTATTTGAATGAATTCGAGAGACATGCAGTGGGCTGAGGAAAGGGGGACAGGCCCTCCTCACTCATGTGCCAGCCTCAGGGCATGTTCCTTACCTCTGCTTAGCTAGCGAATGAGAACTACTTAACGGATTTAGATTGGGTTTTTTTCTATAATTTGCCTGAACATTGTGGTTGATTTTTCTACTTTCTCTCATCGTGCTAAGAATAATAGTTCGCTTCAAGGAGCGATATATTTGTGCTAATCCAAGACAGAGGCTGCAGGCCAAGGGGAATGGAAAGCATTACTTTAGGAGTAGGGAGCCAGTCAGGGCCCTCCTCACTGTCTTGTTTCACTGCTACACGGGTGGAGCCATGTGGGACGGCTAGTTACACATATAATCCTTTAGCCCACCAGGTGCACCCATTCAATAAGATTTGAGAAAAATGAAGAACTATTAAAAAAAAACAAAACAGTTTTAATCACTAATAGCTAGACTTCAGTTAAAAAAAATACATACCAGAATCCTGATACTGTGGAGGAATTAAAGCAAATAGGCACAGGCACATGCACATGCTTCACACAAGTGGTAAATATGGTTTAACAAATATACTTGGCAAATACAGGCAAACAGAATATGACTTAGTAATCAGAAGAGCAAAACTTTCATAAGGCTTTAAAAGTGTATAAAGATGTTTTCATCATTCTCAAATATTCTCACATTCCCAGCAAAGCAATGAAGTAATTAAAAAGCCATATATACTTTTTTCTTCATTTTTATTGTAATGTCTCTTTTATAATTTGTAAAGTACTTTAAGCTGTATTTCTGTATGAAAATGTGCTACATAAGTGAATGCTGTTTTTGTGAAATGCAAATCAGTAGAGATGCTTGAACATTTTAATATGTTACTGAGGTCCCATTAGGCTTGCTGTGTGCACTTTTCATTAGCACAATATAAGAAAGATATTGCAGCAGTGGAAGCTGGGCAAAGAAGAGCAGCCAGGTGCATCCCAAGCCTGAAGTACTTGTTCTGCTTTGAAAATGTAAGGGAACTGAACAGAGAAGGTTATGCTGCAGCCTAATCCAGATCTACAAAATCTTAAAAAGCTGTAATAAGCCAGATGCAGCAGAATTCTTTCTGTTACAGTAATAGTAAATTCCATACTTGTGAATGCCAATGGAGATATATTCAAAACGGAAACCAGGAAGTGTACCTACTCATAACAAGGGCAAGGGATGGTATTAATATTGAAAAGATGGCTAAATTTATGGTGCTTTTGAAAGCAGATCCATCAAATCCTTATAACACATAGTGGTTCCACTTATAGACAATGACCTTTATGTCATTTTAATTACTTAGTGCTTGCTGTCCCCTTCTAGGACTTATTTCATCAAGGGAAAACAGGATAATAGCACTCTAAAGATAAAGCAAGATTAACTGGATTCAGAGACTGATTAGCAATATGAAATTTACTAGTGGGAATCAGTAAACAAATAGGTAAGAACAGCGTTTGGAGAAATAGACAAACTCAGATTCAAATTTCAAAAGTAATGTGCAGGACTCACTATTCCAAGGTAGATTGCTAGCACTATGGATTTGAAGTTCAAGTGATCTAACCTCATAAAATAAATGCCCGTCACCAGTCACATAATATAGAGAATTTGCAAAAATGGAAGGCACACACTGAAGGATGCATCTGTTGCCTAGTAACAGGACAAACTTGGTAGTCAGAAACTCACAGATAGGCAGAGTGGTCTCCATTCATTTGTAAACTGGATTATGCTCTCATGTTATACCTCATTTATATTTAAATATTGCTTTGTAGTCCTTAGAAACAGATGTTTTTACATTAGCCATTTTTTCTTAATTTGGCTGTGCACTTCTGTGCTTTTTTCCTTCTAAAGATATAGCATTGCAAGGATGCTAAATCAGTTTTGTAACATTGTATCCCTCAGGAATGTTCCATGCTCTATAGAGTAAAAAGAAAACTCAGATTCAGCAGATGTCATTAGTTTTGAGATGACGATGCACAGCAAACAGGCCATCATTTTTGAACAGATGTACAGACAATTATTCACATAAAGAACAAAATGTCAAACCTCACAAGTAGTTCAGAAAGCACTGCAAATTTCTTGGTTGCACTTGACAAGATTTACTGTGCCTTTCATGGAGTCTGGTTTACAGTAAAGTGGCAGCACCAAGGTGTGTTTGGTAAATACAAAAGCATCTTCACACAGTGTTTCTAATTTCCTCTTTGTTAGTAATACCAAAAAATAGCACATACAAAAAAAATCAGAACAAAACTTACTTTATTTGGTGAGGCTAATAAACATATTGAGTATTGCCATCTTGCTTGTATAGCTAATTAACATAATGTCAACTGAATATATTATTATATATAATTTATACTAAAAAAAACTTCATGCTTAATTATAGTCATATGTACACCACTACCTATACTAACACTTTCCTTGCATATAAAGTGTCAGTTTTTTTTGGAAAGGATGTTTTGTTACAGAGGAGACTTTTTACAGTGCAGCAGGAAAAGGATTGCAGGGAAAACAGCAACATAACTATCTTCCTTATTTACATATAGACAAAATAATAACCTGAAGGTCAAAGTTGTGTATTGTGTTTATTTTCTTACATACATATGTGAGGATTACATAATTGCTAAACACAAAGTAAACAATAAAGCAGAAGGTTAAACAAAACTCTTACGTACCTCAGGTTATTGCTGAATAGGTAGTTGTGGAAGTCTATCATTAGTTCATCTTATTATTATTATTATTATTATCATATTAGTTCATGTCGTTGTCCACCTCTGCAGTACCATGAAACACTTGCCCCTCTCCTCTCATCTACGAGGGATGTTTAAAAAGTTTAAGTTTATTAAGAATTTCAAAAACAAATTACATCACTTTTCTACATAGTTACCTTCCTTTGTGATGCAACTTTTTAATGCCATCAGCAAAAAATTCTTCTCTTTTCGTGAATCAGTTCCAGTGTTCTTTCTTCATTCCTTGTGGTCGTGGCTGTAGCTGGGTCCGGAGCACTCGGCATCCGTCACACAAATACGGCCATTTTGGAACATTTCAATTCACCCATAGACGAGTCTACAAGAGACAATTTTATCCCCATACTGAGCACACATGCGGAGATCAATTTGTGCTACTGGCACACCTTTTGCGCACAAAAACCGTACAACAATTTATGTTCCGTAGCCATCTTCACCACAAGGTGACAACTCTTATACTAAACTGCAAGGGCAGTCGGCTTGCCAGACAGAACCAGTCACATGACACTCTCAGACACGACCAATTACTACTCCTCCCGCCTTCACCATTTCCAACGAAAATATAAAAGTGTCGAAACTTTTTGAAACGTCCCTCGTATTTCCCTCAGTCCTGACAATGTACTGTTGCCAATGAGATTTTCCCACCACCTCTTTTACAAACTTTAGGCTCAATCTACCAGTGGCAACTTTAAAGGCCATGCAGTGTTATTTTCCTGCCCAGCCTTGGAGTCATAGAGGCTCCCCCTTGGCTGCAGTGACACTGAGTTAGAGCTCTCCCTTGCAACTCCTGAAGTTCCTGAACCCTTCAAGGCTTTATTTGCATATGCTTAACATAGTAGTTGGACTTGAAAGTATCAGCTTCCTGACAGCCCTCTCTGATGTGACCTATGAATTGAAACCCTAACCTCAGATTTACTCAGTAAAGAATACTGCACTGCCACTTATTGCCTTAGAGGTCTTGAATCTCCTTGCTAGCCTACCTTGCCCTCACTTCTGATATCTGCTAGGTGACTAGCCCTCTAGCACACTATACAGGAAGACATTTTTTTTCATCCAGACCTCTATTTTATCTTTCTCATATCAGTTCTTCTGTATCTTGCACATTCTGTACACCATACCTGACAGAGTATATCACCCAAAGCATTTTCTGCTTTCTTATAGCATCCTACTGTCCCATTGCTCCTTCTATCAGTATAGGCATCTCCCATTTGAATTTTTCCTTTGTGACCCCTCATAGGTTTGGTGAGCAGTTAGTATTTATTGAACAGAAATCTGGTTTAAAATGTCAGGTATACTTGTGTTAATGGTTTCCATCAACAATGTCTTAAAGTACTTTATGGTGACTGATGTGCGAGCCACTGGCTATTTTTTTAATCGTGGCAGGTCCTTTATATTTTGGTACAGGGATTTCTTAAAATAGATATAAACAACATACTGAAGCAGTGAAAGATGACAGATGTCTGTATATACTCCATCCTGCTTGCCAGCACAATCTTTAGTAACAGGGTCAGGGACTCATCTTAGACTGACAACTTTGTAAGTATTCATCTCTTTAAATATTTGTCTCAGATTAGTCAATGTGATACGCAGCAAACAATCCATGTTTATTTGATATTCTCTGCAACATCTGTTGTGTACCCGTTCAAGTTTGGTGATGAATCTGAGCACAGCTCAGTCCGCAGACTCTAAGCAATCTGACAGTAATCCATCTGTTTCCTCAGATCGACACTGTATTGCTTTTGTCACTGCCTCCTCCAGCTTCTAAATTGTGTTTGTAAATAGGAAGAAGGCTTCATTTATTCATTTTCCAACCCCCTTACTCAAAATAAGGTTACAGAGCACTGGAGAATATCATAGCGATAATGGGTACAATGCTAGAACCCACTTTATGATAGTGTGCACAGTTCATTTTTGGGGAAACTCAGTCATTCACAGGCAGTCAGAATATCATTGTCCAAGGAGAGCGGCAATAAAGAAGAATGCAGTGCAAGAGGCATTCTGATAATATTTTGGAGGCATTTTTTTTAATTCCCTAGCAACAATGGAAAAAGGAGCAGGGTAATCAGTTTAGTAATTGTCAATTATACCACGTGATTAAGTTTATATCACCACAGCATTAATTCCTGTTTTGAATATATACATTCTTTCACCATAATAATTTATAGGGATGAAATTTCTCTTTAGAATCCAGTGTTCTGAAATGCAATAAGCTTTTCATATTTGAAATCTTTGTCACCAGAAAAACGACACTGCTGCATTGTTTCTCTTTGTTGAGTGTGCTGAAATCGGTAATATGGATGTACCGAAAAGTTCTTATAAGGTAAACCTGAAGATTTACAGTGAATAAAGAGAAAGAAAAGATATATGACTGGCAACTAAGGCAGTGTAAAAGATTTAAAAGGAATATTAAAAGAGAAGGACTGTGTTACAGAAAAAAAGAATATCCCAAAACAGATTTAAAAAAGTTAAAGGGAAGTGTAAAAAAAGATAATGAAAGAAAAGGCTAAAAGAAGCCACCATGAACCTGGAAGAATGTTCCTCAAATCACTCACTCCTTCTTGTGTGTAGGCAGCAATGGGTTATACTTCACTAACTATAGGTAAGCGTTTACTCCCAACCAGTAACTGCCTGAAATGATTGACTGTCTGACTGCTAGCCTTTAAACTAGCTCTGACAAAATTCATATTTCTACAGAACATAAACATGTCAGTATGCTAATGAGTGCTGCAATGGTTGAACATTGCATTATTTTAATTTCTTTATTGATGTACTTTATTTTCCTGTTCTTTTCACTTGATACTGGGGAAACTAGTACAATACAATACAAATTTATTTTTGTATAGCCCAAAATCACACAAGAAGTGCCACAACTGGCTTTAACAGGCCCTCTCTTGAGAGCCCCCCAGCCTTGAATCTCTAAGAAGACAAAGAAAAACTCCCCAAAAAACCATTGTTGGGGAAAAAATGGGAGAAACCTTGGCAAAGACAGTTCAAAAAGAGACCCTTTTCCAGGAAGGTTGGGTGTGCAATGGGTGTCAAAAAGAAGGGGGCTAATACAATACAATACACAGAACAGAACACAAGTAATCCTCAATACAGTATAACAGTAAAATGAAAAAATTACAAGTACAGAGGAGAATTTAACAGTAGATGATATCACATAATATGATTTGGATTTGTTCAGAGTCCTAGTGAAGTGAGAATTCCAATGTGCTGGTTGACTTCAAACAAAATGACCCCTTTTATTGGCTAACTAAGAAGATTTAAAAAGATTTGACAGCTTTCAAGGCAACTCAGGCCCTATCTTCAGGCAAGATGTATATATTGCTTATTAAACTTCAACTTGAAGTGTGTGTTCAAACCCAATAAAAGGGATTAATAACAGATTCCACTTTCTAATTTATTCAAACATACTGTAGTGCCACTAAAAATAACATTTGTAGTACTTTTCATATATGATGCATTATACAAAAGACTTTATAGGAAAAAACTATTTACATAATATTATTTGCCCATCCATCCATTCAGCAATAATTAGTTTTCTTTTTTTATTTCTGATTGTTAGTAAAAAATCATGTAAATGAAAATACAAAGTATATAAATTCACATGATGTAAGTATGCTTATGGCCAGTTCCTCTGTCATGTAAGAAAATTAATTAAATTCCTATAAATATTTTTATGTTCCCTTTTTCTTCCTCATTTTCCATGTGTTTGCCATGTTCTGAATTTTGCCCAGGTCTTTTTAAAAAATTTTGCGCAATTATAATATATCATATGCCTACAATTATGGTGGCATCTGTACATGTTAACAAGTAATCTGAAACTTTCAAAACTCAGCTCTATGTTATTTTCTGGAGGAATTAGGTAAATAGGATCAATAAGCTTGTTAGGCTGAATGGCCTTTTCAAAATTGTTTAAATTACTAATATTATAAAATTCATGTACTCTCTGTATTCTACATTAGAATTTGTGTACAGTATTGAATATAAATTAGAAGGTGTAATGATTCAAAAACAGATCCCCTAGGGACTCCAGTGCGGACACAGTTCCATGTGAGCCATTCTCCACTCATCTCTACTTTTTTGTCTCCAGCCTAATAGCAACTTTGAAATCTAATTTTGTTAGTCTCCATTTTTCAACAACTTCTAGCTTCTAGCTTTGGAAGTATCTTTTATTTAGAACCTTAATGTGTTTTTGACAATCCAGGAAAATTAATTTACATGATTTGCTTTTGTATTCAACCCCAATTTAAATGTTCAGAAAAGTCCAACAAATTGCTTTGGCAGGATATTCACTTATATAACCATGTTAACTGTTATTTAGGATATTATTTTCTTATATTTCTGAAAATAGTTTACATAATCTTACACAGAATAAAGGCATATTGGTCCATCATTTTTGGGATATTTTGCCTCCTCACTGCTAGATCATGCAGCCGATTATGAACTGTGCATATGAACTTCATTAAATATCACTACTTTCTATTAATTAATTATATATTTTAATAATAATAAATTATAATTAATAATTAATTAATTAATCATTTTATTTCATATGTATTTTTTCACATGCATTAACTAAAAATGAGTGCACTTCACACTAAAATGAAATATTAACTTTAATAAAAAAGAATTATTTTTATAGTCTGAATGTATTATGTCAGTATTATTGTCAAATACACCAATATAGAATTTTTGCCCTTTTTTTTGAATGCATGGCAGAATACATTTAAGTACAGTATATAGATAAGAAAACAAAAATATCAACAAATACACTTGATTACGAGTCTGTTATTGTTTCATTAAGCATATGAAAGCCGAAGAGTAACCAAAAGGGGACAATTCCAAGCATTATTTAGAGAGATTATGCAAGCATCATAGAAGGGCATTTGAACCCAGGCCCCAAACATGTCAATGTTATTTTCCTTTTGTTATTACAACATAATTGTTTATTCAAACATGAGAAAAAACTGAGACTAAGGAAGATCTGAAAGGAAGCAATGTGGTTTGTAATTATAAAAGGAGGAATTTAAAGTAAACATAGAAGTAAAAGGATTACAACAACGATTATACATTCAACATATGACTGCATGACACTGTATCTTTCTGTGTTAGTCAAATTTCTGTTTCCAGTCTCTGAAACTGTGCTCCCTGCATATCCAATTCAAGAATAGAAATGATTTTTATTAAATACTTCAATTTGTATGCGAAGCATTTCCATCTCTACAGAGTTTACACCTCCATGCTTTCACAGGTAAAGAGTGGAGCAGTTTTTGAATACCAGTAGCAGCTCAATGTATCTTTCTCATTATAAAGAAAGGAAAAGGTAGTGAAATGGCGCAGATAGTCAACAAGTAAAATATCCTACCTGCATTTACTATTGTGGAGGAAAGAAAAAACAGAACTGGCCCGCTGAGCCATAACTAAAAAAATTGAAGCAACATGACTATTACTAGTTCAACGAACACACTCACCCCATCATTGCACTGTATAGTTTCACATAGCAGATTAAGGCATGCACTAATATTTCAGCACACAATGGACAGCTTCCATACTGGAGTGACCCGCTAAGCATCTCCTTAAGAAGCAGCTAAGCTCAATGTCAGCACAAGCGAGTCTGAGCAGTTATTGGGGCTTCTCTGAGACTCAGTCCTCTTGTACAGCAAACAGAACACACCACCCATAGTATAAATCAGTGTCCACTCCGCCATTCATTTACATGACCTGTTCTATTATTCTTTACTGGGTATAAGAGACATATGCATTAGGCATGCAGTATATACTGTATATAAATCTGTACATTGGAAAGCCCATTGAACTGTACATAATTTCATAAATAGGTACTCATGTAACAGTTTCTTCCTGTACTGCACTTTAACCATCTTTGAAAAGTTAAACTTTAGAATGTTAAATTGATTTCGGTTCTATTCTCAAACCATTCCTTCATAGCTGTGATTTGTATTTGAAGAATATAGGTGCACAGCAATGTAAATATTTTCCCCTGAACAATAGGGAGGCTTTTAAAAGATAATAGCTGTTGAATATTTTTGCAGTAAGCTGATTAGAGATCATGTGCTTCAAAATAGGCCAAAGATTAAAGAATGGCTTGCAAATTTATTCATAATTACAGTGGGGCTAGGGCTATGTTTGGGACATGATTAGCTAGTAATCAGTGAAGAACAAACTGATTATTAGCTGTTCACTACTTGTCGGTCTTCAGGGATTCCACTTAGTGGCCTGATTAAACCCAGGCAGCAGTTTTCATATTTCCATACAGCACCGCTCTTATTAGAATATTCAGTTCTTTGCATGAGAATGTTCTTTTTTTTCTTTTTAATCATTTGTTTTGTACAGGAGTAACACCTCCCTTGATTAGTTTCCTGGCAGGATTAGCTGCTGATGGCTGTCTGACTTTTCAAAGCAAATGTCATATGGAAGATAATTTAGATCTTAGACTTTATTGCTATGACTGAGGCTTAGGGCAGATGTCACCTTTTATTAAAACGCCTGCCCTTTGATTATGTATACATTCAGAATTACAGATTGTTTGCCAGTTTTGATTTTTAGTCTTGAAAAGTAATCATAAACCTTTGTCTTTCTTGAGTTTGAGTCTCTTGTCTGTTTACAAAGAACTTTTCTAAAGAGCTACTGAATATCTCTGTTTAATTTCATAGCACACATGATATTTTTCCCTCCCTTACTGATGATTAAACCAAACTGAATAGCTAGTGATTTTTACCAAATCTGATTAAATTGAATGTACTTTTTATTCCAAGATAGTTCACACTGCACAATACTGTGACTGAAAATCAACAGTCTGTAAAATAACTAACTTTTCTAGCATCACCCATTATACAGTTTTAATTGCAGACATTAAATAAGAAAAATCATGAGCACAAACTTAAGCAGTACTATTCCCTTACCCAATTTCAGTTTTATCTATTACTAATTATTTAAATGCTGGCCACAATTATGAAACGAAAGCAATTTATTTTTTTATTGCTCATTCTGTAATGCACTGATCCTGAACAAGTCATGATAAGCTGTTGAAACAGCAACCATAAATTTGCTTGCACTTTTCCAATTTATTCATAAATTTACTATTTATGTTTTGTGCAAAGTCTCAAATTTGCCTTAGTGTTTAATTATGAAGGACACCATAATTAACAGATATTTTTTAAAATTTGCAAAATTCAGAGTTTGAATAATGAGATATATACAGTACCATAGCAGCATTAGTATAGACAAACGTAGTCAAATCTATCCAGCTTTTGAAAGTAATGTTACTTCATATATGCTTCCAAAACATTACGAGATATTGTGCTAACACCTTGAACAGGTCAGTTCATTTGTCACAAAGTGTAATCACAACAATAGACTGGCATGAGAAAAGAGTGTACAAGTGCCTAGTGTTTGTTGCCCGAGTTTAGGATGATTATTTTTTCTTTTTCATTTATTTCAAAACATCATGAAATATAATGTTTTATGTCAGTATTTTATTATTTTTCATGCTGATATTTAATTATCATAAGCAACTCCATGTTATAGTCATAAGCACCATCAAAATGTTTCTAGTTCAGTTGCCTGTTGTCAGTCGCGTGGCATATAACATCTTGTGGATGGGCCTTACAATGCCATCTGGCAAAGCCTACTTAAGATGGGAACACACAGGACACAACATCCAACTTTTGGATTCACTTCTTAAAAAAAATAAACCAATTTCATATGCAATAGTTAGGTGTGGTTAGTTAATTCAGTTTATAAAGTTTTTTTTTTTTTGCTTATTGGCTTTCTTTGTTGTTCCTGAGCTTTTCTTGCTTTTGACAATTGGTATTTCCTTACCTTCTCCTAATATGCCCCTTTACTACATCTCAGTCTGGTTCTTTGATTTTGTATCCATCTCCAAGTCTTATTTTACTTTCATCTCTGCTATTGTGTGCCTTAGGGAAATCATATCACCAACTTTAGACAGCATTTCATAAACAGCTTAATTTTCTTATTGTGAGCACTGATCTCATGCTTTTTATTTATTTATTTATTTTACAGTGGCATGCCAAGCAGTGCTTCTACACTGTTTATACACTTTTTTTTGCAATAAATTTTATTTTGCTTTTTATTTTATAACATGCCTGTTCTGCCATTTTTAACACCCAACATTGAATGAAGCCTTATTGTTAAATACAGAGTTTGCTTATTTTTTTGATCCTTGGATGCATCTTGTTATATGATTATAGACTAATCTAAATCACACATTATACACATTATTAAAACTGTACTTTTTCATTTTATTGCAAAAGTTAGACTTCTTATATCACTGCAAGCTGCTGAGAAATTAACGCTCTTAATTTCAGTCGCCTAGATTACTGTAATACACTCTGTAGCAAAGATAGAGGGCATAGCAGCCACTCAACCCGACACAGACAAACACAGGGGGCACACTGATAAAATACAAATGTTTTATTTTCTTTTTCTTCTCCTTTGGGTAGTGGCTTCCCTGTTTCCCACAGGCACAGCACAGTTCCAAAAAGCACAACTACACGCAATCTTTTCTCTCTCTTTTCTTGTACTTCTTTCTCTTCCTCCTCCTCAGCAAGCTTTGTCTCCCTCCTCCTGACTCTGGCTCACTCTTCAACAGTCCTTTACATAGTTCTTGACCCAGAAGTGCTTCTGGGGCCACATGCATAACGCCTTGCATAGAATTCACACTATAACATGGCGTAAACACAAAAGCGTAAATGTTCATACGCACAAAAAAATCCAGATGGGTAAATCTGTGCGAACACCAACTTCCACGTTCTTCTGCTACATAAATCCCGGTCAGCATGAAAGGTAATGCACTTGCCTGCTGTCCCGCCCAACTCCTTCCAAAATTACGCCTCTTTCAATATGCAAATCAATATAAATAGACCTTAAGCTCAGTCTTCTGTGAAAGGACAATGGCAAAAGCACAGGGGAAAATAGAAGAATTTCAGCGAATACCAAGTGGAGGCAAGGAAAAACGTATTATTTGTTGGTTTAAAAAGTGGTATAAACAACAAAAGAAAGTTGATCGAGTGACATAGAGTGTTGGAGAAACTGGAAAGCTCAAGTTCACAAAGTCGCACAGTGCCCGAAATAAAAAAGAAGTTGTCAGATATCAAAGTTGCCATAAAAAGGCAAGTCGTTGCCCACTATTTGAGTGTCATATGAAAGCTTATTAGGGTACAGAGGAAAGAAAAAATAGGCACACGATGGGAAAAAACCACAAAATGTCAACTTTAATCTCGAAATTCCCACTTTAATCACGTAGTTTATTTTGTCATTAAAGTAGAACATCATAAACTTCATCTTAAAATCATTTCATTTACTAGTTTGTCAAATACCATCGTAACTAAAGTAGCATGTTAAATGCTTTGTTGTGTATTTGATCTTCTATGTGCTCTATGTGTGTGGATCACTACGTGCTTCTTAAAACAGGCTTTCTCTTCCTCCGACAGGACACAGAATCTATTACATTTGTGATATTACAGCTCTCTGAATAACTAAAACACTGAGATGTATACTTGATATCATTTCCATGATGATAGGAGTTAAAGCATGGAAACAATGAGGAATGTCTCAAAACATATATGCTAGGGGTGGGAGTTGATTAGTTTCGAACCTAGTTTTGAAAAACTTGACTTGCTTGTATGGAATGTTATTTGATTTTAATAAATTCAATAAAATGTTTTAAAAAAGCAAAAAATGTATACTAGGTACCATGCCTAGTGGGGACATCAGCCGTCTGGAGTTTTTTTTTTTGTTTTTTCTGACCTCCCTGGCCATCAGACCTTACTTTTATTCTATGTTAATTAGTGTTAACTAATTTTAATTATTTATTTTGTCTTTTTTCTCTTTCTTCATCATGTAAAGCACTTTGAGCTACATTGTTTGTATGAAAATGTGCTATATAAATAAATGTTGTTGTTGACTTGCTGGTCTTTTGACTTTGGAGTCCCTGGCTTATGAGATTTTCTTTTTTTTTCACCCCAGCAATCAGACCTTATTATTAGACTCATCTTTAGACAGTTACAAAAATGATACTATATATATGGACTCTACTTTTCTACTAGTTATATATATATAGTTTTACTTGTATACTTATTATTTTTATATTATTTATTAATTAGTATTCTTATCTAGTCTTAATTTGTTTTTCTTTTCTTGTAAACATTTCTCTGACATATTTGAGCTGCATCATGAGTATGAAAATGTAGTATAGAAGAAAATTTTGTTGTAAACAGCTTGCAATTCTATTGTAAGCCTGTAGATGTTTTTCTATACATCTCTTCATTGCTGAATTCTCAGCTCAGGCAGGATTGACTCATTGTTGTTGCCTAAATACTGCCAGACAGGTGGCAAGACTTTTGTTATGTGTTTTTCGTGTAGAAAACCTAAATTGTCTCATCATTTACTAAGATATATATGAAGTGTACTATCTGCTACGAAAATGTGTTACAGTCATATAAATGATCAATAGTCAATGTACAGAAAGTGTAAAGCTGTAATTCTTTGTGAGAAAACGTGGAAAATAAAAATAGATGCTTGAAACTGCCTTCCAATTATGTTAGGACATAATAACTTCATTCATACCATAACACTTTATATTAGGAAATTAGATCAAACATAACATTTAACCTTGTGCTTTGTTCTGTGGTAATAGTTTACATATAAGAAGCCTTATTCTGTAAACCAAATGTTTAGACTAGATTTTTAATGATTAACTGATTTGGGACCTTTGAATGTTACTTAATGCGGTGAGTTGGCGCCCTGCTTGGGGTTTGTTTCCTGCCTTGAGCCCTATGTTGGCTGAGATTGGCTCCAGCAGACCTCTGTGACCCTGTAGTTAAGATATAACGGGTTGGATAATGGATGGATGGATGGATGTTACTTAATGGCAGCTGGAATTGATACAATGTGCCTTTTATCTGGGTGTTCATTGATGGATTGAAATGTTTACTAGCTACTGTATGTAAATGAAGCCGTCATTAAAAGGAGCTGTTCTCTTAAGACTAATCAGACTTGCTACGGAGAGCCTTGCTGCTCACAAAGTGAGCCTGCACCAGCTATTGTAAGTAAAAGACGTCTTAGGATTTATTTAATTTATACCAATGACTCAACACTTTTTTTATTTACTATTTTTTTTAGTATTTAGTATTTTCTCCAACATCCTAGTTTTCAGTTGGTTAAATGGCGTCATTAGAATGTGTCTTAAAATGTAATTGTTGTTAGACATTTGGCTAGATGACACCTTTATGGCAGCCCATTTCACCCAGAGGGATGAAAAGAAGGAGTACCACAAGATACATAATTAACAAAGAAAAGCAATAAACCTACAGCTTCTCCGTGTTACGATTGTGACTAACAAATTCAAAAAGCCCTAAATCCATTAAAAATGTCTAAGGCCTACGAATATAGGAATCTTATTCCTAACATTCAAAAAAATGCCCTGCTGAGATCTAGGCATTTTTCCTTGGGGCTTGAAGGCTAGAACGTTAAAGTGAAATAATGGTTGATTTTTTGTGACATAACTTAAACAGTATAGGAACTTGTAAATCTCATTCTTTTAGGGTAGTCGTCATCATTATCATGACTCATGTCAATGCCTTCAGCATTTTAAACAAAAATTGAAAAATTTATGAATGTTTATTTGTGTTTCTGCTATTGGTGTTGAATATATGATGTTAATGTACAAACATATTTTAAAAGTACCAAAGGAAAATATGTTGACAGATCTTAATTTTGTGTGACTTTTCTGGCATTATTTGTGTGACAATTTATTATTACTGGAAACCTAATGTCTTGTGAAACACAGTGTCATTTCCTGACTACTTCTCATGAGAGTTACTGGAGGCTGTCTCCTTCCTTGACCACCCTCCAACACCACTGCCACCACTAAAATCTTCCATGGTTCCTTCCATGAAACTGCAGTCCCTTACTTACACATTCATGCCACCAGTTCTACATCCCACTGCTCACTTGGAGTCCAAGGCATTACCATCTGCACTCACTTTTCTCAACTTTGCGAGTTGATCTAAGCCAGGATCCTTGCTAAGTCTAACCAGCAACTGTATAACCAATTGATTTAAGCAGAGGAGTGTACCTTGTAAGATGAGGGGTACCCAAAAATAACTGGAATTGAAAAAAAAAGTTTTAATAATTTCTACTTATTGAAACTTTAGTTTCCTTCAAAGTACTCTCTATGTGAAAAAATGCACTTGTCCCAACAGTTTTCCCACTAGTGGAAACATTTTTGGAGTTGCTGAAGATGAACATTGTCCAATGCCTGCAGCGATTTTTCTTTGACTTCCTCCATGGTACAAAAAACACTTTCCTTTGAGTTCTTTTTTCATATGCGGGAAAATGAAAAAGTTGCACGGCGCAAGATCAGGCGAGTAGGAAATGTGGCAAGAACTCCAAGACACACAAGTCAATTCAGAAATCTCTTCAATAGTCCGACAACGATCTTCACAAATTGCATTGCAAACGTTTTCAAGAATTTCATCATTCCTAATTGTGGAAGGTTGGCCAGATCGTGGTTAGACTTCAATTGACATTTTCCCTCATTTGAAACACGAAAACCACTCGTAGAACTGTATTTTACTTAAACCTTCGTCTTTAAAAGCATTTTCAATCATCACTACAGTTTCAACAACTGTTTTCCCTAAGAGAAAACAAAATTTAATGCAGACTCATTTTTTATGATCACCCATCACAAAAATCGCAGAACACGTTTAATAAGCACAAGAAAAACCAACACGGAATTCTGCACAAACAATACAGAGCAATGCCACTTGGAAGACACAGAATACAGTTAGTATGCTACACCTAGTGGTGAAATTTGCAAGTAACTCTAGATTGCATGCTAGGTACTGATGCCGGTTATTTTTGGGTACAGCATCATTTTTCTACAAGAAATTGTATAAGGCAAAATAAAGAACAAAAACTGAATTGAAGCCAAATTGAAGTCTACAGGTGCCGGTGATAAAATTAGAATATCATGACAAAGTTGATTTATTTCAGTAATTCCATTCAAAAAGTGAAACTTGTATATTAGATTCATTCATTACAAGCAGACTGATGTATTTCAAATGTTTATTTCTTTTAATTTTGATGATTATAACTGACAACTAATGAAAGTCTCAAATTTATTATCTTGGAAAATTAGAATATTAATTAAGACCAATGCAAAAAGAGGATTTTTAGAAATGTTGGCCAACTGAAAGGTATGAACATGAAAAGTATGAGCATGTACAGCACTCAATATTTAGTTAGGGCTCCTTTGGCCTGGAATACTGCAATGCGGCGTGGCATGGAGTCGATCAGTCTGTGGCACTGCTCAGGTGTTATGAGAGCCCATGTTGCTCTGATAGTGGCCTTCAGCTGTTCTGAATTGTTGGGTCTGGCGAGTTTGCTGGCCATTCAAGAACAGGGATACCATGGTCCTTAAACCAGGTACTAGTAGTTTTGATACTTTGTGCAGGTGCCAGTTCCTGTTGGAAAATGAAATCAGCATCTCCATAAACTTCGTCAGCAGCAGGAAGCATGAAGTGCTCTAAAACTTCCTGGTAGACGGCTGTGATGACCTTGGACCTCAGAAAACACAATGGACCAACATCAGCAGATGATATGACACCCCAAACCATCACTGAGTGTGGAAACTTTACACTGGACCTCAAGCAACATGGATTCTGTGCCTCTCCTCTCTTCCTCCAGACTCTGGGACCTTGATTTCCAAAGGAAATGCAAAATTTACTTTCATCAGAGAGCATAACTTTGGACCACACAGCAGCAGTCCAGTCGAGACGCTTTTGACGCTGTCTCTTGTTCAAGAGTGGCTTGACACAAGGAACGCGACAGCTGAAACCCATGTCTTGCATACGTCTGTGCGTGGTGGTTCTTGAAGCAGACTCCAGCTGCAGTCCACTCTTTGTGAATATCCCCCACAGTTTTGAATGGGTTTTGTTTCACAATCCTCTCCAGGGTGCGGTTATCCCTATTGCTTGTACACTTTTTTCTACCATATCTTGTCCTTCCCTTCACCTCCCTATTAATGTGCTTGGACACAGAGCTCTGTGAACAGCCAGGCTCTTTAGCAATGACCTTTTGTGTCTTGCCCTCCTTGTGCAAAGTGTCAATGGTCGTCTTTTGGACAACTGTCAAGTCAGCAGTCTTCCCCATGATTGTGTTGCCTACAGAACTAGGCTGAGAGACCATTTAAAGGCTTTTGCAGGTGTTTTTAGTTAATTAGCTGATTAGAGTGTGGCACCAGGTGTCTTCAATATTGAACCTTTTTACAATATTTAAATTTTCTGAGATACTGAATTTGGGACTTTCATTAGTTGTTATAAAAAAAAAATAAACATTTGAAATACATCAGTCTGTGTGAAATGAATGAATGTAATAAACACGTTTCACTTTTTGAATGTAATTACTGAAATAAATAAACTTTGTCATGATATTCTAATTTTATAACCGGCACCTGTATATGCTTAGCCTATGAAATTGATTGCTTTATGCTAGTTATACCGTGTTATTTCTCCTATGTGATTTCTTACCGCTGTATCACTAAGAGAGGAGTATCACGTGATTTTATATCATATCTATATAGATTTGGGTTATGTAACACGCTGCAATTACAAAAAAGGCCTCATTCCCAGGGAGCTTACACCCCCTGGTGGACACAAATGCTCAAAAAAAAAAATCAGAACTCTCCAAAATTAATGACTCTCTCTCTGCAGGACTTTAACATTTTACTTTTTGGTGATGGTCATGTCATTCAATAAATAAAAAACAAACGGTGTTATTTGTTCATCATCTAATATTACATCTTCAATGAAGATCAGAAAAATGTATTGTTAAAAGTTGAAAATGATACAGGAAATCGGTAAAGAGAAACATATAGTATATTTTCATGACACAGAACTATTTTTTTCAACTCCAAAATACACTTACTTGATATGTAGCCCAGACATGATATTAAAACCTTAACAGGCTTCATCTTTTCAACCAAACGCATGTGACAGCTGATTTAAGTCTTTGATGTTCATAATATTTCTGTTGCTTTCTCTCCACTTTATTTGCCTGAAAACAGGACTTAATGATATATTTTACTACATAGCATAGTTAACGTATTATTGAATTTAATTTGTTAACTTGCAATATAAGTACTGAAAATTTACAAGATAAACCTCAAATGTTGATGAGCAGTCACACTGAATGTTACTGTTTCACGGAGTCTTTAATAGAAAGATAAAAGCAATGGCACGTCACACTCCTTGCTACATTAAAATGGTTGAGGAGCTCAATTGCTTGTAATTATCTAATCCTTGAGAAACACATTTCCATGTGCATTATTGTCTACATAAAGTTGTCTGTCTTCTGTGTCTGGTGGCCAGTATTTACGAAAAAGCAGCTTAGATTTTCATTTCAGTGCGCCAAAAAATATGGAGTGTTTATCTATATAGCCACAATCAGAACAGTACAACCTTCTTTTCGGATTTATGCCATAAAGACTAAATAACTGTATTTATTTCCAACGTGCTTGCCATAAAAGGCTGCGATTGGTCTTGTAGAAGAGTAATATTCAATCACCTCAAAGGTCCCTGTGAAACCATTTAAACAGCTTTATTGATTTTTTCTCTGAAGTTGGTGGTATTTAATTCAAACAATTCCCAAGGAATACAAGCTTCACCACAAGCAACTTATCAAGTACTGAGACCCTTACAGACCACACTGATACTATTTCCAGATTCAAAAGTTAGAATAATGACAGAATTGATTAGCTACTTGAAACCCGACAAGGGGGAAAGAATGTGGCACATCACTGATGGTCAATAAAAGCATTCATTTAAGGGAAAGAAAGTGCAGTGTACAGTCTAAAGAGCTCAATCTCTCTCCCACTGGGAGATTACCATTAAACTTCTGATACTAGAAAATCTACTTAGCCTCAAAGTAATTCACAAATTACAGAAGACATGTAAAAGCAGTGCAGACTAAATGACTAATGCAAGCTCAGTCCCTATTTAAATGTATTTGATGATGTTTCTGTAACAGAATACAGTTTACCTCTATATTTAGTTTAGCAAGCATTTATATGAAACTTAATAAAAGACAGGTACAGTATATCTTTTATTATTAAGTATTATTCAATTTATCGATCTTTATTTCTATGGTACATACCATACTATTCGGTTTGTTTCAAATCATATGAAACTTTCAAGTAAATTACTTAAATCTAGCTTTTAAAGAACTGAAGCTTAATGAGAATTAATAATACACACAACTGCTATAAATCTAAAAGCATACATTTAATGCTATTTCAAGTCTTTTAACATTTTAAAGTGCTTGATTAAATATAGATTCTTCAAAAGATTAGCTGTTTTGCCATTAAAATAAAAATCTATGAAGTGACAATTATATTTTTGTAAAACACTATATGTTTGCTTGGGGTGTTTAGATATATGTTTTACTAGTCTTGTAAGTTTAAGTAGCTCTGTCTTTTTTACCAATCCAGGTTTAGAATAATGCACATTAATACAGATGATAATCAGAACCTGTTCTTTCTGGCTTATTAATGGTTATATCTTCATTTACATATTTTAATAGTCTTTATTAGTGATGTATAAACCCCATGGAGTTTGCTTTACTGTGAGTTTGGTGAAATCACAGAAATGTTTGCGAACTTCACCAAACTCTGCGGAATGCATTGAAGTCAATAGGGATATAGGAACTGAACTAGTTGTGAGTGGACTATAAGGTGCAATGGTATTTTAAGTGACCCTGAGGGCTAGGGAAGAGTCTTCCAACTATGCTGGACTGATTATTGTTACCAAAAAAATAAGCTAAGTTGTGAGGCAGCAGTGCTAACCACTGTGCCTCAAACAACACAAGGCAAAAACGGAACAAATACCATAAACAAAATACAACAAATGGCCAATAATCAAATAAAATATATCATTGCTCTCATAGAGTTCCAATCTTGAGGCACAAATGGAACATGCCACAAATTAATAGAGTGTTATTGTTTTTTTCCCGTCTTTATTGTTTAACATGAATCTGTGCAGATGCTTTGCACTTCTCTCTTTCCTCAAGAAGAAAATAATACATAATAATAAATCTTCCATTGTTTATATTTCAGAGGGTCTCCTCTGTTTTCTGATGAAGAGAGGGGGCCTCTTTATGGCTCCTTTTTACTTGTAGTTGTAGCCCATGGGTAAATATGCATGCATAACTCACCCATGTGGCACTGTGCTGAAAGCCTCTGGTGATAATGCTCATAATATTCTCATTTTGATCAGCGAATGTATCCCTCAAATGAAAATACTGCATTTTTAATGCACACAGGGAGTATGGATTGTTTTGTGCCATCGGGCATGTGCAAATCAGATCTGCTCTTACAGATCAGATCAGATCAGCTCATCTCTTACAATATGCATGTGTGAAAGATCTGTCACAAGGGTACAGTTCTGTGATGTCACGCTGGTCTCGCGAAGCATCATGGGGTTCTGGGAAAAAATGTCTATCTAAGCAGGCACCATGGTGAATTTCAAGAAAGACATCCAGGGAACAATGTCAACACACCATATTCTCTACAAAAAACACTTTGGCAAATTTGCCCGATCAACACTAGTCCCTATTATTAATTCATTCTGAAGCAACAGCGACCATCAGTTTGAAAGGGAAACTGGAGAAGTACAGTTCACTACTTAGCATACTTAGCATAACTTCTCTATGAGCAAAGCAGCACAACAATAGTCTGGAGTCCCTTTCTTGCTAATGTAGTGATGGCAATGAAAAGGACAGTGTGATTTAGTGAGCACATGGCTCCGAACAAATGTGAAGTTTTTTTATTAATAATCTGTTTGGCCATGTCAATGTGGGTGCACTTGCACAACCGCGGTGGAGTTGATGAAGTAGTTGGGGCGAGACACACCTGCATGTGAGGGTGCCATTGTTCTCAATTATTTCATTGGTGTCCTGCAGTATGTGATTGGGACACTGTGCCCACAGAGCCATATAAGTATGTGTTGGCACAGGAGAAGGAAAAAAAACGAAAAGACAGAGAAGAGGAAAAAGAAACAAAAGAGGGAGAAGAAGAGAAAAGGAAAAACGAAAGAGAGAGAGGCTTGCAGAATGAGAATATGGCATTGGGGCAGAGAAAGATGAAGAGCCAGCCGGCTAGAGAAAGAGAGAAGGCAGTGTAGTCAGCAATCCCGCAACAGAGTGAGGAATCGGCACTCTAGAGACAGTACCCACTTATTGTACTGAGGAGTGGATATGATCGAGGTGGCGTCTTCTCCAGGGATCCGAGGGATGACTGAGTGGACATGAAGGATGACGAGAGGACAACCGACCCCGAGCAGTCTGGCAGACACTGATGGAGGCAGCCAAGACAGGAGTCGGGATTGAGAAGAGCACAACTGCTGAAGTCTGCACAGCGGAACGAGCAATGGGAGAGCTGGAAGACTTGGAAGGAGTTGAGCTCAGCTCGCATGACCCAGTGTCAGGTGGTTTTTATTCTCATTTTTAGCCTGGTTTTAAACATTTGGATTTTTCAGAGTTTTATGGATTATTTATGAATTTTGAGATCTGTTCTTTTTGGACACAAACTGTTTTGATGTTTTTATTATTAATAAAAGCACTTTTACACTTTGCGCCATCCCGTTGCTTAACGTGATTTGTCCCCATCTGTCACCTCATTCAGTTACATTATCGATGGTGTTGGGTTTCTAGAGGCTCCCGGATGAGAAGAGGTTGCAAGAAGCAGAACCCATGCCGTCACAGACAGATTTTAGCTTTGGAAACCAGATGTGGAGTTTACAAAAAATATGCCTTCCTGCAATAAATTTAAGTAGAGAGGTATTATTGGCTTCCAGGGTCATTATTTTAACATGTACAGAGTACAGTTAAATTCTTACTTGCACTGTTAATCAACACTGTCAATCTGAGAACAAACTGATTCATTAAGAATTGTTCTTGATAACATTTAATCACTGTTTCTAATACATTCCGAAACCAGCAGTGTTACCACAGTTAAATTACAATAATTGAGTATGGTGTCTTTCCTTACCCTCTAACATTCAAAGAGATTATGACCTATTGTAACCATGTAGAAAATTAAATCAGTGTTTGTGATACAATAATATATAAAAAAAAAGCTTTGTTAATGCACATCCCGGACTTCCAAAGGAACCATATGACATGAAAACTAATGGAACCACCTGCCTCACATATAAAGCTTTCTTCAAGTTATAGGTAGACTGCTATTAATATGTGAAGAAATAGATGTTATATTCCTGGTCTTGAGCTTGCTTCACAATCTAAATTACATACGTAATGGGACACAAAATTAAAGGAAGCACACCCCATATTTAACCAGTGGGAAAGAGCACAGCAAGCACTACCTGGCTGTTTTCTTTTGTTCAAGAGCATTTGTAACACCTTTTGCAGCTGTGGAGAACATCTAGTCAATATTGTCTACCATATGTATCATGTGTGATGAATGTTAGCTAAGAGCTCTTGAGAGCCTAACTGGCAATTCAACAATTAAACACAGAAATACAGCAACTGTGGATAGAACAAGAACATTTAATAAATATTAAATATATAAATATTATTATCAAAATTTATTTTTTCATGTATTTAGACTGTATGTATATATATATATATATTTGTGTGTGTGTGTGTGTGTGTGTGTGTGAGTGTGTGAAAATTACTAGGCTTTTTAACCTTGTTTTTTAAAGGCCCATGAATGCTATACAGTTCTGGAAAGCCTACTGCCACAATCATTCTTCACATTTACTTATTACAAATAAAGAAGGGCACACATTCATTTTGAACAAATAATGCACTATTCTGACTACACACTTCAGGCAATCAAGGTCACCACAACAAACCAGCAGTGGAAGTGCACTACCTTCTTCACAAAGTACATGATGATCCCAATAATGTACCACTAAATGATAGGTCTTATTATAGAAGTACTTCATCTTATCAGCATTTTTCTTCCCTCTGCTTTAAAAAGCCATATTTACCCATGCAAAACTGAAAAAAAAGCTATAGCTCTGGTGGATAAGATGAGACATCCATCAGTTTATACAGTTCCTATACAACAAAAGCCACCAGACTTAGATAAAGCCAACATATATACATAAATCAATTATCTTAATGTACTTAATCTAAAATGGGCTCTTTGCGGCAATTGAGGTCTGCATAAGATAGGAACTGACAATATATGAGTTGGCAGTCCATCACTGGGTACATTCACGCACACACATATATTCACTCACACAGGACTAATTTGTAATAGATTATTCTAACAAGGACAACTCTAGGATGTGTGAGGAAAATGTAGTGTTTGAAGAAGACCAACATAGACACATCAAAGATAAATAACTTCACTCAGACAGTAAATAGGGCCAGGAACTGAGTCTGGAGTCTGGGTGTCTTGAGCTGTGAGTCGTAACATTAGGCACCATGATGTCCTTTAAAACAACAGCTAAGCCTAATAACAAATCAATGCACATAATGGACCTACCAGACAAAAATATGTACCAGCTAAACACATGAATTGTTTTACTGTCTAGTAAAATGTTATATTTCACTTGCCAGATATATCAAAATTAAATTAACTATTAGGATTGATAGTTAAATTAAAGTAAAAAAAATTAGCAATACACCTTTCTAAAGTATTTCGACTTTTATTACAATAATTACCAAGGCAATATACAGTATACTTTATAGTCACTTAGTCCTAGAGAGGCCACTGATTTAAAGACAGAAATCAGCATTTTATGTAGAACTGCACATTTATCTATAAACTATGAGATTACCCTCAATAATTTTGCACAATGTTTCTGTTAACAGGAAGAATATTCTTATTCTTGTTCTGCTGAGATTCTTTAGAGAAGGGTCAGCTATTGAGAACCAATAGTTGGGGGCTACCAAAACATATTTTTCTACCCAGCCAATATTATAGCGTACATGAAAAACATTCATTATTCATTAATCTTCCAAAAATAAATTTTGGTATAAAATATACAGAGCAGAATTTTGTATGAAACTTAAAAGTAAGTAGTTATTATCCATTAGCTTTGTAAAAGTTTTACCAAATATAAAACTAAATTAATTTAATATCTGTGTGTTTCACTGTGTTTTGTATCAAATTTATTAGCCCAACAAAATGTAACTTTTATTCATTATTATCCAGTAAGAAGTGCATTCAGTAAAGTGGATTGTAGTGTCCTTTACTTTCTGACAATAAATTGTAGCCAACTGTGACAGCATAAGGGGTTACTGAACCTCACAGCATGCCCATGTATTGGGTTAGCTGGATGAGGATGAAGTGATGGATGGCACTGTCATGTGGAATCACCAAGCACTTTAGAAAAGAATAAATGAGAATGCAGCCGGAAAACTGTCTAATTGCAGCATTAAAGTTCAAGATTTATTATTAAAGGTTACAGGGGTGGTTCAGTGGTAGTGACTGGTGTTGATCAGCAAAACTCGCAAAAGCGTATTTTGCAGCAAATTTGCTGTTTGCCCGGTGATGTTGTTCCCCAAATATTTCCCTGGAAATTCATAGCGCAGCCAGTTTAAATTAACTTTTTTTACCAACATGCCGATGATGGTAAAGTTTGGCTGCAGCAGCTACGATGCCCTTGAACCAGGAAATGTTGATAGTCATAACCAAGATGAGCCAGGGCCATGAAGACAAATCAGAGTAAGGCACAAAAGTGCTAGTGCTTTTATTTCAAAAAGTGCAAGCAGTGCAGTGGTCTTTCATAAATAAATAAAGAACCCAATAAAAACAAATGTTCCAATTGTGAAAACCCTATTCCAATAAACACAAAATCAAAATCCCAGGTAGTACTCAATCCTTTAAAAATGATCACATGACAAGGTGCTTCCTTCTTAAATATTGACATCTCCTCTGCTTACCTTTTAGGCTCTCTTCAGCACAAGAAGACATACAGTGGGGTGTGAAAACTATTTGGCCCCTTCCTGATTTCTTCTTCTTTTGCATGTTTGTCACACAAAATGTTTCTGATCATCAAACACATTTAACCATTAGTCAAATATAACACAAGTAAACACAAAATGCAGTTTTTAAATGATGGTTTTATTATTTAGGAGAAAAAATCCAAACCTACATGGCCCTGTGTGAAAAAGTAATTGCCCCCTTGTTCAAAAATAACCTAACTGTGGTGTATCACACCTGAGTTTAATTTCCGTAGCCACCCCCAGGCCTGATTACTGCCACACCTGTTTCAATCAAGAAATCACTTAAATAGGAGCTGCCTGACACAGAGAAGTAGGCCAAAAGCACCTCAAAAGCTAGACATCATGCCAAGATCCAAAGAAATTCAGGAACAAATGAGAACAGAAGTAATTGAGATCTATCAGTCTGGTAAAGGTTATAAAGCCATTTCTAAAGCTTTGGGAATCCAGCGAACCACAGTGAGAGCCATTATCCACAAATGGCAAAAACAGTGGTGAACCTTCCCAGGAGTGGCCGGCCGACCAAAATTACCCCAAGAGCGCAGAAATGACTCATCCGAGAGGTCACAAAAGACCCCAGGACAACGTCTAAAGAACTGCAGGCCTCACTTGCCTCATATAAGGTCAGTGTTCACGACTCCATCATAAGAAAGAGACTGGGCAAAAATGGCCTGCATGGCAGATTTCCAAGACGCAAACCACTGTTAAGCAAAATGAACATTAGGGCTCGTCTCAATTTTGCTAAGAAACATCTCAATGATTGCCAAGACTTTTGGGAAAATACCTTGTGGACTGATGAGACAAAAGTTGAACTTTTTGGAAGGCAAATGTCCCGTTATATCTGGCGTAAAAGGAACACAACATTTCAGAAAAAGAACATCATACCAACAGTAAAATATGGTGGTGGTAGTGTGATGGTCTGGGGTTGTTTTGCTGCTTCAGGACCTGGAAGGCTTGCTGTGATAGATGGAACCATGAATTCTACTGTCTACCAAAAATCCCGAAGGAGAATGTCCGGCCATCTGTTCGTCAACTCAAGGTGAAGCGATCTTGGGTGCTGCAACAGGACAATGACCCAAAACACACCAGCAAATCCACCTCTGAATGGCTGAAGAAAAACAAAATGAAGACTTTGGAGTGGCCTAGTCAAAGTCCTGACCTGAATCCAATTGAGATGCTATGGCATGACCTTAAAAAGGCGGTTCATGCTAGAAAACCCTCAAATAAAGCTGAATTACAACAATTCTGCAAAGATGAGTGGGCCAAAATTCCTCCAGAGCGCTGTAAAAGACTCATTGCAAGTTATCACAAACACTTGATTGCAGTTATTGCTGCTAAGGGTGGCCCAACCAGTTATTAGGTTCAGGGGGCAATTCCTTTTCACACAGGGCCATGTAGGTTTGGATTTTTTTCTCCCTAAATAATAAAAAAACCATCATTTAAAAACTGCATTTTGTGTTTACTTGTGTTATATTTGACTAATAGTTAAATGTGTTTGATGATCAGAAACATTTTGTGTGACAAACATGCAAAAGAATAAGAAATCAGGAAGGGGGCAAATAGTTTTTCACACCACTGTATATCAACAGGCGGTGTCAACCCTTTAATCCTGGCTCAGATCCCTTCTGCCAGTTCTTCATCATCTGTGGGACACTGTGCTGCGCCCCTCTCCTGTCTCCTGCCACCAATTTTTGGCCTTCAGCCAAGAGACATCCACAGTGGTGGATCACTCCTGCACCCTGGTGCAATCAACAAGAGCAATCTCTGTCCCTCAAGCCTCAAATTTTAGCCTGATCTGCTTAGCACCAATCAGATGATGGCAGGAACAACCCACTGAATAAATAACGTGGATCCCTTGCATCACAGGCTCTACCAGTACTTGGAAGCACAACATAAAAAAATGCAGCATGGGATAATCAATCAAGATGGCAACTCTGTGTGCAAAAGGATGTATATACAGTATGTTTTTACCTATTGCTAGTTTTTGTGTTTTGGTTCTGACTATCATTTCGTGAGTGTGTTTTGTTATTTCATGTACAGTGGTGCAGTGCTTATTACTGCTGCCTTACAGCTCAAGTCACATTTATGGCCACAATAATCAGTCCTATGAAGTTGGCAGATGCTTCACTACCCCTCAAGGACAATTAAAAGGCCATTCAACAATTATAATCTACTCAAAATAGTTCAGTCCCTCCTTCACCATTGACTATCCCAAAGGCAGCGAAGTTCAAAAGCTTTTCCACAATTTCACCAAAGTGAATTCTACTGTGTTCTCTCATGACTAGTAGTGACGAACAATTGGAGAAATGACCATCACTGTATATTTATTCAAGTTGAACTGAGTGAAAATATTTTCTTTTTTTCTAATGCTGTACTGGTCAATCTTTGCATTTGTTTGTCACATCATAGAACTCCATTGCAGGACGTAGCACTCATGAATGATAGGATTGTTTAGAGGTGAACAAAGAAAACCACTACATTTGTATTGCTGCAAAAATAAAACTAAATGGTGGTGTCACATCATGTGAGCTCCCTATTGACTTCTAGTCAGAAACAGAAATCTGGTCTGCACCTTGTTAAAAAAGCTACGAACAGAATTGCTTTACCTAACCTAACCAGGATCTGCAGCAGCAAATCTTAGACACTTGCCTTCAATAAATGGCTTCTGTGAGCATACAAAAAATAATGACTCACAACTGAACAAAAAATACACACCTTGTATGGATGTCCAAGCCACAATGGCACACTAAACCTGAATGGCAGTAAAGAGCTGTGTGCTGCCCACAATCATATTTCATGAAGAAAATGGATAGGACTGTTAATAATTGTGGGAAACATATGAAACACCATCCTTCTCATATACACTGTCAAAAATGGCTATTTTTTCAAGTGCTGATTTATGCTGCTGTCTCACATCTCCTGATTCCCAGTCCATGTCTGTATGGGTTTTTCCATGGCAATTTTGGTTGTCTTGCAGTCCATGATAAACAACAACTCTAAACCGGCAAAGCTTCAGTAAGGGTGTGTTTATGTGTGGGTGTACGCTGCAATAAACTCATTTTTATTACTGAGTAGGTGTAATTAGTACATACGTTTAATATGTCACTGTGCTCTGTACAAAACATATTTTATAAATTCACTCAGATGTACAGCTAACACAAGGCCAGATTTAGCACACAGGGGCTTATCATTTAGAACTGCTAGGCAAGCATTACAAGACAAGAAAAGGAGAACTACGAAAATGGGCAATGTACTATTTCTGTGTGACAGAGTCAGCATGACATTGTTGGATCTTCTTTTCCTTGTTTGGATTGGCATGATTTACCTAAGTGGGGGCCTGCACGTGGAGAAAAGGTATAAAACCTTGGAACATTGCCCTGCACACCTTTGAAGCTGATGGACGGATGGGAGATAGCGTCATCCGAACCTGAAATTCCTTCCAGCACAGCAATGAAAATGGCAGACTGTATACATCGAGCTCCCACTTCAGTGAAAAGTCTTGTAATTGGCTTCCTCGTCTGTTATACCACGTAAATCGTCATTAAAGAAAGCTGTTATTTCTCATTTCCGTATCACTAAGGGAGGGGTATCGCCTTTTAATATTATATCTATATAGCTTTGGGTTACTTAAGACGCTGCAATTGCAAAGTGAACATATTTCCAGGAAGCTAGCGCTACCTAGTGGAAAACAGTGGGGTCTTATGCTGTGCCTGGATCTCTCCAATAAAAAAAGGAAATTAGATGGACAACGTATAAGTATATTGTACAATATTGACACAAATTAAATTACTAATTGTATTTTTAAAATTGTAGTGCTAAATAATCATTATAATAAAGCCAAGGATATTTGTAAAGTAAATGTAATAGCCAATTAGTGAACCCATTCTGTTACAATATATCTGACAGAAAATTTCCAATTTCCACAGGACGCTAAAAGAGCATGCAGGCTAATATTAAGGTACAGTGTTAAATATACTCTTGTCATTACTATTTCTATATTTATTAACCAGATAATCAGACAGGCTGTTAATTAATACATAGTAACAAGAACATTATATTAGAAAAAATGGTGCAATAACTCTATTCTCTAAAACCTCACAGTACAAGCTAATTTAAAGGCGCGAAACAGCTCATTAGGATAAACAGCATCAAATAAAGGAGGAGCTGAAGGCTAGTTTGTTTAATACATATTTATATATGTAAAATATGCCAGCTCTAGCTATAAAAATGAACATTAGAAATAAAAACAACCCCTGCTAAACAAAGTTGTGTCTTACAATTAAATTTGTCTTCATAAAATGCCCATTGAAATGTCTGTAACTAAGAAAAAAACAGGCACAGTGTGCAACTGGTTCAAAGAAGATGGAGCACATTAATTATACAGATGAAGGAATTACATAAGCACTTAATGTTTCTGTTTATATTAAAATGATCGGATTCATTCAAAAGACCACTAATATCTTTCCTGGTGTATTACATTAAAGATTTTTGCAGTCTAAGATAAAAAGAAATGAAAATTGTTCCCTATCATAAAAAGAAAAAAAAAATGTTTCATCCTTTGTCCCAGAAAGCATGAAAATCTTTAGCTTCATTACTTTTTTGACAAATACAAATTATATAAAAAAAAAGGATTTGGTCTGAAGAAAATTGAATGTAAGCTTAAACATGATTGCTTTACAATCCATCGATATTACTTTTACAATCTACTGGATAAAGAAATAAAATCGGCTTCACTAGATCTTGATGTTGTTATTCTATTTTAATAAAAGGAAATAGTGTACTATATTTTCAGTTAAACTGTGGCCTACTTAAATCCACAATCCTATCAAGTCATCAACATGTTCTCAAGCTGTGCAGTCATAGAGGATATCATTTTTGCTGAATATTTTTCTTACTACACACACCATGTTTACACGGAATGGATGACTTCTTCTGTCTGTAATACCTTTATTGTAGGCAACTGGGCCAGTTTAGCAGACAAAGCTTCATGTTCATTTTGGATAATGTTTTAACCTATTCACTACATTGCCCTGTAATCTGATTTTACTGTCAATTCACATAGTGGTTAACTAAATTTGGATTTATCAAGGCTAGTTATTTATACGTTTAAAATTCTAAAATTTGACATGTCTTTTAGTTAATTATATTTATTTCTTGTTGTTTAACAACTTGCAAATTATTAATTTGTTTTCATTGTAAATATTAACCTATTACCTTTCATGGATTATTTTTTAAAGGTAAATGTATTGTAACATACACAGAATAAAAGAAATCTCAAAACAACAAACTTAACATTTGAGAGTGTTTTATTGGGGAATCACCAAAATCCTCCATTGCTATAAAATCTGGTCTGGTCCACACACACTGAGATTTCTCTTTATACTATTTTTCATAACTTAAAATGCCACATTAAAACTATGTGATTTTAACATATTATTCAATTGGCTCTGAGGTAGAATGATGTCTCTACAATGTCAAGAAGTTTTCTTATAATATATACTATGTGCATTTAGAATAGACTCAGACTTTGTTGAATGAAAGGGTTCAGAAAATGAAAATAATTCATAATTTCTCATATGTACTAAAGATTCAAGATAAAGAAATATATGTATATATATATATATACAGTTATATATATACTAACTGTGCTTCCTGGCTTTGCCTTGGAAATACTGCAATGAGAAGTGAAGTAAACTGACATCTTTTATTGGCTAACTGAACAAATTACAATATGCTAGCTTTCAAGGCAGCTCAGGCCCCTTCTCCAGGAAAGATGTAGTAGAGAAACTGGAGTTCCCTATGTTTGTACTGTACATACACTTAGAAAGAAACAAAAACTTTTATCAGAATCAGAATCACTTTTTATAGCCAGTACTTAATGTACAGGAATTTGACTTGGTACAGTAGGAGCTGCTTACAACGGAATATAACATCATAAGCAAATAACATAAATAGCATTAGTTGAAAATAAAAACTTCAAACAAAGTTTCAGAGTAGTATAATTATAAAGGAGATGTGCAAGGCAAAGCTTGTCAGAGATGCCCAGAACACAAACAGAAGGACTCAGAATGTCCACAACACAGTCACAATAAACTTACAAGGCTCAGTCCTTCCTCTTTTACTTCACTGCTGCCTCCACTCCTCTCCCGCAAGTTCTGCCCTCTGCCATCAACTACGGCTACCTGAATGGAATGAGGCAGCCCCTTTTATAATGCACCTGATAGCCTCCCTGCAGCACTTTTGCCACACCACAAGTACTCCGGGTGTACCTGGTTCCTGTTCCAGCAGCACTTCCTGATGTGGCGGTAGTGCTGCAGTCCATGGCTCTGGAACCATCCAGGCGCCCCTTGGCGGTGGCCACGGGTCTCCATAGGGTTGAGCTTCCCAGCTCCGTGGTTCCCATGCAATCCTGCGGTAGGAATTGCCCCTCTCCCAGTCCCCAGCTTCTCCAGGTCTCCTGGTGGTGCAAGGTCCCCAGCCTTCTGTCACAATGTACATACACTTTTAAATCACGCACCTTCATACAGTATATGACAGAACTCATGAATATAAAACAAAGACAGGTTAAGTTACTGGTTTGAGAGGGATATGGATCTGGGAAAGAAACTATTGATTGACCTGAAGTGTTTACCAGAGGGAAGTTTTTAGGATAAGTAATAAGTTGTGGGGGATGAGTCCTTATGACATTGTAAGTGAGACGAGACATATACAGGTCTGCCACAGTTAGAACAGCACAGCCAATTATTTTCTCAGAAAACCTTAAAACACACTGTAATTTAGATTTGGAGTGTGCCATTGCTGAACCAAACCAGACAACAATGGAGAATGTGATTAGACTTTCAGTTATGGCTTTGTAGAATTGAACTAGAATTGGCTAGGAAATATTTTGTTTCTTTAGTTGGCGTAAGAAGTACAATTGCTGCTGTGCCTTTTTAGTGATGGAAGTGGTGTTAATATCCCAGCTGAGAGTGTTTGTGATAGTTGTGTCCAAACATTTAATGGATTTCACCATATTGACTACAGAATCATTCATTTCTAGTGGAAGAGGTTGTAACTGCTGTTTGTAAAAGTCGATGACCATTTCCACTGCCTTGCTTGTACTGAGCACTAGGTTGTCAGAACCAAACCTAGACACAAGACAAGACACCTCTTTTCCATAAGGTGTTTTGTTGCCATTATTAATTAGACCAGTGATAGTAGTGTCATCAGCAAACTTAATGATTTTTACTGAAGGATCAGTGGACCTGCAGTCATTGGTGTACAAGAAATAAAGTAGAGAGGAAAATACTTAGCCTTGAGGGGCATCTGCACTGATATAGAGACATCTTTGATGTCAAAAATTAACAGACCTTTCACGCCTAAGATTCATTTAGCAAGAGAAGAGAACGATGTATAGTTACAATCTTTTGATAAGATAACTGTCCAACAAAGTCTTTTGAAGTTTTTGATGAGTTTTCCTTTCAATTTGGATCTCTAATCACATCATCTGAGTCAGTCAGAAAGATATAAATAGCCCTCCTATCTGGTCATTATTGACAAATAAAAAAAAAAGGGTCAGGTTTTTTTACTATAACATAACCAAATGTAAATCAGACTCAGTCAAAGCATTTTTAAGCTTTTGGATCATTTAGATTTTCTATTGTTGGGGTTGTTTATATCATTAGATATTGATATATCAAAATGTCCTTTCTTAGCAGGTACTTACTGTCCTAGATGTATCATCCTGCCACATTTCACCTTTTAACTCTATGGGAAATTGTGTTTTTCTTGACGAATGAGTGAGTGACTGAGTGAGTCAATCAGTTAATCAATGTTTCATTATATACAGTATATATAGATTATAAATTTGTGAAAACATTACATGACAATAATAATTTCTCTCTCTCTATGGGTGGAGTTGTAGCTCTGAGGCTAGGGATCTGCACTGGCAATCGGAAGGTTCCTGGTTCGAATCCCATAAAATGCAAAAAGGGTCTCTGCTCTGTTAGGCTCTTGAGCAATGCCTTTAACCTGCAATTGCTCCGTCCTGGGTATGACGTTAATATGCATCAATCCCTGCATATAGGCCTTCCAACCTGCAGGGGTTGGTGGCAGAATTGGAACTCCAGCCACCATAAAAAAACCTCACACTGTTCCACTACATCTGAACTAGTGTGGTGCTGAGGTTGTTTGGTTTGGTTTGTTGTGTGGTGGATGTGGCAATGCACTGTATCAGTGTGTGCTCCTAACCCCTTTCCTCTCTCTCTGCATATTTTTCTGCTCAGAAGACTTAACTAATTTACTAATGATGAAAATTTTCATCAATATAGCATTAAATTTTGATTCTGTGTTTGGATTTTCATCGTGACAATGCACTGCTTGTGACTGAATTTCATTTCTTTCTGTCTATTAAATAAAAAGACTTTTTCGAATGTTTGGCTCTGAGATTTGTTAATTGTCTTTACAAAAGCTATTCTAATGGAAAACTGTTAACGTTTTAATACGAATGGCATATCAAGATCTCCTTTTTTGTGTAATGTACTACATTACCTTTCTCGGATATATCATTCTTTCTACAGTAATTTGTGCGGTGGAAGACGGGACGGTGTTAACATTTGTAAATATTCTTCGGGATATTATAAGTTGATGCTTTCATCTTCCACACAATCACCACCAACTGTTTCACCATAGTCTATTGATACGCCTTTAACCAATTTGCAGTGTAACTGATCAACATTTTTATGGTTAATTCATTTGATTCCATCGTTTCCCAGTCCTAGGATTGCCAGTGTAATCATTTTTCCTGATGATAACCGTTCGTGATGAAATTCTTCAATAATATTTGGACATAATACGTTTTCTTTAATTGGGAACTTAAAGTGAGGAAAACGTTAAAATTTATAAGAGCTGAGAGAGCAGAAACTGTGTCTGTCAAAAGCATTCACATGAATTACAGGTGAGATTACAGTGCACGTGGTTGAATATGGTTGAGAGGAGTGCATGACTTGAAAAAATCTTCCAAAAAGTTTTGTCTTGTCGAAGGTTTTTTTTTTATATAATAGAAAGATGTAGGTAAAAAAAGGTACTTAACCACAGTAATCAACCAATTTTTTCAATTACTGGTCATGAGCAACATATAGCCTATCTATGCAGCTTCATGAATGAATTAATAAATTGTATATGTTTCAATGCTTTAAATATTAACACTCACTTTAATAGATACATTTCAAGTAATGCATAAAAATATTACATATGAATTGATAACTTTATTGCATAATACTAAGTAAAGCTCACTGTGCAATGTAACCAAAAATGTATTGTCACAGAGAAAATACCAATCCTGTTTAATGGGAGCATTGCTGATTCTTCAAAAATGACTTGCAAAACACATTTCTCAACATGCACATTTTTACCTGTGCTTATTGCTGTCTTTTGCTTTACTATTTCTGTCTTACTATTAAATTATGTCTACATTCTGTCCTTTCAATTCCACCCAAAATATCCTAATTCTTTGGATACTTCCGTTATTGCTTTTACTATTATTTAGAACAAGTAGATACAGATAGTGCCCAATTAGTGAAAACCCCACATGGACTTACTTCATTTTACAATACAATTAACTTGGACTTAGTTATAGCAGAAATGAACAAAGCCTCCAGCAGTACCATCAATCTCCCAGTAAACGCAACAAAGTATATAAAAAGCACAACTGACAGCCTTATCTGACACTCTGTACCTTTGGGAGGCAAGGTCATAATAGCAGTAGCTGGGCTACACACATTTTTTATATGCCACTAATCTATATTTTCCTCCATCCATTCTTTTTTTAATCCATGCACTTGACTGCCATCCACCAAAGCAACTTCCCCAAGGAGAAGAAAGCGATGGGGTTCAAGCCATGGTTAGCATGAAGAATGGTGTGTTTTTGTTTTTTTGTTTCCTTCCTAGGCTGAGGTAATGAGATTTGTATTCTGCTTTATTTCTCTATTTGAATGTATCAATAAAAAACTCTACATCTTAGTGGTGGTGGGGTAAGTGTCAGAAGGAAAGTTTTTCCCTTTTAAATGATATGTATTTTATTATTCAAGGTCACATTTCTGCAGTTTATCAATCTGTTAAAATAAATGTATGTAAATGCTTTAATGCTATAGAAAATTAGTTTTAACAAGTTAGAATCAAATATCTAATTTGGTTTTTTAAAAATGATGAAAAAACTAAAGAGATCTAAATGCCTGATATTAAGGTGTGACAACGAAAGATGAATATGACAATATGCTGGATATCTTTAAGCAAAACATATTTCATCCTGACAACCATTTAAATAATACATAATCAAGTATTTAAGAATTTAAGATTTTGATATATGGACAGCTTGTCACATTCAACCACCTTCAAAATTTAACTTTGAAAAAAATGCATAACGTGAAGAGAATTATTAAAGTACTATATAAATTTTCTGTATTCATATACTGTATAGCACCTAAAATATGCTTATCTGAAGTAGCAAAGACATATAATGTTTCACATGGAAACAAATATATTAAAATTTGATTGGTTTCTTTTGTTTTATCTCCAACACACAGTCATTAACTGTTAGTCTGATTTGATATACTATATTATTCCACAAGGGGAAATTGTCTTTTTGCATGACCTTTGGGGGTCAGAACCCATGGGTTAGCCATTGTACAGTGCCATCAGTATCTTGCTGATGTGCCCAATGTAGTAGGATTCCTTCTGGCAGTAACGGGATTTGAACCTACAACCTTCCAGTTACCAGGGCAGTTCCTTAGTCTCAGAACCATCACTTTTCCTAATGTCCCTGTTCCTCATGATGAGCACCCTAAGCATGCAGAAAGCAACATAAAATGTATTGCATAATTAGAATAAAGCTGTAGTGCCAATCAAGATGAATGAATGGAAAGTGATTTGTGTTGTTGCTGCTTCATGCATCCAGTATCCTGGGCTTGAAACCGTTACTGTTTGGTTTGTTTGTTTTTTTTGTTCATGTGGAATTTGCACAATATTCCCATGTCTGTGTAGTTTCCTCTGGGCAGACCGGTTTTCAACTGACATTTCTAAAGTACTAAGACTAGTATGACTGTGGGGATGAGCATCAGTGGGTCCTTTAATTGACTGGTACTCTATCCATAGCTGCTTCCTACCCTGCACTCAATGCTGCCTAACACCCTAAATTGGATTAAACAGGTTTAAGAATGCTATGTTACCTGAATAGCTAAAGGAGGATACAGAAAGCAGGAAAACAGGATGCTTTGAATTTCACTCAGGAGGTCTTCTGAGTAACCAAGAATCTGTTGTAAGCCACATTGTAAAATTGCTTACAAAACTAAATGAGGCTTTTTGTTATAATCATGTGTTTACTTAAGCACCTACTTGATCATGCACAATATTTCTCTAAAATCCAACTCCCTGCAGCAAGTTATCATTACAAAACACATATGAATAGGACTTCTCACAAGAAACATTGTCCATGTTGTATTTGTAAGAATAAATCACCGAGTCAACAGTCTGTTCCTGAAACTTTGTCACATTGACAAACTGCTTACAAAACTAAGTGAGGCTTTTTTATCATAATGTTGTAAAATATACATTTAAATATGTATCATGTACCATATTTCTCTGAGGAGCCCAGTCTCCATTGCAAAACTTTGTTACCGATAACATATGAGTATCATATGAGAATTACTGACGATGACTAACTTTGGGAAATGCCAAAGTTACTTTGGCATGCACTTTTTGCAGTACCAGTAAGTGCATGGACTGAAGATGTGACATCAGTTTGCTTAATTGATGCTGTCAAACATGTGCGCATGGGAACGAGCCACAGGGACCAAAAGAAGGGAATTTCATGCCCGACCAGGGGATGTCAGGGTGCACTCAACCATCGTATTTTGTCCCTACAGACCAGACATGGAAAATTCTGCTTGAGCGTGAAGACATCACTTCCACCTTGGCTCTGAGGACATCACTTTCTGTCCTGGTCCCGAGGACAATATCACTTCCTTAAACCTCCCTATAAAACTTTCTTCCTCCATTGGGCAGTTCAGTTTTGGACTTAGATCTAAACACAATTGTATTGAAAGTTTACCTTTTGCAGCCAAGGTCAAGTACACGGGGGGCTGCCCTAAACCTTTGTATTGTGTCGAGGCTCAACCTTTCACAATGTTAATATTCTAAACATGATTCTATGCTTCTCGTTGTCAACATGGCACTTCAAGTCACCCTTATTGGCATCAGAGAAGTAACTATCACAAATTTTACACTTTGCTTCACTCTTATCACATCCCTTAGCAAAACAAAGATGCTTAGTTTTCATACTGTCCAAGAATCAGTAATTTTTCTTAGTAGAAGCCATATTAATGAAAAGGTCGCAAAATCAATAACAGAAACAACAGATGGCACTTGTGGTTTCTGGAAATAAAGTCACCATTTTGACCAGTGGTGTTACTATAGCATGCTCAGATTATGGGCTTGAAATGCCTGGAAAATTTAGCTGGAATAAACAAAAATAAATAAGCAGCCTATTTATGGACTACACCAACACTATAAATCTAGGAAAAACAGACATCTGGCAATCCTATGTAGCACCCAAATTTTACCCTAAAAAGAAAGTCCAATATTATATTATACAGTGTTTATTTTGGATTACTGACACAGCTTTTTATCATACTGTTATTTCTAAATATGTCTTATACTTTACATTTTAAATTGATTTTATCATTGCATGTGAAGTATTTAGGTACTGTTTGTTTTTTCCTTCATCTGTTCTAAAAAGCAAGGACTTAGAATACAAAAAAAAAGTTTAAGTTTGCTGTTTCACCTAATGACTGATTGTGTGCTTTGTTCCAGCCACAGATATGGCTTTATTAATACACAGGTCGAATTGGCATTCAAGACATGTTTATTATTGCTGCATCACCTCTATGGTCTGTTTCTCAGAGATAATATAAAATAGTACTTATCACCTTTATCAGACTCATTGTAGTTCAAGTTAAATCATTCAGTAAGCCACATCTGGCACTCAGGCTATATATTCAGTGCAACCTTTACAGACCTTATGATTTCCTGGACTCATAAACTATTCATTTAGCTTGATAAAAAGTATTGCTTCTAATGTCTTTACATGCAGGAAAGAGATTTCTAAGCACAATCACTGCACTGTCTGTTATTTAGCCTCTAGTATAGTAAGTAACATGGCTGAACTGCTCTTGCAGTGACCAACACATCATTTAGAGCTGTCATTAAGAATGATTGCTTTAGTCTGTCAAAGTCAATTGGATAATTTCCTCTTCTAAGCCACACTGAAATAGCAGTATCTTTTATAATAGATACAACTTTCGAAGTGATATGTTACCCATTAAATTTAAACACTACCTTCAGACATTCTGCTTTCCTATAATATCAAAGAACAGATGGTAGTGGACCTTTATTATTAGCTCAGTGCTAAGGATAGCAATCTGTAAAACAAATATCATTGTTTACTATGAAAAACAGACAAGTCTTACATGTATTTATTTATTTATATATATAATATGACCGATCTCTCCATCTATTAATCCTCATCCACCCTAACCACCCTTTCAGAGAAAGGTGCTATACAAAAAAGGTTAATCCAACAGATATTACACATCTAACTGAGGTGGACTACATTGTGGAGCTAGAATTTGCGAGCAGAGAACTTTGTTTTCTTTTGTTTGTTTCAAAGTAGATTTAGGCAAAATAAAATGCCATTAGCGCCATCCAGCTAGAGACCAACTCTGCAGTTCAATATCTGTTCACAGACCAGTTACTTAAAAGTAAATATATACAAGAATTTGATGTGTCTTCCTTTATATGTATGAAGGGCCTGCTTAACTGTTAAATCTACAGAGTGACACCAAGGATAACACTATTTACTTACAGGATTGAGAAAAAATAGATTCTTTACCAGAAATGTTTATTTTGACAGGGCACAAGAACAATTGCATCTGTATCCTCATCAAATCAGAAGATTAATGTAATAAAAAGGACATAATATGACTTTTTTTAGGATTACAAATTTGTCACTTAACCCATACACCCACATTTATATAATCTAAAAGCCATTAAGAAAAAAGTTAATAATTGTCATGTTTTTGACCAACTAGATTTTCCTACCAACGTTGGATTTTCAGATTGTGAATTGTAGTAGATGCATGCATTGCTGTCTCCCTTTGAAATCATACCTTTTATATACATAATATATCATTTACTTTTTAGCACCCAAACAGCCAAATCCTAGTATAATTCTCAGGCTGGGGACGAGTATTTATTGTTCTTCTTCACTGAAGAACTAGGGTAAGAGCTGGAGCTGCCATACTCAGTTCTGCCAATAGTCTTGGCTAAACCTGCACCACTGTCCTCTAAACTGACTGCATGGTACTCAAACAGAATTTTGGCATCTCAGCACTCACCTTGACTTCAGTCCAAGATGATGACAACTGTTCATTAACAAGAATTTCTATGAGTAACTAGACAAAAGAGAGGATGCCCCTTGCTTATGGGGGTAACATTTGGGTTGGAGTGCAATGGGGGAAGTGTCTTTTATGACATTATTGTTAATTTGCAGTATTTTTGTTTTTTCTTCTTTAGTAATTGAACCCCATCACTCTTAAATGATAAGTTACATATTTTTCAAGTCAAATTTATTTCTAGCCTATCATGGTATACTGTATATATTAATTTACCATATGAAATTGCATTCTAAAGTGAAACATATTTTTTAAGTTTTTTAAAAATACAACTAACCTGTTCAAACAGCTTAAAATGCAGCCAACAGGTGTCAGAGGTGCTCACTTTCTTCCTTCTGGTGATTTGCTGGCAGCCACATACCCAGGCCAATGGAAGACACCAGAAGGTCTTGCAGGCAAGTGATCTCTATGTGCAACCCCCTTTCCAGGCTTTGCACTAGAATACATTTTCTTCCAGTTTTGCTTATGGAGGAAAAAGGTTAGAGATGAGATGAAAATATATGCATTAAAGTTGTGAATTCTACTTGTTGCAAAACATTTTTTGCTCATCACTACTTTTGAGAAATACTTGTTCCTTTTCTCATATATTGTCCTTTCTTTTTGTTGTGTACATGGTTAGGAGGTGATAATAAACGGGAAAGCACGTACTTTTATAAGATATAATGTTAGAGAGCTGTCCATCTCTCTGAGTGTTGTACAGTGTGCATTTTCAGTAACTGGGAATGGGGATTGCATTTCTGTATGACCTATATCTTACTACAACAGACAAGCTTCAAATGCAGAGGATCTGGGTAGTGCAACATCTATACCTTTAATGTTAATGTGTGGCAGTTCAGATAATTCTTTCATTGTTTCAGAAATTATATCAAATAGAAAAGGCGATTATGTCACTGTTTTTGTCAAGATATACACCTCTCTCATACCTAATATATACTCCAAACAGGTATGAAAAGGATTTCTATATTAATTTCTTCTCCTCCTGACCAGATCTGAACGCTCACCATCTTAGGCGATATTTTAATTGCTGCCTACAGCCATCGTTAGATAAATCATCACAAAGTGTGGTTTTCCCCTCAAAGTCTACTGAAGACATACGGATATTACTTTCTGAATGTAGTGCTTTAGATCTGTGGCACTTTCTTTAACCTGATGCTAGGGACCTGTTTTTTCCCCTGCATATCATATTTATTCATACATAGGCTTTTTCTGCAGTAGACTGAATTTCACTAGTCATTATGAAATGCCATTTTTGGACTATTGTTGTGATGTGAAATTTTGCATACAAGTTGATAAATATTTTGTATGTCTTTATTTGTAACTTAGACAAAGCAATGTAATATTAGTGTTACATTATTGATAATAACAGCAATGATTTGATGCTTAAGAACCCCTTCTCCACTTTTAGGAATGAGTCTTTGTAATTTTGCGATAGGGTTGGGGGAAGTGCCTCAAACAAGTTTGGCCAATATTTCTCAGGAGTCTCAGTCAACACCCACAGGAAAGCCAGGCTGCCTAACTGCCAAGCTTAACCTTAACACATGCTTTGGAGGGCAAGTGTGAAGGTATTCTGTCCCCCATTGGTCTGAAGTATGGCAGTTTGGAACTGTCTTGTATCAAAAGCCTTTAAGTACCACAACACCATATTGGCTGTAGGGGTTGAACAGAAATCCTATATATTTGCTTGCTTTACCCTTCCCTCTCTCTCTTACACCATCATCATGAAGGAGCATCTCACATACCATGAACTGAAAAGGACAACACAATTAAGAGCACAGCTCGGCAGGCATATTGAGAAAGGCATGCAGCCTGTTCTGAAGAAAGCTGACCACAAATGATGCCTTAACTAGAGACATTTTAAGTAACTAACAAGTCTGTGTGCCGTCTGAAACTACACATCAACATTTATCAGGTTGTATAGTTGCCAATATTCAAATGTACTTTGCATATTGTTATTATTTATGAATATTATCAATAATACATTATTTAAATTGTAACTTAACTCCTGCTTGTCTTTTACTACACCTAATTGTCTGAGGTTATAAATGTAGAAGGGAAGGTGGGGAGAATTTATATGGTACAATACCTTATAAACAGTGGTAAGTCTGTGACATTTGAGGCATTCTGACAAAGGCTACATATTAATAATACAAAAGGGGAAAGTAGAGTAAAATATTACTTTACCAAGACAAAACAACTATGCTGGAATTTCACTTAACTGGTAAAAGATGCCTTTCTCGAGTTTTTTTCTGAACAGGCATATTTTCCTTTGAGCATCAGTTATTAACCTGTGATATCCCACTCCATTCTTTTGGGAGAGCAGATTTTTTAACTATCATAGAAACAAATGCAATAAGACTATACAGCTGGAAATGCTAGATCTTGTTTTAAAAATTGTTTAATGTTGTACTATTTCACTCTTTTTTCCATCTCTTAAGCTGAAAGACCATTATGAATTACCATCATGAAATGGGAACGTGCTTTGATTAGATTGTGAGGATTTCAATATAAAATTGATGGAAATCCAATTGCTAGTTCATCAACTACGTAAAACTGTGGGAATTCAAATGATTCTTAGTGTGCATACAGCCAGTGTTTTTGTTACTTCTGAACAGCATGCAACAAACAAAGTTTAAAAAGAATTGCGTCTACTGTAGCTGTGTGTTTTTCAGGTTCTCAAAGTTGAGCAGCTACTGAGTTGCCAAAGTAGAATCTAAAATAAGTAATGGCTAAATAAAATCCACAGTCTTTTAAACTCCATTTTAAAAACCTTTACTGAGAATTCAAAGAAGAAGACACAAAATGTTTTTTCTCTATGTCACTGTAGCTTTTATTTTCTCAATTATGTTCTATGCTTGACATTATGTTACTTTTCTACAGAATATTCTAAAGCATACAGTTATAGGGTACAGGTCACTGTTATGGGGTACAGTGGCTCTGTGGTATCTGGAAATGTGTTGGTTCAAATCTTATTAGTGCCAGAAGGGATCCTACTCCTTTGGGCCATTAAGCAAGGTCCTTAATCCAAAAATTACTCCAGGGTTGCTTCAGAGTAAACGTGCTTTAATTTTGGCAATTATATCAGGAAGCATATAAGACCACCTGGTAGCATTAAAGAAAAAAAAAAAAGAATTAAATTCATGCAGAATTTAAATCAACTTGCCTTTGTCCACAGAGACTTCTAGCTCCCTTTCCAAAACACTCCACCAATGAACAGCAATGCAGTTAAACTTTGATGATTCCAGGAAAATCCATCCAAGTTTCTATGACAGGTCTGTCATTGGTGATGATATATCCACGGAAAGGTTCTGTTTGAATACCAGCAGAGATAATATGACAGTGATGCCAATTCTCAAAAAGGAAAAAAAAAATGGAAAAGACTCTGTAACATCTAATCATATAGACTGTCACAATTTTTATACAGAAGTATGGAGAGCCTAACAACAGTTCTGAGAGAAGGCTATGCTAAAATAATGGGGTTTCTGTCCTAATTTAAATGCCAAGACAGATGGGGCCTCTTTAATCACTTTATCTAATGATCACTGGAATTTCCAAGTGTTTAGCCGTCATTTATCTCTTTCTCCTAAAATCTTACTTTAAGTTGTACTGTCTTATTACTGTCTGTGACAACTTCTAAAAATACTGAATTAAAATCCTTCCGATAGGATATGCTTCAGATCCACATGTAACTGTCTTCAACTATGAGGATTGATTTCTTTTATACTTTCCTGTTAAAAATTCACCAATTATTTCTTTTATAAAAGAAGCACCTGTATCTTAAATTGAGTTATATATAATTTTAATTCAGATAATCACTTTCTTTAAATATTTTTCATTTACTGTCATCATCAAAATCCCTGTAAACATAATTGTGACATTTCTTCCAGCCAGTTGTCTAACATTCCATCTGTATCTTAAAAATCTACAGGTACCAATTATCTCCTGCTTTTTCACTAATATAATTTAAAATTAATTTCATTCCTATAATTTCATATATTTATTATTTAGTGAAATAAGATCAGATTGTGAAATGTTTATTAATTTCTCTTTGCATTTATCATCAACCATGACATAAAACATTGGGGCATTACTATGTTTTAAAATTGTACAACATCATAATCAATGTTAACATTGTTTTTCAAATCGTATAAACATAAAAAAACAGTACAATAAATGATTATTGCATATTTCTATGTGAATGGATCAGGATGCTTAGTACAATAAATGCTACACCACTCCAATAATGTTTAATTTCATTTCCTTGCCAAAATCAATTATCATAAGAGTAGCATCATAAACATTGTTTATGGCAGACTAGGGTTATGCACAATTATTTGAGACATTTGAAATTAATATGCACTTTTCACAAAACCTCACAAATTACAGTATTAATCAGTGTTTCTAAGTCCCCCATCTAATATCCAAGGCTCTGTAAGAGGACATATCCTTGAGACTAGTATTTGAAAAATATTATTAAAAAAAATTAAATTATGTGGGTATTAATAGCTATAATAATGAATGATCAAATTTAGTGCCATATTAGAAGTAACTTTTATAACTAAGACCTGGTTATATTATATTAATCTTTGTACTGATTGAAAGATTTTGATAAGACAACTGCAAAACTAATTTTTTAGTCCTCAGCATAACCCCTCGGTTTACATACAGAATGATATCAGGATTAAGGGGATTTCTAGATTGTAAAAATGGACACTATAAAGATGAGATCTAGTATCCCATGATACTACTGCATTTTCTGTTCATTTACATGATGTCTTCTGAACTGACTGAAGTGATTGTATCTTAAAAACTGAGATTCTGATGATCTTAATCTGACCCTGAAGGAATCATGTCTGTGTATGTACCAATTAACCATATGCTGTGTCTGGACGTACTACAACTGGTCAATTTGAACACTAATGTCCCCCTTCTCCTTTGATTTTAATATATGAATGAGTTTAATCCTATAATTTTTATTATTCTAAATAAATGCAGATAGTTTAAAATGAAATACAATAAAGGGAGAAGGACTGGGGTTTAAGGGGAGAGACTAAGAAACACATAAATCAGATGGGGGAGAATAATCTAACCATTCTTATTCTACTAAAAAAAAGAGATTGGAAGTGGGCACCATGCCACTCAGTCATACTTAATCTTTTATATTAAAGGAATGTAATTTTTACTAAAGAGATTACACAAATCTGGGTTGATAAAATGTCAAAATATTTCAATCAGCCCACAGCTAGGCAAAGGGAGATATGGATCTAATAGTATTGTATATTAAAGACTACTTATATATGCTGATAATTTTTATATTTTTTAAAGACAGAACCACAAAAGTAGGCAGAAGTACACATATATACCTGAATATATATCTGAGCTGACATGTATAGCTAAAACAAAATGAGTTCCTTGTGTGCTACACTGAAAAAGTATTAAGGTTACATTCAAAAACTATTAATATTAGAAAGTAAAGTTAAGATTTTATCATATGTGTAATGCACAGACTAAAGCAGAGTTTCTGTTGAAATTGAATTCTTTCACAATCTCATGCCTTGCAAGTAAAGGAGGACAGTAGCCACTTGGGGTATTTATTTGTCCATTCTCACTTTGACACAAGAGATTTCTCACTTAACTACTGCTGTGTGTGTCCTATGGCCCTACTGTTTTGGGGTGTGGTGGTTTATATTATAATACCATATACAGAAATAAACATTAGTTATTTGTGAAGCAAGAATATACTGATCATTTTTTATCCCTCATCACCGATCAGCATTTAGAAACATCAACGCTGCTCCAGTTTTCTCTACACAAGGATAATCCACCCTTAACTCCTTTGTGATCGGGATTGCTCTTAAATGAAATACTGTCAATAAGGAATATCAGAAATCATCGTTAGATGATCTGTACTAACTGATTGCATCTTATACACTGGATGTAAAAACAATATATAAATCAACTCCAAAGTTATCCATGTTAGGTTGGTTTTCCTTAAATGTGGTTGTGACTACATTCCCAAATGGAAAAGCATCCAATTCATGGCTTGTGTCTTCTTCAAAAATCTGCTGGAATAGGCTCTTATTCTCTTTGCACCAGTAATGGAATAAGCAGATCTCAGAATTGGATATTTACTATAAGAATATCTGTGTTTAAATGATACTGTCTCATCTATTAGGCATAGATCTGCTCCCTCTAGAGTTTTGAGTTTTAATTTTTCATGTGTAGTTAAATGAGATCTTTAAACATAAAAATATATGATATTAATTAAGTAAAAATATCCCACTTCTGTAGCACTTTCCTTAGATACAACTGAATAGCTATTCCCAATATATCACTAAACTATTCTCAAACAAAAAAAAGTATAAACAGCAAATATGAACAACCTGTAATAAAAACAGTAAGTTGCCATCAAAATGTGACAGGTTGGGTGACATTCTCATACAGATTTGACAAATTAAAACAGATTAAACCCAAATAGTGGTTAGAGGTTAAGAATGTCTGGCAACAGTGTTAAGTCATACTGGGTATGACTGGTAACAGATACAGAATCAGAATATTCTAGGATTCTGCCAAAGTAATACGTTTTTAGAAAATATAGTGGTGTTTTGTTAAAGGCTTGGGGACAAGCTCAGTCATACATTAAAATGGAAATGAAACCACGGAAGTTTGATTTTCTTTGTTGCTTTGTCTGCTGAGGTTTTTATTTTCCTCATTTCCACTTCTAACATGTTTTACTATCTACTTATTTTACTTGTTATTACTTATTTTATGATTAGTTTGTTGCAATGTTTGACATAAAACAATGAAAAAATTAAACATTTCCACTTATTGGTCAGTAATATTTCTTTATATAGATATGAATTCATAAATGTTATGCTTGTACTTTATCATCATTTTTACATTTTTCAATGTAATATTTTGCCCATGTTAGATTTTATTTTAAAATTTCAGTGTTATTATAAAATACTTTGATCTGCATTCAGTATACATAATTTACACCGCAATCAGTCAACAAAAAAAAATTGAATTAATAAACTTACTAGATTGTTGAAGAGAGTTTGATCATTCTTACACATATATAGACCAAGCAAAAGAATTTCCCATTTCTAAATAAATAACATAAAAATTTGCAACCTGTCTTTTGCAAAATATGAGAGCTGTAGCTCAAAGATAATGGATTGCTGAATTAAAATGTCAAAGCAATTTGCCCTTCAAATTTCAGGCAGCCTTGTTTTCATTACCCGCCAGCAAATAGCAAAAGGGATAAATTAGTGAGCAGCTCATTACAGACAGAGGATGGAGTTTTCGACAGAATCAAACATTTCTTGCATGGGTTGTTCATGATTTCAGGTGTTTGGCTAAAGGAGGACCTTATAATATTTACTTGTTGAGTTACTCAGCATCTTACTGACTTTTTAAGTAAGGCTTAATCTTTGTGCCCAGTATTACACAAAGAGTTCTTTTTCTGTGTCCATTTGTCTTATATTTTTGAAATTAAAGACAACTGTGGTTAACTTTAACAAGATTAAACCATAACACACCTGCTGTCAGGCACCTGTTGCTCTTGGCCATGTGTTTTGCTATCACATTGCAGTATATTGTAATATGCTGTAATATTCAACAGTTGATTCTGCATGCCAGATTATATGAACCAGTATAGTTCATATGAATGAAACCAGTATTGTAAAAACACAAATCCAATGACGTATGCATGCAAACCTATAGTAAATACTCATAAACTAAGTGTTCACATGTAAACCAATAGATTACAGGCAAAAATATACGATTTGAGGCCTGTATGGGTGCTCATAGTCAGCAGTGTTACCGCGACACTAAAATTAAACTCATTCACTCTACTTGCATAACTGGTTTGATTTGAATTGTTCTCATGTTATTCTCCGCATTTTGAAGAGCTAGTGTATATATGAAATGATGTGTATGAAAATACTGGACAAATCACGTTCCTTTATAGGATCAATATGATACTCATTTTATGTTACAATATGGGACAGGAGGGAGCATTACTGATGTGTGTGTGAGGATGAAATAACATGGGAAACAATCACACGCTGGTGACCTGCTACTACTGTTAATAGACTTGGATTCATTTGGAACTGCTTCATAATGTGTGAAACATGGTCAAATTAACTGGATTAAACTAAAGCATTTAGTGGTTGTATTAAGAAATTTATTTGCAGGCATTTTTAACACATTAATCGCACACGATAACAGTGATTAATCAGCGGTTCTAATTTCAGTTTAAGAAAGGGAGATTAAAAGGTGACATGATTGAACTATTTAAATTTATGAAGGGAAATAGTACAGTGAATTGATACTGTTCCTTTACAAAGAGTGCAGCAATTACATGGGGAGACAGTTAGAAACTTGTTAAAGATAAATTTTGGGCACACAGAACCATAGATACAAGGAATAAGTTATCTAGTAATGTAGTATACATTAAGATTTTCGCCACGGTATTCACGTCTCCCTGTTGATAACTGCAGCCTTTTTATTTAATCTATGGCTTCTCTGCTGTTTTACTGTTTGTTTATTACAATGCAAACTTATCGATGAAGGCGGTTGTATGCTTACAACGCTTGACAGATGCCGAATGTCACTTCAACACAAGTCCTGCAAATACTAACGTAATTGAAACAAACCATGAAACTCAAACCGATTATGACAGCAGCAATCCAAGCTGTGAGAAAACAGTAAAAAGGAGGCGTATCAGACGTTGTGGTACATTTTCTGATGCAGCTAGACGGAAACAACTTTGTGACGCTGCCGCCAAATATTTGCAGAAAAATCTACAAGTTAATAGACACGCTGTCACTAAATACTCACAGGCAAATCCACAAGTTCATAGAAACACTGTCACTAAAATTCGCAGAAAAATCCATAAGTTACTTGACTTGCTGTCGCTAAATATTCACAGGCAAATCCACAACTTAATAGAGACGCTGCCGTTAAATATTCGCAGGCAAATCCACAAGTTAATACCGGGAATGCCTGTTAAACATTTTAGATTCACGAGTAGCGATTTGGGTAGTGAGATGTCTATCGAGGTGATCACCATCGATCAAACAACTGTCACTTACCGAGTGGTTTCCATGCCCAGAGATGCCGTCTGCCTTTTACATTCTCTGTGTTACATATTGCACGGCCATATCAAGCTAAATCTTGTTATCCGGAGGAACATTGTGTCTTGTGTATTGATTGACTGGAACAGGTTCAAGGTGTGGACTGATGACGGTACAGGAGGTAATTATACTACACAGGGGCACTATAAGAGTGAAATGCTTAAGCCCTTCACCTATGCTTCTGCATGTGAGTTGATGGCTGCCACTGAATTGTTCGGTTGTCGCTTTCAAGTCTACCGAAATGGCCAAATATTTTACACCTTTGGAGAACCACCAATGGCTCTTAAACATCTTAGATTCACAGGTGACGATTTGAGTAGTGGACACTTTGATGTTTATGAATGTTTCAACTCTCAAAAGCTGGATGCAAAGTTATCGATGAAGCCGTTTGTATGCTTACAACGCTTGACAGATGCCGAATGTCACTTCAACACAAGTCCTGCAAATGCTAACGTAATTGAAACAAACCATGAAACTCAAACCGATTATGACAGCAGCAATCCAAGCTGTGAGAAAACAGTAAAAAGGATGCGTGTCAGACGTTGTGGTACATTTTCTGATGCAGCTAGATGAAAATAGACGTTTATCTCACTGCCAGAACTGAATACTCCCTACCACCTGCCACTTCATAATATATTAGGTTTGTACTATGTGCTGATTATTCAGTTCTTACATAAAGAGGTTTCTGTTTAACTCCAGATCATACACCATTACACCTTAAATGACTTGCACTCGCTCAGACAAAACATTTTGTTTTTTCTAATGTTCTACAACAGCATCTAAACAAAAATATTAAATATTAGTTTTAAATTGGGAATTTACAATATGTTCTGTTATAGGCAAGAGTTGGGCAAAAAAATCTGTAGCCCTCTAGGACTGAACTTTTCCAAGTCTGCATTACAAGTTCTGTACCTGTGCCAGCAGCACAGGCAACAAATGCAGGAACCAGCAATAATTAGGACCCCAGAAAGTCTTAGCTAGTTGACCACTGTCTGAATACAGACTGAGAATTACTTTTGTCTGGACTGAATACCAGCCATACTGAACATTAGTACTGATAAAATATTGGTAGTCTCAGTTTTACGTGAAATTCCATAGCACTTTCCTCACGAGAACCTGATGTCAGTCAGTACCACTTCTATCAAACAATCAATAGGCTAGTCTACTGTACTTACAACTTACTACATTTCTTGTGCTATTTAATAATGGCAAGCTTAAAGAAAATAAAATTTTGCAATGAAAAACATTGCAAAACAAACTGGTCTGACTGGTCTGAAAAATATGCTTTTGTTTTACTTCAGAGAGCTCTCACTAACAGCAGTAATGTCAATGGCACTGGGAAGGAAAGTACACTAACTTTTAACACACCTCTCCCTGAAATACAAAAATACCAGAACAATAATGAATAAACCACCTAATGGGAACTTAAGAAATATCTTCAAAAATTCTTGGTAATTCAATGATGCAACAACAACAAACACAAAAACCTCTTTTCTAATACAGAAATCATGAAGGAGTGCCTGACCAAAGACAGACTGTAGTTGAGGGTAAAGTAGACTAAGTTGAGGTTAAAAAAAACAGGAGAAAATTAAACAGATTCCTCTGTCACATTTTCACAGCAATTTAAAACAACAGAAATTTTACCTTAGGATTTGATCTCACAAGCGCCATAAAGAAATTAAAGAGTACTAGAATGATTGCATTGGAGGTTGATGAATCAGCTGATGCTACTGATGTCACACCTTCTGGTCTTTGTAATATTTTTGTTTTTGTAAGGAACAGTTTAGGTATGGCCAACTTAACACACACCAGCGGTGAAGATGTTTGTGTAGCCATTAACAAATGTAGTGAGGAATCAAGCAAAATGACACTTTTTATTGGCTAACTAAAAAGACTACAATAGACTAAATAAAGACTAAAAAGATTACAATATGCATCTTTCGAGGCAACTCAGGCCCCTTCTTCAGGCAAGATGTGACAAAGAGATATTCAGTAGAAATACTGTAGATCTATGACAGGCAAAGAGGAAGGGCATGCCTCACACTTAAAGCATTATTATTCTGCCATTGTATTAAACAACAGTCTGTTTTCTGTGCATGTTTTAGTGAGTACTATTGCCACAATAATGGAGAAGGTTATAAAGCTAATCAGCTTTATGCATGCATTGTCCTCACTTCACTATCTCCTGGTATGTGAATTTGTTGTTGAGGTTAAAGCTTAATTTGATGATTTACTACTATGCAAAAATGTGAGTTGGTTCAGCAAGGGACTGCAATACTGCATACTTAGCAACCTCTGTCACAACTAAGACTTTGGGCAACTGGAGCCAACCCCATGTGGATCAATGGTGAAGGAATTTAAGACACAAACAACTTCTAAGGTGAGTCTTTATTTAGAGTTAATTCAAGTGCTACAGTCAGAAATTTGTGAAAATCCTCTTCCAGAAGCACATTACTGAGGACACTCAAAAATCAATAAAAAAGAAAAAAAGAAGTCCTACAAATAAAAAAGACAAAATTACACAAATAACAAATCCTGTCGTATACAGCTATGTTTCACAAAAACATAGAGCATACAGCTCACACAGACAGCCCATTAAAAAAGCACTAGGGCTTCTTACACTCAGGAGCCCTTAACTCCTAGGCTGGTCCCAGCAGACTAATCTCATCTCCTACCTTCCATCCAGTTTCATAAAGCCATAACCAATCCCATTGCTACTTTAATCCTCACAAATGAGGACTCACTCCACAACGCTAGCCATGTACCACAGCCCCGCTTCTAGAACTCCCTACACCTTCCCCAACCCTTAGAGAGACATTCTTCTTACATTTTCTTACTTCCTCTTAGTTAAACCTCCCTTATTAAATTTGTTCTGGGACCCTTAAAACTCTCATGGCTTTTCATCTTAAACTTTTGTTTATTTGCAACCTTCAATGACTCTTATCGGTCTGCCAAGACACAAATCTGAGAGGATGTGAGTATCCAGTTTGTACTTCATGCTCCTACCCAAGGTAAGCGCTCTTCTTATAATTATTAAAAAAAAAAACTATAAACTGTTATATTCTATGTTCAAACCACATCATCAACTTGAAACAGGGCAAAGCTCCAGAATGGTTTTGGCTACTAGAAAACAGCTTCATGTTTTTCTGAATGAATAAAAAGGCAGCTTGCATATTTTTTTATAAAGATGGTATGGTAGAGACCATTGTACCATACCATACCATACCATTTTTATTTGTTGAGCGCTTAAAAACACAGCATTACAACTGACCGAAGCGCTGTACAGTTAAAAAGAAGCAAGACTAAAAACAAAATATTAAACACAAACATTAAGAGAGAAATTAAAACAGAGATACTAAAAACAGGCCAGAGGACCCAATAAAATAGGGAAATAGGAAGAAACAAGTGGAAATGAGACAGGTTAAGAAGTAAAAGCCAATGTGAAGAAGTGTGTTTGTATTATTATAATTGTAATTATAATTATTATAATTGTATATTTGGCCAACGTTACAGCTCATTTAAATAAACTTAATCTCAGAATACAACAGAAGGATGGGACATAGTGCTTATTGATATAATCATTGTGAGCTTTTCAGAGAAAGCTGGGGCATTTCAATATAGGTATTCATGGGGAAGTAGTCCACTTTCCTAAACTTTTGGAACAATGTAACACAACAAGAAATTTATCCAAGTGTGTTGAATTTGTGGATATGTTGATTGACAATTTTAGATTACAGTTTGATGACTTCATACTGGGAAAGCAAGTGATACTCGGTCTCCAGAATCCATTCATAGACATAGCAATTTTCATTCAAGGCCAAATTCAAAAATATAAGCATTGTATCTTTACAAATGGAGCTCAAAGAAAATCAGGTTTTTAAGGTTTAGTTGGTGCATTCATTAAACTTTTTAGATTAAGATGATGCAAAGGAGTACACCCGCTATAAAGTGACTTGCACTGAACATTGTTAACATATCATACAGTTGTGAACCTGCATTTTTCCACAAGGAATTGAAGTTAGGACAAACTACTGCACTACGATCAATGTTGAACCTTCAGACCTTTCAAATTTCAGAAAATTGGTGCACAGATCTGAACATATTCCAACAGACCACAGTTTGTGAGGCTGAGGGACTGTGAGTCAGAAATGGTGGTGTGTAATAATGGAGCAAATCAGGGAACTGCCCTGTCTTCCTTCCTGTCTACCCTCTACACAACAGACTTCCAGCACAATACCAGCACTTGCAGTCTCCAGAAATTTTCAGCTGACTCATTCATCACAGGCTGCATTAGTAATGGAGATGAGACAGAGTACAGGAAGGTTGTGGATTATTTCTTCTTAGAGTGCAGGGAAAACAAAATGCAACTCAACATCAGCAAGAAAAAAGAGCTGGTGGTGGGCTTTTGGCATGCCAAGGAGCCTCTGAGATCAGTCACGGGGGGAGGATGTAGAAGTGCTGTAGGGGTATAAGTACCTGGTGGTTTACATCAACAACAAACTGGAGAGGTCTAAAAACACAGTGGTGCTGTACAAGAATGGCCAGAGCAGACTATAACTCCTGAGAAGACTTAGGTCTTTTAATTACAGCAGGGGACCCCAACTCCGGTCCTGAAGGGCCCCTGTGGCTGCAGGTTTTCATTCTATCCTTTTTCTTAATTACCGACCTGTTTTTGCTCCCAATTAACTTCTTTTGAATTAATATTAATTGACGTGCTCTTGACGACTCAGACCCCTTAATTGTTTCTTTTTCCTTAATTAGCATCCAAACAATAATGAGATACAAAATGAACCAAAACGTGACCAGCAAAACATGACCAACACTGTTGATCAAACAATATTCGAAAATAAAGAAAGGTGAAGGCCTGAGTAATGCTGATCTGCTCAGGTCCCCAAAACATTTTGACAGTGCTCTTAAAAAAGAGAAAATCATCATATATATGCTATTGCACAATGAGAGCAGCAACAAGCCATGGAATTAAAGAAAGGGTTTAATCAACAACAAAAATTAGAGCCTAATTAAGCCTAATTAAGATTAAAGTGAAATTGGTTGGAGTTTCAGGCCCTGACTTTGTTGGTCTTTTGTTGGCTCACTCACTTCACATTTTATTTCCCTTCCGTTGCAATTTAAGGAAAGAAATGAAACAATTCAGAGGAACAATGAAGAAATTAAGGTAACACATCTTAAAAAACAAGCCAATTAAATTTAATTCAAAAGAAGTTAATAAGCAACAAAAACCGGTCATTATTTAAGAGAAAGGTTAGAATGAAAACCTGCAGCCAATGGGGCCCTCCAGGACCGGATCTGGGGACCCCTGAATTACAGTATGTGCAGGAAGCTGCTGTAAATGTTCTACCAGTTGTCAGAGGTGGCTGGAGTGGCGACCCGGCCGGAACGCCTAGGGGACCGGAGGAGGGCTTGCGCCTTCCCCAGACCATCTGGGGGCAACCGCCCTGGTACCTTTGGGGGCCACGGATACAGAGCTTTGAAGCTCCACCCTGTAGGGGCCTGTGGTCGCCGCCAGGGGGCGCCCCTATGCCTTTGGAGCCCTGGACCTCAGCACTTCCGCCACACCAGGAAGTGCTGGGGGGAAGAAGAGCAGGGTCACCCAGAGTGCTTCCGGGGATGCAGCCCGTACTTCTGCCACACAGGGGCGTATCGGTGGGTGATTGCCGGAACCCACCTGGAGCACATCCGGGTGATAATAAAAGGGGCCACCTCCCTTCATTCGTGGCGAGAGTCGGGGGTGGAGTGGACTGAGCTGGAGAAGAGAGAAGGAGGCAGTCTGAAGAAGGTATTGTGTGGCCAGGACTTTGGGGGTTTGTGGTGCACTTGTGACTTATATATTTGTAAATAAATGTGTTTGTGGGTGACATGAGCTTGTCTGCCTGTCTGTGTCCGGGCCAGTCTCCACACAGTCCATAGTAACCAGTGTGGTGTTTTACTTTGCAATCTCCTGGGGAAGCAACCTGATCACAAAAGAAGTACCATGCCTGAAAAAAAAAAACTTATCAGGAAAGCTCCCCTTAATGGGGCTAACCCTGAGCACACTGGAAGCTGTTGTAGAAAAGAGAATGATGTCAAACTTGGATGTCATCATTAAATGTACCCTCCATCCCCTCTAGGAGATGATCTCTTGGGGTACTTTTAGCCACAGGTTAATTCCTCCACTGTGTGCTTAAAAGTGCTTCTGGGGGTCTTTTCTGCCCACTGCTATCAGGCAGTTCAATGCTTCCACCTCATTAAGTTATTTCTCACCGATTGATTGATTATATTATTTCATGAGATAAATAGAGTTTATCTAATATAACCTAGTAAAAGACCACTGTGTTGGTGGGTTCACAGTTGCACACATGCAAGTTAACTGGCCACTTCAGAGTTGCCTGTTTGAGTACTTTAGGATAATGCAGTCAAGAATTGAATGTGCAAAGTCCACAGACAAAATCAAGTCCGAGTAGGCATGAAGCTACAGTGGTAACCAATGTGCTACGATGCCAAATGCTTCATCGTCAGCAATACAATTTGAAAGTTAAATTCTTTAAAACACATAATCCAGTGTGCATTTTTTTCTTCTTAATCTTAAAATATACCCATATTAATTAAAATACATTAGCACAATATTATCTACCTCTCTGTTAAAAACAATTATGTTCCTCCATAAAGATGTAATTTAAATAAGCAAGCCTCTAATAAAAAAAAAACTCTAATTATAGCTGTAGCAAGGTTTCCTGCTGCTCACTGAGAGCTGTCTTTGTGGATCTGAGCACAACCTTTTTCTGACCCACTGTCTTTCAGATAGTGTCTGTGCCTCCCTTTACCCAACAACACTAGATTATACTTACTATTTTTTTCTCTTAAATGGCTGTAGGGAGGATTAAAGACACAAGATACCCATTTTTCTTTCAGACCAGCTACTCGTCACATGTAGATGACTATTGTTTTGCTGTTAAACTAATTTGCATGCCAGGTACAAAACACTGGATTAGATAAATCATACAGTGGGGGAAATAACTATTTGATCTCCTGCTGAATTTCTAAGTTTTCTTGCTTACAAAGAAATGAAAAGTCTAATTTTTATGATAGTTTCATTTTAATGGAGAGACAGAATATCAACCAAATATCCCCATCTTAAGTTTGCCAGTGAATATCCATGCCTGTACGTGTGCCTTCTTGCGCATGGGCACCTTGTGCGTGCTGCAAGATTTCAATCCATTACGGCGTCATGCGTTACCAATGGTGTTCTTGGCAACTGTGGTCCCAACTGCCTTCAGATAATTAACAAGCTCCTCCCGTGTAGTTTTGGGCTGATCCCTCACCTTTTCCATGATCACCCTCACCACTTGAGGCAAGATCTTGCATGGAGCTCCAGACCGAGGGTGATTGATGGCCATTTTATATTTCTTCCATTTCCGAATAATTGCATCAACAGTTGTGACCTTCTCACTAAGCTTCTTGCTGATGGTTTTGTAGCCCATTCCAGCCTTGTGCAGGTCTACAATCTTCTCCCTGATGTTCTTTGACAGCTCTTTGATGTTGTTCATGCTGGTGGAGAGGTTTCCCTATCTGACTAAATAGCCTACCCTTTCTTTACTTAATGGAGAGTGGGGATATCTTTGCTTAAAACCACACTTGGAAACTCTGCAATACCGGGATCAGACCTTGGTCCACTGAAGCGAACTCCAGATGGTTGAACCAGCATACTCAAACATCTGCTTAATATATTAAAGACAACCTCAGACGAGAAAGTCCATCAGATATCAACCTGACAGGAACAAGGCCAAAAAAAATTGCAAATTAGCAAACACCAAAATGCAATGTGGAATAAATGTGGCCGGACTGCAGGCGGGTAGCTGGAAATTCAGCAAAAGTTGTTGAAAATAGAAAATAAAAGAAAGACAAGGGAAAGAAATGCGTCTTAAATATACACTAAAGGCAACACCTCATTTGCATAAGTTATTCAAAGTGATCTCTGATTGGTTGGCACCTTTTTAATGTTTTATGATTGGTGAGCACTGGGAAACATCTAAAGTGATCTGTAATTTGCCAGTACTGGCAATGATTTCCCTATCTGACTAAATAGCTTACCCTTTCCTTACTTAATGGAGAGTGGGGACATCTTTATTTAAAACCACTCCTGGAAACTCTGCAATACCAGGATCAGACCTTGGTCCAGCGAACTCCAGATGTTAGGACAAGCATACCCAAACATCTGCTTAATATACTAAAGACAACTTTAGACGAGAAAGTCCATCAGATATCAACCTGACAGGAAGAAGACCAAAAAAACTGCAAACACCAAGATGCAATGTTGACTAAATGTGGCTGGATTACGGGGGACAACACGTAGAGAATTGCTTCTCATTAATGGGAGTTTTCCAGACAGTGTATCTTCAGCAGAAGTGAAATGTGAAACTGTAATTAATACCAAAACTTTCCGACATCAACAACCAGGAGGCTTACTGCAGCGAAAATTATAGACCTGAAACTGTACAAGTTTTTTTTTAATATATCTATATAATAAAAGCCCAGCGCGGTGTCCGTGTCCGCGTTCCTTTTGGCTGAATAGCTGCCCTGTAGAAAAGCACCAGTCTGTCCCCTCTCAGAATTCCTGCTTACCCTCCTCCGTTCTTGCTCCTTTGCTTTTATTTTTCCTGTTCCCGAAAATCTTTTCAAAACAAAAGCAAAGAAATAGACAGAGCGTCACATTAACGTCTTCTCCCCTCTGCCTATTAAATAATCAATAAAATGAAATTAAAAAATCACGAAAGAAACAGAAACCACAACCTACCCTTACAGCGTCCACTGCGCTTCCGTATGCAGGTTATGAGGTGTGACACTAATTAACGCCCGTAATATAACAGATTATATTGTTCATATACTATTAACTATTTACAGGGATCAACTCTTTTGGGGAAGTTCATAACAACAACAAAAAAAATTTAATGAAAAATGAAATGTGCACTTAAGTATTTCGAGCCCCGCGTCTGAGTCGGATGGTTCCCCTGGTCACCAATTCGTGTGTTTCACTATGCCCACTATGCCTTTCCGTCTTCAGCTACCCATGTGCACTTGTACGGAGGAGACCTTAGGGAAAAATGCCGAAACGAAACGCAACTAAACCTGCTGTTGTGAGAGAGGACACATTACAGCATGATCACGAAGCAAAGAGGCAAAGGCGTGACAGTCGTTCGCAAGAAACGGACACTCAGCATTCACACAGATTAGCTCAACGACGCGTCTCTGCCGCACAACAAAAGGCAACTGAAACCCCTACAGAGAGAGAAGACAGATTGCGCCGTGATCGCGAAACAAAGAGGCAAAAGGCGTGCCAATGAGACACCCGACGAGAGGTCCTTATGATTGAGTCCTTCAACTGTGGTCATCCAACGCACAGCGTAGTGCGCGCCAAGTTGCTAGTCTCAAAAAAAATTTCAATTCACTTTTTAAGACATACAAAAGTTGTTTTCAAATATCTCAAAATATGTTCAGTTACTTTTTTAGATACCTGCAATATATTCTGAAATATCTAAAATGCAGTTCATCCCATCTCAAGTACATTTTCCTGTGAAATTTCCTATTATTTCAATGACTCTTCTTGTCTGGTTTAAGATATTTTGAAATGTATTTGAGGAAGAAGTTATTTTGAGATACCTTGAAGTGCATTTAAGATATTTGAAAATGGTTAGGAACCTATTGCAATATATCTAAAAACATATTTGCAATATCTAGTATTGTACATTGTCACACACGCGTGATTAGGGGACAACCAAAGGGCCTGAATAAATGTAGTTCCACGCTGAACCATGAGGTAGTGAAGTATTAGTATTAGAATTAGTGCATTGATTCTCTCTCTCAATTCCTTGCAGACCATTCTCAGGAAATCCCGCACTATTCTGAGGCAGCCAACGACATCACTTCCGGTTCACGTCCTGATGACTTCACTTTCACTGCTAGCATTTAAAAGCCGCCATGTTAAGACAATACTGAGTTCTGTTTTGGAATCCATTGTGTGAACATGTCTTTGCTTTTGGACAGATTTTGCTGCTGTGAAATATTATACGGGTTACTGCCCCAAGACCTTCCCAATGTCTTTGGGTCATTCTTATTACAACATATCTGAAAAATGCTGTTCAGATTGTTTGAAAGAAGTTCATGTCTTTTTAAATATATCTTAAAATGTATTTGAGATATCTTGAAGTAAAACTTGAAATATTTTTAAATACCTTTTAAGATACCTGAAGTGAGGCATGATACCCTTTTTAAAATGTGAAAAAATTGATATGAGATGTCTAAAAATGTATTTTAGATAACTCAAACAACAGTGAATTTCATGATACCTTAAATGCTTTTTAAGATATCTTAATTATACTGTATATCAAGATATAGTAAAATATCTTTCCGCTCAATGTAAGATGTCTTATATCTGAAATGCCTTTCCAGATACTGTATGTTTAAATAGCTTCCTGTCCATTTTCAGATATCTAAGATGCATTTCAGGATATCTCAAAACTATTTTTTGCGCATTTCGAGATAACATATTAATTTCGAGATATCTTAAAAAGAGACAGGATGTTCCATTGAAAGAATAGGATATTTTACAGTAAGTGATTTTGAGATATTGGAAAATGTATTTGGATTATCTGGGAATACACAGGAAGTGATTTTAAGAGGGCCTCATATGTAAACGGTGAGTACACACAAAAATGTTGCATACTCCTGTTTCCACTCTCAAATTGCGATATATAAAACCTAAACTTGGCATAAAGTCATGCACATTTTCACGCCAGTTAAATGCTTGGTGTATGCAGGTTCTCTGCTCGGTTTTGCAAACTGACGGCACCCAGCGTCAAAGCAGTGCTTTTGTTCAAGTGTGGTTTCCCTTTCTTTTTAGATCCACATCTCTGAGGCAGCTTTATCAAATGCACTGAAATTGTTTATTAGTTTAAGGCATCTGCCTGTAATTAACCTGTAACAATATAATGGTCCACGCAATGGCCAGACTATTCCAAAAACCATAGCTGCTTTAGCGTTGTTCCTCTCAATACACCACTCAGAGTATTTATCCCACTGTATCTAAGTGTGGAATCACAGCTCTACAGCAGCTGATCGGAAAGAGTACTATCGGTTTACAGCATCAACACACGCTGCCTCAGCCATGCGCACTGTCTATTGAACTGCTCCCATACGGCAAAAGCTTCAGAGCCTTTTCTGTAGGGACAACTCGGTTCAGAAACAGTTTCATCCCAAGAACTATAAACACACTCAATCAGTGCTCCTTGTAGAACTGTTTGTACTTATTAGTACAATTACCTCACTGTAAACTTGAGATACAATTATAATATTGCATATACTGCGGTGAGTTGGCATCCTGCCCAGGATTGGTTCCTGCCTTGTGCCATGTGTTGGCTGGGATTGGCTCCAGCAGACCCCCGTGACCCTGTGTTCGGATTCAGCGAGTTGGAAAATGGATGGATGGATAAACTGAGACACTTTATAAAGCGCATATTTACATATGATGACAATATCATTTTTAAGATGAAATGCAGCAAAATATGTTTATTACATTATACAGATAAAATGTTAACATCATTTAAATAGTCTATATTGTTAATAATTAAACATGTGAGGACACACTGTCGCAGCGCTAGCTAGTTCAGGGATTGTTCCTGCCTTACGCTGTATTCTTGTTCTGGCTGCTGCGACACTGGAAGGATAGATGGATAGAATAATTAAACATTTACTACAAAGATATTTCAGTGTCCCTTAAAAGTTTTAAAGAATTGGCGTTCTAAGCTTACAGATGGCTTAACACAAAGGTGGACAAGTGCGGCCTTCAAAGTCTTTTTTTGTGGCCGTCATGAAGGTATCAGTGAAACAAATGATTGCGGCCTTTTGGCTTGTTCACACTAGCCGAAAATATTCAACTAAACAAAAAACATAAACGAAGATTTGTTTGGTCTCCGCGTTCATACCTCACATAATGGTCAATGACAGCTAACGAAATACAGCCAAACTGAATGCAAGTTATGCCAATTGCAGTCAAGCTAGATATTTACTGCGGATAGAGTGCACATGCACTGTAGATTTTCGCGAGTACCGCTGTAATTATTTCCCACGGTAACTAAAGTGGCCAATCAAATGGCAACGAAAAGGTTAAAGTTCAGCCATCCTTAAATTTCAACAAAAGTAGTCAGATCCATCATTTCCTCATCTGATAATTATCGTTGTGTTTTACTGGCCATATAATGCAGTTACCGCCGTCAAAGAAATCCAGACATGTAGACAATGAAAATCGACAGTTCAACAGTGAATGGGAGTTGGATTTCTTCATGTCAAACCAAGGAAACTCCATGATGTGCCTAAGATGCAAGACGCAAATAAGAACATTAAAGAGATAAAATGCAAAACAGCACTATGAGAGTTGTAAGTCACATATGAAGTACATCAATTTTAAAGATGAGGCCAGAAAGCAAGTGTATGATTCCTTGAACAAGAGCCATACAAAAGAAACATCCATGTTCGCCAAATTGAAATCATCCTCTCACAATCCGGAAGTTGAGGCAACGTTTTGAGTCACCTTCAAATTGGGTGTCGCTGGAAAACCATATACTGATGTACAGTACAGCTATTCAAACCATGCATGCTTGAAGTTGTTCAGTGTCTCAAACCATCTCAACTTCAAAATGTAAAGATTTACCTCTATCACGAAGGACAATTGTGAGGTGCCAAGGCGAGATCGCGGTTGACTTAAAAAAATCAACTGAACAAAATATGTCAAGAGTCCAATACCTTGTAGTCTGTAGCGTTGGATGAATCCTGCGATACAACAGATACGACACAACTGCTTATTTTCATCAGAACAATGTCACCAACATTTGACATCCATGAAGACTTGTTGTCCCTAATCAGTCTCAAATTAACAACAAAGGCACAAGATATTCTCACAGCATTTAACAACACTTGTGTAGAAAAGAAATAGTATTTAAAGAGACTTGTTGCTGTGTGTACAGATGGAGCTCCTGCAATGGTAGGAACAACGAGCAGTTTTGTGACTCTACTACAAAAAATTCACTCTCAACATCCGGAATCTCCTACATTATTGTCACTGCATTGTATTATACACCAACAAGCTCTATGTGCCAAGTCTACAACCTTGAACAACACATTTGAAGACGCCGTTGGTATTGTGAATTTCATTCAAGCTCGAGCCCTCAATCATCGGCAGTTTAGAGAACTCCTCCAAAATGATGATTCAACTGAGAAAGAGGACATTTTATATGACTCAAATACTCGTTGATTGTCAAGAGGATCTGTTATAAATAGAATTTATGAATTGCAAGGCACTATCAAAGAGATCTATGCATCCAAAGGAGTAGTTTGTTATCTCAATGACATCAACTTTTGCATGAACTTTGTTTTTCTCAGCGAACTTTTGAGTGAACTCAACAGTCTGAATAAGCAACTCCAAGACAGAAATCTGTGATGTCTGGCGGAGTATAAGAATTTTTCAGCGCAAATTGAAATTGTTTCACAGCAAGTTTCAAAAGCAGCAGCTCTCCGAATTCTTTCCATGTCTGAGTAATTTTGCCAGTTACAGCCCATCTGTAAAAATACATTTTGATGAGGTTTGTGAAGTGCTCAGTTCACTAGTCGCTGAATTTGAGGCTCAATTCTTCGATATCCTCGTCAATGACGATGATTTACGGCTGGTTTCAGAGCCACACCTGATAGAACCGGACAATGTGCCAGAGAAGTTCCAAATGGAATTGTTGAAACTTAGTGAAGATCCAAATGCTCAAAACAAGCTATCCTAAAATTCCGTGGATTTGATTTCATTTTGGTATGATATTCACGTCTACCCCATTCTGCGTGAACATGGTCGACGGGTCTTAACATGCTTTGGTAGTACGTACATTTGTGAATGTACATTCTCTCATATGAAGTACATTAAAAATCGATACCGCACAGTCCTGACAGATGACCATTTGGAAGGTCAGCTACGTTTAAGAACAACAGCGTTTGAGCCAAGTTTTAATGAATTGTCAACCAACAAACAGATTCAAAAAAGTCATTGAAAATTACAGAATTAATTTGTGTTATGGATTATTTTTACACTTTTACACACTTTGGGGTCAGTATAAAGTTTAATAATAAATAATTAATAAAAGCATGCCTATATATGTTGTTAATGACTTCATAATGGTGCAGCCTTGTTCCAATTAAAGCAGTCGTCAGTGGCCTTAGTGCTAAAAAAGGTTGCCCACCACTGGCTTAACATCTATTACAGAGCTGATTGTGTGGCGATTGGTTACTTGGAGAAAGAAAAGGAAGGACAGGAATTGGAGGTTAGTACGCTTGAAAGAGACAGTACTGCCGCAATAAATTATTTAACCGAAGTTCGCGCACGGCGCAGCAAGCATCTTGCGTGAGGCTGGAACAATCTCTGGACAAGGCGCCAGCTCGTCACTATCACTGCGCCACCGTGTTGCCATGTTTAATAACTTGCTTTAACTCCTGTCATCATGAAAATGATATCAAGTATACAACTCAGTATTTTAATTATTCAGAGAGCAGTAATATCACAAATGTAATGGATTCTGTGTCCTGTCGGAGGAAAAGAAAAGCCCATTTAAGAAGCACGTAGTGACTCACACACATAGAGCACATAGAAGAACCCATACAAAACAAAGCATTTAACGTGCTACTTTAGTTATGATGGTATTTGAGAAACTAGTAAATTAAACAATTTAAATATGAAGTTTATGATGTTCTACTTTAATGACAAAATAAACTACGTGATTAAAGTGGAAATTTCGAGATTAAAGTTGACATTTTAAGCTTTTTTCTCACTGTGTCCCTATTTTTTTATTTTCTCTGTACCCTAATAAGCTGTCATATGACACTCAGTCGGTGGGCTATCACTCGCCTTTTCACGATGACTGATATCTGACAACTTATTTTTTTTATTTCAGGCACTGTGCAACTTTGTGAGCTTGAGTTTTCAAGTTTCTCTGACACTCTATGTCACTCAATCAACTTCCTTTTGTTGTTTATATCACTGTTTAAACCAACAAATAGTACATTTTTTTCTTGCCTCCACTTGGTATTCGCTGAAATTCTTCTATTTTCCCCTGTGCTTTTGCCATTGTCTTTTCACAGAACGCTGAGCTTAAGGGCTATTTATATTGATTTGCATATTCAAAGAGGTATAATTCTGGGAGGAGTTGGAGTGGGGCAGCAGCCGCATGCACGAGCATTACTTTTCACACTGACTGTGATTTATGGAGCAGAAAAACGTGGAAGCTGGCGTTCACACAGATTTACGCATCTGGATTTTTTTGTGGGTACGCACATTTACACTTTTGTCCATACACCATGTTTTAGTGTGAATTCTATGCACAGCGTTATGCATGATGCCCCAGGCCACCAGTTTGCACTTTTGTGCTACAACATACAAGACACTTCTCTCTTGTGGTTCCAAGTATTGGCAGAGCGTGTGATACAAGGGACCCTTGTTATATACTTAAGGGCTGTTCACATTGCCACTTGATCTCTGTTAAATAGTGAGAAGCATAACATGTTTAACCCAACAGTTAAAATACACCGTACAATGAATTTATGTAGAACAACATAGTTTTTTCATAATCTTTTTATTATGGTCAGGGTCAGTGTCAGAAATATGACCAACAGACATCATAAAGGTTTGAGGCAGCCACCTGTTTAATATGCCCTGGCTGCAAAAGGTTGAAGTTTTAACAGAGTTGTAAACAATACTGAGTCCAAAACAGAACTGAATAGGTGGAGGTAAGATGGTGGCTTTAAAGGCCGTTGAAGGAAGTAACATCATTGATGCTGGAACCGGAAGTGATGCCATCACAGGTGCTGGGAAGTGACTTCTTCAGAGGTGCTGGAACCCAGAGGGATTTCCCGAGAATGGTCTGCAAGGAACTGAGAGAGACAGTCAGTACACACCGCTGCCCCCTGGTCTGGTGTACAATTACAATTACTCAAGCCCTTTAGCTGCCTCACACTTGCATGTTTGTGACATCAGCTAATATACCCCTCAAATGAAAGTGTTGTAAGTTTTTTTTTCAACATATGCAGGGTGCAAATCCAGCTAGAGTACCAAATATAGCCGCATCATGCATGCACAAAGCAGATTGGGCAATGATGTAAAATGTGAGGTGAAGTCCACTTATGGAAAGTTTTCTCTACATGGCTGCTACAGCTCTGTGATGTCACACTGGCCTTGCAATGCAAGGGGGACAGGAAAAAATATTTAGTCTAAGCTGGCTGCATTGCAAATTTCCAGAAATTATTTTGGCAAGCAAGATCATCGCGAACACAGCATAATCGGAAAACTTCGCTGCTTAGGAAAACTTTGCCAATCAACACTATTGATGGCTGTAAACTGACTTAGAATTGGGGTTGTGGATGCTATTGTGAATGTAGTCAGTAAATGACAGATGTCCAGTCTGAGGCTGCTTGCTGCTGTGCTCTGCACACTGGCAGTATGGGCTCTAACCACCCTGAATTGACTTAATCATAGATGAATGTTGAACTTTGTGTTAATTATATTGGATTTGTAAAAGTAAACAGTGCTTTGAACCTGTAAACAGTGATCTATATATAATGAATGGAAATCTTATATATAAACATCTTCGCGTCGAAATGTGTGTGTCGGTCTGTCCGGCCCAAAAGTGAGAGGTAGAGTCGGGGTAAGGGCCCAACCTCTGAGGAACCAGAAACTTGCTTAGCCGCTAATACACAAGCGATTCAATCACGTCGGCAAAATGAAACCTCCTAGGAGAGAGACATTTCAATTTTTTTTCTGATGATTTCAATAGTTTCTAGTATAATATTCTATATTTTAAAATCATAATTTTAATTTATGCTATAAATCTTTTATTTTGTAGAGCTGAAATAAATTTGAATTATTCTTTCATATTTTCCTAACTTGCATTAACTTGGTTGTTTGCAGCCTTACAGTTTAAATGATCTTCCATATTATACTTTACATTTTGTGTAATTTTTAAAAACTAGACATGCATTTTATGGAAATAATTTATGCCAGTGCAACTGTAAAGCCAATCCACAGGATGTCATATTTTCCAACTAAGGCAACTGTAATTCATTGACAGTAGGTGTACCATTCTCTCAGAATTAGGTATGGTGTTGGTGGCTGTGTGATATCAGCAGATTTTATCTAAAATGTGCTGTGTGTGAAGCCCTAATATAAATCAGTGGAGTGAGCAATCATTTGTAATTTACAGTAACAACAGGCTACCATGTGTTGTATTGGGTAGGTTCTTTTTGCTGCTCATATTTGTTTAAAATAATGAATTCTGGTAAAACATGTTTAAGGTGCAACATTGTACATTATAAATGATCAAACTAACATTTTCTGATTGGTTGAATTCCTTAAGCTTCAGAAGCCAGTTTAAATAATGACATTTTTGTCATTTAAAGTGCTATGTTATCCATCTTTTAAAATCAAGTTAAACAGACATAGTATTATGTATTAATTTATTTAAAGAGCATCTGTAAACAGCCAGAATTCTACTCTGGGGACAAATAAAGTTGTGTCTATCTATCTATCTATCCACATATTTTTCAGCAATAGTTTCTGAAGGTATGACAAGAAAGGACACAAGACATTGCAAAGGTTTGGGGCAGCCACCCATATAACGTGTTCCTGGCTGCAACAGTAAAAGGTTTGATAGCGAGTAATGGTTACAAGACAGAGTCCAAAACAGAACTGACATCCAGAGGATGGGAGTGAGGTTTTATAGGGAGTCTGGAGGAAGTGATGTCATCCTCGGGACCAGAAATGAAGTCCTCCTCGGGACCGGAAGTGCTGTGTCCCGAGCTGAGGCAGCGGCTCCTGGTGGGATTTCCTGGGAAAGGTCTGCAGTGCACCCCGCCACCCCCTGGGCAGATGTGTTACTACTAGTTGTTAAGTCCTTCATCTACCTCCTATTCGCACGTGTGTGGCAAAGTTAAAAGCAAAACAAACATTGTAACAAGTCTTCTTCAGCTGATTACTATATAAGTAGATAACACAAAAGTGTCTTTTTCTGAGAATGCCAAAAGATAGTTAAAATTTCTTCTAAAAAGTGGTGTAAAAATGCACAGCTTGTTTCTCTGTGAACATCCAGTATCTTGCTTTATCATTGCATAGGCAGCCTTTAATAGTTTTGTACTAACGGAATCAGTTTGTCAATGACACCTTTTCTTATAAGAAATCACACAGTCTAGAAAATTATTGTGCATTGTAGTTTTTCTGATTATTTGCTTGATGAGTGTTTATATTACCAGTTTTGATTTATTTCTTAATTGAGATCTAATGCTAAAAAACAGACACTGGAAGGCAACAATGCCGTCAGTATTATGACGAAATAGTTCAATTTGCAATTTTATTTTCTCATTACTTATTATATTTTTTCATGTAAATGTGTTTGAAGGTTGAAGATGACTGATAGAAACGCACACTATCAAATGTCCTTGTTGGTACGTACATTCTTTATAAATTGATTTCTCTCAAACCTGTCTATTTACTTTGACCACTGTTTCTAACATCATCATGATTGTGCTGTAATTACTTCACTCAAAATTGTTATCTCTGTTGTTATAAATAAATATAGAAACAACTCCTGTGTAGAAACCATTTAGCCTAGCAGAGACTGAAAAACATCCATATATATTTTATAATGTTTTTAAAATTGTATAGTCAACACAACATTAAAAATTTTGTTTTAATGGTATGGACTATTAATATATTTTGAGTACTAAATAGTTGTGAAAGATTTTCCTTACCGTTTCATTATGTGGCAATGGCAGTGAATAATGGTATAACCATATTACTACTTTAAAATAAGACAACATTCTCAAACTCACTTAATTCAAATCAGGATTACAGGGGGCTATAGCTTACTCTAGGAATACTGGGTACAAGGGCCAAATCAACACTGAGCTCCAGTCTACCATTGGTGCCACTCTAACACACTCACACCCATTCCCACACAGAACCAGTTTGGGATCACCAATTAACCTTACATACATATCTTTAGTATGTGGGAGGACAACCCATGCACGCATACAGGGTTAGAACAAACAGAATCCAAAAAGAGAACAACCTGGTAAGAGAATGACTGGGCCTCAGTGAGGCCAACCTACCAGAAACTTTGAAATGTGAACATTATCTGCTATGCCAGATGAGGATTGGCTGGCTGTCTGGGCAAATAATAATGGGAAGAAAGAAAAATGATGGCTCAGGAAAAAAGGACTTTCATTTTTGGAGGAATCTGATAAACAAGGTTACTTAAGAGGATTGAACAGAATCATAAACAAGAGAAAAACATTATAGGGAAAGTATCAAAGAAGACTGATCTAAACCTAATCTAAAGTCTTTACCTTAATGATTAAGTGCTTTTATTATTTATCCAAAAATTCAGGCACATCATAATGCACCCCTCCATCCTAAATGGTAACACTGTGATGATGTCATACACTCTGCCCATATACCTAAGAACCGCTTAAGTGCTGCAAAATGGCATTGCCCCTGGAAAGAAAATGACAGTGTAAACAGTTTTGAAATTGATTGAAAGTAAATAAATAAAGAATATCTAAAAAAGAATGTTAAATCAACGCATACATCCCTGGCAAGATCTTTTACTTTATAAAACATATTAAGTAAAGAAAACCATCAGCACGTCTCTATAGACACCTTAAATGCATTTTGCTTTCCCACAATAAATCTGATCAGAATCAGAAGCTTTACCTGTGATCTGATTTACAAGTTTTTATTTCAGAGAGGCCCTGTAACACAAAATATAAAATTACAAACAGTGGCGATAATGATAATTTTATGATAGATTTCTTTTTTCTATTCAGAAATCTAGGCAGCTTGATCCATACCAATTCTTCAACTGTCACTTTTTTTCTGGAAATGTTTTGGAATCCTTTGGATTTTTCAACACATGGGTTTCCTCACTCTTTCGGAGTAAAATATTCCCATTTATTTACAGATATAAATGGCTGCTCTTGTCTGTACAGTTTCTTCTGTAATTATAGAATTTTACTTCATTTTGATTAGATAATTTAATCCTATAATGCAGAATGACAGAAACTCTGACCTCCCTTAGTTTCTAATAATGTGGGGAAACCACTGAAGATGAATACAAAGCCGTCAGTATTTTTGTACTGAAAAACAAAGTGGAAGAGAACTAATATCAAACTTACATGTTCTCATCATTCAGAAAAATAAATAAATCCAAGGTTTCCTGATATTATTTGTACTATTTTCAGAAAAGGATATATAAAGGATTATAGGTAGTGGTTCCAAGTTTTGTGAATTTGATCCATTTCTGAAAACCCAAAAAATATGAATAAATGATTGCCATTATTTTAATCATTTAATTTTAAAAATTAAGCATTGCCTGCTCCCAAAAATGATCCCCATGTTTGCTAAAATAACACCAAAATACATGAAAATGGATGCAATTAGTTCAATAATAACATTAGTCACAAGCATATACGATATGACAGTTGCCCTTAGTTACAGGATAAATTCGGTATTTTTCAAGTTTAAGTCAATTCTTCATAATCATGGTTTATATAAATTACCAAATGAAATGGCATTCTAAAGTGAAGCATACTCTACAAATTTAAAAAAATAGCTCACTTGTATGTTTTATAATGGACCTAATGGGTACCCGGGTTCCACTGTGAAAAAAGCCTTAAGTGTTCCAAATGCTTCCACTTTGATGTAACACACACCTCCAAATTTCTGAGGCATGCCTGTGACAACAAAAGTAAACTGGAAATATTACATTTTATTATAGATTCTTGGTACTATTTTGTATCTCTATCACCTTGAAAAAAATCCACAAACAGTATATGTGGTGCAGGGGTCTTACAAAATATTGCCTTTAGTTTCACTTAATAAGACTTCAGTACTCAACAATTTAAGATCAGAAATGGTGCTAATTCAAAGCTTGTCAATTACTGGAAGTGGTACATCTAGAAAAAATGGTTGAGAACCCCTCCGTGGTCTAGAGATGTTTAAAGGAAAGGCAATAATTAAGAATTTCAGGAATTCAACATTGGGATGATTGTTCTTTGGGCTTATTTGGGTTGTTTCAGTTTAAATAAATTAAGTCTACAAATGTTCTACTTAAGCTTTATTGTATTTGACCTTCTTTTGCCTGAAAATTTAAAGTCATGACAAAACATAACAATGTCTATAGGCTTTTTAGAAACTTCTGACATACAAAGTTGACAAACTGTTCCAACAAACAGCTTTACGTTTATGAAATTGTCTACCAAACATACTGAATTACCTGGGGAGTTGGGAAGGCACAAAATTGTCGGGAGACAAAAATAAAAAACGGAAGAAGAAAAAATAAAGAGAAAAAATACTGGCCACACCTGGGATGCATGCAAGACCCAGGGCATTGGCTACAAAATGAGCAACACTCCTCTCAATGAAAATTTGGCACTCATTCAGTATTGGACAAAAAGAACACTGAATTTTCAGACCAGCATAAATGCTCATATCCACCCAATTCACAACAACCTACTGATAATTTTATTTTCATTTTGAGTCTTTATCGTTTGTTTAACAAGTGAGCTCCACTTTATTTCCCATTAATTATGGCTATTTCATATATAGCACATCTATGTAACATTAATCTGTATATATAAAATGCTAAGATATGTCCGTCTGTCATGTAATTACTCACAAATTGCTAGAGCTAGAAATTTGATCTTGGTCTTGGTCGAAAGCTTATGACCTTATATGTTCTGCAAATTAAAAAAATTAGAGGTGCTGGCAACATCTGTAAACTGTCCCGTGGTCATGGGTTTATTACAATAAAGTGCTTGGCAAATGAAGTGTTATGGAGGAGAGAGAAAGATGAACAGTGACATCTGCTGAGTGTCAAGCAATTTGCAGACACCAACAACATGATGATGGACACAATAAAAGTAATAAGAAGAGTAAAGTCATATGCTGAGTGTCAAGTGTACGATACAGAATGCAAGAATGTCAAAGATGAAGCAATGCAAATGTTGCTGCCAAATACTTGATGAGAATTCATAATGAAGTGTGAGTTCTTACATGTGTAAACAACTGGTGGACTGTTCTTTATATTTTACATTTTGTTATGTCACACAGCTTTCTCCCAGATGTGAAAGGTTTCCTACCTTACCAAGAGCAGTGTTTAGAAAAAAACAACATATTTCCTATTGCTATTTTGGCATGTATTGTATTTATTGATAATCAAATTTTATTAAACATGCAAAAAGGACAACAAAATAACCTGTGTTCATGTGTCAACCCTGAGCATCACTCAGATCACAGAAGGCGCCACTGCAACAAGAAGTAATCATGGATATAAAGCAGCTCAGTAGCAGGCAAACACAATGGTTCATAGGCATGAAAGGTGAAGTCCAGGGTACAGAATGCAAGAACAACAACAGGACAGAAATGAATGCTGACAAACGTTTACAATGACCATTAATAAAGATCAAAGATAAACATTCAATAAAGTCTGACTTTTTTAGATTTGCCTGTTTTTTCTCATGGACATATCTACATAACGTTTTAATGATCTCTAGATATAAAGACATTAAAGTAATAATAATAGACATTTTGCTTCAAGAAAAGGTCAATTTTACACAAGTAAAGTGATATAAAAAGAAATTTTGTAAATATTTCTGTTTTGTGTTTTCTTTGGCTTGTATATTTTTAGATCTACTACTTTATTTATTTTGCTTTTTATTTTTAAATGTGCTAAGGTTCATGTATTTTTCATGTGTTTTTCTTTTTTTCAATAAAATAATTGTTTCATTTTTAATTTCCATAGTCCCCACAAGCCCATTTTCAGTTTGCTCAATATAAATGAACTGGTCCGGTCAGGTCACATTGGGGAGTAGGCACTGGTACAGCGTGTTGCCGCACCCACCACACGACAAAACAGCTCAGGATCCTGGTTGGCAACCCCTCAGTCCCACCCTGTGGAAATGACCATCTATCTGCCACAACCAGGTGTTAAGTGGGCATCCCCTTGGCCTGGTCCAGCCACTCCGGTCCTCAACAATGAGGATCCTGTGAGCCGGATCAATCTCAGGGAATTGCGCTACATCGCCGTAGTGCCATAACTGATGCTCCCTCACAGGTAATGCGCATAATTCGGGACTTCGTTAGCAAACACTCATTCAACACAAAGTCAAACGATTCTTCAAAGAGACACAGTTCTGAAAGAGTCCAGTCTCAGGTCACTGGATCATAAACGACCACATGTAATAAAATACATTATAACTTCTAGAGGAACTGAAATAAGTAACTATTTAGAAAACACACAATGTATCAATATCTCCTTATCTATAATTATGTTTTGATTGCCATTGTATTTTAGGACTCTAGGTCTACATGTTTCACTAGTATTTTTAAATACTGTTGCAACTTTGACTGAAGAGAAAACAGGTAGGTGTTAATCTTTAAGAATTGCAATGGCTCATTTTCAACTATATTATTACCCTTCAGATTTTAAATATTGCTTCCTGGATGATCATCAAAAGTTACATGACCAGATACAACCATTGTGAATTTTCATGGCAAATGATATGAATTTAAATGAGTGAGCTTGTCCACTTGGAATTCAGTTTTACATATACTTTATGATTCCTTATCTTGCATAGAGATACATTTGATAGACTTAAATTCACTTAACATCTGTGATTGGGTGCAGTGTACCTAGGTGAATGATGGAGTGTGCCTTTTGTCACACACATGCGAGTAGAAATCAACTAAACGGCCGGAATAATGGCAATTCCCCGTCAGACCAGGGGGGCAGTAGGGTGCACTAACTGTCCTTCTCGATCCCTTGCAGACCATTCTTGAGAAATCCCACAGGCTTTTTCCGGCGCCTTTTATAACTTCAGTTCCGGGTCTGTCATTTTTGATGACGTCACTTTCCGGTCCCTGCATCTGATGATGTCACTTCCACTTCCGGCCCCCGATGACATCACTTCCTACGCTGGCCTTTAAAGCCACTATTTTGTCTATATACTACAGTTTTGTTTTGGACTCAGTGGTGTGAACAACTCACTATCTTCAAAAATACCTTTTTGCAGCCAAAGAATATTATTCGGGTGGCTGCCCCAAACCTTTATGATGTCTTATTGTCGTTCTTGTGACACTGTTAAAATGTGAGGTTTTAAGCAAATGGGTGTTGGGAAAGAGTCTGGCCTGGCCAAGTCCATAGATTATTTGCTCTGTGAGAATTTGGCCTCAGGACAAATCTATTTGATGACTCTTGTTATAAAACTTGAACCACACATAGTATATGGCCCATTAATACAATTTTTTAAATAATGGTGCACTTACTGTAAATGTCCCGTAACTATAGACTTTGACATTACATGTATCCTACTTTAAACTCATAGATCTTTGTTGGTATAAAAGTTTTGAAATGAGCAAGGATTACTCTGGCTTATCCATAACATATACAGTACAGTCAGTTTAAAAAAAGAAAGTTCTGTTGGAGTAGAAAACTATCCTCCAGTAGTAGCTATGTCAACATCTAAGCTTAGATTCTTCTTCTTCTTATACCAGAAAAATAAATAAATCAGACTATTTTCTAGATAAGCATTTTCAATTATTTTTTGATGCTCCAGGGCGAAATGGTGTAATTTGATATCATGTGGATGCACTGTAGGATATTCTGATTTCTTTAAACAACATTGCTATCAATTTAACCTGGTAATGCTGTCAAAAACATGTGATGAAATGTAGTGCACGATGAATAATACTATATCAAAAATCCAGTTAAAATGATTGCATCCAAGATATACAGTTGAAATATCTGTGCACAGCTACTCTGAGTTGAATATAGCAACAGATCTTGAGCTGTTTGCAATTTCGACAAAAGTTTGTATTAATCAGATTAGGTGTGCAAATTCTATAAACTTTTATTATTGGTTAAAGTGTTACACATGTGCTTTTTTGTCTATCCTACAGTTGTACTTGATTAAATACTATGGTGTTGACATTTCAAAGCTACTTCTAAAAGAGAGTGGGGAAGGATCTCATGTATCTTGGCCTTCTCTTCTATTTCACTGTCTTCTGGCTATTTTTAAAATGAATATCACCTGCTATTTTAATTTGTTTACTGCTGCTGTATGGTGCCAACCATTAAATATTGGGTTAATGTTAGACAAACTCTTCTCCAGATTTCTCTGGGACAGTAAAAGATCTTCCACTGAAAATTTTTCATGATCAGAATGTGGTCATATAAGTGGGTATCCTTACCTGATTAGAAACTGTACCATTGGACATTCACTATGAGATCTACCTGGAATTATTTGGGCTCTCCTGATAGTCTTCCATCATGTTTATCAGTTGAAGCTTAGCTGACTTCATCCAGAGCCTTTTCTCTTTCACTCATAATTTAGGCTTGTTAATGTCAAGTGCACTTAGCATATAATGTAGTGAGGAGATGTGTTTAGGATCTAGTCCAGTTTGGCATTCTCACACCTCTGTTTTCCACAACACAGTTCTTAGCATAGGATTTAGCACTGTCTCTTTCCCAGGCTGGGCACATTAAGGTATTACAATGCTAGGTGATATGTTTGTTGATTCATAGAACATAGAACATTCCAGTCACTGAGGTACAAGCCTTCTATTCCAGACTTCCCTTTCTTCTTCTTTCTCCAGTTCAGATCAGTCATTAGAACCAACGTCACCTCTGTGGCATCTTTGTCTCCATTTCTTCCTTTCCATTACGTTGCTTGTTCCCTGTATTCCAGTGGGAAACAGGCCACATGATAGGTGATGTCATCAAACTGCCTGTACAAATCATGGCATTGCCCAAAAGGAACTTAGTAATGAACCCTCAAAAGGAAGGCCTAATGTTGGAGAGACTAAAATGGCCTCTTAAATTAAATATCTGGTGTCAGATTTTGTTTTTGACTTGTATGGTTTTGATTTTTTTATATTTCACTTTGGCTTTGGCATTTTGTTTTTTTTTTGCTTGTTAATTGACTCTTGTTACTCTGATTATTCACTTGTATAATGCCTGAAAACTCCAAGAGAAATTCAAAACACCTTTATTCTAAAGGGATAGTACTCAAAGAAAATAGTTTGAAGGAGGTTGGCTAGGAGGAATCACCTATTATCCACCTAAAGTTGTAACCTTCCTTACTTTAGACCACATGTTTTTTTTTTCTTTCTTTTTCATTCTTCCTGGGCTTGTCATCTTATGAAAGCCCATTTATCTATCCATCAGTTGTATAATCTCTTACACCTTTGGACTGAGGATGGGCACCTTGTGAAGGTGTTTTTATATTTTTTTTCTTTCTAGTCTGTTAGCTGGCATAGTTGCTCTATTTATTGGTTGCTGATGTAATATAAATATGGTGTGAAACTTGAGCCCCGGACACAGACAGACATGACACCAGATGCCCACAAAGTCACGCTTTTATTCTCCTTTGTGCACACAGCACAAACACAGTGCCCAAAGACTCACAGTCCTTTTCCTCTCCTTTCTCTTTTCCTTCTCTTCTGCCGCCTCCACGCCTCCCATCGCAAGCTCCGTCCTCTGCCTACCGACTCCGGCTTCTCAAATGGAGTGAGGAGGCCTCTTTTATGCTTCACCTGGATGTGCTCAATGGTCAGAAAGAGAAAGAAAAGGTTTACATAAACTAATATCAGTTAATTAAATGATAGTTTTAAAAAATTAAATCTAAGCCAGGTGAAAAGTATTGTTAGAATTGTTGACTAATCCAAAAATTTGTAATTACGATTATTTAGGTTACTTCAATAAATCTTGTCAAGTAAATTTTGCTTACCCCTTTAGCAGATTTTTTTGCTAAATATAAGCAAGACAACTCCCATGTAAGATTTTTGTCTAGTTTTTGGATATTAATTTTTTGCAGTGTACATTTCAGAAAAGTATATCTGGTTAGTGTTTTAAACTGTACTTTAGGTTTTTCTCAACTGGGGATTAATCTGGATAACACCTGCGGACGTTTTCATGGTTTCCCTGAAATTTTAATAGATATATAAAGGATGGATGTACTTTTCCCCTAGAAATGTAGGAGAAAGTGGTATTGTCCACTTTTTCCCCTAGCATGTTTGACTGAATTTAACATCCAACCCCCACTCCTGCAAACCAAATGATTTGAATGATTTGTTTTACTACAGATCTGATACAGCTGCCTCTCTCTGATATATGTCATCTAGCCTTTCTATCTGATAATGGAGTATTAATCACAGTCAAAAGACACTTGGACTGGTATATCTAGGTTTGGAGATGTCTCAGCTCCTGTACTACTTACCACTATGATTAGTAATAAAAAAGACCATAACTCACACTTTCTCCATGTAGATAGACAAAGCTTTGCACCAATCATCAACCAAAAGGTTGGGTTTATGTTCACCCAGAAAAAAAAATGGCAAAATCCCCATGTCTTCCTTTATAACCCATTGTGAGCACTAGCTCAGTGCTTGCTGCATTAGTTAAGCCAGAGTTCACTGAAAGTAGAACCCTTATTATTTAGGATGTGGCTCACAGCAAAAGGCTGGAGTGACCCAGTTTCATCATGCTATCAGATCAACAATGAAATACATCTAATGCAAAAGGTATCAAATGACCCCTTGGGTTCATTTCTAGATGAGGGATAGGAAGAAATGTCAAAACCAGCTATGTAATTGTTGTAACCTTGTAACATCTTACCTGTCTCACTGTCTGTGCTGCATTGTACATATTTCACCCTAGGAACCTCTGTGGTAGGCTACTTAAAACAAGGACATTATGTAATCACAAACCTTTAGTTCAACCAAGTTTATCCCCAATAGGGGTCTTTACAAGACCATCCTCTTGTGGCTAGAAAAGGAATGAACACTGTAACCTCCTGACCTACTGGTAACCTTCAGACAGAGCCACAAGTTTGAGCTTTTATTCAAAAATCAGATTTATTTTCCATAAAACCAATAATAGCAAGTACAGTGGAACCTCGGTAATTTCCCCCATAGGATTGTATGTAAATGCAATTAATTCGTTCCAGACCGTACGAACTGTATGTAAATATATTTTTTTAAAGATTTTTAAGCACAAATATAGTTAACTATACCATAGAATGCACAGCGTAATAGTAAACTAAATGTACAAACATTGAATAACACTGAGAAAACCTTGAACAACAGAGAAAACTAACACTGTAAGAGTTTGCGCTATAACGATACAAACTGCTCGCTAAAAACACTTTTTTTAATGAGTTTTAAGCACAGGGAAAAAATTATCATTTGAAAAATCCGTAATTTAATAAACCACCAAGAAAAGTAACATTGCAACAATGCACGCTACAAACCGATCGCTGTAAACAGAAGTGAAGTGGAGGTTAAAATCTAATAGAAAAAAGTCTTCATTAAATACAATGAGGTTAAAAAAATGCTCGGATCTGTCTCTTTAAAAACAAGCCTGGTGCATTCTTTAACTGCCTTCTCGGCCTTATGCGTCCAGCTGTCTCTCTCTCTTGCATGCGCCTGTGTGTGTGTGTGTGTCTCTCACGCGTGCATCTCTGTGTGCGTGTGTGTCTGTCTGTCTCGTGCGTGCGTGTGTGTGTATCTCTCTCTCTCTCTCTCTCTTACTCTCTGCACAAGGAGAGACTGAACACGTGCGGAAATCATTGGCGCGCACAAACCGAAAGGGAAACTGGCTTGTTTGTATACCGAGTCTGTGGTCGTGAACAGATGCAAAAGTTTGGCGAACTTTTTGGTCGTAAACTGATTTGTACGTGTTCCGAGACGTTTGTGAATCAAGGTTCCACTGTACAAAGTGAAACATAGAATAGAACATTAAATCTCTTTGTGTAGTCCTATTAGCACCAGCTGTTGAATGTCCCAGATCACTCCTTTCTTTAGTTGCAGATGTTCCCGTTACAAATAAATATAGTTCTCTCCATCTCACTCTATCTGAAGGTGTCAGTTTTTTAGTAAAGAACAGTAGCTTTCCTCCTCGCTTCTTTCCCAAACAACTTTGCTAACTTTCTCTTCCCTGCACCGACATGCTACAGTTAAGCAAAACATATTGAAAGTATGTACACAATAGAAAACAGAAAATGTTACAGGACATCATTATCATTAATACTAAGTCTTAAAAAACCCACTTCTCACACTCAGCTCAAGGTCATTTGTTTGGAATTTACTGTTTAGTACATCTAACTAAGTTAAACCAAGTCTATAATCTTGCATTTCCCAGCTTTTCCAGCACTCACTTCACTCCTGTTCAGTTCAACAAGACTTGAAGCTAAAGGCCTATCATCTGTCAGGTGAAAACTTTGAAGTTTAACCTGTACATAACTTTCTATTTCAAAGGCTATTCTAGTGCCTAACTGCAATACTGGAAGACAGGAATTGTATTAGGGAGCCAGCATTGAGAAACCTTAAACTATGAATATATTTATCTCTTTAAATAGGTAATATGTCAGAAATATATATCATACAGTAACTTTGAGGCCCCTCTATAGGAGCAAGAAAGAGAAAGAAAACTAAGATCAATTAAATTTATGTTTTGCCTTGTTTGTGTATTGATCTACACCTCCATATACAAGTATATATCTTCTGTTATCCTTATGTTCTGAATAAACTGATTTATTTTGTTTGGTCTATTGGTTAAAATAGTCTGTTTGAAATATAATGTATTTGCCCATTAAATAAACTGAAATGTTTCTCTTTGTAAAATTTCACACAAGACCCACAAGCTATATCATAAGAGTTGAATGTGACTCAAGGCAGGTAGTAAGCAACATTTTATGAGTGTGTCTTTTTATGATGAGCACTTACTGAATACACTATATGAACTGTTAAAAATTAAAATAGGTGGCAACGACTATGCATTGAGAGAAAAATGTTACTGTAATATCAATTTCTAATCAATCTGTTTACCATTGCAATTCTGTTGCAGTGTTAAAAAGAATTTTAGTTCCATACAAAATCTGTACCCCTGGCTGACCTACCCTACAAGCAGGGCAGGGGTTTAATTGTTTATGTACCTGGCTAAGAAAAACTATCTATCATGTATGGGAAATGTGGATTTGCAGAATCCCTTATAACTGGCAAGAGGTACGGAATAGTCAGTAGCTGATGGAAGAGCACTGGGTAGCCAATTGTCCAGAAGTGGATCATAAGAGGTTTTTACTGGGAAAAAAAACAAGGATGTTGAACAGAGGAATTGTTTTTCTCATATTTGCTTTTACTCAAGTATACATAAAACATTCATCAACCTATATTCTTTTTGAAATGCAACAGGACCTGTGAATCTAGTTGTTGAAGATTATTTTAAAACAGATGTTACAAGGATGTTACGATTCACACCATCCAAAGACAGTGATTTGTATATATTTTTACAGGGATGCCAGGAACACACCCAAACTTGACCCAGCACACAAAGACACTGATAAACAGTCTCAGTGAATCGATCAATAATAAAGATAATGAAGTGTATATTAAGCAAATAATGAAGAGAAAAAAAATTAAACCACAGATGTTTACGAAAAAGCCTTTCCCAGTTCCCTGACAGCCATAATTATTTACATACAGTGCACAAAGGAAACCTAACAAAACACTAAGTACTAGACAATAACCAATAAATGCTTACAACACAATTCAGTACAACAGGTGCAGATGAAAGACAGAATTAATGGAGATGCCAAGTGGACGGTTTCCTGAAAGTTTTGTCCTACCGTGTCCCAGATGTGTGAAGAATCATATATTTTGAGCACAGTCCCAAGATGAAGACATTTGCCAACATGAAATCACATGAACAAACAGGCACAAGACAAGCACATGAATCCAGAATGAAACTGTAATCCAAGGGTGATTGTAGTTGAAATTCAATACCGAGAGATGCATACAAACAAATATACACAGATGATCATGACCTCCTCTGTGTCGTTTTGGTTCCATTTTAAAGAGGCTGCTTAATTATTCTACTTCCCAGTGACCCATTTGCCATCTGAATCTACCCATTGACATAAAACTGTCAGGGCTGCTGGGAGATGTAGGCAATTTAAGTAGTGATTTTACAAGTATGTATGTCTAAGAATATTCATAGCAATCCAGTGACTGTGTATCTGTCTGGTCATTAGCTTTGGATAAATCTGCAGCTTTTTTCTGTGTACTGCAGCTTTCTTCCTATATCCCCTAAGCTATGTTAGTTAGGCTGATTGGACACAATAACCTGGCATGGTGTAAGCAAGTCTGTGCCCTGTCCAGGTTTGATTCTCACTTTGCTTTCATTGCTTTTGGGATATGTTCTGACTACACCAAACATTAAAAGAATTTTGAAAAGGATGGATAGTTGTATGGTTTTGTAGGATAGTGGTTCATAAGCTACTAAAAATTAGTTTTCCATCTTAAAACAAAATGCTGAACATGAGTTTAATGTGATGTACAATGTGAAAAATAAACAGTTACGAGTAATTAAAACTCTCATTACAAAACTGTGCATTGAGAGTCAATGTCAAGTTAAATCCTTCCACCAAAATGAGACTGAGGCAACAATTTTAATAAGATGTTTGAAAAGAGGAATTGTTATTTACCACATGAAGTCTCTTAATATCATGCCATTTTAAATTCCATTGACATCTAGGGGAAAAAAGCGGCAACAAATACATGGAATGAAAAATGCTTGCAATGACAAATAAAAACAAGTGGTAAAGCTTGTTTTGTGCTGTGTATTTTATATAAGCAAAAGATTTGTAAGACAAAATGTATAATGCAAGGAGAAGCACCATACACACATGGAGAGACAATATAAAACCCTATAAATTAAAGGGTAACACTGGTATACACCATGGTATACAATTTATGTCCCAATATTATCCACCATAAGTCTAAATTGCATTAGCCGTTAAGTTTTCTACCTTGTGATGGTGTTCACACTGCCTTTGAAGAGATGATAGATACTGTAGTGGCCAACAGCCAGAAGGCCCCATGCTTATAGATGGCCTGCAGCAAGGTACCTGTAGTCTTTAATTCAGAGGATCGCACCTACAGAGAAGGGGTAACTACCTGCTTGAATAACAGCAAACGCTCTAGAAGCAACCAGCATGTTCCAGAGATGTCCACTGCACTGCACAGAGCACTGTCAAGTGCTTGGGCAATCAATGGTGCATGTTCTATAAAACAGAGCATTACAAGAAGAGAGTGTGAGGAATAGCCTGTCATGTTGCATGCATCTGGTAACTATTTATGTATGCCCCTAATATACTGTAACTAAAAACTGTGTTCTATTTTTATGAACTAAGATAAAATAAAACTGGGAAACTTCAAGCAACTTTCAATGTAGTCTATACTGCTCTAAAACAAAATGAATAGTTCAACATACATAAACAGAATTGTATATCCCCGGGCAGTTATTAAAGGCTCCTAATTTCCAAAAGAATGTAAGGAATCAGCAGTAACAGCTTTTTTGAAATAAATTACAAAAAATGCTTTTTGTGACACACTATCATTAAGTATTTTTAGCCAACAAATTATTCAGCAGAAGTGTGTCAATAAATGCCATTGGTGCTACTTCATACCTCTGGCAATATGCCTGCATATTGTCTCACTGTGATATTGACTTCTTTTCATCTTTAGCCAAGTTAGAAGTATTCTTCTTTTTAGTAATTCTGATGTGTATCTGAGTGGAGCTGTTGTTGTTTTATCTCTTCAGTATCTGTAAAAAGCTCAATTTCACCCTTAGAACAAATAAATTATTATTTATAAAGTGTAAAGTGTATTATATATAGATATGGCAATAACAGGTAGTGTTGTGCAGGTTCATATCTCACAAGAACTAGCTCAAAGTTCAGTTCACACAGATTAATATAAATAAATTCACGTTTATAGTTCATCATTTCAATTTTGAACTAGTTCATGTTCAGTTCATTTTGTATTTTTTAAGAAGTGAGAATAAATGATCCATGAGTTTACTTTTTTCAATTTTGCATGCCTTATATTAGTCTATTACAGTGTTCTTGAATAAAATACAGTAATTATGAAGACTTTTTTATTTAAATACACTTTATTGACTTATACCCAGCAACAAACACATATAACCATTGTGGGGAACAGCCCGGACAAAGACAGGTAGACATCTTTGATTGCACCACAACACGTTTATTTACACTATATACACAATGCTGAACACACACAGCCCAGTTCCACAGAACCAATCACCCTCAGTCCAGGCCCTCAACAATGCCTCTCTTTTCCAGATCCGCCTCCTCTCCTCCAAGACTCTGTCCACTTCCACCTGACTCTAGCCATCGAATCGAAGGAGGTGGCCCCCTTATATATACGCCTGGATGTGCTCCAGGTGCTTCCCGACACTTTTCCGCCGGCACTCCCCTGTGAGGTGAAAGTGTCGGCTGCGCACCCGGAAGCACTCCAGGGGCCTCATGCATAACGGCGTGTGTAGAATTCGCACTATAACATGACATAAGCACAAAAGCCGAAATGTGCTTACACACAGAAAAATCCAGATGCAGGAATCTGTGCATTTGCCAACTTCCGCGTTCTTCCGCTACATAAATCCCGGTCAGTGTGAAAAGTAACGCGCATGCACACGTGTGCTGTCCCGCACCAACTCCTCCCATAAATACGCCTCTTTGAATATGCAAATCCATATAAATAGCCCTTAAGCTCAATACCAAGTGGGGGCAAAGGAAAAACATACTATTTTTTGAATTAAACAGTGGTACAATCAACAAACGGAAGTTGATCGAGTGACATAGCGTGTCGGGGAAACTCTAAAGCTCAAGTTCACAAAGTCGCCACTTTAATCACCTAGTTTATTTTGTCATTAAAGTAGAACATCATAAACTTCATCTTAAAATCATTTCATTTACTAGTTTCTCAAATCCCATCGTAACTAAACTAGCAAGTTAAATGCTTTGTTTTGTATTTGATCTTCAATGTGCTCTGTGTGTGAATCACTACATGCTTCTTAAACGGGCTTTCTCTTTCTCCGACAGGACACAGAATCCATTACATTCGTGATATTACAGCTCTCTGAATAATTAAAATACTGAGATGTATACGTGATATCATTTTCATGATGATTGGAATGAAAGCATGTTATTAAACATGAGAACATGATGGCTCAGTGATTGTTCATGTCTCACACAAGATGCTGCTGCGCCATACGCGACCTTCTCTTTCAAACATACTAACCTCCAATTCTTGTCCTTACTTTTCTTTCCCCAAATACCCAATCGCCACACAATCAGCTCTGTAATAGATGTTAAGCCATCTGTAAGCTTACAACGTCGATTCTTCAAAACTTTTAAGGAACATTGAAATATCTTCACAGTACGTGTTTAATTATTCTATCCGTCTATCCTTCTAGTGTCGCGCCAACCTCAGTAGATATACAGCGCAAGGCAGGGACAATACGTCAACTTGCTGACGCTGCTGCACCGTGTCCGCATATGTTTAATTATTAACAATACAGATTATTTAAATGAAGTTAAAGTTATACAGTTATCTGTATAATATAATCAACATATTTTGCTGCATTTCATCTTAAAAATGATATCATCATCATATATAAATACGCGCTTTATAAAGTGGCGCAGGTTGTGCAATATTATAACTGTAGTGCAAGTTTACAGTGTGGTTATTGTAAAGAAGAAGAAGGTGCAGTGAGAGTAACAATGCTAAAGCAGTCATGGTATTTGGAATATTATGGCTATTTCCTGGGCCATTATATTGTTACAGGTAATCTACAGTCAGATGCATTACACTAATAAACAATATGCGGTTAGTTTCAGTGTATTTATAAAGCCGCGTCAGGAATGTGCGTCTAAGAAATAAAGGGTAACCACACAGGAACAGTTGCAGTGCTTTGACGCGGGTGCCGCCAGTCTGCAAAACTGAACGGAGAACTTGCGTACGACAGGATATGAGGTACTGTGGAAAAGTGTGTGGCTTTACGCCAAGTGTAGGTTTTATACATCGCGATTTGAACATGCAAACGTTCTTACGCAACATTTTTCTGCGTACACACCATTTATATATGAGGTATATATATGGTGTCCCCAGTCCTCTTCCCCTCAGCACTTCCGGGTGTGGCGGTAGTGCTGAGGTCCAGGCCTCCAAAGGCACCGGGCACCCCCTGGAGGTGACCATGGGCCCCTACAGGGTTGAGCTTCAAACCTCTGTACCCGTGGTCCCCATAGGCACCAGGGCAGTCACCCCCACGTGGTCTGGAGGAGGCACAAGACCTCCTCCAGTCTTCCTGGGTGTCCCAGCTGGGTACCACCCCCAGCCGCGTGCCACACCATATACAGTACAGGCCAAAAGTTTAGACACACCTCCTCATTCAATGTATTTTCTTTATTTTCATGACCATTTACATTGGTAGATTATCACTGAAGGTATCAAAATTATGAATGAACACATGTGGAGTTATGTACTTAACAAAAAAAGGTGAAATAACTGAAAACATGTTTTATATTCTAGTTTCTTCAAAATAGCCACCCTTTGCTCTGATTACTGCTTTGCACACTCTTGGCATTCTCTCGATGAGCTTCCACATTTCAGGTGACTACCCCTATATTACAGGGTAAGGCAACACATTTAATCTGGACCTAAAACAGATCCAGAACTGAACTAAGCTAGCTCACGTTTAAGTTCTTCACCTGTAAATATGTTACGTTAAGTTCACCGTTCTTAAAAAAATTAGCTTCTTCAATGAACACGCTCTTTTAAATTAGTTCATGCACAACACTTATAGCGGGGGTCTTCATGACAGCCCTTTGCCTTCCTCTTCTTCTTTAACTCTTATGCTCTCAACTCTGACCTTTCTACCTCTAGCCAGTTAAGTCTTTGCCACAAGCTCTTTTCCTGCTTTTACTTTAGAGTTGCATCTTTGTGAGGTAGTCTTAAACCCCATGCAATATGCAAAGCATTGCCACTCTCCAGTTCCACGATTAGTGAGTATAACTGCATTACCCTGAAATGTCTGTCTTCCTTCTTGCTTCCTTATCTGAAAAATCACAGAAAATATTTATAATTTATATATTTATATATACAGTATATACAGTACACCCCCAAAATTCACGAGAGTTACGTTCCTAGAGCACCCGCAAATTGTGAAAAACTAAGACATTTGGATGTGGTTAAAAAATGCCTTTTAAATGCCTATTTTTATAGTTTCAACCCTAAGTACAGTATGCCCCAAAACCACTTTCATTTCGTTGCAAACTCAATTTAATACATTAATGCATTATCTAAAAAATTATCTTAATACATTACCTGAAAACAGAATGTAAAGGTAAACCCATATACTATACAGTACTGTACTGTTATGTCTCCAGTGGTGCTAGAATGTAAAATACCGATGTTACCATTATATGTACTGTAATTCATGCAAGCGCGTTTTCTTTGGTATGTGCTGTAGTTTTCTTTGTTATAAGCAGAGTAAATACATAATAATTTCATTTAATTAAAATACAGTAAAATGTACGGGTACTCACCAATGATGAATGATATTGATGATGATGATGAAGTAGCTGTGCAGTACGATGCACAGGCTTTAATACTCCTTGGGTAGCACCTCTTCTTCAGGTGCTTCAGGAGGAGTCATATCTTTGTACAGGTCTTCTTCTGGTGGGGTTTCTTCCTGGCTTTTCTTTATAGGTTTCAGGAACATTGTGATAGGTAGTTGCTACATTGTCTCCTATAGCGAACTGCTGGTACAATTTCCATGCTTTCTCACGGATGATGTTACAGTCCAAGGGGATGTTCTTCCTGCAGTCGGTGATCCACAATGCCAAGGCAGATTCCATCCTGACGATACTTTTATTCCTTACGGTCGTTAACTTTTTGGCACTAACACAGAAATTTACAGATATGGTACTCCAGATTGCTGCTTCATTCTTCTTTATGTAGCATACAGGGCTTTCATTAATGCCATACTGGCACGTTAGTGCAGCATAACTTTTTAGTTCCCGGAACAAATCCAGTAGTTCAACCTTCTCCTGGAGTGTTTTAAACTTCTTCTGGCACTTAGGCTCAGTTCTAGAAGCCTTAGAAGGTGCAGAGAGATTCAACAATATTCCGTGCGTTTAAGAATAACAAAACAATAAAAAATAGAAAACATGAGAACACTCACCTGGAGACGTGTCACAAAGCAGCAGTCAATTATCAGCAAGGAGAAATGAATAATGCTCTCGGATTAGCTACTTTCACCATCCCAAACCGTGGTGGTAAACCCACTCACCTGGGGCCTCATGTATAAACGGTGTGTACGCACAGAAATGTTGCGTAAGAACTTTCCCATGTTTAAATCACTATGTATAAAACCTAAACTTGGCGTAAAGCCACGTACTTTACCACGGTACCTCATACCTTGTCGTACGCAAGTTCTCCGCCCGGTTTTGCAGACTGGAGGCACCCAGCGTCAAAGCAGTGCAACTGTTCCTGTGTGGTTACTCTTTATTTTCCTTACACGGCTTTATAAATACACTGAAACTAACCGCATATTGTTTATTAGTGTAATGCATCTGATTGTAATTAACTTGTAACAATATAATGATCCAGGGAGTAGCCATAGTATTCCAAATACCATAACTGCTTTAGCGTTGTTACTCTCACTTACTCACACCTTCTTCTTTTTCTTCTTTCAGCTGCTCCCTGTAAGGGTTGCCACAATGGATCATCTTTATCCATATTACTTTAATTGCACCACTTGGAGTATTTATATTACTGTATCTGAGTGGGGAATCACAACAGCAGGTGATCGGAAAGAGTATTATCGGTATTACAGCATCAAGCCCACGCTGCCAAAGCCACAGCAAAACATTTTAAAGCCTTTCCTGTACGGACCTCGCGGTTCAGAAACACTTTCATCCCAAGAACTATAAACGCACTCAATTAATTGCTCCTTGTAGAACTGTTTGTACTTATAAGTGCAATTACCTCACTGTAAACTTGCACTACAGTTATAATATTGCACAACCTGCGCCACTTTATAAAGCGCGTATTTACATATGATGATGATATCATTTGTAAGATGAAATGCAGCAAAATGTTTATTACAGTATATTATACAGATAAAACTTTAACTTAATTTAAATAATCTGTATTGTTAATAATTAAACATGTGAGGACACGGTGCCGCAGCACTAGCAAGTTCATGTATTGTTCCTACCTTGCGCTGTATATTTGCTGAGACTGGCGTGACACTGGAAAGATAGAATAATTAAACACGTACTATGAAGATATTTCAATGTTCCTTAAAGGTTTTGAAGAATCGGCATTCTAAGCTTACAGATGGCTTAACGTCTATTACAGAGCTGATTGTGTGGCGATTGGGTATTTGGGGAAAGAAAAGTAAGGACAGGAATTGAAGGTTAGTACATTTGAAAGAGACAGGACTGCTACAATAAAGTATTTCATTGATGGTCGCGCTTGGCGCAGCAACATCTTGTATGGGACATGAACAATCACTGCGCCATCGTGTTCTTAATAACATGCTTTCATTCCAATCAAAATGAAAATGATATCACGTATACATCTCAGTATTTTAATTATTCAGAGAGCTGTAAAATCACAAATGTAATGGGTGCTGTGTCCTGTCGGAGAAAGAGAAAGCCCGTTTAAGAAGCATGTAGTGATTCACACACAGAGCACATAGAAGATCAAATACAAAACAAAGCATTTAACGTGATACTTTAGTTATGATGGGATTTGAGAAACTAGTAAATTAAATGAATTTATGATGAAGTTTATGATGTTCTATTTTAATGACAAAATAAACTACATGATTAAAGTGGATATTTCGAGATTGAAGTTAACATTTCGTGCTTTTTTCCTACTCTGTTACTTTTTTTCACACTGTACCCTAATAAGCTTCCATATGACACTCAGACGGTGGGCCTTTTCATGGTGACTTTGATATCTAACAACTTCTTTTTTATGTCAGGCACTGTGCGACATTGTGAACTTGAGCTTGTTTCTCCTGACACACTATGTCACTCGATCAACTTCCTTTTCTTGTTTATTCCACTGTATAAACCAACAAATAGTACGTTTTTCTTTGCCTCCACTTGGTATTCGCTGAAAATTTCCTTCTTGCTTTTCCCATTGCCTTTTCACAGAAAACGGAGCTTAAGGTCTATTTATATTGATTTGCATATTCAAAGAGGCGTAATTCTGGGAGGAGACGGGGTGGGACAGAAGGCGCGTGCACGTGCGTTAGTTTTCACGCTGACCGGGATTTATGTATCGGAAGAACGCGGAAGTTGGAGTATGCACAGATTTCTGCATCTGGAATTTTCTGTGCGTAAGCACATTTCGGCTTTTGTGCTTACTTCATGTTATAGTGCGAATTCTACGCACACCGTTATGCATGAGGCCACTGGAGACGTGTCACATGGCAGCAATCAATCATCAGCAAGGAGAAATGAATAACGCTCTCGGATTCGCTACTTTCACCATCCCAAACTGTGTTTCCCTCAGCGGTTGCTTCCAGTTCTCTCTACAGCACAGTATTGCCACGAAAAAAGCCATAAAAAATTGCAGAGGATATTTGCGCTTTCCACTAACAATTAATAGTTAGGTTCTAAGAAAAAATCCGTGAACGCCCGAGTCTGTGAACCCGGAAACTGCGACTTCGCGAGGGTCTACTGTATATATATATAAATTTATTTTAAACAAATTGTATAAGACAGAAACACATTCCACAAATCACTGGATAGAGGAAAGTTCAAAGTTTAAAAGGCCACCTAAAAGTACCAGTGAATGCCACCAAGTGCTGTTTTTTGTTTATAGTAAAATGACGACAACACCACAAGAGAAATCATTTTGCATGCTGTAATTTGCATAGTGTGAGTCCATTGGATTGGAAGAGGGGGACAACAAGATCTTGCTCATCAACTATGGCCTCCCAGGTATCCAGACCTTACCCCCTGTGATTTTTATCTATGGGGGTACATTAAAGAAAGAGTGTTTGTTCCACATATGCCCGCTAATCTTCATGATCTGCAACATTTAATTGAGGAAGTTGTAATTCAGTAACTAGGGACCAGTTGGCTTGTGTGTATCAAGAAATGGTCTACCGTTTTGATGTTTTTTGCGCTACACATGATGCTCATGTTGAGTGCATGCAACCTCAAGGACTATAGGACTAAACTTTGAACTTTCCTCTATCCAGTGATGCGCAGACTGTGTTTCTGTCTTATAAAGTTTGTTTGAAGTAATTTTTGAAATCTGTTCTTTCATTTTGAACAGCCATATATATATATATATATATATATATATATATATATATATATATATATATATATATATATATATATATATTGTCACTCATGTGCGAGTAGGAGACCGCGGACGGATTTTAACACACCTGGGAAGACATTCGCGGGCAGGGAATGGCGGGTACTAACTTTCTCCCTGTGCTTTCTTTAAAAAAAAAAAGACGCTTCCGCCATAAGCCGGTTTTGCCCGCAGTACGTTACTTCCGCCCTTCCTCCGCCATCTTGTCCTGACGTCATCGATCCCAGCATCCCTCACAGTTCCTTCCCAGCATTCCTCCATGTTTCGGCGTCGCGTATATGAACTGTTTAGTTTATATTTTGACCTGCATATTCTTTTTTTATTGTGGAGCATCTACAATATACGGGGCCGGAAAACCCCAAATCTTTATGTTGTGTCCTTCTCCGTCTTTTACAGTATATATATATATATATATATATATATATATATATATATATATATATATATATATATATAGTCACACATGTGCGACTTGGAGCAAGCTGAGTGGATCAAGGTGATTACCCGCCAGGTGAGGGGTGGTGGGGTGGTCTAAACCTTTTTCTGTTATCTCTGCAGACCAAATGTGGGAAATCCTGTCTGATTTAACGTCACTTCCTGTTCCGGCACCCAGACTGATGTACAGTGAACCCTCGTTTATCACGGTTAATCCGTTCCAGACTCTACTGTGATAAATGAATTTTCGCGAAGTAGGATTCTTTATTTATAAATCAAATATTTTTGCAGTTAGAGTATTGAAAACCTGTTTACGACCTTCTAAATACGTTTTTTAACATTATTAGAGCCCTTTAGACATGAAATAACACACTTTAGTCACCATTACACTCGTATTACCCAATATATTAGACAAAATAAGAGAAAATAAGACATTAGACGTTACAAATATATTATTACTTGGCTCACCCGTCTTTTAAGGCGACCGACTTTTATCCTCAATTTATGTGTGCTCCATGTGTACATCAGGTATGTAAGTGTAGGGAATGAGAACATTAAAGTGCCCTTTCATAACATCTCCCGAAAAAAAGTTTTTTTCCCCTCGAGTGCCTGTCCAATGTCGTACAATGTCAGCCCGAATCTGTACCGCTAAAGACGGAGTTTCATGCACTAAATAAGCTATAGATGAGAATAAGCAAGCACCATCTGCCCTGATATTTACTACGCGGTGAGGCATTTGTACTCCATCAACATTAATTATTTCCAGAGACATAATTTTGTCTATTTTTCCAGCGCATCGCGCACAAAAGCAAGGGGATGATGGGAGCAGCAGAACTCTGCTCACATCGGGTTGCTTCGTACCACAAGCCGCAAGTAGTAAGTCTGTGATAAGCAGAACACTGCTACGCTTTGTGATAATCTCTCTACTGTATTGAATCTTTTTCTGTGCAATCATTTGTGTACAACAATACAGATATTTTGGTAGCTTAAAATAGTGATTTTTGTACTTCTACACCAGCAGGATGAATCTTAGTCAAACAGTCAGCTGAAGTATGTAATAAGCACACCACAGTAGTTGCTGGTACTCTCAGCAAAGAAGCCATAGTTGTCAATTGGCTTAGAGAACTACTTTGCAATTTCATTCAGACATGAATGAATAATGAAAAAAGGCTGAAATTCATTGAATAAAAACAAATTTTTCCTGACTTCTTCCAGTTAATTTATTCAAAAAGGTCTGTCCTACTTTAAAATACCTCTAATCAAATAAAGGGGAAAACACCACAAACGTGTATAAGTGAACAAAAAGAAAATGGTATTTTTCACATCCATCTAATTCCCCAACATATTAGGACTTTACACTTGAGAAGAATGCCAGAATATCCAAAACATTTTTTAAGCTATTCTATCTTGAGTATGAGATTTTTTAAGAGTCAATTAGTTCAGAGAACATACTCAACATTTTCCCAAAAGGTAACACTGTTAAATATCCAGTTGTGATAAATGTTCAGTTTGGTATTATTTGTTAAAGCATGGATTTTCTGAAGGTGCATTTACATTTATGAAGTTGTAAAATATTGGTCGGCAACACTGGAGGGGACCTGAGTCTATCACCAGGAATACTCATGGACACCCCTGCAACTCTGCTTCTTGGCCAAAGACATATCCATCTTTGACATGTGAGTGAAAACCAGTCATTAAAACAAACCAATGTGACTGAATCAGGAATCAAGTATCTGGAGCAGTAAGGCAGTGCTGCCCACCTACAAAATTACTATTATTAGTATAAACAAATAGTGTATAATGCACTGCTTATGCTGTATGCTTCTGAATACTGAAGGTATTTCAAGTGAGGAAAGAATAATGGCAAAATAGACATTAATAAAGTGATAAATAACAAAATATTCTTGGTTTGATATGATTACAAGTAGTGCCCCAGATAAATATCAGGAAATAAAAAAACAACATGATGAAATCCATGTGAATGCGATAAAGATTACACATACAAAGTTCTCCTCGCAGTTTGAATCCCCTTGATATCATGTCTTTTCTGATTTTTTCTGGTTTCCAAAGTCTCCATGGTCAACTGCCAATATTTTGTATGTAATAGACTACCAGCTGGTAGCATTTATTGAAATATCCGACTGAGTAATGATAAAAAGTCATGATAACACATGGTGTGACTAGATTTTCATTTTCAAAAAGTGCATTTCAAATGACTCACAATTCCTGCAATGTGTGCATCTTTTTGAAATATCTTTTTTACCGATAACTACAAAAAATGTTTGTGGCTTAAGATTGCTATAAAAGATAAAAGCTTGCTTTAGCTTTTTATGTTGGTATTCCCTTAGACAAATTCCAATGAAATTTTTATCTTCAGGTTTACCATTTTTGGTTATTTCTTACATGAAATGTAAATGTAAACAATATTTATTATAAAACAGCACAGTCAGTCGATCATATTGCCAGCTCACATACATTTTAAACCTTTCAGAAAAGTTAATATTTCAAGACCTTGAGTGTTTTTTTTTTATCTCTGCTTAGGATTCAAGCACAATTGGTAATACTCTAATATAAATATGTATATGAATATTTTCTTATAAGTGTAATGGTACCACTTACACTTCCATTATGTTATCCAAATACAAAGACAAGTGGTTTAATGCAATACATTTGTCAAGAATGCCTCTCATTAGTGAAATATTGTGGTATTTTTGTAAAGAATAAGACAGGCAGTTTCTTTGAAAATGATTTTTTAAAATATATTTTTTAAGTAATATTTACATTTTGTAGCAGATACAGGGTCTTTGCTAGAATCCTGGGCCCACAAGCACAGTCTGCATTTGCCAGTAATGCAATGAAGACTTCATTTAAAGCAAAAAATCTTCCAATAATTATGGCTGTATAGGTGCATAATGACAAGTAAGGTGCAAATATACCTGCAGTACATTAAGGAGGTCGATATTGCTTATTAAAGGCTTCTAATAATTTATGATAATTCTTTGGTTTGGCGACTGTTATTAAAAGAATGTCTATGTTACTGTCACACCCTCCCTAGTCTAGAAAAGGAAAAATAAAAATACAGATTCTGACATGTGGCTCATTCTACAGAAGCTTTATCAGGAATGAATTAAAATATGTATACATAACGATATTCAATGGTGCCACGGTGGCACAGTGGGTAGCGCTGCTGCCTCGCTGTTAGGAGACCCAGGTTTGCTTCCTGGGTCCTCCCTGCGTGGAGTTTTCGTCTCCCTATGTCTGCGTGGGTTTCCTCCGGGTACTCCGGTTTCCTTCCAAAGTCATGCATGTTAGGTGCATTGGCGATCCTAAATTGTGCTTGGTGTGTGCCTTGTGCCCTGTGCTGGCTGGGATTGGCTCCAGCAGACCCAAGTGACACTGTAGTTAGGATGTAGCGGGTTGGATAATGGATGGATGGATAACCATATTCAATACTGAAAGTAATAATGTCATAAAATAATCATATCAGTTCTCTTAACATTAATATTAAAATAAATGTATACTTTACATATGTCTTTATCAATTTACATATATTAATATTAGTACTATGATTTCTATTTTATAAATAATAAATAAATCACATAATCACAAGTTAACACAATACTCATTAGTGATAAACTATTGCTAATCTCACTATGCTCTTGCACCATTTCACTGCGCTGGGTATTCTAGCGGCTATCACTTTAATCAGTTATAATTACAGTAACAGAAATGCAGCATTTAGAATTTTATTGACTCATGACAAATTATACAAAAGAAACAGAATAATAAATACTAAAGAAATATTATGATATTGAATCAGCAATATGAAAAGTGCCAGCAATCAAACATATATAAATGCAGGTATCTTGTGCTTTTCACACAAAAGACTGCATCAAGAGGTTTTCACTGTTTATTAATACAATATTTCAAACGGTATATTGAAACTTTCATATTCTTTTCCAAAATATATACAATGTACTACTAATGTCATTCTTTTTATTTAATCACAACAGTAACTAATAACTCGAAAAGGAGGAATAATAAGTGAAGCCCACCAAATCAACAAGCTAAAAGGGCAGGTCCAGTTATGGGACACACTCTCGACTCACTGCAGGTTTTAGATGATTAAAGAATGAAGGCCACACTAATGGCTATTATGACCAATGTTGCATATCCTCTCCTTGACACACTAATGCTAAGGACATTCAGCCAATGAATTATTCAGAAGCTACTGGGGCTCCTTCATACCAACAATAATACATTTGCAAAATGCTTCATTGTGACTGCTCTCTTTATCTTTATCAATGGCAGATTTTTTTTGTATATCTGGTGTTTAAGTGGGACTGTTGTTGTTCTATTTTGTTATAAAAGCTAAATAGTACTATATATCTGCCTATAATGTATATCAATTTTTTAAAAAGGTTGCCTAATTTTAATGATGAAAAGAAATAATGAATATAGAATTAATCCTTTCTTGTTAACAAAGATTAATAATAAATAACAAAGATTTTATTTATATTTTTTTTTTAAATTGTCACAATAATAGACTACAGACATCAAAAAGGTTTGGGGCAGCCTCTCGTATATTATACCTTGGCTGCAAATGGGTATTTTGGTTGAGTTGTTCACAGGTTGGAGTTCAAAACAGAACTGATTTAAGAGTGCAAATATGGCGGCTTTAAAGGCAGGAACAGGAAGTGACGTTATCAGGACTGGAAGTGACGGCATCAATAACACTGGAAGTGATACCATCAAAGGTGCCGGTGCCAGTGCCGGTGCCGGAAGTGATATAATCAATGATGCCGGAACCTAGCAGGATTTCCTGTGGATGGTCAACAGAAGATTGAGAGAGAAAGTCGGTGCAGCTCGCCACCTCCTGGTTTGGCATGATACTACTGTACTATTATTCAGGCCCTTTTGCTGCCTCCCAATTGCATGTGTGACATTTTAATTTTTAATAATATAAAATATATTTTTAACACATCTTAATTTAAAAATTTTGTTATGTGTTGACCTTGGAATGAATTTCATATTTTCCAGTTCCTATCTGGGGCTGGAATCACCATTTTAGAATGATTTTTGGTATAAGTGGGGAACTTCATTATATTTTGACAGATAGGTAATATTTCTGAATACAGTCTTTACTTAAAAAAAAGTATTTCCTAAATACTATATGCAAATAGTTGTTGCTGTAATTGCTGTATTTATTTCAAAAACTTTTAATCCATTGTTGAGATTCTGCGTATACAAAATGTGCTATATTACTTCACAACAGTAAAAAATCATAAACTGCTTTTAAACGTGTTGAATATTTTTGACTGCCAAAATATGAGTAGCAGTCATGGTGTTTTACATAGTAAATGGCATATGTCATAAGAAACATGTTTCTAATATTCTAAATGTATTGGCCAGGTCTGATTTGCTTAATGGTTACTGCTTCAGGAAATATAATAGTTCTCTTAGTTTCTTATCTAATTTTGTAGTTTGTTTTGAAATGTTTGACTGTGTAGTAAATTATCCTTATGTTTATTAATAAATATAAACATCATACATCTCAAACTATTAAATAAAAGAACAGTACCTTATAAACTTGAGCTTCATAATTAGATTTTCTTGAAACCAATGGCAGGAATTTAAAACTGTTTATGCAACGTTTTTTCCAAATCCCTGCAATTCATTCATACATAAAATCTTAGACTTGTGTGCTCCCTCCTTCCCATGGTACTGAAAATTAGGACCTTTGTTTGTTACTCTATTGACAAAATTAAAATAGTCTGAAAATTACTCAGCATTTTCTTTAAACATGTCAGAATTTTCAGTGGTTACTCTTCAGAAGCTAAACTAACTTTTTCACTTAGTAACACTTGTCTTCCTAACACCCAGTGGTTAGGGATGCCTAACCAATTTAGCAACACCAGACAGGAAAGAGCACAATGTTATAGGGCCATGCTGAGTGCCACCTTAACAAAATGTCAAATAGAAAGATCTTTATCAGTAAAAGTAAAGGATTAATTAAACATAGAATAAGGACACTAAGGCTGTAAATGGGAGAAACACAAATACAAGGATAATAAAATAAACAAAGTGCATGTGCAATCCAACTCACTTACTTTCTCCACACAACTGGTGACTCTGCTCTCAGCCATTGAGACATTATAAATCTTTAAACTCCTGAGTACAAATACAAAGGCTTTCTGGCAAAGGAGCAGATTTATATCTTGGAGGTACTACTACGACAATTCTTAGAACTACTTTTAGGTTCAGCAATACCTCTCAGAAGGATTTTTTGCAAAGCTCCTTCTATGAAGCTGAAAGGATTAACTCCATTCTAGTACACTCTGAACTCACCCTTGTGTGCTGTTTTATGGTGTAAGGAAACACTTCTATTTTGCTGCTGGTTTTGCAACACCCTTAATGTTCCTCTGCCCCTTCCATAATCATCCATCCATCCATTTTCCAACCCGCTGAATCCGAACACAGGGTCACGGGGCTCTGCTGGAGCCAATCCCAGCCAACACAGGGCACAAGGCAGGAACCAATCCCGGGCAAGGTGCCGACCCACTGCAGGACACACACAAACACACCCACACACCAAGCACACTAGGGCCAATTTAGAATCGCCAATCCACCTAACCTGCATGTCTTTGGACTGTGGGAGGAAACCGGAGCGCCCAGAGGAAACCCACGCAGACACAGGGAGAACATGCAAACTCCATGCAGGGATGGGGCGCCACCGTGCCGCCCCTTCCATAATCATTTCCTGGGAAATTTAAGAAATTTTCTCTTGTCTATACCACTCTGTATTCTAGTGGCCATGATATACCCTTTGTAGTATTAAAAATTCTATAAATGAACCCTGAATTTGACTTCCTCTATCGAATGCTTACCCATATAATTATCATAGTGAGTTCTGCTCTGCACTTCCCATTTTATTTCACCTCTCGCCCTGTCACTGCCTTGCTAGGTTAGCGGCAGCCTCAATAATCTAATTTTATGAATAACTAGGGGGCTCTGCCCCATGCTCGCTTCGTTTGCCAACCCCCATGCAGGCCCTATGCGCTAGTCATTTCCCGGATCTGCCACTTGTGGCGAATCATGCTGTGCTTTTGGATAAACACGAATATCAACTCTGTCTTTGATATCTCTGTCTTTCAAAACTATTACTGCTGACAATTTATCACATGTTTGTTTATTATATATGCAAGCATGATCTTTCGGATTCATATAGAAATCCAAGAAAACTTCTTTGTCCATGTTTTTCAGATAAATTTTGTGTAAAGTCCGATACTTTTGGACATATGGATTTATATCCATTATTGACTGTAGAATTTCTAATACTTCCAATTGTTTAACTCTTTTGATTCTATGTTGCATCGCTTCTCCGTGATCATAAATATAAACCTGACCGAATTGTGGTTTCTTTGAAATTAAACTTTTAGTTGCTTTAATTGTTGTGGTGACCAAAGATTCTCATAGCGTATGGTCCTGAATCGTGTAAATCTACGTTTTGAGCATTGAATGATGCAAACGTGAACAGATTACTGCAGATACGGATATTTTGCCTGTATTGTTTGTGGATTTCACTTTCACCAAAAACAAATCTTTTATTTCTCGCGGATACACCCCTTCATTGGGAAGAAGCACAACTTTTCCCTGATGGCAATACAAATTAGATGATCTACAAGTCTCTGACTTAAACTTTAAAGCCAGAAAATATCTACATACTTCTGTCATATCACCTAAGTCCATATATTTGATCTCTTTTCACTGTTCTGTTATTTCAGTAATAATTTCAATTTGTTAGCGCTAATGCAATCTTTACTATCAGTTTTTTGAGACTTTTGAATTTTAGTACTTTCATAATCTCTAACCAGCTCTGCATGTGTATCGCTTGGACTTCTTTACAACATTCTACTTTGTCTTCTACTCTTTGTATTTTATTTCTGCCACCGCTTGAACCTGTTAGATTTTCAATTCCACTTGGTTGCTTATAACTTTCCTTATTTTCCGAATTTGAACTTAGATTATTATTGTTCTTTTTTGAATTCTTTTTTCTCCAATTCCTTTTGGCCTGTTTTCGATGGGCTGCCCTTTCTTCTTCACTTAGTCATTAACATTTCATCTAGAAAGTATAAAATTATTGTCTAGTAAAGGACTACATCAAAGGAAACTAATAGATTGTATGTCTTGTATTAAAATGAGGAAAACATTCAAATTTATAAAAGCTGAGAGCACAGGAACTGCTTCTGACAATAGCATTCACACAAATGAGAGGTGAGTGGACCGTGGGTGTGGTTAAATCTCCTGGCACAAAGTCTCACGGGACTAGAAATTATCTCTCTGAAAAAGTCTTGTCTCATCCCAGGATTTTTTTATATAATAGAGAGATGAGTACACCATGTAACAATAAGTGAGAGGAAACAATGTTAAGGAGTTTAGGTACAAGCGATAATTCTAATCAAAATGTCTATAAACACCAATGTCTTCCTCAGTGGTCATCCAAAACCAACACCATTTTGTTGTTGGGGTTGATGTTTATGTAGAAATGGTTTGAAGAGTGTGGTGGAGTGGAAGTCTTGGGTGAGATCATTGTTCTTTTTCTGGGTCACGATTTTCCTGAATGAAGGTGAAACAGTTGGTGTTATGCCCAAACTTTTTTGTAGCCACTCCACTGCAGAATAAACACACCCCCACACTCCCAAACACACACTGGAGCCAATTTAGCATTATCAAGTCACCAAACCTGCATGTCTTTGGAAAATGGGAGGAAACCAGAGCAACTGGAAAGCCTCATAGACATGGGGAGAACATGCAAACGCCACACAGGAAGGATCCGATAAAAAAATCCTGATCTCCTTACTGTGAGGCAGCAGCACAATCACTGCTCCACCATGCCATTCCTTCTTTTGTAGGGTATCCTCTAAATCTATCCCTAAAACAGGTGTGTTGTACACACTCATTTGGCAACTGTCAAAATAAAAACTTGAAAAGGAGTATCTCAGGTTTACATCCATTGAGCTGTAAAACCATCATTCTGAAGTTGAGGCATGAAATTTTGCCTTTTTGAATATTCTGAGGCATCAAAGTTTTCCACTAATGTACCAATTATACATACCATTTTTGTGCCTGTAGCTGCTTAGAACAAAATGTGATTGATTGAGCCTTATTATTACAACCTATTTAACTGATCAAATTAAATAACATTCGATTAGTTAAAAGACGGCTTATTATTTTTCCTGTACCATGAACACTAAAATATTACTCATAATTGGCAAGTTGGGTAGATAGGGCTATTAAAGAACAACTGAAAACATAGCATTACTTTAGCATGTCAAAGTGTAGCCTGGTCTGTTGTTCTGTAGAATGATACAGGCATACACAATTTTCTATTCCCTCAATCAATGTATCTGCAAAAACACAAGTAAGCCAATGAAGCTGTGTTGGTGGAAAACTTCTCTCTAATACTGTCTAATATGACAACCAATATATTTGCACAAGAAATCTCATTACTGCACATCATAGTGATGTCAAGTCCATTTTTCTTCATTAACTGGAGCATTGCTATACTGAATTTTATTTTACCTTCCTGCTGAAACGCAGTGTGCTATTGGCATGCTGTGTCTGGAATTAGTTTTTAACAGTGGCATTTCTGTATTAAGGGCCAGTGGGGCACAGCCCCACCAGATGTTGTGCAAAATAACTAATAAGCTTCCCTCCGTAATTTAACTTATCATTAAAATATTTACAACAACCTTCTACTTTGTCTTCCTAATCATTTTTCCAGTTCTTTATGCTGTATGTGATTTCTTATCCTGAAAAAAATACTGCTGTTTATAGCATGTCAAATTGTCTTTGTGTCAGGTGTTGCAAGCCTGTTTACAGCTAACTCTATTAGCCATCCAGAGTTTAGGTTTACTCTTGGGGGTTGTGATAAGAATGATACAGGTACATCAAAAAGGTTTGGGGCAGCCACCCATATACTGTATTATGCCCTGTCTGCAAAAGGTTCATTTTATGAGTTGTGTTCAGGTTGAAGTCCAAAACAGAACTGACTCAGGGTGGATAAAATGGCAGCTTTAAAGGCCATGACAGGAAATGACGTCATCTGGAGCTCCAGAACCAGAAGTGACATCATCAATGGCCCTTGTACCGGAAGTGATGTCATCAAAAGCATCGGCACCAAGTGGGATGTCCCAAGGAAAGTCTGCAGAGGATGAAGAGAGAGAATTAGTGTAGCTCACCACCCCCTAGTCTGGCATGGTATTACTATTATTTAAGCCCTCTAGCTGCCTCCCATGCACACGTGTGTGACAGGGTGTATACTTAAGAAACCTGAAATTTCCAGTGTAGTAATGAGGCTAGAATGGCTAAAGCTCCTTATACTCTGCATTGAAATGAGGACCATTTTGTAATGAAAAATTTCCTCTTCTGGTCTGAACTGCCTAGTCAATGCTATGCAGCACAAGCCAGTAAAGAGGTATGAAAAGTCTAGTTCCTTTTGCTCTTTTAAAGATAGCTACAGTAACTACAGAAATGCATCATTCACAAGATATTGTACTGATCAGAATGGGGCTGAACAGCATCTTAATCCTCACCCACTACTGACAAGGACTGAGTAATAGCAATTTTGAGAACAAAATCATGTCCTGTTGTTTTTCAGCTTCTTGCTGTCCAGGAAATATCTGACAACATATTGGTCAGTGCTGCTACTGGGCTGATTCTTTGAGTTGTATGGCATATGTAGCCTCTGTATTCTTTTCTTATTATTGTGGCTTGCCCTTTTTGCCTCCATTTGATTCTTAACTTGAAAATCTGCTGTTTTAATTTAGACTAGTTCATAGCCAATATTTTTCCAGAGCAGTGAATAGTTTCTAGAAGATGTCAAAGGTATCACTACAATCTAATGTGAATAGAGACACACTAGGCACCAGCAATATAGTGTTTAATTGACTCACTGTGACACAAGTGATCCATGAGTTTCTGTGCCTTGCTAGTCATCAGCAAAAGATGGAGACTGGCATTATTATTTAGGTAAGTTCATGTTAACCTAAGAGACGTCTGCACAGCAGATGTATGGCCCCACCAGAATTTTCATGCCAGAAAAATGACAATGATTTTAAGTTCATTGTATTAGCATTTTCCTCATCAATCTAAAACTATAGTGCTTGTCATCTGAGCTTGTAGCTCCATCCTGCTTATGGGATAGTACACTAAAATGCTGTCCTTGATCAGATTATAATATATTAAACTTTATTATTATTATTTTTTAATTCAGTAAATTTTTCTTGATGTTAAAATCAGTTTTCATTGAGGTTTTGAACCATGAAGAATTTAATTTTGTTAAAGCTTTGTGAGTTGTATTATCATTATGTTCAAAAATCTTTTGCAAATGGCTATTTTTGTTTTCTGATGAGTACTGCCATTTTGTTGAGCTGTTGCTATGAAACAGTAACCTGTCGATGGGGGCACAAGGTTGTTTATATGTTTTCTTTAGACTTGACGAAGACTTGTGTCAATGCATTAAATGTTGTACAAGAGCTTACAAAAGTATGATGTTATGGGACTCCTGGAACTTGCCATTTGGACATTGTATTTACAATGCTTGTAATATGTTTGCACACTCACCATTCATTCCTTCTATGTTCTGTCATCAGTGGCATCATGAGGGAGGTGACACTAAGAAAGGGGGTGACACCTAAATGACTGTTAATAAAATGTTTGGTCAGTTTCTCAGACTGGAATCACAAAGGGGGAAGGAGAACACCCCCAAACAACTCAATAGAGCGATCAAGTGTCAACAGACCATTAATAGTGTAAATTATTGTGCTACGTTAAATGGCTTGGTGTTAACTGCATTGTTTAAAGTATGACCAGCTCACTCTCTGTTAATGAGCTCTATTTATCGAGTCACCCATGGACCAGTGGAGAGTGTTAATCCAGCTTTGGTTACCGTATTGGGTGAGACTAACCCTAGTGACACCATTGTCTGTTATATTTTTAACCTATTAATGCAATGGTATTTGTGAAAATGTTGAATATGTGTTATGATAATCAGCATATCTAAAAGAGAGCAATGGTCATGTCGTAAAATCTCAAAATCTTTTCAACAAACTGCAGCTTTGCTTTATTATTGCTTTTATACGTTTTAACATATTTTTCCAAGTTAAGTGTGACTACATAAAAATATGAGCCCTGTATACTTGTACATAGCTTATACTGAGCGTGTTGCAAATGATGCTTATTTCCAGGGTAATGGACTGCAGCAGGGTAATGAAATTATGCATACTTGTTCCACAACAGGGAATTAAATATTTAGAAAAAATCATGTATATTGCTGTTCCACCTGCAGAGCCATATCTTGTAAAACACAGCTATGTGTGCTACTGTTGCTGAATATGTTAAGTAATACGTATCCAGAAAACCTATTTATTTCTATAATAATTTTTAATAAATAATATAAATGTGTATGGTAATGCAATTATATTGTGTTGCATTTCATGTGATTTAATGTGTTAAATCATTCCAATTTTTCTTGATATTAAACTATTTTAAAAATGTAAGGTCTTTATTTCATTACTTGAACTTTTGGACTCTGTAAAAGCAACACGTTTCAACCACACAGAAAGAAGGAATGCTAGCAGGCTGATTAAATTAGAAGTTAAAAGCAGTGACATTACATTTAACCATTGTAAAAAAGGGCAGTCTAGCAAGATGAAAGATCAAAATTTTCCACATGAACAAAAGCAAAGCCCTTGAAAGCTGGTTATCTTCACACAGGCACACCTCATGAACATGTGCCAAAGTGGTCTATCAAAATGACAGTGGCCAAAGAGGGGCTAGGGATGTTCCCCTTGGTTCTGACTAGCTTTAAAAAGTCAGCAGCTAGAGGAATGAGAAAAAGGAGGAAGAACAGAGTCACCTTGAAGACCCACGCTGTGTCACTCAGCAATGTAACCTGAAGAGGCTACTTGCCACATATATTGACTGTGTCGGCCATCGCTGTCTATGACAGCTCCAGAATTATCCAGGTGGTGTCAATGATTTTACAACACCCATTTACTTTTAGTTGCTTTCTTTCTCTTTCTGCTAAATAAAAAATGCCATGGTCTGTGTTTATGTGTGTGTCCAGTCCCACACAAGGAGGGTTGAAGACGTAGGAGACACACTGAGAGTCACTTTCAAAGATGTGAAGAATAAAAACTGACAGGACATGAGCAAGTTGCCTTTGAAACAAGAGTCTGAGAAACAAGCCTTATAGGCAGTGGTGGTTTTTGATATGGGCGACATGGGCCGCTGCCCAGGGCGGCATCTTGGGCATCGGCAAAAATGTTAAATTTTTTTTATTTTTGCGTGTGCCCATGCTGCCCTGACATCATGCCAGTGCATTTTTGGGATTGCATGGGCACCGATCAGTTTTCTATTGCCCATTTGCGGGGAATAATTGCGCCCTCCATTTGCGAGGTGTGCTTGCTGCTTGCAGAAAAGGGAGTAGAGGGGCAGGGCAGCGGGGGATTCTCTGGCTGGCTGGCGCGGCATCTAATAACCAGCTCGCCAAATAAAACAAAATAAAAACCAACAAACAAACACAAAAGCACCAGACATTATGATATAGACTTATAATTTTCACCAATGTGTTTTCTAAATTCTATCACACCCATATATGTGGGAAGTGAGCGCGAGGGCCCTCGGTGCGCCTGCTTGCTGCTGCTGCTGTGCTGAAGTCTCACACACAATCTGTCGAAAGGGGAGGGGGGCGGGGTGCTTCCAAATAAAGCACATTTCATTCATAATATTGTCAATCCAAGCCCATTATGTCACAATTAATTTTTCCTGGGTTGTGCGAAATCGCAGAAATCATTAAGATGGGCGCTCCTTGCACGAGCAGCATAGAGCAGAGTAGAGCAAACAGGAACAATATATCGTCCTGTGTGAAGCTAACTCCAGCTCAATGCCTGTGTTCTCTCTGTTCTTTATCACAGGCCAATAAATTCGCCATAATTGGAGAGCACATTACAGGCTTTAAAACGGTAAAATATCGTGAATGAGATTTTGAACATGTTAATAAAATGATTTGAGTTAGCAAGAGTTTTTTTGTATGGATATATATGTTTGCGTGCTAACTTACTAATGCAAATGACTCACATAGTGGAGAGTGTGTAGGCGGGGAAAGTTAACCCGAAATAATAAACTGACTGCATCTCTGAGAGAAAAGATTTATGTAGTTGTTTGTGACCTGGTGAACTGATGACTGGAGATTTTTTAGACATTACATTTCCAATAGTTTGTTTTATTGCACTGTATTTTTTCATTGTTTATTAAAACGCTGGGGGCACAGAGGGGGCGCGGAGGGCACGGGGGTGCCAGAGTGAGCGCCAGAGGGGGTGTTCGCCCAGGGCACCAAACAGGCTAGGACCACCCCTGCTTATAGGAGTATGCGTGACAGAGTGAGTGCTGTTCAAGATAGGTTAGAGAAGAAAGGCTTTGAGGGTACATGTAGGACAAGAGATATAATTAAAATTTGTTCTAAAGGTAATGTGACTAGTTAAGAACATTTAAGAATGTTAGAGTATAATGACTGAATAAAAGTTTATTGTCTGCTCCCCTTGTCGCTATATCTTGCTGTCTAGAGTAGAGAGAAAAGAGGAGATATTCTCAAATGGGCAAAGAGAAATACAGTAGCAATAGTCCTGGCTACAGTCAGATCCATAGGTCCCCTAATTTTTTCATTATGCAGTAAATCAGATTTCTCTATATGTCCATTAACTGTTTCTAATGTTCGTGGATCAGTGTAACTTGTCTGTTTATTTTGTGAAAATTATAATCATTATAATTGTTTTCTTTTTGCAGATAAGATGCTGAATTGCGTATAACATTTCTCTAATAGATTTGTGTACTCGCTGACTGATAGAATTTAAATCAGGGATGTTTTATGTATACTAGGATTTGTAAAGTGATGGCTTTAACCAGGATGAGTTTTGTGTATACAGCAGTTTTACTGAGGGATTTTTCACTCAGACATCCATTTTCATTTTAATTTTAAAAAATTCACAGAAAAATCTAAATAAATTAATCAGTTGCACTTGCAAAAATTTACATTCTTATGTGTTTTAACCACAGTTATAGGTGAAACTTTTTTGATTATAAAAATGTAACAACAAATTTACATATTTTCATACTTTGAAGTAGCTGTTCAGAGTATGTTTTATAATGAGTGTGTTTTTCTTTCAGAGGAAATGAAAGAACAAACATCACAAAGATCCTTCTTACAAAAAAATAAAAAATCCACCACATGATCTTCCCTAAATTAAGCTGTACTTTTATTATGTGGAAACAGAAGAATCATATTCTATTGAAAAACATATATGCTTCCTTCCTATTTATAATGCTGTAAATAGAGAAAAATGCTAAATGATTATCATTAAGTAGCAAAATCTACTGGGCTGATTTTGCTTAAAATCAATAGGCGTCTAGACTTTTCCAATATTGATAACTGTTTTAAGTTTCATTCAGGTAAGGGCAGTATTTTCACACAGTACTGTTTTTCTTAACATTATGAAATAATATTAGAAAAAAAATTAGAATTAAATATGAAATGTAGGAACATCTGAGAATCAAAATGGTGTGTACCTGTTTTCAAAGCTACACAAACTGATACTGGAATTCATTTTTCTGATTTTCACTAATTGTTCTGTGTGTATATTGATTGTCATTTTGTAAAATTTTGCTAATTTCTGGACTGTTGATAAGGCGTCGGTCACAGGTACAATGTCCATTAAACGTCACAAAATATGTACCACACGTATTTAGTTAAAAAGGATGGACAGGCGCCTTTACACTTTCAGGACAGAGTTTGACTTTGCCAAGGTATTTAAAGTAGTTTGCCGGATGAGGGAAACAAAGCTTATTCCTCAGTCAATTTCGCAATTTTAAATCTCAATAAAAATATGTATTTTGGTGAAATAGAAACAGTGAAGAAGACATTTATTTTTATTGTTTTTTAATGTCAGTTTTTATGTTTTTCTTTACATTTAATTTTTTTACATTTTTCCCAAAAATTCTTACTTACCCATTATCCTGAGGATGTTCTTGATCATGGAAGCATTGTATTATGAAGTCTATACCACTGTGTTTATTGTATGTGGATTGTCTCAGGTGGCTTTATTTGTTGTGCCAGTCCTACGCATATTAAATTAAGCAGGTTAAAAGGTGAATGAATGGATTTAAGGATTTTACTCACTGATTAATTTGTAAGGAGATTTTTTTTAATGTAATAAAACATGCATAATCAATTTTTAAATGTATTGTCTATTCCATTTCATTTTGAAGCTTATTAAGGGATTGGTTTAATAAGAAAATATGAGTGTTCTTTTTAGTATTCTACATAGATTATTAGTGTACGGATTCATCTGGTTGCCTGGGATATCTGTTGGCAAAGTATGCACAAAGTTCACCCAGAATATAGTATGGCCCAGACACAGCCGTCTTTTAAAAGCGAGACAGAGGGAGAAAGGAGAGAAATAAAACAGCAGGAGTTCTAGCTGCTCAAGAAGTAATGCGTTTTAAATGTGAATCATCAAATTCTGAATCCTAAAATTTGAAAAGGAGGAATATTCATTTAGCAGACTCTCTCATGTCACTCGTACTAACAACACTTTCCAGATATGATCTGACAACAGCTCTCCAAGCTGACTACTTATCAGGATTAAATGCTGCACTAAGGTGACAGTTACCCTGTTTTCTAGACCATTACAGTGAGATCATTTGATGACAGTAAAGTGGATGCCAGAGCCCATCCCAGAAGCAATGGGTACAGGCTCCCAACTATGGACTTAACACCAGGAATATCTCCAAATCACAGAATAATTAGTTTTTAACAAAAAAAATATATATATATAAATAACATTAAGTAAAGAGTAATTATGATATAAAATAATTAGCTTCATGTCTGAAGTGATTTTATTGTTAACATGTTACATTCCATAAATAGTACAGGCAGAGCTGTGAGTAATTTAGCATAAAGTAACATTAGTGAAATCTAATTGCATTTACCAATAACAAAGTAGTATAACATGTTAAAGGTTCAAATTCTTGTAACCATATGACAGCTACTGACTGACTAAAATTTCAAAGGTTGAGTTAGATAATAATTTCTAAATTTAAATGTTATAATTTTCTTGAAGGGCAAATATTCCATTTCCCATAATAACCATAGTGTGTTTATCCAGGAACATTTAGATTTAAGAGTATAATAGCCACAAAGAGCTCATAAGGAATTAGATTTACATTTGTTCATTCACTCACTCATTTTCCACTGCTTATCCATGACTGGGTCTTAGTAGGTTGCCCACATGTCCATTTCCCCAGCTGCACTTGCCAACTCATACTGTGAGATCCCCAGGCATTCTTGGTACATCTAGGAAATATAATCCTCCAAGCGAGCTTGCTTGGTCTTCTCTGGGGACTCCTTCCCACTGGTCGTTCCCAAAAAAACTCCGCAGGGATGCATCTGAGAGACATCCGTATCAGATGCCCTAACCTCTTCACTTGATATTAGAAGAGTGCTCAGTTGATATGGATGCTTAGTTTCCCTACTCCTAACCTCTCCCAGATGGCTGTGGTTCTCAACCTGTCTCTAATATTAGATTTACAGATGCAAAAAAATAGCTCTGATATTGAATCAAATAAAAACATTGTAACTGTCATGTATCAGAAAATGCAGCGATATATACCAATTTTTTTCATCACATCTCTTTACTGTTACTGCAAAAATGGAGAAGTCTGTGTACAAGTATGGTTATTGAAATTTTACCTTAGTTCTTAGTGAATGTAAAGTAGACCCAAAGCTTGAAATGTACAAATATGTAACTGCTTTCTTTTTTCATCTATGCATGTCTTTTTGGTAATGTAAAGAGGACAAAGACAGGAGAAACCCAGAGGCAAATATTGATAATATTTTCAAGTTTGTTTCTGATTTGACATTTGTTGACTCCTTAACCTATCTGCTAAAGAATTCCCTTTCTTTTCCACATACCACAAATCTTCCTTCAGAATTGATTATATCTTTATCTCTAAAACACTAGCATCTTACTCTCTTAAAGCATCCTTATTTTCCACCTGTCTATCTGACTGTAGACTTTCCATATGACATCTTTATCTTCCTCTTTTGTTACAATTCACAGCCACAATGCACTGAACATACTGAAATTGAGTGAATTTATTGAGACAAATGGAACTCTGTAGACGTTTCAGTGTTAATGTGGATGGCTAGTAAAGGTTCTGTAAGAGACCTTTCTATTGGTTTCACTAACAATGGCGTAAGTAAAGCTCATAAACTAATATCTGATCTTGAATATCGCTTAGATAAACCCTAGAGAAGTACCGACTTTTAACATCTGAACCACAGTAAGAATCATATCTCTCTGTTTATGGAAGAACTAAATAATTGTCTTTAAAGGAGAACTGAATTTCAAATCCACTGCACCCGCACCTAACACTACTTATCAGACTCAAAGATGAGTAAATTACTTACTTTAAGACTGCAGGTGCCACTCGTTTGCTTTCATATCCTCCATTAAAACTGCACTGAGCACTCTTTCTAATGATCCGTCTGAAATGAATAAATGAATAAACTGTATAAAGCTGGCATCTCCTCTACCTCACTTGAAGCTAGAGATGCCTTCCTCATCACTGTGAGACTTCTGAAACTAAGTGACACTGATTTCTTAAACTCTCTGATAACTGCAGACGAAATGAAACAGGCTTTATTCTCTCTCTCTAAATGAAGGTGTCTGGACCCCACAGGATATAGCCTGAATTGATATCAGCATATTGGTCACAAGTCAAACAGCCAATGCACTTTTGATTTTTATCCACTCTTGTGAAATCACATCTACATCCAAATTGAAATTCTGCCTTCAACTTATTGCTTTTAGAAACTGGCAAGGACTTGACAAATTGTTCCAGCTAAATGCCACCTTACTTAATAAACTTCAAACTAAAATTATTTGCCTAAGTCATGGCCACTTCTCTTCAAACTATTATATAAAAGTTTGTTCACACAGATCAGAACAATTTCATTCCAGCAGATAATCTTCTATGCTTTCTGTATATTATTAGTAAGCATCATTCCCAATCAGCACCTGTGGCACTTATTTCATTAGATGTCAAGTAGTCTTTTGACAGACTGAATTGGCTTAATCTGTGGATGGTTTTGCAGGTGATGGGTTTTGGTAATCCCTTCATTAACCTGATTAAGACATTATACTCAACTCCCAATCCCTTGGTTATTTCCAATTTGGAATTATCTTACCCCTTTTTCTTCTGCACCGGAGTGAGACAGGACTGCTCCATCTCTCCTATGCTCTTCATTCTTTCACTTGAGCTGCTTGCTGCTCTCTTGATTCATGGCTGTTTTCTACTATAATTTGTAATAATTGATAAACTATACTACTTATTTTAAAAGATATTGAGTTGTTTTGGAAAAGTTTAAATAATCTCTTGTTTCTTGGAATAATATTATCTAATCATTTCAGATTTGTTTTTCTGTAATAAGGATGAACATTGTACTGCAAATAACCTTTGTGAGCATGATGCTACCTCTTCCTCCACAGTCTTAATTTGGGAAGAAAGTGCACGTGCAGCTCCTTTCTATGGAATGCACTTCACCAAAGTTCTCAATTTGTAGAGAAAAGCCAAGCAGAATAACACATTTTATTGACTAACTAAAAAGATTACAATATGCAAGCTTTCGAGGCAACTCAGGCCCCTTCTTCAGGCAAGATATACAGAGCTGAAGGAAGCGTGTCTTTTCCAGCTTTGAACTTTACTATTGGGCTTTCGTTTTGCATCCCTTATCTCATTGGTTGTTTCCTCCATCTTCATCACCTTCATAACACTTAATTGAAACTAGTCTAGCTCTGTAGCAGCGTCTGTCAGGTTTCTTTTTCAGTCCACACCAAACAAAGTCTAGCGCTAACAGATTAGATTTAACAACTTTGTGATGGCCACTGCAATTTTCTACCCAGTGGTGTGCTGGGCTGGTAACATCACTGGTATGTGTGTTTATCTATCTATCTATCTATCTATCTATCTATCTATCTATCTATCTATCTATCTATCTATCTATCTATCTATCTATCTATTATTTCATGCGCCCTTCATGTTATTAGGAAAGATGAGGCACTATATCATTCTGTACAGAAATTGTATTTAGAACCCCCAGCTTTTATAATATTCCCATTTTGATATTGAATATTTTGTATCTATTTGACCTCCTTTTCTCCTTTGTCTTTAAAAATAATAAAAAAAAATTGTAAAAAATATTGATTGTATTACATTTTAAACATTGCAGGCAGGGCTGGCTCTAGCATTTTTCCCACTGCTAATTATATGACTGTTTCTATGACATGTAAGTTGTGTAAATGTAGGACAATTAGCATTTTATCTTTTGATATAGCATTTTGCTTAGAATCTGGTGTTTAAATGGATTATGAACTCATTTGTATATATTCATATTCATGTATGCATTTTTGTGGACTGAAGGTATACAGTTCATTTATTTTAATGAAATTCAAAATTTTGGGCAAATGATGTCAAGAAAACTAGCAGTTTACTACAGGTATTAAGTAAATGAATGTAAGATTGTCATAGCATTTAAGAACTAAGTATATTTTATTAAAAATGTATAAATTCAAAAATAAAAATGTGTCATTTTGCAAACAGAAATCCAGTTTTAAAAAGTATCTATACCTATATCTATTATATGTTTAATCAACTATAAAAATAAAAATCACAGGAATTCAAAACTTTTTTTCTTGACTTTATCTTTGAGAACTTAGAAATCATTTATTTTAAATCAATTGTTTGGGCTTGTTCAGTCTCTACTGATAATGATACCGAAAACAATATGAATCTGTAGGACATATATGATATAAATAAACTACACAAATGTATTAGTTTCACAAATTATTCATATTAATAATACCATAATTAATATAAGTCAAGTGAAAGAGCACAAATCACTACCCAATCTGTCTTTCAGACTGTCATTCATTAGAAAGTGAATACCATATATTTTGGAACTGGGTTAAGTATGTTTGATTGTACTTTTACAAGTGTAATAGTGACTAATTATTGAAAGTTTTACTAGCCATAAATTTAAACACAGTAAATTTCAAACAACAAATCAGAGTAAATTGCTTCTGAATAATGCAATAGTCCAATCACTGATGCATTTAATGACAACCATTTTTAAAGCCTCAGATCAGTAAAGCCTAACACAGTATGGAATAATAAAAATTATACAATTGTCAAGTATGGAAACATTTGTTGTATACAGCTTTTATTAGAATCCTAACATAAATTATAACTTATATGCAAATAGAGTACTACAACTGATAACAAAAGTTTAACAGTAAAAAGCAGAATAACTGATGAATGGTCACTTTAACTGGATAATCACACTAAAAAATTAAAAGGGCTAACATATGCTGGTAAATATACATAATTCTCTGGTGGTTGTACTTCTTTTAAATTGATGTTTTGAAATCCTTGACCTCATGGATTCAAAGGAAGGAGCACTTTGACTATCAGCAGATTTTCTTCCATCAATTAGCACTATTTCTGGTATGTCACAAAAATTTGCCTGAACTGATTAGAGCACATAGTAAATGATAATTGGACATTTTATGCTTGTCCAAAAAAAAGTGACAGATGGACTACTAATTAAATTATAATGCTGACATTATTCACCATGGTCCATGAGTTTTTACTGGTGACCTTCATGCAACACTAAGGAAAACTGCCCAGAATGTAGTAAGTGGACATTATATTGCACATTTCATTTTTAATTTACATTTCAGCAGGGAAAAGAGTAAAATCTGTTATAGTACTGTTACAAGCTTTGCCGTCAAAGAAATCCTGTAAAGTCATTTATAGTAATATGAAATGTATGGAAATTTCAGGGAATATAATTTATCAAATATAATATACTGTACAAGCAAATGCATTAATGACATAAAGCATGTAGAATGTGATCCAAGTAAAAATACTTGGCAATGAGGCTAATAATAAGAAAATCAAGTTTTAAATGTACTGTTAAAACTTTGTGAAAAACCTTTTCATTCAAGTTATGCCTAGAAATCAAAAGACCAATATAGTCCAATTAAAACAACACCTATAACAACAATTAATCTTGTTATATAAACAGATTTCAGATGAAGGTTAAACTCTGTAAAGTGCTACAAACATCATTCAGTTAGCAGCTGGGAGGTCATTGCAAGAAGATTTACATTCTGCTTATAACCTCGTACATAGGCCATCTTCCCTTACTTTCACAAAGCACATTTTTTTAGCGCATCTTTGTGAACACTTTTGTTTATGCTTATTTAATGGTCAAAACAATGGAATATATAAATTTACTAAAAAGAAGGGAACAATTCCAAGAAAATGTCAAAAATAAAATGCTTTTTTGGAGTATTTTATGGATTGAGAAACAGAGCAATTAAAATGTATTCTTCTTGTGCTTTTCTTTCCATTCTTCACATAAAAAAGGTCATAATTATGAAAATCAAAGATCACAGACAAGAAGTTACTTTAAAAACAAATAAAGCAAATACTTATTCAGATCAACCTAATGTGGCATCAAATGTTATAATCTTAAAGTGATACATATAAAATATAATTTCAAAAATGATTATCCATCCTTAAACTCACTTACTCTAATGTAGGGATGCAGGAGACAAAAGTCTGTGGGAAGCACAGATCCTGGATGAGGTCTCAGTTCATCACAAGGCATATTTACATACTGTCAGACATACAAGCGTAGGGTGTGCCTTATGAGTATGGGTTGGTTAAAAATACGGAGAAGAGGTTAAATGTAACATCTGCTTTAACTCCGTTTCTGTTTGCCCTAGAGTAGAGGAGGATTTACCTCCTAATGTCACTTCTGCCCATCATATTTCATCTCTTCAACATCTGCCTCCATAAAAACCATCTGACATGAGAAAAAGTCATCATTCTGGACCTGGAGCTCATAGTGTGCAGACATCTGAAAAACAGCTGTCAACTAACTTTGCCCATTTTTTGCCAAACGTGCCTTTTTTCCTGGACATTACATGGAGTAATTTCTGCACCCTGTCTCATTTTCATTGTTATATATTAGCAATACATACATCAAACTTTGATACATGCAGGGCAAATTTCTGGTTCCAATTAACTGAACATGCATTTCTTTGGGATGTGGGAGGACATCCCAGACAAACATGCAGGACTCTGGGAAAATGAGGAAGCAGTTCTAACTATCCTTCCACTATGCTGTCCAAAATAGTCATTCAATTATTTTTTATGTCAGGGTTACATATTGAAATTTGATATTTTAAGGCATGCAGGTTAGGTTAATTGCTGTGTGTACATATACAAGTGTGCCCTGTGATGGACTGGCACTCTGTGCAGGTATGTTTCCTTCCTTGCCCCTAGTGCTGACAGGACATGCTTTTGTCTCCTGGGACACTGAATTTGATTAAGCCGGTTTGAAAATATAATGTTGTGTCATGTAAGTAAAAGGTGCCCAGTATGTAGCGAAGAAGGTAGCTGTAACAATATACAGGAAATGTAGGTACAGAAGTCTGTAAATAAGGCAGATAAGATCTGTTAATAGAACAGCTTCAGTGTTTGCTTAGCAAATAAAACCGAGAGTATCATGTGTGAGATGAATAGAACAGTCAGTTCTAATGTGTCTTTTCAGACCGAGGATGACACACCCTTAATAGTATTAAAAGACACATTTTTAAGTATAGTTTGGTAACATCTTAAATTACATGTTGAGAAGCATATGGTAATGAAAGTGTTTCACATACACACACCACATACCTCATAGTAGAAGAAGTCAAAGATGAGGGAAACTGTATTGTGATCAAGTCCCAGTGCAAAACTGCATTTTATAATTAATAAAGAAGCATCTTAAAGCCATTTTAGAAAGAAAGTGCCTACTTAAGGTATGGCAAATAAGCAAAGCAATAAGATTAATAGCTCATGGAGAGGGCAATATATGGATGCAGCAAAAGTACACTAAATATTGAATAGATGAATGCTTGAGGCATAGTTGTGCTTGTCCTGAACCCTATTAAAACCAAATGTTTTTTATCCTTCTTGGTCATTCTTGGTCATTTTTCCATCTATACTATGTTCTGAGTTTGACTTTTCCATTACATAGATCAAGAGGCCAAAAATGACCAGGCAGGATCAGAAAAAAGGCAAATTGCTATTATATTTTTCACCATTTTCCAGTATACCCAAAATATGAACATTGCTTCAGAGACTTCTCTCCTCTAGCTCTGTCAGTTTGTTGTCTTGGAAGGTGGCCTGATCCTTTAGCATTCTGATAATATTTTTCGTGTCAATCTGTTGTGTTGGAATTTTTCCAAGCGCCATTGAGATTTTCTTTTGCTTACCTTTAAGCTCCTTTAGATCAAGCTGGATTGTCCCCAGAAACAACCCAAATGCTCTGTTAGACTGATTTGTTTATGACCAACAGCTATTCAGCAGTAATGGACTTTATATTATCAAGTAACATCTTCATGATAAAACCACTGGCTATAGCCGGCAATTCTTTCTCCATGTGAGATAGTTTCTTCTTTGTTCTGAAATTCTGCTCATGAGACCTTCTCTTCCTAGAAAGCATTGTTATGAAGCCAAAGATTAGAGTAATGTAAATATTAATTTATTGATTAAATTCAGAAGGTTAGAAGTTAATAAAAAGGAAAAATTGGGAGTGGTCTCCCATAGATTTTCTCGTACATTCAAATATGGGGATGGAAATTTGAGGAACAGACAATGATTATATTTTTATAATATGTACATTAACGAACCATCATCAACAAATCAAATTAATAATACATTGAACAATTATTATAAAAGTAAAGTTGAACAAATCAGACTCAGATTTTATTGATTGATGAAAAGAGCCCACACTTTTTTTTTACAAGTGATGTAGGAGAGATTTTTTTACTTTTTAGTACACTTTAACTTAATATAAGCATCCATCCATCCATTATCCAACCCACTGTATCCTAACTACAGGCTCACTGGGGTCTGCTGGAGACAATCCCAGCCAACACAGGGCGCAAGGCAGGAAACAAACCCTGGGCAGGGCTCCAGCCCACCGCAGTTAATATAAGCATAGTTTTTAAAAAGTATATATATATATATATATATATATATATATATATATATATATATATATATATATATATATAGATAGATAGATACTTTATTAATCCCAAGGAAATTCACAAATCTCAAGGGAAATTCACAATATATATATATATAATATATATATATATATATATATATATATATATATATATATATATATATATATATATATATATTATTTTCAACTTTTTAGTCTTGGGTTTGTTTTGTTTGTTTTAGTATAATTTTGTAATCAATATTTTAACACTTACTTTAATATTTCTATCCGTTACTAGCGCCATCTCTTGGTGAAATCTTTAATTATTCTTCATATGAAAATTTAATTTCTTAATTGACATGGATTAATTTGGTGAAACTGATTCATGTATTGTCATCAGAAGTGAGCAAGTGTGCAAAATTCCAAGTCATTTGGACAATAGGAAGTGGGTTAAATATTGATTACAAGATTTGTACCAGACAACAAACAGGTGAAGTTAAAAAAAGCATGGTAAAAAAAAGTACCACTTCCATTTAGCGGAAATAGCTCAAAAGTTGACAGAAATCTATGTTTTGTACCTAATACTTGTATGCACAATTTGGTTCACCTAACTGAAACGTATTCAAGTTATAATGTTTACATACACACACACACACAGATGCACAGACATAATTCCAAAAATGGTATTTTTGCACTCTAAAATGTAGAGATTCATCAGAATCTCGAAATCAAATTTTTTGACGATTACAATACTTTCCTATGAGAAAGTAAATCAGACTCAGGAAGATCTAAAATGTTGAGATTCATCAAAATGTCGAGGTTGAATTTTTGGACAATTACAATACTTTCCCTATACTTTGTATAATAGAAAGTAAAAATGAATGAGCTATATTCCTACAGTTCCAATAAGGACCAATTAAATTTGAGAACAATCTAACTCTGAATCTTGTTTTTTATTGCAATATAGGTATGAATATTATCCTTTCTCTGTATCCATCCTCTTATTCATTCTCTGAATTCAGTGCAGTGTGAAGAAGAATAATGCCAATGTCAAATCATTTATAGAGCACATTTAAAACAACATCAGTAATGCTGTAGCCAAAGTGCTTTACATTAAAACATACAATGAACATAAATAAAATAAATAGAGATAAATTACAATAGGGTGGCACGGTGGTGCAGTGGTAGTGCTGCTGCCTCGCAGTTAGGAGACCCGGGTTCGCTTCCCAGGTCCTACCTGCGTGGAGTTTGCATGTTCTCCCCGTGTCTGCGTGGGTTTTCTCCGGGCGCTCCGGTTTCCTCCCACAATCCAAAGACATGCAGGTTAGGTGGATTGGCGATTCTAAATTGGCCCTAGTGTGTGCTTGGTGTGTGGGTGTGTTTGTGTGTGTCCTGCGGTGGGTTGGCACCCTGCCCAGGATTGGTTCCTGCCTTGTGCCCTGAGTTGGCTGGGATTGGCTCCAGCAGACCCCCGTGACCCTGTGTTCGGATTCAGCGGGTTAGAAAATGGATGGATGGATAAATTACAATAAAATGAAATACAGCCAGTGGTTAGTTAAAGAAAAGAAAGAAGATGACTAAGAGTAGGGCAACCACCAGTATCAGTGAATGTCCTGAAAGATAGCGAACAGAAATGGATCTTCAGTCTCATTTTAAACAGTTCAATTGAAGGTGACTCCTTAATGTAATGAGGTAAAGAGTTCCATAGACGAGGTGCTGCAGCTGCAAAGTTCCTGTCCCTCTTAGTATTACACTTAGTGTGAGGGACCATAACTGACCGGTAGACCTCAGTTCTCTGAATGGCTGGTGTAAAACACACAATTCAGATAAATAGGCAGGGGCATACCCATGTAATAATTTACTTTGTAAAAACTAGCAACAAAATTTTAAAGTTAATTCTGAATCTAACAGGCATCCAGTACAAAGAAGCTAATATTGGAGAAACAGAATCAAACTTTCTTGCCCCAACCACAAAATGGGCAGCAGCATTCTGAACCAACTGCTACCAGCCTATCAGGAATTTGCTGATCCCAGAACACAATGAGTGACAGTAATCAAGCCAAGAAAAAAATAAAAGCATTAGTAGCTTTCACAAGATCTCTAGGGGATAAAAAAGGTTTGACAAAGCTGGGAAAAGCAACTCTTTACTACAGAGTTAATCTGTTTCTCAGAATAGAGGTTACTGTCAAAAATGAAACCAAGATTATGGACTTGAGGTTTGCAAAAGTCAGCGAAAGAGCCAAGAAGTTTAAAACTAATTTGGGCTTTGGCAGGAGGACCAGCTATCAGCACTTCTGTTTTTTTTTTTTTTTGATTGAGATCAAGAAAATTGTCAGCCATCCAGGATCTTAGTTCAAAAACACATTTATGCAGCTGATTAATTGCAGAGTTAAAAATAGGAATATAAACATGAGCATCATCAGCATAACAGTGAAAAGAAATATTACATTTCCTGAAAATAGCTCCTATAGAATGAAGATAAACAGAAAATAAAATAGGACCCTAAATTGATCCCTGAGAAACACCACATTTAACATTAGCAGTAGACGAGAAACAGGAATTTAAAAACACTGAAAAGTGACTATCAGTAAGAAATGACCTGAACCAGTTAGGAGAAGCCCCTTTAAGCCCCAGCAGATGTTCAAGCTGCAACAGTAAGATCTCATGGTCAGTAGTGTCAAAAGCTGCAGAAAGGTCCTCGAGGACAAGGACTGCAGCCCCAGCTGAGTCAGTAATAAATACTTTCAGGAGGGCTGTCTCAACACCATGAAAACACCGAAAGCCAGATTGGTAGATCTCAAATCCATCCATCCATCCATTATCCAACCCGCTATATCCTAACTACAGGGTCACGGGGGTCTGCTGGAGCCAATCTCAGCCAACACAGGGCGCAAGGCAGGAAACAAACCCTGAGCAGGGCGCCAGCCCACTCCAGTAGATCTCAAATAAATTATTGGAATTAAGTTTATCAACCAATTGATTATAAATAACTGCTTCTAATATTTTACCTAGAAATAAAAGCTCTTCGTAACCCTATAAACCAAAAAAGTAAGAATCAACCTAGAATAAATACTGTAATATTTGATGTGTGTTCTCACACATACACACACACAGACACACAAACACTCACACATACATACATACATGCACATATATATGTACTGTACATACGGTATGCTGATCAGACTGATTGGACTGAAAGCCAAAACACTTGGGAAGGAACTAATGTGAACATAAGGAACTTCATACAAAGCTGAGAAATAACTTGTTCAAACACTGTGAGGTAAAATCACAACTTACTGAGTCAATGTGCCTCCCATTTTTTCAGTCTTAACTGTAATTGTGTAATTTATACAACCACTCTTATTCAATTTAGAAAACATTACCACAGAAGGCAATATGCAGTGTGACACTTGTATGAATACTTGGCGCTACAAAATAACACTCAGGCTTAGTTGTAATTGCACTTTTGCACATATAATACATACAGTGAAAATAGTAAAGAAAACAAATACAGCTTTTTGGTATAAATTGAACTATTTTCATTCTTTATGTCAAGTAATGAAAAAAAATGCTGCTATTTGTTAGTCCAAAATACAATAGTAAATAACACTAAGGCACAAAAGCAGGTTTGGTTGATATACGAATCAAAATAAATCAATCATCATTGCTTAGTTCTTTTGAGAATACCTTTAGAATGTTTTTGAAAATAAGTTGATGTTTAATGCAGAATGTTTGGAACAGATAAAAAAAGCTACATTGTTAAAACAGCAACAGGCAACTTAACTAATGAATGCTTTCCTCAAGCACAACATGCTAAATGAAAATGACCTACTGTAATTAGGTGGTTGTTCTTACCTCTAAGCATTTGTGGAACACGGCCAAGACACAGACAGGTAGACATCTTTTAAAGTCACCACACATGTTTATTTACAACTATGTACAACTGTGAATATGCACAAACCCAGTGCCACAGCACCAATCACCCCAACGTTCAGGCCTCTTTTCACAATGCCTTTCTTCTTCTAACTACCTCCACTCCTCTCTTCGGAGCTCCGTCCTCTTTCACCCAACTCCAGCCACCTGTGACACTGCCCCTCCGCCAAAGACCCATCGGGTGGAGCGGCTCGTCCCGTGAGGGAAACTTACGCCCGAACTGGGTCCTACTCCTATAGCTCCAGGGCCCAGTCCTGCAAAACAAGAAACAGAAACGGGGTGGAGATGCTGCCTGGACACCACCACCTGGCGTCCTTTCGTGCCTCACACAGACAGTGCTCCCCCCTCCTACCGGCACCCCCTCCGAGGTTTCCGTGCCCCTCTGGTTGGAACCACACACACCCCAGTAGCCTCGGACAACTTTGGGGTTTCCCTCTGCCTCCACATAGGGCGGCCATCCACCGGACATTAACTTCCTGCCTCACGTCCTCCCTTTTCAGAACTGGCTCTCTTCCCTCGATTCCTCCTTTTCCTCTGGGATGCCGAGACGGTTTGGGTCTGCCTATGGCAAAGGCACAGATCCTGTCCCGTTTGTGTCCCTGTAGAGCGATACGAGGCTGCCGCTGGTTTGGTCGTAGGGCCCTAGGACCCTGGGCACACATAAGCCCCCTTCTGCCAGCCCTCACGCTCTTTTTCCCAGCACCCACCGCTGTGTCCACTGTCGGAGACCCCCCTACTTGGTTCCGTTCATTCACATCCCTGGGCTTTTCGGTGAGGTCTTCCTTATGCTTTATGGGGTCGGCTCTACTCACCATCCCTGCCATACCACTCCGGTCGAAGGATCCAGCGTCGTGCTGTTCTGTCCACCCACACAGCTTCTCCAATGACGTGATTGATTTCCCCACCAGCTTCTCCAATTCTTCATGGAGAGCACGTAACACCTGTGAAAGCAACTCTGGGGCAGACCTCCAGCTCATGCAGAGCCGCTGGCAAGCACAGAAAGTCAGCCAGTGATTGACTTACCTGGCTGTGAGTCACATATGCTGGCTGCTTCCTGTGGGGCCTTTCCTCCAGCCCAATCGGGTCCTTCCCCAACACGCGACAGACATTCCTTGGTCCCGTCTCCATCCAATCATTGGCAGGCATGCAAAACACACCTTCCAATACCGTGCTTGTCTATGGGAGGGACTTCCGGTCCATGGCCATCTTGCTCCCCCTCCACCTGGTGCAGCGATGAGCCGGCTTTTTGAGCTGCAGCGTCTTCACCTCGGCAGCTCTCCCTGCTGCTGCCATGTCTATGAAGCCCCGCAGATCGGCACGCATCTGCCACCGATGCAGATCTGGGCAGTTCCTGCCTGTAAAACACGAAACACGTGCAGCCCCCCAGGGCCGGCTACCGCCAAGCAGGGAACTCACCTCCTGGGTCCCGTCTGTCCAAGGCAGCTGCCTAGGCGTGGCCACCCTAAATGCAACACTGTCCTGGGTGCCTTCAGCAGCAGCACGCTTGTAAAAGCCCGGTGTACTCTGTCTATGCCCGTTGTTGTCTCCCCGCACCAGGTGGGAACAGTGCTTCTGCGGTCCGGTGGTGGTCTGTGGGGTTAGTCTTCTCTGTGGAGTTGTGTGCATGTCGCCCCCGCGGCGCATGTGTGGGCTCTCCTGCTGCGCCCGGCTGTTCACAAAATTATTTTTCTGGGGTTCCTGTCTTGTAGCAGGCAGAGAGTCCCATCTGGGATGCCATTGTGGAACGCGGCCCGAACACAGACAGGTAGACATCTTTTAACGTCACCAAACCTGTTTATTTACAACTATGTACAGCTGTGAATATGCACAAACCCATTGCCGCAGCACCTATCACCTCAATGTCCAGCCCTCTTTTCACAATGCCTTTCCTCTTCTGACCACCTCCACTCCTCTCCTCCAAGCTCCGTCCTCTTCCACCCGACCAGCCACTTGTGACACATGGATTATTCATTCTGGATTATTCATTCTTTCCTTGAGCTAGCACAAATATTATGTAACTTAAATAATGTACAGATACTTAAAAAGTTAGAATGAAAACCTGCTATAAATAATTGTAGAAGAAAACAAGTGATAATTGTTCATAATTTAGAATGTTTCAGCAAAAATCCACAATTGATGCAATTTTACAATAAAAATATGACCAAATTCTGAACATAAGTTGTAACAATGTGACTGGAAAACTTTAGGAGGCAGGAATTTACAGAATGTGAGTTAGATCAATAGAATACCTGTGCCTTACATGTATACCGAGGAATTTTATTAAATCATTTTTTCTGCGCAACATGAATATCCTGATTTTTCATTTTTAGCAATGATGCAAGAAGGAATAGTGGTATAGTAGGGAGAAAAATAGTTTTTAAAAAAGGAGACCCCAGAATGATCAAAAAAGAATCCCAGCAACTGTAAAAAAAAAAAACTTGAAGGCAAGCAACCCATCAAGGCCTGACAAAAATATAAATGACTTGTGGTTTCCTTAAAGAGAAATAAAAATATAACCTACAAGGAGCACCTGTCTCAGGCAGACTGATGGAGACTTCTGGCCATCCACAAGCCCTAACAAAACTTGAGTGGCCATGCTGGTCTCAGCTAGTTACCCTTTGTATTCTTTTGGGATGTAGACACCTTGTAGCTTCTTGCTTTTCCTTGTTACTTTTCTCTCTCTCCTCAGAGGGTCGGGAATCCCTGTCAACCTCTGGGTGACCTACTCTATATCCTCAGGAAAAATCACATTTTCTTGTCCCGTTTCTTTTTCGCACTGATGCCTACAGCTCTTTTGGGGCATGCAACACACATACAGGACATCTCTCTGTCTCTTGATTGTCCTCCACTACAGGTTTTTTAGTTGTGCCTTTCCCATGCCAAACTGTTAACACCCCATCTTGGACTACATTTTGGCCAAGCATACCATCAATATATATCAACAGATATAATTTTCTTGACACTTCTAAGCACTACCCTCCCTTATAGATATATTTTATTTCAAATGGTAGATATCGGTGAAAGTGAAACTGAAAGGACCACCTTAGAAGTTCAAAGTTCAGATAATGAGAGCAATGCAGCAGCCAAGAAAAACAAATTAAACCCTGGGGAAAATTCAAAATGATGAAAGAATGAAAGAGCTTCACCAACAATTTTGGGACTGTCTGAAGGTTGAAGAAATTACTGCAGTACATGCAGAAGGAATTGCATATCAAACTCAGACAAGCAAAAAGTCTTCGTATTGTAGGCACAACAGGCTGACTGCCAAAGATGGTTTTGTGTTGTGAATTAAAATACCAAGACATTTATTGTATACACTTTTGCCTTTCACTCCTAAAGAGTATGAGCTAGTGCAAACATCTATTTATGTATATATGTATACAAATGTCTATGTATGTAGGTGTATACAGTATATTTATTTATTTATATATATATATATAATATATACTGTATATATATATATATATATATATATATATATATATATATATATATATATATATATATATATATATATATACTAGCTGTGCTACCTGTCTAAGACAGGTTGAAGTCTAAGCAATCAAATTAGACCTCATTTTTTTATTTGATACATGGGTTGTCCATTTAGTCTGGTATAATAATATGCAACTGATCCCCTTCCTTTGTGGCAGCCTTTTCCTCTTTAGATAGGGCCACTTGTTAAACCAACCACTCTTATAGTTGAAGTGTTTTGCTGAGAAAATGCAGTGGTGTTCACTACTGCATTGGTATGTTTCAGTGACTGTATACTAGTCGTGTCAAGGCTTTAGTTTCCCGACATGTGCTTCGATTTATCACTATTTTCATCAATTGCACACCACGTAAAGTTACCAGCATTACAGCTATAAACATTGTTCACAGTTCCCAAGTGGGTGCAAGAAAGTCGCTACCAAGCCACTGTTGCCGGTGTATAATGTCAGACAACAGGATAGGCTGATAAACCAATTTCCATATTTTTAGATCCTTCTTTGATATTTTCATTATCAACTTTTTTTACCTACACGTTTTGCCTATTTTTTAGTTGTTCTTCCTAACCCTAGCAGCAGGATGGACACACACACATCCTTTTATTAACGCTGATTTTATATAATACTAGCAAAATACCCGCGCTTCGCAGCGGTGAAGTACTGTATTCAAATTTTTATTAAAAAGAAAATTAAACCTTTTTAAACTGTGGGACAATATGCCAATAATTATTTGTTAAGGATCTCTTTGTATACCATGTTGTCAGTTCGGCCCTCCGGTTGTAACATGACCAAGCTGTGCGCTGAGCTTACTCTTGAGCATGTAACTTACAGTTGGCCATGTGAACAGTAATCTTGTCTCAAATCTCACAGCTTGGATTGCTGCTGTCATAATCGGTTTGAGTTTCATGGTTTGTTTCAATTACGACAGTATTTGCAGGATTTGTTGTGTTGAAGTGACATTTGGCATCTGTCAAGCGTTGTAAGCACACAACCGGTTTCATTGATAAAATCACATCCAGCTTTTGAGAGTTTAAACATTCATAAACATCAAAGTGTCCACTACTGAAATCGTCACCTGTGAATCTAAGATGTTTAAGAGGCATTGGCCGTTGTCGAAAGGTGTAAAATATTTGGCCATTTCGGTACACTTGAAAGCGACAACCGAACAATTCAGCGGCAGCCATCAACTCACATGCAGAACCATAGGTGAAGGGCTTAAGCATTTCACGCTTCTAGTGCTCCTGTGTAGTATAATTATCTCCTGTACCGTCATCAGTCCACACCTTGAACCTGTCCCAGTCATTCAATACATAAGACAGAATGTTCCTCCGGATATCAAGTGTGAGCCTGATATGGCCGTGCAATATGTAACAAAGAGAATGGAAAAGGTAGGTGGTATCTCCGGGCATGGAAACCACTCGGTAAGTGACAGTTCTTTGATCGATAGAGTTTCTTGAAGATGGGCCCATAAGTAACAAAGACTGTTGAAAAGTTCAATATGGCGGCCGACAGTGGCATCATACTACCGAAATAAGTACGTACATTGGTTTCAGTTTGTGGAGGAAGCCGCCTACCAAATTTCGAGAAGATGGGGCCATAAATAAGAAAGTTCAACATGGCGGACGTTGTTGACCGTTATGACCATTACGCGTAGAATTTCAAAATGAAACCTGCTTAACTGTTGTAAGTAAGCTGTAAGGAATGAGCCTTGCAAATTTCAGCCTTCTACCTACACGGGAAGTTGGAGAATTAGTGACGTTGGAAAGTTCAATATGGTGGCTGACAGTGGCGTCATACCACCGAAATAAGTATGTACATTGGTTTCGGTTAGCGCAGGGAAGCCGCCTACCAAATTTCGTGAAGATAGGGCCATGAATAAGAAAGTTCAATATGGCAGACGTTGTCGACCGTTATGACCGTTAAGCGTAGAATTTCGAAATGAAACCTGCTTAACTTTTTTAAGTAAGCTGTAAGGAATGGGCCTGCCAAATTTCAGCCTTCTACCTACACGGGCAGTTGGAGAATTAGTGACGTTTGGAAAATTCAATATGGCGGCCGACAATGGCGTCATACCACCGAAATAAGTACGTACATCGGTTTTGGCTAGCGCCGGGAAGCCGCCTACCAAATTTCGTGAAGATGGGGTCAGCCTTCTACCTACACGGGAAGTTTGAAAATTGGTGACATTGGAAAATTCAATATGGTGGCCGACAAGGGTGTCATACCACCGAAATAAGTACGTACATCGGTTTTGGTTAGCGCACGGAAGCCGCCTACCAAATTTTGTGAAGATGGGGCCATAAATAAGAAAGTTCAACATGGCGGACGTTGTCGACCGTTATGACCGTTACGTGTAGAATTTCGAAATGAAACCTGCTTAACTTTTGTAAGTAAGCTGTAAGGAATGAGCCTGTCAAATTTCAGCCTTCTACCTACACGGGAAGTTGGAGAATTAGTGAAAAGTGAGTCAGTGAGTGAGTGAGTGGCGAAAAATCCAATTGGTTCTTATGTAGACATTCATCTTACTCAGAATCCTGGGCAGTCGTTCCTATGTGGCTTATGTAGTAGAGGAAGAGCTAGTGGTGGAACTTCTGCTCTTTAGCGAGAAAGTGATGTCATCAATCCTCTGGACAGTTCTTCTCCATACTAAAATGAAAGGAAATTGGTTTTACAATGGTGTCACATCAAATTCCAACGGCTTAATCAGAGGGATTATCAGTGCCCTCTGGTGGTGAATAAGATCCAGACCATAGACCCTCTATCATCTCTTGAAGTTTGCACGTAGGTGAATACTGACTTCCAGTGTGGCTGCTGTTGAAGTTGGAGGTTGAGGTGGAAAACGCAAGGATAACAGTAGTGGAGGCAGAAGTGACGTCAGTTGTCCTACAGAAAGTTCTTCTCCACTCTAAGGAAAATAGAAACAGGGTTAGAGGCTGTGTCACAGCAAATAACCTCTCCCTGTTTCTCCTCATACAATTACCTGTGAAAAACCTCAGAAGTTTGTGTTTGTGACAAAATATATGTCAATTTGCATATTGAACAATATGTGTATAAAATCAAGTTTCACAAATCAAAGTGAACATATTGATCGGTGAGTATTCATAATTTATATTTGCAGGCAGATTTAAAAACAGCTTAAGAAAATGAAAAAATGTAGCAAAAATATTGACACTGCAAACACAAAATATGTATAGTAACTGGGATTGAATTAATTTTTTCTTAAATCACGGGAGTATAAATCTCAGAATGTAAGTGAAAAGGAAAGATAAGTCAGGCGCTACAATAAAACATATACACTTTCCATACAAAACTGCAAGAGCCAGTGAAGAGCTTGTGGGGTTTTTGTATGAAATTTTTTAACAACTTAAGAGTTTTGCTTTGCATAAAATTTCATGAAACTAAGGTGTTTTGTGGAGCAATGAAATTGCAAATATTTGAAAATTAAAACAGGAACAGAGATGTTTAATACCCTGGATTTGGGATGACTCTCAAAACCCTCCCAGTATCCAGTCAGCAAGAGGGAAGTTGCTATGGCTAACCTCCCTGCCCCATCACTTGATGCCTGCTTCACTTGCTATAGCACTCTTCTAAGTGGCTGCAGGGAAATATCTGTGTTGTAGGTAGGGTGAGAATATTGTATACTATTGTGCTGTGCTTTGCAGTGCTGGTAACAGTATCTTTTGTGCCCACCCCCCTCTAAGAGCTAATACTGTATAATGTCTTCATTTGATTTTTCGTAAATTTCATTTTTGCTGGGTACAAAATCTGTAAATTTTGTTCTATATTTTCATTATATTTTGCTCAAGACAACAACAGAATAATTAAATTCAGGGCACATCAAAGCATATCCTCTTCCCAGTTGTACCTCACTTTTAAAATAGCTGTTACAACAATGAAAGGAAGATATTCTGGTGCCTAAGACTATTGATTAGTTTATAACCTGGGCATCTGGGACAACAAGTAGCTAAATTGGTGTACAGCCTGGGAAAGAAAGACTTGCCAGTATACTAAGCAACATCAAAAGTTTTATTGTTAGGGGAAAACAGACGTACTCAGGATTAAAGAATCTGAGCAAAATTCATCCATCATATCGAAAGCCAGCAAATAAGGTGTATGCAACAATCATGTGATATGAACCCCCCGGCAGGAAATTTTATAATAAATATGCCTTGTCTGAAAAGCGACATAAGAAGAGGGGATGAAGACATCAGGAGAAGAGAACAGGGCGACGTCAGAAGAGGACGCCGACAACGTGCGGCCGTTTTCCATCTGATCGTCAGAAAAGCGTCTCATGAACAACTGCTAGATCATAAGCCGCCTAGGACAGTCATCCTTATTATCTTTACTTTTTCATAAGCTTTTTCTAAAGACTATATATATCAAGACTTTACTATCAGTCCTATTTTCTATTATTCTTTGTTCCACTGGTATTATTATTCCTGTAATAAATACCATGCTGATTTCAATTTTCTATGCTTTGTCTTAATGTGTTAATTTCTTTGAGTACCTGGTGTAGCCAGAGATTTGCCATTATCTCTGTGCTGCGAGGTTCATTAAGGCTGTGGGTGAGAGCTCCACTCCATAGTAGGGAACAGTACATAAAGTAAGGCATTCTTGGCTAATAAATGTGCTATAGTCAAGGATGCTGAACCTTTGTATGTTTAAATGTATTCTTGGAGACCAAAGTAATATTTAGGTCTAAGATATCTTTAAAACATCGCATAATGCCAATAATAAGTAAGTCTCTTGAAGTCTGGTTTAAAGTGCTAGAGTTTAACTAGCTATGTGTATGTCATGCATGGGGCACTGTTGTGATTAGGGTCAGTGTGTATGGAAGGCTCATGAAGTGCTAGGAGAGTGACAAGTTGTGTTATTCATAAGGCACTTGTGTGGTTTAAAGTGCTAGTGATTAACCAGATGTGTGTGTGTCATTCATAGGTTACTGTTCAGTTTCTGTGTGTATGCATATACCTATGTATACGTGTGTTAATCTAAAGGTGCAACAGTAGTCCAACCCAGTAACAAATCTGATGAGTACACTTACCCCTAGGTAAAGGGTAAGTAGAGGGAAATACCACGATAATATAGTCAGTTTCACTGTTGTAAAATTGTTTAGCATCAATTTGGCGAAACTATGTGAAATGAAACTCAGCTGCTTCATTCCTCACAAAAAATAACTACTATCATCTTTAATTCATCACACAGTTAAAAATGATTTAAAGAAAAATAAAGTTGAATACTGTAGACGTATTAGATCACAGGAAGCACAATTCCAGTGATACCTGTGTTAGAACACTACATGCTATTCAATTCATTTATGAATGACACATTAGAAAATTTAACAAAGAAAATGTAAGACATTTTCTGCTGGAACTGCACCCTGTGTCAGTGATATTAAAGGAATACCCCACCCAAAAATGTTTATATGTAACTTACCTGATGTACTTTGTAGTGGTGGCTGAGAAAAAATTCTAATCTGATGTTTTCGTGGAGTAATTACATGTTGAAAACCTGTACTGTACCTTCTTGTCACCAGTGGTGGACAATGGCAAATTATGTAAAAAAGGTCCATAGAAAAAGAAAAAAAAAATTACATAACTCATGTCATATAATCTACATTTCTATTATCCATTCATATGGTCAAAACTTGCAAAATGTGTACATTTCTTTGCTAAAATATAATCAACAGTTACTTCCTGAATATTCTATGTTGAATGTCAACAAGAAAGATCTCTTGCCAGTCTTAAAGTCTTCTTTACTACATTTCTTGTTGAAAGTATCCAGCCACCTGCATAGGTGAAACAGAGTGACTACTAGCAGACCATTTCAAGCCTTTAAAATTAAAGACCTTACAAAGCCTGTTGTAGATCGCTTCACATCCCTTGATCATAGCCACAATGATTTCTCTCTTGGTATTCTTGCACAAGGTTTTAAACTCCTTCAAAGTAAAACAGAACAAGCTAAGATTATTATGGAATCACATATTTCTACTTGTCTCAGTGACTAACTTTATAATCTTTCCCTTCATCTTTTTCTCACCTACTCTCACATTTTCTTGTTTCATCTGCTTTGGGTTTGTTCCATCCTTTCCCTCCTATGTTATCTGCTCTTTCCTTTTCAGTTGCACACCTGATGAAGACTAAACAGTCAAAACGTTTTGTCTTTTACAATGTGATGGATGGCGCACGTAGATTGTGTCCTGGCCAGGATGGAGCAAGGTTCCTTGACAGGATGGGAGGTAAGCACTTCAGACTGGGAGTTATGGGAGTTAACCTGCTTGGGTCATTTGCTTGCACAAACCGCTAGATTGCAGCATCCCTGGGCTAGGATTCCCACACAGACACCTGCAGGGCATGCTGGCACCTGTAGTCCTGTGGGAAAGCATTGTTAGGTTCCCTGGGGGCCACTACTGATCCCTACTTTGTGGGGCTTCTATTTGACCCACTATGTCATAATACTGGAAATACTCCTAGGGCATAGATAAAAGAAGCCATTCGACCTTATCCAGGCGATCTGGATTCGGGTGTGGAGGATGGACAAAGCTCGACTGGTAGGGGTGGAGGAGAAGAAAGAAGAAAGAGGAATTGTATTTTGACTACAAAGAAGTTTTTTGTAAGGTATTTAGCACAATAAAACCTTTTATTTGTACTCGGGACTTGTGAAAATCACCTGGCTCAAGCTGTTTGTGCTTTGCACATGATGTTGCTGGGAGAGGCTCCAGTTCCTTGTAATAATGTAATTTGTTTAAAAGATTAAGACACTACACTGAAGGATAGAAGGATATGGCTTTAAAAGTTTATATTGTCAGTGAAAATAATTGCGATATACTGTATGTCTAGGATGAATATAGAACACACAGAGTGTTTCAAGTAGCACACTTTTTAAAATGAAATATTGATTTGGTGTATCATTTTTTTTAACTGCTACTTGCTCCATGAGACATTTTTACTGTTTTGAATTTCTCTTGGCATGTTCATAACAATACTGTACTCTGGTGTTCTTTAAGACACTTTTTGTACTAAACACAGCAACTACAACACTTTGCTTACAGTGGCAGTTCCATAGCTGGTTGTATTGAATAAGAACCTTAGAAAAAAGGCTGCTTATCAAAGGGATTACCTGTATGATTTTGCTTAATTATATTGAATTATACAGTATTAATATTCTTAGTGTTTTTGTATAACTTATTATAAAGGTAATGTAGCCATACTCACTAGTCATTGCAAAGGAAGGTGGTAATGTAGTGCATGTTTATCACACATTAGATATGCTAGAAAAAATGTCTCTGTATTCTGTACATGTGACAATAATGATGCTATAAATCTAAAATCCTTTTTAATTCTTGTTAGTATAACATAATAACTAACTTGAGCAGACAGCATATCCTTTAAACTTGTGTGCATCAAGTTCAAAATGTAAAACACCTATTAATGGACAGCTGCATTACATGCAATTGTCTTTTAACTAATACTTGTGTACCAACAAAGTACACAGAATTATAATCCCATGTCTACAGCACTCACTTTATTCCCCAGTGTTCATTTTTAAAACCTCAACAGCAGCATTCGTACTCATAATGGTGTTCAAGACCTATAATGCAGGATCCTCAAAGTGAGATGTTTCATTTATGCTTAGCGTTAAGCTAAAATACAGTTGCCTTTGTTGTGTATTATTAAGGGTCATTGCTTATCCATTATGTACATCAGAATTCAATATTAAAACCTTTTATACAGGTGTAAGGTAACAGCACAGTCTATTTTCATGTTAATATTTACTGAAGAGCCGCCTTTTAACAATATTTAAATCATAGTGGTGGTTAAGTGTACTGTGGCCTCTGGGAACCTATTGTGTAAGGTCAAAGATTTAATTGGTTCCTGATTGTCCCCAAGATCAGATTTATCCATCATCTCACTAATCCCGAGTCTCTAGACAGTGCTGCATAAAGATTTCAATTACATACTGCAGCTGCCTGTGCAAGATTACTTTAGAAGAATGCAGCCATTGTTTGTGGTACAAAATACTAACCGCATTTTCTCTGCCAGTGCTACACACCATTTAGCTATTAAAAAATATGACTATGATTTTGTTAATCATGCAATCCTACGGTTACAACTTTTCATTATTGCACATACCACTTCATTTACTGAACTCTATTAAAGCTATAAAATTTTCAATGCACAGTAGAATAAATGACTGGATCACAAAAACACTTCACTTTCATTAGAAGGACATGTCTATTACTTGCTTTTATGTCTATCTAAATAGGTTTGTATTTGTAAATATTTTTAATCTAAAGAAAACAAATTATTAATAATAATATATTATATATATATATATATATATATATATATATATATATATATATATATATATATATATATATATATATATATAATCAGGTAAACAGATATCTTACATTTTATACATAACCAAATTTTAGAAAGGAAACAAAGTGGATTTATTGCAGTGTTCACTGTCTCTTATCACAATAGAGATATCTATACATTTCCAAATACATTGTAAATTGCCTACAGCTATACAATACCAACAAAACATTAAGATTATAAGCATTATGCTTTAGATAAAATGCTGATATGGCAAAATCTTTTCATTCAAGAAACTTTATTGATTATTATGCTTGCAATGGTCTGTCACTATTTTTTATTGATGGATATATTGACCGTCCAGAAGCAGGCAGCAAAGAAATTGGTAGAGTTTTAAATTATCTGCCAGCAGATGGAAATTCTTAGTTCATTATCCTCCTTGGAAAACCATTCCATTGTTTCTTTGGTCTATAAATCTCAAATGATTTTGAATGAGAATTATTTGAGAAAAAGGTACAGTATGTGCATGCTTTATAAATGGAAATCAATATTTGTGAAGATATAAAATCATTATTTATAGTGACTCAGCGCAAATATTGATGCCGTAAACTGAAAATTATAACACACACTATTATATATACAGTAGTGAGCAATTTTGAAAATGTTATATTTGCAAAATGATTTTATACTTAACTAATAGAAAGACCAGGAATATTTTAGATTGTACTGTGTTTGTTAAACACTATTCAAAATGTTTTACTACTCAATATTTTTTATTGTAAAAAATTATAATAGCATAAGCTTATAGGGGCTGTATGGTGGTGCAGTGGTTAAAACTGCTGCTGCATAAGACTGTGTTTTGTTTGAGGTTAACCCAAGTTCTGCTTATATCAAGTTTACACATTTTTCCCAGCTGCTCCAGGAACTTTACTCCTCATCAGACATTACAAATAAACAGTATGTGTTAGTTTAATTTGTAATTTTAAATTGGTGTAGTTTGACTGAGTGTGAGTGTGTAAATAAGTGTTTTCTGTCATGGAGTGCCTACCCGTTTGGGGTTGGTTTCTGTCTTGCTGGCAGGATAGGCTCTTTCTTCTCTTCTTTAGCAGATGGATTGCATGGATGAATGGTTAATACTTTATTAGGAAATGTCTAGAGTGTATATGTTAATGACAATTGTTAGCAAAAAAATGAAGGGCAAATAGGCAGGAACACCACTGTAGCAGAAAAACAGTTGTGGTCTGGGTGAACATAGATAGAGTTTCCTAAGAACTTAGAGGCTGGGTGACCTACCAGACCTACCAACTGCTAATGATGCATGAATCTTTATCCAGACAGACTGGGGGAGAGAGAGAGTGAGGAATGGTGATCTAACAAAGGCTTTTTATATAATAATTATTATTTTATCTGAAGAATTTCTCTTTATAAGAGTGGAATCATGTTGCCTAAATAAAGGTTAGACAAACAGATACCACTTGCCCACTCACAGATCAACTTTATTGGGCAAAGCAGGCCAATCCCTTCTTGAAGAAGCTTTCAGTAACCTTCACTTCAAAATCCCCACATACAGTATGAGATGTAGATGCAGGGCCTGTTTTAGCAGAAAGTTGTCTGTGTGCCACCAAGCACAGAAAAAAATTGCTGAGCTGAACTAAGATCTTCCAGGATACCAGTGATGAGCAGACCTTTTAAATTTCATCTGCTGACAGTGGTGTTAAAAAAATAAGAAAAATAAGGTGAGATTTTTACAGACTTTTCCAGGTGAGCAACCAGGAAGGAAATCTATTGTAGAAGTCAGTGCATATTATTTGCCATGTGCCTTAGAATAAGTTCTGGGAATTGCACAAAAATTTGACAAAGAAAAAAATTTGTCCTACTTTAGAGTAGGTCATGAGAAGTAGTTTCTTTGCATCCTACTCCCATTGCCAGCAAGGAGTAGGAGGTCAGGTTTGAGAATGAATGATACTACGATTGTATGGCACCCCTAGCAATTTGGTACTCATGATGATGTTTTGTAGTTTTCTGATACTATCGCTAAGGCTACTTTACAAAAATGATACTAAAATAATATTCAAAGTAGAAAAAGAAGAAGAAGAAGGAAAACATAATAAGGTGGGATACTGTACTAAGCTGCATGCAATTGTTGCCATTTCAAAAATAATGTCAAGAATAATATTGTACCAAGAACCAAGATGAAATGACTGAGACAGACACACCAAATAATTAGAAATGAGTATGGGAAATCGTATAGCCTGCAAGCTATTATTTTTTTGTACAACGCAGCCACCTTCACATTCATCTGCCAGTCCCATCACTTCAAGTACATCAACATACTCTAATATATTAGAAAGGTACCTCCTCAGTAAGGGGCTAAATATAGGAGGAGGAAGAGAGAAGGTTAGGATAAAATAACCACCTGTTCAGAAGAAGAATAATCCTGTTTTAATGTTGTACAGTATAAAGTGGTGGCAGAATCAGACTATGAAGATAGCTGCCAGTGAAAATGGTTCTGTCACAGAACTATTAGGTAAAAAAAAACACTTTTTATTTACTGTAATACTAGCCTCGGTATCTGTCAAAGTCAGGGAATAGAATAACTCAAAAACATTTTTCATCTTCAACGCCTTTTGTCTGTATTTAGGGTGTGTGAACTTCTCTTAACTAGCATTGCCTCTCTCGAGCATGTACCCATAATACCTGCTTCTCAGATTCTGTCATTAATTTCGAGGCACCATTCTCACCCCCTGTCCAGTTTAATACTTGGTGTCATTTTAGGCATCTTCACAGCATTCCTCACAGGGCTTTACTCTTCCTTGTATGTCTCACACTCAGACTTCCTCTTTTGTTGTTTCACCAAAGCCAAACTGACCAATCAGATAGCTCAGGAGGACTGGACACACAGACCATAGTGTTTTATTATATAGCAGATTGCACTTGTCTATAGTAAACACAATCCCATATACTTTAAAAGTAGGTTAAGTGACTTGCCTGGTTTGAGTCTAGCTTTTTATCTGCTACAGCATATTCTATGCAATGGGAAGCACTAAAATAGAATATAATAAATTCTAAATATGGATGGAAAAAATACTTGAATTTTATCATATACTTCAGCATTCTAGCCGATATAGTGCTTGCCATGATGGCCATCATTTACTCATCTGGTGACAAATACCATAATTGATAACACTATATGCTACAGTTCAGGAATTTAACATGTCTGATTTTAAGAACATGACAATGATTTCACAATGCTACCTGCTCACACATTGGATCTCAGTGGAAAAGAGTAGAAGAACATTCTTTTTAAAATGCTCAAAGAATGATGGAGCTTCATTGGTCACAGAGCACTAGTCCATCTATCCATTATCCAACCCACAATATCCTAACTACAGGGTCACGGGGGTCTGCTGGAGCCAACCCCAGCCACACATGCAGCAAGGCAGGAAACAAACCCCAGGCAGGGCGCCAGCCCACCACAGGGCGCACACACACACACCACACACTAGGGACAATTTAGAATTGCCAATGCACCTAACTTGTATGTCTTTGGACTGTGGGAGGAAACTGGAGTACCCGGAGGAAGCCCACGCAGACACAGGGGGGAAATGCAAACTCGACGCTGGGAGGACCTGGGAAGCAAACCCGGGCCTCCTAACTGCGAGGCAGCAGTGCTACCCACTGCACCACCACAGAGCACTAGTGAGACATCCAAAAATGTTTCTTCAGCATGGACACAACTAGCCATTCAGAAACAGTGACTCTTATAGGGGCAGAAACAATAAACCTTCTATACCCATGTCACCCAAATGATTCAAATTTTAAAACCCAAGAAATACATCTGTTATTGCATTTTTTGGCACAAAGTTAGCATTGAGCAACAATAAGTCCCATGTCGGGTTTCAAAAATTAAAATGCTCACTGAAATACAAGTAATGTCATAGAACTAAACCCTTGAAAACCAGAAAAAAGATTTGAATAGCCACTTTTATCTTAATTTATTAATTTAAGCAATTATTTTTTTTAATTTCACTGTAATGTTTAGAGAACATGTGTCATTTAGGTTTCCTGACATAAGTTAAAAGGTAGGGAATCTTGATTCACACAGAAAGATTCAGAAGGAGGCTATGAAAGACTCATTAATACAGGGACACCAGGAAACTGCAAAAGGAGTATTACTTTGGTGTGTCTGTATCTGGATTGCCCTGACCACAGATGTTATTGTGGGGCTTTCGAAGATAGAGAACAATAATTGATTTCTCCTGCTTCCCCATCTGTTCTTATATTTTGTCAGTTATATCTCAATGTATTACAAAAGTCCTTTTATTGAAAACTAAATATTTTTGCAGTATGTAAACATTATGGAAAAGGATGTAATCAGTAGGCTTCGGCAATATGGCAATATTATAATGATCAGCAAATGCTTACTTGCACACAGTCGAAAAATATAGTGATAATTTCCAGATCTGGGTAATGTGACCACACTATCTAAGAACTAGCAATCAATAGCCCACTATTCAAAGACAGCTGATTTGGCTGCAAAGAAAAAAAAACTACTGCAGTTATTTGGCAGTTTTTTTGGGTTTGAACTAGACAAAAAAGGGATCTGGCAAATTTAAATACACAGGATTTTTTCCCAAGCAGAACACAGGGGAGAACCTGGATGATAGATTGCATTCTACGTTGGATGAATAGAAAATTGAAGAGTGTTGTGGTGTGAAATTTTCCAAACAAGTTGATAAATATTTTTTATGTCTTTATTTGTAACTTAGGCAAAGCAATGTAATATTAGTATTTCATTAGTGAGAAGCATTCATGTTTACCCCCTAGGTAAGGGGGTAGTCAGGATAGTGAATTTTACGACAGGGATGGGGAAGTGCCTCAAACAAGTTTGGCAAATGTTTCTCTACAGTACTTTCTCAATCAACCCCCACAGGAAAGTCAGACTGCCTAGCTGGCAAGCTTCACCTTAACACATGGTTTTGGGGGCAGGTGTGAAGATATTTTCTGCCCCATTGGTCTGAAGTATGGCTGTTTGGAACTGTCTTTAAGTACCATGACACCTTATTGGCTGTAGGGCTTGGACAGAAAACCTATAAATTTGCTTGCTTTACCCCCATTACCAACCAACTGATAAAGAAGGATCCCACACCATGAACTGAAAAGGACATAAAAATGAAGAGCACAGCTCAGCAGCCATATTGAGACAGGCATACGGCCTGTTCTGAAGAAAGCTGACTAAAGATGAGGACTTAACTAGAGACATTTTAAGTAACTAACAAGTCTGTGTGCCGCCTGAAACTACATATCACCATTTATCAGGTTGTATGGTTGCCAGTATTCAAATGTACTTGTTATTATTTATGAATATTAACCTTAATACATTATTTAAAGTGTAACTTAACTCCTGCTTGCCTTTTGCTACACCTGATTACCTGAGGTTATAGATGTAGAAGGGAAGAAGGGGAGAAGTTATATACTATAATACCTTATAAACTGTGGTCAGTCTGTGAGATTTGAGGCATTCTGACAAAGGCTATATATATCTCTCTATTATAAAAAAAAATCCTGGAGAGAAACAGTAGGGCGTTGAGACGTGATCTTCACGTTAAGATCACGGAAGACACTTAAAAGACCAGCGAAGACCTTAAAAATGAGACATTGTGCCAAGAGATTGACCCAGGACCGTCTCACGATGATGTAGAACATGAGATTCTTGCAAGACACGCCCTACTTACAATCAATATCAAATAAGAAAACAGGGCAGCAAAACATTCAGTCATGTGAAGGATTTGAGCACACATGGATCCAGGGTCTCAGTGCATATAAAGCGTATAAGGACAATCCGTTATTAATTAAATGTCGACGACTAAGCAAAGAAGAAAGCAGCACGGAGAAAAGAGACTCAAAAGCGCTGGAGAGAAAAAAGAGCAAAAAAGAAAAAACAATCTTGGTGAAAATTCAGAAAATAAGGAAAGTAATTATCAGCCCGTAACAACTGGAATTGAAACAAAGCACGTCCAATCAGGCCCAGAATTAAAAGACAGAGTAGAACTTCATAAAGATGTTCACAAATGTTGGTGCTAAACACATTCAGAGCAAGTTAGAGATTATGAAAGTAGTGGAATTCGAAAGGCTCAAAAAAAACCAAAACATTGTCGCGATACACATGTGGATAAAGTTAAAGAATATGAAAGTAGGAAAATTAGAAAGTATAAAAAAAAAAAGAAAGTAAAGATCGCAGTAGCGCAAACTAACGGAAATTATTACTCAAAAAAGGGGAAATAATCACCATGGACGAGGTGTCATTGAAAAAAAAGCAGGACAAAGTGAGGTCAGAAATAAAAGACAGAGTAGAAAACAAAGTAAAACGTCATAAAGAGGTTAAAAACAAGGAGCCAAACACATGCTGAGCAGGTTAGAGATAATGAAAACTGGAATTCAAGACTCAAAAAAAAACATAGGCGCGAAACATGCAGATCAAGATACAGAATATGAAAGCAGAAAAAATGACAGTGTCATAAAAAGAAAGTAAACATTGCATTAGCACAAAAAAGAGAAATTGTTACTCAGAGAAATAACTAAAAGGCGAATAGAGATCGAATATATGGACACAAGTGATATGTCAGAAGTATGTAAATATTGTAAGGCTTTGAAGTTTAAGTCAGAGAATTTCAAAAATGTGGTTTACCTCACATGCATTTATTGGTTACTTTGCAAAAAAAAATTATTGACTGCTGATGATGTAGATCGCTTTTTCTGTGCTAAAATTCCAAACAGAGAAACCTATCCTGAATTATGGTAGAAAGTCATTAAACACGTCTCACTGACCTCATTTAAAAGATTCAGCATATTGGGACTCGAAAGATTCCAAATATTGTTTTTACATAAGTTCTAAAATAAAAGTGAAACTAGTGAAACTGCAACAATTCAAAGAAAAAAAAACTCTTAAAAGTGTGTATCTGGAAAACCAAACACGGGGGGTGGTGAGCAAAGCGAGCAGGGGGCAAAGCCCCCTAGTTAATAATAAAAAAGAGGAAAGTAGAGTAATATATTACTCTACCAAAACAGAACAAAGAGGAATACATAGCTAGTGTTACAACAGATAATGCGGATAATGTAACTGAAGCTGGGATGGCCTTAGTTTAATTATCTTAATAATATTTAAACGTTGTTGTGGCAAGCTGTCTAAATTTTTTTTTGATCTTTGAACCACTCAAGGTGTACTCTCCCTGCCAGAAAATTCACTCATTCATTTAAGCAATTGGTAATATATTGTAACGATCAAGCCAGAACATCACGAGGCAGAATGGAATTGAAAGGGCAATGGGTAGGAAAAAGAAAAAAAAAATAAGTAAAAGATGTGCATTCTGAGCCTTCACACAAATATGTAAGTATACAGAAACTTGCATCAGGCTCCCACAAGGGAAGCGACACAGTGCAGATCTGGCCAGGGCTGCCTTAACAGTATAATAGGCCCCCAGGCAAAGTAGTGCATTGGGGCCCCTGTTTTGATAGCTAAGCAGAAACATACATAGGCATCAGAAATATTGTGGGCCCCGCTGGGGCTCCCAGCCAGTGCCCATTGTGCCTATATGTTGAGACAGCCCTGGTTCTGGCTAACATATCCTCATCAATGGCCAAAAAAGAATTTGACCCGGATTATTACAACCAAAAGGGATGCCATTTGATAGTCCAGACTATAACTGATCGGGTTCTGTAAGGTTGGAGGAGTTGAAAGCTGACATATGTGGCTTAGCAAGAAAGATACTTTTTATGCTTTAAAACAACATGTTTGTGCATTCTCTCCAAGCAAATATAATTGTTTCACATAAATAATGTGAAACAGCTGTGGTACCACTTGTCTCTATTATGAAATGATCAGGCTCAACACACTCAAAAAGGTTTGGGGCAGCCACCCGTGTATTGTCCCTAGCTGCAATGGGTTTTGAAAATTAGACAGAAGTGTCTTCGATGGAGTCCAAAAGTGAACGAAGTATAGGTTGCAAAAATGGTGGCTTTATATGCCAAGACCGGAAGTGGCCTATGGGGACCGGAAGTTACCTTCTTCCAGCGCCATACTTGGAAGTGACGTTGTCTTAGGCGCCGGAACCGGAAGTAATGTCTTCAGGGATAAGTCAGACAGGTTTTCCTGCGTCTGGTCTACATAGAAAACAGAAGATGGTTTAGCGTGCCCTGCCACCCCCTGACCTGATGTGGGATTACCTTTACTTGGTCCATACAACATCCTCCTGACTTACACGTGTGTGACACCATCTTTAGTGCTTGTGCTAGTAGTATTTGCTATGGCGTAAATTTCAAGGATTTACTCCTCCACTGGGTGTTCATTTCCAAACCTTGTACTATAATACAATTAGTTTAGCCTTTGGAGAGGAGTTTTCACTTGTGCTAAAACAACACTCTTATAGTAACACTAGTACTGTTTGCAGAGCAAAGACACACACTTCTGAGCTGTGATGTAACTTCCTACCCTACAACAAAAGTATTGAATATTTTGAAATGTGTAAACCAGAATTTTCAAGTACTGTTAATTGGCAAACAAATTAGATTGTGAATAGATTCATTTCATCAAACTTTTTGCTCTCCAAAGTTACAAATAAATCAGAGTATGATTCATACATTGCAAAACAATCTGTCAAACTTAAAACAACAGTACATAAACAGAATCAACTTGACATAAGTAAAGGAGAGCTAGGGAGATGGAACCTTGTAGGCAGAGCAAGCTGCAACTGAAGAGCACATCGCAGCTCATATGCAATGTTTTCACAGACACGATAGACCCACAAATGTTTGTAAATGTAAGAACAATAAACAGCTGTCAGTATTCTTTTCTTGTGTACATTTCTGCCATCAAATCATGTATGTGATTCAATACATGCACAAACGTTTCAATACAGCTGTACTTTAATTATTTTTTTCAACTAAAAGGCAACACATTTACAGCAAAGAACTGTATTCCATTAGTCCTACCATCTTTACAAACAATGCCAAATCTTTATTCTATATGCCATCTTGCGTGATTTCCTTTCCCTCCTTATATCGATACTGGCTGTGTACTTTGCATACCAAGTTGTGTGAAAAACACTGTGATTCAATTTCAAGCAATTTTATACTCCTTCCATGTAAAAAACCATAAAAAAATATAATCAACCCCGTTTTTTGAATAGATGTGTAACAATAGTTATAATAAACAAGGGCATTTACAGTGCAGCAATTTACAAAAAGTCAATAAAAAACAGGACCACACACTCTTCTAATATATAAACGTCTATGTGTAAAAGTGTGTGTGCCTGTCTGTCCAGTCCAGAAGTGCAAGACTACAGCATGAAGCTCAAAGAGTCAGCAAGGCAGCCCCAAGTTAACAAATCAGAAGAAGAAAGAAGTGCGAGGCTACAGCATGAAGCTGAAAGAAAGCAACTCCGTTGCCAAAGTAAAATCGCAAAAGAAAGACAAACTCGTTTAATACACAAGTGAGGCAAGCACATGGCCAGAACGAAACCTCTGAGGACAGAGAAACTCGCTTAGCCGCTGACAGACAAGGAGACTGAGCACGTCTGCAAAACGAAACCACCGACTCTGCAATTGAATTTTTTTTCTGACAATTTCAATAGTTTCTAGGAACCCAGGATTTTTACAGCACAGGCTTACACAGCTAGTGCTAAGTAAAGATTTAAAACAAAATGTAATTAATGTTTTTGCTGGTATTTAGGGTTTTTTTTTAATGTTATGTTGGCAACATCAAAACGCCGCTGTTCTTTTCTTCATGGATGCCACTATTTTGTCTACATTCTTTACAAGGAGGCAGCTACAGTATATTGTTTACAGTAACAACTTTCATCGTTAATCATTTGGTTGTGGCATGTGACATCCTCACGCTGCCACTTAAAAGAAAAAGGCATACATAATCAAGTTATGGATTTTTTGTAATAAAAACTAGATATTTTGTGAGTGTAGTGAAGGCTTAGGTGTGGCATGGCAGAGTAAGTAGTTTATTCCCCCTCAAATTAACATTCACTATGTAATTATTAAAAACTATTTTAAAAGCCCTGTAGTAAGGATATAGCGGGTTTGATAATGGATGGATGGATAATTTAAAAGAAGGCACTTCCTTTAGAAAATGTTAGAAGTGCCATGAAATGCTACCACAAGCATTTTTCTATGGTGTGGTGGGTGGCACTCCAGAACATGTGGAGCTCAGTGGCACACATGAAGCTTGTGGAGACCTACATAACTTCACGTGTCACCCTGGTTCGAGCGCCCAACTCCCAGCAGTTGGCTGCATCTGTCTAATAAAGAAGTGGAGTGTCTTAGTTAAGTGTGTCAGTGTAGTTTAGCTAAAAGTGATCTCAAAGACAGTGTTTCAAACATACCATAGAGGTGGTATGAGTTGGCATACTTGCACAAGGCTGTTCTTCATGCACATGCCCATGAGCGTGTTTGGCTTAAGTTCAGCATTTGACACCATTGACCATTCTACTTTACTGCACATGCTAGAAAATGACATTGGGCTTACAGGCACTTTCCTTGCCTAGTTTAGTTCTTATTTATTAAATCGATTCCAGTAAGTAAAGAAATGTGCTGACAGTACTCCATCATTATACACAGAAGTGAGATATGGTGTAGCGCAGGGCTCAGTACTGGGACCTTTATTGTTTCACTTTACATGCTTCCACTGGGATCTATCATTAGAAAACATAATGTTAATTTGCACTCATATGCAGATGACACCCAGCTATACCTTTCATTTAGACCAAATGAAGTTTCTCCGATGTTGTCTTTAATTAGTTGTGTTTAGGAGTGGATGGATCAGAGCTACTTGTCTTTAAACACTGATAAAACAGAGATGTTAATTATTGGAGGGAATGATACTGATCGCAACATTATTTTGTCATCATTTAACTTAGCTGAAATCACCATTAATGTTACTGAATCATCGTGCAATCTAGGAGCTGTCTTTGATTCTAGCATGTCATTTAAGAATTATTACAAGAACAACAAAATATGAACACATAACTCCAGTTCTTAAATCCTTACACTGGCTTCTGGTTAAGTTTAGGGCAGACTTCAAAATCCTCTTTTTATCATATAAAGCCTTAAATAACCATGGTCCAGCTTACTTGTCTGAACTTATCATGAATTATAAACCAGAACGCACATTAAGATCTCAAGATGCCGGTCTTCATATGATTTCAAGGATTAATAAAATAACAGTGGGAAGTTGAGCTTTTATTTACAGGGCCCCTAAACTGTGGAATGGTCTGCCTGCTACTATAAGAGATGCCCCTTCAGTCTCAGCTTTTAAATCCCAAATGAAGACTCAGTACTTTAGCATATCCTGACTAGAGCTGCATCTCTGTTGTTGGCCATTAGCAATAAAACATAAGTAACATGATAGTTATAAATTGTTACTAACCCTCACCTATTCTGTTTCTCCTCTTGATATTCAAATGTGGCACTTGGTGCCATGGCCCACCTGCCAGGTTGTTTTGCCTGCCTAAGGTAAAGTCATCTCTGATGGAGGACTGCAGGAATCTTTGGGTAGAGGGGCCCTTTCATCGGATTGGCTGTCTCAGCTGTGGAATGGCTAATAGGGGGAGGCAGCTTGATGCCTGAGGTCTCCAGGACTCTAAACAAATCCAAATTGTATTATGTGATATCATCTACTGTTGAATTCTGCTCTGTGCTTGTCATATTTCTATTGCATTATCATATTGTACTGAGGATTACGCCCAGTCTACCTGGAATGGGGTCTCTCTTTGAACTGCCCATCCATTTTGTCATATTTTTTTTTTCATATTTCCATTTTTTTCCCAACAAGGGTTTTTTTTTTTGAGTTTTTCCTTGTCTTCTTAGTGGAACAAGGTTAGGTGGCTGTCAAAAGGCTGGGCCTGTTAAAGCCCATTGCAGCACTTCTTGTGTGATTTTGGGTTATACAAAAATCAATTGTATTGTATTGTATTGTATGAGCAATCACGCCAAATTAATAGAGTGCTTGCATAGATGTGTCAGAAGGTTCAGTATTGAGCGTAACTGCGTCTGCCGTTTATGGGTTGAGAAAGTAGATGCAGCATAGTAAGATTGGCTGCTTAATCTTTAACCTCATATAAAATGGGTTTATGTCCAGTAAAGGTCACCTTTTGACCAAAGAAGCGAGGAGTTTGGTCTACTGAGAGGTTGCAATAGTAGTAAGGAGCATTTGGCTTGTGCTGCATTTTTCTGTTAATATAAATACAATACTCTAAGAATTAGTTTTGGTGGAGGTATTTTGGTATTGTTTTGGAAGTGATTTATTTTTTATATTCACTCATGAATATTTTTTCTTGTTATCCATCCTTTAATCATTATTTGATTTTTAAGAGTCTACTGTACATATTGTATAAATTCACTATTTGGCATTTGTTTTTTTTTCATTTTTTGTGCATCTTTGCAGAAGAACTATGTCTTAAAGACTGCATGGAATTGAATTGCACTCTTTGTAAATAAATTGCACCACTGTTTTTGTACCATCATTTGTCTGTGACTCAGTCTCTCACCCTGATCTGTTTAGTACTGAAGTGCAAGATGCCCATATTGTAGGTTGGTGCCAAATCCCACTATACAGGGTACCACATTAGGATTTACAGTTTCTGTTTTGACTTTCAACTTAAACATCTGACTTAGATTTTAGGTTAAAATTTTGAATTTCAGACAGTTCTTGAAAATATTTTGTATTTGAGCCATGTCTGTTTAGTCACTATTCTACTCAGGGCCTGGACTGTTAAATAATGTTGTCTGAGGCAAGATATATTTTTGAAACAGAAACATCAGACAAATAAATAATAATATATTTTTTGCCACCACTGCTTGATTTAGGTCCTGTGCAGCTGCCTCTGATGCTCAAATAAAAGCATATACCTCAACTTTCCAGAAGACCCACTGCATCAAATTCTCTAGGATGAAACCTAAAAAATAATATGGAATGACTTAGGAACATTGATGTGTGGCAGAAAGCCCAGTAGGGGCTGGGTGGTATTTTGGCATTGAAAACCCTACAGGCTTACAAAAATGCATACTGTATATAAAGACTATACTTTTCTATTACTTTTATACCTATTTTGCTGTATGGGTGTATTGATTTATTTTTTCAGTGTCATTTATTTATTATTATTATTATCTAATATTAATGAGTTTTTCTTTTTTTATGACTATTTTTTGACACTCAATGCACTTTGTGTTACACCCTGTGTATGAAAATGTGCTATAGAAATTAATGTTGCTGGTGTTGTTAGCCTCCTCATATATGGCATGGGCGGCTGGTTGATATACTATTATTGCTTACAATATAGCACAAAAACAGTACAGTTCTGATAAATCGTTATTATCCTAAATGATTCTTCCCGGAGCACTTTTAAAACCTCAAATGCACTTGAAACTGCTGGTGTGCTATAGTGACGGAGCCCGACACAAATTGTATGTAAGTATTTGAGCCAAATTTATCATTTGTGTAAATTGACTACATTTTAAATCTATAATAAAATATAATTTGAGAAAACCTAAAAAACACCCTATTATATGACCCCAAAAAAGTTGCTTATTTTATTTAATAGATATATAAGAATATGGCTTATACAGTATATGCTTGATTCACGTCCAATACATATTAACGATGAGGGTGCTTCCAAATTAGTGATAAGTTGAAAAATAATAAACAGTGTCACACAAGCCCCAAGGTAAGTGATACAACACAAAACAAGGGGATGATTATGAGTATTAATGCCTCTCTCTCTCTTTCAACAGAGCCAAAGAAGAAAAAGAATAATTTCATACACTTACCTTCAGCACTTCCGGTCCCACAAAATGGCAATCCTGTCTCTGAATACCATAGATGATGTCACCTGCGGCTCCTCTGCGAAGATGTCAAATCTGGCTCCTAATAATGACATCACTTTCCGGCTCCTCTGTGATGATGTCACTTCCAGCTCCTAATAATGATATCACTTTCTGGCTTCACTGTGATGACATCACTTTCTGGCTCCACTGTGATGACGTCACTTCTGGATCCTGTGTGATGACGTCACTTCTGTCTGTCTGCATTGTTATAATTTCCTGTATTAAATCATGTAACCACTGTACAATGTCAAATACTCTGGTTTTTGATAATTTTTTCACTCATTTTTCATCTAGTCCAAAGGACATTATTATTATAATTCCCCAACTCTTTGTGGCGTTTCTTGGAGTGAATTTGTTTCATTACAACAGTCCAAATTATATTAATTTTATATCTAGACAGACATACTGTAGCTCTCGGTTCTGCAAACATCTCAATTCCCACTTAACAAAATTCCGTTGTTTATTATTTATATTTTTTATTTAACAACAAGCAGTTATTATTTGTACACTCTTCGAATTCGAATATTGGTGCCATTAAAAGGTTGTTTTATTGAAAAATGTATGCTGCATCATTTTATATTACTGCTAGTTTTAGTATATTCTTTCTTTAGCCTGATATCAAAGCTCAAAGTAAATAAATGTAGATATGTAGACAGCTGTAATATTTCTGCATGTAACAAACTTAACAGATCAAACAGAAGGTATTTCCATATGTTTTTGTGTATTGTACTTATATGAAGGTGATTTTTAAACGGCAGTTCATATTGCACAAGGAGGCCTAAATTAAAATGCAAATTAGGGTCTCCCCTAAATGCTAGCCCAGGCACTGTACTTGGTTATAAGAGCCCAATGTATTGAAAATCGCCTTGCAGTTTTGACCATGCTTGGACTTTTTTGCAAGGAAGTCTGGGATAAATGTATGTGTACTCTTTTTTTATCCTTTTTACTGTATGGTTTTTTTGTGAAAGATATTAATGGAAAAAGTAATAACAAAGACTAGCTGCCTAAACCGTCAAGGACGGGTTAAAATCTAATTAATCAGCAGTAACCTCAGCATATTTAGCATTAATGTTTGCAGTGCACCATCTATTGGAACGTATTTTGTAGTGCATCAATTTCAGCACATGGCGTATGAGGAACATTGGCTTTTTACACTGATTTTTACGAATTTCATACCAAATGGTATTTAACAGAGACACAGCAAGTGGACTGACACACAGATATACAGACACACACTTTATTAAGGTGGATAAGCTCTCCATCCACAAAGTTATCAGTCATTAGCATTACTGCTATAAACCTTGGTCACATGGCTTGAGGTAGTGCAAGAAAGTTGCTACCAAGGTGCGGTTGCTGGCAGACAACAGAATAGGCCAATAAGACAAGTGGAATGTATCGTATAATGCAGTAACAATTAAATGCACTGCATTTTTCTTTTCAACACACACTGCATCACAGACATTACCACTGCTTTTATAAATCCCATACCAAATGGTATATAAATAGAAACATAGCAACTGAATGGACAGACAGATACACTGACAAACAGAAAGACACTTGTCCTTTTATTAAGGTGGATAACATCAGTGAAACATACAGATAGGTCTTTCCAAAAATAGAAAAGATCCATGAGCCAAGACAAATATGAGTGACACAGATCTATTAAGCTGAGATAGAGTCCTGCTAAGCTGAATCGCAGAGATCTCTTACATGTGAATGGCAGAGACAAAGTCAAGTGGGCACATTGTTTGTTACACAGATGAAACAAAGACAGGCATTCTAACAGAAAAACAGTACAAACTGGGAATTCAACAGATAAGAAATGTCAATATCCTATATTATTCCTTAAAATAAAATTCTCAAAAAAGTAGTTTTCTCTTTTGACAGTCTCTTCATATATCAATAAAAATTTCAGATAATCTTTGTGTGTGTATCTTGTCCTCAAATAAGATAGACACAATGATATCATATGCATGCACCTGGAAAAAAAAAACATTGGAGCCATCATCCCAAATGACAAAGTGAACAGCTTAATCAATAAGTAACTCATAAGGGCAAAGTTTAAATAAACACTAACAATAACAACAGAAGTATACTTACAAGGTATTCCTGACAACCACAAGCTTGTGACTGGAAATGCTAAACACAAGAAGCTAACACAGTTTGTACACTGGATCTTTATTGCATTGACAATTTAATTAACCTTAGCAGTCTTTGACATTTATTCCAAAACATATGTTTTATGTTATGTGTGAGTGAAATCAATTTACTTTATATAGTAGTTGAGAAAATCTCTCTCTTGGTATGCATACTACATTATTTTAGACTCTTTCAGCTTAACTATAAGAAGCAAAAAAGTTGACAGTTACTAGAATTCAAAGGTAAGCATTCAAAAATGTTTAAATGTAAATTATTTGTTCAGCTTTTTTTATAAGGGTAATTTTATTTTTTTTGCTTTTTTTTGCCAAAAAGCATGGACTAAGGTAAACTTGCTTTCATTTGTCTTGGTAATATATATATACCCTGTATGTATATATATATTACTTACAGAGCTGTATGTTAGTATATTTACATTTCCATTTTATTTAGTACCACCTCAAACATAATCCAAAATCTCTACAGCAGGCACCTCCCCCATCTGCATCTAAAGCAAGTATAAAAGATTAATAAAGGAATACCTACAAACCTGAATTGAAATAAACAGGTTCAGAAAGTGGATGGATGGTAATAAAGTAAAAGAAGTGGGAGTTCAGGGTGTTGTTTGTAGATGGGTACAGAACTGGCTAAAACACAGAAAGCAGAGGATTATGGTGCGAGGGACCTAAGCTGAATTTGATGATTTTAAGAGTGGTGTTCCTCAGCGGTCTGTGCTTAAGCTGCTGCTTTTTGTAATAAATTTAATAGGAATATAAATATATATGGATATGCTATGTATTGACATATATGGGTGGGAATATAAATAACAAGTTGGTTAAGTGCAAATGATAACAAACTAGGTGGATTTGCAGACTTACAGGGAGACTTGGACAGCAAACAGGCTTGGGGCTAATTTGTGGCAAATTAAATTTATTGTCAGTAAATGTAAAGTATTACACATAGGAAGTAAAATGTTAGAATTGAAAACACATTGGGAGGTCTGAAAATTGAAATTGCACAATATGAAATGGATTTAGGAGTCATAGTGAACTCGTCATTATCAACTTCCAAACAGTTTTCAGAAGCCATTAAGAAGGCTAACAGAATGTTAGGTTATATAGCACGATGCATGGAGTACAAGTCCGAGGAAGTTATGCTCAACCAGTATAATGCACTGGTGAGGCCTCATCTTCAGTACTGTGTGCAGTTTTGGTCTCCAGGCTACAAAAAAGACATAAATGTGATAGAAAGAGTGCATAGATGAATGACTAAGCTGGCTCCAGTTATGAAAAAAGATTAAAAGAGCTGAGCTGAGCAAAAACATCAAGTAATGACATGACTGAAATGTTTAAAATTATGAGGGAATTAGTACAATGGATCAATACTGTTACTATAAAATGAGTTCACCAAGAACATGGGGACTGTGTGTTGAAGACTTAAGGGTAAATTGTCCACAAACATTAGGAAGTTTTTCTTCACAGACAGCCATATACATGAAATAAACTGCTCAAAAAATTAAAGGAACACTTTGAAAACACATCAGATCTCAATGGGAAAAAGAAATCCTCCTGGATATCTATACTGATATAGACTGGGTAATGTGTTAGGAACGAAAGGATGCCACATCGTTTGATGGAAATGAAAATGATCAACCTACAGAGCCCTGAATTCAAAGACGCCCCAAAAATCAGAGTGAAAAAATTATGTGGCAGGCTAGTCCATTTTGCCAAAATTTAATTTCAGCAACTCAAAATTGTACGCAGCACTTTGTATGGCCCCTGTGTTCTTGTATACATGCCTGGCAACATCGGTGCATGCTTCTAATGAGATGACAGATGGTGTTGTGGGGGATCTCCTCCCAGATCTGGACCAGGGCATCTCTGAGCTCCTGGACAGTCTGAGGTGCAACCTGGTGGCATTGGATGGACCAAAACATAATGTCCCAGAGGTGTTCTATTGGATTTAGGTCAGGAAAGTATGGTGGCCAGTCAATGAAATCAATTCCTTCATCCTCCAGGAACTGCCTGCATACTCTCACCACATGAGGCCAGGAATTGTCGTGCACCAGGAGCCACTGTACCAGCATAGTGTCTGACAATGGGTCCAAGGATTTCATCCTGATACCTAATGGCAGCCAAGGTGCCTTTGTCAAGCCTGTAGCGGTCTGTGTGACCCTCCATGGATATGCCCCCAGACAATCATTAACCCACCACCAAACTGGTCATGCTGAATGATGTTACAGGCAGCATAATGTTCTCAATGGCTTCTCCAGACCCTTTCACTTCTGTCACGTGCTCAAGGTGAACCTGCTCTCATCTGTAAAAAGCACAGGGCACCAGTGGTGCATCTGCCAATTCTGGTATTCTATGGCGAATGCCAATCGAGCTGCATGCTGCTGGGCAGTGAGCTCAGGGCCCATTAGAGGACATGGGGCCCTTGGGTCACCCTCATGAAGTCTTTCTGGTTGTTTGGTCAGAGACATTCACACCAGTGGCCTGCTGGAGGTCATTTTGTAGGGCTCTGGCAGTGCTCATCCTGTTCCTCCTTGCCCAAAGGAGCAGATACTGGTCCTGCTGATGGGTTATGGACCTTCTATGGCCCTCTCCAGCTCTCCTAGAGTAACTGCTTGTCTCCTAGAATCTCCTCCATGCCCTTGAGACTGTGCAGGGAGACACAGCAAACCTTCTGGCAATGACACGTATTGATGTGCCATCCTAGAGAAGTTGGACTACCTGTGCAACCTCTGTAGGGTCCAGGTATCGCCTCATGCTACCAGTAGTGACACTGACTGCAGCCAAATGCAAAACTAGTGAAGAAACAGTCAGAAAAGATGAGGAGGGAAAAATGTCAGTGGCCTCCACCATTCCTGTTTTGGGGCTCATCTCATTGTTGCCCCTCTAGTGCATCTGTTGTTAATTTCATTAACACCACAGCAGCTGAAACTGATTAACAACCCCCTCTGCTACTTAACTGACCAGATTAATATCCCATAAGTTTCATTGACTTTATGCTATACTCTGATTAAAAAGTGTTCCTTTAATTCTTTTGAGCAGTATAGGTTGCCAAGTAATGTGGTAGACACTAGGATTTTGGGACTTCAAAGTTAGATTTAATGTTCTTTTAAAGGATTAAGTGGAAAGAATTGGCGAGCATTATTGGGCTGCATGGCCTGTTCTCATCCAAATTGTTCTAATGTTCCAAAATAAATCAACATACTCAAAATAATGTGTCAAACATATGAGTTTAAGTTGTGTTTTATGGGCTCTGACCAGGAAAGAACCTGTGAGCAGGTTAATGAGGTGACAAGTCTGTAGCTACATTTCCTGTTTTGCCTTTAGTGTTTAGGATGACCAAGGCAATGAATACTGACTTTCACTTCCACCCAACTCTCAGAAGCCCTGATCTTTCTGTTCTGGCTGCTATTTAAGCAACCTAGCCACCAGAAACTGACACTTATTAATGGACTAGTTTCCAAAGAGGACAGACCTGTTTGATTCAGAAGACATTTCAAATCGTCCCAGCCTTGGTTTCTTTTCAAGACCACTTTAGTCCTTGAAACTTTCAATTAAATGTTTATTTTATTTTTCTGCCATTAAATAGGATTCCACATGGGTCCCATCATTTTATCTGTTCTTTGTGAATTTTATTACACATGTTAATTCCTGCAGAGATATCCTGTATTTAATAAAGAATCTATTTTTCTCAAGGAAAAAAATCACCTCATATGGTCTACAATGGCATTAAAGAAATGTGATCATTTGGCATTTCTTAGTTTACTTATAGCTTATGCTGGCCTTATTGATTCAATGAAACTGTAGAACAAACTGTGTTCTTATACATGCATCTTTGATGCCAGCTTGTGCATATAGAATATAAAATCTGAAGATAATGTAAGTGTAATTTGTTCCACCTTCTGAAATGCAAGTGTAGCTACAAAAGAAGCAAAAAAACAAGAATGGAACATGTATTTCAAATTAATATAAAAAGACTCCAAAGTTAACATTTTAAAATCATACAGTATAATTTTTAAATGTTTACAAAGTTTAAGTTACAATTGTTCATACCAATGTAATGTTTCTTTGCATGTGCTTATAAATAAATAAATATGACTGTTTATTGCAGACACACCAAAAAGTAAATAAATGCCTGTTGCATTATAGCATTATTACTCACTTTGGCTTTAGTTTAACTCCCTATGCAACACTCTACAAAGCAAGTAGGAAGGCGTTTTGCTCTTATTTTACCCAGCTGTTAAGTACAAAATGCACTCAAGAGCACATTACACTCAAATGTGATTTTGAAAGCATGTTCTTGAGACCTCATCAGGCTTCAGTGCCAGCTGTCAACAGAACTTCAAGCAGTAGGTTTGTTTACACGTCGACCTGACCAATCTTCTGACCTACGGCACAGGTGTAGTATCCATGTTTCAAATTAATACACTGCAGGCATCCTGAAAGCAGGCTGATAGAAAAAAGAATATTACATTAAGAAGGAGAAAAGAACACAAGCACAATAAAGTTCTGAAGGGCAGCACAAATATAAGCACAATATTTTTGACAAATTTGTATACCTTATAAGCAATATATTCTTTGGTGTAGTATTACCACAAACCTTAATATTAGTAACTGAAATGCCAAGTGTTATGCTTTGATGTAGAGCAATTGAGTAGCAGCACCAGGTTTATTTATCTTCCTTCTTAACTGATACCGAAAGAGTAGGGACACTTCTGCGTTTTAGGTCTTTCTTTAAGGGTTAGATTTGTGCATTTGACTTTCTGTGGACAAGATGATTCTGAGTTATGTCCTGATATGAAAAACCTTAAAACTTAAAAAGATGTACTTTATTTTTTACATCACAATGTATGACTATATATTATATGTGTGTGTGTGTGTGCATCTATGATTATACCTGGCAGGTGTCGAAAGCTCAGGAATAAAAGACTATTTTAATATACTCCCTGTGGATTTCTATCGATAGATAGATAGATAGATAGATAGATAGATAGATAGATAGATAGATAGATAGATAGATAGATAGATAGATAGATAGAAATCCACAAAGGGAGTATATTAAAATAGTCTTTTATCCCTGAGCTTTCGACACCTGCCAGGTATCATCATCAGAGGAAAATGACTAGACATACTGGAATCAAAACAATATATAGCATTTGAGGAAAGGAGAGGGGACAGGTTTTTTAGGTGGGGTTCAAATGGTTTTAGTCTTAAAGCCTTTTTCATTTTTTGGATGTTCTTCTTTTTAAACCTACATATGATGTGTTCATGTCCAAGTGTCTGTTAAAGGTTATTTCACTTGATAGCCTTGATTCAGCCAGCTCTCTGGCACTCTTAATGTTTGCCTTGAATCTCACTTGCACTGTGTCCCAGCTGGGCATGCACTGTATAGTATACTGTATACTGCATTTAGTGTCTCTGCTGATTTCCCAGAATTTCCCAACAAGAAAATAAATTCCAAGCAGCCCCAGAAGTATGAAAATGTGAACTTTTTATAATAATAAAGCATGCAGTGAATAGACCACCACAAAGAGAACACATTACCAGCAAAGAAAACAGTAATATTAAACACTAAAGGCCATTTTATTATTCACATAAAATGTGGTAAATGGACCACATTTAGAAAATGTTTTTTACCTAATTATTTCTCATGATGTTGATATTCAAAGCCTAATTAAACCTCTTCTTAAAACAATTACTTTCTATATACAGCTGATATACTTCTAGCTTTCTTAATAAATGTTCTGGTTAAAACCAGAACAGTGGGATATCAAGATTTCAATTGTCTTGCTCGTCTTTGAAACCTCTATAGGTCGTCTTAGAAATAACTACAACTCATCTTAGCAAGGGCTATAGATCAAATAATTTCTCTTAAAATAAAGACAGTTAAAGTGAAAGAGAATTGGATAGGGATTCATATACAAAACAGCCTCTTAAATGAAAATAAAGAAAATTAAAGCAGAGGAGAAAAACTAATAAGTCTTCCAAATAAGTATAGAATTAATTCATTAAAATGTTTATCAAAGTCAGTTTGATTGTATGCTTTGAATATCTCAAGGATATAGATATAAAAAGAAACACTCCTCATGTTTTACTTAAAACAGTTGTTAAACTAACTGTATGCAAAATTGTTTTGAATATAATTGGTACCATTTGATTTTGTTTTTTAAATTTGTTTTTAAACTATTTATAGCAAAAGTAAAATGTAAAATGATAAATGTTTTACAATATACAATTTTGTATACTTTTTACTTTTTCTAATCCCAAAAATGTTGTTACCTTTACTAGGCAGAGTCAACAGCATAGAAACAGGGATTACTAGAGAATGGACCCAAACTGTCAATGATGTTATCAAGCAATGGACTCTCTAGGTCATATGTTTTGAGCGTATCCTGAATTGGTTGGAGCAAAATATTGGCTTCTTTTTTGGATGGTACTGGATTCATAATTATTCTTAATCCTTTAATGGTATTGTTTGGAGTAATAACAGTCTTAATAAGATTATATAATTAATTATTTATCCTACATGACTCAGGTATTGACTCTTCTCATTCAGATACAAGAATTATAGCCCAGCCTCTCCAATTCAACCGAAAAGCAATGTCTTATCTAAAACAAAAGAAAAAAAATCTTATTTTCTTTGTGAGAAGTTGTGCAAGTTTCACTGGAACACAAAAATACAAACAATTGACAAGAGGTATTTTCATAAAATTTATAACTGATTATGAAAACAACAGGTAATTTTACACAGCAAAGAAGTCTGAGGAAACTGGAGACTTGTGGTGATTAAAGGAGGAGGAGGAGCAGAAATCAGTTGTTATTGGTTAATTTGATCTGGTTGATCTAGTCCAGTGACTCTGGACAAGAAGGCATAGGCAAGGGGAAAATGATAACTGTTCAAGCTCCATAATGTCTGTATTGTCAATATCACTGAGCAGAGTTTCTTCTCATACCACCACTTCTAATATTCTTTAGCATCATAGGGCAATGTCTTACGTTGAAAAGCATTTTCAAAATTTTCAACCACAGAGAATATTCCACACACAGAGCAGTTTTGCACTAAAGTTTTTGCTTTTCTTCTTCTTCTTCAGTTTTTTCCCTTCTTTCACATATTCTGCTTTTTGTCTTAAATATTCTTCATGTCTGTCTTTGTATTAATTCCCCATCAGTAAAGCATTCTGAATGAGATTCCCAGAGCTTCAGTCAACTTGTTAAAACTATCCTTAGCTGCCAGATTCTTGGTGTCATTACATATTGACTCCCTCACACAGTTTGAAGACTTAGACAGAACTTCATTTGTACCCATGGGGAAATTTGTCTTTTTAGAGAAGCTTATTAAGTACATAAACAAACAAACAAACAAATAAATAAACAGACACACAATATGTTCTGAACACACATCAGGGTGATTAAAAAAAAAGAAAATCTAATTTGGAAGTTTTCATCACATTGTGGCATTATGCAGTCATATTGCAGTTGGTATAAAGGAGCTCCAGTAGTGTTTCTACACATTTCTGCTATATAATTCATTGGCCCTTTTAATTAGTTTGTTGATTTGGTGGGCTCCATCTGAAGTGATGATCCAAGCCCAACACACCAAAGCGTCAAAAATCGCACTGGCCATTACAGAGTTGTGTAATATGTGAAGGATGTAACTACTCACAGTAAAGGAACACAGACTCCTAAGAAAAATGAAACTGCTCTTCCCTTTCTTATATAGCTCCTCTGTTGTACAAAAGCAGTCCAAACGGTCATTGATGTGGACCTTCAGCTGCATGTGGGAGTGCACACCCTCTGCATCCACTCCCTGAATAGTGACTGGGTATAGAGACTCTTTGGTGCTGCCAAAGTCAATAATTATGTTTTGCCGATAAGTTGCAGACAATTTTTTCTGCACCAAGAGGCAACATTCTCCACATGACTCCTATACTCTGTCTCAACCCCTTTATTAATACACTCCATCAGTGCAGATTCATCTTAGAAGTGACCTGTAGTGGTGATAAAGAAAAGAGAAAAGGAGACAGGACTGTTCCTGGTGGTGCTTCAGTGTTGCTCACATCTGTATCAGACACACTATCCTTGAGTGTCACAAAATGTGGTCTGCCTGACAGATTATTAATATTATTCATGATACCATAGGCTTATCAGCAGGCATATCTCTGAGTTTACATCTTAACAGGGATGGCTGGATGGTATTGAGGACACTGGAGAAATCGAAAATCATAATGCTCACAGTGCTGCCAGCTTTATCCAAATGAGAATAAGCCTTGTGGAGCAGAAAGACAATTGCATCCTCCACTACAATCTTTGCCCAACAGCTAAACTGCAGTGGGTCCAGGTGGTCTACCACTAGATGACTCATAATAGTCCAGGAGCAGCATGTCAAAGGTCTTCATGATATGAGATGTATGTGCCACTGGTCTGTAGTCATTAAGTGAAGAGGCACCTACCTTAATTGGAACAGGAACAATGCATGATGCTTTCCACAGCAGCAGCATTTTCTGAGCATTAGGGACAGACTGAACAGGTGACAGAGCCAACCATAAAGGTGGTCAGAGAAAATTATGTGCAGTAATAGGTAAACCTTTTTCCAAACTATTCAACCGAAATTTTACTGCTATAATTTTTCCACAATTCTTTCACTGTTACTTTATCATTTTTATCCAGTCCAGCCACAAGATAATTCATCCTCGGCTGTATGTAGTAAGCCTGAAAATTAGGAATCAAACTTTAATCCAAGGACTGAATTAATGGAAGCAAAAACAGAACCTGAATGTTACTTTCATATTCAATAACAGTTGCAATATCATTGATCAGAAGTCCTTTATTGTTATTTTTACATAAATTTTCCACAATAAGGCAATTTGTTAATTCTTCTTGAAAAGGACCAGTTGATACAACATTGGCAGATGCTGTCTCACTTGTGAGCTTGAGGCTTTACAGCAGTCCTCTCCTACATCCTTGGTACTACCATCACCCTTCTCCATTCCCTTGACCTTAATTTACTTTAACAATGACAATGCCTTTTCTCTAATCAGGATGAAACTTACAGTCATGTTACAATTTGTTGAGAGTTTGACCCATTTAGTTAAAGTTTTTACATTTTGTCAAAACTAGGATGCCTACATATATATAAACCACTTAAGCTAGTCAAGTTTAAAATATGTTTAAGATTTTTATTTTTATTAAAATAAATTGTACACAATCTTTTTTAATATGCTGTATCACGTCAGGTTTCACATTTAAAGAAACTTTTGATCATTTATGAGCTTTTCCAACTCTTTTACAATCTTATTTGGAGCCATGATGCTCACAATAATTTGTGAGAACATATGACTTAACCTAGGTGGAGAAACTGAGATTGTGATTGTGCATCTCCAACATCCAGGCCCACTTCAGTCATCCAGCTGTGCCCAAAACATCCAGGAACTTTGACAATGGCATGTTGGCCAATTGTGTTTCTGCCTTTCCTTCTCCTCTTTTTCATGTTGATCCCAGCACCATCTACAAAAATCTACTCATGGGGCCCTTTCCATGGAGTCCAATTCAAACATAACAATACATAAGAAGTAGGTTTGTAGATGCTAGAAAAACTGTACACTGTATGAACTACTAATTTATACACAGTGCAATATAGTGCAGCTTGACGATATTATGAACTGAAAGTGTTTTTAAAAGTACAATTGTTTGTACATTCTGAAAGATTTGATCTCAGTTCTACAAAAAACAAAGTATATCAACTTAGCCAAGAGACACTGCATCTCTGTCACACTATCTTTTGTGAAAAACTAAACAAGGAGTGGTAAGTTTAGTGAAAAAGGACTGCACATGTCAAACTGAAAACTGAAAGATTTCCCTATCTTAAAGTTGTTTTAACATGGGAATGTTATCAGAATTATCAAAAAAGCTTGGATAGTGAGCCCTGGGTGTTGTCATCTTTTATAGAAAAATGGACATAATATTGACAATGCAAAATCCTGTCATAAGATCAGCAATGGCCATGGTAACCCTAAACAACATAGGGAAGCCCATTAAACCAAAAGAAAATGGCATCAACTGCAATAAAACATGCTAAATAACAGAAAAAGAAATGATCACATTCAAAAATGGTTGGAAATAATAACATAATCAATATCAAGATGCAGTTTTGGTCACCATTCCAAAAAAAAAAAAAATACATAACAGCACTAGAAGCTGTGCAGAGGATAACAATCAAGTGCTTCCCAAAGTTAAAGAGTATGTCATACTCTAACAAGTCCAGGGAACTAAATCTCTGTACTATTGAGAAGAGAAGGCTGGGTATGAACCTAATCCAAATCTGCAAAGGATTATTGTTAAAGTTGATCCTGCAGTGTTCTTTTAATTAAATAGTGAATACTTGAGAACACTGGTGGTAATTAAGAGCAAATGTAATTAAGATTGAAGCCAGGAAGGAAAGCAACTCTTAACCCGTAGAGAGTCATGGGAATCTGGAACACTACTGCATCAAGTAGTCCGGCAGGTAACCATGGAAACAATAGGAAAATCTGGCTAGTAGCTAACCATATGAACTTGATGGACTGCTCTTTTATAAAATTCTCCATAACATTATGGAAAAATGTTTTTATATTGATTTCAGATTTAAATGTAGCACATCTATACTTACTGAATATATTTATATATATATATATATATATTTATATATGCTATATGTGTACACAGTAAGTACTTTATACCCGTTCTCTCACACGTGCAACTAGGAAGACGTTGTATGGACCAAGCAAAGGTAATTCCACACCAGGCCAGGGGGTGGCCGGGTGCGCTAAACCTTCTCTTGTTACCTCTACAGACCAGCCGCAGGAAAACCTGTCTGATTTAAAACAGATGACGTCACTTCCGGTTCCGGCTCTTAGAAGAATATCACTTCCAGTTCCGGCGCCTAGAAGAATATCACTTCCAGTTATGGCTGACTAATGAAGAAACACCACTTCCGGTCCCCTTACATCACTTCCTGTCCTATCCCTTAAAGCTGTCATTTTGTCAACCCTTCTTCAGTTCTGTTTTGGACTCGAGATAGAGAACATCTCTGTATTTTCAAAGACTCTTTTGTAGCCAGGAATAATATACGGTTGGCTGCCCCAAACCTTTTTAAGTGTGTTGAGTGAAATCCTTTTACAGTGGCGTAGCTGGCAGGATGGTGACCTCCTGGAGAGAATGGAAGTCTATACCAAACAAAGACTCAAAACACTACACCAAATTCAAGAAAAGTCAGATTTGCCGGAATTGCCAAGTGGGGGTCAGTCGGAGCGTGTCAGGTAAAACTTGAGTATGCTTCGACACATCATTCTGTTAAAGGTCCGGGGAAAAGTAGAAACGGGAACCACAGGACAGAGCCTGGTGCGTCTGGGGACACATTGAGGACTTATTATGGACTCCTGAGCATGGGGACTGCCCATAAATATCCCACAAAAGGCAAGCCTTTTGATAAAGGTGGGAGAAACCCAGGCTGGCAGGTGGAAAACTTAATGACCTGGACCTATAAACCTGATACATCAGTGAAAAAACAGTTTATGGCTTTGTGGTCAGGTGGTTACAACCACACAAGAAATCGAGCCATCAAATAGAAGAGCAGGTGACCTGTGCTTCATGCCCTACCTGAAAATATCACCCAGCCGGCCTGGGGATTTACTGATATTGTCGCGCTAGCTGAGGCAATCGAACTCCTCAAGGTAGAAACCGCCTTGGGAGTATCAGAACAGGACTCGGGCTTATTTGCGTCCTTAACATAGAGTCTCGGAGCTACAATGCGAGGTATGCTCGGGCGGAACCTGGGACGCGTTGGCCGGCTCAGTGAAGCAACGATTGGGTCTGTGGAGTGATATGGGGTGAGGCGTGGTGTTCACTCGCTAACCCTCTGGCCTTTACACATACAGGAGAAGTGTTAGTCAATGGAGTTAAAGCTGTAACTTTATTTGATTCCGGCAGTAACTTTCCATTGTTGCTCGCTATTTCGTACTACCACGACAATGATTAAAAATCAAAACCTGCATCACCTGCATTCACTGGGATGTCTGGAATTATAAATCCGCCAAATGTTTTATATGCTAGGACGGCGTATTAAAAAAGTTGACTGTGGCGGTGATGGATAATCCTCCTTTCCCCGTGATATTAGGCAGGGATTGGGTAGACATTAAAAGCGGTAAAACAGACGCTTCTCTCCAATATCGCTAGGTCTAGTCACGGACGCGGAATCAGCGCCCTCAACTTCTTCCACACCGTGTATACAACTGGTAGGGGAGCAGAGTTCAGCCTCTGGTGATGACGGGGCGACACCCGGGATGTCTCAGCCAAATACGTCATCATCAAGCGCGGAGTTGTCTCGGGATGAAACCACACCCCTTGAGGTTGAATCTGATCACCTCACATGAATGCAGTTTCGGTTTAGGCAGACCCCGGCTTCATTTAAAAGGGAGCAGTGGAACGACGACTCCCTTAAGTTTGCAAAGAATGCAGTCGTTCTGATAGATGACCAACGTACATTATATCCAATGCCACAAGGTCCTCACTTTGTGTTATATCGGGTAGCTAACCATGAGGGGGAAATGAGGTCATTGTTGTTAGTACCACGGACTTACCGGCGACAAGTCTATGAACTAGCACATACACATCTCCTGGGATCCCACTTGGGAACCGAGAAAACACTTGAGCGAATTAAGTTCAGATTCTTTTGGCCCGGAATTAATGAGGAGGTCCGCCGCTTTTGCACATCCTGTCCAGAGTGTCAATTGAGGCAGATTCCTAGGAGGGACCGTGCTCCTCTAGTTCCACTACCCTTAATAGATTTCCCTTTTAAGCATATTGGAGTCGACATAGTAGGACTCCTAGAACCCTCAGCCAGAGATCATAAATATATATTGGTCCTGGTAGATTATGCTACCCGGTTTCCAGAGGCTGTTCCACTGCGCTCAGCTACTTTAAAAGCTATCGCACGGGAATTAGTAGGAGTATTTGTGCGTGTCGGCATCCCTAAAGAAATCCTGACGGATCAAGGGACGCCTTTTACCTCGCAGACGTTCAGGGAGACTGCCAAACTACTTCAAATAAAACATTTAAAAACCTTGGTATATCATCCTCAAACCAATGGTCTTGTAGAGAGGTTCAATCAAACTCTCAAACAGATATTACGTAAGGTAGTCAACGAGGACGGAAGGAATTGGGATCAGCTCCTCCCTCCCGTCCTTTTTGCATATCGGGAAGTTCCCCGAGCCTCCACGGGGTTCTCGCCTTTTGAATTATTATATGGACGACAACCCAGGGGCATATTAGACATTTTAAAAGAAGGCTGGGAGCAAGAGGCCCTTCCGTCAACAAATATATTGGAATATATCGCACAATTAAGCGATAGATTTGAAAAATCAGACCTATATTGAAAACACATATGGAAAAGGCACAAACAGCCCAGGTCTGATGCTATAACCGTGGTACGTCACTTCGGGAGTTCCACCCGGGAGATCGGGTTTTGGTTTTAGTTCCCACCTCAAATTCTAAATTACTGGCTCATTGGCAAGGCCCCTGTGAAATTAAGGATAGGAAGGGATTGATCGATTATTTGGTGAAACAACCAAATCATCGTCCCATCGAGCGGATTTATCATGTAAATCTGCTGAAACCATGGAAGGACAGGGAATCTCGAGCCCTCCTCCGGACAGCCACGCTCTCTCTTTGCTCATAAATTAAACCTTAATTTAGGAGATAATTTGACTCGCCAACAACGACTGGAGCTCGAAGTAGTTATCCTGTCTGCCCCTGAGGTGGTAAGTGAAAATCCAGGGCGGACCTCGCTGATTGCGCATGACATTGTGACGAAACCTGGGGTTATAGTCCGAGAACGCCCGTACTGGATTCCTGAGGCAAAAAAGGCTATAGTGGAGCTGGAGATCAGACGCATGCTGGACCTTGGTGTGATTGAGGAGAGTTATAGTCCCTGGTCCAGTCCTATTGTCATGGTCAGTAAGCCCGATGGAAGTTGGAGGTTCTACAATGACTTCCGTTGGCTTAACCAAGTCTCCCAATTCGACGCCTATCCCATGCCACAAGTGGATGACCTCCTCGAGAGGCTAGGTAACACTAAATTCTTGACTACTTTGGATATGACAAAGGGGTATTGGCAGGTTCCCTTAATGGACTTCACTAAGGAAAAGACAGCGTTTAGCACTCCTAGCGGGCACTGGCAATATCATGTTCTCCTATTTGGATTACATGGGGCACCTGCAACATTCCAACATCTGGTGGGCAAAGTGCTTCATATAGTGCTGCCTACTTGGATGACGTTGTCATCTATTCCAACATTTGGGAAGAACACTTACAAGCAGGTTCAAGCTGTATTGCGGTCACTAGCAAAAGCTGGTCTTCGCATTAATACAAAGAAATGCTACTTTGGATTGGTTGAAGCCAAATATTTAGGCTATCTAGTGGGCCGGGGTATGGTGAGGCCACAGTGTTCTAAAATAAATGCCATTATGAATTGGCCCCGTCCGATAAACAAGAGGCAGATTCAGGCCTTTCTTGACTTGGCGGGTTACTATCGTCGGTTTGTACCTCATTTTTCTGAGAGAAACGCCCTTGACAAATCTCACAAAGAAGGGGAAACCTAATCGATAGATAGATAGATAGATAGATAGATAGATAGATAGATAGATAGATAGATAGATAGATAGATAGATAGATAGATAGATACTTTATTAATCTCAAGGGGAAATTCACATAATCCAGCAGCAGTATACTGATACAAAAAAAATATATTAAATTAAATAGAAATAAAAATGCATGTAAATGCAGACAATAACTTTGAGTAATGTTAGCATTTACTCCCTTGGGTGGAATTGAAGAATCGCATAGTGTGGGGGAGGAACAATCTGCTCAGTCTGTCAGTGGAGCAACACTGTGTCAAAAGTCTGTCACTGAAGCTACTCCTCTGCCTGGAGATGACACTGTTCAGTGGATTCTTCATGATTGACAGGAGTTTGCTTAATGCCCGTCACTCTGCCACAGATGTTAAACTGTCCAACTTTACTCCTACAATAGAGCCTGCCTTCCTAACAAGTTTGTCCAGGCGTGAGGCGTGTTTCATCTTAATGCTGCCTCCCCAGCACACCACCACATAGAAGTGGACACTCGCCACAACCATCTGGTAGAACATCTGCAGCATCTTATTGCCGATGTTGAAGGACGCCAACCTTCTAAGAAAGTATAGTCGCCTCTGACCTTTCTTACACAGAGCATCAGTATTGGCAGTCCAGTCCAATTTGTCATCTAGCTGCACTCCCAGATATTTATAGGTCTGCACCCTCTGCACACAGTCCCCTCTGATGATCACAGGGTCCATGAGGGGCCTGGGCCTACTAAAATCCACCACCAGCTCCTTGGTCTTGCTGGTGTTAAGGTGTAAGTGGTTTGAGTCGCACCATTTAAAAAAGTCTTTGATTAGCTTCCTGTACTCCTCCTCCTGCCCACTCCTGATGCAGTCCACTATAGCAGTGTCATCAGCGAACTTTTGCACGTGGCAGGACTCCGAGTTGTATTGGAAGTCTTTTGGAAGATGTTTTCCAAAGCCTCGGGACTCTTCCCTGTTCCAGGCTCAGGCTGAAGATGCGCTGTAGAGGACTCCCCAGTTCCAATGCACAGGCCTTCAGCAGTCGTGGCGATACACCATCTGGATCCGCTGCTTTGCTGGCATGAAGTCTTTTCAGCTCTCTGCTCACATGGGCTGCTGTAATTGTAATTCACCTATGCTGGTATCAACAGAAGGATGGTTGGAGGATGCAGTACTGAGGTGAGAGTGGGTTAGGGTGATCAAACCTATAAAGAAGTTGTTCATTTGGTTTGCTCTCTCCACGTCTGTCTCGATGGTGGCACCCCGCTTCGTGCTGCAGCCAGTGATAATCTTCATCCCATCCCACACTTCCTTCATGCTGTTATTCTGCAACTTCTGTTCCAGGTTTCTCCTGTACTGCTCTTTCGCTGCCCTGAGCTGGACTCGGAGTTTCTTCTGCATGCGATTGAGCTCATGCTGATCACCTTTAAAATCCCTTTTCTTCTGGTTCAAAAGGCCTTTGATGTCACTTGTAATCCATGGCTTGTTGTTAGCATAGCAGCGTACTGTTCTTACTGGAACTACAATGTCCATACAGAAGTTGATGTAGTCAGTTGCGCAGTCAGCAGCCTCTTCAATGTTCTCACTATGTGACCCCAGCAGTATATCCCAGTCTGTAGTTCCAAAGCAGTCTCTCAGAGTCTGCTCTGCCTCAGGGGACCACTTCCTGAATGACCGTGTGGTTGTAGGTAGCGCCCTCACTCTTGGTTTGTAGTGAGGCTGAAGCAGAACCAGGTTATGATCTGCTTTCCCAAGCGCAGGCAGCGAGGTGGCGCTGTATGCATCTTAAACATTTGCATACAGTAGGTCGATAGTCCTATTTCCCCGTGTACAATATACATACTGGAAGAAGGCAGCTAATGTTTTATCCAGCGTTACTGGTTAAAGTCTCCAGAGATTAGCACAAGTGCCTCAGGGTGCTGCGTTTGTAACTTAGCAACTGCGGAATGGATGATGTTACTCGCTATCTCCGCGTTCGCTTGAGGGGATGTAAACAATAACAACAATCACGTGTCCAAACTCCCTGGACAAGTAATAGGGGCGCAGACCTACGGCCAACAGTTCGATGTCCCTGCAGCAACTGGAGATTTTAACGTTTACATGTCCTGAGTTGCACACACTTTGTATTGACATAGAGAGCGAGTCCTCCTCCTTTCTTCTTCCCGCAGGTACTTGCGTCTCTATCCGCTCTAACTGTGCTAAACCCGGGTAGTTCCACGTTAGCATCTGGGATGGTAGTTGTTAGTCACGTTTCACTAAAACACAGCAAGCTGCATTCTCTGTAGGTTCTGACATTTCTCACCAGCACAGCCCATCGTCTGATATCGTCTTCTTACCTCGTCAGGTAAATAGGGAACCACACCGGCGTGAACATTTCTTCTCAGTGCTTTAAGTTGACTACTTGAATAGGCGAGTCTCGGAGTGTAAAAATCCATGTCAAGTAGTAAAAATAGTAAAAAGTGTCCAGGGAGCGATTCCACATAAAAGAAAGTGGTAGAAGTGATCAGTGAAATAGAGAAAAAAAAGGTAAAAAGATAAAGTCATACACGGAGCTGCTGAAATGGCTGCCACTTGCATGCGGTGCCGGAAAAATCACGTGGTATGGGATGAGACATCAGAGGCTGCATTCAGTGAACTGAAAATGGCCCTTACCTCAGCTCCTATATTGAAAGCGTCAGACTTTTCTATGCCTTTCATTCTCCATATGGACGCTTTGGACGCAGGTCTAGGAGCCGTGCTGAGCCAAAGTATCGATGGAGTGGAACACCCCATTATGTACCTGAGCCAGAAACTACGGGATCGTGAAACCAGGTATGCAGCAGTGGAGCGGGAAGCTTTGGTGATTAAATGGGCGATTACTCAGCTGAGATATTACCTCTTGGGGCATGAATTCACTCTTGTGACAGACCATGCGCCATTACAGATGGCCTTGCATAGGGAGTCCAATCCACACGTCGCAAGAGTGAACCAATGTATGGACCAAGCAAAGGTAATTCCAAGCCAGGTCAGGGGGTGGCGGGGTCCACTAAACCTTCTCTTGTTACCTCTACAGACCAGCTGCGGGAAAACCTGTCAGATTTAAAACAGATGACGTCACTTCCGGTTCCGGTGCCTAGAAGAATATCACTTCCAGTTATGGCTGACTAATGGAGAAACACGTCTTCCGGTCCACTTACATCACTTCCTGTCCTATTCCTTAAAAGCTGCCATCTTGTCAACCCTTCTTCAGTTTTGTTTTGGACTCGAGATAAAGAACATCTCTGTATTTTCAAAGACTCTTTTGCAGCCAGGAATAATATACGGGTGGCTGCGCCAAACCTTTTTAAGTGTGTCGAGTGAAATCCTTTTACACCGTATATACATGTGATTCGACTTTGTATGTTTCAGGAAACTTTGAGTCATGAGATGCCTATTGTAGAATATAAAAATAAAACTGTCATTTTTTCTTTTTTCAGACAGTGGACACACAATGAAAACAATGTTTACGTCAAATTTTTTTTTTCTCTGTCAGAAATATTGGTCACACCTGCTGTCTTCCAGCATGTTACAAAGTATTTACTAACCTTGCTGTAACTTACAGAAAAAATCAAAAAAGTAATATAAGTACTTATAGTAAATAATTTTTAGAATGTAAAATTTGATTTATAAGAGTGAGAATTATAGGATCTATTTTTAAGAGTTAAAGCTGTTTATCAGAACATTTTGGGTTCTCTAGTTATTTTCAGTTCAATTGTACTTGGAAGTGATCAAGATTTCCTTTACAGTAAAGAAAAAAAATATACTGAGACTTGAACTTGAACATGAACATATGTCACTTTTTTGTTTGGTGGTTACAAATTAGAAAGAAATGTATGACTCCAATTGGGAGTCTTTTATGTCATGTCTTATGACCTCTGATTCAGATTCTCTAGCAGAATGGTAAACCTATTTTTTTTTTTTTGTATTATAAACCTGAACCTCAGAGCAGGCTGAAAAGACCTTGAAATCTGTTTTCTAAAAGCCAGCTGGATCCAGTTGGCAATTTACAGCAAACAGACAACATAAAGCTTTCACCGAATCCAGAGTTAAAATAGCAACAGTTAGCATAGACAAAAATAAATTGCCATATCTCAATATAAATATTTTTAATCAGGAATCACCTTCTCTTTTGTGCAATATTATAGGTAAATATAAAGGAGAATAAGGGGCAGCACAGTAGTAGCGCTGCTGCCTTACAGTAAGGAGACCTGGGTTCGCTTGTTTGCGTGGGTTTCCTCCAGGGGGCTCCGGTTTCCACCCATAGTCCAAAGACATGGAGGTTGGCTGCATTGGCATCCTAAATTGTCCCTAGTGTGTCCCTGGTGGGTGGGTGTGTGTGCCCTGCGGTGGGCTGGCACCCTGCCCGGCGTTTGATCCTATCTTGCGCCTTATGCTGGCTGGGATTGGGTCCAACAGATCCCCGTGACCCTGTGTTAGGATATAGCGGGTTGGAAAATGACTGACTGACTGACAAAGGAGAATAAAGAACCTGTTAAAAGGATGCTAAAGCACTACAGCTTTTTACATAGCTAAGAGCAATTATAACAACGTTTCGTCCCACTTTCTCTTCATTGTCCTCTTTCTTAGCAACTGTTGTTCTTACATCTGTCAGAACTGTACATGTGAGGTCATTATGCATTATTTGCATTATATTTATTGAATTTTACTACTTTTGATGTATTTATTTTCATTGGTTTTTTGAGTGACATTGCTATGTAGCCAGTTTGGTATTGGTTTTGTGCTCTTTTCCTATGTGCAGCCATGTTATTAATAGCAACGTCACTCATTGCTTGTCACATGAGCGTGACTTGTGACACTAGACACTTATATACTGTTTCATGTTTTGATCTCTGTCAAGTTTTTGGTTTTCTCATAAAGTGAACTCTTTCTCTCTTGGTCGAGAATTTAAAATGAGATCCCTTAACAACTTGGCCATAACAATATTATTTACAGATGAGATAACACAGTGAAAGAAATTTAATTTCAAATTTGGGAAACAACTCAATCAGGTAAGGTACAACAAAGGCATACTTTTTCCAAGTAACCTTTAAACTGAGCCTCATTTTTACTTGTTTTCTGCTACTTTGATTTAACTGGCTATAACGTCATCATCCTTCACTCAACATTCATGTTCTACCCCCAGACATTTCTCTGTCAGAATTTTTACAACTATAGAATTGCTTGTGTTATACACATATGTTACAGAAAAATATGTTGCAAAACTCAGTAACGCTTTAACCAAAAATGCACTTGTTAATCATTTTTCCATAGATGTTGGAATAAGCTTCCAAACACTATACAAGTATCACTAAAGGTATCAAGAACAACAGAAAAATTGTTAAGAAATATCTACATGTAATATTTTTAGTTTTCAAGTAAGTTTCCATATCATACATTTCTATGTATAATTATAAAGGCCACATTTTACTGCAGAACATATATATTGTAGTTGCTAAAGAAATTATATTCTGTATCCAAATTGCAACACCAATATTGCCAAGATTCAAAAGCAACTTTGCAAAAAAAAAAGAAGAAATTGTTAAATATAAAGAAGAAAACACAGAAAGTGGAAAGTGGTGTCATTTGAAAGTTGAAACACTCCTCTCATTTAGTAAATAATAATCTGTCCTACAAATTGTACACAATTAAATCAAGATGTTCAAGAAGGCCAAACTGGAAGCAGGTGCTGCCATTATACAGAAACTCGGCCATCTTTGTGGGAAGAAATAACATATTTCAGTATGGTATCAGGGTAGGCAATATGGCATTTTAATGGCAAAACATTGTACTTTAATTATAGCAATTACAAAATGAATGATTGTATGCATTTTTGTTACTTTACATTATTGTTCCATCATGCCGGCGGGTCCTAAACAATAGGGCTAACTTTAAAGAGCTAATTAGATACTTAACCATATATATTTAACATAATTATGCAAATAAACAAATATGAATTATACAATGTTTCCCCATTTTAAAGTATACAGTACTGTTTACATGCTGGATACATTTGGAAAATGATAAAATTAGAATAAAATATGTTTAACTGTGGACTTCATCACTATAGAGATCCATCTTGATCCATTTTAAATTAAATATTAATGCTCTTTACTTGCTTTTGTTAACTGCTAATTAATTAAATATTTAATCATTTAAAGTCAATTTAATGTTTGAATCTCAAAGGCTTTACTTAGAGAGGAATATAATCAAACAGCTGCATATCTCAATCTATCATTAATTATTTTCAATCACATTGTGTTACAGTGTTATTAAAATAGCTGCTGCTCTAAAATTTCGTAGCCAAAAGTTTAATGTCTTCATTATTTATCATTCTTTAAACAGTTGTCACTCCCTTAAATATTTGGAAATATAAAATAAATTAATGTAAGAAAGAATTCTGAAAATATGACATACTTAAAATGTATTTTTCAATGCACCACATTTTTACTGGATTTTAACTATGTGTAGAATATGTTTGGCGAAATTTACATATATTTTAACAATATTCCATTTCAAAACATTTTCATATTACTTCCAGTCGAAAGAATTAAATGTAGATGCAGTCCCTAAATAAGCACACTCTATTAAAAAATAATATGACACAATGAAGCATTTTAATGAATGCTATTAATGTGATGGATTACAACAAAATGTCATCACCATTACAATTTTTTTACCATTAATATGTTGGTTGGATGTTTTGCTTGAGATATATCAATGTTCATTGTTAAATTGTTTTCATCCTTTAGGACTTTGTTAGTAAAAAGTAAAGACAATGCCTATAATACATACTAAAAGTTCTTTTTAATAATGCAAATATAAAATAAGTTCAGTAACTTATTTTAAGTTCAGTAAAATAAGTTCTTCCGTTTAAGCACACTCCTTTTTTCAAATAACCATCATTTGCATCTGCTCAGATATTTATATTTATTCATACATACACTGCAGATCTCAAGATTACAAGAAATCACCTAAAGGTAGAACACGTTTATAATTTTCCTGGAATACAAAATCTGTTTGAGGCACGTGGACAGCCTTATAAATGGCTGAACACTGTCTCACCTGAGAAATTATGTTTATTAAAGTAGTAAGTTAATGTGACTGTACATTTATAACATTGTCTTTTCATAGAAAATAATAAACTAGGAGCAATTACTAATGCTCTATTCAAAATGAATGTATCTACAAGGCACTGATGAACACTCTCAATGGGTAAAACCAATGGGCATTGTTGAACCGATTAAGCTGAAATGTTGGGGAATACCATATTTTTCTGAAAAAATGTTTTAACAACTTTCTGAAATTTAAAATAATGTATAAACATCACAACACCATGAAGATTATGACACCCTGGATTCATAGCTAAACCCAATATTTCTCTGGGAAGTTTTATTTTCTTTAAGCCATAACAGCAAACCCATAAACAGGAGAACACCTTAGAATCTTTTCTTTGTGTTTGAATTGAGGTACTCTGGTTTTCTTAGTCATCCCCAAAGGTTTTCAGGCTATCTAAAAAGATCAAAAAGGCCCAGGTGTGAGTGTGTGTGACCGGACTGTGCTCTCAATCCCACCTTGTACTGCCCGGATAGACTTTGGCTCCTTAAACTTCCTTGAAATAAGTGAGTTTGAGATTGAATAACTGACTGACAACTACTTTCTTAATAAAAAGTAAATGAGAAAGACAATAACAAGAAATATGAATAACATGAATATCCACCTGAACTTCATAAACAGAATTTGGGTTTAGAAATTATTTCAATGTGGTGCTTCCTGCAATGCTATGAAGCATGCAAGAGGGCACAGACAAGAAAATACACAAAACGGGCAAACCATAACCTAATTGGTCTGCTCTAAAAACAGGCCACAAACCAGGTAGCTTGAGTTCACAATGCCTCTCAAAGGAAAGGAAAACTGTGAAACCTTTTGATTTGAAGGACAAAAACCAAAAACATGTTCTTTATAGTCAAAGACTTTCTTAACAGAAACAAAACATAGCATAATATGGGAAAAGTTAGGCAAAATGATATGCCTAAAAAAGCAATCCAAGGCAAACATATCCAAATTCACAACTCAATAGCAAAATCCAATAACCAGTTGAAAAAATTCCCCTAAAAATCAGAAAATCCAATATTATTTATAATTGAAAGGTATCTACTTCACAAACTTCAATGACACTCTAAGGGGATACATCTCTACAACCTGAATATAAAGGTAGAGGGTGGTTCCTTAGTATTGACTTCAAGGTGGCCCCGCCTCTTAAGGTTTCACCTACAGAATACAAGGAACATAATCAAACAACATAAATGCACAATGCCTAAATACTAAATAGTGACTCAACACAACATATTCCAATTAAGTTAAACAAAAACAAAGGAAACATAATCATTCAAAAATAACCATTAAAACAGAAAATTAACATAAGCAAGGGAGCAAATCCTGGCTGTAACATAACACTTCCTGTTTATAAAGCTGTAAATAGTTATTTCTGCTTTATTTTGGATAATTAAAACTCATATTCTGGAGCATTTGATCACAGAATACATTCCATACCATTATTATGGGAAAAAAATTAATTGGTAAAGTGGATAGTTGTTACCATTTTGCATCAAGGTCACGGCACCGTATGATAACCACCATCCTCTCAGGGAAAAGAAGATGAAAATAGGGTTTTATGTTAACTGCAAGAATAGGGCCAAGGTTAGTGCCATTTAACTCTGTAATGCTGGGCCAATCCCATTTGGGTCCTGATTTCGTTGAATAGTGCGATAAGACTTTGGAGAGATGGTAGGCTAATATCTAGACCATGTCACAGCCTTAATCTGTACACATTTATGACATTCATTATATTACCTAGCTTGTCTGGGCAGCTGTTGATGTAACTGTAAGGTATAGTCTGGTATTTGGTGCTGTGGTTTGATTTAAGAGTTGTTCCAAGGGGCCTGTTAATTGGTATTCTAAAGCTGCAGATCAGGAGTTATGACCATAGATTGCTAGGCTAAGTTATAGTCATTACTGGGCAAGTTACTCAGGAAGAGTAATAAGTTACTTTAAAGAGTAATAATATTACTTTACTTATTACTTAGTTCCAAAAGTAATTATTTACATTACTTGTTGCTATATTACTTTCAATCCCCACCATAATTCGGTCATACAACTAGCTTCTTTTAAAAATAAACTCACTTTACTGGAACAATTAACCTTATAGAGAAGGAGTCAACAATCAAACTGCATAACCACAAACACTGCAGCCTGTATGAAAACTTATAAATATTGTCACAGACGGCTGGGGTTCTTACCCGGCCGGGACGCCTAAAAGGTCCGGAAGGTGGCAGTAAAAGCTTCCGGGTCAGGAGGACACAACCGTCCTGGAACAGGAGAGGACCACGGGAGAGGAGGAGAAACTTTCCAACTCTTTGGGACCCGTGGCCACCGCCAGGGGGCATCTTAAGCCTCCTAGAAGCTGAGAGAACATTACTTCCGCCACACTTGTCAAGATGGCGGAGGAACCTCCAGGGGCGCCGGAGTGCTTCCGGGGCAAAGGGCAGCACTTCCGCCACACCAGGAAGTGCTGCCGGAAGATCGTCATCAGCCACCTGGAGCACATCCGGGCAGGAATAAAAGGCGCCGCCTCCCAGCAATCTGGGAGCTAGAGTCGGGAGAGGGAGCAGGACGAAGCTCCCAGGAGGAGATTGGCGGCCAAGGACTGAGAGAAAAAAAAAAAGATTATTGGGTGATTATTGCTTTATGCATTGTGTGGTGTTTTGGGACTGTGTTTATTTAATGAATAATAAACGTGTGACTTTTATAAAGATGTGGTCTCCGACTGGTGGTGTCCGGGCAAGTCTCACAATATATAAATTAACATACTATTCTCTCCCAACTTTTTAACTACAGTATTCTCACAGTAGAAAAAAAGTTTAACGATTTTACCAAACATTTACAAAACATTAAACATTGCTTCATGTTTAGACTGATATCATGTCCAGCCTCCGGTTTTGTTACCTCTGTCTGACATAATAAACATGGTCCCAATGTTCAGAAGTGAAACAATGATTTAATCTGATTAACACAAGCTTCTCAAACCTCTTATAAGACAATCTGTTCCTACTCAGGGTGACCACTAAACCTCCTAAACTGGAAACCCGCTCCACCGGTGCGTTAGTTGGGGTTGGAGTGTTGTACTTCATATACATGTTTTTGATATTTGAGAACTGGTTTAGAGTATCAACCTCATAACCTTATGGAATCAAATAGTCCATAACTTCTTTTTCTGCCAAACCGCTGTCCTTAGGATCTGCCTCAAATTCAAAAAAGTCCTTTTCATCATGCATTCTGGTAATGCAATATTATTTGGATTAGTAACTGTAATATTATTACTGTTTTGGAAATTGTTATCCCTTACGATACTTGTTAATAATACTACTAATAATAATTTCTAACTACTCAAAGCACTACCACACAGGAAGGACCCAGGACGTGAACCCATGATCTCTTTACTTTGAGGCAGTAGATGCTACCACTGCGCCTAGATATCAAAGTTCTGGCAGCCATCTGTCAAATCCCCAATGATGGTTTTCTACATAGGAGGAGATCATAGTTTTAAACTGTGGTTCACTTTCTCAGTCATATTGGTTAGAATGAAAACCAGCAGCCACTGAGGCCCACCAGGACCGAAGTTGGACACCCTTGTTTTTTGGGGATGTGTCTCCGCATCACAGTATTCTATAAAGAGCATCTGGCATGATGCTGCTTCAGCCTTTCCTATATAACATATTGAAAATGAATGCCTGAAGTCTAAGTACCCATCTGGTAAGGTGAGATAAAGTCTTTGATCAGTTAAAGGCCCAAGGAAAAGCACTGTGATTATTGTATGCATCAAATTTAAATCTTTTCATGTAATGGACCCATTTTAGTTTTGCCCACAATACTGCAAGACACTCCTTCTTGGTGGTAGAATAATGTAGTTCTCTTCCTTGCAAACATCTTAATGCACAAGCAGCAAACTTTTCTTCATCATCCTCTTTCTTAGTGAGAAATGCTCCGGGTGCTATATTGCAGGCATTAGTGCCTACCTGGAAAGTGAGCTGTGGATTTGTTAGCACCAGAATGGGTGGCACTTGCAAAACCTTCTTAAGTTGATGCATAGTATCCTGGCAACTGGCAGTCCACAACCATGAAACAAATTACTCTTCAAATGGTTATATGGGGTATCAATATCTACAAATCTTGGTATAAACATCTGGTACCAAATATTGGGTTAATTCCAGTTTTTAAAAGTTAATATTCAAATTTTAAACTGCTTCTTATTTTATATTGGTAGTATAGTCTCCATTTCATCAAAACTACACAAAAATATCAAAATAGACAGAATATTACATTTATAATCTAATCTCAATTCTAAGACATGATGAGTCCAATTCAGGGTCACAGAGGTCACAGTCCATCCCAGCAGTACTCGGTGCAAGACTGGAAGCAGCCCTGAACAAGTTGCTAGTCCATCACAGGGTCTTGCTTTGATAAATCTACTACTACTACTATAATCATCTACTGTGAAACCGTACTTCTAAAATTTTTATTATTATGCTGTCTTAAGGAATTGTTCTGTTCTGTATATTGTATTGTATTGACCCCCTACTTTTGACACCCACTGCACGCCCAACCTACCTGGAAAGGGGTCTCTCTTTGAACTGCCTTTCCCGAGGTTTCTTCCATTTTTCCCTACAAGGTTTTTATTGGGAGTTTTCCTTGTCTTCTCAGAGAGTCAAGGCTGGGGGGCTGTCAAAAGGCAGGGCCTGTTAAAGCCCATTGCGGCACTTCCTGTGTGATTTTGGGCTATACAAAAATAAACTGTTTTGTATTGTATTGTATAATTTTATTAACCAACTGTAATGTTATTTTTCTAAAAAAGTGACTGTATATAAGTGTCAGTTACATGGATTGTCTTGTAATTAGGAAACTTACAGGTCAAAAAGAAAAGGCAGAGAAAACAGAAATAACTGTACTGACATTGGATGCTGTTTAAATTACCAGTACTGATAAAATACTTCCTGTTAGCACGATAAATAATAAATCGTAGGAGATAAGTTGCCAGTAACCCCTGTAGAGCTTTCCAGTTGATTTAACAGACTGTCTTGATTTGCTGCTATATGTCAAATGCTGCCATTAAAATCCACGAGTATTAGGATGTTGAATGACCCAGAGTCAATAGCCTTCAGAAAGTCATTAACAACCTTAACAAGATCTGCTTCAGCTCTGTGCTAAGCTATACTTTATTTTAAAACCAGATTATAGACAGCATAGAGATCAGTTTAAAAAGTTATTCCTGCAGACACCTGAAATGGAAAATCATTTTCAAACACGACAAAAAATTGACTTTCAAATGTTAGACTTAAAGGGATACTTTCATTTTCAACTGAATCTGCATTACATGTAGTGACTGATTTACCTTCTTTGGTTGTCTGCTAATTGTAAAAAGCCTGTTGCATATATGAATATCAAAGTGGTAGAGAATGTATGCCTCACAAGCTTAAAATGCGATCTGCGTGGAAGCCTGAACATTTTCAGTTGTATATGGAGAACCGTATGTAGCCGAGTTGGAATTTTCCATAAGCCACGGATTTAAATTTTCTCATGTAAAAAAACACGTTAGAGAGCATAGGATTCTAGAAACTGTTTTATCTGAGTCAAATAACAAAAAAAAAACAGAAAATGATTTTTACTTATTTGCTCAAAGACATTTACTTTGTGCTTATTAAACAGTGATTAGCATCTTTTTATTCTTTATTTATTTTTCTTTGTTGAAATTACTTGCTGTTTAGGTAGAAAAACCTGAAATTCCATTTAGTTAAAATACAAGATTTTTTATTATGATGGCCACTGTAAAAATTTATTCTGAGGGCAATACTTTAGTTGATCGAAGATATTGTCGCTGTTCCAAAATTACCAAAGTTCAGCTTAAAAATGGGATTCAACAAATGCCTGATGAGCCAAAATGATTCCACAGACAAAATATTTTCATTTTTAAAAGTTTTAGTTAAACAGTTCACACAAGAAAGAAAATTAAAATAGCAAAAAACAAAGTTCTAGTTTAGAAAAGTTCTGTTCAAAGCTTAAATCTTGTTACATTTCAAATCGTTACAAATCACTTCAAAACGTTTCTGAACCATTTCAAAACAACGGTCAAAAAACTGTATGCCTATCCCATTTCTAAGTTGAAAATAGGTCTTTTCATTCCCTGAGTACTGGGACCTATTCTAACAACAACTGACTCAATTATCACACTGTATCTCAGTTCTAGCTTTACTAACTTATAGGGGGAAAAGACTATACCATTGTCTATGACTATGAAAGAAACTTATATTCTGTTCAAATTAAGCAAACACTAATATGAGTTTAACTCAAAGCTTTAACTATCTATGGTTGGCTATTACAGATATATAGAACATACAGAAGGTTTACAGGTCATTTTGAACATATAAGTCAGAGTTGAGAAATCTGGTTTTCTTCTTTCCAATTAAAAAACTTCATGATTTTTCTTTTTCTTTCTTTTCTTTTTTTGAGAATTAATGGCTATTTTTACCCAGCAGACTGTTTACCTTTTATAAAAAAGTAACCCGTTAATCTGCCAACTTCTTGTTAAAAAAGATACTCTTGTCACCCAATGGTATTACTTTCAGAATGGGCGTATTTGATGTGAAAGGTTCTGAAAGGTTTGGATCAAAGAAAATGTGTCAGATGGAGCACCATAAGTCTGTAACACAACATAAAATGCTCTCAGACCCGTCTAATCCAAACCTCAATTATCAGGGGGCTGAATCATATCCTGATAGCAATGGGTGCAAGACAGAAGCCAAGTCTGGACAGAACAGCAGTCCATTTCAAGACCCACACCAGGACATAATTGGCAATTATGCTATCACTTATGGCTTTTAGAAGGTGTAGAAAAACTGAAATACCTGAAAACAAAACCCATACTATCATGAAAAGATTGTGCAAACAGCACACAGAAACAACAATTAGAGAAATTCAAGCTACCAAGTTCAATCAAGTTCATCTAAAACTGCTTCATATAAATGTGTCTCAATTTGAACCTTACCATCTGAATGAAGGTGTCAGCACAGCTTCTAGAGATGTATTGTATCCCAATCAAATTCAATGCTCTGAAAAAGCCAATGTCCATCATTCTAGAAAAGCTTACAAAGACACTTTAAAGGCTTCCAGTATATTATGTTAAAAGGTAAAGGTCTGAGATAGTTTTGGTTTACAGACAGGATGGCTATCTTGTTTAGATCTCACTGAGAACAAGGTGTAAAATTTTTTACCAAATTACAAAAGAAACCATGCAACACTATCAAGAAATCTGTAGGCTTCTCTTGCTTTGCTAAGTCAGAGTTCATGAGGTGGACATCAAAAATGCACATAAAAAGGATATTTTTGGCAATGCAGCAAGCAGAAAAGCTCTGCTCACTAATAAGAATCTGAGTTCGTGCCTTATATTTGACAAAATACACATCTGTCAGCCTCAAAAGTTGGGGAAGAATTTCTATAGAAAGTTAAGTTAAATCGGAGGCATGACCACGGTGGGGCTGGGGTGGGCACTACCCCCCTAGAGACAAGCCATGCCCACCCTGCAAAATGCTCTGTCTGTCCAATGAAAACTCTGGAGAAGAATAACATTTGATTTGCACAGTTCACGTCACATTTTGCAGCACGTTTTGAACCTGTTGACCGCATTCTTTAATTAAAACTGTATACATTCCATTCTTTTATTTTCTGGTTGGTAACACCAAAGGCTATGCATAGGTGGCTTATTAAAAAGCAGACATCTTCAACCTCTGTCCCTCCGCAAGCTGCTGGCTCCACGGTTGAGCCCAGCACCACTGCTACCAACACGGAGCACAGCGCACCCACGTCGGGAACTGAAACTCCAAAAGATGTAGATAAGCCTACACAATCCTCCAGCTCTATGCCCATGTCAAGTACTCCAAACCTCTGCCTTCAACAAAATGTACAGTCCGGTTTGCCTGACTTAAATATGGATAGCCCATCCCAGCCCATTTTAATTAATTATCCCAAGCGCACATTCGGAAAGACTCTCAGATGTTTTAGTGCAAGCTGGTATCAGTCTCGACCATGGCTTGAATATTCTATTGTTCGTGATGCCAGCTTTTGCTTTGCCTGCCGCAAATTTAGCGTTTCCAATTCGGTCCACGAGGACATATTCACCAAACACAGCTACACTAATTGGAAAAAAGCTCTAGAAAAAGATGGTGGCGGCTTCCACAAACACGCGTCTAGTAGCCACGTCAGAGCCATATCTGCATGGCAAGAGTATCGGCATCGGGCAGAGATGGGTGAAAGCATAGTTCAACTACTGAGTCCAACACAGATAGAAAAGAATAGATATTATGTGAAAAGCACTGGGGAGGCTGTTCAGTTCTTTGCAGTCAATGAACTGGCTCTGCGTGGTTAAGATCACGAAGGTGGGGAGGAGGGACTTTTTCTTAAGTACTTTGATTACACAATCAAAAAAGATACCAAACTTGCAGAAATTGTAAAATACATCTCAGACAACGCAAAATACACATCCAATGTAATTTAAAATGAAATAATTGAGACTCTTGCCAAAATGGTGGCAAAAGATATCAGGACCAAATATGAAAAAGCTGACTCTCCTGGACTTTGCATTAAAAGTGATGGTACCAGGGATTGCTGTAACATTGAGAATTTGTCTGTAGTGATTAGATTTGTCCAGAACTCCATCCCTGAAGAACACCTGATTGGCTTAATTGAACTGAATCAGCTTCATGCTGAATATATTTGTAACCAAATTCTGTCACATCTCTCTGAGCTAGGTTACAGCCCAGACAATTTAGTATGTCAGTGTTTTGATGGTGCTTCTGTCATGTCTGGGGCAAGGCGTAGTGTCCAGGCTTTGTTACAAAACAAAGTTGGTAAGTACATTCCATATGTACACTGCTACAACCACCAGCTCCATTTAGCAGTGATACATGCAATGGAATCAGAACCTCTGGTAAGAAGTTTGTCACAGACATTATGTTTCACACACATACAATACATCCACACTGAAAACACTTCTAGAAATATGATGGACCAGTCATGATGATATCACAAAGTCCATTGTCAACAATCAGGAAGCTATAAGGGGGCTTCTCTCAAAAGTAGCAGAGGCTGACACTGCCCCTTTTTGACATTTGCATAGAGGCATGTGGTCTTTTGAAAAAGCAGAATTTCTTCAATACAGGAAAATTCCTCCTTCATGTGCTTGGTGTGCTGAAACCAGCCAATGCAATTCTACAGGAACATGCAGTGGATTTGTGCACTGCTGGGGAGGTGGTGACAGCTTCACTGGCCACATTGAAGGAGATGAGATGCGACTCATTCTGGGAGGAGCATTTCTCTCAGTGTGAAAGTAGGCCTACCAATTCGCTCAAAAGGAAACGGAAAGTTAATTCACAGCGTGATGATAGTATTGTCGTGTCTATGCCCAGGCATGGTGACTCTGATGAACAAATTGCTCCTAATCAGACTTTTAAAAGGGCTATGTTCAGCATTCTTGATAGAGCTATTGTGGAAATGGAGACAAGATTCTATCAGAGAAATGTTTCATTATTGAGGACCACATTGCTTCTCCTGCCAAAATCAGAATTATTTCTTGATCATTCTCTCCTGAAATCACTTCAGGCACTTGCAGGCACAGAGCAAAACAGTATGAGCTTGCAAAATGAAATTGCTGTGGCAAAAGCAATGTTGATCAATAAACTGCCAGCTAATCTCTCTGAAGCAAGCAAATGCATTCAGCAGTACAAAGAGGCCTTCCCTATGTTGCATTCGCTATATATATGTCACAGCACTCATCATTGGTGTGTCTTCAGCTGCATGCGAAAGCTCTTTCTCTACTTTGAACCACATTCTCACTCCACTCTGCCAAACAATGCTGCATTCAAGGAAGAGAAATTTAGTCATTCTGGCACATGAGAAAAACATCACAGAAAATCTAGACATGAATGAATTTATTTCAGAATTTGCCAAGAGTAACCACAGACTGGTCCTGTAGATCATATCCAGGTTAAACACTGGAAACTGATATCCTATAGCCTCCCTAATGACTACATTGAGCCATGTTTCTGTTCTTTCTCTCATATGCTGTATACATTTGATGTTTATTGATATCTACCTTGTAGATGTAGTTCTATATTTGTTCACAAAAATTAATAATAAAAGTTACATTGCCTCTGTTAATTTTATTGAACAATAGGTTATGATTTATGCCACAATTTTATGTTATATAAAACTATGTTATTATTATTTGACCCCCCTACAAAAATGGGGATGGATGGATATTTTTTGCCCCCCCAGACAAGCCATATGCCCATCCACATATGATGTTCTGGTCACACCTCTGAGTTAAATGTTCAGTTACTGAGGAAAAAGAATTTTATAATGGGTTAATTAAAGGCTAGATGTAAACCCCATTGATAGGACATGAGGGTCAGGCTTGAAATCCCAAAAGTAACTGCACAAAAATGACAAGGACAAAAATGGCACAAACAGTTATTTACCCGAAACAGAACTGCATTTTTATAACTTGTTTTCATAAATGAATTAAATAGGTTTTATATTATTTATTTTCTTGTAGTGGATTTCATATAATTTTAGGTTTTGGCTGAAAATGTTTTTAGTAGCTTTTTTAGCATTATTTGGACATCTGGCCATTGCTGACTATAGCATTATTTATCATTAAATAATCAGTAGTATTTACTAAGCTTATCCCATACAGCAACAGTAGTTAGATTGCACTTCATATTCTGTTTTTAACACAAATAACAGGTGTGGCTAATGAACCTAATTGAAAATATGCTTATTTACTACATTGAGGCTGATTAGTTTAACACTTCTACTCGACTTGGCAAAAGTAGAGAACAGCATTTCAAATTATGTCTTCACACATTTAAATATCAGTTGGGACACTAATGTGCTAGCTTTGATCACTGCCATATCAGCACATATATTTTGTATTCAGTTTTCAGATTCTACCCATATGCTACTTAATAAAAATGAAGACATCATCTGTTTCTGTTTAATTAATCTACACTAGAAACAAGTCTCTTAAGGTTAAAATTATTTTCAGCACTGTCCTCAGACACACATACCAAAGTGGTAAAATGCAAAAGATAAAATCTTCTACAGGTTCTTAATTAAAAAGTAAACATGAGCAGAGAAAAGGTAAACCACGAAACCTGAATCGGTTGGCTGGAGATTAAATCCACAAAATTAAAAGCTGTTGTCATTCTTAGTTAAAACAGTACTTTTAAATTCCTAAGGTTTAACTATAATTTTTTTTCTATCACCATTCAATAAAATGTAATACTCAAACTATGTTCACTGATTGCTAGGATATATCAAGAGGAACTCCTTGAAAATTTAACACTAGAAGCGCTGTTTATCACACCAGTGGGTGTTGTGGTTCTACATTTTTTATTACTTCATTAGTGTGCATGTCATGCTTAAGTACTCTCTTGATTTTTTCTAAATAGCTGCATTGTAAATACTGTACACATGTTGTAACACTAAAATACTATTCCGAAAAAAGGGAATGATACTGTTTATTTTTTTTTACATGGAAGATCCACTTATCAATGCCGCAAGCAAAACTGATGAATGCATTTATCTAGGTTTGAACTGCAGTGTCACTTCCAGGCTTGTACTTGACAACAGATGCATATTCTTTTTATCTCAAAATAAAGTCCCCTCTTACTGCTGAAGACTTTATTGAACAATGCATTCCAATTGTTTATTGCTGTTTCTCTACTGGCAACTAGACAATAACTCATAACTCAAACTGTTTCAACTCTTGTTTTAGACTTATCTGAAAACCTGTTTGGCGCCAGTTTTTCCAGTTAGCGATATGTACTGTATGTATCTGTCATCTGAAATGGCAACATTTTTTGTGTGGGAGTAGCTCACAAAAGATTCCAAAAATTTATGTGGACTGCTGATGTGGACTGTTTTAATACATATACCGTCAGTCATCATCCAACCTGCTATATCCTAACACAGGGTCACAGGGGTCTGCTGGAGCCAATCCCAGCCAACACAGGGCGCAAGGCAGGAACAAACCCCGGGCAGGACGCCAGCCCACCACAGGGCGTACACACTAGGGACAATTTTGGATCACCAATGCACCTAACCTGCATTTCTTTGGACTGTGGGAGGCAACCAGAACACTCGGAGGAAACCCACACAGACACAGGGAAGATCCGGGAAGCAAACCCAGGTCTCCTTACTGTGAGGCAGCTGCGCTACCACTGTGCCACATTACATATACTGTGCATTATGCATATATGGTTGTAAGTTTTTTTTTTATTATTTTATTGAAGTCACACAACATTCAATACAAATAAATAAATTTTTACAAAAATAAGATTAAAAATAAATCAACCCCCACCCCTGAAAAAGAGAGCTAAGCCAGCAGAATAAAACTTAAAGCTAATAAAAATAAGTAGAGGAATTAATAAGTGAATAAAGATAAATGGAGAAAGGGGAGAGAATCTGCTTCCTCAGTGCTTTAAAAGCTTATTCTAAAATGTTATTGATTAGATCCTGCCAGGTTTTGAAAAAGTTATGCACAGATCCTTTAAGTGAGAATTAGATTTTTTCCAGTTTCAAATAGTATAGAAATTCAGTTACCTACTGACTTAGAATAGGTGAGTTAGGATTCTTCCAGTTAATCAAGATAAGTTTACGTGCCAATAGCGTAGTAAAGGCAATTACAGTTTGTTTGTCCTTCTCCACTTTAAGCCCAAACACCGCTGTTAATGAGTTAGGAGGGATTGCGACACCAATGCTGTCTGATAGGCATTTGAAGATTTTGGCCCAGAATGATGTTCATTTGGAGCAGGTATAGAACATGTGGCCTAGTGAGGCTGGAACTTGATTGCAAAGTTCGCAGGTTGGATCTTGCCCTGGAAACATTTTGGACAATTTTAAGCGAGGCAGATCTGCTCAATATATAATTATGAGTTGAATAATTGCATGGGTTGTGCATATGGAACTTGAGTGGATTCTCTGCATTGCTACTTTCCACTCCTTTTCTGAGCTATTGAGTGAGAGATCCTTTTCCCACTGTCCTCTTGGATCTTTGAAAGGGAGGGAGTGAGTGTAAAATGGTTTTTAGACAATAACTCACAACTCAAACTGTTTCAACTCTTGTTTTAGACTTATCTGAAAAACTGTTGGGCGCCAGTTTTTCCAGTTAGCGATATGTACTGCATATAACTGTCACCTAAAATGGCAACATTTTCTGTGTGGGAGCAGCTCACAAAAAATTCCAAGAATCTATGTGGACTGTTTTGATACATAAACTATGCATTATGCATATATGGTTGTAAGTTTTTAACTGTTTATACAGAAAAGATATATTTTTTTCTTTACTTGTTATTATGTATGATTGAAATATCTCGTTTGGCCTTTTAACCTCCTTAGTGTTAGACCCAAGGGTTACTCAAAAACCGTGCTAAAAGCATTAGTCCTGAGGGTCACTAGGACAATTGTACAGATACGTCTTGTGTAAGCATTACAGCTGAGAATCACTTGGGCTCTAAAAGTGCTGTCAGTGCTGCCATTCTTTGGAGAAATTATGTAAATTTTCCCTAATAATGAAATATCAGATATTTACCAACAATGAAGACTTTGATGAGAATACAGCACTCAAAATATACTCTGCTGATCAAGGTTACTGTGTAACCTTAATCAATTTTTATACTTTTCCAGGGTCATTTGACATTTTGCTGCAAAGAAAGACTGACGCATATGGAACAGTGTGTCCCAGCAGTCGTGGCATGCCTGAAGACTTTGGCAGAGCTAAATTACAGTGAGGTGCACAAGTAGCTTGGCAAAAGGGTAAAGTGCTTGCACTGAAATGGAAAGACAAGAAAGATGTTTGTCTTCTTAGTACTGTGCATAATTCAACTATGCTCACTGTACAAGCAAAAGGCAACAAGCAGGTTATGAAGCCTTGTGCTGTGGTCAAATACAATAGCATGATGAGTAGCGTAAATCATGTGGATCAAGAAATTACCTGTTTGTTATGCAGGGTCAACAAAAGAAATACTACAAAAAGAAATGTCATCTGGTGGAACAGTGCATTTGGAATGCATTCGTCTTATGCAAACAAAAAGCTGACAAAGCTCTATTTCATGCAGACTTTAAATGCCAGCTTGTAGAATAAATCATTGCTGCACATCCACCATCTACACTATCACTGAAAAGACACTGTCAACCAGTACATCGCAGATCAATACAAATTGTCTTATTGGCAGATATTTTATTGATTATATACCTCCAACAGAAAAAAACAGAATCCAAGTCAAACTTGTGCAGTGTGCTGTTCAAAAACTGATAAATCTGAAAAGAAAATCCAAAAAGAAACACGCTGTTATTGTCCCAACTTTGACACTGGGTTGTGTCTTTCACTGTGGTTTAAGATTTACTACACAAAAGACTGAGATTATATACTGTTTTGCCATCATCAGTAGTATCATTATTACTGTAATTATTTTTATTATTGTTCATTTAATATTATTTGTATTCATCATTACTATTATTATTTGTATTACCATTATACTTTTGAAATTTAATAAAAATGTAATTTTTCACACCAAAAAAATGCAATGCTTTTTACATGTTTTTTTCAAATAAAGTGCTCCACTAAGTGATTTTAGGCCAGGCAGCAGCCCAACTCAGATAACTTTTTATTTTAATTAAAAACATAGGTAAATCTTTTTCACTTCTGCGGTACTCATGCCCCAAAATTCCTCAGTAGCAATAAAAGTAAGATGAAGGGCGATGCACCTTGCTGATTTTTGAGAAAGAACAATTTTTTTGTTCTACAATGACAAAAAAAGATCAACCATCATACAACCGCATCATCAGAAAAGTTTTAAGTATGGGGTACCAATAAATAAACAGAATCCCAAAATATTTACAGCCCAGTAAAAACCAAAAATCAAAACAGACCAGGATTTGTTTGTCCATACCTTAGTAATTTGCAACAGGACTACTATCTCAGGAACATAAAAACAATGTCCTATTTTGTATCTTGTTGGTCATATCTAGGGTTTGTTCCAGAAAGAGTGATGAGATCTACCTGGATCTCAAAAAGAATTCTATCTTGCTATAGAGCAGTTACACACAAGAAGACTTGGAACAGCACCCACACTTTGCATGGTAACTTCAAATTTTTGTAATAAGATTAGAATGTGCAGCCTAACTGTTTCAAAGCAGCTAATTTATACGTTGTAACCAAGTTACTACGTTAGTCATGTTTAGTGTATGTTGCAGTAGTGATTATTATACACAGCTGGTAGATTAAAATGTTAAAGTGAATGCAATAAAAGAACAAAATCATACATAGGAACCACATTGACAGTTTTTCCATGATTCTGTTGTTTGTGCTCTATAAAATAACATTTATTTATATAGCATATTTTCATACAAAAGATGTAGCTCATAGTGTTTTACAGTATAAAGAAAGAGAAAAAAGACAAAATATAAAAATAAAATTAGGCAATACTAATTAACATAGTGTAAAAGTAAGGCCTGATGGTCAGGTAGGACAGAAAAAAACTAAAATCCAAACAACTGGAGAAAAAAAACAAAATCTGCAGGTCCAGGGTCTGTTTCCTTTCTCTGGGAAGAATATGGACAAAGAAGTAAGGGTAAGGGATTTACACTGAGATATGCAAGTGGCTGAGTCTGTGGTGTCATGGATAATGGACTATACTATACATATGTTCTGGAGACTGCATTTTGTTAGACTCAAGGACTGTATCTCTGATACAAATGTCAGAAACACTGCAGCACCACAAGGAACATTCCTGTTTCCTTTTCTCTTTACGTCACATCACTTACAGAAATTCTCAGATTATTCTGCACTTATAGGGTCTATTAATTAGGTGGATATAACAGAATATAGGAGTCAGGTGGGGAACTTGCTTTCTTGCTGCAAAGAGAATTGCCTGCAACTCAACCTCAGCAAAACTAAGTTACTGGTAGTTGACTTTCGACACACCAAACAGCCTCTATGTCTGGTCACTTTTCAAGGAGTTAATATAGAGGTGGTACACTCCTACAAGTACTTGGGGTTCATTATCAATGATAGTCTAGACTACTCTCATTATATAGAAGAGCTATATAAGAAAGGAGAGAGCAGTTTTCATTTTTCTTAGGAGACAGCGTTCCTTTAATGTGAGTAGTGACATCCTTCACATTTTCTTCAACTCTATGATGGCCAGAGCGATTTTCTACACTGTAGTGTACTGGACCAGTAACATCACTTACAGAGAAGCCCACTGAATCAACACACTATTTAAAAGGCCAGACTCAAGTTATGGAACACACTCTTGACCTCCTGGAGGAAGTAGCGAAGGAGCGAATGAAAACAAAGCTACTTTTCTTTCTTTTTAGACTTTCTGGTGTGTGTTTTCCGACCATACTGTGTGTGCATGTTTATTTAGTAATGTCCATCCATCCATCCATTATTCAACCTGCTACAGTGGTGTGAAAAACTATTTGCCCCCTTCCTGATTTCTTATTCTTTTGCATGTTTGTCACACAAAATGTTTCTGATCATCAAACACATTTAACCATTAGTCAAATATAATACAAGTAAACACAAAATGCAGTTTTTAAATGATGCTTTTTATTATTTAGGGAGAAAAAAAAATCCAAACCTACATGGTCCTGTGTGAAAAAGTAATTGCCCCCTGAACCTAATAACTGGTTGGGCCACAGATTTGTTGTAATTCAGCTTTATTTGAGGGTTTTCTAGCATTACCCGCCTTTTTAAGGTCATGCCATAGCATCTCAATTGGATTCAGGTCAGGACTTTGACTAGGCCACTCCAAAGTCTTCATTTTGTTTTTCTTCAGCCATTCAGAGGTGGATTTGCTGGTGTGTTTTGGGTCATTGTCCTGTTGCAGCACCCAAGATCGCTTCAGTTTGAGTTGACGAACAGATGGCCGGACATTCTCCTTCAGGATTTTTTGGTAGACAGTAGAATTCATGGTTCCATCTATCACAGAAAGCCTTCCAGGTCCTGAAGCAGCAAAACAACCCCAGACCATCACACTACCACCACCATATTTTACTGTTGGTATGATGTTCTTTTTCTGAAATGCTGTGTTCCTTTTACGCCAGATGTAACGGGACATTTGCCTTCCAAAAAGTTCAACTTTTGTCTCATCAGTCCACAAGGTATTTTCCCAAAAGTCTTGGCAATCATTGAGATGTTTCTTAGCAAAATTGAGACAAGCCCTAATGTTCTTTTTGCTTAACAGTGTTTTGCGTCTTGGAAATCTGCCATGCAGGCCGTTTTTGCCCAGTCTCTTTCTTATGGTGGAGTCGTGAACACTGTCCTTAATTGAGGCAAGTGAGGCCTGCAGTTCTGTAGACGTTGTCCTGTGGTCTTTTGTGACCTCTCAGATGAGTCGTCTCTGCGCTCTTGGAGTCATTTTGGTCGGCCGGCCACTCCTGGGAAGATTCACCACTGTTCCATGTTTTTGCCATTTGTGGATAATGGCTCTCACTGTGGTTCGCTGGAGTCCCAAAGCTTTAGAAATGGCTTTATAACATTTACCAGACTGATAGATCTCAATTACTTCTGTTCTCATTTGTTCCTGAATTTGTTTTGATCTTGGCATGATGGCTAGCTTTTGAGGTGCTTTTGGTCTACTTCTCTGTGTCAGGCAGCTCCTATTTAAGTGATTTCTTGATTGAAACAGGTGTGGCAGTAATCAGGCCTGGGGGAGGCTACGGAAATTGAACTCAGGTGTGATACACCACAGTTAGGTTATTTTTTAACAAGGGGCAATTACTTTTCACACAGGGCCATGTAGGTTTGGATTTTTTTTCTCCCTAAATAATAAAAACTATCATTTAAAAAAACTGCATTCTGTGTTTACTTGTGTTATATTTGACTAATGGTTAAATGTGTTTGATGATCAGAAACATTTTGTGTGACAAACATGCAAAAGAATAAGAAATCAGGAAGGGGGCAAATAGTTTTTCACACCACTGTATATCCTAACTATATGGTCACGGGGGTCTGCTGGAGCCAATCCCAGCCAACACAGGGCATAAGGCAGGAAACAAACCCCGAGCAGGGCGCCAGCCCACCGCAGTGTTTTTTTAATGTGATTCTGTAAAAAGCCAAATTTCCTCCTGGGGACAAATAAACTTTTATGTTTCTATCTTCTTGGGGCACAACAGTTTTCTAAATTTCAACTGCTTTTTCTGCTTCTTAAATAATTCATCAAGGATCAGCATTGGTAACCAGTCCTTTTTGACATTTCATCATATGATTAGATTCTCTGCTCATTGATTATTGTGTCCTCGAATCTTTGATTCTTTACATTAAACCTGTTCTTCTGCAAGTTAGTTTTAGGGCATTGGTTTCCCCAGTACAGTAAATAAGCTGGTTTTCATCAAATTTTTCTTTCTGGAACAGACAAAACCTGAGCCCATTCCAGAAAGCAGGATTATTGAATTATTTGCATCTTTGGCCTCACAGATAAAGTAATTCTCGCTTAATCTATCCTAGAACATGTTTAAATTAAAAATAGAATTTAGAATAGATTTTTTAAATTGAATTTCCATAAATCCTAAATTACTTTAATATTATTTCACACAAATCTTACTTGCCAGATCAGACGACTGGTTTAATGTTTGCCACAACTGTTACTACTCCCAACTCGGAAATGGATTAAGTGACATGAACTACTTAATAATAATAGAGCTAGAATTTCAGAAAATTCTTCTTCAGGCTTAAGTGACATCTACTTGGAAATGGGTAATACATTGTAATAAATCTTACATATTTTCATGCAAAAAGAACTGTTTTATTTACTGTCTGGTAGCCTATACTGGTATGAAGTGGTTTCTTTCTTTAGTTGACCTTAGTAGACACCCTGTAAATACCACATTACTTGAAGAAGTATTTTAAGTAAATATTTTATGGTAAGCACCACATAATTAAAACTCACTTTCAAAAAGACTCAATCCAGATTTCCATCATCATAAGGGAAAAATTAATTAAAATTAAACCTTTCTCTAAATTTTAGGCCAAGATTAAATGGAAGCAGCCTACTGTGTAGAATGCACACCTCTCTCAGTCTCATGTTTGATTATTTTCTTGAGTCTACTGAATTCTCCTTTGGCTGAACTCGCTAAAAGAGTTGCTTTGAGAGTGAGGTGTGATCTCAAGTTTGTATCCCATGAGTTCAGTGGGAATGTGCTGTGAAGGGAGCGCCACCCAAGTGAAGAAATACAGTTAACAAGAAAGGGTATAACTTTCACCAGAGATTTGTTCCAAAAATCTTTTGTAATCTTTGTATTTATTCTTCATACTTTAAAAAAGTTAAACTATATTATGAATATCCCCACATCTTTGGATGCACCTGTAGTTTGTTCAATAAATGTAACATGTAGTGTTGTGTAGTACTCAAGGAAAATAAAAGCTTGTTCAACAAAAATCCATATCCACTTTTGTCTCAAAGAGAATTCAACAGCATGCAAGGAATGTTGTAGAAAGTAAGCCACATCAACAATATAAAAATGTGTTGTTTAATTAACTTTAAATTATGTCGTTCACAGCAGTGTAGCAACTTTACAGTAAAAAAGTGTAACAAAATGGCAAATATTGTGGACTTACTATTTATATTAATTCTGTATTCAAAGCAAGCAGACATAAGTATTTAGAACAAAAGTAATCAAACACCTGATTATTATGAAAGACCTCAGCCATCATGTACAGTCACTTTTTTTTTCCCTCATCTATTTGGCAAAATGTCCGGAATCATTAGTGTTCACACCATGAGATTCAGAGACAATTTGTCCCTTCAGGTCATGGGGCTGCTCCTGTGGTTTGTCTTGGGTCTTACCTTGAGGTGTTTTTCCACTTTTCATGTTTTTAGTTTTATTTTTTATAAAATATACTTTCATTATTGTACAATGTTTAGTTATAGATTCATATGTTTTTCAATATTGAAAAAAATGAGTACGCTCAGAATCTCCATTTTTATTTTCATAACAGAAGATTTTGCATCTTTGTGCTTAATGTCCATTTTTAAGTTTGGTTTGTAAAGAATTTTATTAGAGGTGTACTCCTACAGTTAGCTAAATATTTGTATGTCAGTGTCAATAAAGAATTTTTTTTTTCTACTGCCTCCCCTGCTATGGCCTTTTACCAGCAGTAGGTAAACAGTAAGTGATCTTCCTTGATAAATTTGAATTATTTGATTTAATTGTGTATATTGCTCTTCAGTGAGTGCAAGCTCAGAGTGCTGAAACAAATTTACAAGTAAAAAACAAATTTCAAACTTTACAAATAAAATAATACACAAACAAAAATATGGATTAGTTTAAAACACCCAGTATTGAAGACTGATAATTCTATCATTGAGATATGGTCAGCTGACAACAGAGGAGAGGAAGAAAAATAAACCTCTGGCGGATCCACAGTCAATAATAAAGTCCTGAACAATGTCAGACTTGGTCACAATCCTGCAGGTTTAGACCAACTGGCTGCTTACCCACTTCTGAGTATTTTACGATACTGTATAAACATGTGTTGGCCAGTCTAGTAAGAATACAAAATCCTTTCATCCTTGATCCATTATTAGATTTTGAAGTGCCCAATATTTCTAGCATCTTTCCATCATTTGGGAAACAGTTTGGAAGTAGAACGGTACAACAGACACCAAGAAGAGAAACGGAATAGAAAAGTGTCAGTAAACGGGTGTCACACTGGGGCGATTAAGAGACAGTTTATGGGTTCAAATAAGTGCATGTTGCCATCGGACCAGGGATTGGCACTGTCCTCTAACTCTCCTCTCCTCCTACAGAACAACCGATGAACCCTTAACATAACACCACGTCACACTCCCTGAAAAGAACTTAGCAATACTTCCTGTTCCGGTCCCTAGAACCCACCTACTCCTGACATCATATTCGGTCCCAAGATGTCGCTCTACTACTACCTCACTTCCTGTTTTGTGATTATATAAGTCAGCCATTTTGTCAAACTCATTAGTTATGTTTTGGACTCCTGTCTGTAAAGACGTTTGCATAAGCAACAGTTTTCAAATATACAGGGTGGATCCTCAACTCTTTCATGTTATTTTATGTCTTTTCTCACATAGGTCATAATCACTGTAATACTTTTTTTTTTTTAACAAATGATAGCCAAACAGAAATTCAGTAAGAACAGCTAATCATGAGATTTAATCAGGGTAAACTAAACTAATAGTTTTAAATCCAGACTGAAGACTCAATATGAGTCCAAAGAAATATTTATTATACAAGCAGGCAAATCATTCCACAGCCTAGTACCTTGTAACAAAGTATGCAACCCCACCACTGTTGTTTTTATTAATCCTTGGATTCATTAAGTGTATGCCCATCTTGTGACTGTAATGAGCACTCTGTTTTGAATGGTGTAAGTTTAGATAGATAAGTATAGCCTAAACAATTTAATAATTTATACAGAATAAGGAATGTTTTGAAATTTGCCCTTAAATTAGCTGGAAGCCAGTATAAGGATTTAAAAACTGGAGTGATGTGGTTGTGCTTTCTAGTTCTTATAGTATAACTCTTGCAGCAGCACTTTAAATTAACTGGAACCCACATATAGAATGGTTTGAGCAGCCTGTGGACATTGCGCATATTGCAGTAGTCAGTCCTAATAGAAATAAATGCATTATTGCTAAAAAAATAAGAAATATCCTTTATTTTCTTTTTTTTTTATTTGTGAAAAAGTTATAATGTGTGATATAAATTACATATGACTATAAAGGAAAACACCTAAGATGCATGTATACTCAGAAACACTTGTTGTTAAAGTCACTGAGTTAAAAGTGACAGAATATTGTTGTGGACTGCATTATTGCCTCACTAAGTAACACATTCTGTTTTTTTTCTGTATTGATGATAGGCAGCTACAATCTTAATCTCCTCCATTGTCAACTGGCTATAATCCATCAATTCATTAATTGGCAGTGTGACACTAGAGGGCACTGTCGCTCTCTAACCTGACAGACAGACGTCCAGGACACCTGGTAAAAGTACTTTAATTCCTTTCTTTCTTTTATAAATAATGCCTCTAAGCACCACAGGCAAGTAAATACAATAGGCACACACAATTCCCTCTCTGCTTCCTACACTCCTCCCAGCAAGCTCTGTCTACTACCTCTCAACTCCGGCGCACTTGCTGGGTTCCCAGAAGGCTTTTAAATAGTGCCCAACTCAGAAGTGCTTCTGTTCTTCCATCCACGTGACTTTCCGGCACTTCCAAGTCAGTTGGAGAATTTGAGTTTTTTGTCAACCCGGAAGTACTACTGGGCTTCTGTCCCTGTGACTCGATAGTACTTTGGGGCTATGTAAAAAGTACGAGTCCCCAGGTCCTCCTGCAGCGTCTCCTGGTGGCACTCATTGTACCCAGCAAGGCTGTGAAGTCGAAAGAGGTTGCCTTCCCTCATCCTTCCGCTCTGTGGGTGTCCCGGCCGGGTTGAGCTGCCGACTGTCTATCACAGCAGATATTACTGACTTACATTTATGTTAATTCAGTTTATACTTTTATTCTCCTTGTATTTTATCAAATTAGCATTTTTATTTGTACTTGTTCTGCATTTAGCAATTGCAATTTAAACTTGCATTTTAACTGTGGATTGTTTACACTTTGTGAGAGTGCTAAACAAAATATAAGCTATAATTATAACTGCAATTGTAAAGACAACTAACTATCATCCATTCATCTACTCTGATATACAGTATATCTGCTTCCTGTAGATTACTATATTAACATTAACGTAGTACCAGGATTTATAAAAGTGAGATCTTCACTTTTGTTTTGTGTATGCCTGCTTTTACTGCCCAATTGATCCTGCAATGATAATGTTTAGTAGACGGAATGGTGTAGACTTACATAGTTAAATCACCTTTTTAGACATGTTTATCAAGTGCCAGGCACCTTAACTTCAATTTCTTATTGAACATTTATCTCAACCCAACACACCAAGGATGGAAACCCATGACAGAAAGTGTGTGTTATTTTTATCAGAGCATACCTGTGTGCACGTTTCAGATTTATTTAACAATTCATTTTCCCTACTCTGCATTTTCTTTTTCATGTCACTTTGCACATTCATATTTTTACTTGCACATTCCTTTTTCAAGCTTTAAACTTATAATACATAATTACTGGTGTTCTCAGTATTTTATTTGGTTTTTATAAGCAGACATGCAAAATGAAAATTAAATATACATCTGATTTTACTTTCATGTGACATTTCCTTCTTTCAGTATAAATCATATTTAAAAAAATATAAACACTGGAACTATTTCACACATTAATTAAGTAATGAAAGAAAATGTATTAATTTTCAAGTTTAGTCCAAGTAAACTGGATTGACTTTTATTTTGGGTTCTTCTTATTGAACGACTCCCTGTTTAATCCTTCCTTCCTCTGTTGCTTTCTTTTTTACTTTCTTGTATACAAAGTATACAGAAAGTATTGTAATTGTCCAAAAATTTGATGTCAAGATTTTTTTGAATTTCGACATTTTAGACCTCCCTTGACATTCTTGTATATGATGTATAGGGAAAATACTGGAATCCTCCAAAAATTCAGTTTCAAGATTTTGATAAATCTCTACATTTTATATCTCCCTGAGTCTGAAAATATCATTTTTGGAATTATGTCTGTGTGTCTGTCTGTGTGTGTGTGTGTGTGTGTGGTGTGTGCGTGTGTGTAAACACAATAACTTGAGTACACTTTCACTTAGGTCAACTAAATTTTGCATACACATATTAGGTGCAAAACGTAGATTTCTATAAACCTTTTGGCTATTTCTGCTAACTTTACCTTTTATTCATGCAGCTGCAGAGTCCGATTTATTTAACTTTACCTTTATAATAATTGTTCAATATATTATTAATTTGATTTGATTTGTTGTTGATGGTTCTTTAATGGACATAATATAAAAATACAATCATTGTCTTACGGTTTACTCCTCAAATATCCATCTCCATATCTGAGTATATGAGAAAGTGTAGAGGAGACCACTCCCAATTTTTTTTTTTTTTAAAACCTCCTTCTATAACTTCTCTCCTACGAGGGCGTGTCTGATCGGGTCCTCCCTGCGTGGAGTTTGCATGTTCTCCCCATGTCTACATGGGTTTCCTCTGGGTGCTCCAGTTTCCTCCCACAGTCCGAAGACATGCAGGTTAGGTGAATTGGCAATTCTAACTTGTCCCCAATGTGTGCTTGGTGTGTGTGTGTGTGTGTGTGCACGCCCTGTGGTAGGCTGGCACCTGCCCAGGGTTTGTTTCCTGTCTTGCAAACTGTGTTGGCTGGCTTAGGATATAGCGGGTTGGATAATGGATGGATATGTATATATATATATATATATATATATATATATATATATATATATATATATATATATATATAAATGATGTATATAAATGATGTATATATGTGAAGATTTTTGTCAGGAACATTACATACAGAAGGTATATTTTTTGTTTCAGAGTGCATGTAGAAACATTTAACTATTTTTTTTAAACAAACTTAAAAACTGAAAGCCAACACTTACATTTAAAACACACATTTTTGGAATTTATAATAATAAGCACAAAACTTTTAAGCATTACTGACATTGTTGAGAGATACTTTAAATACATGTCATGCAAATGAGTCAACATAGACGCATATACAGCCATTTAATGAAACCGGAAAAATGACTAAAGTGATTAAAATGAAATTGTGCGTGTAGTTAAAGTCAAACCACTGAGACAGTTGCAACATTTAGTGAGGAAATAAATGCATTAAATGAAAATAAATGAAAAAGCACAGGTAAAAGTAAACAATGATAATTTAATTGGAATGTGGCAGAGGCACAAGATAAAATTTAGTAAACAAAATTGACATAGCAAAATTGCAATGTCCAAGAGGTCTCACTAAAATATTATAAAATAGACACACAGTTTAGACAAAAGGTGGATGTGAAGTACAAGTGGTAGCAAGAAGAAAACCGCACAGTCTGACTTTTTCTTATTTTTGTTCCAGAAAGATGTTTTTCAGTTTTTTGTAATGAAATATGTAAAAATCTCAGACTGATTCAAAGAGTGTTTAAGACAAAGACTGTAAAGCAGATCATTTGCAGTCCAAGCGGGATGTGCTCAAGTAGCTTCATGACTTTTTCAGTTTTTCTGGCGCATTACCATTTATCAACCACATAAGACTGAAAGATAATGCTATATGAGAGTATCGGATCCACTGTGTTGAAAATGAAAATCAAGATATAGATTCTATGATAAATATAGGGATTATTCAGAAAGTGCGGGCATTTTCTGAATGGGTAAACTCTATGGTTGTTGGCAAAAAAATTGTGCTCCAGGCTTGCATGAACCCAAAAGGCATGACAGTATGCTGAAAGAGCATTATCAAATGCACTAAATAGAGATAATAACAGGTGAGATGGCAGGTGCTACACTTTTTAGAGGGTGAAATGTATCTCTGGGATTTTGTCAAACAAAACTGGATAGAGAAAGCACAAAGTATTGTACTTTAATTACACCATTTGGAAGGTATGCATTTTCAAGATTACCTTTGGAGTATCAGAGCTTTTTCATCATGCCTTGGAGCACATAATAGACTTGATAGTGTGAGATGATGTAACAATTTGGGGGAAAACACTACAACACAGTAATGGACTGTACAAAGTAACACAAAAAACTGAAATAATATGAACTCAGAATGAACAATGATACATGCCAATTTGGTAAAAGAAAAATTACATTTTTAGGCGATAAACAGACTTATTAGACCAAACAATAACTTGTTTACTATCTAGTAGCAGAGACTTGTTATGGTAGTCCCTGACCACTATTTTTGTTTTGGTGATGGCTCATCCCATTAAAACGTGAGGGAGAAATCAGACAAAGAGTCTGATGTATTTGATGGTTAGTCCCCAGTTTAGGTAATGGCCTTGGCATACCACCTGCTTGGCAGTGTCAGCATAATAAGCCAAGCTGAGGGCGGATGTTTTGATTATGATAAAATTTTAAATGATTTTGCTTTCCAATTCAAGTTTTACCATGCTTTCCTTTGCCTTTTATTCACGGACCATATTGTTTCAGACAAGCAACACAGTTTAGCTGTTTTTATTAACTCATGTTGAGGCCTCAAGTATTCAGTCTCACTTTGTTGTGAGGTGAGTAAGACAATTCCATTTGCATTTGTAGGACCGTGAAAGAGAGTAATATTTCAGTTGACAGGAGGAGATTTTTTATTAAAAGTGAAGACATGATGCAACTAGTATGTATGGCAGAGGGTCTAAACTATGAATGAAATCAACACAACCTTGCCACATGAGAAAACTATGAAGGCAAGGTTGTCTTTAATAATATATCTAGTCAGTAATACTTTTGACCTTTTACTTTTATCAGCACTCTTTTTAAAATAAAATAAAACAAATCTTACCACTACATTAAAATTCAGGTATTATTTCCTGCTGTTAATACTTTCAGAAGATACTGGCTGTGTAACATAATGTTAAACTTCCATAGACTTAAATGTTGTAAAATGCAAGGACAAAAACAAAATTAAACAAAATGAGAAGAGGAAAAGCAGATCTTGACTTTCTGCCAGTAACTGTAACTGAGACTACAGCTGAGATAACACCTGCCATTGATTTTTTTAGCTGTGAATTGTAAAGAACACAGAAAGCAAGGATGGACAGTAAAAATATACTTATTAGTCAAAGGCATGAATATAATGAAGGTGATAGTATTACTTAAAAAGACAAAAAACTGTACTCAGTGCCCCCATTAATATTATTATTGACCTTTAAAAAAATATCTCTAAGGACTAATAATGTTCATACTGAAAAGATGGTGACCAATTAATCTTATCCATGGCCAAGATTAACCTTTTTAAATGTATTCTGCCATAAGAGTATGTGAATAGATAATATAAAGACTGTGAAAAAGAAGTGGAAACTTCTTCCACCACCTATCTTCTACTTAGACAAATAAAATAATTATGTTTTAATATTTGCATTAACTTTGCATTAAAAGCATTTTATGCATGGCACTGCCAGATCTAAACACTAGTGTGGAGAATTTCTCATGTACTAAACTGACTATAGCTGCAAGGAGAGTTGCGTTGCAGTGCACCAGTCTATTAGGCAGGGAAAGTGCTATGAAGAAGCTGTCTGTTGTTACGATTGTGCCTTTGTCCAGTCTGATAGCATCGTATCTTTGATTGCCGGTACAACAAATAGTTCTGAGCAGGCATTAACTACATTACCAACTGTGGTCATCGCTGCTCTTGTGAAAAGAATGGAGATAAACGGCATCAACTCAGAGAGGGTGAGGCAAGTTCGTTGCACCACGAGAACATCACTGACAGAATAAAACTGAATAATAAAAAAAGCGATAACTTTTACAAGTAGCCAAATTTTTACACAGGGTGTTACAGACTCATATCAAATGTATGTTTGTTTTTTTTTTATATATTACATTAATAATAATATCAGCTCACCACTCACAATGCGGAGCGCCCAGACTCAAACCCGGATCCTTTCGGTTATAAGACAGCCGTTCTTACCTCAGCACCATCCATGAATGCATATCAACTTTCTGTCTATTGACATTTAAGCTTGGGTTTTTAACTCATTGACAGCAACATGTAAACTGAATGTTTTTTTTTCTTTGGTTTTATCCTTGAATGAAAGCACACGTGTTTATTTGATATTTGGACTAAAGTCCAAACATTATACCCTTCACATCATTATTAGTATAACATGGAAAAAACTTTCTGTTTTAGATATTTGTTCAGCATTTCTTGCCTCTAATTTCATGTCATCCTACACTTACACAGATCTTTGTAGACATGGAACACACATGGAATGTATTCCAAATAACAATATATTATTTACGCTATACAACTCCAGGTACCTCGCACCACGATAAAGAGACTTGTGCTGGGAGAAGTTTGCGACTGACTTCAGCTCCGTCAGGGGGAGGGGGGGGAATGGGATTATGAGTTTTTTTGTAGGCTTCAGGGATTCTAGTATTAAACAAATATGTATGAATGATTACCTGTGATTACATTAAGCATGTCTAAAATATTTACAGTTAAATATAAAGTGAGTAGTCCTAATCCAAAATTCTAAAATTCAAAATGCTTCAAAATGAAGAACCTTCTGAGCATTGACATGACGCTAACTTTGTTCATTCTAGTTGTTTTACTGCTGACCAGAACTGATGTATGTGCAGATTTCATGCAGATTTATTCATTTAAACCGGGAGGGATGGGATTGTCTCCCGTGAAGCTGGGAGACACAATAGACGACCAGGGTTGGGGTACACCATGAAGTAGCGAGCAACACAGAGCACTATCACATGATCGGCTATCATGGGTTTGTGAGGTTTGGAGTTCCCTGTGAAGCACTGTGATGCTAGCTAGATGCTGCATGGTAGTTTAAATTTATTGGGGCCGGGGGTTAGGGGGTGTTGTTGGGGAGTGAAACAATCACATCTGCTTTTTGTGTTAATCGAATGCCACTACTTACACTTAACAAAAGCAGCTTTATTCTTGCAATGTGCCCTTATTGCAATATGATTGCAGTAAATTGCTCTGATTACATTAGAAAAACCGTATACATTTTTATGTGCATGCTAATAATTCAGAAATCAACTATTTATCAAAAAGGCATGTATTTTCCACATTTTGAGCTTTAAGACTGAATAACGCAGGTGTGGATTATGCAACATGTGTAACAATCACGCATTCAAAAAGAGAAAGCACTATATCAAGCAATTATAAAGCAAGATTTTATTTTCTTTTTTCCATGGACTTTGTCATTGTGTAACACTGGTCCCTTTTGCCTTCTGTTATGTCAAACTTCTTTCTCTCCGTTCTGCATGAAAACATAAGATAAAACATTTTGATATAACACGACTACTAAGTACATGGGGTAAGTATATATATATATATATATATATATATATATATATATATATAAATATATATATTATTAGGTGAAGTATTCCTTTAAAGGTGATTTATAATTGCTTGGTATAGTGCTTTCTCTTTTTGAGTGCGCTCCATTAACTGATGTGATTGTATAGTCGGATTGCTGAATAGAAACTACTTTAAATTTACACTATTGTATTCAGTTGCTGGCTGTGATTAATGAGGTGCTTTACTGGAAAGTTGCAAAATGTGACTTCAGAAAGGAGACACAATGGATCCTGGTAATTATAGACCATTAAGTCTTATACTGTACTATGCAAAATTATGGAAACCATAAAAAAGAACTCAGAAAAATACCTATACGTAAATAATCTGCTAAATTACAGCTGGTTAACTAACAGGAGACAAACAGTACAGATAAGATGAGAATACTGAGGACATCAGTGCAGTTGAACAGGGGGTCTGCTCTTAGACTGTTAGTTTTTCAAATTTATATTGTAATAATGAGACAAGTAGAGATTATAAATCCTTGAGGCACCACGACGGCCAACCCCATATATTCAAAATAAAAAACCTGGTATAGCGCTCTAGGAAAGAAAAATTCATTGAAACGACATGAGTTTCCATAAGGCTGATTCAAGATCGTGTAGTTTACAGGGTTAAAGGTCCTTGGCAGGAAGACGCAGGTCCAGGTGGGCAGAAAGTGGAAGTGAAATCAGAGGTGTCATTGTAGTCAATCTTCAAGTCTGCAGAGAGAAGAAAACTAAAGGCATTAGTCAACAGCGCCTTCTGGTTTTCCAGAGAAATAGTACAATTATCCAAACCCTTGAACTGTCCCATATTCACAATCACTTGACAGCTCCACCCCGCCTCCCAACCCAGATCTGTTGGGTTGTGAATTCCAAACTGCGAAGTCATGAACACAAGACAGAGCATCGGTATTGGCATGGAGAGAGCCTTAACGATGAACAACTTAACACAGGTGTTGACATAAGGGCCTGTTTTAAGTCATGAAATGCAGCCGCTGTTGGTAGGTCAAGTGAGCTACTCTCTCAGAAAACTGGGGAACAAACCGGTGGTAGTAACCTACTAAACTTTAGAAAGCCTGCAGCTGTGTCTTGTTCTTTGGACCAGGCCAATTAAGGATGGCATTTACTTTGGTGCCCAGTCCCTACTAGGAATTTGTTGCAGTTGACACTCCAGACAACAAGCACAAAAGCGGCAGACCTCTTTATTTATGCCCAGCCAATAAAATTGGAATTTATTCCATCCTAGGATCTTCTCAGTACCCAGATGAACACCTAGTAGGTGGCCGTGAACTTGTTCACAATCCTACAGCCAGAAGGCTCACGGGACTAGCAACAACTATCTGACCTCGGCAACACGATATACTAGACACGACACTAGCACACAACATACACCAAAACACACGTTTTCAAATACCCAGATTCAACTGAGTTACAAATTTTATTCATACAATGTGTGGTATGCTAGAAAATTCACAAAAATTTTGTGAGCCTCTTTAACTAGATATTCAATATCTTCAATTTTTTTTCTACATACGATTTTTGTTCAATCAGGATTTTCAGAGGCAATGTGTGACTCAGGATTTGTCTGTTGAACTTGAGACAGTCTTGCTTAAATTGGGACATTTAGCAACCCTGATTGGACGTAACATTTTTATTTTCTAGAATTGCTGCAGTCATTGATGTTTGGATTAATTAACTTCATCAAGTTGACATAAAGCAAGTGCACTTAGGCTAACAAAAACAGTTAAGCTTTTGTCTATAAAAATCAAGAAAATTGAGTGGATATGTTTGAATTTACTTCTATCAACAATTGTGCTTAAAGTAGATGTAAACCTATCTGGAAATGCTACATAAATACTATTTGATAGAATGGAAATGTGTGCCGTAGTTGATATAAGTTATATAATTATTTATTTTTTGAGTGCTGTAGTTCTGATAAAATGCATTTAATTATTCAAAACATTAATTCTTTGAGAATATAATCTATTTCTAAAGGTGGTAGTGGAGAAAATGCCTGTGCCATGGCTGGCTTGAACCCTTAATTATAGATCAGCATTCAAAGTTGCTGTCTCAGTTTCTCTCCAGGGTCCTTGTATTTCCACCAGAATTTTCATGTTGGAAATGCCACTAGTTGACTCAAGCTACCAACCCACAGTTCTTTCTGTCAAGGTTACTGCTAAACACTGTAAAGGAATACTCCAACCAAAAATATTGTTACTTACCTCAAGCGGTTTGTAGATTTTAAGAGTCCTGATTTCAGCTCAAAAGCTCATTCTTTTGTGAACATGTGTGAATACACTTCCTGTGGATGCACTGCTTTGATTTTCTGGAAGTGTTTGGCTAACCATATTTTAGCAAAAAATGTATTTGTTTTACCAGTGGCAAGCATATGGCTAGATGATTTAATTTGTAGATTATGTGAAATGTGAGATTTTTTCATGGATGTTTTTATATTGCTTGTGCTGGTTTCCATAGATGCTCCTTTTTTTTTTTTTTAGAAAGTTTATCTTTGCTGTCCATGAAAAAAATACATTAAAAAAAATTCCTGGCCATCACCACACACTACTGGGGTTAGAAACATTAAAAAATAAAATTCTTTGGTAGAATATACCTTAAAATCCATCTCTGCTTCTTGTTAAAATCACCCATGTAAAATTGCAGTAGGGTAGAAATAGTCTGGATATTTCAAGCAAGGTGATGTTCAGTTTAACTGGATTGGATATTACTGTCTTCCTGTAGTATTGCCTTGCTGACCATTTAAAGCAGCAACAAGACCACTACTCTGGAATTGTAAATTGTATGCTTTATGTTATATCCCATTTATATATCTACTGTGAAATGCATTGTAATTTGATATATATATTCTTTTAAGTTTGAATCTCAATCTGATTATTTGGGGGGGGGTTACCTAAACTTTGGTCAGCGAGTCGGCAAACATTTGCCATGTCATCTCAGTTGCAAGAAGCCGATCATAGATAGGTGATACAGTATCTGTCAAATAATACAAAGAGTACACAACTCGTGTTTTGCCCTTATTGAGGCTCTTCAGGTGTACTCTTATGGGGTTCGATACCTCAGACATCAGCGCCTGAGGGGAAGCCTCTGACTCTGTGCCACTGCAGCTGGTTTGCTTATTTGGCAGGGTGAAGATCAGAGTATTACATTCTCTTAAGTCTGAATCACAATCTGATTATTGGGTGGTTACCTACCAGGTTTTATATATATATATATATATATATATATATATATATATGCATACAGTAATCCCTCGCTATATCGCGCTTCAACTTTCACTCACATCTAAATATATATCACGGATTTTTCGCTGGTTCGCGGATTTCTGCGGACAATGGGTCTTTTAATTTATGCTACATGGTTCCTCAGTTTGTTTGCCCTGTTGATTTCATACAAGGGACGCTATTGGCGGATGGCTTAGAAGCTACCCAATCAGAACATGTATTACATATTAACTAAAACTCCTCAATGCTATAAGATATGCGTCCCGCGCGGTGCTTGATTGTTTGCTTGTCTCTGCCTCAATCTCACCCTCTCTGACATTCTCTGCGCCTGACGGAGGGGCTGTGAGCAGAGGTGCTGTTTGCACAGAAGCTGTTTGTCTAGTGGATACGGACACACCTCTAAGAAATGCCGCTTCCAAAAGCACACATTGATTTTTTGATGATTTGCTTTAATCTCGCGCTCTCTCTCTCTCTCTCTGACGTTCTCTGCGCCTGACGGAGGAGATGTGAGCAGAGGAGCTGTTTGCACAGAGGCTGTTTGCTTAGAAGATACTGACGCCCCTCTAAAAAATGCGTTTTGATTTTTTGATTGTTTGCTTTTCTTTGCGAGCGTTCTCTCTCTCTCTGAAATTCTCTGCTCCTGAAGAGAAGATCTATTTACATTCTTTTAATTGTGAGAAAGAACTGTCATCTCTGTCTTGTCATGGAGCACAGTTTAAACTTTTGACTAAAGGGTGTTATTTCATGTCTAGAGGGCTCTAATAATGTTAACAGTGTGGGAGAGTTTATAAGGGCTTAAAATATATAAAAATAACTACACAAACATATGGTTTCAACTTTGCGGATTTTCATCTATCGCGGGGGGGTTCACACGCACCCCACCCGGCATTTCTCGATTCCTATTTGTCCTCTTCCAAATCCTTCCCCACACTGCCTGCGGCCTCCCATACACCCCCACGCTGCTTTTCTCGAGTCCTATTCTTCCTTCGGACTACCACGTTCCCCGCTTCTCTCTCATGACCCCATTGGTGTCACATCACCGCCCGATATCTACATAGACATAGAATAACTACATGCCACATGACCAGCAGCATTGTACTTCAACGTCATCGCCATATTGCGAGTGGCACTGCTGCAGAGTGAAGTAATGAATAATGTGCTACCTGGGATTCTACAAACCGTTGTACGCTCCAAACCAGATCCTGGGGAATTACATTTCATAGGTAAGGCTGACCAATTGTTTTAGTTATATTTGGCCATTAGAAAATCACGCTTTATAATCTTAGCACTCAAGGTCACCTTACAATAAAATTAAACAACATTAGTAAAATTAAAACAAGAGAATGATAAATTAAAAAGCAATAATTAGCAAACAAACAGAGATGACTGGCAGTAACAGTGCAAAATTCACAATTGGTATGCCAGTTTGAAAAGATAAGTTTTGGGGGCAGTTTTAAAATATGTTATTGAATCGAGCTGACGTATATGAGAGGGAAGAGAATTCCCGAGTTGAAGAGCACTATGAGAGACGCTTGAGCTCCCATAGAACAGATTCTGATGTGTGGTACAGAAAGTAGAGCTGCAGATGAGGATCTGAGTGAGCGAGACGGAGTATCAGTCTGGAGGAGATCAGTGAGGTTGTGGAGAGCTTTAAATAGTAAGAGCAGTATTTTGCATTGTAATCAGTAGTTAACATGGAGCCAGTGAAGTTGAGAGAGAATAGGTGTAATATGTTCAGTGGATTCAGAACAGCAGGTTATTATCCTGGCAGCAGAATTTTGAAGAAGTTGTAAGCGATGGATAAGTTTTTGTTTGACGGAAGATAGAATAGCAATACAGTGATATGTGAGGTGACTAGGGCATTAACCAGTACTTCAGTACTGTGCTGCGTAAGAACAGGACCTCTAGAAATGTTTCGGAGATAGAAGAAGGCAGTCCGAGAAATGTTATTTATATGGGAGGAATTATTTAATATTAATAATAATTATTATTATTTAATAATTGCCATTATTAGTGTATAAATGGATATAAATAATTGCATGTAAACGATTCGCCAAAATCTGTTGTATGTAAACGATACTGTTTTAAACTTTATTGTTTTTTTATCAGAAAACCCAGTTTCTACCTGTATTAGTTTAAATGGCACTTTCGCCACTCAATAGGGCAGACACGCTGACGTATTGTGTCGACTGGGCAACACAGTGAATGCAGCGTCTATCTATATATGTCTATGGATATCTAGCCTGACCGCATGACCTTTCACTTCGGCTGTGTCTGTGCCTAGGAGTCTTTTCCGTAGCCTGCTACAGGAAGGTACTCTCTCGACCATTGAAATTGGTTTCGCTCCTTGCTATTTTCGTTATACTGCGACGGTTGTTTCCTAAGCCTTTGTTACAAAATGAATAACAGTATCTTCTCTGTAGACCAGTTTTTGTACAACATCATCTGTATTCCGGGATCCGGCAACTGCCTGTTCCTATCAGAGGGTTATTTCTTGACACAAACAAAGTTGACAAAGGCAATGCACTCTCACTACGACATAGGGCAGTAGATTTCTTTGCTTCACATTGGGACAGATTTGGAGACGTTTTTTCCTGTTATTCTTTCCAATGCAAGTCGAGCTATCACAACAAGTCATGAGTACTATCAATACCTGACAATATCTGGAGTTTATGGTGATGAAGCTGAAATTCAAGCTCTTTCTGAGATTAGATCTTTCGACTCATTATCTGTCGTCTCCAGCAAAACACCTATTGACAACTGCTTCTTTCAAGAAGTATTTCTTTCTTCTTGATTTCTGAATTCCTTTCTCACCGTTTTCCGTTCCTATTCTTCACCGACGTATGCTACGGCAGGCATCGCTAGTATATGTATATATAGTGGACAAGGTGAAGGAATGCAAGAAGTTTTAGGGTGCTAGCTGTGTCACCTTTTTAACTGCAAAGTAAATATTTAAACTAAACAGGCACACAAGGGCACAAAACAGAAATAACATAAACAACCTTCTCTGTTTGTTTATAGGTGGAGGCTCTTAAAAGCGTGTAAGTTAGGGTCCAAATGAGAGGGCAAAATTTGGTGTCATCAAATTCTAATAGTCTTCTGACAAAAAGGGGTGAAGCTAATTTCCCTCAAGGGACGTCTTATCGCTGCTATAGAAGAAAGATAAAACCATCCACCCAACAGGGTGTTTTATCTTGGTAGAGTAATATATGTATTGCTCTACTTTCCCCTATTGTATTATTAATATGCAGCCTTAGAATGCCTAATCTCACAGACTTACCACTGTTTATAAGATATTATTTTATATAACTTCTCCTCACCTTCCCTTCTATATCAAAACCTCAGGCAATTAGATGTAATAAAAAGACAAGCAGGAGTTAAGTTACACATAAAATAATGTATTACTGATAATATTCATAAATAATAACAAAATGCAAAGTACATTTTAATATTGCCAACCATACAACATGATAAAATGGTGATGTGTATTTCAGGTGGCACACAGACTTGTAGTTACTTAAAATGTCTCTAGTTAAGGCATTGTTGGTGCTCAGCTTTCAGCCACATGTCTGTTTAATATGGCTGCTGAGCTATGCTCTTCATTGTGTTGTCTTCATCATCACAGGTTAGCAAGAGAGATGCTTCTTCATCATATGTTGGTTAGAGAGAGAGAATGTGGTTGAGCAAGCAAATTTATAGGTTTTCTGTCCAATACCTCCAGCCAATCCAGACAGCCATATCTCAGACCAATGGGAGAAATAGTACATTTTAACACCTGCAACCCCCCAAGACCATATGTTAAGCTAACCTGGCTTTGTGTGGAGGATGAGACAAAGACTTTAGCAAAGAAATACTCATCAAACTAGTTTAAGACACATCCCCCCAAATCCTGTCAAATTACAAAGAGACAGTCGTAAAAGGGGTTAGGTCAAACATGAATAAATTACATTGGTTTGCCTAAATTATAAATAAAGGCATACAAAACATTTATCAAGTTATATGCAAAATCCCACATCACAACACAGGGTATCACATACCTTCGATGAGCCTATTCTATATATACTGTATACTAAAATATAGCAATCCAGCTCCTCTGCATCAAAGCATTTTAAGTGTTATCAAATAAAAAATAAAATTACTCTCAACACTATGTTTATCCACAAACCTTTTTGTGCATCTCTTCATGTACACTTTAAAGAAATGAAAATTACATATAATAATCCTGCTGATTGTATACCTTTTAAGGTGATCTTATCTTTTATTGGATATTAACACTGTGTCAAGCATAATTTTATTATTAATTTACAGACCTTCTAGGTCATAATTCTTATATAGAATTAAATTTGTCAGATTTTTCCAACATAGCTATAAATTATAATGCAAAAGTTTTCATGGGTAATTTTAATATGCATATAGACTTGAAAAAACAAATGGAACACAAGTATTTGTGTCCTTGCTAAACTGACAAGGTTTTCTAAAATAACAAAGGTTCGTTGCACACATCATAATCTCTGGTTAGATGTAATTATTACTTCTAATGCTGTTATTCAAAACATAATTAGCTCATCACTTAATGGAACAAATTTAGATCATTATTTAACTTCATTTGAAGTGTGTATGGCTTAAACAATAAAAGTGTAGCTTAAAACCACATCATTTGGGTATCTATATTGCAACAGTATATCAAAATTCATTAATATTCTGAGAAAGTCAAACCTTCGCTTTGAAAGTAATGTAGATCATCTCATAAATAACTACAGCTCATCTCAGCAAAAAGCTATAAACGAAATGACTCCTCTCATTACATTAGTAGATTCCCCCCTCTCATAATAGGGAAAAGAGCAGTTCAGTAGGGATTAATACACAACACACACTCAAATAAGAATGATAGACATTTGTGCAGAAATAAAAAACGAGGAAATTACAAGTTGTCTAATTGGCATGGAGTAAAGGCATTAAAATGTGACAGAATTATTTCAAGGTTACATATTTTTACCCCCAGAGGGCTTAGCAGCACCCCAAATCCCAGACACAACTATACAAGCACAGTGCCGGGTTCAAGTACAAGATGTTTTTCTTTACACCAATACCTTAACAAGCTTCCAAGTTCTCATCTCAAAGAGCACAGTACAATAGCAGGTTGTCCTCTACTTCCACACCTCCCAGGTAGTCGCATCCACCTTCTCCCAACTCCTGAGGCAGGATAATCGGATTCTTTTATTCCAGACCCGGGCGTAGTTCTGGTGCCACAACCTTGCATGTCATGTCTGGATCAGGTAGAAGCCCTTCAAAGAAAGTATGATGTTCTTCTGCAGCTCGCCCTGGTGGCACCTAAGAACCCCAACAGAGATGCCATACTGGACTCAATTTCCAGCCTACCTTGCAGGTATTCATATGGGATTTCCACCAGTGAGATGCTGCCACCGTGTGCATAAGGGAGGAACCTATCCCCTGGAAGCAGCCACCCATTGTCCTTCTCAGCAGGCCTTTTTTTTCCTAGAAAGGTACAAGCACCAATCCTGGTCAGGGCCGTCTTAATGCATGGACACGCTGGACAGTTGGGGGCCCCTTGCTAATCTATGTATGTTGTGACTTGCTGTCAATAATTTAATAATATACTATACCAAACTATAAATATTTGTTATTGTATTACAAATGGACATTGGCATTCACCTCTGATTTAGTATCATGGTCACCTCTGCAGCCTCACGCACTACATAACATAAAAGTGTATATGTTAAAATAATTTCAACTCAATTCTCTGCATGGAAATTTCGCACATGTTTGTGTTAAACACTTGATTAATAATGAATAACTCAATTTCATACTGTACCATATCTGCCTGTATGGTTTACCAATTGTGTATCATTTATACAGTATGTTGAAATTTTTGTATTTTTCAAGACTCATGTTATATTGTTCAAATGTTCGTTTTGTTTAATCTTTACTGTACAGCATGCTTTTTAATGTTTAAACACTGATTTTGTTGGAAGTACCAATACAATAAATATATGTTTAGTTTTATCGACCATTTACTTTGTTATTCCTATGAGTGGTTGTGTAGGTAGGGGCCCCAGTGCACTGCTTTGCCTGGGGGCCTATAATGCTGTTAAGACGGCCCTGATCCTAGTCAGGATGCCAGTCCATCTTTGACTTTTCATTATGGCCTCCCTTCTTGGCAAGGAATAGGTTTCCATCCTGGTTGGAACATGGATGTTGCATCATCTAGCATGGCACACAATACATAAATAGAAACAGTTTCTAATTTAATAAATATGAAGTCATTACTGCTATGTAAACTTTCTTCTATTATAAACACAACCTTATGGATTTTCATGACTACTTTATTCAGTTTTGAATAGCAAAAGAGTACAGTAATACATTATATAATCTATATACTGTAATACGCTAATATTGTTTTCTCCCTCCCATTTCTCACATTAAATGACATCTAAGAGGAAGAGTTATGACCAAAAAGAATCATATTTTGTGCAATTGGTCGATACTTTCTGGGTTAACTTTATTTTTGCTAATGTCAGATCAGTGTGCCATTTCCAGAAAAACAGTAAGCAAGCAAAAAATGCCACAAAGACAACAACTGCATTAGAATATTCATGTGGAAAAATTCTGAAGAGATCAATATAAGGAGAAGGTTGGACTGAAATTGAAAAGTCCTCAAAAGCATAAAAGTGGGTTTTGTTCCCACGTTGTGCCACATCTGCTGAGATGTTGAAAATGTAATACAAAACTGGCTAATGTACAGCAGGACTAACTGTCTGTCCTGCATTTCAGTCCAATTTAACTGTAGTTTTTTTTTACTTTTGTTATGTATTAACTTAACATTTAATGGCAGTACTTCCATACGTTAGAGTAATGCAAACAGTTAAAGATTTTGAAGAAATATGTAAGAAGATTATCTCCAAGAATGCAAAAGTCATGAGTTACAGATTTTAATACTCACAAAGAGAACAGGTCCATGGTCATCAAGGATGGTACATCTCTTCTCTGAAGAATAAATAAATATTTATACCTCTTTGTCAGTGGTATGGAGTGATTCCCTACGTGTTGTAGTCATTCATACCAGTAATGCAATACTCCTTCTTGTGGCTGGGAATTTAAGTCCTCTCAGTAAACTTTCTCACAGGTTCACTACAATAACAGGCTTGTCCTTTTATGCACAAAACATTCTTAAATAAATTTGCCCATTCAATTGGCCAAGTGTGTACTTTTCACTGCCCTAACCTAATACTTTTCTGCACTGCTGATTGGCTAAAGAAAACAGCACTAAGTCCAATCAGCAGGCACAAAAATGATCCCCTTGTGGCTGTTAGAAGATGCCCCACAGCACAGAGAGATAACCTAATACTGTACTGATTATGACTGTCAGTAATTTAAAAAAAATGTTTTTTTTATTTTTCAAAAAAACTAATTTCTGACAAACATCATTAAATCAATAAAACAATTAAAACAACCAGAATATATTTATTTTATAAAAAAAAAAATCACTTTCAATTAAGTTAATGATTCCTGTTTTCTGCCAGTAAAAATGGGGATTGGTGCCCTAGTGCCCACAGTGCATGACTAGGCAATGCTTTTTATGCCAAAGATAAGTGCTATATCAAAGAAAAAGTACATTTGGACAAATAGGACGTTCTTTTATCTTCAATGAAAAACAGAATAATCTACAGGACCTTCGCTGAGATTTCCGTTAAAACCACACTTCCAAGCACGAGGAGCCATTCTTTATGCAGATCTTAACATATCTATATTTATACTCAAATACAAAACAAAATGTATTTAATGAAATATGTCCACTCTTTACAGAAGCAACTTGTCAGCTCAGATAAGAACGTAATTGTTACAGTGAGTAAGAATGCTAAAGACATTGTTGGAAAAATTGAAATAAAATAAAATAAGAAGCAAAAAGTGAGTTTTGTGTGCTGAAGGCTGTGACCACAATTTATGACTCCTTTAATATTCTGCATGCTTGTCTATTCAGAGCAGTGGATTAACAAATATTCTGAAGTCCTTGCAAAACCATAATTGTGTATTCAGATTTATGTCTGACTATGTAATGAGAGCAAAAACAAGGAAAGTAGCTGAGCAGTTATGTTAATTAAAGAATTACATTCAACAAGAAATGAGTTGTAAAAAGCAATAACCAATGTGGCCTCAGCGGTGTTAAGAACCTATGATGTAGCGTGATGCTTGTTCCACACCAAAAAGAATGAATTCAAAGCATATACAAATGACTTTATGCAGTCAATCAAAGCAAACTATTAGCCTAGTGCTTAGGTTAATTCTGAGAATTGTGCAAATTAGGAAACACTGCATCAAGAGAGTGCACGTAAACAGTGTCCTGACATTGGTTTGAGTGTGATTGTGGTAAATGTGATTGTGATTAATTTACAACTCTTGAAAGACAATATACAATTATTTGAGTCCACTTAGTCTTGCCATATTTACACTTGCCTCTGCAAATGAAGGTCAGGGATTAAATAGTCGAGGCAGGGATTATGCTAATTCTGTCAACCTTCTGATAAAGTTAGTGCTGTTGTCCTTTGGGGTTTTCATCTGAAGCGCGCAGTCAGATCAGTAACCTTGAATCCTATATTTTGTTCTAATTTCTGACATCTCAATTAGGTTTGATTTTCATCGAGTGCTGCTAGAATAGTTTCCTGCTTTTCTTAGGCATGTTTAGCTGATGAATAATAAACAACATTAGTTTTGACAGTGTGTGACAGAAAAAGTTTGGAATGAACCCTATCAATTGCATTCCTCAATATAACATACTCAAAAACTGCATAATACGATTCAGGGTTATGGTAGATTGGAGCTTATTCAAGCAGCACAGGGAGTGGTGGCTCTGAGGCTAAGGATCTGTGCTGGTATCCCGAAGGTTGCCGGTTCGAATCTGTGTCACTGCCAAAAGAGATCCTACTCTGCTGGGCCCTTGAGCAAGGTCCTTAACCTTCAATTGCTTCAGGGGCGCTGTACAATGGCTGACCCTGCACTCTGACCCCAAGGGATATGTGAAAACTAACAAATACCTAGTACGAGAAATTGTATAAGGCACAATAAAGAACAAACAAAAAAAAAAACCTGCTTTGGAATTTCTAAGACATTGTACATTCGTATATGTATCATCTCATGCATGAATTTTTAGTTAACCTAGCTTACATGTTTTTGAGAGGAAAACCACAGTACTAGTCAAAAATAAAAGCAGAAATGGGAAGAACATGCAAACTCTGCACAGTGTTCTTTTAAAAAGCCCCACAGACAGAATTTGAACATGACTAATTTGTATTGTGGAACTCCAAAGTTATAACTGAACACAAACTTCTGCAGACACAAGAAAATGGAGTTAGCCAAAGCAAGTTTTTTCAGTTTGTTTACAAGCAGGCAGTAAATGAAAGAATGATGTTTCCCAATAGCAAATACATCACAGGAGGTGTGCACATTTAACAAAAATAGGTAAAGAAAGAAGTAATCAGAAACAGACGCAGAAAAAAATACTTTGACTTATGGCCCTGTAAATTATCAATTTATTGTATATAATAATAAAATTTAAAATGTGGCAGATCTCCTCCTTGCATCACTCATTGTTTTTATGTATTTACACATGTTGTGGATAAGATCAGCAATCTGAGTCCCAGAGATTGTCTTCAGTGTGGTTACAAAAACCTGCTTCTAAAATCTAAATGGATCTGTCAATCATAGACCAGAAATGTTCAATTTGCCTCCTGTCTGCAGAAGAAAAGTTTAAAGACCCTTATTGAAGAACATAAAAAAGTAGAAAAAGATCAATCATGTTTGAAAAGATCATGATGTTCTCCAAAGGAAAAGAGTGCTTCTAATTATAATATACCACACTTTATTTACTAGTGCCAAGTATAGACAAGCAATTGAAAAGTGGAACTTAACTGACCTTCAAAACCTTTTTACTATTCTTGTAAATCTTACATAATAGTACAAACAATACTCAACAGTAACAAACTAACATTTATAACTCCAAAGCACAGAATATTTTCCCATTGAAGGGCACAATGCCTAAACCACTTACTTTGAAATTTCATTTTCAGTTCATTCTTATCAAGTGTATTTCCATATTTCCTTTTAGTGTGCCACACAATAATTACAAAGAAGGGTGACATAAACATAAAACATAATGTTTAAACATAAGAAAAGAAACATCATGTAATTTGTAGAAATAAATGCAGTAAATAATAATATATGTATTGTGACCGGGTACAGGAATGACAGCTCCACAAAAAGGAAACTTTGGTGTGCCAACCGGGTCATCCCGTTTAATGTCCAAAACTATACATGACATACATATTCCACAAAATCAGGGCTGAAAATCAAATTAAAGCAGTTGGCTAGTTAGTCCAAAGCCTAATTTCTGTAGCAGAGCTCCACCCAACAGTTTTACGGTGGTTGGCAAGAAGCTGTCAGGTGCATTATCACCACTTCCTGAACTGGAGTGTGAGTCAGAATATTTATTTTAACATACACAATTCCCCACTCTCCATAATTAAATAAGTATCATATTCTATAAACTGTCTTAGATACTTAAAGTGATAATCCTGAGAACCTCTCTGAATAATATCACCAATATGAAATTATAATTTGTTCCGTTCCAACTGTTCCATTCTCTCTCATGAATATATCTCGGACACTCTGCCAGTACGTGTTCGATTGTTTCTTGTTGAGAATAATACACATACCTCCCATGAATCGGTGCCTTTGTTAAATACAAACTGTTATTCAACCTTGTTTGCCCAAACCTTAATCTTGATAATATCACCTCCTCCGTTCTTTGCAGTTCTTGACCATCCCACTTCTTCCAGAGTGTTATACAAATGTCTCCCTGTTTTCTCTTCATCCCATTGCCTCTTCCATATTCTTCTAATTTCTGTTTTTATTATGCTTTTATTTATCCTTTACCATGGATCCTTCAATCCTTCCTGTTGCATCTTTTGCCAAAATATCTGCTTGCTCATTCCCACTCACACTAACATGTGCAGGAATTCACAAAAAACGTACGGAAAGACCCATTATTTTAAACCTAAATAGGGCTTACTATATTTCAAACAATACATCTGGCCTAGCTTCTGAATGAAAATCTTTCAAACTCAAAAGTGTTGAACTGGAGTTAGATATGATTACGGCTTTCAGTGGTCTTACCTCCTCCACCCACTATAAAGCTAACACCACAACTGCCATTTCACCTGTATATACTGACAAATGATCATTTATCCTTGCCTGCTTTACTGTAACAGGCACCACCAATCCAATCCCTAATCTATCAGTACTGTTTTGTGAGGCATCTTCATACAAGTGCAAGTACTGTATCTATAATAGTTATTATAAATATAAGATTCTACTGTACCCATGACTAAAAGCTTTCCTCTCTTTTTCTGTTTTCTTTTCAGTAAACAAATTAATTTGCAGTGTTTCACACAAACATGGAAGCACCCCAGAATAAGGCACCACGACACTCATTGATTTGGTGTTTAAGTCAAGTTTCTCATAAAGTTTCCTCAGTAATTTATGCAAAGCTTCTATATTTCAGTTTCTTTTTTTCCCAGCTTGGTTCCAGCAGCCATTTAGTTGGATGATTTTCACCATATTCTTGTATGTTCACCCAGAATTTTAATGTAAGCTGCATTCTTAGTTTCAGATAATACTTCCTTCTGGGAAGCTCAGACTTTTATGGAGAGTAAACTAGAAGGGGCAGAGTCAGTTGTCCTCACTGGGTGATTTTTTGGAACTGTGGAGAGAGAAAGAGATGGCAGTGTTAGTGATGTTACCCCCTTTTGTCCCAAAGGTTTACTACATACCTCCACAGAGCTTGTAAGCAGATCCTCTGATGCCCACTCACAGAATATAGGCATATTTTGATTTTTATCGTTAAAACGTGTTTTTTTTCTCTGTACACCATTCACTCTGTGTAATTACTTTATTGATACTTCATTGTAAAACCACACTTTTCTTCTACCCTATTTTCCTAAAGAGTATGTTATTTTACCAATGTATAATTTTGGGAACAATATATTGTGAATGATAGGGGGCGCTCTCGCTCCCTTGAACCCCTGTCCACGACTCCAGACACCAGGTAAAAGTCCAAATGTTGACTTTATTTTTCTTCCACAGTGCACAAAGCACACTCTCTACCACAATACTCATATAATAAATCACAATAATACAATAAACCAATCCTCCAGCTCCCAGACGCGTTGCCACCCTTCCACCCAGCTCAGCTCATTGTCTGCGAGTTCCCAAAGTCCTTTTATATCTCCTGACCCGGAAGTGTTTCTGCCCAATAGTCCACAGACCAAGTCCGTTCCTTCGGGCTCGAAGGTGCAAACAGCAGGACGCGGAGCTCCTCCTTCCCAGAATGCACCGGGTTTGCTACCGTGTCCCTCGTCGGCTGCCATCATGCGGAAGTCGATTTCTAGGCACTCTGGCTTCGACAGGAGAAGGCCGTCGTCATCGGGGCAGTCTCCTTTTCCCTTCGGAGCCTCCAGGTGGTCATCTCCAAGGTACATGCACGGGACAAAGTGAGAAACAATAAAAGGATTTTTAATGTCGTTCCCGGCACGTACCTTAGAGGGATCGTTGCTTCCTGGAGGTTTCTCCTGACTTGTAAGGCCTCTCCTTAACTCCTCCCGAGCGTCGGCCATTGCACCTACGGCACTCCCGCTGGCGTTGTCGCTTTGCTTGCCCTTCTTCTTTCCCATTTTGGACTTGGTTTTTTCGGGTTTTGGCGATGTTGTGGTGATTCCTGATTCCGTAGTCTTCTCGGGGTTTGTTATCCACAGAAATATTTTATTCAGGTCCTCTGCAAACGACGCTAGAGTATCCTGCCGACTACGCCACTGTGAACGATAGGGGGTGCTCTCGCTCCCTTGAACCCCTGTCCACGACTCCAGACACCAGGTAAAAGTCCAAATGTTGACTTTATTTTTCTTCCACAGTGCACAAAGCACACTCTCTACCACAATACTCATATAATAAATCACAATAATACAATAAACCAATCCTCCAGCTCCCAGACACGTTGCCACCCTTCCACCCAGCTCAGCTCATTGTCTGCGAGTTCCCAAAGTCCTTTTATATCTCCTGACCCGGAAGTGTTTCTCCCCAATAGTCCACAAGTCCTTATTCCTTCCGGGTCAGGGTAAATAGTCCTTTTCTTCAACCCGGAAGTCCGTCGCTCTTCCTGTGACGAACCTCCGTGTCACAGGGCACGAAGAAGCCCTCGGTCCTCCCTGCAGCTCCCTCCTGTGGCCCCCACGGCATCCAGCAGGGCTTTGCATAAAAACTCCAATGTCCTTGATGCCCTGCTGGTCTTCTGGGGACCTCCACGCTGCAAGGAGGGCTCCACCTGGCGGCTTGGGGGTATTGGCCGGGATAAATGGCCGGCCATCCTTCACAATATATAAGCAGGACTGGCTTTACCAGCAGTAGTCTATTTTGGTGGTGATGCCTGGATTTAAAAGTGTTTTAAATTAGATACATTACATTAAAAATGAAAAGAAAAAATTATAAGCTTAAATTCTGACATAAAGTATTGTAAGGTTTCTAAACTCTTTTGGGGCTCCCCTCAATGGGACGGCATGTCGAAGAGCGCCCCAAAGTGCGATCGCCGTGTCTATGGAGGATAGCCTGTCGTTTGCCAGTGCAAATCGCTGTGGCAGTTTGCTGTGAAACGAAATCCGAAAAGGTCGTGGTCACGCTATAAGTTCTTGCCATCGATGGGTGATTCAAGAAACATTGTAAATGCAGGGAACAGTATTATTTGGCTACTAACCTGGCCATGACCCTGCCTGATTTCTGTGTCTGTGTATAGGAGATTGATAGATCCCATTACAATAAATAACCGTGCTTCTTCCTGTTTCAAGTGGAATTTGGTTTTGCTAAAGCACTAAGACTCAGCCTTGTGTTTTGGGGTGCAAGACAGGGACACGTTACAATATATTAAAATCAAACTTAGATTTTTTAAAATAAAAACATGAATGCACATAAAAAAATACAATTTTGCAATAAATTAATATTAAAATGTTATAAAAGTAAAAAATGTAAATAAAAACAATATAAACTCAATCCCATGGGACGAGAGAGGAAAACTAAAAAAAAAAAAATAATAAACTCAATCAGGAGAGTCTGTGTAAGTGTTGGTAGACACATCTTTTAACAGAATAAAGACTATAATAAATTGAAAAAGAGCTAAAAATTTCCATATTTTAGAGGCTGATAAGAAAAGTGAAGGATTTTGGTTGTTAAATATGGGTTGTTAATCATCTCCACAAAATAAATGTGCAAAGATGATGCCTACTATGTGTCACCCTGATGAGTTGGTGGGGCAGCAACCAACCAAAGAGACCTTGGGCCTCAAGTATAATACTGTGCATAAAATTCACGCGGTGGTATATAAACAAAAATAGAAATGTGTGTAAGCTTTCCATTTATAAATCCCAATCAAGAAGAATTTTAATGCACAGGCACATGCCAACTACTCCACCCTGACTCCTCTTAGAATTTTGCATATTTGAATATGCAAATCAATATAAAGAACCCCTTCCATTCAGGTTTTTGTTAAAAGACAATGGCAAAAGCACTTGTAAAAAAGAAGAATTTCAGCAAATGCTCAGTAAAGTGGACTCAAAGAAAAACATACTATTTTGTGGCTTAGTTAGTGGTATAAGACATAAAAAGGAAATTAATGAAGTGTCACAGTGTAGCAGAGTCACTTAAAACTTCATGTTCAGAAAGTCACATAGTTCCCCAAAAAAAAAGAAATGGTAAGATGTCAAAGTCGTCGTGAAAAGTTGAGTGTCTGAGTGTCGTACAGAATCATGTTGGGGTCATAGAGAAGTAAAAAATGGGACATAGTGGAAAAAAAAAGGTCTATGTCAAGATTAAAGTTGAAATGTTGACTTTAATCCCGAAATTTCCACTTTCGTAGACCTTATCTTAAAATCAATGTTTAATTTACTATAGTTTCTCAAATCCTATCATATCATATTGTGAGTAGCACGTTGAATGCCTCATATTCTAAGTGTTCTCCGACCCAATCGTTAATCGCAATACAAATGATGTTACATGATATTGGGCATGGTGACACAGTGGTAGCGATGAGCTGGTGCCCCATCCAGGGATTTCTGCCTCCTGCAATATGCTTGATGGGACGTGCATGCCCATGGATGGATGGATGGAATAATTTATTACTGCACTGCTATATCTGTCAAACATACAAGCCCCCAATTCCTGTCCTCCCATTTACTTTCTCTATGTAACCAATCACCTCACAATAAGCGTCTGTAATAAATGTAAAACAATCCATAAGCTTACAATGCTGATTCTTCAACACTTTTAGGGCACATTAAAAAATCTTCTTTATACATGTTTAATTATTCCATCCATCCAAGGTTGCACCAATCCCAGCAAGCATCAAGGGCGAGGCAGGAACAATCCCTGGACAGGGTGTCAGCACATTGTCGGGGGAATACGAGCACACATATAGACTAGTAGCATCAATTTAGTATCATGAAATGCCCTAATCTGCATTACTGGAAGTAATGAAATTCATAGCCAGTAATTTATTATAAATTTACAGTCATGTTTTTACATCGTATTGAAGCACTACATTAGTACATTTATAATGTATTTATATTGTTTCTTTTAGACAACATGATAAATTAAACAATCTTAATTTAATAAATGTGCAATACAAACTCTGCAAGGCAGCTCACAGACTAACGTCATCATGAACAGCATGGCATATCACAGTAAAATTAAGTATGGAATATTGCTTTCTCCACCAGCAACTAATTCCATGTTTAGATTCTGAAAACGTCTAATGAAAGTAGAACAAAATGTCAGTCATAAGTCAGACAGACACATAAATAAGAAAGAATGCACTCAATTATTATTATTATTTTATTTTATTTTGCAGAATTGTATCTCAAATCATTAGATCAGTCACAGAGGATAAAGCAGTACAATTACTTTACCCTCAGCACAAAAAAACATCAACCAATTTTTGTAAATGCCCAATTTAATTAAATTTGCTGCAGGCTCAAAGCAGCATAGATGGTTATTGGCTTTCACTATTAGTAAAGAAATTTTATATTTGACAGATGAAGTGCAAAAAGCCATGACTTGCTCCAAATTATATTTGCTTTTGTTAGAAATGATAATTCAGTGTGAGGGTAATTATAGTAAGCTGAATCAAAAAATATATTCAGTAAGTCATTATTGTAACAAGTTTTGTTTTATTTATTTATTTTATTTTCATTTTTGAATAAGTCAGTGCCAATTTTACCATGGCTAAGTTGTCACTGTTAATTGAAATGAATGAAATTGTGCTGTACATTAAAGTTTAAGAATACATTTATGATGATTATTTAACTCATATGTTGACTGACCCAAAAAAAGAATCTAGAAAAGATTTGGAATATCACAATATTCTTTAAATAATATTTTGTATAAAGTAGCAAATGGCAAAGGAATGTTCTAGTTGTTTCTAATAGTCAAAAATATCAAATTAGTATGAATATTAGTGTCTATCACATGCCTATATCCATCCCTATAACTTTCAAACCATCTTTTGCATTTTGAGTTTACAGCAAGGAGGAGAATTTCTGAGCTGTATTACATACACAGGCACTCATGACGAAAGGATGTTTCTCTGTCTTTGAGTACACTCATCCACTCACTCGTGTCAGGCCATTTTAATGTAGCCTATTAGTTTGATCCTATAAATATACACTATGGTACTTTAAAATTAATAAGAAAACTGTTTTCTGTTGTTGGGTTATAATTTTTTTCAATTCATCTTTGATCTCAGAAAAATGTAACACTGTTATGGAGGTTTTGGAGACCATTTTGTAATTTGAAATAAGTATGTTGCTCAGGTGCCATACTGTTTTTAAAAAGAATCTGGCAATAACCTTTTTATTTGCCAAGAGAATAGATGTTGATTTTCCAATTTAGATTCCACCGTACATGTTAGCTTCCACCATTACAAAAAGCAGTAAAACTGGTGGTGTCCGGGCAAGTCTCACATTTGCTGCTACTGTACTAAATAATAATTTTCTGCAACCTTCATTATTTATTTTATCCAGGCCTTCTTTTAACTCATTTATGTATAATTTTCCATGTAATTGTTCTTGGATTTCTGAACAGTTGGTATGAAAGTTGATTGTTACCCATGTAGCCTACATACCCAAACTAACTGATTTGACATATTTGAATTACACTGGTAATAGCTGACTGTTTACAGCAGTGTTCCTGGACTGCACACTGCATCCCTCATGACCTTTAAACTGACTTAAGTGGGTTTACTATCAAAATAAGAGATTTTTAGCTTTATTGCTTTGCGCCTGCCCACACTATAACCTATTGTCTATGGGGGAGAAGCGAAAGCTTTAGATTTGTCAAAAATTTCGATCTTTGGTTTTTGACACATCATGGTCCCCTCATACCAAAAACATCGATATCTCAATGATGGGTATGTATCTGTCTGTGTCTGTGTGTCACAATTTCTTGAGAATGGTCTAGAGCTAAAACGGCTGGACGGAAAAACACCAAACTGAAAACTTAAGCCTGATATGAGATAATGATATGCTGATTAGTTTTTCAGCCAAATCGTGCAAGAGAAAGACACACTCTAGAGGAACCCTCAAATACCGTAATTCTGTAATTAATTGTGGATTCTTCTCATCAACTGCTATTGTAATGACTTATTTTCTGATCAGAAAGATCAGCATCACAGTGGTAAATAATTGCTGAAATGTCATAGAATAGTTTCGGTAACTTGGATCCTAGGGCGTAAAGCCCACTAATGCTCACGTCCGAATTTTTTACAATTATAGAACATATCTTCTTATACAGAAACAATTAAACATTTTTCCACCAATGTTTTACCATTTGAAATCCAAATTTTCATCTTCAGTGTAATATAACATATCATTAAATCCCTATATTATTTTTAAATTCTTCAGGCTTATTTGTCATTTTGCAATAAGCTAATTCTACTTACAGGCTCTTATCAATTTGAACCATAAACAACAATAAAGCATCAGTGGTTAGTGGATTTCCCATTTTGTACACCTTATTTCAATATCCCCAGTTTTATCCTGGCCTAGCAGAACTTACCAAATAGACATTTATCTTTATTTTTTTAGTTATGTCTGTAAAAATTATAAATGATTACTGATAACACAATCTCAAGTTTCCAAACCAGCAGACAAACTACTCCTTCTTTCAGCTGCTCCCATTAGGGGTTGCCACATCTTCTTCCATATTTTTCTGTCCTCTGCATCTTGTTCTGTTACACTCATCACCTGCATGTCCCCTCTCACCACATCCATAAACCTTCTCTTAGACCTTCCTCTTTTTCTCTTACCTGGCAGCTCTATCCTTAGCATCCTTCTTCCAATATACTAAGCATCTCTCCTCTGCACATGTTACCTCCAGCTGTGCCTCCTGCTTTTTGGTCAGTGCCACCGTCTCCAACCTATATAACATAACATAGACAAACTACTACAATGGAGAAAGTAATGAAAAACCAATTCTTTTACATTACAAAAAGGACAGCTAGCAATAGTAATTCTTTCTTTGGTTGCATAAAACTTCAAAATAAATGCATAGTGTATTTTTTTTTAATCAGGATTTGACACTTGAAGGATTTTAGTTACTTCATTGTTTGGATATTATTTTATATAGTTATCTACAAATTTAACACAATCTGGTAACCTTTATAATGTATCCAGCAGGACCTTAAATAAAGTAAATAAATATAAATTAGTTGTATATATACATATGAATCTAAGAAACTAGTATGCCTTTCATTAAAGAAGATTATACTTCAGGGACGTTTCTAGAGTGAGGGTCAGAGGAGCCGTGAGTACCCTTGCACAGCCACAAATACACATGCAGAGAGAGAGAGAAAAAGGAGTGAATAAAAAAAAAGACCCCTAGCAATGCCAACTTAGATAAGCAGGTTTTAAACAGACCAGAATTGTGATAAGGATTTCTTTAAAAGAAGCTACTGTAAGAAAACAGAGGATAGAAACTGATATCTGGTGAGTGTGATATTATTATTTAAAAAACAAAAAATAAATAGTTGAGCACTTAGAAGTAGAGTAGCAGTTAAATGAATACATTTTGCATCACTGTGTAAAGTAAGCATGGCTGGATGTGAATGCATGCTATGGAAATAAAAGAAAATAAATAAAAAACAGCCAGACAGTGGGCAATAAAAAAAAGTTTTTATTAAAGGAAGGCCAGTTCATGGCTTGATAGATGAATTAAATTACATTGAAGTTTTTTTACTGTAATTTTAAAAGACAACTTACCTGTTGTTTATACAGGCTCCTGGCCCACTCGTTCTTTAAAAAAATAACTTAAAACAAATTTATTCAAGACAGTGTTTTATTTACCTTGACATTCTGACCCTTTCTTACAGTTTACCCTCTCTGCTCAGGATGATTTGCATTTGTATCGTAAATCATGTTATTTGTTCAGGGTTTTGTATTATTTTGTATTTTTTTTTTACATTTTTATTCTCGTTTATTGTCTCTTATAATAATTCAAAGCTTTGAGTTTTCCGTATTTACTTTTAGTTTTATACGGATACTAGCCACGGTACCCATCTTTGACAGGTAACAAAATAATGGAAAAATGTTTTCTGTCTTTCATTCTCCATTTATCTTTCCTCTTTATTTGCATGTGTGAATGTCTCTTCACCGGTGTTTCCTCTCTCGAGTGCACTCCCATAAAGCCTGATTTTATGTGATTATTTCTGAGACACGTTTATCATCTCCTGTCTGCTTTTATATAGGCCGTCTTTAAAGGTGATACTCTTGGAGTGCCTTGTACGCCTTCACTCGTCCTCGTCTCACATTCACACTTCCTCTTTTGATCGCAGATCACCAAAGCCAAATTGGCCAATCAGATTGTTTTGAGAACACACAGACCTTAGTGGTATAGTAGATTATGTTGTTTCCAATATTGTTTATTCCATGTTATTCAATTTTAGTTTTTATGAAGCAACTGGAGCATGGCAAAGGTGCTATATAAATACAATGTATTATTATTATTTTATTATTATAAAATATGTGTTTTGTATGGTTTGCATTCTGGTTGTTTATGTACTCCTTTACTCTTTTTTTTCTGCAATGGCTGTTATTTGTAAAAAAGTGGTTGCTATTACATGTTACTAAAGTGTATAATATTATCATATACTGAAATTTTCCTTTGGGAGATAAAATTACCTTTTGACTATACTATTGCTGTGAAGGCTGCAAAGAGACATAGAATGAATGCATTCAAGGAAGATTTGGAAAGTACATTAAACGGCTCTCACCACAGGAAAATCATACACTGCTCATTACTGTATTTGTTGCACCATTGAAATACTAAAATAATTTCAAAAAGACAGTAGAAAGTTGCCCACAAACACTAATAGAGAAATTGACTGCCATGCTAAAGTACATATGGGCATGGACGCATAGGAAAGCCATCAACAGAAACATTAAATGGGATCCTATACATTTGTTTTTCGGGTTGTGTGACTAGAAATCCTTGATGGATTATCTTTAAGTAGGGTAGATTATGTTTTCACAGCTGCTATCTTATTATAGCACAACTTTTGTGAAAGCCCCTGATGGAAAGCAAGCTAAACTTCAAACTAAGTAACTTCATATCATGGCAAAGATTGTGACCTGGGCTGCCAATTTAATGCCTGCGTTTGACTCATCGTGTGACATTATGCATAGTCACTTAATCTGCCTTAGACAGAATTGAAAATAAACAAATATATATTGTGATGTTACATTAGAAAAAAAAAATATGAGCTAAATAGACAATAGAAATAATTATTGTCAATTAATCAAACAGATGTCTTTGGAATTCAGTACATAATATACTGTATGTGAGGCGTTCTTCAAGCAAAAGAAAGCTGTGATAGTTAAGGTGTCTTATTGCTCAATAATAATTATCTGAGACTTGGACCCTTACGCTGCACAATAAAACTAGTCATTGAAAATGACCTAATACTTTTCTTAAATGTGCTATATGCATTATGAATACTCATCTTCAATTAACAATAAAGTACACTGATCTTCTTTTTTAAGCAAAGTATTAATTTCCAAAAATATCCATTACATTAGAAATGTTATATTATAGCAGTCAAATGAATAGTCTGATCATAAATATACAGTAAAAACCCATATATCACAAAAACAATATAGATTTGCTGATCTTAAACCAAACCAAAAATCCCAGTTCATTTTATCTTCTGAGCATTTGTAAGAAGTGAAATTATTATTACTGTAAATGTGCTAATGTACAATCTTCTGATCATTGCAATATTTTCAGTATGATTACAAGCAAGTGGATTCTTTTACAGTATATGTGATATAAAAATCACTGATTAATAAGATCTGTGCACCATTATTAGAAAATTAAATATTCAAGACACTGGAACTGAAGGGATATTTGCAGTTGTACCGAAGAACTTACAACTGCTGCTGAGGAAATAGTGCAAAACAGATAAACGCACTTTTTGGTTTTAAGAAAACAGGGAGAAGTACATAATAAACTAGGACATATTTTAGGAAGCCTTAATTAAGATGCAGTATGACATGGTAGAAAGCCAATGTATGAGAAATTAACTTGACCTGACAGTTTTTTGAGCTTACAGGTTTATCGACACTTAACTTGTAATGTTCATCCAAGATCATCACAAAATTGAAACCACATCACAACAATAGATTGATTTTCTCTTTATAAAATTAGCAAATGAATAGAGATGCAGCTTTAATCAATGCACAATCTCTTTTCTTATTACAATCATTAAATGTGTTTGAAAATTAAAACCTAATGTAACAAAAATGCCATATTTATTTTAATTATTGGTATGGCAGTTCTGTAAACTTAATTTTTTCTGTATCATCACTGAGGAATTAATGAAAAAACGAACAGCTTGAAAAATATAAGGGACCAGCAACAATCGTTTTCTTTAACTTTATTCAATAAGAGCAACAAGCCTTGAAGTGCTTGTTTATAGGGATCATTGTTAGCTTATGACCAGAAAATATTTCTACTAGACAATATTTGCATTTTCTCCTGCTAGTAACACAGAAGTACAATGAAAAGGCTGGAATCGCTCAATTTCCAGTTTAACTATTCGGGGCAGATGGCCACTAGGTTTCTATCTGTTAAATACCATAAGTTAGACTGAAGATAGAGAATATTTTGTGCTGTGCATTACATTTTATAAACAAAAGGAAAGCAATTTATCCACTCAGGTTGTTTAGTTGGCTAATAACAGATATATCTCTCGATCCTGTCGGGATATTTCCTCGTCACTTTATCTGTTTAAACTACACATTTCAGTCATTTATTCTTTTATTTTCATTTATTCTATGAATGAAGGACTGTTTCCTGGATTCCAATTTGAAAGCACTTCCCTTTAACTTCTCTCCGTGCCCTTGAGAATGTGATTAAGTATTTAGCTGCATTCATTTTATTGGTTTATCTTTATCAATAACTTTTATAGTTTTCAGGTGGTATGATTAGTTTTAAGGTTTGTGAACTTGGCTTAAATCGGAACAGTCAGAAATATTAGGTCTAGTAATTTACCATAGTAATGTACCTGGCAACTGTCAGAGGGAACAGAAAATTAACATTTTGGTGTATATTTTTGGCCAGTGCCGTAAGTGACGCTATATCACTAAATGGATAAACAGTATGTGCCATCACTTTACAATGCAAAACATATACATACAGTACTTTTTGGGTAGACAGAAATATATAGTGGATAAATAAGGAACAGAAAAAGAAACTACTAAGTCAAAAGCAGTTGCATAACACACACACAAGGCAAGTAATTCCAGTATTAACAAGGCTTATGAGAGCAGTAATTAAAAAAGAAGGTAAAAGACATTTGCAGAGAAAAATTACAGAAAATAAAGATGACTTAAAGAGATTCTTTTAATATCTTAGTAGGGGAAAAAAAACATTCTGTTAGGAGGTGAAGTGGACATGGAACAGTGAAAGTGAACTAAAACATGCAGACAGTGCAATAGCAAATGATTTAACTTGCATTTTCTAAAGTGAAGAAGACTGACAAGCTAGCATCATTAACAGAGACTACTAAGGAGATACTTCATATTTTGGACATTACAGTGAGAGAAGTGCTGCATAGATTAAATAGGCTGAAATATAACAAATCAATGGGGCAGGATAAAATCTATCATAGAGTGTTTATAGAGGTTAGAGATGGCATATATTAACCATTGACACCTATTTCTCAAAAAGCACCTGCCCACAGGGGAATTATCTAAAGACTGGAAGCTAAAAATTGCTACACTATTTTAAAAAAGGTGATTGGGCTGATCTAAGTATCTATACACCAGTAAATTTGACATGCAACTAAGGTAAATTAATGGAAGAAATTGCTAACAAAAAGATTGGGCAGCACATGGTAAGAACAAGTGTTGGTAAACAGTCACAATGGGTTCAGATGGGGGAGATTGTGTTTCACTAATAGACTGGAATTCTATAAAGAAGCAATAAAAACCAAAGAGTAGACAGGTGCTTATAATACTGTTTATCTGAATTTTCAGAAAGCGTCTGATAAGGCACCGTATTTGTCAAACTACAAGAAGTGGGAATCCAAGGCACCGAATTTAGATGGGGCAAAATTTGACTTAAAAGCCAGGAGTGGTGAGTTAAGATGAGGAACTTTTTCACAATTAGGTGATATGAAAAAATAAGCAGCCCTAGCACTGATCACTGAGGAATTCCACTTTTAACAATACATAAATAATGTGGAATATAATATAAAAATAAGAAGGTTATTTTGAAGATAACCGAAAACTAGTTGGATAAGAAAATAATGTAGGTTAAACTCAGCTTCATTGCAGGAGGACTTGGACAGAAAACAGACGGGGCATATGAAATTTATTGTAAGTAAAGGTTGTATTGGACTCATCGCTATATCCAGAAAATGCATAGAAGCCATTAAGGAGGCTAATAGGATGTTAGATTATATAGCACAATGTGTACAGCATAAGTCAAGAGAAATTATGCTTAAGACAAAATACCACTGAGGCCTTATCTGGGATACTGTGTGCAGTCTTGGTCTCTATATTACAAAAAAAGATATAGTTTTAGAACAAATCCAGAGTAGTACTACTAGGCTGATTCCAAGCCTGCAAGGTTTGACCTATGGAAGTTGAACCATGAAATTTAGTATAAATTTAATATTTAAGAGAATCTAAATCACCTCCAATTTACTTATCACTGCAATGGGCCCATGGAGAAATCCATAACCTTTGCACTTCAAATGATCCTGCTATGGACAATGGAGTATCTGGCAGTTTGCAGTTCGTGAGACTCAAGGATTGTGACTCTGGTAGGGATATGAGCAACCCTGGAATACCACAAAGAACATACCTTTCTCCTTTTCTATTCACTCTATACACCACACACTGTAACTATAACATCAGGTTATGTCACTTGCAACTTATGGGATTTACCGATAAGTGGGATGACAGTATAGGAGTCAGTCTTAAAACATTTGTTTCTTGGTGGAGAAAGAATTCTTTGAAACGTAACATCAGCTAAACCAAGAAACTGGTATTGACTTCGCCACACCAAAGAGGCTCTATGTCCAATCACTATTCAGGGGTGAATATAGAGGTGGTCCACTAGAACTCGAGGATGCACATCAATGACAGGTTTGATTGGTCTCATAGCAAAGAGTAGTTATATAAGAAAGGGCAGAGCAGGCACAGAAGACTGGGTTCCTGGACTCCCTGGAGGATGTAACAGAGGAGAGAATGAAGACAAGCTAAGTTATAAACAATGCTGCACACAGACAACAAACTATTCAGCAGAAGCGAAAGAACAAACTGTAAGTGCCAAGTAACAATGTGTTCAGACCATGGTGTCTATCTACCTATCTATCTATGCAAAAGTGCTAGATATACTCCACACTAGAGATCACCATTTTACACAGTTATTTAACAGAAACAGAGACTTTGGACTTTTTTCCACCTTCTACAAGTAGATGTTATACTTCCTAATTTGCAGACACCAGCATTGTAGATTAGCATCATCATTTCCTCCACATTGATCTTTAAGAATACCACAGAATGGTATTCTAAGCCAGAACAATAATTTCTACCTCAAAAAAACCAAAGAGTTGGTCATAGACTTCAGTACTCAATATTTATGATCACTATATAAATCTGGCCATATTCCAGAGTGATGTCTTTGCTACAAAACATGGAACAGCAGGAAAAAAAGGCAGAAAATGAAGCGTAAGTGAATGTGAACTTGAGGTATTACTGACTGAAGCAGAGTACTGCAAAAGCATTGCTTTTGTGATGTACCAAACCTAATTGCAATCCTGTCAATTAGGCTTACTTAGTAAGAAGCCAACCATCACACACAAGGAGGATGTCTGCTTCCCATACTACTATTTGATAAAATAAAGGAACCATTGGTCACCTCACAACAATGTTAGTCAAAGACATTTGAGCATCATATATTAATTGCATATTAGTTGAAAGAAAATGCTTTCAGTTTTCAAAAGGAAATTCATTTGGTAAAAGGACCATTATCGTAACATGTATGCAGTCAGTTGTTACAATTTCATTAGAAAAATCAGCAATCACTGGATGTTGCCTTTTAATCTCTGCTTGCACACCTTGACTGGAAGAAAATTTATAGTATATGGGCAGCATCTTAATTATATGGCAGATAGCATGACACGGCTCAGGGATGACTGACAGTTTCCTGACTGGTCAGCCAGTTCATGCTGAAAAACTGCCGTCACCAAATACCCTATGTTGCTAAAACCTGTAACGGAATGGGGATTGCTTGATTTCAGCACGATGGTTTCTGTAATGCAGGATCCAATTCAGTACCTAACTCCATGAATTTTAAATCAGCTTATAAGCCAGTCGTCATCATGAGCCAAAAAATCATTGTAATCCCCAGTGGCCTGCCATTGACGATATTCTACAAAACAGCTAACGCTGCCATTTCCAGTTATGTCCTACAATATACAACACCCCCTTTTTATAAATAAATAGGTTATACACTAAGGCAATTATAATAAGGGTATGCATTAGGTGTTATTGCCAATATTGTATAGAGAGAACATGTCAGTTAACTGATATAATTGGTTCAAAAATATCATAATAAATCATTGAAATGCAAAATGAAACAAGATTCTCTGTTCATTTCATTGTGTTGCTGCTTGGTGTTGCTAAAATGCCAACACCGAAAAAGTCTGTGCAGTTTTTACAGATGGCTGAATCTTGCTGAAGCATTAAACCAAATTTCATACCTTGTTCTTGTTGTATAATACTGTATGTAAGAAATGGCTTATCCACATTTCCAAGTGTAACCAAGTTTTATACATGAGGGGTTAATGGGGGTTGCATGCATGAATTACAGGCTTCATTTTTTCCACTTCAAACAATGTTACATATGTGGCAATACATAACTGTCCATAGCAATACATCTGCTGTTGTCTTCTTCTTTGTTACCATAATTGGGGAAACCCATTGAGATATAAAGTAAATGGTACAATTTCTGTTGAAGTCGTTTCACATCTGCTCATGTAGTCTTTTGAATAACCCGGTTTGTTAATTTCAAACAGTACAATTGTTGACGCTGTATATTCATTGTAGTAAAAAGATCTATACCCATTCTTGCTGTTCCTTCTTTTACTATATATATCTCAGCTTCTAGACTGTTAGACTCTCTTGCTGTCTACTGTTCTGCATACTATGGTCACAGGCTGACATCCAAGGGCAAGAATGTGCTCCCTTAAATAGCTGGTTTCAGTTTTGGTGTTGTATGAGGTTCTTTTGCAAAATGTTTTGAGTAGACAAACTTGGATAACACTGAAACAGCTCACTGTCGGGCTAACTGGATACACTAATGCAGCACAAAAGAGCAGTGCACATGATTTTATCTGACAAGTGAACATTAATATGATCCCCTCATTCAGACAACTCAATAAGGAGTAGATACTTCATACACCTCTGTAATAAATGCAATGCAACACATTTTTAGTAAATGCCATGTTTCTTACATTTATGCCACTCTGCATCTTCATCATGGTACATAGCATAATTTCAAGTATGGTTGTTAGCTATTTGTACAAACATGTGGATGATAAATTAATTTTGAACTATTACTAACCCTTATCTATTCTGTTTTTCTTCTCTGTATCTTGCAATGCTGCCACTACTATACTGCCAGGCTGTTTTCCTAATGATGAGGAAGATACTAGAGGTAGTGGAAACCTTTAAATTCAAAGATATATCCAAGAAAGAAATGATTTTATCACCTGTGAACACTAGGGGGCGCAGAGCTCCCCAAACACCTGGCATAACAGTCACAGACACAAGTTTTAGCACAAAGATTTTACTTTTTCTTCGTGGGAAACATAATCCCCCATTTCCCACCTTTACCGCACAATTCATAAGCACCATTCATAGCACAAAACACAGTTTTCTTCTTCTTCCTCTTCTCTTTCACTCTCTCTTATTGTTTCCATCTTCACTGCTCACTTTGTCCACCTCCTCCCGACTCTAGTTCCTCCACTAGTGGCAGCTGGCTCCTTTTGAAGGGCACCCGGAAGTGCTCCAGGTGCTCCACAACCTTCTTCCGGCATCACTTCCGGGTGTGGCGGAAGCACCGCCACAAAGGGCTCAGCCATAATTGCAGCTCCCCCTGGTGGTACCCACGGAACCCAACAGGGATGCTCAAAACTCCAACTCCCAGCATGCCGTGCAGGAATTCAGGGGGCTGCCCTCTGGCATTCTAGGGAAGATAATGCCCCAAACATGCTCAATCCTTCCACATTATTAGAGTGCCTTAAACATTCATCTATAATACTGCATGTGTCCAAGAGAGACTGGATGGCCAGTTAACCTGACTATCCAGAAATGTGACCATTGTCTGACTTTGTTTTTTGACTTTATCTGTTACAACCAACTGTGGATCACTAGGTTTATTTTCTGTAGAGATACAGCTGACTACAGTTTCGGTTTTCTTCTCTCCTGTTTCATATCTCAACAATATCAATGAACACACAGTGCTTTCAGAAAGCTTGATGAAGGGTAAAAATGAATTGAAGTGATTTTAGCATAAGGCTGCAACTGTGTAAAAAGTGAAGCGGTCTGAAAACGTTCTGAAATCAATGTATATTGAATTAAGTAAATCTACTTATGTTAATCAGTTTGACATTATTTTTGCTTTACTGTGTGATTAACCAAATCTGTATTTGTATGTGCTAACATTATCTGTTTTGTATAATTTGTAATTTGTATTTTACCTGTCAGCTTGTTGCAGTGCTTTGCACTTGTGGTCAGTGAAGAGAGATAAACAAAAATTGAACTGAATTGCATTGATACATACATGGAAACTTTTTTTTATATATTTTTCATCATATTTGCTTGAACACTGTTCTTCTGAAGTGGCAGTTGTCCAGTTTTTCCACAGACGTCATATTCTGTGCATTCCACAGCCCCTTAACTAAATATATTTGCCTCAGCCGTTGCAATTTTAATCTAGCTGGCAAATGTAATCACTTTTATTAAGGTTAAATTACTTTCTAGAAGAATTAATTCTCTGATTTGTGATGAAGGAGCTGGTCTTGAATCATTTCATCCATCAGGTCTCCAAACTCATATGCAAGTGTCACCTCTCACATACTGCTTTATCGATTCCACATTTCCTTGTCTGCACTGGCAAAATGTGCAACATTCAGTGACCAAATTTACTTTCAGTAGAAAAAAAATCTTCACTACCATATCATCTACTGGCAAAGTATAAAAAGTATTCTGTCCTTCTGAACAAAGACAGTGAATAAATAAGACATTTTCTCTGATATTGCGTAGCTTAGACTGATTGGCAAAACCATTTAATTGCTTAGACATTGTTATGCTGTAGAAGGCTTGGTGATAGCTGCTCTAAAGATAATACACTTTTGTCACCAATATCTCTCTATTATATAAAAAAAATCCTTCGATGCGACAAGACTTTTTGGAAGAGAGATTTTTTTCAAGTCCCGCAAGATGAGACTTTTGCCTTGAGATTGTTTTAAGTCACACCTTCCTCTCAAACATTTTCAAACAAACATTTCAACTCTCATTTGAGTGAATGCTTTTGTCAGACACACTTATACATTTTAATGTTTTCCTCAATTTAAGTTACCAAATAAAGAAGATGTATTATGTCCAAATCTTATTGTAGAATTTCATCACAAAGGGTTATCAACATAAAAAATGAGTACACCCGCAATCCAAGCATAGAGAAACGAGGAAGTTAAACAAATTAACGCCAAAAATGTTGATCGGTTACACATCAAATTAGTTAAATGCATCCAAAAATGTCAAACAGTTACATGGCAAATTGATGAAACAGTTGGTGGTGATCGTGCAGAAGATGAAAACAAACACTTACAATATCCCAAACAATATCTACAACCATTAACAACGTCCGGTCTTACAACGCACAAATTACTGTAGAAAGAATGATGTATCCAAGAAAGGTAATGTAGTATATCTTCCATGGATAACATTAGACAACAAAGGAGATTTTGATATGCCATTCCTTTTAAAACATTCACAGTTTCCGGTTACAATAGCTTTTGTAAAGACAATTAACAAATCTCGGAGCCAAACATTCGAAATAGTTGTTTTATTTAATAGCGAGAAAGAAACAAAATTCAATCACAGGTATTTATATGTTGCATTGATTCATATGTAGCAATTCCCATGAAAATAAAAATATGTTTAAATTGTACATCCGCATCTCCAAATGTGAGCAGCAGAACTACAAAGAGGCTAGCGCATAGCACAGGCAGGGTGGCGAAGGGATGCGAAGCCCCATAGTCTTGTATGAAAAAATGAGAGGCACAGTGTATAATTGGAAAAAAACAGCATTACAACTCTTATTTTGCACCTATTCCTTTATTGCATTCTAAACTCTTTTGTATATTGTCACTCCTAACCAAGGCATCAATACTTCACATCTCTGATCCCAATTGTTATCATACAATTCAAATCTCAATCAAATATATTGTAATTGCTGCTACACAGAGGCTGTTTGGACAGAAAGAAAACTGTGCTTCATTGGCTCACACCACTTCTATAGTTCAAAATTTATGAGAAAAATACTTAATAAGGCAGCCTGGATACCATTACGTTTGCCAATACTGGTGGAATTAAAACTGCAAGTATTTAGTAGATTCAGCAGTTGCAGGTCCAAAATTAAAGCCAACTTCTGGTTATTTAGGGACAGCAATGGAAGGGACAGGAAGACTCCACAAGTGAAGTGAAATCTTCCACTCATGAGCTGAAAGAGGAAGAGAAGTTAGTACATGCACTTTAGCATATCCCATCTCCATTGTGTTCTCCTGACTGGAGCACACTCTTTCATTGTGTGTGTATGACACATTAAGGTTTGGAAAGTCATGTTTTATTTAGTGAACATTTGAATATGATAAGCAATTGCCTTGTGTCACATCCAGAATTTGTTCTTGCCTTATATCCACATTAGTTGGCATAGCGTTCACTTGCCAATTTTGTGCTGGACACACTGAGTTAAGAAATAAGTAGCATAGATTGCATCTCAGATTTTAATATGTAAATGACCATCTGAATGCAGATGTGCATGAATTGAAGACTACATTGAGTAAAAAGCAACAAAAATGGTGTATGGAGAAAATTTGTTGGGCTTCTATTATTCCATATACTTCTTTGATTTCTGACTTATAACAATGAGTATGAAAGTGCCATGCGTTATGCTATAAACATTGCAAATATCACAAATTTAAACTGATTGCATTTCAGTGTTGGAGTAAAATTAGGGTGATTATCACTTTTAAAACAAATTAATTTTTGTCAATAGATGCTTCATTAGTCATTAATGACATGTATGCACCAACATGTATGCACCTTCTTCTATATAAAATGAAGTATGCTAGATGCAAACTAATTAATAATTCATTCTGTTAATTATACATATAATTTGACAGATCCTTTTCTACATCTGTATGCATCCATACATCTCTGCTATAAAATATTTTCTTTATTTGTGTACATTTTTGTATGCATTGTCTAATGCATATTTGTACTTCTTTCCATTTTGTGTTTTGTACCGAGCTTTTATTCTTACCATAAATATAACAGTAAGTTGCACACACACTTTAGGTATTCAGACCAGAACAAACAAAACATATAAAGACTGGATAGTTGTCACTTATACACAAATATGTGAAACCACATTAATGAAAGAGGATGATATACACTCTGAAACAATAAAGGTGCAAGAGTGTTTCTTCAGAACAATACCATGGGGGAAACATTTTTGGTTACCAAAAGATGTATCCACATGAAGGTTACTTTATTTAGATCCATAATAGGCTTCACAAGCCATTGATAGATGTTAACAGATTTGTGAAATACCAATGGCTCATGATTTTAAAAGGTCTCTCACTGCATACAATAACACAGGCTAGTTTTCTTAATCTGTTAGTATCCTGCTGGGTAGTCTTAAATACATTAAACATCTTAGAAAGTTTCAAAGCACAAAGAACCAAGTTCATGTGCAAAGAACTCTTCCCAGAATTGAATGGTGCTTTATTAAGAAATAGTTTCTCTTTGACATGGAATTTGTCTGTAAATATAATAGAGTTAAAGAAGGGCTGGGTCAACAAGAATCTGAAAAAGCAAAAAATAAAGGCTATTTATTCTCATGTTGGAAAAAATAAAGAACATTAAAAATAGAATGTTACAGCTATGTGGCCTTCATCTTTTACATTTTTTTATCTTTTGCCCAATCCAGGTATCAACCGAGACATTATTAAGTTTCAGTAGCCAGGAGGATGTAAGTTTTAGATTGCAGGAGGACAGAATGATAAAAGCAAAAATTATTTTATGAGTTCATATATTTTATTCCAATACTGTATTTCAATCTAATCTGCTTTGTAATGCTTCTTGGTACAATGAATGTTGTTAATGGAGCTCTGTAAAAAGAAGATTGACTGATGCCTTGGGAGAAGTTAGACTGAGTTACTACTTATATTGTATGAAGGACATGTTTGATAAAACATTTTTTTTTTAAAGTAAAAAAAATAATTTATTGCATTCGACAAATATGGACAAATGGAAACAAGGCAGGAAAAAAACCTAATTTGTCTACGTTTTGCATGTTAAAATGTTGGAAGTGTTAAACTACTCACTGGAACAGGCAATCAGACACTTAAAACTGGATCTAATTAAATATGTTCATTTGTGTCTAAGAATAAGCCCATTACATTGGTAAAGCTTGAATAGAACTTGCTTTTGGCTTAATTAAAAATGGTGCATTCCATTAATTACCACTTCTTTATATAAGAGCTGCTATTTGCTGTAATTATTCAGGTCTGTTATTAATTATATGAAATCAAAAATGTAAACTTACATAAAATATATACATGTACTTATTAATGCAGGACAAAAGCATTCTAAATATCACAATCCTATATATTGTACTGCTAAAATTGTACGGGAACAGATAAAATGAACTGACGGCATAGCTGTAATTTATAACTAAACCTTAATTTGTTTTCTTTTATATTCCATCATGTATAGGTACATTGAAGCATTTTAAATTGATTTTCCCTGGTCAATTTTTTAGTACCCATTTCACTGCCAACATTCTTATATGCTTACTAGACATCTTTGATGCTGTTGCAAAATTAAATCTCCTTGCATCCTATTCACATTTATTGCTAGGAAATAGTACTTAGTCATTTCTTGTGTTATTTTCAGTTATATAATTTCCAATTTACTTCACTAAATGAAGCCTTCTAATTCTTTTTAAAAAGATTTCAGGTTGCTTAATGCACTGATGAAGATCTTCTCTTCTGCCCTTTGATTTTATCTGTGAACTGCAACTTTTTCTTTACTTGTACAGACTTAGTTGATTTGTTAAAATCCAAACCTCACTTCTGCCAGCTGTACAGTAAATGAAAAACTCCTTTAAAGTTTCATCTCCTTTTTCTATGTGGTGGGTAAAGTTAACCTGTAATTGGATTTTATCTGATCACTCCATTTATCTACTTTTATAACCTCTTAATCTAGTAATAAAATTGTTAGGGTGAAAGCCTTTTCCAGCAGCTTTAATGCAAGGCAGGAACTGTAAAGGAAATTATTTATTAATGTTTTTAGATATACGTCCATTTTTATACATATGTTTATCTATATATCTACTGCTATTAAGTAACAAAGGATTTATATAGCCTGCAGTGGGCTGGCGCCCTGCCCGGGGTTTGTTTCCTGCCTTGCGCCCTGTGTTGGCTGGGATTGGCTCTAGCAGACCCCTATGACCCTGTACTTAGGATATAGCGGGTTGGGTAATGGATGGATGGATTTATATAGCAATGATTCGACGATGTGGTAAGTTGTTTACTGTAAGTTTCTAACTTTCCTAGTAACTTTCCACAGCCTTTAGGAAGATTAACTATTCTCTGTGATACTGATAACTGGCCTACTTGTCCTTGAATGCAGAACATCAATAGTCACAACTAGATGGACTGGGCAAATATGACACATAACAACTGAGGTAGGTGCAAAACAGTGCTTTGTTCTTTTCTTCAGTCAAACAAAGTGTTTGAGTTAAAGTTCAGTGCAGTCTTTTAAAACCATTCATGAGTCGCTGTATCTCCTTCTAAAACAGAGTAGGCAACCTCCATCAAGCACAGGCAAACCTTTATCCTGCTTGTGTCCCTTACCTAATCCCTCGGCATCTATGAGGTCCCAACGTGTCCTGCTCCTTTCTCTAGCATATCCCTCAACGGCTGGTCACTCCTGCTCCCTGGGCTCTCAGCAGGAGTTACCCCAACCTGTAAGCACCATCTACTCCACCTTGGGCGTTAACCCTGACCACTAGCCTCAACTCTAAAGAACCAGTTCTTCATCAATCCTTTCTTTCTTTCTTTCTTTCTTTCTTTATTAACACCGGCGGTTCTAATGTTAATTGTGATTGGCAATAGGCCCAGTAGGCTATACAACCCACTTAACTATGGTGTTGTGCAGCCTGTGTCCAAAGCACTAAAGGTGACTCCACTGATTGACTTTCATGGCTTTGATTATATTTGTCCCAGCATCGGTGGTCATGCAAACCGTTTGGTCTTCTGTGAGCTTCCAGGACGCCAGGGATTCTTTCAGCCCTTGAGCTCTTATTTCTGATCATCAAAGAAGTAGGACGTCTGGAGGCAGATGCTTTTTAGTGCCCAGTCCTTGTCAATAAAATGAACTTTCATGTTCATGTAAGACTGCATGGTTCTGCATGTCCAGAGATCCATTTTTGAAGAGTAAAATAATGCTTTTTCCAACTGCATGGCAATTTCTCCCCGTGTTTCATTGTACAGGTGGGGCAATGCCACCTCTGCAAAATATTTGTGGCTCAGTATTCTATACTTGGGGTCTATTACTTTTAGCATTCTAACAAACACAGACTTTTCTACCATATAAACGGGTACCATGTCTTTACTGGTATAAAATGCCACTGCATCTGTAATGTCTTGCCATATAGTGTGACACTGGAAAACAAGGCAGCTACAGTTGGCCTTGTTCTAACATTAGTTCTGGGAATGCGGTTACAGCTAGCATTGGAATTTTGCCAGGAAACACATTGCTCCCATTCCAGTGGATGCCATTGTTTCAGATGCTGGAACAGTTTTGTAGTGTTGCTACTTTTTGTTTTAAGTCCTCTTTTACAAACCTTGCACCACACAGTGGTCTGTTCCACATCTGACCTCGCAAAACCAAACCATGTGCATGTGAGTGAAGTAACAAGCCCTTGTTTTGACATTATTGCGTGTTCTTCAGCCGTATATGTGCTCTCTGTCATGTGCAGACCAGGAGGTCTCTCGTTCTTGGGTAACATCGCCAACGTCCAGTTGTGGTAACCAAGAGAATTACAGGTGCAGACTTTTGTAGGAGGACTTGTGAGAGAGAAAGCATTAGATTAAACCTGATTATTCGATTTAAGCATTTTTCAAATCGATTTAAAACAAAAACTGTAATTAATCAGATTAATTTGATTTATCACCCAGCCCTACTCACCACAGTTTAGCTATTAGGTAGTTAACTAAAGTGAGAAATAATTAACCAGCAAGGAAAAGAGAAGGACTCAGGAGTCAAAATGAACAGGCTCTGGTGAACAATTAATGCAGGACATCAGGATACACCCTACTCTTTTAGAAAGATGCCTAGGAACCTTTTTTGACCACAGAGAGCCACAATTGCTTTATGTCTCATCTAAGAGACGGCACTAGTTTTTACAGTACCTTGTCTTCATTACTGCAGTCAGGTATTGGGATCCACACACAGACCACAGGGAAAGCATCCACTGATGGCCTCAGCAACATCTCTTCCAGGAGCAACCCAAGCTTTTCCTAGATGGTTTCCCATCCAAATACTGCCCATGCTCAAACACACTTAGCTTCAGTTGGTTTATGTGTTCTGAACTGTGCGTGGTATGGCTCTTGGCTTTAACACCTACAATAATAAAGGAATGATGATATTTTACTCTTGCACTGTTACATAAAGTATAAAAAGTTTGATCACAGCAAAGCAAGAGCTACCATTTTCTGCCAGACATGATACACTTCCAGAAAAAGACACTGGTGTACAAACCACATTCATGAATGTAAACAATTGGACTTGCTTGAATATGATAAAGAGATCATCTCAGTATTCAATAACAAGCATGAAGACAGTCATGTCTCAGTACGTGACCTGGAAACCCCAATTTTAATGGCAAGCAGGAACTTTTTATTTTCTCAGTAGCTGCTGCCCATACAATATGTTGTAGAAAATGGCTCAGGTCAAATATCAAGTCTTCTGAAGCCAACTTGGCTCTGTTTATGTCAAATCTATTAAATGATTTTTTGCTGTAATCATTTTTTCTTTCATTCACTTGTTTTTCACATTGCAAATTGACTGTTTTTTATTAGCTCAGTTGAGATTTATTATTCCTGTCTCGTTACAACCAGAAGGAAAAACAAATTCTATTATTACCACTGCTGGCTTGGAAAAGTAAACTGAGAGCAGTCACAAGTCTTTTCAATCACCTTATATATATATTCTGTATACATTATGGTAATCTGATGTGGCTCATCCAGTTGCTTCTGCACTTTCAGTCTTAGCCCTCTTAAAGCTGACCAAAACCAGTCCTTTTATACAAGACAGTCTCCAGAGTGAATGGCTCAATGGGCAGCTTACAAGTTTATCAAGGACAAAAAACCTGAGGATATATTAAACAAAAACTAGAAAAACACACTCTGCTGGTTAAAAATATTGATTTAATAAATCACTCTTAAAGAAATAATATTTTGATGAGCAAATATTTATTAATACAATGAAAAGGGGTATATAAAAAAGTATTAACCAAATACATGTTCTTTAGAATATAAAAGAACTAAAGCACCAGGCAAACACTTGTGTTGTCAATGGAAGGAATTACAGGTACACAAAGTAAAATGTTGGAGTGCCGAAATGGTCTTCCCCTTTTAATGGAAGGAGACGCCTCCAGAAGCAGAAGCACAACAGAATTAATGGGAGCCCATTAAAATCACTTTTGCTTTATTTTTTATTATCCTTTGGATTGTATTTATTATTTTAGTTGTAGATCATTTAAATGTTTACTTTCCTTTTTGTCAACATGTCACCATTTTATGAAGCAGATTCAGACACTCCTTCTGGAAGGCCAACTGACTGCAGTGCAGATTGCCACTGAGGAGCACCTGCTAGTGTGGATGCAAGCAAGTGACCTCTGCTGGGACTGCAGGTAACAGCATTTGAATAGACTTTGTTACATCACAGGATGAACAGAATTTTGCATATCCAGTCAATTCTTTTCAAGCTCTTAGTAACGTGTACTCCATTATTTAATGAAATATCATGATTGTGTTTGGTTAATACACCCTAATCTGCAACTTAATCTAAATATATTTGGTGATTAGATTACTTTAAATCACCAATAATCAAAAAATCCACCTTAGCATTCATATCTAATAGATTGTTGATTCTGTTCAAATCAGGATTGGCTTTCTTGGTGGTTTTCTTTTTTGCTAGGGCTATGGCATTTTGTTGGGGTTACCCCAAGGCCAGAACCTTCAGAAAACACTTTGCCCAGTGCAAAGATTTAATAATTAAGTTTAATGTATCCAGTTAAATAAAGAAGTGTAAAATGCAAGAAGAACTCAAAAACAATAAAAATACAAAAATCTAAATAAAAAATTTAAAATATCACAAATTCAGAAAATAACCAATTTAAATTTAGTTAACAATTCCCAAATATTGCAAAAAAGAGAATAAACCAGAAAAAAGACAAAAATTCAAAATCTGAAATACAACATTTTAATTATATTAACAAAGGGTCAAAACTATAGAATCCAATCTAATTAATTGACAAATTTATTAATGGATTATTCTGATGTCAATGTTTGTTCCTTTAATGGGTTGAGCTCAGTGCCCTTTCTTTGCTATGCACAAGCTCAGAAAAAGTTATAATGCAGTGTTACCCAACCACCGGTCCACACAGGGATGTCTTAACAGCATCATAGGCTCCTGGGCGAAGTAGTGCACTGGGGCCCCTGTTTTGATGGCAAAACAGAAACATACATAAGGCACCAGAAACATCTATGCCCATTGTACCCATATGTTAAAATGGTATTGGGTCCTCATCATAGAATATTTTGCTGGTCCACAAAAACATTGAATTCTCAGGTCATGCTTTTTTAGCTAATGTGAACGCTTTTCAGATAATATTTCAAAGAAAAAAATTCCATCCTATTCTGTTCTATATATTTGGTTTACATGTAACCTAACAAGGAAAGCTCGATCTTCTGCTTCAAACTCCTAGGACATAACCCCGCCCAAACTGTCTAATGTTTATAAATCTGGACTCTAGAATCTCTGTTCTATTAAGAAATCAGACTTACAAAGAAAGTACCGGCACTGATGTGTTTCCACTTAAGGTACTGGCTGGATTGATTATGATGCGGGGTAAATAAAATTATGTTTTCCAACTCCCTGGTCTGCAAAGGTTTTCTCTGCTAGTGTACAAGTTAAAAAGGTTGAAACCCACTTTTCTAATTTAGGGAAACTTCAACATTAATGTGTTTGTAAAATAGTTTTTTCCTCACTTCTAAGGTTTTTTGGACTTGCTGATCTCATCCAGTACTGTTTTTGGTATGGAAATTCTGGAGGGACAATACATGAATTTTCCTAAATGGGTGCAGACCTTTCTAAATAAATAATAACATACAACTAACAACATCTGTCCCTCTTTTGCTACTGATTAGCAAAACATGTTTCAGGCGATGGGATTCTGGTGCCTCACCTATCTTGCATTAGATCATTGTGTTAACCTCTAACATTGTCATCATCTGACAAAATACAGCCATATAGATTTACATGCTAAGTAAAGTAAAGTGAGAGCCTTCCAAATAATATATCGCTTATGACCTACCTAAACTGAATGGCAACACCTGAAGTTTAGAATCAGAACAGCTTTAGGGTAAAAAAACTACAGGCCACAATAGCATGGAATGAACAAACAGACTACACACTGTGCATGGCTTGAACAAAATACTTCACATCTGGTAACAGTGCTAATTACCATACAGCCATGTGTTTTCTGATCAGTGCGAGGCCAGCAAAAAACTGGAAAAAATATTTTCTACCTATATATACGTGATGATCCTATGCTTCTTATAAACAGGAGCATTTTCCTGCAGGCTTCTCTTACACTAAGTGGAAAGAGCACACAAAAGCTTCCTTGGTGGCTTTTTTAAATTTAGCTCTATCCACCTCATCAGTGGGTGAAAATCAAGATGCAGCATAACGGCTTGTGAACGATTTATTCCTGATATTGATCTTTTTTTTTTCAAATAACTGTGGTTTAAAGAGGCAAATGGTACTGGACATTTCATACCTCTTTGCTGGTATGTATAGCGTGGCCAACAAGCAAATTGAAAAAAAGACCACAGGCAAGCCTCATTTTAACATGGGTAAGGACCTTTACTAAATTGGAACGTTCAGGTTGGATATGCATACACAAACACACATGGCTACAGAGAACACTGCAGGGATGATTTGTCCAGGCCCTCAGCCAAAAACAGGCTTGCGTTACCCGGAAAGAAAGGCAATTGTACGTACTACAAGAAGCAATATTTCCCTACATAAGTAGCTACATTTAATATATTTTAGAACATTGAAAAAAATTGCTTAAGAAGACAAAGCTGAGGGGTGTTATAAAGATTTTATCAATAAGTAAATAAAACAAACTCAACTTCATAATGCTTGTTACTTATTTTATACAACATCTGGTCGGAATGTACTCTGCTAGCTCTTAATGCAGAAACTTCACTGATCTCATCCCACAAAATTGGCTTCCACTTCATTTTTCTTCTCCACCACCCTTCTCTCTCCGTTAATCATATACAGGTCACCTGCGTTTCTAGCATGCTCTCTTTTCTCTGCTTTATTATCATTAACTTTTGTTCATCATTGATTTTCTCTTGTCTGTGTGTGTTTCTTTTTAACATGTGGGTTTTTTTTTTCCTTAAACAGATCCACACATTACCACAGCTCAGCTAGCTTTAGCTGTTAACACAGCCAGATAAATCCAGCCATCCCTCCAACCATCTATTACTCAAATAATGGTACCTTGTATGCTTTAGAGGGAAAGTTCATGTGCAATAAGTAGCATTTAGTCTTACTGCTTGGTTTTATACAAGTTATGTGTAGTAAATTGATATGGGTTTGTCTGATCTCTGACCTTTTTCTTCTAAAAATGTATATATTTTGTCTTGGTCTTTATCTTGAATAAAGACCTTGAATAAAATGTGGAGAGTTCACTAAATTAGGTATTAATTAATGTTAAACTTTGTTCTCACACATTTTTCTTTTCTTAATTCACTTCAATTTATAACAGAACATATTAACAAATATAACACTGTAAAGGTAAAGTACAAAACCATACATTTCAACAACAACAACAACATTTATTTATATAGCACATTTTCATACAAATAATCTAGCTCAAAGTGCTTTACATGATGAAGAAAAGAGAAAAAAGACAAAGTAAGAATTAAAATAAAACAGCATTAATTAACATAGAATAAGAGTAAGGTCCGATAGCCAGGGAGAACAGAAAAAACTAAACAAAAAAAACTCCAGATGGCTGGAGAGAAAAAATAAAATCTGCAGGGGTTCCAGACCATGAGACTGCCTAGCCCCCTCTGGGCATTCTATCTAACATAAATGAAACAGTCCTCTTTGTATTTAGGGCTTTCATGGAAGGACTTGATGATGATGGTCACGTAGACTTCTGGCTTTTAATCCATCAATGTAGGAACATCATGGTAATTTGATTAAGTGGGGGTGGCGCAGGTTGCCACCACAGAAAACCGAGAAAGAAACAGAAGAGAGAGTAGGGGTTAGTACGGATTTTAGAGCCACCATGAATATTTATGATAATTAATTGAAAATACAGAGTATCAGGATTAAGTTAAAATGAAGTTATGAGAAGGTCATGTTAAAGTAATGGGTTTTTACCAGTTTTTTAAAGTGCTCCACTGTATTAGCCTGGCAAATTCCTATTGGCAGGCTATTCCAGATTTTAGGTGCATAACAGCAGAAGGCTGCCTCACCACTTCTTTTAAGTTTTGCTCTTGGAATTCTAAGCAGACACTCATTAGAGGATCTAAGGTTACGATTTGGAATATAAGGTGTCAGACACTCCAATATATAAGATGGAGCGAGATTATTTAAGGTTTTCTAAACCATAAGCAGTATTTTAAAGTCAATTGTGAATGACACAGGTAACCAGTGTAGTGACATCAAAACTGGAGAAATGTGTTCGGATTTTCTTTTCCTAGTTAGGATTTTAGCAGCTGCATGCTGCACTAGTTGCAAACGATTTATGTCTTTTTGGGGTAGTCCTGAGAGGAGTGTGTTACAGTAATCTAGTTGAATGAAAACAAAAGCATGAACTAATTTCTCAGCATCTGTCAATGATATAAGAGGTCTAACTTTTGCTATGTTTCTTAACTGAAAAAATGCTGTCCTAGTGATCTGATTAATATGCGATTTAAAATTCAGGTTACAGTTAACGGTTACCCCTAAGTTCTTTACCTCCTTCTTGACTTTTAATCCTAATTCATCAAGTTTATTTCTAATAACCTCACTATAACCATTATTGCCAATCACTAAAATTTCTGTTTTCTCTTTATTTAGCTTGAGAAAATTACTATTCATCCATTTAGAAACACAAGTAAGACATTGTGTTAGTGAAACAACAGAGTCGGGTCATCAGGGGCTATTGATAAATACAGCTGCGTGTCATCAGCATAGCTATGGTAACTCACTTTATGCCCCGAGATGATCTGACCTAACAGAAGCATGTAAATAGAAAAGAGCAGCTGACCCAGGATAGAGCCTTGTGGAACACCATATAGAATATCATGTGTCTTTGAGTTGTGATAACTACAACTAACAAAGAATTTTCTACCTGCCAGGTAGGATTCAAACCAATTTAAGACACTACCATAGAGGCCCACCCATTGACTAAGGCGATTTCTACAAATGTTGTGATCAATGGTGTCAAATGTGGCACTCAGATCTAAGAGGATGAGAACAGATAAATGGCCTCTGTCTGCATTTACCTGCAAGTCATTTACTACTTTAACAAGTGCAGTTTCTGTACTGTGATTTGTTCTAAAACCCGACTGAAACTTATCAAGAATAGCATATTTATTGAGGTGGTCATTCAGCGGCATAATGACTGCCTTCTCTAGAATTTTACTTAAGAAAGGCAGTTTAGAAATGGGTCTAAAATTTTCAAAAGTAGAGGGGTCAAGATTATTCTTCTTGAGTAGGGGTTTAACTACAGCAGTCTTAAGACAGTCTGGGAAGACCACCGTATCTAATGATCAGTTTACTATGTCAAGAATACTATCAATTAGCACGCCCGATACTTCTCTGAAAAAAATTGTTGAGAAATTATTCTATGTATATCAGGTAAATCTATCCTGGTGAAATAATTTAATTTGTTTATACTTTGTACTGGGGCTTAGGAGGATCCGCAGTGTTGGGGAGATCTACTATATTATTTCTAATATCATTAATTTTTTTATTGAAAAATACAGCAATAGCCTCACGGGTTTCACTGGAATTATACTGTATACACATGCATACAATAATTAAACATGCTAAAAGTAAGAACTGCAAGCAAAAACACAACAGTAGAAAAGATAATGACACTTGTGAAAGATAGGACGCGTCACTGACCCTGAAACCCTGGACACAACAGGCACAGACACAGTCACGGGCTCAAATATAATGATTTTATTCTATTTAGTACCTTTACAGGCCCTTATACAATCCTCTGTACAGCACACCACAACAATAGAGACTTTCTTCCTTCTCCATCTTACTCCTCTTCCTCCAAGCATGTATTGCCCCCTGCCTCCTGACTCCAACTCACCTGAATGAAGTTGAAGTGCCTTTTCAATCCTTGACCCGGGAGCACCCAGGTGCTAGGGAGCACTTCCGGGTCAAACGAAATTCCCTGAAAGTAGGGATTACTACTTTTACTGAACCCAATAGGGCTACCCCACAAGACCATAGGCCCCAGCATGCCCTGTGGGTGTCCTTGTGGGAATATCAACCCAAGGATGATGCATATTTGGGAATAAAGGGTCAAAACATTGTTGTCTCCTCCTGCCCTTCCATTATGTTGCCTCCCAGCCCATCTGTCCATTTTCCTTTATTATGGTATCTCGGCTGGGCAAGGAATCATCTTCCATCCCCTTTGGGATGTCTGTCCATCCACTGTGGTACTCATACACTGTAGACTTAGACGACTGGTGTATAGTATTATAAATTTGTGTGTTATTATATTATTATTATTGTAAGATAATTTGCAACATCTTTATCCATTAAGACTAAAGTATGTTACAGTTGTTTAAAACATTTTTGATGATGGGGCATGTTCAGTAAATTGATCAAGGTCAAAAGGTTAATCACAGTCTGGTATTGATCCATCAACCCTATGGCTTAAAGCCCAGCACCCTACTTCCCTAATGTTTTTACCAATAAAGTTTTAAAGAAGTCAAACTTTATTACATAGATTTTAGTCATTCTAATAGACATTTTAAACACCTGCTCTGCTATGATTTTTTTCTGTGCTATTTCAAACACTCTTCAAGTCTGGCTAAGAAATTAATAGCCACAATTCTACATTATTGTTTAATAATATTATATTTTTTAAAAAAGTAAACATAATTTAGTTATTCACAGAGTACATTAATTACAACTTTTTAAAGGTCAAGGTAGTATATTTTGTTTCATTTAATTACTTTTTGAGACCTCATTTCTTCATATTGTAACCAAGCTTTAATGAGTCACACTTTTGAACTTGTAGGATTTTAACTCTTACCATGAGATCAAAGCTTTGTGCAGCTCATAATTCCAAAACAAAATGTACAAAATAATAATATTAATAATGACAAATGGACATTTAATGAACAAGTCATTCATATTTAAAGTAATAAAAATAGTAAGCAGTAATTTTGCTGGAATTCAAGTTATTATGTAACCAATTGAGCTTAGTCATCTGAACGTACGTTTGGATAAAGAAAAGTGGTACAGATTAACCACTGGTTTCCATTTAAATGCTGAATTACTGGTTGCAGTGCAGTGTCATGTCAGATACTGAAGCAAATAGGTTGCAGAAGTCTAAGCATAAACTTTGGTTCTGCCTGCTTTGTTTAATAACGAATTCACTACAGCACATTTTCAGGCTGAATAAACTCATCTCACTGAAGCCAGGATGTTATAATTCAATGACTACAACTCCAATAGATGTAGTATTAAACAATAATAGATGAATTTCGGGTGATTACAAAGTTACTTCAGATCCTATTCATACTTTAAGTGCAACCACTATGATGAATAAGATGTTTTATGACCCCAGCAAATGGAACCATCTAGTGCCACTGAAATCCATTAGGAAATGCAGGCTGATCCTGGTAAATAAAGGAAACAAAGAAGAAAACATTACTAATAACAATGAGTTATGCCCCTTTCGTAACATTTGAAGTGAACTGACTGTACAACAAGGTTGCTTTATGCGTGGCATGAGAGTTATTGTTCCATTTAAGTGATGGCAGAGTTACACACTGGTCCTGTCTGAGCTGTAAACATAAAGACCATTGCCAGCAGTTATGTATTTTGATCTGGAATTGATAGTAATATTGAGTAACAAGCAAATGTTGTTAGTGTAGTAAAAGCTGTGCCATACACCACTACAACCAACAAAACTGTGGTGCATGTAGAATGTACTGATCTATCTGAAAAACTCTTTTGTGGGCATGGCTGGTGATCATTTAAAATGGCCAGCCAATTCGGGAACTGGCTGAACTTCGGGTTTTGACCATAACATATATACTGCGGATAAGTTCTCCCTTGAATAAGTTGGGATTTGATTTTATCATATAATTTCTAGTATTTTATAATGTCGGTAGTACAAGTCAAATGTGGAAAACTCACACCATTGGTCAAAGAGATTATGATAGGCTAACGCCCACCTTAAAGAGTAACCACAGAGCAAACTGCCTTTAATTTCTATGTGGGCGTGTCAATGCGCTTTTTCAGCGTGTGCCTCTAACGTCTCACTCTCACTCTCTTTCTCTCCATGATGAAATGGTAATACCTGAATTATTCTTAAGCAACGTTTGCACTGATTTGTGCTTTTAGTATCTCACACCTTTATCATAAGATCAACCCATATCTACAATGGAGCATTTCGATCAGAAGAAAATATGAAGCTGATTTTAAACTAAAATTCATTGAAGTAGCGAAAGAAATTGATAACTGTGCTGCTGCAACAAAATTTGATGCGTCTGAGAAACTGATGCAAAATTGGGGGAGGCAAAAAGATGTAAAAAAAAATTTAAGTGGCGCATTTTTGAATGGGTCTGATTTTATGATCAATTTTTCGTGTTTCAAGACCATGAAATCAATTAAAGTGATACATGCAGTATGTAATTTTAGTAAGACAGGAGGAAATATCATGTTAGGGGAAAGTATTGCAATCTACCAATGAATTTTTCAGTTCCAACTCAATTGCACTCTTGCTTGAAGAGTTCTGCTGTGCTAAGTTTGAATGCTTTGTATGTTTTCATATAGAGTTTTATCAGCAGCCATGTTGTTTATTCCATGCTGCCTTGGTTAACCAGAAACACTACAGCCCCCTTGTTTATTCCTGGCTTTGGGTATTTTCTGCGACAAAGTATTATCATACAGTATTAACAACATATTATTCTCTACTATTTCTGTTCTTTTGGTATAGAAAAAGATGATCCGCTGTGGCAACTTCTAACGTGAACAGCCGAAAGAAGAAGAATTTCTGTTCTTTTGGTTAAGTAGTATACATGCCAAAGACATGCTAAGCATGCAGCAAAAGGCCTCTTAATATATTTTCAGAATTCCATTGGATTGCAATAAAAAGTTTAAATGAGATGAATTAGTGTTTTGACACAAAAGTGAGTTTTCTACAGACAGACATCATAACCTAATTTTTTCTATCCATTTTCCCACTTTACTAATCAAATTTCCGAGAGCAAGGGGCCAAAGCTTATCTTGGTAGCATCAGGTAAAAGGTAAAAAACAACCCTGACTGTTTTGAAAGCTAAATATTCATTTCCTGATAGAAAGCACAATTTATTTTTTTCCAAAACATTGATCCATATTATCAACAAACGTATTGCAGCATTGAACATTTGCTACACAGCGTTAAAGAAGGTTTTTAGAATGTATATAATTTACTGATTTCCTTACAATTTCAGATAAGAAAAGTAATAATGTCAGGTGTTTTTTTTTTATCATTGTTCACCAACGGCATTAATTTATAACTAGGAAAATTATTTAAACATTTGCTGATTGAATTGTGAGCAGCAAGAAGAAAAACACACACATCTGGATTTCTAAATTCATCGTTGTGTCTATCCTTTTTTTTATCAGAGCAGATTTGGGCATTCTCCCACACAATGAAGAAAAAAGGCAATTACTATCAATCAGTGACTAAGCAACAGATTGGAGCATTTAAAAAGACTCATTCATACAAAGATTTGTGGCAGCGCTCAGCTCCTCTGATTAGAATCCATAGATTTTAAATTGTAGCTAATTAGGCTGTCATAGGTTCATTAATGGCTCTACTGATTCAGCACTCCCTCACCTGCATGCATATTAAAACTCATTAGCTCTCTTGTCTAAGACACCACCTGCATTAATTGCTACTGATGCACTAGTGCACTTAAAGAGATGACTTCTTCTGGTAAAATGCTTGCTAGTATGAAAATAAATTCCCCAGAAGCATCGTGAAAAACACACACACACACACACACACACACACACAATATATAAAGTCCACTATAACATACTGTTTCCAGAAAATCGTTTAAAGATACAATTTAACATGCAGGCCATTCATGCAGAAGACGTAAATATGATGAGTTACTGAGGTTAAGTTAAAATATATGTTTTCCTAAAACAAATTTCACTTGTTTATACAAGTTTGCTCATACTTTTAATACTCTGGTAAGCTTTTTGTCTGTGTAATGCCTGTAAGATTTCTAAAAAGGAAAGTGCAATATTGCCTTTAATTCAGTGTTCAAAAACAAAGCTTTGATAGATCCAAATTATGTATAGGAGGTTATGACACATGTGGTTGTTATGGTCTCTGAACTGTAAGACATTTCCAAAAGTGGAAGATTTCATTTTTAAACTATAAGCTAATTGTGAATTTCATTGTATTTGAAGAGTTTATATTTCCCATTTAACTAACAATCAACGATAACAATAACTAGTTCTGATTTGGTATCATTTTTATAATATGTGATGCTTAGCTCCATATCGGATGGCTATGTGTTTACTTTCACCAATATGTAGTTACATAACAGCACAAACTATATTGACAATCATAGAAAAAAGTTAAGAATGAGCATAAACATTTATAATAATGGGTTGGAGTAACATGTATGTTTGTTTTTTATGTTATCAGACAACCTGTGACATGTTCCTAACATAAAAGGTACCAATCAACATTTTAGGTTATTTTTTAAGGAAGAAATGTCAAAAACAGCAATACAGCTGCAACCTGTAATCTTTTACCTGTCTTACTGTCCATATTGTATCCCACATTTTTAACCCTAGGGACCACTTATGGCAAGCTACTTGCTGATTGTGACCGTTTTTATTTCCAAACCTTTATTTCCAACCAAGTTCTACAACTAAAGAATCATACAACCTAGGTGGGTCAAGTCCTCATTTAGTCCCAAAAGTTAGTTGCAAATTATATATCCCTAATTGAAAAATGAAAAGACAAAAAAAAAAAAAAACACTTGCACGTGAGAAAGCTGTTTTCTGAGTGCCAAGCAGCTAAAATTAAGCACACCATGGAAGCATTTGTTTCAGTTTTTACAAAGCTTCTTGCAAATGCCTATTTTGCAACTGATCTGAGCTCTTTATAAAAGTGTCAGAAAAGCAGCAAGTGAACTGAGAGAAGTCCTTTTGAAAAAATGTCTAATAAAAGGCAACCACAATTCCTTTCCCTTTTTGCACCCATAAAACAGCTGGCTTACTTGTTTTCATCTCTGTTAGTGGCATGCATCAACATTTATACATATACACATGTAGTATTTATATTTTACATATAGTGTTTTCTCAAAACACTACAATGGAAAAAAATATAGAATCATTATCACTAAGCTCAAGGTTATTTTCCCATGGGAATTAAACTCTCCACAATTTAACTATGCAGAATACTCTGAATCCAGCTTTGCCCTTCAGCTTTCAAAGAGATCTCTGCACTCCTGTTCAGCTTGACAAGACTTTCAGCCTAAGGCCTATAACCTGAATCTGTACAATGGTGCTCATGCACTTTTATCTTACACAGTTGTGAGTTATTAATCACTCAAATAGTCAAATGAAGTCAATGCAATTGTCTATATTTTTATGCTAACAGTACAACATTATTATTGAATACCAACATAATAATTAAGAGTTATTAATTTCTTGGGCAAATATGCCTCATTCCCATGTTTAATATCATTTGGAAGATGAAAGATGTAAATACATATGTTTGATGTTTTTGTAAATGACATCCTAGGTGTTTGAAGTGAATTATACAAGTTCAAGGATAGATGGACCGAGTATGTGATAATATTTTACAATGAGTTATGAACTAAAATTTTTTCCTTATGAAAAAATCCATCCATAAATATCCATTGTAAATCAGCATTTTTCATTAACAAATTCACCATAGGATTTTGCTTAACTTGGTAGTCTGGATATCTAAAATTGTATTAATTACTGATCTGTTGGATATATTATAGTAATGTTTCTAATAACGCCAATATAGGAGATTTGTAATTCAGATTGTAGACAAGGTATCTGTGCTCACTGTACTACTTAAATGGAAAGTCTATGAATGGCAAGCAATGGCTGCCACATATTAAATTAACGGTGAAGAATGACCCAATGAAGTACTTTGAACCTTACTAACTTGGTTTTAAAGTTATCTATACTAATAAAAGGCAAAGGCCTGTGACAGGGGTTTGGCGCCCTTACCTAGCCGGGACGCCCCTGCACACTATATTCAGGGGGAGCAGCCATGGACATTGCAATACCTCCCCCTGAACGCTAGTTAGCCACCTCCTTGGGGTGAAACAGTATATCGGTACCCCGCAGGGCATCCTGGGAATTGGAGTTGGGTGCAGCCCTGTTGGGTTCAGCAGGTACCACCAGGGGGCGCTATATTTTGGACTCCTGAGTCCATGAGGGCAGTCAATCCATTATACCCGGAAGTGAAGCAGGAAATGAGGGATCAAGCACCTGGAGCACTTCCGGGTTAATTATAAAAGGAGCCAGCGACCACCACTCAGTGGCCAGAGTCGGGTGGAAGGCGGACGAAGCTTGGTGAGGAGTGGTGGAGTGAGAAGAGGAAAGTGTTTATTGTGGGCTTGGGACCGTGTTGGGCTAGTGAGACACGGGGAAGACGTGTCTCGCAGCTGAAGAAAAATAAAAATGTATTTAATTTTACACGTGCCTCCTGTGTCCAATCTGTGTCGGGTCTGGCTCTATATAGCGCCTTTCTTACAGCCCTCACTCACTCACTCACTCATCACTAATTCTCCAACTTCCCGTGTAGGTAGAAGGCTGAAATTTGGCAGGCTCATTCCTTACAGCTTACTTACAAATGTTAGGCAGGTTTCATTTCGAAATTCTGCGTGTAACGATCATAACAGGAACCTACTTATGTACATATATACCTGCCATAGCCTGCAGCTCGGTCGCCGTGTGAGGCGGAGTTGCGTCCCTCATCGTCACGACTCCCATGTAATTGAGTGCCTGCCCATATAAGGCTGTTCATCAGCGGCAATCCAATAGAAACACTCTGCCACTAAATATTCACTGGTGAAGGACTGTGCTTATGCAGACGAAGATGAGATAGTCGGGGTGATGTTTGGAACAAACTCAGTGAAACTGCAAGAAAAACTTTTAAAGTGCCGGGTCTTACCTAACATTAAATAAAGCCGTGGACATCGCACGAGATAGCACAAGCACAGCTGGGAACCTTCGATGCATGTACTCCGAGCGGCTCATGTGAATAGACTGTGAACGCAGTACGCAGACAAAAAGCAACAGCTCCAAAGAGCTGAACAAAAACGCATTACACAATTGAGAAGGCAGCAAAAGAATATGAAGCGTGTGACACATACAAGCATATTCATAAGTGCAGCTACTGCGGAAACAAAGCACACGGTGGAAAAAGTCAATGCCCAGCTAAAGGAAGACAGTGTAAAAAAAATCCGTGCATGCAGTGTGTGATGTCTCAAATAAAGAGGAAGATGAGCTGTTTATTGATGCAGTAAGAAAGGAATCGATGAATGAAACCTATTATCTTTACAACACTTGACAAACAAGGAATTTAACTTGAACACAACACATCCTCCAAATACGAACCTGATTGAAAGAAATAATGATAATCAAATCCTTGATGACAGCAACACTCATAACAGTCACAAAACAATTACATTGACAATCATGTTACGTTATTTTTAAAATGTTCCCTTTTCTTTTTCATAACTTCTTTAACACACTACTTCTCCTCTGCGAAGCGCGGGTATTTTGCTATATATATATATATATATATATATATATATATATATATATATATATATACTCCGATCTACATACTGTCAAATAGCGCTGACGTCCGAGGTTCGATTCCCGAGAGGGGGTGCAGTGAGTGTGTATGCCTGACGAGTCCAGGATTAGGGCGAAACACGTGTCGCATACTCTTTGCATTATTTGACAGTAAAACTATTTCAACCATTCTATGAGCTGCTTCTCGCAACTGAAAGAGGGCACCGTGGCGTATGTTAGCCGACTTGCTGACCAACCGCAAGCGTTACCTGGTAGGTAACCACCCATACAGTCAGATTGTGATTCAGACTACGAATGCCTTGAATGTAATTACCCCGATCTACATACTTTCAAATAAACGAACCACACGCTGTGGCGCAACGCAAGATGCTTCGCCTCTAGCGCTGACATCCGAGGTTTGATTCCTGAGAGGGGGTGCAGTGAGTGTGTACGCCTGATGAGCCCAGAATTAGGGCGAAACACGTGTTGCGTACTCTTTGCATTATTTGACAGTAAAACTATTTCTATATATATATATATATATATATATATACAGTATACACATGCACATATATATATAATATACACTGCATCCGGAAAGTATTCACAGCGCATCACTTTTTCCACATTTTGTTATGTTACAGCCTTATTCCAAAATGGATTAAATTCATTTTTTCCTCAGAATTCTACACACAACACCCCATAATGACAATGTGAAAAAGTTTACTTGAGGTTTTGCAAATTTATTAAAAATAAAAAAACTGAGAAATCACATGTACATAAGTATTCACAGCCTTTGCTCAATACTTTGTCAATGCACCTTTGGCAGCAATTACAGCCTCAAGTCTTTTTGAATATGATGCCACACGCTTGGCACATATCCTTGGCCAGTTTCGCCCATTCCTCTTTGCAGCACCTCTCAAGCTCCATCAGGCTGGATGGGAAGCGCCGGTGCACAGCCATTTTAAGATCTCTCCAGAGATGTTCAATCGGATTCAAGACTGGGCTCTGGCTGGGCCACTCAAGGACATTCACAGAGTTGTCCTGAAGCCACTCCTTTGATATCTTGGTTGTGTGCTTAGGGTCGTTGTCCTTCTGAAAGATAAACCGTCACCCCAGTCTGAGGTCAAGAGTGCTCTGGAGAAGGTTTTCATCCAGGATGTCTCTCTACATTGCTGCAGTCATCTTTCCCTTTATCCTGACTAGTCTCCCAGTTCCTGCCGCTGAAAAACATCTCCACAGCATGATGCTGCCACCACCATGCTTCACTGCAGGGATGGTATTGGCCTGGTGATGAGCGGTGCCTGGTTTCCTCCAAACGTGACGCATGGCATTCATACCAAAGAGTTCAATCTTTGTCTCATCAGACCAGAGAATTTTGTTTCTCATGGTCTGAGAGTCCTTCATGTGCCTTTTGGCAAACTCTAGGCGGGCTGCCATGTGCGTTTTATTAAGGAGTGGCTTCCGTCTGGCCACTCTACCATACAGGTCTGATTGGTGGATTGCTGCAGAGATGGTTGTCCTTCTGGAAGGTTCTCCTCTCTCCACAGAGGACCTCTGATGCTCTGACAGAGTGACCATCAGGTTCTTGGTCACCTCCCTGACTAAGGCCCTTCTCCCCTAATCGCTCAGTTTAGATGGCCGGCCAGCTCTAGGAAGAGTCCTGGTGGTTTCGAACATCTTCCACTTACTGATGATGGAGGCCACTGTGCTCATTGGGACCTTCAAAGCAGCAGACATTTTTCTGTAACCTTCCCCAGATCCTGTCTCGGAGGTCTACAGACAATTCCTTTGACTTCATGCTTGGTTTGTGCTCTGACATGAACTGTCAACTGTGGGACCTTATATAGACAGGTGTGTGCCTTTCCAAATCATGTCCAATCAACTGAATTTACCACAGGTGGACTCCAATTAAACTGCAGAAACATCTCAAGGATGATCAGGGGAAACAGGATGCACTTGAGCTCAATTTGGAGCTTATGGCAAAGGCTGTGAATACTTATGTACATGTGATTTCTCAGTTTTTTTTATTTTCAATAAATTTGCAAAAACCTCAAGTAAACTTTTTTTCACGTTGTCATTATGGGGTGTCATGTAGAATTCTGAGGAAAAAAATGAATTTAATCCATTTTGGAATAAGACTGTAACATAACAAAATGTGGAAAAAGTGATGCTTTGTGAATACTTTCCAGATGCACTGTACACACACACATACATATATACACACACAAGTGCCGGCTGTCCTCCCGGCAGCTCTCCGGTGCCGCCTAATCTTCCCCAGCACTTCCTGGTGTGGCGAAAGTGCTGGGGTAACAGGTCCCCAAGGCATTAGGGCACCTCCTGGCGGTGACCACGGGCCCCTACAGGGTGGAGCTTCCATGCCCTAAGAGCAACCAGGAAGGCGGCCCCCACGTGATCCAGGGTGGGCTTTGATCCTCTTCCGGTCCCTCAAGGCGTCCCGGCCGCTGGCATCCCTGACAGTATATATGTATATGTGTACATATATATATATATATGTTTATATGTGTGTGTGTGTGTGTGTGTATATATGACATATATATATGTGTGTATATGTATGTGTATGTACCATATAGGAGTCCTGATCCCCATCTACCAACTGGGATGGGTTACTCACATGCCTACTTCCAGAGCAGCACCAAGTACTCTCCTAGAAAATAAGCAACACCACACTAATGGTCATGTTCTGCTACCTGTCATATTAGCCTTCTGGTGCCTTGGGGGAACATTCTGTGAGGTCTGTCTGAGGTTGTTGTGAGGTATATATAGATAAGGTATAAGGTAAATGTGAACTATATATATGTGGATGTATGTCACTATAAGTATATAGAGAAAATATATATATATATATATATTATGAAGGGGTGTACAACTTATATATATATATATATGTATGTGTATATGTCCATACTTTATTAATTCATCTATCTACTGATTTTCTAACATTTTCTCCAATTCAAGGAGGTAGGGGAAAAACCTACAAAGCCATATCATATACATTATTATTTACTTATTATATGGGGCCACATTCAACTTAGTAAACTTTTTGTTTCTGTAAACATATACTTGTGTCCATTTCCTTCAGTGTTTCCTATTCAGTGGTTTAATTGCACCAGTTTCTCACAAGGTTGGTGCTCTTCTATCAAAGTTAAAAGAAAGAGGTTGGTGAGAAGCTAGTTTAAATTGTTTGAGCCAATCAATCCTATTATCTTAATCTTTTTAAAGATAGCAAGGTCTTAAAGTGAAGGTGTAGTAGCTACACTTTATCAAGTCATATTAGTTTTGTTAGAAAAATGCCAATTTGTACGATTTCTATTTATCGCCAAAAAACTTTAATAGCTCATAATGTGAATGAAGTTTATTGTTCTTTTGTATAATGTTTAATGCAATCTGCATAAAACTGATGTATTTAAAAGAAGCTGGATGGCTTGATGGAGCTTAGTACTGCTGTCTCACCATTCCAGTGACCTCTGCAGAAATGTCAGTTTGTTCACTTTGTGAAGTATGCTGGTACTACTGTTCTCTGCAGGGGTTTTTACAAGTTCTTCTGGTTTCCTCAATTGTCCAGGGTTGGTTACCACCTTATACCCTGTGCTGCAGGTAATGAGACTGGCCCATCTAATTGTTTTTCATAATTATCCATACAATTATTTAGTCAGCCAAATATGGGGCAGCAGCTCAATGAATAAAATCATGCAGATACAGATCAGAAAGTTCAGTTAATGTTCACTTCAAACACCAGAATGAGGAAAAATGTGACATTAATGATTTTGACCATGGCATGATTGCTGGTTCCAGATGTGCTGGTTTGAGGTTGTTTTTTTTTGTTAATACTAATCTCCTAGAATTTTCACGCACAATAGTCTCTAGAGTTTACTCACAATGGCACAAAAACATCCTGTTGTCGGCAGTACTGCAAATGGCAATGCCTTGTTGATGAGAGCAGTCAGAAGAAAATGATTACCCTGGTTTGAGCTGACAGAAAGCCTGCAGTAAGTCAGATAACCACCCTGTACAACTGTAGTGAGCAGAAAAGCATCTTAGGATGTGCAACATATCGAATGTTGAGGCAAACAGGAAATAAAAGTGGAAGAGCAAAGTGGGTTTCACTTTTGTCAGTCAAAAACAGAAAGCTGAGGCTGTAGTGGGCACAGGCTCACCAAAACTGAACGATTGAGGACTGGTAAAATATAATCTGGTGTTTGAGATCTCAATTTTTTCTAAGGTACACAGATGGTAGGGTTAGAATTTGGTGCCAACAGCACGAATACATGCACCAAACTTGCCTTGTGTCAACAGTCCAGGCTGGTGGTGTTATACTGGTGTGGGGAATGTTTTGTTGGCACAATTTGGGCCTGTTAATACTAATGAATCACCACTTGAATGCCACAGCCTAATTGAGTATCTTTGGTGACAATCTGCATCCCTTCATGGTCACAATTTTCCCCTTCTTTTAATGGCTGCTGTCAGTATTATAATGCCCAAAGTCTCAAAGTGAAAGTTGTCTCAAATGGTTTCATGAATATGACAATGAGTTCAATGTTCTTCAGTGGTCGTCCCAGTCACTGTATCTGAATCCAGCAGAACCCCTTTGGGATGTGGTAGAACATGAGATTTGTAGTATGAATGTACAGCTGACAAATCTGCGGAAATTGTGTGATGCAATCATGTTAACATGTACCATAATCATAAAGGAATTTTTCCAACATCTTGTGAAATCCATGTCATGAATAATATTAGGGTGTTTTGACAGCAAAACCTGGTCCTCCCTAGCATTAGTAAAGTATTCCTTATAATTTACCCAGTGGGTATATATAATACCTATTAGAAAATTAGTTTTAATATAGATTAGCTTTTTGAATTTGTGCGGAAAATTGGAGCTTTGATGCAAAAATTAATTCCTAAATGGGAATAGCATGCAAGCCCACATAGATAACCAACTGCAAAAGCTGAAGTTCTACTTTTGGAACCATCATTTTTTGATGACACCTCACCTTATGAGCAACCTTTTAAAATCAATGGCTGGTTCAGAAAGAATCCTTCTGGTTATGTTTATTATTGTAATAAGTCACTGTGATTGTTTTTTTACTGTTGTTCTCATATTATTTAATTAAGACACATGGTGGAGTGAAACAATTAAAGCAACAAGAAATAATAATGTGAAAGGTTCAGTCATTCAATACATATAGTATGCTTGGAATTCTCACTGCCTATTGTGAAAAGTAAGGTAATTCATAACTCATTTAAGGGATACAGAGGCATGACACTCAAACTGTCACATCAAACTTCTCTGTCATTCCTAAAAAAATGTTCGTGCCCTGTAAAGAAAGTTACACTCTCCTCCCCACTGCTTTAAGGCTTGTATTAGATGCAATCACTTTAAAAATATTATGACAAAAGGATTATGCAATTCACATTTAATAAAGGCAAATGAAAGATTAGACTTTACTTTTTTGGTACTTCCCAAATATGTCATTTTCTAACCCCCTTAATCCAGACCAGGGTCATGGAAGCCTATCGCAGCTAACAAAGGGTGCAAGGCAGGGTAAACACACACAAACACAAGTCAATTTAGTGTTGCCAGTTCACCTAACCTGAATGTCTTTAGACAGTGGGAGGAACACCCAGAGGAAACCCCTGCAGACACTGGAAGAACATGCAAAGTCCAAGCAGGGAAGACTCAGGATGTGAACCCTGGTCTCCTTACTACAAGGCAGCAGTGCTAACACTGGGCCATTGTGCTGCCCATACCTCCCAAATATAGAAACTTGTTCTATTTGAAAGAATAACCTTTATAGCAAAAAACAAATGATATCCATCATAATAGAATAATTAAAATTTAAAGTTATGCATTATTCTAATTTTGAAAACATATGAGTATCTGTTATTAAAGATGCAAGGCTGCAGTTGTAGTATGTACAAATATTTTAAAAAATAATAATGATAATACATTAACATATACTGTAGTAGTTGTTGATAAATACCATTGCCTTAAAAACATAATTTGATATTCTTTAAAGGCATATTTTATTCTTATCAGCTGAAATAGTATAAAAATAGTTGTTAATAATTAAAGGAAAAAAATCAAACAGGATGAAGGTGAATGGAAGGGACAAACAGAGATATAACATAACAGTGCAGTGTGGAGTGTTTGTTAAAACTGTAAGAAAATGTTTAGCAAACAAAGAACCCAAACTAATATGATATGGTTATGCAATTCTGCTATAATAATTAGTATTATTAATTACGAATGTTATTAATTATAATATTGTTATTGTAGTACAATATATATAATAAAATAATGTATAATATAAAACAATAATATTGAAGCAATGTTGAAATGAAAATGATGTTATATTTAAGTGCCGATCCAAACTGATGAATTCAAACTGATATACAGTATAGATCAGGGGTGTCCTGTGGCTGCAGGTTTTCATTCTAATCCTTTTCTTAATTAGTGACCAGATTTTGCTGCTAATTAACTCTTTGCCTTAATTTTAATTGATGCACAACTTAAGACTCAGGCTTCATAAATTATTTCTTTATTCCTTAATTAGCAACCAAACAATATTAAGACACAAAATGTACCAAGACATAAACAACAACCTGCGTCCATCACTCAGTAACTGAAAATAAAGAAAGGTGAAGGCCTCAGTAATGTTGATCTGCTCAGGTCCACAAAACATTTTGACAGCACTCTTAAAAAAGAAAATCAACAGTTTTGGAAATGTCTGCCATGGCAGAATGTGCACCATGAAATTAAATAACGGGCTTAATTAGCAACGAGAATTGGCTTCAGATTAAGAAACTGAATGAAGTGAAGTTGGTTGGAGTTTGAGGCCCCAACTTATTTGGTCATCTGTTGGTTCACTTCACATCAAATTTATGTTTAGGTGCTGTTTAAGGAAAAAAGAGTCAAATCAGATGTCAGAGTCTCAAGAAAAGTCAATTAAAATAAAGGGAAATAGTTAATTAGCAGCAAAAACTGGTCACTAATTAAGAAAAGAGAATGAAAACGTGCAGACACAGTAGCTATCCAGGACTGGAGTTGGAGACCCCTGGTATAGATAAACCTGATGAAATGTATCTAAACTGAAATATATATTTGAATAGATGTGCTGTATTTCAATGAACGTTTATCTCTTAACTAATAAATGTGTAACTAGTAAATTGTGTGTGTATATAAATATGTTTGTATGTATATATTTTTTGTTAACTGTAATCATGTGTGTCCCCACAGATATTAAATAATTTCATTAATTATGAATACTGTTTGTTTTTCAATATTTTACTTCTTTAGAAGATATACAGCTTTATTGAATGAGAAATCCTTACAGGCTGCAGTTTCTTAAAAAAGATGTTAATAAGACTAAGGTCAATTTTCTAAATGTTTGCACATTGAACTTTGGATAATCTAATGAAACATCCTTTATCTGGTCGCACTGTTGATGCCTTTTTTTCAAAGTGTACATGTGGCGGGTCATGCAGAGTTTATCGTTTTTTGCATGGTTGCACTAACAGTTCTTTAGGAGGCTTTCCCTTTAAAGACATGATTTCCTATTAAGGAATATTTCTTTTTTCTTAGTATATTGGCACATGTTGGAATCTATAAATCAAATGAGAATCTTGATTTAAATGCTTCAGCCGCATGTCATCATTCAGATGTGCTGTATATTGAAAAAACTGCCATGTTTGACACATTTCCTGGATCAAACAGCAAGGGTGCATTTTTAAAATCAATCCTGGGTCTACTATACCTTTGTCCCACAACAGTAGGCTTTTTTTTACATTTTAATATTTGCAGTGTGCGCACCAAGCAGCTATAAAGTCTGCATTTCCATTGATCTTCATGTAAAAGGTGATAATTGCTTATGGTAGAGTTAATTCCTTATGAAAATTATTTTTTATCTGTTACAGCTGTAACAGGTAAAATATGGCAAGTTAAAAGGAATGAGTGAGTTTATTTAAAATATTGTAACTCCTGTAGCTTCTAAAAGCCATTGTCAAATAAATGTACAGTATAACTAATTTAAACAGTTAAAGCACAAGATAATGTTAAATATTTCTAAATTACTGTTTAAAATACTATCCATGACATGTAAATTAACTATGTGCCCATTTTGAAATAAATCATTTCACTTAAGGCCTTCCCAAAGCAGACAGTATGCATAATATATTTGGTTAACAAAAAAGTACAATTTGCAAACTGCAGATTCTGAAATTCACATCATGGTTTACTCTTCTTTAATATTACAGAATTTCATTTGCACCTGGGCATTGCTGAACCACAGTAGCTTTTGCTAGCTGGAACAAGTTTGACATTGTTTTCTTACTCTTCACTACACAACATAAAGCATGAGTGCAGGGTGAGTTGTAAGAGATGTGCATACAGAGGGGAGCAATTGAAATTTTTCAAAAAGATTGATACAAATTAAACAAACCTTGAATTTAGATAGCAACAAAAACACATTATGACAAGAAACACTTAGTCTTGCAGAATAACATAGAAAGTGGTTTATACTGGCATGTATAATTCTGATGTTCAGAGAAGATTTATTTGTTCATGGAAAATCGTTTTTCATAGCACATTTCAATCCTCATTAAATAAAAAGGCATTTACATGACCATAATAGCTTTCAATGATGTAAGCATTCATATGATGCCACTTAAAAAGTCTCAAAGGTTATTAGCCAAACAATGACCAGCATTTAGACACAGGAATTCACGTATATTCTGCTTAATTTGTATATGGAATTATGTATACAGTAGTTGATGGATTTTGTACAATAAAATATAATAATATAATTAAGTGAAATAACTAATATAAATTAGAAAAAAAAACTGCAAACTTAAGAGTATTATTCCAAAATATAATGCACATTATAGAGGTAAATTGCTCAAGGTAGTCAGTAAGAAATAACTGGCAGTATAATAAAAGAAAGGAGTAAAGTCCAAACAAAAGGCTGGTATTGTGTCTCTGTCAGTCATTTTATAACCCAGGTTGTGGGGGGTGCTGGAGTCTATCCCAACTAGCACAGGGCACAAGGCAGGCACAAACCCTGGAAAGGGCACCAACCTGAAATATCAATGACCAGAAAGTTGAAACATGGACTTGGATGGGTGTGTAACTGCCTCTGTTCTTCTTAAAACTATCAATGACATCCTTTCTTACCAACTTTTAGAATGAGGTTGGTTGTTTTCTGTAGCTGCCAATTAAATTACTGCCAATTTCATTGTTGTTCTCTTTAAATTGAACAATGTTGATATTACCATGCTTGTAAACACAATTGTGTTTAAGTATCTATATATATAATTCACTAAGGCAAGACAACCATCGAAAGCACGCCGGAAGGGGCGTGGATTCACTGAGCCGTCGACAAGTAAGATACCTATGGCGCATGCAGGAAGGAGCCACGGCCACCAACTCCTGGCACCTCCAAGTTACGTTGACTGTTCATGTTTCTCGCAGAGGTGAATCGCCATATGCAGCATGTAAAAAGGTTTGCGAGGGGTATCCCATGGGATCCTTAAAACAATCCTTTACAACTGAGGTTAAAACACAATGAAGTAAGCAGTCTTTAAAAACCGAGTTTTCGGTTACGACGCACGACCGCGTGCACCATTGCAAACTGTTTTACATGCTACATACAGCAATTCGCATCCGCGACAAACATGCGTCTTCTTAGATGCTCCTGCAGGAACACAGAAAGTCTACGTGAGTCACAGGTGCATCTGGACTGTGCAAAGATGACAACGACTCAAGTGACGAGTTGGAGGTGGGCACATGAGCTATGGCGGTCCGCCAGTTTTCAGTCACGGACGATTGTGTGTTGGTTTGTTCCGTGCATTGTTATAATGTTGATTTTCTTGCTGATTTATTACATTACTGATTTTTCAAATGTTAATTTTCTCCCTGTGCTTAAAAATCATTAAAAAACCGGCCTGATTATGTGGGTATATGGTTAGGAACAATATGGCTAGATGCTGAACTAGACATTGAACAAAATTCTAATATTAGAAATTTTTTCCTTCCAAATGTAATTTAACTGTCACTTGCAAAGAGAATAAATACTCGGTTTAAAAGCTATGGACAGATGATTCCATACTCGACAAAGCACTGCTTACTGTGTCTGTATCTATATTAAAAAAACTTTGACACTTAAGCAGAGACATCCAAAAAGGTGTAATTGGGAGTAATTCTGAATGAAAGGAATCAATTGTTATTGGACTTTTACACAAATTATTGATTATTCATAACAACCATCCATCCTTCCATCTTCTAAACCTTGCTTTATCCTGAGCAAGGTTGCAGGGAAGCAAGAACGCTCCTTAGAGAAAGTGCCAGTCCATCGCAAGGTGAACACACAGGAGTTGAATCTTAGACATCTGAAAAAGCCTTTTAGATATCTCATATGTAAAGACATATGAAATACATTTTAAGACATCTTGATTACACTTTGAAATAATAGAACAGTTTTTGGAGATATCTGAAATGTATGTATTTAATTATAAAGGTCATAGGTGTAGCAGTTAAGGAGAATTTTGGACAACAGCTCAGTTGCCTTCATTTTGGATTGTGTACAAAATACCATATTCAAATATGAGGTTGCTAAAAGTGTCACATGTGCCAAGAACTTTGGAGAGAAAGGTCATTGATTGTTGTTATATAATCTGAAGTTGTGCTAGCTAATTTAAAGATATGAACAATTGGGTAAGGACAGATACTAAGCTGACCAACACTTGACAGTAAGCATAAACTTGAACTTTGTGAACAGTAGACTGATGAAGTCATTGGGGTACAGGCCTGAATTGCTCATATGCTCAAATGTGTAGTGAGGTTAGACAGATACAGTGCTAATGGCAGTTTTTCTATATTACACAGCATTGAATTACAGTGAATTTCATTTTGCCCACTGATCAACAGAAAAAGACTCTTTAATGTCAAAGTGAAAACAGATCTCTGCAAAGCGGTCTAAATTATTTACTGCTATAAAAGACACTATAATTGATTGTAGTCAGTCCCCTTTACATCATTATTTAGTAGATGCTTTTTTGGCAGTCATTACAGCTATGGGATAGTGTGGATAAGTCTTTATCAGTGTTCCACATCTGCAATTTTCCCCTATTTCAAAATTGCTTCAGCCCTGTCAGGTTGTAAATGGATCGTGAGTGAACAGCCTTTTTCAAGTCCAGACACAGGCTTTCAATTGGATTGAGATCTACACTTTAACTTGGCCACTCCATGACATTAATATTGTTGTTTTTAAGTCAATCCTATACAGCAAAAGCAGGTAAATTCCATAAGAGATTATAAAAACAGCAAGTTACAAGGAACTGGTTATTGATTTATTGCACCAAAAAACCTCTGTGTCTGGTAACTATTCAGGGTATGGATGTAGAGGTGAGCCACTCCTATTAGTACACGGAAGTCCACTTTAATGACAGGTTGGAGTGGTCTCATAAGGTCTCAGAGGAACTATATAAGAAAAGGCAGATCAGGCTTTTTTTCCTTAGAAGACTGTGTTCCCTTAATGTGGGAAGTGACATCCTTTACATCTTCTACAACTCTGGTGTGCAGGGCTGGTAACATCACTTCTAGCGAATCCCACCAAATCAACGAGCCAATTAAATGGGCAAGCTAAGTTATAGGATGCACTCTCTGTGGATGTAGTAGCAAAGGAGAAAGTTAAAACAAAACTGAGTGCCATAATGAACAAAGCTACACATCCTCTCTCTGACACACTAACAATTCTTTCACCCAAAAACGTATTCATCAAAAGTGTGTCAAGAAACAGTACTGGGGCTCCTTTATACCAAAAGCAATATGCATGCATAACGCTTCACTGGGACTGAGAAAGAACTTTTCTTTCTTTTTAAAAGTTTATTTTTGCTTAGTCATTCTGGTGTGTGTTCAGACCATAGCGTATGTGCATGCATATACAGTGTATGTATTTATGTGTCTATGAATGTATTTATTTAAAGAGCCATAAACAATTAATGTTTTGTCTAACATAATCTAATCTATTCTAACACTCAGAAACAGGTAAACACAAAACCCTACACCCAGAAAATTATATAACACTTAAGTTATACACCTCTGAAGAACACCTCTTTAGCCATTTTTTAAAACAACCTTTAAAATGTAGTACTCGGAACAGAATTTTAAATTTTACACATTGTACAAAGAAGAACAACATAGATGAGACTCGTGTCAAGTGTTCTGAGATAACTGGAGAATTCCTGATGATATTCCAAGGCATCCACATTACTCTCAGTGTCTCAGCAAAAGCAGCTACTATATCTATCTGCTGCATATATCTTGGATTTAAAGTATATTCAATATCTTTAATTGAATGCTAGACTTTGCATGAATATAGATTGACTAAAACAAGATTCTTGAGCATAACTGATGAATCTAGAAAAACTGTAATTGTCTCTCCAATTCTGTAGCAGTCTAGCTATTAGCCGAGGCTGGAGGGTTATTAATCAGGGATCTAAAACTAGGAACTACTCAATAGTTTTGCATCTTAACTTAAAATGTAGCTATTCACCCTAATATGCACATCATTATCATATACTTGACAAATGAAAACATGCCTGTTACAAAAACTGATAATTTGTTTTTCTTTTTTCACTGACTTCATTCTCTGTTAACGCAAGCCAGAATGTAACCTTGTGACAGAATGACAATCAGGGAAGGACACAATTCTATTGCCAGGCAACAAGATGTACACAGGGACAATTTAGTGCTGCCAATTAACCTACCCTGCACATCTCTGGATGGTGGAGGAAAAAGCAGAGCATCCAGAGAAATCTTACGAGCACATGGGGAGTCATAAACTCCACATTAAGCATCAATGAGGTCAGTATCAAAGACTGAAACTCTGCAGCTCGAAGACAGAAGCACTTATACTGCACAGTCATGAAGTGAACTTTATTTTTATTTTTACTATTTTAGAATTTTGCAGCAAATATCAGAGAAGGATGACTACAAGAAAATTGCAGTTAGATACATTCATTAGTGAAGAACATATACTATAAGGTACTGCAGTTAGATACTGTTTATTTACAAAATAAAAGTAAAACGTGTGCTTTTCAAATGGATATCAAGACAATTTAAAGAAAAAACGTGGGAATGAAATGTGCACATTTGTAGTTATTAATATCAGATGCTTTTTATGTTTGGTGTGATGATTTTCAACTTGTGCACTTTAATCTTGCTGCTTATATAGGTTATAAAGGAAAATCCACAATTTTTTGCTTTAATTTGCTATATATAAAATGTTGCTATCTTTATTTTTTTTCCTAAGAAAGAATGTATCTGTAACAAAATCTATAATTTCCAGGTTTCTTTATATAGTACACAGCTTTTTTACCATTCTGACTAAGAGGCTTTATTTCCTTCTCATTCTGCTTTGAGTCCAATTCAGCAATAGTCTCTGTCTTAGATTAATTACCCTGATCTAATTCATTTAGTAGGGGACAGCTGTGGTACGTGGCTTGCCCACTGATGTGTCGTGTTAAATGATGCCCATCTGTCATTGCAGCATATCAGCATGGATTTGGTGTCATCCACTTCATTGGCTCTGTTGAAATGTGAAGTACTTTTACAATGTTTACTACTGTCGTTAATTTAATATCTACACATCTAATAACCTGACTGCTGTCAGTCCCTCAACGATGATACATGATGCCCTGTAAAGAGCAAGACAGAAGACATTAACCTGACACTTGCAAAGACCATTTGGAACAGTTAATTGGAGGCAGGGTCTAGAATCATTACTATATAAAGCAACATATCTGACTTACTAGCTCATATTTGAATATTAAATTAAATAAAGAGTTAAGTGTATATATCACTGCACCCATTTGTCAGCCTATTTTCATAAACCAGGCTAATGGAATACATTTGAAAATAAATTAATCTGAAATTACCACCAGTACTATGTTATAAGAACATGCTGCTGTTTTGTGTTCTTTTAAATATTTCAAGAAGAGATCTTTCACAAGAAATTGTGCAAACTGCACACAAATTTTCTGTATAATTTTTTTTATTACATTCGCCTAAAACCATAGTATATCAGTTTAACACATTTAAACAAATAACATTAATCACTTTGAGCATCGAGTACAAATATGCAAGAAAATATGCATAAAACATAAAAACATAAAAAGGCTCAGAATTTATTGTGTTACGTTTCAATGTATTATAGTATTTCTTTAGTAGTTCAGAACAATAATAATAAAAAGGAATCGTAAATTTCAAATTTTTTAATAAATTATATGTATGGGATATGCTCAAGAATTCATAGAAATCTAAGAGAATATATTTTCCTCTTTAAAATGTTATAAAAGGTCTGCAGAACACAGCTAACTAATTTGTATCATTCATTAAATGCGGTGGGGTATACCCTGGTGAGGTGTTGCATACCTGTGATGAGCGAGGAAGGTGTTCCTCTGACACACATACATGTGAGCTGATATATTGCTTATTCATTCCAAGTAACTTCATTTAAAACATACACTCAGAGTAGTCTGAATCTGTTTGGACATCGACTCGGTAAAGTGATAAGGGGCAACATAAATGTGTTTTAGTGGTCATATGACCAGTCTCCTGCCTCACGTAGATAACATAACAGGAAAAAATAAAAACATAATTAACTTGTACTATGGCATAACCTCTTTCGCCACAACTTCTGTATAATGTTGCTTCACTGGTTTTGGTTTGATTCAGCTTCAGTTTGGTTTCTTGGTTTCATATCCCTGATTTTTATTTGACTCTCTTCTTTCCATTTTTTCCTGCTGAAATTCTTCATTAACTCTTAACAGAAACAATGTAAGAACCCAAAAAACATAAGATGATTTTCTTTTCTAAACTTTCCAAATGAAGAAAGTTAGGTTATATGATATACTGTGTGTTTAGAACAACTTAAAACTAACCCCCACCCGCCCCCTATTATTTGACACTGTTTCCGCTAGTTAAAATTGAAGATTTGTGACAAATAATCACAAACCCATCATGATCTGCATTGGATCCTCTCTATTTCAGTTTTGGCACTTTTGCTTGTTAAACTACAGCTACACTTTTAATTAATATTAAAAAAAACATAGTTTTTGACATCACCTTTTTTTCATGGTACCATTGTTTTTATTAGTTTCATGGTAGCACAGTGTTAGGTGGTTGTGACACCTGACATCATATAAAAGAAAGTGGTGCAGTAACTGTCATGTCCCATAAGCAACTAAGATTGCAAATATTTACAGATTGTAAATTCTATTGCTCAGGTTTAAGAAGCTAGCTTTGTTTTTTAAACATGACCTTTGTTTAATGTTGTGTACTTCTGAATATTGATATCCTTAGTGTTTCACCCAGTATTTTGACCCTTATGTGATCCTTTTAAAACAAAAAAACAATTGCCTTTAAATACACGGTTTAGCACCACAGTAATTATGAATGTGCAAATATTTATCATTTTTTATATTGTATATAAGTTATTTCTGATCATTCAAGTTATTTGTAGAGCGTTTTATACCTCAGCAAATTTATAGATCAGTGCATTCATAATATGTTTTAAAACAACCCTGGGATGAGATTGAATTCTGTATCTGTATCTTTTGTTTCACCCACAGCTCAGAGAATGAGGGCACACAACCCCAGCCATGACACCCAGAGCAGGCCCCACCCTTTCCAGAGGAGATTCCATAAAGACAGCCAGCCTCTGAAGGTGGCATCTCATTCATGACGTGGAGACACAGCTAGCCAAGCTCCCTTATGATAATGGAACAATAAACTGTGGCTGAAATAGTCTCTGCAACACTGAACTAGAATACATGATTAAAGCAATGCCTACTATGTTCATTTATAATTTATTTAGTAGGAAAACAAAATATATCACACATTAGATAATATATTTCTTTTGTTAGAATCTTGATTGTTCATTATTTTTATGTTTGTTGTATTATTTGGCTAATTCTTAAAACTTTAAAATTCAGCAGGAAACTGCTGGAGTACCAGAGGCATTACCAAGTACTGGCATCATAAAAACATGCAAGAAAGAATTCAGCACATGCTTAGGAGAGAGTATCTTTATATTTTACAGAATCAATTCAGTCAAATCTCAAGAATATCCTGGTATAAAAATGTTTCCATTAATCAGTGGGCAGTGTTTCACAGCATTGCCATTAATGTTGTATTTATTTTTGCAATAGAGATTAATGTATTTGGGTACCTGAAAAAGGAAAAAAAAAAAGCTTCCACAAAAATACCAAGAGGAACGTACTTGGTCTTGAAAGTTTCTTTACTAAGGTGGCTTGATATTTTGACAATTCTGCATGATTATAAAAAAATAAATCTTCCAAGTCTGTCTTTTTCACTGTTGATGATAATTATTAATTTATCAAAAAAACTTTCAGAAGATCTTAAATTTGGTAACTTAATATTGTACTAAATACGCTTTGAATGTGTTGCCTCTATGACCAGGGTTTAGAATCAGGTCACTGTTCCTCTTGTTTGTCATAATAGGGTTGACTTCAAAAAGGGCATTCAGCCATAAAAATGTCTGCTTTTCAATTCCCTAAAAATTCTAAGGGCAGTATGACAACCCAAGTGAACCCATAATTAAGACATACAGTATGTATTACTTGCCTTTGCCAGGGAAGTTCTGTAAGAGAATGGGTGTCAGTTATAGTGCCATTGGTTAATCAGGTATATCAGAAGTACTGTATGTGTAACTAACTAAGTTCTTTCCTGTATACAATATTTGCAGTTTTTCTTTTTTTAACTATGGGCTAATATTATTGGAAGACAGTGTGTTGTAGTGATTATCCTTTGGCCATAGAACTTCAGACCCTGAGGTTGTGGGTTCAAATCCTACTACTGACACTATGTGACCATGAGCACATTACTTCACCAGCCTCTACTCTGAATTGGAAACATAAAAGAAATGTAACCAATTGTACCTCAAATGTTGTAGGCCACCTTGGATAAAGGCATTAGTCAAAAAATAGGTAATAAGAAAATAATTATTATGTCACTGGGGCTGTTTACTCTTGAACATGCTGTACACAATTATCCATGTGTAAAACATTACTGCATTAGACCAATTCCTGCCTATTTCTGCTTTTCCAATGAAACTGACTTTGTTGATGGTCTCTGCAAAGCACATATCGATATATCGTTCCTTCTTAGCAGATACCTAGTGCCCTAGATGTACCATCCTGTGAAACTGCATATTTTTAACTAAATGGGAAATGAGATTTTTGTTGATGGGTGATTGACTCAGTCAACTTTGCACTATGCATATTGTATACACTCACACACACACACATATACCGTGTGTATCCATACCTGATGAAGACAAGAAAGAAAGGAAGGAGTTAGTGAATGTCACAACTCCTAATTTTTAGGCTGTATTATATCTTGCTGTTGAGGGTAGGAAGTCCATCCTCGTAATTTTTACATAATTAGTTTCCTTCACTGGAAGTAAACATGCCACACACAGTCTAAGAGAAGGTGGACATTTTTAATATATAATGGAATGTATTTACTCATCTCTATTTAATAAATGTACAAAAAAATGACAGATTATTCAAATTAAATATATACAGAAACAATTTACAAATTGGGTCCAGTTAATCCAGGTGCCATGAGAGTGAATAGAGAGTGTAGTTGGGTTGTGACATGCAGGCACTTATTCTTGTTACTATCTCAACGCAGTTGTGTTTCTTTTCATTGTTGAAAGTCTGCTGTGTTTCTAAGTCAGCAAGTTGACTCATCTAAAGAAAAGATAAGCTCTTTTTTGGAAAGTTTGATCTTCTTTTATAACAGGTGTCCTTCATTTCTTTTGCATTTGTCTTAGAAACTATAGGTGTCCCATTTTCAAACAATTGGTTTTCAGTAGACTTGTGATGCTTCTTGCTAAGCAATCTCTGGTACTTTACACTGACCTATAAAATGCCAGATGAAGAGGGGTTTTGGGTAACCCACAAAAAGTAGCACATTCGTTACAAAAGTGCATTATGAACCAACCCCTCAATCTGTAAGATTCATCATTTTCAAGAAACTCACCCCAGGTCACTTGTCATCTAAACAAAGTAATTAAAGACAGTGAATAAATTCAATTGAATATATTTGTGCATGGTAATCTAATCTATCAGCAGTTGCCTCAATATTTGGAAAAAATGAATATATATATGGAGCACAACCTCCATAAAATATATATGTATTGTATTCACCATTATGCATTGTATGCATGTGTAATATACCCTGTATAGTTCAAGTAGCATTTACAACTACAAATTTAATACCATATAGACTCGAGTTTAAGTTCTCCGGCGGATAGGTTGGGATTTGATTATATCTTATTTTATAATGTCGGTCGTATAAGTCGAATGCGGAAACTATCGGTCCAAGAGATTATGCTAACACCCACCTGAGAGAGTAACCGTGAAGCACACTGCCTTTTTTTCCTATGTATTGTGCCTAAGTGACTACACGATAATACCCAAACTATTCCGAAGCGATGTTTTCAGTGTTTTGTGTTTTTTGTATTTCACACCCTCATACACCTTTATCGTAATAGCATCCCTTACCTAAATGTCCTTGAAGTGATGAAAGAAATTGGTAACTGTGCTGCTGCAACAAAATTCGATGTGTCTGAGAAACTAATGCGAGATTGGAGGAAGAAAGAAGATATAAAAAAAAATATATTAAGTGTCATGTTTTTCAATTGCCGTATATATGTCGTGGTCTGATTTTATGATCGACTTTTTAGGTTTCAAGACCCGACTTATACAAGAGTACATACAGTAATTATGTTTTATGTAAAAACCAGTAAAGTGATTTTGTAATGAAGTTTTTTCTTAATGTAGAAAATAATAGTATGAAAAAAACTTACCTGCATAAAACGCTTCTAGCACTACCACAAATTTCCATTTGGGATTAATAAAGTGTATCTAATCTAATCTAACTATACACCCTTTCTTGGAAACAGGATTCTGTTTCTCAGATGGTATATTGGGAAATGAGGAGTAACATATACAGTATGCTACCATAACACCAATAATAAGCAATTCACACATTTTTCTCTAAAATCTGATATTTATAATAACAAAATTAATGCATAAGGGAATAGACACAAACTCTTATGTGGCTAAAAAGGTTTTTCATTGGTACAGCCTTTAAACTTACCATTGAACTTTATAAAATAAACTGTATTATGTTTAAACAGTGCTTCTTTGAGACTTTTCATTGCAACGATACTGGGCAAATTGTAAGGACATGAAATATTGCGTCAGATCAGAGTGGTAGCCCCATGTCATTTGAATTCCTGATTAAGGCAGTATAACTGCGAAATAAATCATAATGATTACAAAATTAGACACAAAACATAATAAATCATGGGTAAAATATTTAAGCCGTATTGGCAAGTATTAACTTCAAATTTCAGTATAAAAAGTTAAGTTTTACTCAATCAAAAAAAAACACAAAATTGTATATTCATTTTTATGTACCACAAAAAATGACATGTTTAAAAGACCTTTGTGAAAAGAATGTCTAATATTTTGTATACAGTTGACTCTAAAATTGTTTTTTAGGTTAAAGTTACTTTGAGATGCTCTTACATGTATTGTTTCAAGGTTTCAAAACTCAGGAGAGTGAAGCAAAGTGATGTCAAAGTTGATTAACAAAGGGGAATTCTTGAAAGAATAAAAGAGAAAGAATATAAATTGAATAAAGTCAATCAAATCACTGAAATCCTAGAGGGAGATGTCACATTAAATGAAACAAATGAAGTGAAATGTGAAATAGAGTAACTGAAGAACACAGCTGAAGCCCAAAGAAAACATTAAATTTACTATCTTCAGAAGTACTGTTTAAAGCAACTCTTATGTTCTGTACCTTATTTGACATATCAAAACTGCATTTTGAAAATGTTTGCAATAAATTGTAGTTTTATTGTGAGCTTGAACTATTAAGTTAAGGATAACAAAGTCCATAGTCCACAGAGATATAAATTCAATGCAAATAGATTTCCACCTTTCAAACTTTAATTTTCTGTGTAATGCAAAAATAAATGGAATTCAAACATATTGCATCTCATATTAGTACTTCCTGGTAGGTGCACAAAAAGATGGGGAAAAAAAAGAACTTTTCACAGTATGTTCCAGAAACAATATGGCACCCTTCTTATTGCTATATTGCTTCTTCCAGCATGGCACAATGCTTTAGACTCATAAAAAGGAATAAAGAAAAAGATGACCATAAGCATAGTCTGAAAGATAATATGACATTTTAATAGGAGTGAATCTAATTGTTGCTCCTCACAATTTGTGATTACATCCTCAAACAAAATCTTTAAATACACTTGTAATAATTAACATTTATTAGTATGAGTTACATGTGCAACAACCAACACTGGCACACTCCATTAACACAGCATGTTATCAGTTCAGCTTTGAACTGAAGTTGAAGCAGAGTATTGAATGTAGGGTCCATGAGCTATAAAGCAATGGTGGTAGATTACTCGGTCTTTAATCAAAGATTGTGGGTATCCTAAGAGCGTCTGTAATTTTCAGGCAATCTATACCAATAAAAGGCAAAGCCCTCAATGACTGACTCACTCACTCACTCACTCATCACTAATTCTCCAACTTCCCGTGTAGGTAGAAGGCTGAAATTTGGCAGGCTCATTCCTTACAGCTTACTTACAAAAGTTGGGCAGGTTTCATTTCGAAATTCTACGCGTAATGGTCATAACTGGAACCTATTTTTCTCCATATACTGTAATGGACGTTAGCCCGATGGCCGTGGGGGGCGGAGCTGCGTGTAACATCATCACGCCTCCCACATAATCACGTGAACTGACTATGACTGCAGTATGTAGAAAAGACTGCGCTTGTGCCTTAAGTGAAAGTAAACACTTTAAATTTTTTTCCTCCTTCCCATGAGCTTTAGCCCAGACAACTGTAAACACGGGATCCCATTTCTAGACAGCGGCAAACTAATATTAAGGCACTTCACACTTTCTTTTACACGTATACGATTATGAGGTTGTCAGGTCGGATTATGAAGACACGCACAGGAGTGGAGGACCAACAGTGCCATCCCGGCCAGTTAATGGCAGGGCCGTCTCTCCAGTCTACACGAGAACCACCGCGACGCTCATATGATTTTCTTTTAATTGCTGGTAATGCCAGTAAGGCACATTACCACAGGCAGAAATTTGGACGTTCACATAGAAAAAGTAATTTCTATACCACAGCCGTTGTGTAGCGCCTTTCAAAAGGGATCAACTACCAAGAGATGATCCATATACATTTTAGCTGCTGTTAGTACTACTTACCTGTTATGTTATACCAGCTTTAAAATGTAGCTTACCCAAAAACCACTCCACTGGTGCTCAGTGTATCTTTACTTCTTAAAACGTTAATGTTTTACTGTTTAATAGCTTATAGACTACATTTTATTTTTTTCCCTTGCCCTCAGTGAGCGAGGCCAATGGGTGATCAGTTATATATATGAATGACCTCCAAAGAGCGCGGAGACTTTTGATCATGTGAACGTGTCTGCAAAAAGTGGCGTCTCCTGCCCTGCAAAACTCAAGCAGCCGGCGCACGCATATACCTGTGCCGGCCTTTGAGATGCTGACTGCGCTTCTTCCTTAAGTCAAAGTGAGCACTTTTAATTTTTTTGCTCCTCCCCCTGAGCTATAGCCCAGACAAGTGCAAACACGGGATTCCTTTTCTACACCGCGGCAAACTAATATTAAGGCGCTTTGCACTTTCTTTTGCACGTATACGATTATGAGGTCGTCGGCTCGGATTATGAAGACACGCACAGGAGTGGAGGACCAACAGTGCCATCACAGCCGATTAATGGCAGGGACGTCTCACCAGTCTACACAAGACCCACCGCAACTGTCCCCAAAAGGCGGTCATATCGTCAGTGAAGACATCTCTCTATACTATATAAAAGAAAAAGGCAACTTTCCTTTCTTTACACCTTTTTTCCTTTTATCCCAAATCAAAGCCTTTCTCTCTTAACACTGCAGAGGACACAAACCTAATTTTCTTTAATTGCTGGTAATGCCGGTAAGGCACATTACCAGAGGCAGAAATTTGGACGTTCACATAGAAAATGAAATTTCTATACCACAGCCGTCGTGTAGCGCCTTTCAAAAGGGATCTACTACTGAGAGATGATCCATATACATTTTAGCTGCTGTTAGTACTACTTACCTGTTGTGTTACACCATCTTTAAAATGTAGTTTACCCGAAACCACTCCAGTAATGCTCAATGTAGCTTTACTTCTTAAAACGTTAATGTTTTACTCTTTAATAACTTATAGACTACATTTTATTATTTTTCCCTTGCACTCAGTTACCAAAGCTATACACACACATATAGACACATACATACTGTATATATATATACACATATATATACCTGTGTGTATGTATGTATGTATGTGTATGTATATATATATATATATATATATATACACACACACACCTATCTACATTATATACACACATACATACATACATACATACTAACACACACACATATAAATAATTTGTGTGTGTGTATGTATGTATGTATGTGTGTGTATATATGATGTAGATAGGTATGTATATATATGTATATATGAAGATATGTATGTATATATATATATATATATATATATATATATGTATGTATATGTATATATATATATATATATATATATATATATATGTAGACTCAAACCGATTATAACAGCAGCAATCCAAGCTGTGAGAAAACAATAAAGAGGAGGCGTGTCAGACGTCGTGGTACATTTTCTGATGTAGCTAGACAGAAACAACTTTGTCGCAGGTATTTTGCTAGTTTTGAATAAAGCAATGATTTATATAGCATTGGTACACTCCTAGCAGTTTGCAAAAATTGTACCCAGTATTGAACAAACAGATAATAATTATATCGTGAAAACTGCAAGAAAAAATATAGGCAATAAAATTATTACAAAATTACATTAAAAATGTGTTATTTAAATGAATGAGTGTTAATTCATCACTGACAGTGCTTGGTTTCTATATCACTGGCTTTAAGCTTTGAATGTGACCCAAAGTATCTTAACTATTTTGTGGAAATGTCTTATTTTTTGACTAGATTAGTTTAACATATTGTAACTCATGAATTGTAATGCAATCTACAAAACTAAAATAACTTTTTTTTAAGAAAAACAATTAAAATGTATGTTTAGTGTAAACTAATATAATGTATGGAATTAGTAGTTTGTAAGAGAAAAACTGATGAAGGGTATTTGCATCTTTTGAAACACAGCTTACCAAACAGTGCTGATACTGAAAGGTGCAAATTACTCACTCATAAGTGTCTGATTTAAGAGAGTATCACATCTCACTATTTTAGCCATCATCTTAACATTATGCATCTGTCATTCTTCCTCCTTGGTGGCAGGGCCCCGGGGGTGGATGAGATACGCCCGGTGTTCCTCAAGGCTCTGGATGTTGTAGGACTGTCTTGGTTGACATGTCTCTGCAACATCACATGGACATCGGGGACAGTGCTTCTGGATTGGCAGACCGAGATGGTGGTCCCCCTCTTTAAAAAGGGGGACCGGAGGGTGTGTTCCAACTACAGAGGGATCACACTCCTCAGCCTCCCTGGAAAAGTCTATTCGGGTGTTCTGGAGAGGAGGGTCCGTTGGATAGTCGAACCTCGGATTCAGGAGGAACAGTGTGGTTTTTCCTGGTCACGGAACAGTGGACCAGCTCTACACGCTTAGCAGAGTCCTGGAGGGTGCATGGGAGTTTGCCCAACCAGTCTACATGTGTTTTGTGGACTTGGAAAAGGCGTTCGACCGTGTCCCTCGGGGAAACCTGTGGGGGGGTGCTCCAGGAGTATGGGGTACCGGACCCCCTGATAAGAGCTGTTCGGTCCCTGTAGAACCGGTGTCAGAGCTTGGCCTGCATTGCCAGCAGTAAGTCGAGCCCATTTCCAGTGAGAGTTGGACTCCGCCAGGGCTGCCCTTTGTCACCAATTCTGTTCGTAACTTTTAGGAACAGAATTTCTAGGCGCAGCCAGGGTGTTGAAGGGGTCTGGATCAGTTCGCAGCTGAGTGTGAAGCGGCTGGGATTAAAATCAGCACCTCCAAATCCGAGACCATAGTCATGATCCGGTAAAGGGTGGAGTGCCCTCTCAGGGTTGGGGGAGAGATCCTGCCCCAAGTAGAGGAGTTCAAGTATCTCGGGGTCTTATTCACGAGTGAGGAAAGAATGGAGCGTGAGGTCAACAGGCGGATCGGTGTGGCATCCACAGAGATGCAGGCTCTGCATCGGTCTGTCGTGGTGAAAAAAGAGCTGAGCCGTAATGCAAAGCTCTCAATTTACCAGTCGATCTACGCTCCTACCCTCACCTATGGTCATGAGCTATGGGTAGTGACCGAAAGAACGAGATCGCGAATGCAAGCGGCTAAAATGAGTTTCCTCCGCAGGGTGTTTGGGCTTTCCCTTAAAGATAGGGTGAGAAGCTCAGTCATCCGGGAGGGGCTCAGAGTAGAGCCGCTACTCCTCCGCATCGAGAGGAGTCAGATGAGGTGGCTCGGGCATCTGATCAGGATGCCTCCTGGACACCTCCCTGGTGAGGTATTCTGGGCACGTCCAACCGGGAGGAGGCCCCGGGGAAGACCCAGGGCACACAGGAGGGACTATGTCTCCCGGCTGGCCTGGGAACGCCTTGGGATTCTTCTGGAAGAGCTGGAAGAAGTGGCCGGGGAGAGGGAAGTCTGGGCCTCTCTGCTCAAGCTGCTGCCACCGCGACCCGACCCCGGATAAGCAGAAGAGGATGGATGGATGGCATTCTTCTTATTTTGCACTTTTTTTTATCTAACTTAGACTTTATTATTTATCATGTTAATAAATAGTAAGTTGTTAAAATAAAAATGAAGGTGAAGCCTGCCTATAGTGATTCATTAGTATTTAGTAGTCAAACATTTTTTTTTCAGGAAAATGTAAGCATTAAATCAATAAATTAAATTAAATGTAAATGTGAGATATATGTTAATATATATATATAATGTTGCTGTTTAAATTTTTTTTAAAACTTGACAGTTAATTTTAGCTGGACATCTGAATGTATGTATTTAAGGCAATATGAAAGCATTTATGCCGAAGAAATATAGTCAAAGAAAATTGCTGCTCTCTTTCTACCAAGTAGTACAGGTCATAAAATTAATAAAGCACTAGAATAAATCCTTTCTCATCTGATTTTCATGATTCTAAGAATATTCATGTTTACTCCATAGACCAAATAATGCCAGTGAAACAGATGGTGAACTCATAATAATACTCTAAAAGATTAATGTAAAACAACATTTAAAAATACATTTGCATGAAGACCAGAAGACCTTAGTCTTTTAATCCAAACAATCAACATTCTGGCAAACAAAATGTTTGCTGTAAAAGCCATCTTTATCTATAACTATCAGCAGAATCCCTTGAAAAGAAGGTAAGCAATGAAGAATAGCTTTATATTAATATTTTTGATCATCTCAGTTTTTTACATGCTGTATATTTTAGACCATAGACCAACCAGAGAGTTAGCAAAATAAGTACAAGTAATAAAAACAGAAAACCTATGAACCAATAAACATAACTGGTTTTTTTTCCTAATTAATATTTATACAGTGCACTATTATTTTCCTAAGTATAACAATCAAAAGCAGCCTTTTTTGTATTCCAGTTTTTCAGTGCAGGTTTACTAGAGCCAGAGCCTATTTGGACCATACTAAGCAATAAGGTGGGCACCAGCTTTGGACAGAATGCTGAGGAACTCTAACAAATATACTCACACATTCGTATTGGGCCAATATCCAATTACCATTTAGCCTAATAAGTAAATCTACAAGATACTATCTGGAGAAAATCTAAAGAGAAAGGTGAGACATTGGAACTGTGCGGTAACGGTGCTAATGATGTTGTTTCACAGTGAGCTCCATGATGTAACACTGGCCTTACAAAACATCATTTATCACTGGTAAAAAAAAAATGTGTGTCTAATTTGGCCACATGGCATAATAATTATTACAGGAAAATATTCGGCAAAGGTCTTTGGCAAACACAGCAAATTTGCTGCAAAAAATGCTGTGGTGAATTTCACCTATCAACACTGCTCATAATACAGTAATAATAATATTAATAATATGAATCAGCATTTATTAGGGCCAGTTTTATGCTTACTCATATTTTTTTCATTTACTGTCACTTTAACATTGAACACGACAACAAATTTTGTTCCTACTCTAACTGCATTCTATTGTTAAAAAAATTAATTATCTTACAAAGCATTAATATCACAAAAAAACATTTTTAAAGATTGTTGTAGATCAAATATTTAGAATGGTGCCAAAATGAGGTCTGCCAACATGTTTGTGTAATCTTTATTGTTATGTTTAACTTCCCGTTTTGAAGTTTAGCAGGTTAAATAAATGAACAAAATGTCTTATGAAATATGATGTTATGAACTAAGGAGTGCCTTAGCATGAAGTCCCAACAGCTGTGGCAAATAGCCCCACAATAAGAAGGATCCATCAACCTTCAGCTTGTTAATACATTAAGGCCACACAAAGAATCTATAAAATGTAAGGTCTATTTTCAAAAATACTCAGCAGCACAAGAAGCTCTGAGAAGCACAAAAAGCCCAGATAGATTTGGCTTTAAACAACAAAAGCAATCCAAGGCAAACAAGTCCCAAAAACACAAATCTAGAAAAAAAGAATATAGAGGTCAAAATTCCAACAATTGCAGAAAATCATAGTAATAGTCAATAAAGAAACTTTGGAGCAGGAGCAGGCATAAAATACATTGTAATGCAAACATGGATACACAGAAATAAAATAAACAAATTTAATAAATGCAAATTTAAATATAAAGAAGTGGATGAAACATGAACAAAAAGGCCATAAAAGTGGAATTTAAATACCACCCAGGGGAGAAATCCTGGGTGAAACATAATACAGTAATAACATGTTTGTGCCAACAGACTTAGATACCATCAGCTGTGACCACCCAGCCGTAGGTTAAAAGAGGAAGCAGACATATAGAAGAGTGTTTCTTAAACTTTTGTTTTCTCACAACCCAATTTTCCTTTATTAGTGCCTTTGATACCCAGAATTGCTTGAGGGGGAGGTGTAGAGGTCTGGGGTTGGTTAGGGGTGTTGGGTGTGGAAGGCAGCCCCCCTGGGAGAGATGACACAAAGTCATCAAAGTCATTGACCTCTTGGAGAATTGCTGCCAACAGTCATTTTAAGATCCCCAAGCAAGATTTGTTGCCACGTTAAACCACCCATGGCAACCCAATGTGAGACACTCCACTAACTGTACACAGTCTTTACCTATTGAATATAATTGTGCATCTCGACTCTGTGCAACACAAGATCAGGCAACCCATTTAAGAAACTTTTATGCAGAACATAGTCCCATGATTTTCTGAGAAGTAAGCTTGATTGACAACTGAATTTCAGTCTTGATTTAGTGGAGACACCTGGAGTGTAACCAGTCACTAGTACTGTGTCCTCATAAATCCCAAACAGCTGTAATCTGTTCCAATGGTGTAGGTCTGTTTGCTACAATAGTACAGATTAGAGTCTCATCAGATAATGTAGTCCTTTTTGTAAAAATCTTTTCTCATTGTTGCTCCCAGATGGGAACAGACATAAAAAATCAAAACTGACAGTCTTGTTATGAGGTAGGTTGTCCTGAAATGTGATTTCTTATGTAGTGCTACAAAAAATATGTGTGAACTGAAAAATATGGTTCATCTTGAAGCCTGAAACCCCAAAATTATGCCTAAAATTCTAAATGGGCCTTATAATTTAAAGTAGGTCTGGTCCTGAAATTCAAAATTAGGCCTTCTGCCTGCACTCACTGATAGGCCCAGGCCTATAAATCTTATAAAGGGTGAGACAGAAAACCTTTAGCTCAACATACAAAACTCAAACCTCCTAGTTTTATTTTTTCTGTTACCTCTGCTATGGGATTTAGTTGTCTGATATATGTATATAATATAGTAATATATATAATATATTATATATATTAGGTCCCCGGCGGGGCTGGAGCCCGGCCGGGACGCCCAGGAGGACGAGAGGAGGGCTTGTGCCTCCTCCAGACCAAGAGGGGGCGTCCGTTCTGGTTATACTGGAGGCCTCGGATAGAGGGCTTGGAAGCCCAGCCCTGTAGGGGCCCGTGGCCACCGCCAGGCGGCGCCCCAGTGCCTTATTATCCCGGGAGCCTGGTGTGGCAGAAGTGCCGGGGGGAAGAAGACAGGGGACACCTGGACGGCTTCCGGGTGTGCAGCCGGCACTTCCGCCACACGGGGTGGTGTCCGCGGAGATTGCCGGAAGCAGCTGGAGCCCATCCGGTTCCTATAAAGGGCCTCCCTCCAGTCATTAGTGGAAGTCGGGTGGAAGAGGACGGAGCTGGAGTGAGGACTGGAGGCGGCCAGGAGGAAAAGAGGCACAGGACTGTGTGGCCTGGACATTGGGGGAATTGGTGCAAGAGGCACTGGGGTATGTGCACATGACTTGTTTGTGTAAATATTGTAAATAAACAGTGTGTGGTGAATTTAAGATGTCCGTCTGTGTGTGTCCGGGCCAAAGTTCACAATATATATAAGTAATATATATATATATATTACTTTCTCGGGTAAGAGAAACTTTTTAAAGAACATGCCATTCGGCAAAACATAACTCATCAACCCCTTCTCTACCTGCATTATTTAGTTTGTTAACTCTGTCACAAAACATAGATATTTACCTGTCACCTGCCTTGATGATTAAACTGCTTCGTAGCTCATCAGAATACAAGATTGTGATAACAGAACTGCCTCCTTCCTTGGAAAATGCTTGCAGTTACTGGATTTGAAAACTGACATTCTTCCTATGACATTGGTTTCCAGTCAGCACACAGTAGTAGATGTACTTCTTGATAGCTGACAATACCTTTTTTTAAACCAATTAAAATGTGATTTTACTATTGATAACATAAGGAAACTGGCATGTACCATTGTTTAATCAATTGTCATGTTGATCCAGGCAGAGATTGAAGCAGTTATATACAGTACATCTGGAATGCTGTCAAGATCACTCACACTGAGAGCAGGGTCTCGCAGGCAGACGAGGGTATTTGGCTGACATGGTGCAAGGCACGCGGACAGTTACACCTACCTCCAGGGAGAAAGAGACAATTTCACCAGAGAGGTGCCAAACTCACAAGAGGACAGAGTGAAGCCGGAGAACAAGAAGCAAGACTTCTGTTGGAAAACGGCTTACCAGCTTGGTAATTCTTCGTAGTTTTAATCGATGAATAATCAATTATGATTATCTTAGTCTGCTCCGTCATCTTATTTTGTATCACTAAGAGTAAACTGATACCCTTCTTTTGTATGTTGTCATCACAGCAGTTTGAAACAAAAGCTACAACCAACCAGAATGACTCATGTGATCACAACAATCTCCTTCACTACCATTCAACACTGATAAAGTCTGTAATGTTACTGGTGTAAAACAAAATGTATGTTTGTTTACAGTTTTCTGTTTATTATGAATTGTTTGTGGGTAATTAATTGTTTACCAATATAATAGAAGTTAATTGAAGGGCAAAATACTTTTTTCTCTATTATAATCTCTGTAATGATCATTTTATGTTTTACTGATATGTACAAAACATATTGCTCCTTTATTAAGCCAGGCTTTACCTGATAAATAGTAATGTTTTCCCTGTAAGTTGGTATTTGTTATTTATTTTATTTTCATAAAAGCAAATTTTTCACAAACCCCTTTCTGATAAAACTAATCGTTATTCACTGACTGAAGTATATAAAAAAATAAAGCAAGAACAATAATAATGTGTAAAGTACAGTTCAATCATTTGTTATATTTCTCAATTGTTGTTTCCTCATTTCATTTGAAACCCGAAAAATCGATCATAAAATCAGACCTAGGGTTTCTCAGATGCTTCAAATTTTTTTGCAGCAGCGCAGTTACCAATTTCTTTTGCTACTTCAGCAATGTTTAATGTAAAACCAGCTTCATATTTTCTTATACTCAAACGCTCCATCGCAGATAAGGGATGCTCTTATGATAAATGTGTATGAGGGTGTAAGATACAAAAAACAGAAATCAGTGCAAATGTTGCTTTGGAATAGTTCAGGTACCGTATTACCGTGTGGCAAAAATGCAGTTAACTCTGTGGTTACTCTCTTAGGTATAAATGCATTTGTCTTCACTTTTTACTGTTTTGTTCTTATATATATATATATATATATATATATATATATATATACACATACAAAGTATATATATATATACATACAAAGTATATATATATATATATATAAAGTATATATATATATATACATACAAAGTATATATATATATATATATATATATATATATATATATATACCAGTAACAGTGTACTGCACAATGTCGTGCAGTGAATACATTTGACTTGAGCATTCATAGTTTTCATACTCTTTCTCTGTCTCTGTTTTGCATTTGTTTGCTCAGAGGTTGACGCGCTTGCTGATTCCTGAGCAGCTCTTCTTTTCTCCACCCTAGCAGCCCGCTGCTTCTCTCTTCTTCGTCGGCATCTTTTCGCGTTAAAACTGATTAAGTTAGTTTTTGTGTTGCAATTACTTGTTGTTTTGTTTTGTTTAATTTTTCACTTAAGCTGGCAGTCTTCAATCTACCTCAAGAATATTAAAGATATGAAGAGGTAGGGGAAGTGACCGCGAAGGTGGTAGGGAATGAGAATGGCGCCCATACGCCTGCACCACATGGCCGCTCTGCTATGTGCTGCCGAGAGTTGATTCTACAATAAAATAGAATAAAAATAAAAAGAGTAATAAAAATGATCCCCCCGAAAGCGGATAGTAGACGTCACATAGTATATGTGTACCAAATTGCAAGTCAATAGGTGAAACGGTTTGCGAGCTACAGGTGATTTAAAATCCTGGAGAGAAAAACGAACAGCCACGGTAGCGTATTATATAAGAAGATATATATATAATTACTTTTTGTGCTGATTTTTTGTTGTTTTTATGTTTTTGAGTGGGCATTGTGATTTGTGGCTGCAGATGCAATGCTGCCAGACAATATTAGGTCTGTCCGTGCAGCACACGATGTCAGCATGACTGCACCTTAAAATAAGAAAGTGTTTTTTATTCTGGTTTAGCACTCATGCTGTAGCAAAAAAAATGATAGCTTTGTAATGACTTAGCTAAACATCCCTGACTATTCCTGTTGACTCCTGCAAGAAAGACCTTAAGAAAAGTTAACCTCACACTACAGAGTTTGCTAACAAGGATCTCCTTTTTTCTGCTGAGAATATTAATGTGGACCAGCCTTAAGGCATTATTTCAAACAAATGAACTATTAATATATCTTGTGTAGACAATGTATACATGTAGTGATCATCTTGAATTTTCAGTGGGTATTTTGGGCAGCCTACGCTACCCAGGTGGGGGTGAAGAAGCCACAATATGTGTCCAAGCAGTTTGCCAGCCATGAAGTCATCTACAGCCATCATAAGACTCGATTTGCAACCTTGATGGTTTTGATGGCCTTCTTGTATTGCTTTGGAGCAAAAACAAATATATGTCTTTATGTTTCTTTTATTTTGCAGAGAGGTGTATTGGTACCTCATCCCTGCCTCCAAGAAATGCATTTGTGTGGGCTCATTATTGAAAAAAATATATAATTAACTAAAGTCCTTTGAAATTCAAGCATTTGTTACTCTGTAAGATACAGTAGATGGAAACCTGCTAGTATCAAATTTCCCATTAGGTGTTTATTCTAAATAGACACAACTCCAGTTAAACTCTAAAATGTTTAGTTACTTAAGTAGAATGAAATGAAAGACATATTAGAATAATATAATTTGGGCAGGCATTCTTTCTTTCCATACTAGGCCAGTTAGAAAGGAAACTTACAATGATTTTTTTGTTGAAATATCAGCATTCTATATCAAATACCTTTAAGTGCATACAGATAAGCAGATTTTAACATTCATGTGGTATCTGAACCTTTAGGAACAACATCTTGCAAAAAAAAATAGTAACTATTGTTATGTTTTACTATGCTTGTTATTATTTCTCAAGCCACAACACTATGGTAAGCTTCTTCTTTAGCCTGTTACAGAACAGAATAAGTGATGATGCTTAGATGTCCCAATTACCAAGTGTGACAATTCCTTCTTGGTGGAGCTAAAACTTGCTGAAATAAAGCGAGCAAGGCTTGCTCAGTCAACCCACTTCATGGAACACCTCCTGTAGACTGAAACCTGAACCAAATTAAATTCACATACAAAATATTTACAAAAGTAAAGTGCAATCCTCCTTTCTACACCATATTTCCAGTGTTCCACCCATACACTGTAGTTCTATGTCTGAGCTTGGCCATGATTTAAATGCACCGCTACAGTTAGTTGTGCTTCATGATCAACTATGAGAGACACAATGCACTAATTTAAAAAGCTCCCCAGAAGTATCCACGGTTCATTTTCTAAATTGGAAGTATCCTGAGCAGGGTCGCAGGGGAGCTGGAGCCTATCCCAGCAAGCATAGGACACAAGGAGCGGACACCACTCCATCACAGGGTGATTACACACTATGACCACAATTAATAATAGTTTGGAATAAAACAGGGTATCAACAAATTAATTACTTTAGGTAGAACCTTTTTTCATCCTACACATTCATATATATAGTATGCTTTACAGTTCTTTGCAGAGTGTACAGACCAGTAACGTGTTTGGTACATATACAGACATTAACAACTGTAAACACTTAAGCACTTCGCTTATCCTGTCTAGCTCCAAAATATATATTTTTTAGTAAATTAAAGAAATGTTTTTATTTCCTCCAATTCTGCAGGAGGTTCTAACATGGTTCTCACACATTTTTGTACAGGTACAGATAGATAGATAGATAGATACTTTATTAATCCCAAGGGGAAATTCACATAATCCAGCAGCAGTATACTGATACAAAGAAACAATATTAAATTAAATAGTAATAAAAATGAAAAAAAAATTAAAATAAAATTAATGTTAGCATTTACTCCCGAGTGGAATTGAAGAGTCGCATAGTGTGGGGGAGGAACGATCTCCTCAGTCTGTCAGTGGAGCAGGACAGTGACAAAAGTCTGTCACTGAAGCTACTCCTCTGCCTGGAGATGACACTGTTCAGTGGATGCAGTGGATTATTCATGATTGACAGGAGTTTGCTTAGTGCCCGTCGCTCTGCCACAGATGTTAAACTGTCCAACTTTAATCCTACAATAGAGCCTGCCTTCTTAACAAGTTTGTCCAGGCGTGAGGCGTCTTTCATCTTTATGCTGCCACCCCAGCACACCACCGCGTAGAAGAGGGCACTCGCCACAACCGTCTGGTAGAACATCTGCAGCATCTTACTGCAGATGTTGAAGGATGCCAACCTTCTCAGAAAGTATAGTCTGCTCTGACCTTTCTTACATAGAGCATCAGTATTGGCAGTCCAGTCCAATTTGTCATCCAGCTGCACTCCCAGATATTTAAGGTCTGCACCCTCTGCACACAGTCACCTCTGATGATCACAGGGTCCATGAGGGGCCTGGGCCTCCTAAAATCCACCACCAGCTCCTTGGTCTTGCTGGTGTTAAGGTGTAAGTGGTTTGAGTCGCACCATTTAACAAAGTCTTTGATTAACTTTCTGTACTCCTCCTCCTGCCCACACCTGATGCAGCCCACAATAGCAGTGTCATCAGCAACTTTTGCACGTGGCAGGACTCGAGTCATATTGGAAGTCTGATGTATATAGATTGAACAGGACCGAGAAAGTACAGTCCCCTCGGCGCCCTGTATTGCTGAACACAATGTCAGACCTGCAGTTCCCAAGACGCACATATTGAGGTCTGTCTGTAAGATAGTCCACAATCCATGCCACCAGGTGTGAATCTACTCCCATCTCAGTCAGCTTGTCCCTAAGGAGCAGAGGTTGGATGGTGTTGAAGGCGCTAGAGAAGTCCAAAAACATAATTCTTACAGCACCACTGCCTCTGTCCAGGTGGGAGAGGGATCGATGAAGCATATAGATGATGGCATCCTCCGCTCCCACCTTCTCCTGGTATGCGAACTGCAGAGGGTCGAGGGCGTGACGGACCTGTGGCCTCAGGTGGTGAAGCAGCAGCCGCTCCATGGTCTTCATCAGATGTGACGTCAGAGCAACAGGCCGGAAGTCATTCAGCTCACTAGGACGTGATACCTTTGGGACAGGGTGATACAAGATGTTTTCCAAAGCCTTGGGACTCTCCCTGTTCCAGGCTCAGGTTGAAGATGCGCTGTAGAGGACTCCCCAGTTCCAACGCACAGGCCTTCAGCAGTCGTGGCGATACACCATCTGGACCGCTGCTTTGCTGGCACAAAGTCTTTTCAGCTCTCTGCTCACCTGGGCTGCTGTAATTGTGGGTGGGGATGTCTCACCTATGCTGGTATCAGCAGAAGGATGGTTGGAGGATGTAGTACTCCGAGGTGAGAGTGGGTTACTGTGATCAAACCTATTAAAGAAGTTGTTCATTTGGTTTGCTCTCTCCACATCTGTCTCGATGGCGGCACCCGCTTGAGCTGCAGCCAGTGATAATCTTCATCCCATCCCACACTTCCTTCATGCTGTTGTTCTGCAACTTCTGCTCCAGGTTTCTCCTGTACTGCTCTTTTGCCACCCTGAGCTGGACTCGGAGTTCCTTCTGCACGCACTTGAGCTCATGCTGATCACCACCTTTAAAAGCCCTTTTCTTCTGGTTCAAAAGGCCCTTGATGTCACTTGTAACCCATGGCTTGTTGTTAGCATAGCAGCATACTGTTCTTACTGGAACTACAATGTCCATACAGAAGTTGATGTAATCAGTTGTGCATTCAACAGCCTCTTCAATGTTCTCACTATGTGACCCAAGCAATATATCCCAGTCTGTAGTTCCAAAGCAGTCTCTCAGAGCCTGCTCTGCCTCAGGGACCACTTCCTGAATGAGCGTGTGTTGTAGGTAGCGCCTCACTCTTGGTTTGTATTGAGGCTGAAGCAGAACCAGGTTATGATCTGCTTTCCCAAGCGCAGGCAGCAGGGTGGTGCTGTATGCGTCTTTAACGTCTGCATACAGTAGGTCAATAGTCCTATTTCCCCGAGTGTTACAATCCACATACTGGGAGAAGGCAGGTAATGTTTTGTTCAGCGTTACATGGTTAAAGTCTCCAGCGATTAGCACAAGTGCCTCAGGGTGCTGCGTTTGTAACTTAGCAACTGCGGAATGGATGATGTCACTGCCATCGCGCGTTCGCTTGAGGGGATGTAAACAATAACAACAATCACATGTCCAAACTCTCTGGGCAAGTAATAGGGACGCAGACTTACAGCCAACATGCTCAGGTTTTAAAATTCAATATAAACATTGGTTGTGCTTATGCAAACCACTGTACATATTTCAATAAATTTAGAAAAAAAACAATAAAATGGTACCCTCGCAGGGGTTGGCTCCTCAGTTTCCTGCTGCCATGAGTTTGGATTAAACAGGTCGGAAAATGGATGGATGGATTGAAAAGAGAATTTGAAATCAGAAATGCTGTAGGACAGCATAATTATTTTATTTTAAAACAACATAAAATATGATATATGCATGAATAAACTCTTAAATTCACTGGAAAGAGTGTTATTATAGGACCTACTCATACATACACTCGCACTCACACAAGGTCAACTGTAATCACCAGTCAAAGAACTAGCATGTTTATGAGAATGTAGGAAAAAACAAAAATTGGAGTAACTTTAGAAAACTCCAGAAACACTTCGCTTTAAATTGACTGGGCACAGTGATAAAAGTATTTACTTGTATCTGTCATAAAAAAGGTAATTCATTTTTGCTCAGTTGTTTTTGTAATCAGTTTGCAAATATACATGCACACCCATCATACTTCTACACCTAATTTACTGTACAAAGGACTTTTCTGTGCATGGGTCTTGTACGCATCAGCATAATCTTTGGTTAGTCTGGATAAATGTGTGGTGTCAAAACAGCCAAGGAAGCCACTATCAAAAAGACAATTTACTTGTTTACATATCCAATACTGCATCAAATATTTTGCTTTTTTAATTGCCCATCTCAGAACTAAAGATACACAATCAATAACACAGGAAGAACTAACATAGCGATTTGTTTTGCTGAAAACTACATTTATGATGAAAAATTGACTTGCTCAGTCACATACATTTTCTCAAAGTCTTAGAATGTCATGGGAAAACCACTGGCTTAATTGAAGATATACAGTACAAATATTTTGTTTTCCAACATTTTGTGCTTGTGAAGGCAATTCAGAAGAAGGCAATCAAATACTAGTACATACCATAAGTTTTCAGCTGTGTCCGGTTTTCTGATTTAGTTTCATTTTTGGTATATATTTAAGTGAGTGAGACTCCTGAGTGTCTACTTTGAATTCAGCCATGTTCATTATTATTCTGGTCTCCTTCAAATGAGTAGATTTGCAAGTCCTGTAAATGAATACAATTTTAATATATGAATTCCACAAGTATAAAATACTTTTAAAATGAAAAAAAGTTTGATTTTGTTTTTCCTTTACAAACTGATTTATAAAACCTTTATTATTTCATACATGTGTCATATTTCTTTATCTGATTTTTGACCTTTTCAAAATCCTGGCAAATATACTGGAATTCCTATATGACTATTTGATATTTGTTATAAATTAACATTTTTAAAATATTTCTGTTATTAAACTGAGCTAGTAGCATTTATTTTCTATTCTTAAATTTCTTCTTGTATTATTGCTACAATGACAATACTTTCCACTTAAAAAGAAAAAAAAAAGATTTTATATTTTGTTTGAGATTGTAGGTAATTTTTATTACCCTCAACCTCATCAATTGTTATGAATAATGAAAAGCTCATAGTGTTCCTGGTACGGATTATTTGAAAAATGGGAAAATGATCATTATACTGTAAATCGCAAATCAAAACAATATTTTACAAAGATCAAGGAAGTAGTACAGTTGTCCATACAATTACAATACTAGTCACAGTTTTACAAGCAACACTCTGATAAAGTGACACCAGTTATGCATTGAGTTCTGGAAAAAAATGTTTTAATCAATATTCAACTGTAAAGATATGTATAGTCTTAGAGGAAACGCAAAGCACAAACACCCAAAAACAATGAAGAATCTGTTCACTCTGCTGGCTTCTTCAGAATAGGGAGGCCTTCTCTCAAACACATTATTATTATTATTATTATTTAGCAGATGCCTTTATCCAACAGAGAACAATATAAAAAATCAAGCAAGACAGAGTAGTATTATTACTACAACCATATATTTATACCTACAACTACACCAAGACAAAATTCAGTATCCTAAACTCTTTGTCAGTACAACAGCAGCTATTATGTAGAAGACAAACTAAGTAGGGTAGCCTGCAGAATGCAATCCTGCTGCCCAAACCCGACATAGACAGACACAGGACACAAATTCAGCACACACACACATAAGAAATGCATTCTCTTGTTTCCCACCTTTACAGCACAGTTCAAGCACAGTACACTGCACAAAACACATTTCTCATTTTTCTTTTTATTTCTGTTTCCCTCTTTCTCCAATCCTCCTCCAGCAAGCTTTGTCCACCTCCTCCCGACTCTGGTTATCAGAGTAATGGTGTCTGCTCCTTTTATAGAGCACCCAGAAGTGCTCCACGTGCTTGATGACATTCTTCCAACAGCACTTCTGGGTGGAATCAGCCCTGTGGGAGTCCAAGTCACTGCTGTAACCCAGGGGGGCTGCCTTCTAGCATTCCTGGGGTGGTAATGCCCTGAATATGCTCTCTTCCCTGGTCCTTCTACTATATAGGCGAGTATGTCACAGTAGTTTGAAAATGTTTTCTGAAAATGCCTGTGTTCCAAAAAATGCCGAAGCTAGACTAAATTGGCTGTAGTTTAAATATACAAAGGGAGATCATTTTACAGCTTTGGAGCATGAACAGAGAAGCATTGTCCAGTTTTGGCCCATTTGGCGAAAGGAGAGATAGTCAACCAACAGGCAGAGGCAAAACAGAAATTTTTGAAGGGACATATGGAGAAACCAAAGACTAGAAATATTAAATTAAAGCAAGAGTTTTTAACTACAGTAGATTCTTGTAGCAATAGAGAACCAGTGGAGAGGCTGAATAAGAGGACCAGTAAAAGTGAAATGAGGAACAGAGAACACCAGCAGAGCATCTGCATTCTGGAGAATCTGGAGAGATCTGATATCAGTTAACGAAAGCCCCGCCAGGACACCATTGCAATAGAGAGAGAACCAGTGCCTGAACAATGAGTTGGATAGCATTATTAGTGAGGAATATTTGAATCCTGTGAATATTATAAAGAAAGAAACAACATAATTAAGATAATAAATAAATATATTCAATGAATTAAAGCGATAAGTCTAGAGTCATGACAAGGTTCATGACCATGACTGATGATAAAAAGGAGACACCTTCAAAAGTAATGCTTTGAGAAATCTACAAGAAAGGAGAATCAGAAGTTTTGAAAGGTTAAATTTAAGTTCATTGATGATGCAATGGCAGAAAAACAGCTAGAGGTTTAGGCTGAAATCTGTGCACTGTAAAGGGTAATGATGATGCACAAACTTTCTCCTCAGGACAGAGGTAGTAGGAGAAGCCATGAGAAGAAATAAAATTACCTAACAGAAAACAGAAGCAGAGCCAAAACTGATCCTTGAGACACACCTGTGGAGAAGTCAAAATGTTAAACCAGGAGACACAGAAGGATTAGTCGGAATGGTAGGACTTGAAGCAGTTCAAAGCAGAGCCACTGATTACAAGTTTGTTCAGGGAATAGAAGAAAGAAGAGAAGCAGCTCAGGCTAATCTAAGAGCATTTGTGACTGAAAGCAGTGCAGTCCTGTTAGAGTGACTCTTGTGGAATCCAAATTGAAGAAGATCTAGTAGATTATTGTCAGATAGAAAAGCAGAAAGTTCATTCCAGAGTCTTGGACAAGAATGGCAGAATGGAGACAGGATGGTAACTGTCAATGGCAGACAGGTTTAGAAAGATATTTGAGAACAGGGAACAAATGACAGTACTTGTCATCAGTGGGAAGATGACAGAGGTCAGTGAGGAATTAAGAGAAGAGATGTTGGTGTTTGAGGAAGGAGAGATGGACTGAAGAAGATGTGAAGGAATGGAGTCTAATGCGCAGGTGGTGGGTCTGTGGTTACAGAGCAGGTCAGAAATATCAGTCATTTATAGTAGAAAAGCAGGAAAAAGAAGAGCAGCACAGAGGTGGGTCAGAGGATGTTTTTGGATGTTGACTTTGTAAGTGGAAGTCATTAGAAGAGATGGATGATGGTTTTGGAGCATTAGAAGGACTTAAAGGAGCAGAAGAGGTGGTGAGCTTTTATTTCAGAGTATGCAATTCAGTTCTGAAACAAGGATTTTTTTGCAGAGAGCAGAAAATCAGAGGAGGAAGACAGAAGGGATCTGTAGTTATCTAGAAGGAATGGTTTCTTCTTATGTTAAGCACTTTCAGACAAGCGCACTTCCTTGCAGGCAAAATGGAGAGAGCAATATAGCCAGGGCTAGGGAGGAAAGGTAAGAGCAAGACAACAAATAATAGGACACTAGGAATTGAGAATGGTTAGATAGAAGAAAAGAGAGTGTTAACAAAATGGGTCCAGCTCTCCTGGGTAATAATAACATTTTTTTCACTGAACCCGGGAGTCAAGTGTCAAATTTTAAAGTGGAATCATTTCTTCTTCTCATGGTGTCTCTGACAAAATTCCCTCTCTTCCTGTCCCCTCCCTTCCTTTTCTTTTTCTCCCTCTTCCATCATTCCTTTTTAACCAATTCATTTTTGTTCAGCTCCCTGTTTTACTTGTTCTTTATTGGTCCCTCCAAGACATGAACATACCCCAGAACTGTCCTTAGACTTCTATTCCTAAAAATGCTAAGATACAAGGAAACACACAAAGGGACTGGTTATTGACACCGCACCAAAAACCTCTATATCCGGTCACTATTTAAGAAGTGGATGTAGAGATGGACCACTCCTAGAAATACTTGGGGGTCCACATTAATGATAGGTTGGACTGGTCTTGGAAAACAGAGGAACTATATAAGAAAGGGCAGTGCAAGCTCTTTTTCCTTAAGAGACTGAATTCCTTTAACATGGGAAGTGACATCCTTCACATTTTCTACAACTCTGTGATGGTCAATGTGACTTTCTGTGTTATGGAGTGCTGTGCTGGTAACATCACTTCAAGAGAGGCCCACTGAATCAAGAAGCTAGTTAAAAGGGCAAGCTCAGTTATAGGACACACTCTACGACCCCTAAAGGTCGTAGCGAAGCAGAGAATTATAACAAAACTGATGCTAATATGACCAATGCTGCACATCCTCTCTGTGACATACTAACACTGAGGACTTTCAGCCAACAAATCTTTCATTAGAAGTATGTCAAGAAACACTACTGGAGCTCCTTTATACCAATAGCAATAGTCTGCATGATTGATCTATCTATTTACAGTATCTATCAAAAAATTAAATGAAAATAATGATAAGTGAAAAACGACAGTGAAGGAGATTCGCATGTAACAGTAGAATTCTAATCACATACGAAAATTCTGTTTGTTGTATTAAGGACTGACAATAATTTAATACAAAAAATAAATGCTCTGTATATAGTATAGGAAACATTAAAATATTTAAGCCTTTTCCACTATGATCATATTTTGTTTTCAGAGTCAGGAATGAAAGATACATTTAAACAGCTAAAACCTGGCTACATTCTACACGTTAATGGAAACATAATGAAAACCTCTATCAAAAATGATCAATCTCATCAAACTGTGGATTAAAAATACAGTAAAGTAAGAACTTTGCTCATTAACAAACGGCTTCAAATATATAATATAAAAACAGTCCATATTTGAAGTATGGCAAGTTCTTAAACAAACCATACAAAAGATTGCTCAAACTCAAGCTGCAATTTTAACTGTTGAAATCTTTAATTAATACTTTGCATATTATATGTGCTAGAAGTGAAAACTGCTAGGTATTGATGTAAAGTCTGAATCTTTATTGATTTGAACGTTGTATCTTTTACTTTTGAATTCTAGACTACTAAAGATATCAATTATAGTTTCTTTGGAATGTCCAAAACATCATTTTGTATTAGCCCAAGGTAAATAAGATTAGTATGGGCATCAGCTTCAGAAAATAGAAATTTTGTAATGTAAAAATGACAGTGGTTTTAGGATTATTGATAATTTATGTAATCATTCTTACCTTCATTAGGAGAGTGGCCTTTAAGTTTGAGATTCATGCTGCGCAGAAAGACAGATCTTCATGATCACCCAAGCAATGCATCTTCATGTTTACTGAATTTGGCAAGATAGAAGAAGAAACATTTAAAGCAGCAATACACCTATGCTTGGAGGAATGTATCCTCATCATCATCTGTATCCGTATAGACTGTATCCTTAAAATGCTCTTTTAAATACATTTCCAGCATATTGATATTATTGGTTTATTAATTTTGCTGTTTTGCAATAACAAATACATATTGTTTGGTTAATCCAATATATAGAGCACCTGGTGTGGTCAGCGGCAGAGAAAGGGCACCTTTAGCAGGTAGCAGTGTGGTGATTGGGCAGCTGGCACAGGTGTGGAGTGATTTCTAAAGACAACCATTTGGTCTGCTCATGTCAAGCTAGTAAGTCTTTTTACTTGAGTCAGATGTCCACATGTGATTAGAACCATACATGTAAGGTGACCATACACATTTACACAAAATGCTTAGTTTGCTTAAGCCAGCTGTTCACAAGTATATTAGGTGTATACATGCTGTGCTATAAAGCAAATATTTAGCGTTCATACACACAACATAGTTAACTATAACTACATAGTGTAGGAGAATGAAAATGACAAACATGAATCTATGCAATAATATACCTTCACAGTAGCCTTTGATTATTGATCTATTTTATTTTTTATTTTTAAGACACTGAAAAAAATAATAGTTGAAACACAGTAGATAATCACTATATTTAGGTAATTGCTACATTATCTTTCAAAGACAATACGTAATAGGAATAAATGTAAAATATTGTATATCTTTTGCTTTATGTATACCTTCACCACTTTTCCTCTGTATTTTTGGGTGTCAGTGCATGATCCCATAAAGCCTGCTTCTCAGACTCTGTCATTTTGAGGCACCCTGCTCGTCTCCTGTCAGCTTTTATGCTTCCCGTCTTTAAACTTCAAAGTTTGAAGGCATCTCTCTGCATGCCTTCTACACCTTTACTGTTTCTTGTGTGCCTCATGCTCCCTCTGCCAGAGCCAAACTGACCAATCAGAATGCTCAAAGGGACTGGGCACACACACACACACACATACCTTAGTGTTTTTTTATATAGTAGATATGGTCTGCTTACTTACAGTTTAGAATGTTCAAAGACTTGAATGGATTCTCAAAATTCAGAAAGCCTACAATTAAATCTTCAAGTTCACTACCTTATCAGAATGCCATTATATACACTAACCCTGTGCTTATTAGTGTATTAAAGAAGATGTGTGACAACATCAGCAATCTTTTAAACTTCAAAACAACTTAAAGTGTTCATTTTATTTTGCTCATTTTATTTTATTAAAAATTTGACTGTTATGCCAGCCTGATAAAACACTTTTTAAAAATGCATTTCATTGTGCTTGTTCCCATATAATCAGAAATTTATTGAGTTGTCTACCTTTTAAAATGTTTCATTCAAAATGTACTTTATTAGTTTAAAATATACCTACAGGATTTCACTGATAATGTTTTTCCATAAAGCCCATTCAGCACCACTTAAACACCTGCTCAGCTGATTAGGTCAAATGAACAAAGGAACTGCTCACCTGTTATAGAAGGAAGGATTCATGCAAATCCTCCATTGCCCACAGTGACAGCTGCACAAGGATTGAAAAGCAAAAAAAGTGCTGTCCCTGAGGAACAGTAGTAGCAGAAGGCAGATTGGAGAAGATGCAAAACTGTAGAGACAGGATGGCTGTTGGAGTCAAGTCTTTGCATCTGTGCGAGTGTTCATTCAGGGAAGTAAATGACGTTCTGGGTCTGAGTAAACAAGAAAAGGAAAAGAACTGAATGACTTAAAGAAAAAAACAGAGCATGTTCCTGCGCCAAGGGAAATCAAAGGGGCTTTGCAGCTGGCTGCTTGTCTAGAGAGGAGCTGAAACTCAGAGACTGTGCCCAGTTTCTATGAAAAATGTTTGGTTCATATTGTGTTTCCCATTTTTTTTATTTCTATTACTTTTATTAACTTTTATATTTATGGTTGAATAATGACCTTTTCTCTGTTTTTTTTACCAAGCAGCTGATGAGGCAAGCAAACAGATTTCAGTGGCATAAAGATTAAAGAACTATATTTTCAGCTATGAGAGGACATTAATTATATGCTTCAGAAGCACCAAAAATTAATCATACACATATGAAAAAATAAACTCCCAACTGTTACTTTCCTTTAGATGAAGAAAAAGTAAAAAAAAAAAAAAACAAATTGATAATAAAGTTCATGTTCACCTTCATCTCATGATGAAAAGACTTCATACATACTAACTGTATAATGGAAAAGAAACAGGTTATCCTTCAGTTTTCTGTACCCATTATTTGCAAGATTTACCTTGACAGATATCAGATACAGTATATGGCAATACTCATCATCTGCACTGGACCCCACTCTAACACCAGGTACACTCACTCACGTTGGAACAATTTAGAATCTCCTGAGAAATCCTATGTTCACACATGGAGAACATGCAAACTCAACACAGACAGTGACCAGAGCAGCAACTGAACCCAAAGAGCCATAAACTATTGCTCCATAGTATACAGTATATGATAAATGTCAAAATGAATGGAAGATCTTCAAAAATACATTTATTATTCCTAGAGCTTACCCTAATAAGCAAGTTATGATGAGCTGAACTCAATACATATCAGACATTGACAGGGAGTATTTGCTATAAGTTTTTGCATTGTAAGCACTTGGAGGATATCCATGCAAACACAAGGAGTGTACACAAACATCATTCAAAATGACCTAATAGATGACCCTATACCAATATGTTAGACAAATTATTAAGTGTTATAATATAGTGTTACACATAGAGACCCACTATTTTAGCACTGCAGCATTTTTTCATGGAAACTAAAACAAAGGACTATTTACAGGAGAAAAAAAAAATTGTAAATTTGCCCAGTATGCTGAGCAAACAATAAAATGCACAGTGCCTCCCAAGCCAATAATTCTTTTACTTTGTCTTCTGAATGCTGCCCTCATTGTATCTTCCTTTTATTTGACAATAAGGTCTTGCTCCCTTTGGCTTTTTAAAGTTCCTTCTGACAGCTTTAATTAATCAATTTGCTATCTCTTACAAGCCTCCCAGTGGCACACTGGCTAGACTGCTTTCCACATTCTTTTTATTATAATTAAACTTCAGTCTTTAACAAGCCATTATAATATTTTGTGCTTGCCATTAACCAATTTAAATACTACAAGAATGAAAAATATGTTTTGTGGTTTTTTTCTTTGTTGAAGAACTACAACTACTAATGCTTTCTCTAGAGAAAAAGATGACAGAATTTGCAAATCATGACAAACGGCTTATTGTGCACTACTATGTACACCACAATCAGAAAAAATAGGGTATTTCTCAAAGCAGACTGAATTCATTTGAGCCGGACTCAAGTGAGATAGCTCTACCAAGTTGAAAATGATGAGCTGCTTGCTTTTGTTTCCTTGAGGGAGAGTTCAGTCTCAAATGATCCAATTCGCTCAAATCAGGCTTAATCTAGTGGGCTATGTTTGTGAATGCATTTTAGGCAAAACACTGAATCTTGAAAACTTAATTTTAAGAGAAAGGGGACAAAAGCAAGAACAAAATAGTTCAAAATAACACAGTAAGAGCTGTTAATGGGGTGTTGTCAGTAGAAGCAAGGCTACAGCATTAGATAAAAGAATATACCATAGGAAGCACTGCAGCCATTAGAGATAGCATAAATGCTTATGCAGATATTTTAGTTTAAAGGCTTATACACTAACCCCAACCCCTTCACAAAAAAATTTACTGCACTTTCAAATACATACAATGCACAAAACCTTTGAGTTTTTGTAGCATTTTTAAACAAATTATATTTGCTATAAAAGTATGTATTGTATAAATGTTCAAGTGTATTGCATAATAATGGGACATAATGCATCACAAAAAAATCTAAAAATCTGAAATATTTAATCAGGTCAGGTCAGGTTGGGGAGCATCAACTAGTACAGCACGTTGCTACACCCACCACACGACGAAACAGCTTGGGATGCTGTTTGGCAGCCACCCCCAAACAGACACGCAGTCCAGTCCCACCCTCCGGAAATGACCATCTATCTGCCGCAGCCAGGTGTTACGTGGGCATTCCCTTGGCCTAGTCCAGCCACTTGGGTTCTCAACAATGAGGATCCTGTGTGCCGGATCACGCTTGGGGAATCGCACCACATGGCCATAGCCTGTAACTGACTCTCTCTCACAATTCAAGTAATGTGCCTCATTTGAGACTCCATGAGCAACCGCTCGTCAAACCAGCGGTACCCAAAAATTCTCAGAAGAGACACAGTACTAAAGGAGTCCAGTCTTCATCTCAGGTCACTGGCTAGTGTCCATGTCTCGCAACCATACAGCAAAACAGGAAGCACCAGGACTCTAAAGACATGGACCTTTGTACTTTTGCAAAGATATCGGTAGCACCACACATTCCTTTCCAGCAACCTCATGAAACCCAACCAATCCTCTCCCAATCTATCTACTGACTTCAAAGGAAGAGTCACCAGAGACATGAAAATCACTGTCATGGTAAGTAAACCTCTCAGCAAGGTCAACTTTCTGTCTGCAGACAGACACACTGCTGATGGCTATACCCAAGAGGTCATTAAGGGCCTGGATCTTGCTTTTTATCCAGAACACTTGCAAGCCCAGATACAGACTCTTTGCTCAGTCTCTCAAGAACCCAGATCAGAGCCTTCATTGACAACGCTAAGATCACAGCATCATCAGTAAAGTCAAGATCAGTGAATTTTTGTTCACCAACAGATATCCCCATAGCTTTTTGATCTCACGATTCTGTCCAACACCAGATCCATCCATGAACAGAGCAGGAGCAAGAACACACCTCTCGTGAACCCCAGAATCAACTGGGAAAAAACGCAGAGGTTCTGCCTTCACTCTGCACAGCACTCACAGTACCAGTAAACAGGCTGGCCATTACTCCAGAAACTTACTAAGTCTTAGGGTGTTCCCACAGGGCAGCTCAATGAAATGCTTTACAAAAATAAACAAAGGATGCAAAGAAACTCTGCCGATATTCATGTTTATGCTCCATGACAACCCTCAGTACCAGGATGCAGTCGATGGTAGACTTCTTAGGTATAAAACCAGACTGCTCTGGTTGCTGGTAGGTGAGGAAGGATCCTACCAGGTACCGATAGAAGTGTTATCACCCTGTAGTTGCTGCAATTCAGGCAATCGCCCTTCCTTTTCCAGACAGACAAATCATGTTTTCCAGTCAGTTACAATGAAAGTAGGATAGCCTTACCACTAGCCTGGAGAAGTTCACACCAGATACCACAGATCCCTGTAGCCTTCCCTACTCTTAGCTGGTTCACCATCTCTGCAATCTCAGTGAGATTGACTGGTTCATAGCTAATTAAAGGATCAGCCTCAAGAACCATGGACCCAGAGATGTCCAACATCCTAGCTGGAGGATCAACTTTAAACGGCTGCTCAAAGTAGCCATCCCAGCAGGCCACACTTGCAGCATCATCTGTAAGAACCACTTCATCACCTACCCTGACTGCCACTCTCAAAAGATCAGATTTGGATGTGCATAATGCTTCGATTACTCTGTAAGTATTCTCCCACATCAAATTAGGATCAGCAGTTTCACCTAAATCTGCAAGTTCCTCACATAAACTGCATGCAGACTCATTAGAAACAGCCTGATATTGGAATGTGGCCAGATCCAGCCTCATTCACCTAGTAGGTGGTAACCTACTAGACCTAAGCTGGATCTTCAGAGTAGCAAGAAGTTTGTGGTCTGAATTCAGAAATGGGGCACTTCTGTAGACCCTGCAGTTCTGTAGAAACCTCCAGCGTCTGCCCACGAGGATGTGATCGATCTTATTCACCGTACCATCAGTATTGGAGTACCAAGTCTAACGATATGGCTCAGGGTGCTAGAACCAGGCTCCAGTAATCTGCAACCCCTGACCTTTTGCAAAGTTAAGGAACATGGAACCACATTCACCTCATTTGCCAGATCCTTGGGGACTGACACAATTCTCATAGCCAGCCCTGTCATTACCAGTGGTCACATTGAAGTCACCCATAACTAGAAAAGAGTCACCTCATGAGCACCCATCAACAACCAAGTGAAGTTGCAAATAAAATGTCTCCCTCATCAAGACATTACTCACCGTAGTCAGAGCATACACTGAGGCAACAGACAAGGCACCCAGAGAGTGTCTTAATCTGATTCCTATAATTCACTCGCTGAAAAGAGCAACATCAGACACCATCAGAAGGAGCCGGTCCTCCACAGCAATGGCTACTCCCTGAATATGACAGACATCAGAATGAGCAGACCAATAAAAGGTGTACCCAACCACATAGATCTGGCCAGACCAAGGACTGTGCACCTCACAGAGTGTTGCCATTGAATTGCGGAGTTTACAAAGCTCCTCTGACACCAGAGGAAGATGATCATCAAGCTGGAGAGACAAAACGTTCCACGCACCTACCTGGATGAGCCACCTCAGCACCACACCAGTTCCAACCTCCAACAGGCCTGACCCCACTGGCTTCCTAATGATTTTGACTCTTTGGGGATGAGGCTCCCAAGGACAACCCCCTCATCCCCTTCATAATGCAAGCAGCCTTCCTATGTGCGGCTGCAGCAGAGTTATTCTCGCTTAAACCAGAAAGGAGTCCTGTCTGGCATTTCGGAGCTGCATGAAGTTTTTACGGTTACTGGAGTGCTAATCCTGCCACCAATCCCCAAGATTTTCTTGCAAGTTGGAGAACTGTTTGCAGGACTGGATGCAGTTTAAGGTCAGACATATTTAATGACTTTTTTCTTCTACTTACATTCTGAATATTTTTTCTCTGTTTATTAAAAACAGATACATTTCAACAATTTTTCATAAATCTGAATTAAAAGGGGGAATAAAAGCTCCTACCAGCACTTATCTTTCCCAACTCCAACCATATAAAGGAAGTATAAGAAAAAAAAAACAGGTTTAATGGAATCTGTGCAGCTGTGGAAAGGAGAGGAAGGACATTGGCTTACACCTAGTCACAAAGTAAGAGACAGATGAGAATTAGACTGAAAGGCAGGTATCACCACATCATTGACCACCACCCATCTTACTTTATGAGTACCAAAAAGTTGGGGTGGAAGAAAGAGACAGAGGATAGAGGAGAAGTCACACCAAGAAGAAGTTGTGACATTTTAGCTACATGAAACTGCACTATTTATACTTACGATACCAGTCTCTGAAAGTATAATAGGATCTATTTGAAAATATTCTGTATTCTGCGATTCTTATATTACATGCTATTCATGTTGCCACTGTTTACATACACAAGTCAGAATAAAAACTCTCAAGAAAACAACATATATCCCTAAAATGATCTACTTCCACTCTCTTCAGTCATGGGCATCATTTGGGGTAGGTCCCATTCTTTTTCTTATGTCATCTTCTACCAAGTCCAACCACATCTAGTTCTGCTTTCTTTGGTTCCTCATCTTCCACCATCTCCCTTTAATCTCTCACTATTTCATGATTGTGGCAAAATGTTATGCAGTTTCAGGCATAATTTATTTGTTTTTAGGGGATCCTTTGTTTTCAGAAAATTGCACATAAGATGGACTCATAAGAAACACAACATACTCTTATGAAAAGTACATAATCCACAGTAGTATATAGATACAAACCGCTTATCTGGGCCAGGGGACTGTGACAATAATGATAAGTTGCTTCATTTTGAACAATGAATTGATTGAGTTGAGGATAAATATGTAGATAAGTAATATTTACATTTGCTATAATAATATTGGTGATAAACAATGCAGTTTAGATTTGTGTTTCTTTTTTAAAATGTTTAAGAATTTCAAGAATTTAACCAAAGTAAGAGAAATTGGGATAGGGTAGGGAAAAAAATGTTTTGTTATATCTGTGTCTTTTGTGAAAGTGTTTGATATTTAGACTTTGGTCTTCACACTTTATACACTTAACGTCAGCATTTGGCCAATTATTCATAGAACATGAAAAAAGTTTCTGTATTAGTTATGTGTTCAACATTTCTGACCTTGCATTTCCTGTCATCCTACATTTAAACAGATCGTTGTAGACACGGAACACACATGAAATGTATGTGTTCCAAATAACAAGATATTATTTACCCTGTACAATTCAAGGCACCTCACACCCAGATGAACTGACTTGAGCTGGGAGAACTTTGTGTACAACAAGCTGCGTCGGTAGGGGGATGAGATAGCAGGCTGCCTGCTGCCTTTGCTGATCAAAACGTTTGCAAAACAAAAGATGCTAATGAGGAAAGGTGCAAACAAATTTAAGGTGATTTAAGGATTATATATTTTCTCATAGTCTTCAGGGATTGTATTGTTAATCTCTGTTCACTCATACAGTCCTGGAATCAACCAAGTTAGTCTACTGTGGATTATTTCTAGTGCTACTATGTCTTTTTTGTAGCCCTGAGACCAAAACTGCACACTGCAAAGCTAACATTTTTACCTTCTAAGTGTAGTGCCTTGCCTTTACTTACATTAAATTTCATCTGCCAGAAATCTGTCCAACCCAGTATGCTATCCAAGTCTCTCTGCAAAGATTCAGCAGATTCTAGATTATCTTCCAATCCAAAGTACTTTGGTATTTTCTAAAAATGTAACCGTTTTGTTGTTTCACTGTTTACAGTACATATTTTAACCCCCATATCCCTGACACACTTCAGCTCCTCCTACGGTGCTCTTTTACTACTAAAATAGTGAAAGAATCTCTTTGGTTCATCTTTCACATTATCTGTAATATTTCTCTCTAACTGCCTTTTAGCTTCACTAATATTGTTCATAATGGCTGCTGTCATGATGCTGATGGGACGGCAATGTACTCCAAATGGTGAATTTCAATGACAGGCTGGTTACGCTTGTGCCAGAATAATGAACAAAGGGCTGAATATGATGCCACTGATCATCAAAACAAAAGGTAGGCATGCAAAACATTTAAAATTCATCTGCCCATTATACAGGTCTTCTGTTATGAATATATGTGTGCCCTGTGGTATTTAGTTGCTCTTTCTGATTTGGCATGGCACACTAAGGTGTGACTGTCATCAATCTCCTTGTGTTCACGCATCTTTGCATACTGTTTCTCTTTTTATTCAACGCATACTCCGTGCAAAATGCCTGCCTGTCCGTCCGTAAAAATGTACAAGCAGTCGCCTGCTCACTGTTTCATCACACACAGTGATGTGATAAAATCTGTGTTTTAAGGCTGAAGGTGTATTACAGTTGTTTTGCCAGGGTGCTATATGATTGACGGCAGACAGTAAACTTTGCTAAAATGGTATCAAAAATGCCACTTTGTTAGTTGTTACTTCAGTCGTTTTGGCATCTGCACTATATGGTCTGTTACCAATATATTCTTCAATGGGCACTCATCAACAAAGAAACATGGAAAATAATAATAGAACTAATTACAACTAATAATTCATTAATTCACACTATAATATTTAAAGGCAAATCATTAAAATAAATGTACCAATCCACTTTCATGCCATGCGTGGTGCTTTCCTCTTAAACATTTACTCAGGTAGTTTTTTTCTGGGGGACAGGGAAAGAATTTCAACAGGAAAGGCTTTGTTGTGGAACTAAAATTTAGCCTGTCATATGAGTAATTAAAACTGTGTGAATGAAATAGTTTAAGTTCTATGAAAAAAAAATCCCTTGCCTGTCATGACCACCTATTTTAATTGGTGGAGGATCTCATATTTCAATAGGGAAACAAACATCATTGCTAATACTGTGCACTTTTTGGATTTTATGCACATTTGAGGTCAGATGTGAGCAAAAAGTTTATTTTTTATTTCAAAAGTGGAAAAAAGTATTGCTGTTCCCTCAGATTCTGTTCAGTTATAGCTTTTTTTTATATATATTTTTTGATGTGTCTGTGTCAGATGTGACCAAATGTAAAAGGGAAACAATGAATAAGCATTACTTGTTTTTAAATACATTAATTTGCATTGATTTAAAATATGTTATTACCTGCTGCTTAAAATGTCTGGCCCAGCTAAGTTTCTTGGTTTGAAAATCTGGCCCAACTGAAATTGTAACTAAATAGCCCTGCCCTACTGCTTTAGTCGCCTCTACACCCTGAATTCTGTCCTGGTTATTACTAAATACTAAAAATGGACAGGCTTCCTCCAGCATTGGCACTTGAACATAATGTGTAAAATCTCCTTCTCTTGTGCTCGGCATTTTGCAAGTTAATACATGAGTAATTAAAGTTCTACATAACTATAATATACTCCTCTATATTTAAAAAGATGCAAAATGAAACTGCTGTTGTCCCACTGAAGAAAACATGTATTTAAATTGTTTTACATAAATGGCAATCCCCTCCATTATTTTTTCTTAATCCTTCCTAAAAAATGTGTAGCCAGCTATGTTTTACTCATCCTCACCTTTGTTATTTTGCCAGGTTTCTGTTATTGCTATCATATCATAATTATGCTCAGCTATATACAACTCCAATTCACTTGTTTTATTTTTGATAGTCCTAGTAGAGTTTAAGCAAGCAATTTTTAACGTGTTACTTATTTTACTTTGGCACTTTAACTTTGGGCTAGAAAATAATTTGCTATGCTTATTTGTTATTCCACATCTTTTCATCCCTTTTTGTACAGTTCTATACCTGGCCTTTCCTAAACTTCCTGACTGCCCATTCCCTAGTTTAAACAATCCTTGAATAACCAATTCATACACTTCTCCAACATATTGGTGCCCCTTCAGTACAAATGTAACCTGTGTGGCGGACGGCCAGGGTCAATGCCCGGCCGGGATGCCCCTTCACTATATGTTCCGGGGGAGCAGCCATGGATTGTGCAATACCTCACCCTGGATGCTAGATGGCTGCCCCCCTGGGTTGGAGCAGTTCCTCAGTTTCCTGCAGGGCTCCATGGGAATTGGAGTTGGGTGCAGCCCTGTCAGGTCCCACAGGTGCCGCTAGAGGGTGCTGTAGCTGGGACTCCTGAGCCCTTATGAGCAGTGTATTCACCACACCTGGAAGTGCAGCTGGAACTCGGCAGTCACCTGGAGCATTTCCGGATGGCCTATAAAAGGGGCCAGCAGCCACCACTCAATGGCCAGAGTCGGGAGGAGTAGGGCGAAGCTTGACGGAGAGGAGTGGTGGTTAAAGAGTTTTGGTGCTTTTGTGTGCTTTACTGGTCTGCTTTAGGACTGTGTTGTGCCTGTGGGACACAGGGAAGACATGCCGCACAGGTGAATAAAAATAAAAGTTTTTGTTTTTTTACATGCCTCAGGTGTGAGTCTGTGTCAGGTGAGGTGCCTATATAGCGCCTTTGTTACACCTGTCCCATTTGTTCTAAAAGAAGTTCCAATGCCCCATAAACCAATAACCTTCTATCAAAAACAGAGATCTGAGCCAAATGTTTAGCCCTTTAATCTCCTCAGTTTTTCCTGGACTGGTACATGGCTCAGACAGAACTTCTGAGAAGTCTACCTTGTCAGTACTACTCCTCTGCTTGGCACCTGTCTAAATTTGAACTGTAGAACTGACAGCCTGCCCTTAGGTATGTCATTTGTTCCAACACGAACAATGATTACTGAGTCTACCCACCCTCTGGCCAAGAGATTATCCACCCTCTTAGAGATGTTCCAGTTTTCTCCACGCTCTAATAGGTATATATCCAAATGTTACATGTCTATGATCCTACACTGTTTCTGGAAACCTTATTTCACATATTTCTTAAATTTTGTCTCCAGTTAGTCTTCACCTTCAAATGAAAGGCTCAGTTTTTTGTTTTTTTTTTGTCTTTATCAGGCAGTAGTCATTTTCTGCTAAAGAAAGTAGCGATTTTACTTTAAGTTAAAAAAGCTAAAGTTGCATAATGATATCATTTGTTTTTTGTCCATTAAAAGAGAATGCTGTGTTTTTAATTCTACGAGCTGGTTTCCAGCATTCTTCTAATTAATTTTATTTTATTTTTCTGCTATGGAAGCCAGTACAAGTTAATGATGTGGAACAAAAAGTTGTCAAGGCAATGATGGGTTTTATCTACATGGGGAGAAATTTTCTTCATTAGATAAAATGGCAGATGACTCAAAAATGCTAACTGTCAGTGTCGGGGTCTTTTGCCTGGTGGCTATGTTCTGCCTGAATAATTCATTAGACCTCCTAAGGGTTATGGTTTGGTTGAAAACTGTTTCTTTTTTTAATCACCTACAATGCCCTCTGTGCTCATGCTTCTGTTCTATTTCACTTCAAATTTCATTTTATATGATACTGTTCAGTCCCAAATATTTGTAGAGTGAACCTACAGCTAAGATAAATTCTAATCCAGTACTGTACATGCACATAGAAATCATTAGCTGTATTTTAACTGCAGGCATAAACAAAAATTCTAGTTTTTGAAAATATCTCGTGTTGTAATAATTCAGATATAAACATTTGCAAAATTTAACACAACTCTTTTTCTAGTATTCTGATTGCACAGTAGCAAATTTAATGATTTAAATGACATTGCAATAAAGAGCACCTTCTGCTTTGAGGTTAAAAGTATATTTGCATAGCGTTATATATGTCAGAATACATTAGCAGGGTCTTAACAGGTTACTATTAAGTTCACTTGTGTTAAAGGATAATTATTTTGTATTAAATAAGTTTTATATACTACGCCGTGCTAAATTTCAGTGCCATCCTGTTCATTACACCAATCGGCTTTGACTCTCAGAGGCTTAGTACTTGATAAAACTAATTCACAAAATGGAACAGCATGAGTTAACTGACTGTGCTTTGATTTTTTTTCTAATTTTGTATGGTGAAAGTAACACAGCTAAAGGATCAGAATATGGTTTGGGCAATAAAACACAACCTCTATATTTGAGATTTTTTTATACACTGGGACTCATTCCTGTTGAAATGTGCCGTTTTAGTAAATGCTAGGAAGAAAGAATTTTCTTCTATCAAGTTCTTCAAATTATAAAATAGTCACATTTTTGCTCAGTTAAATAAAAAGATCATCTTACAGAAATGATATATATTTTGAAGGACTAACAATATCCCCTTCAAGTTTTTTGTAATATTGTATATAATGTTAACAATCATTCTGGTTCTTTTAAATCCAAAAATGAGGAGTGAATAAGTACAGCAATGTAGTGATTAATAGCAAAAATATCAGAGGCTTGGTAAAAAGACATACTGAAGAAAAAACAAAATCTTGAAAGTTTTGGTGCTACTTCACACACTGCCAGTTGCCAGATTTGCGTGGGGCACTGAAGTGGCTGAGGCATGACATATGGGATTTCTTAAAAGGTGAATCCCAGAGCCTAAGGGAGGAAACATTTTTGCAGGCTCTGCTAAATGCCAGATTTGAACAGAATTACAACAGAGGCAGATGGAGATAGGATGGCACACATAAGCTAAATAATAGAAATGCAGGTTCATAAGTTAAATGCTAAAACCACAGTTGCAGGGATGAAAGCAAACCTCATCATTCTTGTTCAGAAAATGGGATTAAATAAAGATTATTTTACATTCTAAATATAGGAAAATGGTAATGAAAACTTAAGAACACATAATTTTGTAAGAAATAACAATTATAATTAAATAAATTTAAGCAGATGTTTTATATACATATATCTGGGAACTCAGCTCCTGTCCCGGAAGTCAGCAGTGTCTGCAGGTTTTTGTTTTAACCACTTTTTAAGTAGAACCCATTTATTTACTTCTAAAACAATATGTTTTTTGGGGCTTAGTTTATTTGGTGCAATTCAGAACTCCAAATGGCTTATTTTAAATTTAAACAGCTGTTTTAATTGTTATCTGTTTTCTTAACCATCAGAGGTGGGTAGTAACGAGTTACACTTACTCCATTACATTTACTTGAGTAACAGTCATCAACAACATCTTGACAAGTAATTTCACTCCTTCTAATTAAAATAATCATCATGATTATTTTAAGGGGGGATTAATGATTTCCACTCTAGAATAACCAGTAGGTCTTCTCCTTATCAAGCTACTGTTTTTCATCATAACTCTGCACGTCTCACTCTCACCAGTCAGAACAGGCTACAAACATTTGTTTAGTACCAGACATGTAGACATTCTAATGGAATGTCTGTTAGGCAGTTTTGTCTCTCTCAGGAGGGCCTCTCAGACAGTTCTCTAGTGAGAAGATTTTTTTAATGTTTTACCCAAAACAAACCCCTGTAACTCTAGTCACCCATCTGAGTTGTGTCCCATCTAACACATATCCACTCCTCTTCTGTGGCACCTTGAGTTATCAGTCCCTTTTCCTGCGATTGTTTCTGTGCTCTCTGCATGTTTTGTACAAAATGTGTGGGACTATAAATATATGCTGTTATACTGTTTGAGAAGATACAAATAGTGGCAACAATCAGGACCAGAAGATGAAACTGTTGAAAATCAAGCCTAATTCTATGACCAAAAGCCAGTCTTATGCTTCATCAGAGTGTATAAACTATAATCAGAAATCCAAGTTGAAATATCCAAAGAAAAAAGTCAATTCAAAGAAAGAACACACTAATAAAATTTTGTTTTTATCCATAACTAGCAAAATACCCGCGCTTCGCAGCGGAGAAGTAGTGTGTTAAAGAAGTTATGAAAAAGAAAAGGAAACATTTTAAAAATAACGTAACATGATTGTCAATGCAATTGTTTTGTCACTGTTATGAGTGTTGCTGTCATATATGTATATATATATATATACACACACACACATATAAAGATATATATATACATATATATACATATCTACATATACACATCCACATATATATACATATCAGCATATATATACACATACATACACACACATACATGTACGCATACATACATACACATAAATATACATATATATACACACATACATTTACATATATACACACAGACATATATATATACATATCTACATATATTGACACATGTATATATACATATATACACATATATATACATATCTACATATATATATTGTGATAAAGAAGAGTCTTCACAAAATAGAAAAAGGGCATGTACGAACGTCTCGCACGCTAGGAGCTCAGCCATCTTGTGTGAGGTGTTGATGTCGGGCCGTAGCCAGCGACACACCTTTCCCAGGCTTCAAAGCCCTGAGTTCTTAATGGTCTTTCGGGGTCAAATTACCACTCCCTCCACTCTCTCGCCTGTTGTTCCGGTGACACGCTGTAGCGCTTAAACATCTCTAACTTCAGAGCGTCGTAATCGGCAGCCTGCTCCTCAGTTAAGTCGTAGTAGGCTCTCTGCGCCGTCCCCTTCAAATAGGGAGCCAGTTGGTATGCCCATTCCGACCTCGGCCAAGCATTCCGCTTAGCGGTACGCTCAAAAATCAAAAAGTACGTTTCAATATCATCCGATTCAGTTAAGGTGGTCAACTGAATCAGCTGTGACCGAGCCACCTCCATTCGTACACCAGCAAGAGAACGAGCCTCGGCTTCTGCCAATTGGGTCCTGGTTTCTCCCATCTGGATTTTTAGGGTCTAGAGGTCGCCCATGATCGTATTCAATACCGTGTTGAGGTCTTGTTCTTCAGATATGTTGAACAAAAATCCTGCCGGCTACGCCAACTGTGATAAAGAAGAGTCTTCACAAAATAGAAAAAGGTTTGGGGATCATCCCCATATATTGTCGTCCTGACAATTGAAATAAAGAAGTGATTCAGAATGACATTGCAGTACAAAATGAATGAAATACTGTAGACAAGATGGCGTTTATATAGCAGAATGTATGATAGAAGAGGAAATGGTTGGCAGAAAGTGACGATTGGAGGCGGGAACACAGAACCAGCGTCATCAGGAGTAGACAGAAGTAATGGATTGTGGAACCGGAAGTGACATCATTGGAGTGGACCGGAAGTGACGTCATTGCGGCCATTTTGAAGCCGGAAATGAAGAGGTTTTATTTTTCTTCCAGTTTTCTGCAGGTAGAAAGAGATTCAGGTAAGTACCACGTGATATTCCCTTGTCTCGCGAGATTTCACTCACCTTTAGGCTCTTTGACTGCCTCCAACTCGCACGTGTGTGACAATATACACATACATACATACGTATATACAGTATATATATATATATATACATATCTACATATATATATACTGTATATAGCAAAATCCCCGCGCTTTGCAGCGACAAAGTACAGCTTTTTAATTTTTATTAAGAAGGAAAGAAAACCTTTTTAAACTGAGGGAAAATATACCAATAACTATTTGTTAAGGATATCTTTGTATACCACGTTGTCAGTTCAGCACTCTGGTTGTAATATGACCAAGCTGTGCGAGCTTACTCTTGAGAATGCAATGTATAGTTGTCCAGGAGAAAATCAAACTTGCCTCAAATCAATGGCAACCTTTTGTAGGGTCTGTCCCTGAAACGTATTAATTGTCATCGCGAAGCAGAGCCTTACTGGAAATTGGAGGCTTTTGAATTGAAATGGGAGATCAGAGGGTATAACGGGGATGTGAGGAATACATTCAGAGTGTGGCACTGACCTGTTTTTTTGTGAAGCTGCCTTTACACAGCTTCTCCACTGTTTTATAAACGAACACCATATAAGGCCGTCCTTTCTGCTTGCTTTGCGGTTCTATACTGTTTTATTGTTCGTTTATTACGATTGTTATAGTTATTGTGTAGCTATTTGAGACTTACTTTACTGTTTAGGTACCCATTTCCTTTATTCAATCCAAGGCTTCTCCGCTATTTTTTGTTCGTTTATTACGATTATAGTTATTTATTGATTCCCCTCTTTAGCTGACTGCCTGCTCATATAAGGCGCTCCGCTGTTTTTTTTGTGAAGCAGCCTTTACACAGCTTTTCCGCTGTTTTATAAATGAACGACATATAAGGCCAATCTTTTTCCTTGCTTCGCCAAGGAAGCAGCCTTTTTATTTAATCCACGGGTTCTCCGCTGTTTTATTGTTCATTTATTACGGTTGTTATAGTTCTCTTTGTATAGCACGTTGTCAGTTCAGCACTTGTAATATGACAAAGCTGTGCAAGCTTACTCTTGAGAATGCAATGTATAGTTGTCCAGGAGAAAAGCAATCTTGCCTCAAATCAATGGCAACCTTTTGTAGGGTCTGTCCCTGAGACTTATCACTTGTCATCGCGAAGCAGAGCTTTACTGGAAATTGGAGGCATTTCAATTGAAATGGGAGATCAGAGGGTATAATAGGGATGCAAGGAATACATTCAGAGTGTGAAGAAACTCTAGAGACAGCGTGTGTATTAACCTGTGGATTTTTTTGTGAGTATTTGGTAGCAGTGTGACGAAGTTGCTTCCGTAAGACCGCGTAAGCTTTGGAGCTCAGCTCAGAGCATATTGTTTTCCTACCTTGTCAATTGTGTAATGCGTTTTTCGAACAGGTTTGATTCATGGAAGTGATTACTTGTACTGTGTTCAGTCAGTTCAGGTGAGCTGCTCTCTTGTGTGATGTTGCGATGTCCATGGCTTTATTTAATGTTAGCTAAGACCCAGCACTTAAAAGTTTCTCGCTACAGCAATTTTAACTCCGTTCATCTTAGACATGACAAACGGCAGTGGGAGCGTGTCTATAAACTTAAATTAAACTTACGGTTTACACCGTGCTTTGTTTCCACAGTAGCTGCACTTATGAATATGCTTGTATGCGTTTTTTCTTCAGCGCTCTTTGGAGCTCTTCCTTGTTTTCTATGTACCGCGTTCACAGTCAGTTCACGTGATTACGTGATGTGACATACAACTCCATCTTCAACGGCCATCGAGCTGCAGTCTATTACAGAATATGGATAAAAATAGGTTCCAGTTATGACCATTACGCATAGAATTTCGAAATGAAACCTGCCCAACTTTTGTAAGTAAGCTGTAAGGAATGAGCCTGCCAAATTTCAGCCTTCTACCTTCACGGGAAGTTGGAGAATTAGTGATGAGTGAGTCAGTGAGTGAGTGAGTGAGTGAGTCAGTGAGGGCTTTGCCTTTTTTTAGTATAAATCAAGAAGTGCCTGAGTCTGACCTTTATATGGCCACATGGTGACATCACAAGGTACACACTTCTGGTCATCCAAACTATGCTGCATTATAGTATCATGCCTAAAATGATAGCAGCCTATAACAAACAAAGATGGTGTTGAAAAAGACATGAACATTTCTTAAGGTCTTTAAATACATTTCTAATAAAAAGTTACATGTGCAGAAATGGACTTTGCATGTGTCTAAATTCTGATAATTAAGAAAAAAAAAGTCCTGAAAAAGATGCAAAATTAAATCTGAAAATATTAAAAAGAAAACAAAATCATGGCATACAGTATACAGTTCCCTTGTCATTATTTAGTTTACATATTTGTTTTAAAGCAGTAATATTTTCCATTATTTGTATTCATTCTAGTCAGATCTGCTGCTGGAGAAAGATTCTGCAGATTTGTTGTAGGAGTTGCATTTCAAATTGACAGACACATTCTTTGCTAATAAATACTTTGTGCTGTAGTTTCTTACACACCATCCAAACAGAAGCAGGTGTTGTTTCTTCTAAATTTATTACATTCAAGAGATTAATTCTTGTGAATATATAAGTTGGTGGCATGCGTCCAAGTATTTGATTGAAGATATACAAGCAAACATAGCATGAGAGAGGGACTGAAGTAATTGAGGATGTGTTAGGACCTTTGCAATTATTATTTTGAATATGATTTACTAGTTTTGGGGTTTGGTGTACAAATCAGAAAGTCTAATTTGGTTACTTTGACTTTTTCGTAAATCCTAGCTATGACCTTGTTTTCTCCAACATATATTTCCATCCCATGGCTCTACCAGGTTCAATTACAATCCTGGGCCCCAGTTTTCACTTAAGTGCTCATTAACTTAATCACATTTAATAGATGTTTCAGCATAATAAAACAGCTGCACAATCATTTGCATGAAAGGAGAATACTATATTTTTGTTGCTTTAGTCGAACAGAGATAGTATTCCATGTAATCTGCATTATGTTCCTGATAATCTTTCCAAATACTGCTACATGTTTCCTTCACATCGCATCAGTTGGTAATGCAAAAAATAAATATTCACAGTGATCATACAATTTAATTAAATGACATAGGTTCAGAAAGTGATGGATGGCTACAAATATAAAAAAAAAAACATATCAGACAGATAAATGGACAGACAAACAGAGGATACATACCTGTAAACCACTGCATACTTTGAAATCTCAATAGGCATCAAAATGGCTCTTTGGTCTCTAACTGAAAGATATTCTATCAGTGCATAAATAATAATTAATAGATGCACATATACAGTACATCATCTGACAGATTTTTATGTAAAAAGAAAAGCATCTTCCCACTCTAATTTAACTGAAAAAGCTGAAACTTTTGTCAAGCCTTTGTATAAACTATCCTGGAACAAACAGCTCCCTTATGAACACACATTGCAGACACATTCAAGTCCCTAGAAAATTATAATTTTGAATCCATTGCAGACTGGATGAAAAAAAAAAGATAAAGAGCAAAAGCAAGACTTGACCTATAAATCCAACACCACTCAGAAATGTCAATTTAACTTGGTGCAAATAATATTGGATCCCCTTTGAAAAGCTTGCATATAAATAAATTAGATCAATTGAGAGGGTAAAAATAAGCAAAACTTGGGACAGAAAGTGGAAAACAACAGTATTAAATAATAAAATAATATTAATATATTAAATAATATTTGTAGTAACCACTAGCATTTCTGCCATTGACTGTACCCCTGCTACCCATTAAGGGACGATGATGTGCAAAATAGTAATAAGTTTCCTTAAGTGATTTAACTTTTAAAATGTTCATGACAACAATCAACTTTTTCTTCTTCAGCTATTTTATTTCAACTGTTCATCATATGTTGAATGCAATTTCATATCTAGAAAAATAATGTTTTATTACAGTAAGTGAAAGTTTGGGCCTGCAATGTTTTAGGTGTGTAGGTTTACCCTTGGGTATGTTTGAGAACCTGTGCTAAAGCCTCTTATTGTTGGACATTAAAATGAAGAATGCCTTTTATTGTTTTAATTATGCGATTGCACTACAGGTTCAACCTTTTTCCCAGTCAAAGCTGTAGCAAAACAACATAGAATTAAAATCGGGTTTGTTTTCTTGACTTCCGTCACTATGTTACAGGGACTTGATAATGATGAAGGTACATCCATTCAGGCATTGTGGTTGATGGCTATGTCTGGGAGAACCCCGCTGCGTAGGAATTCCAGCTGCTTAGGGCAGGCGTCATGTTTCTATAACTACCAGGGCAGGAAATGGAATATTTTAGCGGGAATCTTTTTTTTTTAAGGAGGATTGCTAACTAAGAAGGAGGAGGAAAGAGAAGGGAAGCAGCAAATCAAAGGGCTCAGCTATCTAAGCCTAGAAAGACTGTGAGGGCAAATTTCACCCAGGGTTGTCCGCTATTTGTGTGGTGAATCCCTAAGAAGATGTATGGGTTTCATTATATGGCCCGATGATTCTCCAGGTGCTCCCGTTGGTGACTCATGCTTGCTCTTAATTCCTCAGGATAGTAGGAAAGCAGCCATATCCATCTGCTGTACGTTTTTTTTTTCCACATCATTTATTTAGGACTGTAAGACTAGATTCATCGTCATTTCACCCTGACTGTGCTTAATCATTCTCTTTCTTATTTTCTCTTGTATTATTTTTTGTGTGTATATATCAGACCAGGGATTAAGTGTTTGGCCAGGGAAAGGGTGTCTGTAAGAAATGGGATAACAAGACAAGCACCCTGTGACATGTGTAAACAATGGTTTCTTGATTGCAATACATATTCATATTTATCTATCATCTGGGTTTCTTTGGAGCATTGGCAGAGGAGGAGAGGGCTGAAGAGGGGTCAAGGACCAAATATTTTTAATACAGTAATCCCTCCTCGATCGCGGGGGTTGCGTTCCAGAACCCCCCGCGATAGATGAAAATTCGCGAAGTAGAAACCATATGTTTGTGTAGTTATTTTTATATATTTTAAGCCCTTATAAACTCTCCCACACTGTTAACATTATTAGAGCCCTCTAGACATGAAATAACACCCTTTAGTCAAAAGTTTAAACTGTCCTCCATGACAAGACAGAGATGACAGTTCTTTCTCACAATTAAAAGAATGCAAATAGATCTTCTTCTCTTCAGGAGCAGAGAATTTCAGAGGGAGAGAGAGAGAGAGCGCCGCAAAGAAAAGCAAACAATCAAAAAATCAATACTTGTGCTTTTAAGTTTGCCGCGGCATTTTTAGAGGAGCGTTAGTATCTTCTATGCAAACAGCCTCTGTGCAAACAGCCCCTCTGTTCACATCTCCTCTGTCAGGCGCAGAGAACGTCAGAGAGAGAGAGAGATTAAAGCAACAATCAAAAAATCAATATGTGTGCTTTTGTGCTTTTAAATATGCCGAGCACCGCAATAAAGCGGCATTTTTTTAGAGGAGCGCCAGTATCTTTTAAGCAAACAGCACCTCTGCTCACAGCCCCCGGCCAGGCAGAGAATGTCAGAGAGGGTGAGAGAGAGGCAGAGACAAGCAAACAATCAAGCTCCGCGCGGGATGCATATCTTATAGCATTGAGGAGTTTTAGTTAATATGTAATACATGCTCTGATTGGGTAGCTTCTAAGCCATCCGCCAATAGCATCCCTTGTATGAAATCAACAGGGCAAACAAACTGAGGAAGCGTGTAGCATAAATTAAAAGACCCACTGTCTGCAGAAATCCGCGAACCAGTGAAAAATCTGTGATATATATTTAGATGTACTTACATTTAAAATCCACGATAGAGTGAAACCGCGAAAGTCAAAGCGCGATATAGCGAGGGATTACTGTATCTTTTGAACATCCTCCACTTCCCTTATGGGTGGTGATCGTACCTCTTATAAGGTGTTAGTTACAAAGCTGTGCAGAGCAAGCCAACAAAGTAATATAAAAGGACCATTTGCTCCCTTGAAGGGAAGACATAGTAAATTAACAAAAAAGGAAGCAGATTAATAACAGTAATGCTTTGAGCAAAGTCTAAAAGTCCTTAAAGTGTTACTCTCTACCACACTACTCGGTAATGTGTTTCTTGTATCTATGATTCTATGTGTGAATTCAAACTTTGCAATAGTTATACAATATTTACCCTCAACAAGTTTCTAAATGACTCCATGTTCTTGGTGCAGGATTTATTTTAACACACCAGCAGGAATCTCCTTAAATTTTAAACACTTCATTCATGTCACATCTTAATCTCCATTTGCTTAAACTGAAAAGGATCAACTCCTTCAATCTTTCCTCTATTTACTCTTCTTTATTTTATTCTAAAATGCTATTGATTAGATCCTGCCATATTTTAAAAGGTTTAAAGTTTTAAATAGATTATCTGAGTGAGAATTTGATATTTTCCAATTTCAAATAGGTCAAACAGGAACATCGGTTACCCACTGACTGAAAGTGGAGGGTTGTAATTCTATCATTTCAGCAAGATACGTCTATGTGTTAGTAGTGAGGTAAATGCAATTATGATTTGTATGTCCTTCTCCACTTTAAACCTATCTGGGAGCACACCAAACACAGCTGCAATGGGTTAGGAGTCAGGCATTCAAACATTTTTGTCCAAAACAATGTTAATTTGGTGCACACATAAACCATGATGCCTAGTGAGGCTTGATCTAGATTGCAGTGTTCACAGGTTGAATCTTGCCCTGGAAACATTTCAGATAGTTGTAATAGAGATAAATGTACTTGATAGAAGATTTTTAAGTTGAATAATTGAGTGGTTTGAGCATATAGAGCTAGAGTATATTCTGTGCATGGATGCCTTCCACTCCTTTTCTGAAACGTTAAGTGAAAGATCCTTTCCCCATTGTGTCCTAGGATGTTTGAAAGGAATGGTCTTTAAAATGTTATTAGAAATTGTGGAGATGCTAACCGAATCTTCAGGACTGATCGATATTTTTTCAGGAATAGAAATAGGTAGAAGGTGAGGAAAATGGTGCAGGTTCCACTTAGCAAAGTTTCTGTCCATAAAATGCTGGAGAAGTTGTGCTGTTGAGAAGTTAAATTTGAAACTTAATTGCTCATAGGATGCAAAAACATTATCAATGTACAAGTCTCTAAAAATTTTAATCCCAGACATTTTCCAAGCAGATACTGTGTAATATGCTTGAGATGGTGGAAAAAAGTGGTTGTCATGTAGAGGTGCAACAAATAATAGGTCCTCTGTATTAAAGTGCTTCCTATATTGGTTCCATATTCTAAGTGAATGAAGGGCAGTTGGATTATTAGTGTATTTGACAATAATTTGTATTTACTGGAGAACAGATCAGGTAATATAAGGTAGTACTGCAATATTTTAATTTTAATGTAGACCAGGTTTGTATATGTTCATCAATTTGTGTTGTGTTGTGATGTCCACATTTTTATGCCCTGTATATTTGTGACCCAGTAATAAAATTGGAAGTTTGGTAATGCAATGTCCCTTACTGCTTTATGTATTTGTAGAGTTGCCCTTTGGATGTGTGGATGTTTCTAGTTTAAAATAAATGAGGTTATGATTGAATCTAATTTCTTAAAGAGAGATTTGTTAATGTATATATGAATGATTTGAAATAGAAATAGAAATTTGTGTCTTAGTAGTGTTGAGTCTCCCTGCTATTCCAAGATCTTGCTTAATCTTTTACATGCAAAGAGCAAAATTTTGTTGAAAAAGAGCTTTATATTTACTTGTGATATTTACCCCTAGATATTTAAACTGGTCTGCTAATACACATGGGAAAGGTGCCCAGTCCAGTATTGTGTGCTAGAGATTTCACTGGAAGCACACTTTTATTCAAATTAATTTTGATTCCAGATGTATTTTGAAAGTGCTTTTAGGACTGCTGGCATGGAACTTTGTGGGTCAGATATACAGTATACAGTACCATATCATCTGCATATTGTTATATTTTCTGTTTAACTCCTCTGAAAATCCCCTTTATCTCTGATGCATTTCGAAAGTAAACAGCAAATGGCTCAATTGAAATTGCAAAGAGCAATGGTGATAGAGGACATCCTTGTCAAGTATCATGTTCTAGTTTGGAGCAGTCCAAAAAAATGCTATTAATATGAACTGAGGCTTCTGGACTAGTATAGAGTAATTTGATCCTTGCACATATGTTTGTGCAATGTGGTGAAAAGGTAGTACAATTAAACCATGTCAAATGCTTTTTCTGCATCCAAAGATAGTAAGATATCTGGGGTGTTAGATTTAATAGGTGAACATATTATATGAAACAAATGTCAAGGATTAGAAGATAAATGTCTGCCTTTAATAAATCTGGTTTGGCCTTGTGATATTACAGAAAGAAGCACTTTCTCATTCCTTCTAGCTAGAACTTTAGAGAGTATGTTAATGTCATTATTCAGGAGTGAGAATGGTTTCTGTGATGCATATTGTAGTAATCCCTTATGTCTTTTAGGAAGGATGGAAATTTTGGAAAGATGGAAGTTTGGCGAAAAGTTTGAGGTAGAATTTTGTTGTCTTTAGCTTCATTGCTAATAATATTGGAGTTTACTTATTTGAAATGTTTTTATAAAATTCCACCGGATAGCCATCAGGGCTTGCTGCTTTTCCACTTTGAAATGAGTTTATAGTGTCTAGTAATTCTGAAAGTGTCAGAGGTTTATCCAGTTCTACAGGACAGCAGAGTATCTAGCTGTGGTATCTGTAATGAGTCAAAGAACTCTTTAGATTATGTCTTATCTTCTTTAAACTGACTAGAATATAAGGACTTATAGTACTTTCTAAATGTGTGGGTTATATTTTTATGGTCTATGATTTTATCTCTGTCTGTGCTGGTAATTGCTGTTATTGCATTGCAGACTTTTGTTGAGCTAAAATCTTTTTAGTCTTTAGTCCATTTTCAAAATAATGTGATTTAAGTATAAGCTGTTCCATTTCTTTAGTAGACAAGAGGTTAAATGCTGATTACAAAACCTGTCTTTTCCTATAAAGTGCCTCATTTGGTTGATTTACTCTGACACTTTCTTGTGTTTTTGTGAGAAAAATATGAAATAACCTGCCCTCCTAAAAATACCTTCAGAGTTTCCCAGAGTATTCCTGCAGATACCTCTGGGGATGCACTTGTCTCCAGAAAAAAAATCAATTTGCTTAGATATGAATTCTATACAGTGCTCATCAGCTAATAACACAAGGTTAAGGCTCCAGGTATGAACTGAGTATGTAAGGCATAGTAAGTTAAGCTCAATGATCAGAGGAGCGTGGTCAGAGATAACAATAACAAATTATTGTCTATGAAGGAATAACCAATTCTTGAGTAACAATGATGAAGGTTAGGATTTAAAAACATCCTTGCGTATGATCCATTACAAATTGTAATTATTTTTGTAGTATTAGATCTTATCAACACTGTAGCTGAAGACTTATCCAGTTCTGGATTTAAAACACAATTAAAGTCTCCAGCCATTATAATTTTATGAGCGTTCATAATAGAAATAGATGCAAATACAATTTGGTTGAAATCACTATCATCCACGTTAGGTGCATAAATATTTATAGGAATCATTTTAGTATTAAATAAATTGCCCATCACCAAGACATATCACCCTTCAGGATCGCCTATTACATCTGATGGTACAAATGGGATAGTTCTGTGTATTAGGATTCCTACACCACTAGTTTTCTTGTATAGCTGGAGTGAAAAAAATTGTCTAATCCTAGTATAATATAATAATTGAAGTTAAAAAAAGGAAAGGTGGCTGAAAAGGAAATAGAATTTATAGTTACAACAAATGTTCTTTTCCTTGTTAGAACATGGTATTACTCATGAACATGTTTGAATAGTATATCAGGATCAGATTTCTTAGTTCTTTTTCTGCTTCATTCAGAAAGCTAAAAATGTAAAACTGACTTTCAATATTCACTTTTAATTTGGCAGGGTACAAGAAGCTGAATCAGATATCAGCACTGCATAGACACTGTTTAATGCTGTAGTATGCAATATGTTTAGCAGCTGTGGCTGGGGAGAAATCTGGGAAAATATGGTTATTTTCAAATATAATCTCCTTTTTAAGTTTGAGAAGGGACATTTTTCCTTGTCCTGTAGTTTGTCGAAATGGAAAATAAAGCTTCTTGGTTTTGAGGTATTCGATCCACATATACGGTACATATACGGTATACTGCTGAGATGTCGGTGTCAGATTTGAAATTCTCTCCAGTTATTTTAGAGAATAGTTCAGAATTGATGAAGTCTCCTTGCTCACTTTGCTTGCAGTGTCACTCCCACTTTCGCTTTCAGCTGGAACAGGTCCTGGCAGATCTGTTCCTTTGCCTGTTTGTTCTAGGTCAGTCCCTGGTAGGCCGTATAATGACCTTGTGGCTGGTTTTCACTTTGATGAAAGTTTAGCAGCCTTATCCTTTCCTTTTCTTTCTGAAACCCTATGTTTGCTACTCATGCTTATTTATACTCACGTATGATGTAAATACAGGATACCTCAGGATGATATTAAAAAAGGGTAAAATAACACAGCTGATAATGGAGCTCAGCTTTAGCCTTCACATCTCATGCAAGACGAGACTAAAGCAATTACACAGCACGCAGCTTTAAGCATAACCTGCCTTTACTTGTATTCTACACATTGTACTATATAACCTAACATTTTATTAGTGTTTTTGATCTTTTGCCACCACTGAACAGACTGCCTGATGGCTGCTAAATAAGACAAAGCCACCAAGGAAGATTTACATGTGCTCTTTCCACTTCATAGAAAAAGAAGCTACCAGTGTGATGCCCCTGTTTGAAAGATGTGTGGAAGTCTATGCAGAAAGTACTATGTAATTGGTATGGCTGCATGGTAGTTAGTGCTACTACCGGACAGTCTTGAGTTTGAATTGTGCAGGAACTTGCATATCTTGCCACTTATTAGTAAAAGAAAGACAAATATTACTAGTTAGGTAAAGTAATGTTAACATTAAAGAATTCTGTGCATATAAAAGGGAAATTCTGGTATGACTTCAACGACTTCATGACTTCATTTACTACCAAAAACTTCTCTGGTGGTAAAATTGAAATAGTGAATGAAGGTGATACAGCAATTTGACTAAGAGTGAGACAAGATCAGACAAAAGTGTAATTTTTGCATTCTGCTTCTTAACTTTTTCAAATATTGCTGATTGTCTTCTTTCTTGTCATTTATCTTGTCTGTTAATTTTGCTTAATTTATTTAAATAATTCTCAACCTTCCAATGAAATGATGTATGCTTATACAGTATTTCAGCTACTTTCTACACCTTTCTATTAGCTACTCTTACTATTTAGAGTATTACTGGAATATGTCTCAGTCATATGTAACATGTTTTGTTTTTTTTTAATAGGCATTTTATTTGTCCTGCAACACCTTTGAATTTTATTATGGTTTTATTTTGTGCTAGGTACACTCTAACTGCTTCAGTCATCAGAAATAATACTTGTCAGTAGCTGGTGATGATCAATAAAAAAGAAGAAAAGAATAGAAAGGATCTTATTTCTACAGCAGGATTTATGGAACTGTGTAATGTTTCTCAACATGAGTGACATGCAAGTTCTTAAAAACTAGACAAGGCTACTGTGAATAAAATTTATAACATCACCCCCTCTCTGTGACAGTGAAAGTGACCTCATCTCTTCAAGATTATCCTTCAGGGGCACTGCAGATTACCAATGGTGAGGGGTCAAGCATTTGTCAGTCAGGAATGTAAAAATGTTCTTGCTGAGGTAACAGCACCATTGTTCAAGAGAGCAAATAAGTATATACATCATTTCCAACAAGCAGCAGCAGCAAAATGAATCATTTTTCTATCTTGCCAGCATGACTGCTAACCTAGGGATATATTGATTGTACATTTCTAGTAATGAGACCACCAAACCAACACAACCATTGGACTGAAAGATCTAAAGCATTCTACCTAATAAGATGACTGGCCATATAAATCTTTTGTAAAGTTGATTGTCAGGAAAACTAAAATTAGGTAGAGCCCTTGCTATTAGTTTAGCCATTTAAATGCAAAAGAACAGCCCTGCTGTAGTATTTTAAGTGGTGCATTTTTTTTCTTGACTTATACATACTATTCACTTACCTTTAATAAAGTCTTAGTTCCAGGCTGCTTTCTGAATTGTACTTGGTTTTACTGTCTGTAGGTTGTACATGCAACAAGACATGACTATTAAAATGTATTACTGAAGTGATAAAAAATAAAACATAATTTTACGCTCCTTTTAAGCTGCTGCATCATCAAAAAGTCTAAAGAAAATGAACATTAAATTGCTTTCAATATGAAATGTTAAATTGAAAGCATCATTCTACTGTAATACATATCTTGTGCTTTTTTTTAATAGTTATAAATGACTATAACAAGCATTTTAACAAGGATTTAATTGAATTTTATCGAAATATACAGTAACTTAGTTTTACAGCAGGGAAATATCAAAGCTGTATGATGCCTGATTTTGCTGTATAATGTTATACACTGTGAAATAAAAAAAAAACTTACCTTTAATATCTGGAAAACATGAAGAACATTCTCAGAGGAGCGGCACAAATGCACAACTGAAACATATAAACAGTAGATTACAAAGTCCTAAAGCATTAACATACATGAACATATACACTATGCCAAGTGCACAGTTTAATGGCATACACTATGTCAAGCGCATAAATAGCAGTTTAATGACAATGCATAGTCTACTAACATTGTAGTTTAGATCAGTGTGTGGAATTGCTAGTGGTAACAGTGTGGCCTGTTAGTGAACATACTGATAAAAAACAATATTAAATTTATGAGTGATAAAAATGCAGGTATAACAGACAATAACTTTGTATGATGTTAACGTTTACCTCCCCGGGTGGAACTGAAGAGTCGCATGGTGTAGGAGAGGACCAATCTCCTCAGTCTGTCAGTGGAGCAGAATAGTGGCAGCAGTCTGTCGCTGAAGCTGCTCTTCTGGTTGGAGATGATGCTGTTCAGTGGATGCAGTGGATTCTGCACGATTGACAAGAGCCTGCTCAGCGCCTGTTGCACTGCCATGAATGTCAAACTGTCCAGCTCCATGCCTACAATAGAGCCTTCCACACCAATTTGCCCAGGCGTGATGTGTCCCTTCTTCTTTATGCTGCCTCCCCAGCACACCACTGCGTAGAAGAGGGCATTCGCCACAACCTTCTGATGAACATCTGCAGCATCTTAATGCAGATGTTGAAAGACGCCAGCCTTCTAAGGAAGTATAGTCCGCTCTGACCTTTCTTACACAGAGCATTAGTATTGGCAGACCAGTCCAATTTATTATCCAGCTGCACTCCCAGGTATTTATAGGTCTGTACCCTCTGCACACAGTCGCCTCTGATAATCACAGGGACCAGGAGGGGCCTGAGCCTCCTAAAATCCACCACCAACTCCTTGGTTTTGCTGATGTTCAGTTGTAGGTGGTTTGAGTCGCACCATTTAACAAAGTCCTTTACAATAACATTTATCGGCTTACAATAACATTTATTTCTATAGTACGTTTGCATGCACAGGATGTTGCTTAAATTACTTTATGGGATATCCAAAGGAGAAGTTACAGAAAAGGAATGTTGCAATGGTGTTTGCTAGACATGTGGCTAATGTTTCATGAAATGTGATATCATCACTTCACCGCTAAAAGACACACTATGTTCAGCATTCAAATATTTGGATTCCCAGAGACAAACTTTTGGTGGCACAATCTTTGGTTTGACTTAGGAATTCTTTAGTAAAAGATATGAGTTCTTGTTTGTTCATTTGGTTTATGCATTTTTGCCTCATGTTTTGGTTTTAGTTGCAAGTTATTTTTTAACTTATGATGTAGAATTCTGCTAGTATTCTTTTGATTCTCCTCTGTTGGTTCGTCTCCTGGTTCAGTTTTCTGTATTGAACTGTCATTCTTGAAAAACAATGGCCTATTACATCTCAGGCATAATAATTCTTAAATACAAAGCTTAAATGTAACAATGAAAAAAAGCAGTGACATTTTTGTACTCAAAAGACAGTTGAATTTCATTGACAACATCAGTTTAATTCTGGTTCTGTACTGTGATCTGTGTGATAACCAAACTGAAACTTTTCCAGTAAGGTACAACACAAAAGGAGATATTGGTGTTTTTGCTGCAGTGTCGTTATGTAGATGACACGCAGTTCTCACTTTAAACTGTTACATTTCTGTGAATAGTAAAAGAACAATCAAAAGTAATCAAGTTGTGATCAGAGATAATTTAATCGGCCATCAACTTGTTTTATGTTGTTATGCTCATTTTGCTGATTTTCACAAAGCATATCAGCTAGGAGTATTGTCTACTGTATGTAGAATTAAGCACTAAACCTAAAGTGCATTGGAAACAAACATGTAGACTTTAAACTGTAGTATACATACAAAAAATTAGATGAGGTGAACAGAAATATTCCAATAATCAACTGACAAAGATTTGGACTAAAATTGTCATTTTACAAATGCCATGAAACAATGTAGATCTTTAAATTACCAATCAACTGTACAGCAATCTACAATAGACTGTAAAGAATTAACTTTAAAGCCTGGCTTGATGCTAATTCTGAATCCCATGGAAATCATGTGTAGTCTCCCCATATTCATTTCTACCTTCTTCCAGTTTTGCTTCACTGTTGTGATGGAGATGCTTATTAATTAATTTAGTAGTTGTATATATGGTACTGGACTGCCTTGAACCTGAGCAAGAGACATTTTTGTAATAAATATAATTTTATTTCACCTGAATTCATGTCTGGCTGAGTTAGGTCTGGTGTTTGGTGTTCTGGGGCACACCATAGTATCCACAATATATATAATTCTGTTTGTTCTTTTTCATTAAATAAATTTGGACTTTAATACAGAATAGATCAAATTCCAATCTAAACAATATCCATCTGCCTTAGGCTAAATGACCATTTATAACCTCTCTGTGAACTAAACGTACACACACCAACACAGAGAAATATCTTTAACTTTGGCAGAATATCTCAAAGCACTGATGTTGGATCAATCATAAGTAATATGTTTCACAACCCAGAATAACACTAATAAATTTTATTGACATATGTTGGCAAGTATCAGAATTATTAAAAAATGAAAATGTGGCAGAAACAAATTAGAAAATATAATAAATAGTACAAAAATAAAAAGGGTCTAACATTTTTGCAGTCTGTGGTTCCCAACTATAATAACAGTACTGGTCCACTTTGACCACCTAATCAGCTATACTATGAAAACATTTTTGACAATTAGTAAAAGCAAGTGAAAGATATTAAATGTTGGAAAATACAAAAACTTATTATAACAAATACAGCTTGATTTAATATTGATTTGTTGAAACTCCAATTTCTGTAAACTTTATGCTAAAAGAAATTGTCTAAGCCTGAGTAACCAAATCACCAGAAGAACTTATTTATTTTAATTAGTCCATAATATATCAATGGAGAGGCTAATTGAGGTCCTGGGCTCACTTAGTCTTAGTAGTAGGCTGATCAACACTGTTTTGAAAATGCTTACTCACTGCCTCCACACTTCTCCAATCCCATAATGATACTTAATAACCTTTACATTTGTCGATCAAATTAACACCTTTTTAGTAAGCTTTGTTAATGAAATAAAGTTTGAAAATTACCTTGTAAAATCTTTAATCACTGAATATCTGATTTAAATATATAGCTGTAAAACAGTCATACCAAATAGCATTTGCCTTATGCAAAAAATATACATATTTTCTAGTTGTTTTTTAATTCCTTCTTTGTATGATGACAAAAAATAGTATATTCTTTCATGGCAGGAAGCTCACATCAGATATACAGTTTCTTCCAAAATGTTTTTTCCCTGACGTATTTTAAAACAATCATTTGTACCATATTGTAAAAGAAGAAAAAAATAAGGAAGTAGTTTGAATAATATTTTGTCCAATTTTCTGTTTTATAAATTCGTAAGCAACCATCATTTAAAGTGTTTATGATTTATGTTTATGATTTTAACTTTAAGAAAATACATTCTAAAATTGTGCTCATGAAAACTGTGAGGTTTGTTATAGAAGTAGGGGATAGTCAATTAAGCTGACAAGTACATAATAAGCATTTCTTCAACCTTAAACACTTAAATCCAACTAAGGATCATGGTTATACAAGGTACGATTCATCCCAGAACGGGGAGCTCATCTATTACTGTGCCCACTCATATACACACCAACATTCATATGGGGCTAGTTTGCAATCACGAGTCAAGCTAATACTCATGCCTTTGGAATGTAGGAGGACAAAAACGATTCAAACTCCCCACAGATAACAGCCAGACAAGGTGTTTAAATGTATTGTAAGTAAATAAAAATATATGAAAATATATATAAAACACACATACCTGACCTTAAATATGCTCATCTAAGTTTAAAGCTATCAATAATAATATCACATGTTTGAAAAATGGGTGGACCTTTGACAAAAGACCCATGAGACTGTATGACCTCCAATAGCATATACAATAAGTTTGCAGATTTTCTCCACTGTAAATATGGAAGTTAGAGATAAAACCGTACACCACCATTAATCTTACTCCCAGCACTTAGACAAGCAGAGCTTGTTGAACGCTTCCTACATCCGCATGTTTGACAAGGTATATATTGTAGATAGGGTTATTATTATTACATGCACAGGTTACAGTTAAATTCATACTTGCATTTGCTAATCAACATGCAACATCACCACTCCCCAGAAACATGATCGTCAAGTTTAACAATCCTACCCTGAAACTTATGTACTGTATCATTTAAATGAAAAATCTCAGCACTTGTCATTAACAAATGAAACAGAATAAGATCATTTATATTAAACATATTAGGGTACACATCTCTTGTTATTCAAGTCATTGTGAAAGTTAATTCTTGATACACATTCCCATATAACCTATTTATTTCAATTAAGGACACATCCCGTGCATTTCAACTTCAGAATTTAGTGTGGAGAGAACTCCTATTTTCACTTTTGAAATGTAAAACGTTTTACTACTATTTCATTATTTTTTCTTAATTTTGTATTTTTTTCTTTATTTCAGTTACTACTCTGACATGAATATTTTGGCAGTAATGTTACTGTTTCTTAAATGTCATATTCCCATCCTTTGTCGCAAAGTGCTAAGAAACTGAATTCTAAAGTTTAATTTAAGTTCCCACTGTTAATTCTATCTGCAGAGCTACAATAATGAGATGGATAGCTAATTCAAGGTATATTCAGCTGTAGGTCCATGTGTGAAAAAGTCTTCTGCAATGTTTTAAAATAATCTTTTCAAGAAAGCTCATATTACAATATAATATGCATTTTGCAGGCTTGCAGCTCAGAATTATCTGCCATTAGAATGGGTACCTCCTTCCGTAAAGTCTTCCTGCTGATATTGAAGTACAGCAATCCTTCTTCAGCTATCTACACCAAGTGATGAAAAAACAAACAGGTGTAGCAAAATTGAAGTAATGCATAAACGTATTGTGATGTGTGAGTCCCTGTCTTGCATCCCAAAACACGAGGCTGAGTCTCAGTACTTTAGCAAAACCAGCTTTATTCAGCTTAGAATAGGAACAGCACGGATATTTTTTGTAGTGGGATCTCCTATACACAGACACAGCAGTCAGACAGGGTTGTGACCAGGTTAGTGGCCAAGTAATATTATTATCTGTATTATAATGTTCCTTGCATCACCCATTGATGACGACGCTTATAGTGCGACTGCGGTCGGCTCTGATTTGCTTTCGCAATAAGCCGCTGAAGCTCTGGGTGCCTGCAGTTGCCTTGGCAGCAAATAAGCTGTCTTCCACAGAATCAGTGATCATGCTTTAGGATGCTCTTCGGCATGTCATCCCATTGGGGGGAGTCCCAAAAGAGTTTAGAAACCTTACAGTATATTTGTCTTTTTTTATTAGTCCAAGGCATACAGTATTAGTGCAGCCTATCAGACTCTGCAGCGCACTAGTTTTTAATATTAACTCTATTTTTTCATGTTGTGCCACTAGATGTCATTATGGTTAATGCTTCTGCCTCATGACCCAGTGCCCTGTGCTTGAATCCTGTGCCTGGTTGTCCAAGTACTTCAGTTTTCCTCTCAAATTCCCAATCATTTTCCGTCGATAGACTGAAGGCTTTAAATTAACCGAAGCGAGACTGCCTGGAGGAATGCATGAGTGTGAACTCAGTGATGGATTGACAATCTGTGCAGGGTGATACTTGAGTCCAGTGTTACTGTGATGGGCTATGGAGCCCCATGAACATAGATGTGGTCAGGATGTAACAGAGCTACATTTTTTCTTTTAAAATCATAATGTTCTTAAAACATCATGATTTCTGTATTTTGACAATGGCATACGTTTTATACTGCTGTTAAATGGAACAATGTGAAAAATGCAGTTCACTTCAAGAATGTTGCTGAGTGGTTCCACTGTTTTACAGTAAAAAAATTGCCATTAAACAGGACGTACAGTACATATAGTTAAGTAGTTTTTTTTTTCATACAGCCAATTACCAAAACTCATTTATAGAATCAATCACTCTTGTGGCAAAACCTTAAACAATGTTTACATAGTTAGGAACAATTTGCAGGTTCAATTCACCTTTTTTGCAAAACTCTAAATACATTTTCTTTCACCAAAACACATTTTACACTTATAATGCAAAATGGTAAACACAGGTAACAGAAGTTAAACACAATAACAGTGCAGGTGTCATTGTTCACACACAACGACTCAAAGTTGTTCACACTTGTTTCTACTTGTTTCTTACTCAAATTTCATTCTAAATCAGAGATCTGCAAATCTCTGAACAGAAATTGCATCATTTAGCATACTATATTCACCTAGAAACACTGGCATTCAGAATGCAACACCCTGATTACCAATTAGTCTCCCTCATGTTGCGCCTGTGCAAACTCAATTGGGAGAACAATATAATAATGCGTTAGAATATAAACGTTTCCACAGGGTCGCTTTGGTCCACAGCTGGTTTTCCAACAACCCACATTTTGTAGTGTTGTACCTTCTACCATATTCTCCATTTCTAAATACAATAGAGAAAGTCTTTTCACCATGGCAGCGGAAAGTGTACGAACACAGGCCCCACAAGCGTGTGGCACTACACCAGCCAATGGAGGAGGCATGTGATGACATCTAAACAGATGAATGCCAAGGATGTTTATTGCCCTGCTGCTTGGCCAGGGAGAAAATCGCAGCTAATGTGGATGAGGTCCTCTGGCCTGATCAGGATCAGAGGCCGGATGCAGAGATCCACTTCATTGCATTTTGCAGTTATTTTTGTCAATTCAGCTGGACACTTTGTCTAGCAGTAATGAATAAATATTGAACAAATATTTATTTTGTTACCTCTTTTTATCAGTGTACTGTGCACTGATTTCTTTACAGTGTTTCTCATTGTACTTACATAGGTGAAATTACTGAGTTTTACTACATACTACATAAAATAGGTATCATTTGTGTTGCATATACATGTAGTACTGTAAATGCTATTTTCGGACCAAAAAAACATACATTTCACCAAAGCAAGAAAAGGGAAACATTGCCACACACTTGTATGCATTTGTATATGTAACATAGGTTAATGAAGTCAAAACATACTTGAACACTTTTGATGGCAGTGTTTTGAATTTCTCACACCAGTGTTTATTTGATGCACTGTAAGGCACAAATATATAATAGCTGTGTGTATTGCTTTGGTAGAAGGAATCAGATTGAGAGGACAGAGAAAATGATTTTGAGTGCTGTGTTTCATTATGAACGAGAGTTGTGGAGTTTTGACAAAGTTGTTAACTCTTTTCAGTTTGTGTTTAGAGTTTTGACAAATTGAGCCACAGTTTCTGGAAATGTGTTTAAATATTTGAGAAAAACTGTAAGATTGAAAAATATAAGCAGTGAGACAGTGTGTTATGCTTTCAACTACTTTTATAAATATCCGTGTTTTATTTTGTTGTTGCTGTTTGCATGTACAGTAATTCCACAACATATATCTAAAGTGTTATAATTCATATCTGTATAATGTGGTAGCATTGTTAACAGAAATGAAAAATAGATGTGATATAATAATAATAATAATGCATTTTATTTCTATAGTGCCTTTCCTATGCTCAAGGCGCTTCACAGAGTCTTAGAAAAAGAAAAAACAGCATGTAACATTGGATACAAATGTTTTTCTGAATAGAACAATGAAACAGGTAACAAAGCATTAAATAGAATAAAGGACAATAAACCAGAGTAAAATATTACTGTAATTCAATACTAAAAGAAAAACCTAACAAATTACCTAATTTGTGATATAGCAGACACACAAATTATCTTGAGCACCTGGACAGAGAGGTAAACTGAAAGAAAGGGCAGAATGCTAAGTTAAGTTAAAAGCCTTCCTAAATAGATGAGTTTTAAGTTGTTAAGAATGAATGGAGTCAGCTGATCTAATTAATTTTGGGATGTCATTCCAAAGTCTGGGTGCTATGGAGCTGAAGGCCCTGTCACCCATAGAGTGCAGGTTAGTGTAAGGCACAACAAGATTACCAGAATCAGAGGACCTTAGTAGGCGAACAGGAGCATAGTGAAGGTCACTGATGTAGTCCGGTGCAAGGCCATTTAAAGTTTTGTAGGTTATTAATAGAATTTTATATTCAATCCTGTAAGGCACAGTGAACCAGTGAAGGCGAAGCAGGATGGGTGTGAAATGCTCAATGTTGCTGATTCGTGTAAGGACTATTGCAACAGAGTTTTGAATCAACTGGAGCTGTGATATAAGATTAGAAGGGGCACCTGCCAGCAGCGAGTTACAATAATCGATGCGGGATGTGATAAAAGCATGGACAAGTTTCTCAGCATTAGAGAAGGAGAGGAATGAGCGAACACACGATATGTTATGGAGGTGAAAGTAAGAAAGTTTCTTAATGTGGTTTATGTTGGCAGAATAAGAAGGGGAGGAATCAAAAATGACACCAAGATTCCTTGCATCAGAAGAAGGTCTGATGAGGTCACCGTCAAGAGTGACTGAAAAGGAGCTCATTTTCCTAAGTAGCGCTTTAGGGCCAATTTGCAGGAGTTCTGTTTTGCTGCAATTTAATTTTAAAGAGTTCTGCTCCATCCAGGTTTTAATTTCAATGAGGCAAGTTGTAAGCTGAGAAAGCTCTGATGAAGCTACACTTTGACATTGAAATAGAGTTGAGTGTCATCTGTAGAAAGATGATAACCCAGTGCATAGCTACGAATAATATGGCCAAGGGGAAGCATATAAATACAGAAGAGAAGAGGGCAGAGGACAGGGCCTTGAGGAACTCCTTGTGTGACTGGCGGTGAGCTGGATTTGCTGTTGCCAAGACTAACAAACTCTTACCTATTAGTCAGATAGGACTTGAACCACTGGAGGGCAGTGCCAGAGATACCCAGCATGTTCTCCATTCTGGACAGTAGAATGTCATGTCTGACAGTGTCAAATGCTGCACTGAGGTCTAACAGAATTAATATGCTGGTTTGTCCAGAGTCTGCTGCCATAAGCAAATCATTGGCTACCTGAAAAATAGCAGTTTCACAGCTGTGTTGCACCATGAAACCAGACTGAAAGGGTTCCATCAAATTATTAGAGGTTAAGTAATTAGTGAGCTGGGAAGCTACAACACGCTTAAGAACTTTTGACGGAAAAGGTAAGTGGGAAATAGGCCGAAAAGTGTTAAGATTGTCAGCATCAAGGCCAGACATTTTTAACGTGGGGGTTACAGAAACAATGGGATATCTTAAATTTGATTAGGAAGAACTAAATCCCAAAGGCAGTAATGGTATATACCGTATAATTCAGCCGCTGTAAAGTGGTCATGGTGACTTTCGAGAATTGGTGTGATGAAATGGTCTTGCAAGCACGATAAATAAAATTGTATACATTTATAATATTTTTGGGATGTGGGGAGTGGTTGGAAGGATATTCTTTCTTTTGTTTTTTTTGTTTACAACTAAATGTGCAGTATCAGAGGGTGAGCTGTTGTGACCTCCACTTAAAACCAATCCAACTTTACATTCAGGATTGACATTGAGCTTTACAGAGCTATTTAACACCAAAAGCTGTTTTTCTCCTCCTTGTTGTTACAAAACATTTTAGGAAGTTGGTAGCAACATTTTATGGTTAATAATTTTCTTTTTATGTGCCTGTTGGAAATTATAAGTCCATCGCAGGGCACAGTCCTACACACACCCCCTCCACTCACCCATCAAGGGTTAGTTCCTACCTTGCAGGTGATGTTACCTAGATAGAGTTTAGACCCCATAATCTCAACATACAAAAAATGGGTACAAGTATAATGAATGCACAGTCATTACTACAATTAATTGAATTCAATCATTTAATTAGACAACATTTTATGGGTTGTACAAACTGTATGATTTTGTTTGTGTGACCATATAAAAAGATGTTATGATTTCTACATGGTGTTACCAAAATGTATGGAAATACCCATAAATAAAGTCTGCAATGCGCACTTTCATCACATCTGTATTGTTTGATTTGTAAATTTAAACTGTGGAGCAGAGTGGTAAATTAAGGAAAAAATGTGTCTTTGTCCCAAACACTATGCTGGACACTGCTTTCACACTGCTGCTTACATGTGTGGCCCCGTGGCTAAAGAACTGACCCTTAAATCTCAAGGTTGCTACTTCAGCTCCTTTCTACAAATCACTGTGTGCTCCTAAGTGAATTATTTAACCTGTTGCAGCTATAAACATTTAGAAACAGATGTATTATGCATATGTAATTGGAAGGTGATATTGTGGTGGTATTATGATGGTATTAGCTTAGAATGGTGCTCAACAGAATAAAAGTTATTTAATTTGTTACATTAGGTGCTCTATTACATTTCATTGTTCTGCTACATTAAAATTATTATTTATGTTTGTAGGGTTTATAGGGTCATTGCTATCACATGTATAGAGTACACTCTCCAGTGTTGTCCCTTATTTGATTCAAAACATAGTACATGTTGTAGTGACTTGCCAATAAGCAGAAGCAGGTGGAACTAATAATGTTTTGAGCACCAATTTTAATTTAACACCTGCTCATCATGAAGTGACGCTTTTAATATTAAATCTGTCCTTCTGGCTTGTCTCTTATCTGAGGTCGCTGTCTTTTCCATCACACTCTATTTCTAGCCCTCTCCTTCTTACACCCAATCCTTTGCATATCCTCCTTATCGCATTCTTACATCTGGATTTGAACCTATTCCTTTACTTCCTTCTTCTGGCAAATCCACCCCTGGTACTTTTCTTAACCAGTTTCATCACTATACATGCCCAGCCCACTGGAGTGTTTTCTCTGTCATTTTCCTTTGTTACTGTTTCACTTTTAAGCTTTCACCAATGTACCCATTTTACATCCAGTTCATTTGCTGTCTCTGCACATACATCATAGCATTTTCATTTTCTTTACTTCCATTTTTTCAGTTTCCTTGTTAGCTTGTTGCCAGGATTATTAACTATACAACACTGTAATCAAGTAATCAATACTCCCACACCCAAAATGATATTAGACTATCCATAGCTTTTCTGAAAGACCTCTACCTTTGACTCGGGTAAAAAGGATTTTATCAAGTGGATCTCATTCTGTTTTAGGACATGCATTCCTATAATGCATTAGTCCTATTTGACCTTTGAAATTTCAATAACTTTCAAAAGGAAGTAATATGCTGTATGCCAGTTGAAAATAAAGGTTAAGAAACATTGTAGAGAAAATTATAGTAAATGGCGATATTTGCCTCTTGAGCAATCCTGTCAGTGCTGGAATTTTTCAACCAGAATAAAGATGTATACTTTACAGAGATTACACAAAATTATACAAAATAACAAAAACAACAAACACTTTTCCATTAATCTCTTCTTTGTTTTATCAAATTTGTGATTCAGCAATGTTTATTAAATTGGAGCTGCACATTGTCTACAATCTAAAGAGAATTTGGAAGGGTGGAGCAATCAAAACAGCCCTCAATATGTTTTCAGAACATTAGAAACATTTAGTTCCATTTTGAAATTCACAATAACACATATTATGATTGTTTATTTAAGAATACCTTGATGGTATACCTACTTCTTCCTGAATGTTATTGTTTTAAAAAGACTACATCAAGTTAATTTATTTGTGAATCTCAAAAAATGAGTATCAATTTATTTTTTGGATTATGTAATTTTTAATAACGGCATAGGCATAAATTCAGCCAATTGTAAAAGGAGTTTGAGAATGGCCAGATCCCACTTACGTAAAATATGATTAATGATTTATTAGATTTGGAAATTAATACCAGAAAATAACACAAAAGTTTAGCACTCCAATGAATTTTTAACTAAGAAATCTAACCATTTGTTTCAGCATTTGAGACACAGACAGATTTTTTCAATTAAAATATCTGTTGACTTCCGCGTCTCTTCTGTGAGATGTTCTTTATAGTTTGAAATAAAAGTTGATGTGCCAAATGTTGGATATTGACTTTTCTTTCTCAGCATTTTGCAGATTTGGAAAAAATACACTGTGTGAAATATAGAATTAGTAGAGAGAAAACCTTCTTTGAAAAAATGGCAACATGGACTAGAGGATGCCTAAATAGCATTCATCATATATCATAAAAATGTAACTGTTTAAAAATAACCAAATTCTCAAATTATCAGCAGGTGAGATGGATCTTATTTAAAAATTTAAATTAATTTAAGATTTTTTTGTTAACAATTAATTAATAATATAATATTTTCATGGTTAGTGTCAAATTTACACAAATGTTATGGTGAATATTTGTGGGGAAATTTCCAGAATGCTATGAACCTGTAGAAACTGTCTCTAAAAATCTCTTTAAAAAGCATGCATATTCTTAAAGCAGACCCCAACCATGTTTTTTTTTTTTTTGCATTTTATGACACAGAGATTGCAGGTTTGCTTCCTTTCCCTTTGCATTTCCTGACACCAAGTTGAGCAACTCTTTACTGTTATTGAATTACCCAAGAGCCAAAGTTTGTTCCATTTGTGCAGCTTTAATCTTTGACCTTAAGTATTTATGCTTTGAGGTCCCCATGCTATATATAAAGAGTATGTTTTAATGTACACAGGGAAAATATTTAACTTTGTCTTTCATAACAAGTGTATATTATTTTAATGTTTTTCAAATGTATTAATTATTGTATATAATTATGAATTTTCCATTAATAAATTGCCTGTTACAGCAAGATTAGGTAAAAAATGATATCATTATAATTAATGGTGGAATTTTTCTGCAGATAAGCACCAGAATTCAGTCTTTAATGTTTGTAATCTGAATATTCATATTTGATGAGTAAACTTTAATAATTAGACTTTAAATTATATGTAACATATATTAATTTAGTTATGTAACCCTTTAAGTTTTATTTTACAGCATATAATAAGCAACTACTGGCCATATTCAGACTGTTTTCTAGGGGGTACTGTACATACCCCCAAATCATTCTAATTTTAAATATTACATTCACTTTCGACTAATTAATCAAATAAACACAAATTCATCTTTTAGACTAAATGCAATAATTTGGAGTCAGAATTGTTTGCCACACCGCTGTTTCCTTGTTATTTAGGAAAAGTAAGGGTGCTGTGAAATGAGATGAATACACAAAATAACATTTGTGTTAACTCATAACCCGACAAACTTCCTTCAATATAAAATTGTGAAGACTATGTGCAAACAGATAAAGAAAAATAAATGAATTCTTAAATTTTCTTTACCAAAGGCAATGAGATTAAAAAAAAAAAATGAAATAAATGCAAAGATAAAAACAGAATAAATTGTAAACTGAGAAACATTACTGTAAGTTTGTACCATTCCTATTTATAAGTATAGGCATGTTTTCTGCAGCGCCCTACAGCACAGTGGAGTTTTTATTTTTTTCACTCCCACAGCCTTGTGTTTAACTCTTAAAGCAGTGATAGATTACACCTACACAAAGTGTTCTGATTAAGTACTAATTCAGCTCTCCATTCATGTCCAGCTCTTCTGTGGTGATATTTTGCACCACCACCACCACCTGACCAAAACACCATGCAGCCAACTGTGATGTTGGAATGAAGGAGGGTGCTCCAGCTGTCCCGATGCCCGACTGCATTGAATCTTCCAAGACAGTGATTCCCAAACTCAATCCTGGGGACCCACTGTGGCTGCAGGTTTTTGTTCCAACTAGATTCACAATCAGTGATAATAATTGATAACAACTGATCTCATTTAATTAGCTGGTCTTTTTTATTCTTCTCTTATTCTGCATTCAGAAAAACAACAGTATGTTTTTTGCATTTGAGACATTTAGAACTATTTTTATTTTTTCTAAAGCTATAAATGCTTAACTTTCATTAGTTTTCCTATTATTTTCCCCCTTTCCTGTGTAGTTTTCTCCCTTCATTTAACCCTAATATTGACAATTAACAACCAGAATAGCAGACACCTGGGATGATGAAAGCAGGAACGACTTTAGTGTCAGACTTGCTAATTAGTAAATAATCCGTTAAATAACCAGAACACCTGAATAAGGAGAATGAAAATTAGGTTGAAAATACTGTTAACGACTTAAACAAAAACTACATATTCCCCATATAACTGCTTATTACATTTTAATAAAAATCTACCAAACTTGGTTTGTAATTTCTACATTGACTCCAAAACACAGAAAGTAGGAAATAATCACTCAATTAGGCTAAGAGTCCAATGAAAAAATGGAGGTTGGTTGGAACAAAAATCTGCAGCCACAGTGGGGTCCCCAGGATCAAGTTTGGAACCACTGCTCTAAGACAAATCCTGGAAACAGAGGAATGACTTAAGAACATGTATATTAGGTAGAATGCCATGTGGGGACGGTGTGGTCTTTTGGTCTTAGAACCCCTACAGATGTTATTTATTTATTCTAATAATTTGTTTAATTTTTTTCTGACCTCCCGGCCATCTGACTTTATCACCGGACTCATCTTTAGAGAGTTACATCATGATATTGTATATAAGAATGATACTCTTCTATTAGTTATGTATCTGTTATATATGACTGTATAGATTTATTTGTTTTTTCTTTGTTACTTATTCATTAATATTCTTGCCTAATCTTATTTGTTTTTCTTTTCATGTAACTTTCTATTTGACATTTTGTAAAGCACTTCAAGCTTTTTGTTTGTATGAAAATGTGCTATGTAAATAAATGTTGTTGATGTTATGCAAAATATTATTAGTCTGTATTGATATTACAATAACATATACTGTAACAGGAAAAGCAGTGAGACAATAAAAACAAAAAATGTAAACAAATCTTCACATTTTCATTGCACAAAAATGCAGACACATAGAATGAATAAAAAAAAGAAAAGCCCTTCTAGATCTGAAAAGATACTTTGAGTCTGTTCTGCTCTTATTTACTATATAGTATGTTGTATATGCCCGTGTTAAAGTGTAAAGAGCTTTACATAATATATATTATGCATGTCTGTCATTATTCACAGCAGGCCCCCATCCCATTTGCCCAAGAGGACAACAATAGGTGATGCCACCCCATGCAAAATACAATATCAATGGTTTGCAAAGCTATACATATTCTTTAGACATGGAAATATAAATAAAACATACAAGGAAAAAGTTAAGCAAGTAAATAGGTAAATATTGAGAAACTTACATATCATCTGTGTTTTAAATTGCCGCCCTTGGACAATAGGCAGTTTTTGTGCTTTAAAGTCTGGCAAAAGCATCTCAGTGTCTGCAAATATTGTGGATGTTGTGATTTTTGTGTCAAAATACAAAGAAATTGCTATTAATAAAACACTTTGAAGAACATTATAGGCAAAACATGGCACTGATACAGAGACACCAGTCTTGGTAGACCCTGGCATTGCCTCACAAACTCATTACTTGCATCTGGGTTGGTGAACAACAGAGTTTTCCAAGTCTTGATTGGTTTAGATGCTCCAATAAGTAAATGCCTTTCAATGGCTAATAATGATGTCAGTCAACATAGAAGGTTAGATTTAGAGCAATGACAACAATGTGCTTATTGTCACAAGTATTTTACAGAGCAGCATTGAAAATCTCAAGTCTACTTTTATATGAAATTTGAATTGTCTTTATATTATATATAAAGATAATTTATAATGGGTGGCGCGGTGGTAGTGCAGCTGCCTCACAGTTAGGAGACCTGGGTTCGCTTCCTGGGTCCTCCCTGTGTGGAGTTTGCATGTTCTCCCCGTGTCTGCGTGGGTTTCCTCCGGGCGCTCTGGTTTTTTCCCACAGTCCAAAGACATGTAGGTTAGGTGGATTGGAGATTCTAAATTGGCAATAGTGTGTGTTTGTGTGTGTCCTGCGGTGGGTTGGCACCCTGCCTAGGATTGGTTTCTGCCTTGTGCCCTGTGTTGGCTGGGATTGGCTCCAGCGGACCACCCCTGAACCTGTGTTTGGATTCAGCGGGTTGGAAAATGGATGGATAATTTATAATAAATAAAAATGGTAATAAATATGCTGCCAGGCAAAGAAGAACTGAGACTTTGATACAGATCCCCTGTCCTTATCACAGCATAGGGACAAGTGTCACATATCTTTAGAAATGGCAGAGTTACCATTTTAACATGACAAAATGTTTTGATACCTGCAACAGATTCATAAGATTTGACAAATACATGGATCTATGAAGCAATCCGTGACTGGGGGATAGGATCCATACATTATAACAATGTAACATACACATACAACATAACAACATACACAAATAGGCACTGCCTCTCATATATTTGAAAGATTTGCTACCATCACTAACCACTACCTTTCTCTGTTCTTTGTCCAGTTTTCTGTGATGGCATCCTGCAGCACTGTCACCTGATCACTGTACTTTGCAGTTGCCTATGATTATGGGAAGGACTTGGAAGCTCCAGCTACTGATGAGATCTGTTGCTTTAAATATATTAGGATGGTGCATCATAAGAGTTATGAATAACTTTATCACATTTATGTATCATAGAATGCCAGAAGGAGATGATGATATTTTGGTCTTGTACAGTCTATTTCTGTTCTTTCTTACTTTGTAATTGCAATTCTTTCTTTTACTGCTATGAAGCACTTTGGGCTACATTTTTTATGAAAATTTGCTCTACAATTAAGAATTGTTGCTGTTGGAAATGTCAGATGAAAAAAGTGAATCTTTTGTTTTCATGCAGAGTAAGAAAAAAAGTTAATAATAGACCCCCATGGCGACTCATGCATTGCAATGGCAAATGATGGAAAAAAAATGTGTTCCTTTGAAATGAAGACATGACTCTTGACCAATGAATGAGGAGGAAAGGTGGATCTTAATTTCAAAAGCCGAGAATTATGGGTATATGTTTTCCTGTTTACAATGTGTACAATTGTTTCTGCAAATAACTATTAATAATATTTTAGCAAGTTGTTGGATAAGGAAGATGTTCATTATGTGACATGAATTACGTGACTATTTTTTCTTCTTTTTATTTGCGTTTTTCCAGTTTTCCAATTTTTATAGTTGTGGCCAGTCCTGTTTGACAAGTAGGAAATAGTCAAAGAGAGACTTAAAATGTCCAAGAGCTGGTTGAAGCAAAGTGTCTGTATGGATTCAATTGGGTGACACCAAATATCAACTCATTGTTCTGAAAAAATGTTTTCCTCTCATACTTTAATTTAGAGATGTACTTAGGTGCATTTAAAGGTCACCTAGATCAAATGAAAACTTTTAATTTAATTAAAATCTTACATATTGCCTAGTGGCCTTCCACCCATGTTATATATGCATGTATGCACTATACTTTCAATATTGGTCAGGAATCCAAAGACCATCTGAATTGTTGCAGAACTCAGGGAGATGTTAGAATGAACAATTAGAACAATGCCTGTGATTAAGAACAGGTGGACAGCGCTTGTGGTGTAATAATAAACATCAATAAACATGCTATTCTTGATAATTTTCAGTCGAGTTTGAGAAAAAATCACAGCACAGAAACTACACTTGTTAAAGTAGTAAATGATTTGCGGGTAAATGCAGACAGAGGCCATTTATCTGTTCTCATCCTCTTAGATCTGAGTGCTGCATTTGACACCATTGATCACAACATTCTTAGAAATCTCCTTAGTCAATGGGTGGGCCTCTCTGGCACGGTCTTAAATTGGTTTGAATCCTACCTGCCAGGGAGAAAATTTTTTGTTAGTTGTGGGAATTACAACTCGAAGACACATGATATCCGATATGTTGTTCTACAAGGCTCTATCCTGGGTCCACTGCTCTTCTCAATCTACATGCTTCCGTTAGGTCAGATTATCTCAGAGCACAATGTGAGCTACCACAGCTATGCTGATGACACACAGCTGTACTTATCAATAGCACCTGATGACCCCGATTCTATTGATTCACTAACACAATGTCTGACTTGTATCTCAGAATGGATGAATAGTAACTTTCTCAAGTTAAATAAAGAGAAAACTGAAATCTTAGTGATTAGCAATAATGGATACAATGGAAAACAATGAGGCTATTAGAAATAAACTGGATACATTAGGATTAAAAGTCAAGACAGAAGTAAAAAGCTTAGGGGTAATTGTTGACTGTAATCTGAATTTTAAATCGCATATTAATCAGATCACTAGGACAGCATTTTTTCACTTAAGAAACAAAAGTAAAGTTAGACCTCTTATATCACTGAAAGATGCTGAGAAATTAGTTCACGCGTTTGTTTTCAGTCGACTAGATTACTGTAACGCACTCCTCTCAGGACTACCCAAAAAAGACATAAATCATTTGCAACTAGTGCAGAATGCAGCTGCTAGAATCCTAACTAGGAAAAGAAAATCTGAGCACATTACTCCAGTTTTGATGTCACTACACTGGTTACCTGTGTCATTCAGGATTGACTTTAAAATTCTGCTTATGGTTTATAAAGCCTTAAATAATCTCGCCCCATCTTATATATCGGAATGTCTGACACCTTATATTCCAAATCGTAACCTCAGATTCTCAAATGAAGGTCTCCTTAGAATTCCAAGAACAAAGCTTAAAAGAAGTGGTGAGGCGGCCTTCTGCTGCTATGCACCTAAAATCTGGAATAGCCTGCCAATAGGAATTCACCAGGCTGATAGAGTAGAGCACTTTAAAACACTGCTGGAAACACATTACTTTAACATGGCCTTTTTATAACTTCATTTTAATCTTAATTTAACTTAATCCTGATACTCTATATGTTCAATTTCCTTATAATAACTACTCATGGTGGCTCTAAAATCCGTACTGACCCCTACTCTCTTTTCTGTTTCTTTTTCCGGTTCCTTTGTGGTGGTGGCCTGCGCCACCTCCACCTACTCAAAACTTCATGATGCTCCAACAACGATGGATGGATTTAAAGGCAGAAGTCTACGTGACCATCATCATCATCAAGCCCTTCCGTGAGAACCCTAAATCCAAAGAGGACTGTTTCATTTATGTTAGGTAGAATGCCCAGAGGGGACTGGGCGGTCTCATGGTCTGGAATCCCTACAGATTTTATTTTTCTCCAGCCGCCTGGAGTTTTTTTGTTTTTTCTGTCCCCCCTGGCCATTGAACCTTACTCTTAATCGATGTTAATTAATGTTGATTTATTTTGTTTTCTTATTGTGTCTTTTATTTTTCTATTCTTTATTATGTAAAGCACTTTGAGCTACTGTTTGTATGAAAATGTGCTATATAAATAAATGTTGTTGTTGTTGTTGTTGTTGTTGTTGTAATAGTCCATGACCAAGTGGGAGGAGCTGTTTGCATTGCAAGGATGGGATATTTTTCTGGTGCAGAGCCCCTGAATGTAAGTTCTCCTATTATGTCAGCTTCGTTTACAAATGTTTAAGTATAACTTTTCTGTGAAAAGGACTAAACCATGGCACCATTAAAAAACTGATTGCTGGAATAGAGAGAAGAAAACAAGCTGTAGATTTTCACAGAAAATTATATCTTGTTCATTTTATTTGAAAAGAAAAATTGTATAAGCACATAATTTACAACTCAAATATGACTGCATTAGACCTCCCTTCTAATGGTTAATAATATTGCTGAAGATTGTAACAATGATATTTCTAGAATTATATCTTGAGAGACTTTCTTAAAGTAGTGTAGTGCCAAATGTCTGTACTTCCCACTTTAGTAAGCACCACAGATGTATTTAAAATAAAAATTATTTATGTGCTGTGGAAGAAAATGAACCAACTTCTAGAGGAATGTAAATACAGAAAGACTATATTCTCTGTATGAATAAGTGTTTAGTCTGCTAAACGCTTACTGTGTGTTGCATTTAATTGTAATTTGATTAATTATGTAGCCGTTAGGTTATTGAATCTGCTACATTGTTAGACAAATTTGAATATTCCCTGCAAAATGTACAATGATACCTATTTTTTTGTTGTTGTTTTGTTGGTCCTCTCATCTTTCCTTTCATTGTATAATTGCATAAACAGTGTTGTTTGCAGGAGTGCCTCTTCGGTGCTTGTGCAGTGTTTTCATGTTAATTGCACAGAAATGTGCAGGTTGCACACTACATGGCAAAAGCTTTAACATACTTGGACATTTCCACTCCACAAGTAATATTACTGAAAAATTAAATCATAAATACAATAGCGAATGATGCTACTAAGAAAATCACTGGATTTGGACCCATTTTCAAGAGCAGCGCTCACATTTTTGGAATACCATGCCATCTGAGGTGTGTCATACAATATTAATAAAGAATAACAGATCCTATTATTTCCTGTATGATTAGAAAATTATGTCTTGTGTTGAAATTGCATCTTTTTTTTAATGGTAAATAAATGTATACCTTTGGCAATATATTATATTAACAAAAAAGGTATTAACTGAAATCTTGTTAAAATACAAATAAAATAAATCATGCACAAAATAATGCATTTTAGTTAAGAGGCTACACTCGAAGGTAGCACAGAATTTTAAATCCCCTTCTGTGTCTCACAGCAAATCGCATTTGCCTTCATACACTTGCGATTTGTGTTTTATAACATCAACAATTTTTTACTCCATTTTAAAATTGGGATACTATTTTGAAAAGCAAGAGACCAAAAAAAAAAAAGTTTTGATTTCTTAGCAATTTTGATTAATACAGTAGCTTCTTTCTAAAGTCTAAATGTCAGAGCTCACCTACATGCAACCAAAATAGAGTCGTTGCACTTTTTACATGACAATATTATTAATCTTCCTAAACTATTAAATGAAGGCAACGTTTTGCTTATGGTGAACAAACATAGTAGGTACAGGATTGTTCACTGGAAAGAAACATGTATGAACACTAAGGTTTTAATTGTCCAGATAGTATTATTATATATTATCGTTACTTCTGCTGCTTGGTTATCGATCTTAATATTAAATATGTGATCTAGTATAATGTTCTTGAATTGCTGATTTAGGATTATTTAAAACAAGGAAATACACACAAAAACATATTTGTGTATATTATACAGTATATATAGGAACAATAATTGATCTCCTTTTAGTGGAAATTTAGGAGTGATTAATATGTATTCAGTGTAGTGAAGCCTCAAATATAATTATGAATGTTACACAGGTATTTGGGAGGCAGTGCTGAATGTTTATCATGAATAGGCACTATTGTTTCAGACCAGTTGGAAAGTGAACATGAACCATCCATCTCTACATACTCATCCATAAATCTTATCATAACCTTCAGGAGAGAATATTTGATCTTACATTGGAGACACATAAGTCACAGCTGAAAATCTGGGATAGAAGGAAAAAAATGGCAAGGCAATACTGCACTTGGAATCTCATAAACATAAAATAAAAGTGAATGCTGGTGAATGGTAGCTTTTCGAGACACATGAACCTGCTCACTGTAGGGAAGATAATTAACAGCTTTGAAGAATTGTTTCGCTTAGTTGCTTAGCCACATCCTGGTCTTTTAGAGATAAGCACAAGTAAATCTCCTGTTCTCTCCTCTGAGAGTAACTGGGAAAATGGAGTTGTAGAAAGTAAACACAAGAGGCATCAAGGGCTTTTCAGTGAACAGATTTTTTTGATAAACAATTTTCACAGATTAAATAACAACAAAATATATTCTTGAAGAAAAACCGATGCATGAGCAGAATTGAAAACCTTATATTTATAATTAATTATGTCCTTGAGAAGTGTGTCGGATTCCTTTGCATTACAAAATTGTCATCTTTAATCCACCAGCAGTTACGCAGCACATTATTGTTATGAAAGTGTATGGGCATCATAAATATTGCTTTCTAATTTAGCTGTGTTTATTTCATATTTCTATTATAGGCATCATATAAAGGGAGAGTGTATCATTTATGTGTTTCAGTCTATAAGAAAAAAAGCCTGGAAACTTAATAAATGAAAAATTGGTTGAGAAGAATAATAGAATGTATTATAAGCTATGTTTGTGTCTGTTTATTCTAAATGGCAATATCTTTACCCCTATTAATGAGAGAAAACCCAGATGTTGCAGGTGGAGGGAATATAATCAGTGTATGTGGATTCACAAAGCACAGAATGTTCAAAATGGTCTTTTGATTTACAATAGAGCACAGCTGCCTTTGGGCCTTGCTAGAGACATAATGTTGGGAGGAGTTATGCAGTAAGAGTCTGCAGTATACAATTCTGTTTTCTAAGGTGCAGAGCGACTGTGTCATTACTTCACAAAGGGTCATTCTCAGTCTTGTATCATAAATAAGCTGTTTCACCAATCATTACACAAAAGCATGTTAGTAACAAGATCTACACATTATACATTGTAACATAAGAACAAAGAGGCACATAAAGGGTTGAGATTTGGGAGAGAAACCCCACTTAATTAAGGGTAGGCTTTGGATTCAAATGGCATGCTGGGCAGACACCATAAAATTTAGAATTTACAGGCGAAAGGTTGGAGATGAATTCAGAGACTCTCAGTATTTTCCTCATTGTGTCTAGGGCAGAAGGAAAAGATATTAGCAACTGTGTCACAGCTAATTTGGTGCTATGGTTATTTACAGTACCTCAAAAGAGCCCACAAAAAGCTTTGTAGCATACATGCATGACATTTGCTAAAAGAAAATTTTAAGTAATCCTTCATTCTTGAACATATCTGATAAATTATATACTATGGCTACATATGAGGGATTTGAAACTGTAGTTTGACAGTAACAAAACATGGTTTTAACATAAAAAACACTAATTATTCTAAGGAAATTAGTTATCTTAATGCAGTGTAATGTCACTGTATCCATGTTACTGGTTGTCTACATATTGAGAGTAAAAACAGTAATACAGTTGCAATAATACAGTATATGCTTTACCATTATCTTAGCAATTCTTCCAGTAGTAGCAATGTGGTCAAAATCTTTGAGATTGCTAAGCATCAATGAATCACAGGAGAGCAAAGTGTAAAATGACAGCTGCTAAATGTATTTTTTTGTATTTAAGATCACAAAGCACGACTGAATAAAATGGAAAGTAATTGATAAACTAACCTGAAATGAATGTTGAGTTACTTCCAAGTATGTTAAAAGTATTACACAAAAAGACACTGTATTCAGAACTAGCATTGCCTGTAAAACTTCTGTGATACATTAAAGTTTGTTATTGAGTATAAGCCTTTTACTATATACAGTTTAAGTGCAAATGTTACACTTATTGACGAATGAATGTATAAATGAATGAATGAACTGTAATACTGCTCCTTGTGTTTTTTTTTTTTGTATATAGACACATTACATTTTATTTTATATGTATATTGTGGAAGACACCAACCCTTCCAAGCACACACACATTTATTTACAATATTTAAAGTTTCAAGTCCCGCACACAACCCAATGTCCGTACACTAAACACCCCAAGTCCGGGCCTCTCAGTACTACAGCCTTTCTTCACCGCCTCCCCTCCGAGCTTCATCCTCTTCCTCCCGACTCCAGCTGACGCTCCAGATGCCCCCGATGAGCTTCCTCCGGCACTTCCTGGTGTGGCGGAAGTGCCACATGAGCACCCGGAAGCACTCCGGGTGTCCCTGGTATTTCTTCCGCCAGCACCTCCGAGTGTGGCGGAAGTGCTGACATCCAGGACTCCTCACTCGTCTGGGTGCCCCCTGGAGGAGGCCACGGGCCCCTATAGGGTTGAGCTTCCACGCTCTATTCCCGTGGCCTCCATATCAACCAGGGAGGTTGCCCTCTCGTGGTCCTGGGGAGGCACAGTCCCTCTCCTGGTCCATCCAATCAGCACAATATATTTTTTGTCTTGGTGCCCTGAGTTTCTACTTGCATTCCAAACACATGCATGCTAGTTTAACTGGTGACTCTCAATGATCCTAATGCTTGAATATGCCCACTTGGTTGGTGGTGATCTTTGTCTGATGCTGCAACGATAGAATTCTGCACCAGAAACCCTGAACTAGATTAAAGTGATAGAAGCATGAATATTTGTCAAAAGAGTGTACAAAAGAAGTAGACAAATATTACAAAAGGATGAGCTGTTGCTATATATACTGTAAGAGGAACATTGGCTGATTTGTAGAACTGCTCAGTTTTATAATTATTGTTGATGGCACACTTTCCAACAAACCAGGTAAATGCTAATATATTAGAGTTAAATCTTCACTATTGTCACATCTTCTGTGAAATGTTGGTATTTTAAAAATATTATCCCAACTTATATAAAAGTTTGTTTTTTTTCTTGTATAATAATGTTTAATGTGACATTTCCAAAAGTAGTATGACATTTTAGTATTGCATTTTACATTACAATGTTTTATTTGGAAGATTTGGAGATTTCAAAGGCTGCCAGAGAGCAAATCCTTTTGCATATTGTTATTTTATAAATCTCACTTGTCTAGAGCAAGTGTGAATTAATCAGCTTATTATCATGCTTGATATCATGGTCTTAAAAGTACCCATACAACCTATGCAGTGTTGAGATGCACACTACTGTTCTTACTGTAATATGACATGTGTAACAGAGAACTTGGAGCTAGTGAGCTTAAAATTACAATTTCCAAGTTCAATTGATAGTGGTTATAATACAGGAGCTAAAAAGTCATCGTTCTTAAGGAAGAAGATGATCCGCTGTGGCAACCCCTAATGGGAGCAGTCGAAAGAAGAAGAAAAAGTCATCATTCCCTTGCTTGACTTTTTCACATTTGTGTAGCACTTTAGAATTTCATTTAAATCAACTTTTTTTAAGCACAAATTAATTTACAAAAGTGTATAGTTTCAAAGTAAATTCAAAATGCTACAGATCCTAATTAGACGTATATAAACAAAGACCTGTGTGTATATGTAGTAGTCTGCTCTGCTCACGCTCAACCATAGTCACTACCTGGGGCCTCATGTATAAACGGTGCGTGCGCATAGAAATGTTGCGTAAAAACTTTTCCACGTTCAAATCGCGATGTATAAAACCTACATTTGGCGTAAACCCACGCACTTTTCCACGGTACCTCATACCTTGATGTACGCAAGTTCTCCGCTCAGTTTTGCAGACTGGCGGCACCCAGCGTCAAAGCAATGCTACTGTTCCTGTGTGATTACTCATTATTTTCCTGACGCAGCTTTATAAATACACTGAAACTAACCGCATATTGTTTATTAGTGTAACGCATCTGATTGTAATTAACTTGTAACAATATAATGGTTCTAGAGAATAGCCATAGTATTCCAAATACCATAACTGCTTTAGCGTTGTTACTCTAATTGCACCTTCTTCTTTCAGCTGCTCCCGTTAGGAGTTGCCACAGTGGATCATCTTTTTCCATATTACTCTCACTGCACCACTCGGAGTATTTATATCACTGTATCTGAGTGTGAATCACAGCAGCAGCTGATCGGAAAGAGAATTATCGGTATACAGCTTCAAGTACACGCTGTCTCAGCCACAGCAAAACGTTTCAAAGCCTTTCTTGTACGGACCTCGCGGTTCAGAAACAGTTTCTCAATCAATTGCTCCTTGTAGAACTGTTTGTACTTATAAATAAACCTCACTGTAAACTTGCACTACAGTTATAATATCACACAACCTGAGCCACTTTCTAAAGCGTGTATTTACATATGATGACAATATCATTTTTAAGGTGAAATGCAGCAAAATATGTTTATTATATTATACAGATAAAACTTTACCTACATTTAAATAATCTATATTCTTCACTGGGAGTGTCGTGAAGGGTAGAATAATTAAACATGTACTATGAAGATATTTCAATGTTCCTTAAATGTTTTGAAGAATCGGCGCTCTAAGCTTACAGATGGCTTAACCTCTATTACAGAGCTGATTGTGTGGTGATTGGGTATTTGGGGAAAGAAAAGCAAGGACTGCAGTCCGGCTACGCCAATATATATTGAATATAAAACAGAAAGAGAAAATAACAACACAGCTAAAAACGCAGCGACAAATTGAAGTTAAATGCTTGTGTCATGAGCACGAGGCGGCTATGCAGTGTCCGCAACGGACGTGGCCATCCACCGTGCATAAGATACCATATTGACATTGGCAGGCGAAGAAGCCACTGATTCCTCCTCTGCCCAGTGCCACCACAAGCCTAGAGCCGCCCCTGAGTACTGCTGCAATAAATTATTTCATCGAAGGTCGCACACAATCACTGCGCTGTGAAACTCATGTTTAATAACGTGCTTTAACTCCTATCATCATGAAAATGATATCACGTATACATCTCAGTATTTTAGTTATTCTGAGAGCTATAATATCACGAATGTAATGGATTCTGTGTCCAGCTGGAGGAAGAGAGCCGGTTTAAGAAGCAAGTAGTGATTCACACACATAGAGCACATAGAAGATCAAATAAAAACAAAGCATTTAACGTGCTACTTTAATTACGATGTTATTTGAGAAACTGGTTAATTAAATGATTTTAACAAGTTTATGATGTTCTACTTTAATGACAAAATAAACTACGTGATTAAAGTGGAAATGTCGAGATTGAAGTTGACATTTCGTGCTTTTTCCCCACTGTGTGCCTTTTTTTCTCTGTACCCTAATAAACTTTCACATGACACTCAGACAATGGGCTACAACTCGCCTTTTCATGGCGACTTTGATATGTGACTTCTTTTTTATTTCCGGCACTGTGCGATTTTGTGAACATTAGCTTTCAAGTTTCTCCAACACGCTATGTCACTCGATCAACTTCCTTTTGTTGATTATATCACAGTTTATTTGAACAAGTAGTATGTTTTTCCTTTGCCTCCACTTGGTATTCACTGAAATTTTTATATTTTCCCCCGTGCTTTTCCCATTGTCTTTTCACAGAAGGCTGAGCTTAAGGGCGATTTATATTCATTTGCATATTCAAAGAGGCGTAATTCTGGGAGGAGTTGGGGCGTTACATAAAGCGCGTGCATGAGCGTTACTTTTCGCGCTGATCAGGATTTATGTCGCAGAAGAACGTGGAAGTTGGAGTACGCACAGATTCCTGCATCTGGATTTTTCTGTGCTTAAGCACATTTCGGCTTTTGTGCTTACGCCATGTTATAGTGCGAGTTCTACGCACGGCGTTATACATGAGGCCCCTGGTGCGTGCCTTTTAAATTATTTTGACGCTTGCTATGATAGATCTTTGTGCCGCACAAACAACAACATCATGTTAATGACACAGATGATGAGACACAACGCTGAAATGAAGTAATCGTTGCATCTCAACAATGTGCCAGTGAAACACCTCAGCAAGGCTTGAAGTTTTCACTAAAAACATTGTCTATCTGGAGGTATTTTCTCAAGACAAAGATTAATGGGACTCATATGCCAGTGATACAGCTAAGATATAGTATCGCCAGTGTTTTTTTACGAAAGCCTGTGGGGCAGCAAGCACAAGGTGGATCCATGTTTTCTGCCCTGGGTAACTAGCTAATGCCTCTCCAAGTTCATGAATATAGTAAAACTGCCAGGGAGTTTTTGGGTTGTTTTTTGTCCCAAAGACCACACACAGCTAGTTAGTTATATATAAATAAGACTTTTAAAAAGTACCTCTCTCTTTCTCTTTCTCCCTCTTTTATTCTTTAACCATGTTCTTTAGTTTCTCTGCAGGTTATTTTCATTCTAATCCATCACAGATCTCTTTTTCTTTTTATTGAGGCATGCTTAAATAAACTGGTATAACAAACTTTCTTGGGAAAACATAATTAAATGCATAAATTGTCCAGTCAGTTCACAAGATATATATACCTTTATTTGACCACAAGGGGAAATATATATACTTTATTGACACGCATGTTTGTTAGTGGATCTCCTTGCTGGCTCACTCGAGGTAGGTGGTAACCAGCCGGGCCAAAAGGGGGCGCTGTCACTATTTGCTGAGATAAATATACACTATGTCAATGCACACCAGAATGACTGAAAAGAAAGAAAACATCTGACTTGGCTGTCACAGTCACAATGATACATTATGCAGACACATTGCTGTTGGTATAAAGGAGCCCCAGTAGCATTTCTTGACACACTGCTGAATGATTAAATAAATGAAAGTACATGGTGTTAGTGTGTCAGGGAGAGAATGAGGTATAATAAGGTAAAGGCTTTAACCTGTAACACTATAGTATGTTTAAACTTAGAGTTGTATGCAACAAAGTCCTGTCTGTTTTATTTTCATACTAGCAGAATACCCGCGCTTCGCAGCGGAGAAGTAGTGTGTTAAAGAAGGTACGAAAAAGAAAAGGAAAAATTTTAAAAATAACGTAACATGATTGTTAATGTAATTGTTTTGTCATTGATATGAGTGTTGTTCTCATATATATCTATCTATCTATCTATATATATATATATATATATGTATATATATATATATATATATATATATATATATATGTTGTTCTCATATCTATCTATATATATATATATCTCTATCTATCTATCTATCTATCTATCTATATATATATATATATACCCGCGCTTGGCAGCGGAGAAGTAGTGTGTTAAAGAAGTTATGAAAAAGAAAAGGAAACATTTTAAAAATAACGTAACATGATTGTTAATGTAATTGTTTTGTCATTGATATGAGTGTTGCTCTCATATCTATCTATCTATCTATCTATCTATATATATATATATATATATATATATATATATATATATATATACCAGCTTGGCAGTGGAAGTAGTGTGTTAAAGAAGGAAGAGAAAGAAAAGGAAACATTTTAAAAATAATGTAACATGATTGTCAAAGTAATTGTTTTGTGTATTTGGCGGCAGCGTCACAAAGTTTTTTCGTCTAGCTCCATCAGAAAATGTACCACGACGTCTGACACGCCTCCTTTTTACTGTTTTCTCACAGCTTGGATTGCTGCTGTCATATATATATACACACATACATACATACATACATACATACATATATATATATATATACACATATATATACACATACATATCTTCATATCTACATATCTATATACATATCTACATATACACACATATATATATATATACATACCTATCTACATCATATATACACACACATACATACATACACACACACAAATTATATATATGTGTGTATGTATGTATGTATGTATGTACGTACGTATGTAGTATGTGTGTGTGTATATATATATATATATATATATATATATATATATATATATATATATATACATATATATATACACATACATATACTTGTGTGTATAGCTTTTATATATGTGTGTGTATAGCTTTGGTCACTGAGTGCAAGGGAGAAATAATAAAATATAGTCTATAAGTTATTAAACAGTAAAACATTAACGTTTTAAGAAGTACAGGTACACTGATCACTACTGGAGTGGTTGCGGGTAAACTACATTTTAAAGACTGTGTAACACAACAGGTAAGTAACTAACAGCAGCTAAAATATATATGGATTATCTCTCGGTAGTAGATCCCTTTTGAAAAGCGCTACACGACGGTTGTGGTATAGAAATTACATTTTCTATGTGAACGTTCAAATTTGTGCCTCTGGTAATGTGCCTTACCGGCATTTAAAGAAAATTAGTTTTGTGTCCTCTGCAGTGTTAAGCGAGAAAGGCTTTGGTGTTGCCTTTTTCTTTTATATAGTATAGAGAGATGTGTTCGCTGACGTTATGATCGCCTTTTGGGGACAGTCGCGGTGGGTCTTGTGTAGACTGGTGAGACGTCCTCGCCATTAATCGGCTGTGATGGCACTGTCAGTCCTGCACTCGTGTGCGTGTCTTCATAATCTGGGGTGAGAACCTCATAATCGTATACGTGCAAAAGAAAGTGTGAATCGCCTTAATATTATTTTGCCATGGTGTAGAAAAGGGGTCCCGTGTTTGCACTTGTCTGGGCTATAGCGCAGAGGGAGGATGAAAAAAATTTAAAGTGCTCACTTTGACTTAAGGCAGAACCGCAGTCAGCGTCTCAAAGGCCGGCACAGCTATGCACGCGCGCTGGCTGCTCGACTTTTGCAGGGCAGGAGACCACAGTTTTTGCAGACGCGTTCATGATATCAAAAGTCTCAGCACTCTTTGGAGGTCATTCATATATTATATGATATATATATATATATATATATCAAAATACCCGCCCTACTGGAGAAGTAGTGTGTTAAAGAAGTAATGAAAAGAAAAGGAAACATTTTAATAATAACGTAACATGATTGACATTGTCATGAGTGTTGCTGTCATATATATGCCTGCCTAAATAAGTCACCCTCGCTTTGCTCTTACTTTATTTACCGTTCATTTAATCACGGCTAGTGGCGGAAAAATTATAAAATGGAAGGAGGGTGGCTTTACCAAAACAATTATTGATGGCGAATCGATTATTCATAAAGCTTGAATTGGTGATCTGTTTTTCTGTGTTAACCTCATATTTTTTCATACTTCTTCTCAAACTAAGGTGGTGAATCGGGATGCGCTGATCAAAGTAATCGGTGTACCAGGAAATCATGCATTGACAAAAGCTCCCCTTTGCTTGTAATGCAAAGTGTGATTAAATGCATTATTTTTAACGCTTATGGAGCACATGCATCGAAGCTTCTCAGCTGTGCTTGTGCTAAGAAAAGGAAAGATTTTAAAAATAACGTAACATGATTGTCAATGTAACCTTTTGTAAGTAGTGCCTGGAGGATTCAGTGTGGAGAAACTCTATAGAGACAGCGTGTGTATTAACTTGTGGATTTTTCTGTGAGTATTTGGTGGCAGTCTGACGAAGTTGCTTCGGAAGACGGCGTTAGCTGCGGAGCTCAGCTCAGAGCCAAATGAGATGAATGGGAGGGAGATGATGACGGACTCCCCACCCGCCTTAACTGTCAATCCCCCACAAACACAGTCTCTCGGAATTTGCATAAGCATACCCCTTCACCTACAATTTTAACTTAGTTATAAAGTGATCAAAACTCGTTTATATCCTCGTCCTCTCATTAAACTTGTATCCCGCATTACCTGTGGGCATGTGAAACGCCAGCGTTAGCCTGTCTATGAACTTAATTTAAAGTTTAGGTTTACACCTTGCTTTCTTTCCGAGGTAGCAGCAGTCATGAATATGGTAGTATATGTCACTCGCTCGCTTCTTATTGTTTCGCTGCCTTCTCAATTATATAATGCATGTTTTCTTAACACTAGAATTACCAGAGCCTACGAAAAAACTCGTAATTCCGTCCCACCTTAAACTGCTTCTTAAATCTCTTCACACCTCTCCGCCAGCCCTTTGTTTCTAAATGTGCTGATAAAGAGAAGCTCGGAGCAGCCGGCTATTCCATCCCCCCACCAATTTAGAACGTGCACGAACTTCTCTCAGCTCATGCCTTGATTGAGTATCTGGGAGTGAAGTGGAGTTTTAGAGTGGAAATAATAGATCGTTGTTTGGAACACACGCATTTCATGTCTGTTCCGTTTCTACAGTAATCTGTGTCAACACATTGTTAAAACAGAAACGTTTTTATATTCTAGTAGTAGATGACAAAATGTAGGCATAAACTATATAATGTATGAAGCCTGAAGTCCAAATAGCAAAGAAACATTTTCACAAGAATAACACAATTGCGCTTTTATTCAAAATATAACTGCAGAAACAAAAAGCCGCCTTAACATGTGACATTGACACCAGTTTATTATAACTGCCTCCGTGGTTCAATAGACTCAGCCCCGCTTGAATCAAAGGTCAGAGTTCGATCCTCGCCCCTCCTTTTGAGAAGTAAACTGCTCTTAGTCTTACTGTTTTAGAATAAAAGCATACATTTGATTTCAGTCTGTAACAGCCGGTGCAATTTATGATCCTTGTAAAGGTTAGCTTTTTTTTTATTCACTTTTCATTCTCTCAGTCGCGTTCAGAATCAATCCATACAACCCCATCTGACACGGCTGTTTTCACTAAAGACGCGCTATAGCTCTGCAGTGTACCACGATGCATACTAACGCCCCCCCAACCCCCGGGTTCTGACACACAAACGCTGGCGAAGCTGCTTTCTTCGTATCTCACCGTCACTTGCTTTTTTTTTTATTCAGTTTTATTGAGTGTTCCTGCCAGTCCCGCATGTTGCTGTATGCTGTTTCTTTTGTACTCCAGGACATGCAGAGGAAAGAATGGTAAAGACCAGTAACTTCGGCGCTATATGCAATCATCAGACACTCCCCATCTGCCCGTGTCGTTCAAACACAGGAACATATATTGGTGTAAAAGTATAACAAAAGTGCACTTTTATTCAAGTGCACTTTTTCCATCGCCTTTTCCTGTAAGAAGCAATGTACACACTTCTCTCTATGCTGTGGTTTCTATTACACACCTGAAAGAAAGAGACAATATATGTGAAAATATAATCGCACTAATGCAATATTATTTGAAAACGAACAGCGTCAGATCGGGTGTGAATTTATGCAGGAACTGGAAATTCTCTGATGCGGACCTTCCCCAGGGAATAAAGTACAGTGTCAGGTGCTCATTCAGTGTAATAGAAACCATAGCACAGAGAGGTGTGTACACGGCAACAAGTACACGTCGTAAATGTGTAGGAAGGACGGTCCTTGGGTGTGTGGGAACTGTTAATATTTGAATGTGATGATTTTATATAGCACGGAATGAAAATCTGCACTTCTTAGCATTGCACCATGCAAGATGTCGTATCAATCGCCTACTGTAACTTGCTTTCTTTTTCTCGGTTATACAGGTAGTTTTGAATAAAAGTGCACTTGTTTTGTTTGCGAAATGAAGTGTCTGCGTGCACTTTTCGTGGCATTACACGTGTATTTTTGAGCATGCCCGTTTGAGCAGTATAAAAGTATTGAAAAGTATAACAAAACAACGGGCAGATGGGGAGTGTCTGATGATTGCATATAGCGCCGAACTTACTGCTCTTTACTATTCTCTCCTCTGCGTGCCCTGGAGTACAAAAGAAACAGAATACAGACGCGCTATAGCTCTGCGTTGTACCACGATGCATACTAACGCCCCCCCCGGTTCTGACACACAGGCGCTGGCGAAGCTGCCTTCTTCTTATCTCACCGTCACTTGATTTTCTTTTTATTCAGTTTTATTGAGTGTTCCTGCCAGTCCCCGCATGTTGCTGTATGCTGGATATTTTCACATGTATTGTCTCTTTCTTTCAGGTGTGTAATAGAAACCACAGCATAGAGAGAAGTGTGTACATTGCTTCTTACAGGAAAAGGCGATGGAAAAAGTGCACTTTTGTTATACTTTTACACCAATATATGTTCCTGTGTTTGAGCGACACGGGCAGATGGGGAGTGTCTGATGATTGCATATAGCGCCGAAGTTACTGGTCTTTACCATTCTTTCCTCTGCATGTCCTGGAGTACAAAAGAAAAGCATACAGCAACATGCGGGGACTGGCAGGAACACTCAATAAAACTGAATAAAAAGAAAAGCAAGTGACGGTGAGATACGAAGAAGGCAGCTTCGCCAGCGTTTGTGTGTCAGAACCGGGGGTTGAGGGTGTTTGCGTTAGTATGCATCGTGGTACACTGCAGAGCTATAGCTGTCTTTAGTGAAAACAGCCGTGTCAGATGGGGTTGTATGGATTGATTCTGAACGCGACTGAGAGAATGAAAAGTGAATTAAAAAAAAAAAAAGCTAGCCTTTACAAGGATCATAAATTGCACTGTTACAGACTGAAATCAAATGTATGCTTTTATTTTAAAACAGTAAGACTAAGAGCAGTTTACTTCTCAAAACGGAGGGGCGCAGGATCGAACTCGTGACCTTTTGATTCCAAGCAGGGGCTGAGTCTATTGAACCACGGAGGCAGTTATAATAAACTGGTGTCAATGTCACATGTTTAGGCGGCTTTTTGTTTCTGCAGTTATATTTTGAATAAAAGCGCAATTGTGTTATTCTTGTGAAAATGTTTCTTTGCTATTTGGACTTCAGGCTTCATACATTATATAGTTTATGCCTACATTTTGTCATCTACTACTAGAATATAAAAAAACGTTTCTGTTTTAACAATGTGTTGACACAGATTACTGTAGAAACGGAACAGACATGAAATGCGTGTGTTCCAAACAACGATCTATTATTTCCACTCTAAAACTCCACTTCACTCCCAGATACTCAATCAAGGCATGAGCTGAGAGAAGTTCGTGCACGCTTCTAAATTGGTGGGGGATGGAATAGCCGGCTGCTCAGCTTCTCTTTATCAGCACATTTAGAAGACAAAGGGCGCTGGCGGAGAGGTGTGAAGGGATTTAAGAAGCAGTTTAAGGTGGGACGGAATTACGAGTTTTTTCGTAGGCTCTGGTAATTCTAGTGTTAAGCGCTTTTTGGAGGTCTTCCTGATTTTTTACGCACTGCGTTGACAGTCAGTTCACGTGATTACGTGAGAGGCGTGATGATGTCACACGAAACTCCGCCCCCCCACGTCATTCCAGCTCCACTCCATTACAGTTAATGGAGAAAAATACCTTCCAGTTATGATCATTAGGCGTAGAATTTCGAAATTAAACCTGCCCAACTTTTGTAAGTAAGCTGTAAGGAATGAGCCTGCCAAATTTCAGCCTTCTACCTACACGGGAAGTTGGAGAATTAGTGATGAGTGAGTGAGTGAGTGAGTGAGTGAATGAGTGAGTGAGTGAGTGAGTGAGGGCTTTGCCTTTTATTAGTATAGATTAAATACTATATAAATATATGCGGGCGGCACGGTGGCACAGTGGTAGTGCTGCTGCCTCGCAGTTAGGAGACCCAGGTTCGCTTCCTGGGTCCTCCCTGCGTGGAGTTTGCATGTTCTCCCCGTGTCTGTGTGGGTTTCCTCCCACAATCCAAAGACATGTGGATTGGTGATTCTAAATTGGCCCTAGTGTGTGTTTGTGTGTGTCCTGTGGTGGATTGGCACACTGCACAGGATTGGTTCCTGTGTTGGCTAAGGTTGGCTCCGGCAGACCCCCATGACCCTGTGTTCAGATTCAGCGGGTTAGAAGATGGATGGATAAATATATGCTTATCTCTTAAACTCCTATGTTTTTGATATTACAAACATGTAAAATAAGTGTCGCCAGTTTTAAAGGTCTACATAAAGGAATTAGGTCTTATTTTCCTTTTACGCAGTCAGATCTGTGGCAAACAAGTAGGAAAAAGAACTATGAACCATGCCTCTGGCCTTCACTTCCAGTCCTCTATTATAAGAAGTGTGATAATAATACGCCAAAGACATCATAAAGGTTTGGGGCAGCCACACATATATTGTTTTTCCCAGCTGCAAAAGGGTTTGTTGTATCAGAAATATCAAGTGCATTTCACAGAGTCCAAACTAGAACTGGCTATAGTAGCCCAAGATAGAGGCTTTAAAGGCCTGGAGAGGAACTGATGTCATCAAAATGGCCAGAACCAGAAGTGACGTCAGCAAAGGGGCCGGCTTCGGAAGTGATGTCAGCAAAGGGGCCGGCTTTGGGAGTGATGTCAGCAAAGGGGCCGACTTCGGAAGTGACGTCTTCTGAGGCGCTGAAACCTTGCAGGATTTCCCGGGAAAGGTCTGTAGGGAACTGAGAAAGACAGTAAGGGCACTCCGCCGCCCCCTGGTCAGATGTTTCATTACACTTACTCAGGCCCTTTAGCTGTCTCCTACTCACACGTGTGTGACAGAAGGTACATCTCGGAAGCTAAGAAACATAGTTCTTTATTTGTCTACTTTGATCAGCCCTCTGTGTGTATTTTGTTGCTCTTTATTACACAAGTTTAAACCATTTATTAACATATTTCTGTTTCCTGCAGTTAACAACATTTCAAATACAAAAACCTGATTTTCAACACAATTGTAAATTCCTTCTAAATATTAAACTAAGCTGCACTGTATTTCTACATATTTGCTAGTTTTAAGTACAGTTTTTTACTCCAGTTAACTTGTTATCTCTTGGTTCTAAAAGGAATGAGATTTTAAATTAGGGCTGCTTTAAGTATTACTAAAGTTTTCCTTGTAGGTCACTGCTAAATTTCATACATATACATGAAATGTGTTTAACATACATTACTGATAAAACAACAAGGAGCCATTTACCAGCTCCCTACTGACTACTTAGATTTCAGAAATAGTATGCAACAATTTTAACAGGTGTTTAAGGTAGACAGTCAAATTAATTAAACTGTGCATAACAGATTTTAATGTTCACTTTATTAAACAGGCAAGAAAGAATTTTCAAGGAGTTACTGTTTTTTGGGATCTCTGGTCAAATTTCTTATCATCCTATACTTTGTCACTGTGCTTTCAGAGATTATACTTTCACACAGAAATATTTACAGTCATAAATGACCTCTGCACATATTGTTACCTGCCACACACAAATCTTTCACAAATACTATTCTATTTAGTTTACTGCTGAATTTCCTGTTTGTAAGTACTGAAACTGTATTTTAAATATGTAGGAATTGTAGAATAAACACACATTTTATTAAATTGTAAACAGTATAATCATTTAGAAATTGATTTCGCTCACTTAGCAATCATAAAATGAGGGGATCGGATGGCAAACACTCTAAGGCAGTAAATATTAATCATCACAATATTGTTAAACAGAGACAACAGAATTCATTTTATGTTTGGATTAAATTGTGAGTACCTCAGTGGTTAATCCATCCCAGCCAGTGGAATGCCTGACTTTAGACCTTCTCTCTGTGCTGGTGTGGATGTGCTTTCCTTGTTCCAAAGACGTGCATATTAGGTCAAGTGGCAACTCTAAACTTGCCAGGCATGAGTGAGTGTTGGTGTGTGCATGGTTATGTTTTGCCTTGTGCCCAGTGTTGCCAGAAGAGTTCCTGATCACCATAACCCTGAATTGAATTAATCAAGTACATTAATGGATGAAAACAATAAATGTACTACACAGAATTCTCATTTTATTATTTTTCCATTGAATTTAAAAAAGAATTAGAAAGTTCAGTTTAATTATGTTCATGTGTTTGTTGATTGGATTAATACTGAAAAGTTCAAAAATTATTGTTTTTTTTAAACCCCAGTAAAAAGCAACAACTGTACATGTGCTACTTTGTTTTTCATGTCAGCACATTCCCTTCAACTGTGGCTTGCAGTGATACATGCTGCCATATTTTGTAAAACAGATATATAAAAATCTGTTAATCTAATTTTCCAAAATGTGTCAAAGAAGCCCTTTTTTTAATAATCCTAACTTAAAATTGAGTTACCTTGAAGGCCTCATCTTATCGACAACTAAAGCCCTATTCAGAAAGGATTTATTTTACACCAGGAGGTGGCATGAAGTCAGTGATTTACCAAAATTGCTTTACTCTGTACCAGCATTTCCCCGTTCTTTTTAGTTAATGTATGATTACCATTAGTTCAGACCACATTATCCACCTTTATTAACCATAACAGCATGTTTGGTCACACCTCTATGGGCGATGGTCCCACACACACTCGCTTTTCTATATACATTGCGTATATCAGTGCACCAATGGGTGTCTAAGGGGATTTTTTTCAGTTCATTAACTGAGTAATTATTATTTGGGCACTTCTGCAACTTTAATTCCATTCAAATTGTTCAAATGATGTAATATGCTGACATGTCGATTTGCACTTGACCTGTTTTTTACAGACTTTTTACAGAAGGTGTAAAATTCTCCGTAATTTTGAATAAGATGTGAATGCACAGTTCATGAAAACTTACTGACATGAATGATTTGAATGAGACAAAAATTACACAGGTCATCCGGTAAGAACTACTTTACCTCGCCTCCTGGTGTTAAACTAATCCCACTCTATTAGGGTGTAATTTAGTTTTGAGGTTTTAATGAATGAATAAAATTAGGGAAAATGATTTTTTAAAATTTAATTATTTGTTACCTTCAAGTAATTTTGTTTTTCAGATCTAGATAAATGATAACTTGATTTACGAGATTGAAAAATAACATTTTTAATTTTTTACAAATATGTTACCTTTACTCAGTATAGCATGTACAGTATTCCAAGAATTGTCTTGGTGACATTTAAATATTTTTTCTTTATGAATCGTTTAAGTGGGTGGCACAGTGGCACAATGGGTAGCGCTGCTGCCTCGCAGTTAGGTTCGCTTCCCTGCGTGGAATTTGCATGTTCTCCCCGTGTCTGCGTGGGTTTCCTCCGGGTGTTCTGGTTTCCTCCCACAGCCCAAAGACATGGAGGTTAGGTGCATTGATGATTCTAAATTGTCACTAGTGTGTGCTTGGTGTGTGGGTGTATGTGTGTGTGTGCCCTGCCCGGGGGTTTGTTTCCTGCCTTGTATCCTGTGTTGGCTGGGATTGGCTCCAGTAGACCCCCTTGACCCTGTAGTTAGGATATAGCGGGTTGGATAATGGATGGATGGATGAATCGTTTAACAATAATATGCACTGTAGATGGAGAAATATACAAATCCCTTCCAATCTTTCTTTAGGGAACATTGTTTTTATGCATTTCAATAATTTTCTCACTCCTTTGTTGACAAACTGGAGATCCTCTGCCCATATTTGTTCTTCAAAGAGTCAGCCTTTCGTGGATGCTGCTTTTTGCACCAAATCATGATTACAATCACCTGTTGACGGTTTGAAAATTACATCATTATTTAATTATTTTATTTCATTACTGGCCCTAATTTGCTCCAGTCCCAACTTTTTTTGGATGTGCTGCAGGCCTGAAATACAGCGATGGATGTCTACTAACAAATTAAATGAATTTAACCAGACAAACTGTGAAATATTTTGGATTCATACTGTCTGTAATGAAATAATAGTCAAAATAAATTTAAGAATCATTGCACTTTTTTTTATTTGCATTTTCCATACCATCCCATCCTTTTTGTACTTGGTGTTGTAGGTGGACTCTCTGGTAGGTAGCACCAAGAAACAACTATAACCATTAAGCTTCATTGACCACTGTGATATATTGGAAGTATTATCCTCAAACCCATTTCATTTACATTTATACATTTAATCCAAAGCAGTTCATAAATCACAAGTGAGTAATACAGGCGTTTACATAATACTGGAGCATCTTCAATTTATTCATGATCAATTTTCTCTGTACTTTTAATTTGTTCATGGTCACAGAATGAGACAGGAGTAAACTTTTTGACTTGTGGACCAAAAGAAAATCTTTGCGAGCAGAGGTGGTGGAACCTTATTTACCCTGTATCATAATTTGTCCAACCATCTCATGAAGTGGAAATACATAAGTGTCAGTACTCTCTTTTAAGTCTGGCTTCTTAATAGAATGGAGATTTTACCACCCACATTTACTAACATTAGATTAGAGAGTAGGGTCTCCATTGAAATTTTGAGCACCAAGATATAATGATATTAAATCAGAGGCATGGATCTCGCTTGGATTTTAGAGTGTCCACAATTACTAACATTAAATTTAAGAACTGGAGCCCCACCCTTTGTAATTTCAAGTGTCAACATTTACTGACATTAGATTAGAGGCGTGGGACCTCCTTCAATTATTGAATGTCAAGATTAGCTAACATTAAATCAGAGGTGATGGTCCCCCTTCGATGCTTGAGCGTCAAGATGAACTAACATTAGATTGTAGGTGTGGGTCTCCCATCCAAATGCATTACAATTTGATCAGAGAGAGGTGTTTGTCCCCTTTGAAGTTTCCATCATCCGGACAGAACATAACATTTGGAATGAAGATTTATTTAATCTGAAAAGAGTTATCATTGGGAATTCAGTGATTTTTGCAAACTGGTGAAAATATTTTAATTACTGGCAGATGCCCGTTGACCGGAGGTCGGGAAACACTGGTTTATATGATCGCACCTTAAAGTTTTTTCACACTCATAGTCTGTTTGCTTTGAGATAAATTGGCATATTTAGTTATTTTGTTTCAAACTCCAGTTAGTTTGATTGTGTTACCCTGTGGGCTTGTCATGGACTTCATCTGTTGGATAGAAACTATTTTTTCCAAAGAAAGGTCCTCAAGGAGGATTGACAACAGCTGTGATTGTGTATTGCAAACTCTGCTGAGGGCATGATATGCTTCAGTTTCATTTAGATATTAGATTTATTAGGTGATATCATTTCACTGCATGATGTTTAGTATTTACTCTCCATTAGCCTACTAAATGAACACAATTTGTGGCTCAAATCTACTGTCTTTAGGCTGATAAATATTTGTTAATAATGTTCATTTTGGAATGCGTGATTAACATTTATTACATATATCAAAATCAACTTGCCTCCAGTGCCCCTGCATATACACTACAAGTTTGCCTTCAACCTCCATGGTCAGGCACTACATGTATTACTCTTAGGTTGCATGATTGGTTGTCACACACGGCCATGTTACTCATTTCTTACCATCTTTGTATGTGGTTTAACTGACCTAATCACAAGTGAATTTACACCTTTTATAGCATGGTCAACATGGTCATCTGATCGTGAGAGAGAAATGGAGAGGCTCTGAATCAGGTGCTAGGCTTACTGTAATTAATTGGTACTTGGAACCTGTTTATGCAAATTGTGTTATCTGTTTATTTCTACATTTGTTTTGTTTTTAATGTATATTTGGTATTTTGTTATTTGTTGTTCCAAGGATGCAAACTATATTAATCTAGACATGGTCTTATTGTTGAATTCTGACTTAGTTAATAATGATTCTTACTGACTGATGTACAGTGTAGTAGTGTGATATATATAGCGGGTCCGCAGTTCCAAAAGAATGGTGTTTTTTTTTAATAATCGATTGGCTGTGTCAGTCTCCGTGGGTGTGCTTGCCATGAGGAGTTGATGAGGCACTTGGGCCAAGATGCACCTGCACGTGAAGGTGTGATTATTCTCAATTGCATCATTGGTGTCTTGCAGTAAATGATTGAGACGCTGCACCCACAGAGTATAAAAAAACCCTGAGAGAAGAAAGATAAGAGAGACAAACAAAGAAGGTGGTTAAAGACATAAGAAGGCAGGAACCATCAAGCACCAGTGAGGGAGCGAGCGAGAGCAGGCTCGCTGGATAGCGAGCACCTGGGAGGAGAGCCCCTTAGGAGGAGTGTTTGGCCGACACTAGGTGGGGCAATAGGAAGCGGTCGCTTCAGCTAAGCAGTTATGAGGAACTGGAGTGACCAGGAGTATGGACGGCTCACCGTGTAAGGCCGAGAAGGCAGTGGGAGTCAGGGAGACTTGGGAGGTTGACCCCCAGCATGAGCTCCCTGGCCGTTGCGGGAACCCGAGTCTCAGTCTGAGGAGTGGGCTGTATATATCCAGGTGATGTTAGTCTACTGGACCAGTTTGAAAGGCAGCTGCACCTGCTGATAGGGTGACTCCCCTATTACAGGGCCCATATGGGAGATGCAGGGGAGCCACCAGTTGTACAGAGAAGGCGTTGGGCTTTTTAAAAGAAACCATTTCCAGTCTGTCAGATTTCAACCTCATTTTAAAGGTTTTGTTTATTTTTATTTTAATCTCAATTTTTTTCACCTAATTTTTATGGATTATTTATGTATTTTGTGACACTATGGACACTGTTTTGGTTTTGTATTTTGCACCTTACCCTTACTCCATGTGCGATTTTTCCTCATTGCACAGCTCATCCGGTTACATTACCGACGGTGGTGGGTTCGAGAGACTCCCAGAAGGGAAGTGGGAAGCATGGAGCAGGACCTGCACCGTCAAAGGTACTACCACAGTATGCACAAATTCTTACCAATAATACATGGCATTTCCTGTAGTTAGATCAGTCCCATGTCAGTGCACATTGACAAGTCAGGCAAATCACTACAGGATTCACTAGGTACTGTACTGAAAGTACAGTTGCTGAGGAGTCTTGACCCAGTAGTTTTGGTCTACACCAGATTGTTGTTGATATGTTCACATCTACCTATTTGAACTGAACTATGGAAGAAAAGTGCTCCAGAGTTTGAAACATCTCCCAATGAACTAGGTGTAAAGATACCTTTAGTCACTGAGCTATAAAAAGATTTAGCACAATTAGTTAAATGCTATGAGAATTACTTAACTTATAAAGGATCAACAAGTAGTCGAAATTGTAATAGGGATGATATATAGTATTGAACAAATATGTCAGAAACCATAAAAATTCAAAGAGAGAGACAAGTGATTTATAGAGAAAGATACTAAACAGCTTTATAGTGAATCAGGATATCAATATTTTCACATCAAACTGCCACTAAAGTCATACATGTCATTTACTGTTAATTTATTGTTTATTATATTACTAGCAAATTATTTATCTGTATGTTTACTGACTGATTTTGTATTCTGATGTATATTACTACTTGCTTTTCTATTTCTTCTGTTCAATTTACATTTTTCCTTTTACATCAGACTAACATCTAACATTTATCACTCATATTGTCATACAGTATATCTTAATATTTTATTTTACACATGTAAAGCACTTTTAAAATGTGTTTCCCAATGTGTTCCCTTTATTGTTTAAAGGAATTAATCAAAACGGTGTTAAACTGTGTACAAATAATATATAAGACAAATAAAATACTGAGATAATTTCCTGTTGAAAGCTACATTTGTTTATTCTCAGTTCATCTTTTGGACATCTACAGAAACATAATACATTTTAGGCTCATTTTATAAATCTGACATTTTAGAGTATGTTTGTTCATTTTTACCTAAGCAACAATATCAGTATCTTTTAACTATTGCTTTTCTGATATGCGAATAACCTTTAAGGGTATATAGTTGAAACCAATTCTTTTTTTATCACAGATAGAAGTTGAAGGAAAATGATGTTGAAGACATATTTTATTTCTTTTTGACAGATGCAGCCAAGACCTTTCTCTTATCAGAATGATACCACCTGCTTAGGAGTGAATGAAGGCATACTGGGTAAAACTGAGTGCCTCTAATGCTTGTAAAATCTACTGTATTAAAGTCAATTTCATCAGAGTAAGCTCCATAGGATCCTTCCAGGTGAACAAGGGTTATATTATTCAAGAACTGAATTTTATCTTCTGAAGATTCCTTGGTAAAGAAAAAAGCGAGACAAAAATTGTTTATTGCCAGAAAGAATTTACCATCTTTTACACAAATATAAAATGTCATATATAATTGTAAATATACAGTACCTATAAAAACTATTCAATCCTTGGACATTTTTTACGTTTTATTATTATACAACACTGAATCATAGTGGATTTAATTTGGCTTTCTTATCATTGATTAACAGAAAGACACTCTTTTAAAGTCAAAATGTAAACAGATCTCTGCAAAGTGTTATAAATTCATTAAAAATATAAAACAAAAAATGACATTGTATAAGTTGTGATGCGTGACTCTGTGACTCAGAAGATGAGGCTGAATCTCAGTACTTTAGCAAAACCAGCTTTATTCAACTCAAAACAGGAACATCAAGGGTTATTTATTGTAGCGGGATCCACCATTCTACTATACACAGACACAGCAAACAGGCAGGATCGGGCTAGGTCAGTGGCCAAGTTGTAATGTTCCCTGCATCACCCATTGGGCAACTGGCACTTTGCGTGTGGCAGCAGTCAGCTTATAGTTGTTTCTGTGGCACTGTGAATCTGCAGTTGCCCCAGCAATGGACAAGCAACTCTCAACAGACGCAGCAGTCGCGTTTCTGCCTCTCGTCCTGTTGGGGAGGGTCTTAAAAGAGTTCAGAAGTCTCACAAAGTATGTATACTTTTCAAGTCAACATTTAGCAGATGCAGCTTTGATGGCTATGACAGCCTTGATTCTGTATGGATAGTTCACTGTCAGCTTTGCACATCTCCACGTTGCGATTACATTCATCTTTTCAAAACTGCTCTAGTTCTGTCAGGGTGCATGGAGATTGTAAGTGAGCAGCCTTTTTTAGTCCAACTACTTTTTTGAACACTTCAGGACTTTAATTTTGTTTTTAAGCCATTCCTGTATTGATTTAACTTTTGCTTAGGGTCATGGAAAACAAATAAAGTGCAGGTTTCTTGCAGACTGCATCAATCCTCCTACCAGGATATTCTTGTATTTTGCTTCATTCATTTTATCCTCAACCCCCACAAGCCTTTCAGGGTGGACTGCAGTGAGCCTTCCGTAGAGCATGATGTTGTCACTACCATGCTTCACAGCGAGGATGGTGTGGTTTAAAAATGTTTAGTGTTTGGTTTATTCCAAACGTGGCCTGTAGTCTCATGGCTAACAATTTCAATTTTGGCCTCAGCTGAAATCAGTGACTCCCATGTTTTGTTCTCCCATTAAGCTGTGGCTAGTGAAGCAACTGTGCAAAAGTTGTTGAATGCAGAGTCTCTCCAATCTCTTCCACTGTAGCTCTTAACTCCTTCAGACTTCTCATTGGCCTCTCGGTGGCTAACCTCACTAATTCTTACACAATCAGTTAGTTTTTGTGAACAGCTACATTACTGTGTGACATACACTCTGTAATTCTTAACAATTTATTTAACTCTACTCCAAGGGTTATCCAGTGTCTTAGATACTTTCTTTCATTCATGCCCTGACTTGCACTTTTCAACCACATATTCACAAAGTTGCCTGGAGTGTTCGTTTGTTTTCATTGTGTAGGTAAGGTCACAATACTGACTCAGCACAAGTTGGACCTTTCTAATAAGATGCATTTATACTTCAATCAACTGACTACACACAGGTTATCTTCATTGAAATAATCCTGTGACTTTTAAAACCAACTGGCTGCACCAGTTACTGTATGATTTAATTGTATCATACAAAAGGGGTTGGATTCTTATGTGATCAATTAATTTTTGTTTTATATGATTTATATATTCTTAAATATCAGCACACACATAAAAATCATTGTCCCAAGTGTGGATGAGCACACATATGTGAATACACAAAGCAAAACACACTGGTGATCATGGAAGCAAACTGTATTTTAGTAGCCAGCATATTACCCTGAAAATAAGTGGGGCTGGATGGGTGATTGACAGCAAAATGTCACACATGTATGCTGAGCTCTGCCTACCATGAAACTCTGGAATATTCATGATTCACTTTACAAGTCTGGAAGGTTCAGGAAGGTCTTCCTGGCCATTGGATAAATGTGTAGAAGATAAGGCATTTTTTGGTTTAATCATGGAGACAGACACGACATGGAAGAATAGCAAGAATAGCCATGGTTAGTTTCTTAGTTACTTAGTTTCTGTTACTTCACAAGATATTTCCTGTGGCCATAACAGCAGGAAGGTGATTTTTCTGAAGATTATTCATTGTTAAATAAATGTGCCATTTCTTGGGCTTAAATCTCAAGTGTATTTTTGAGTCTTTTCATCTCTGTGTTCATTACAGTAGTATTGTTGATGTTTTTGAGAAGAGGCAAGAATTATTTGCAGCCTAATGCAATACCCTTCCTTATTACGTTTCCCTTCTTCTTCTTCTTTTTCTATTATTATTATTATTATTATTATTATTATTATTATTATTATCATCATCATCATGATGATGAAGCCTAAGATTAGTCTCAGAAAACTATAACGCATCATCATGAAGGCCAATTTGCGGTTTAGGGTGCAGTAACATTAAGATGTTACTCATTCTAAAACATGGCTTCCTATACTCCTTGCTTGAAGTGTGAGTAGAATGCTTCATAAATACGTCTCATGTTCTACTGCTAGGTAGAACAAATTGTTATCCAGCTCAGGCTTTTAGTACAATTCCCAGGAGTAATTTTAAAATACTGATACTGATAAATACAAGCACATATTTGCCATGTCCCAAACTGAGACCTTCCTGGCTTGCACTTCCTGGTTAGTTGGTCAGCCTGTAAAAATTGGGACACATTAATATTTTTAAAACATTTCATGTCACGCACAGTCTAAAATCAGGACTACTGGACACCCTACTCAAGTACCTCTGTTGGTAAATATTCAATATTTTAGGTGACTCAAAGCAAAAAGCCAGTTTACCTGTTCCATTTATGCTTCACTCTTGGAACAAGCCAGGGAGAGATATGAAATTACAATTACAGACATCAAAGAATAGAGCTTTTGAAATACAGATAGGTGCAAGATTATTGAGTGCCTTATAGAAAGTTAAAAGCAGTCATAGGAGTGCATTACAATAATCATGTTAGTTTTTCAGAATCTTGCCATGATAAACAATGCAATCACCTCAATGTTTCCATTATTCTGTCCAAAAGTACTGGATATCAGGTTTTTAAAATTATAGCCTCTTTCAAACTAGCAGTCCTACAGCGTAGCAACACCGTGTAATGTCTAAGCAACTACAGTGGTTAAACCAGAGCTCACAAACGCAAGGAAGAGGTGACACATTTTAATTTAAAATAAATAATAAAATTTGCTTGACAAGCAAACTACTCAGTGCAGAAAAATGATGCAGCATGAATATCTGACATTTGCATACAGCCTGATATTTATTTACAGTTTATCTGTTGATCTCCAATTTAATGAATCAAGTAACAATTTCTAGTGGTATGCTGGAGGAAGACCCATCACTGATTATTCATTTTTCTTTTGATTTATGAAGTATGTACTGAATACGTTTTGTAGACTAAGCATCTTCTGAGATCTGCACAATGTGTTTTATTACTTAGTCAAGTGAGTTAAACTGCTTTTCTGAAATTTAGTATGCCTCAAATGACTTACCGAGGATATCGCCTCAGTAAAGAAGTGCTAGTGTTAAAGTACTTAGTGGTAGCCACTACAATTACTAAAAATGACCAGTCATTGGATAACTTTGTTTTTATTAATGAAATAATAAATTAAAATTAACAGAAATATTAGTGACAGGAAACACATTGATTGCATTTTTATCTTATTCAAGTATGTTGTAGAATTTTATTTATATTTTTGATATGCCATACATCAAATGCATTTGTGGTGGTCCATGCGGAATTAAAATAAGGTTACGGAAATTCCAAAAAGAAATAGGAGTTTAATGAGTTTAAAAAAGGCAGAAGCTATAAGTTTAAATCTTTGATTAAGAATGGATTATAGCTCATCGTCCCTTGTGTATTTTCTAAATTGGCTGGCTGAAGACTGATATTCTTTCTTTTTGTTTTAACTCTATGAAGATGGATTGCCCATTGTCAGGAGCGTAAATAAACATAGCAAAAGGGATTATTTCTGATAACAAGCAGTGTGTTTATCCCATAATCATTAATTAGTCCTAGACATAATAATGCCAGTATAGTCCTTCTTTTAAGGGTTTTAAAATATTGTCACTCAGCCTATATATCATAGCCCACATTAAACATTTTTATATAACTACATTAAGGGAGTGTTTTATTTTTTTTTTAAATTCTGCAACACCTATTTTTTTAATAACTCTGTAATATATTTTCTAAATTATTTAAAGGTTAGCTATTTACATTCACTCTCATTTCTTAAATCATTTATATGTCATTTCTATTATTTTTAAGCAGTCTATGCACAAGTTAAATATGATTTTCTATTTCCATCCGTTAATGTGCATATATATACAGTACACGGTATGTATAAAATCTCACTGATTAGTTTATCTTGAAAGTTCTGAAGATGTTTGCCTAGTGGTATTGACACAACAAAACTATTATAATTAAGCACAAATCTGTAGCTTCTTATCAGCAAACACCCAAAGAAGCAGAGCTAATCACATTTGACAAAAATAGTATAATTTTGCATGGAGGTGGCATACTGTATATTCTATTTTTTTTTTTCCTGAGATACTGGTACCTGGTCTGTGTCAATTTGGCTTCAGATTATTGTGATAGCCTCTGTCAGTGTCACCATCTGACAAAATACAATGAATACAAATTTAAATTTTAGGGAAACTGAGAGCTTTGCAACCATCCGCTGCTTAAGAAAATATATTGGCTATGAATTACTTCAACTGACATAGTTATTAAGATGAAAAAGGTCAAGCTACAGTAACAAGGAGAAAACACACATACTACACACACTGCACGACTCGAACACTCTGGGTCTGGTAACAGTGCTAACCACCATGCAGCGAGTTATTTAATGGACAGGATTCCGCTCTTCTTTGAAACTTGGGCATCATACTGCTGGCTTATTTTACACAAACATGAACAAGCTTCCTAGGTGGTTTTTACAAATTTCACCTTGAAAGGTGGTACTCCTCAGAACTGAGTGAAAACCAAGATGTTGCTCAGCTTCATTCTGACTAGCATAACATGTGCTCAATGCATTACTGATAACAATTGTCCTTTATTTCAAATACTGTCACTACCTTTAAGGAAGCAAACAGTATTGGACTTTCTGTACCTCTTCACTGGCTTGCACTGTATAACCTTGACTATTAAATAGCTCAAACCAGGAATGCAAAAACAACAATGAAAAAAATAAAATACCAGCAGATCATATATAACCATTAACATACTGTATATTGTAATTAAATGTTTTCATAAGATGTCAAATTTTTAAAAATTGACACTTGCACCTTATGGAAATATAGCACCATGAATATTTACTGAATGTTTTTTATATACAATCACACTGGATGATTTGAATATAGTATGCACAGAAATTAGAATTTAAAATATGATTAAGCACATATTTCATTTCAAAAATTGTTTTACATAGTGATTCTGCACCTTGTAATTCATCATTATGTTTAAAGTATATTGTAATCTCACCAACAATATGGTTTAAGCACATATGGTTAAACACTGAATTGCACTGAGCTTTAGATACTTAACACAATGAATGTACTGATAGGCATGAAGTCTTACATGTAACCAGTGCGCCAATAAGCTGACACCCTGAAAGCCGATCCCAAAGACTGGGTGGAGGATTAACATTAAGGAGGTTTTGTTGAAAAGGTTAGAAGACAATGGTGTCAAAATGCCAAAAGGTGTTGGCCATTAGCACGATGAATAATGTGCATGGATGGGAGTGGGCTTGACTGAAGGGTGGTTGAGCAAAGGTGGCAAAGTGCTATTTAGTGTTGTCCATTAGCATAAACAGGAGTGCCAAATCTATGTTAAACAATGTAGAAAATGCTTTCAGAGCCTAGAAATAGCATCACACTCCATAGGCTGTTTATTATCTTTTAATAAAGGTTTAAAACTGGAACCAGAAGGCTTCTGGACACTGTGTGATTTCCTGGCTTTGGATATGACTGGTTTGAAAATTTATTCTACGACAACCTCTTTGAGAAAAATGCTGAACTAAAATTGTAAGTTGGTCATAACAGACATTCTTCATTAGCTAATATTCATACCATACCAATAGATACTTACTTTGACTTTATAATGCAACGTTAAGTACAAGCTATTATTATTAAGATCTTACTATAGCTCACCTCCGAGGAAACATGAAAATGGAGCCTCTAGCCTATCACCTTGCTAAAATCTTCCTACAGCAACTGAAATAGACTAAGTTTTATTTGCAAATGGCAATGTATAATTGTTTTATCTTGGTAGAGTAATACATATATATTGCTCTACTTTCCCTTATTTTATTATTAATATGTAGCCTTAGAATACCTAATCTCGCAGACTTACCACTGTTTATAAGGTATTATTGTATATAATTTAACCCTACCTTCCCTTCTATATCTATAACCTCAGGCAATTAGATGTTATAAAAAGACATGCAGGAGTTAAGTTAAACATAAAATAATGTATTACTGATAATATTCATAAATAATAACAAAATGCATAGTACATTTGAATATTGGCAACCATACAACCTGATAAAATGGTGATGTGTAATTCAGGTGGCACACAGACTTGTAGTTACTTAAAATGTCTCTAGTTAAGGCATCATTGGTGCTCAGCTTTCTACAAAACAGGCATTAAGTCTCTCTCAAAATGGCTGAAGCTGTGCTCTTCATTGTGTTGTCTTCAGTTCATGGTGTGATGGTCTTCTTCAGTTGTTAGCAAGAGAAAGATACTTCTACATCATCACAGGTTAGCAAGAGAGATGCTTCTTCATCATATGTTGGTTAGAGAGAGAGAATGTGGTTGAGCAAGCAAATTTATAGGTTTTCTGTCCAACCCTTACAGCCAATCCAGACAGCCATATCTCAGACCAATGGGGGAAATAGTACATCTTAACACCTGCAACACACCCTCCAAGACCAAATGTTAAACTAACCTGGCTTTGTGTGGGGGATGAGAGAAAGAGTTTAGCAAAGAAATACTCATCAAACTGGTTTAAGACACATCCCCCAAATCCTGTCGTAAAATTACAAAGAAAAGTCATAAACGTGGGGGGCAAACACGAATGCCTCTCACCAAAGTAACACTAAATTACATTGCTTCGCCTAAATTACAAATAAAGACATACAAAACATTTATCAAATTATATGCAAAATCTTACATCACAACAATAAGTACTTACAATTTTCTCATTGTAGCTAACATAAATTTGAAGCCTAAAAATGTAACTCAGAGAAAAATCAATTTATGAAATTTTCTTTTACTTATTATCTGGGCTGTTTTTGCTAAAGGTTTAAAAATGAAGTTACTTTGACTGTGTAATTTTTTTTTTGTTGTGTGTTATACTCAATACTTGAACCTTTGTGTTAGAAGCTGTACAATTTTGATTGCATCAAATAAATGCAGCTACATTAATTATGAAAGGATTTGCACTGATTTATCAAACTGGGCAACCCTGTGTCTCGTGTAACATAAAACATTTATGAACTGAACAACATTGCTTATAAAAATGTAATTCAATTAAAACATGTATATGTGAATATGTACAGTCAAAACCACTTAATGTGAGAACACTTAATGCTCCACTTGGCACAATGTCACATAATTATTTTAGCCCTGCCATATTCAATACAAAATATCAAGGACGATCTCTACTTAGTTTCACTTAAAGTAATGTCGCATACTGGTTAATGTTGAGTTTATCTATTCTGGGCTTTACATTTCCCTGCTTAATATACAAATTAGCTGTCTATGCTGCTGACCTTATCCACAAGGTTTAATCATGGAAACCACACAGTTTTTACATCAGTCGCTCTTCACAAAAATCTGTCTCAGTAAGAGCCATCTGTGGTGCATGGCACTGTACCGGCAAGGTGGGGATTTGGGGTGCTTGTGCTAGAACTACACTGTGTAGATGTGTACTTGAACTCATAAAGAAAATTTCAAAGCACCTCAATTCTTAGTGTTTACAAAAAGATGATATAGAAATGTTAGGGTCTGACATTTCAGCTGTGTCAGAACTTTCTAGAAGGTGTCACAAGTAGTGGTAAACAGTAAATGCAAACCAACATGTAAGTACATATGCTTGTACATCTTATATACTGTATAAACATTTACGTGTGGAAGTGTGTCTGTCTCTCTGTCCGGCCCAGAAGTGCGAGGCTACAGCATGAAGCTGAAAGAAAGCGACTCCATTGCCAAAGTGAAACCACTGAGGAAAGACAAACAAGAGAGAAACTCACTTAGCTGCTCATAGACAAGAGGGGAAAGCAAGTCCGCAAAACAAAACTGCCAACTCTATATTTCAATTTTTTTTTCTGACAATTTAAATAGTTTCTAGGAGCCTGGCCTTTTTACAGCACATTCTTACACAGCTAGTGTGAAAATAAAATGGTATGGACAGACCTACTTAATCTAAGTGAGCAGAAGCTTTCTGAGGTTTCTGAATGTGTTCTTATAAAAAAAAACAGATAAGGACAACACCTAATGTGTTCCTGACACCAAGGAGGTTACAGAACAGTTTCACTGAAAATATTATTGATGATCCTCCTCTCCACCCTCATTCATTGGTCAAGAATCCTGTCTTCAGTTTAAATGCACATTATTGTGGGAATGACATCTTTTCTGTTGATCTTCAACACTGAATTTTCAGGAAGTAACTTTCAATATTGTAGCAAAAATGTACAATGTTTTGAGCATATAAATGGATAATGGACATGTAGATTATGTAAAAATGTATTTCTCTTTTCCATGGAACTTTTTCACATTGTTTTCTGTTGTCCGAATTTGAATTTGAATGGTGCATTTGGCATCATTTATTTTCACTAGCTATAGCACCAACCCTAGCTCATGACTTTGAGATTACTAAAACATGAACAAAACAAGGAAATGAGACCACAGAAACTTTCTAAATAAATGGGAAAAACAGCAAAAAAAAGTCCACAAATATGCTTAATCTGTGATTCGTGTATTTTTATTCTGTTTTTTTTTTCCTCTTATTTGACTTTCTGAAACTGTCTCCTTAGTACAATCTTTTTCTTTTCTTAATTGGCATTTGATGGAAGACAAACTCCCTTGCAAATCTCACTTCTTAAAGTTTAAGTAAAAAATACATTTTTGTATTTATATAAATAGCACACAATCTAATGCATCAGCATTTGCATCCCCAAAACAGAAATGAAATTGGAAGACCAAACAAATCTAAACGAAAACTATAATAATACAAAACCTCTAGTTGTGCTAATTGTCTCTTCAATGGTAACAAAGAGGTAAAGGCTTAGTATTTCAAACAGCTCTTTACACTCCAGATGTCACTTGATCATTTTTTAATTTTTGTTTCATTTGTAAACTGTTAACAGGTAATAGTATATAACCTATCAATGAATTTTCTTAACCTGCTTATTTCAATAAAGAATGACTCAAAGAGGCTTTAATGGTAGTAATAAAATATAAATACACTGATCAGAAGCAGGTGTCAGTCTATAAAATGAAATTAATAATTAGAGAGGCATTTCACTTTGGGGAGTTGAATGTTTCTAGTAAGAATTATAAAAATCCGTTGTATGTTTAATTATAAAAGTTAGAAATGTTTAAAAGATTATGTTTATATTTTTATTTTTACTTTGGAATTGACCTATTTCTTCCTTTAGCAGATGAAGGCAGCACTTCTCTACATACAGTTAATTACAGTATTGATAACACAGTTAAGTCCCGTAGTTCACATGAATTTTAAGAGCACAATAAAGTTTATATTAGCTTAATAATTATTTTGATTATTAGTAAAGATAAAAGGAAGTTATAGAAAATACGATGATAAATCAAAAAGTAAAGGCAATTTGAAAATTATGCTGTAACCACAACACATTTGCAGTAACTTATCAGTACCTTGAACACACAAAGCGCAGGTGCTTGACTCTAGTTTAAGCCAAGGTCAGATGAACATGGACATCCAGCATTTGAATTGCACTATTGTTGAACAACTCACCGTATTTTCGTAATCTTAGATCATCAAATGAGTGTCTCCTTAGAATTCCAAAAGCTAAACTTAAAAGAAGTGGTGAGGCGGCCTTCTGCTGCTATGCACCTAAAATCTGGAATAGCCTGTCGATAGGAATTCGCCAGGCTGATACAGTAGAGCAATTTAAAACACTGCTGAAAACACATTACTTTAACATGGCCTTTTTATAACTTAATCCTGATACTCTATATGTTCAATTCATCATAATAACTACTCATGGTGGCTCTAAAATCCGTACTGACCCCTACTCTCTCTTCTGTTTCTTTTTCCGGTTTCTCTGTGGTGGCGGCCTGTGACACCACCACATACTCAAAGCACCATGATGCCCCAGCATTGATGGACTAAAAGCCAGAAGTCCACGTGATCATCATCATCTTCATCAAATCCTTCCGTGAAAACCATAAATACAAAGAGGACTGTTTCATTTATGTTAGGTAGATTGCCCAGAGGGGACTGGGCGGTCTCATGGCCTGGAATCCCTGCAGATTTTATTTTTTTTGGAGTTTTGTTTTTGTTTTTTTCTGTCCCCCCTGGCCATTGGACCTTACTCTTATTCTATGTTAATTAATGTTGACTTATTTTATTTTCTTACTGTGTCTCTTATTTTTCTATTCTTCATTATGTAAAGCACTTTGAGCTACATTTTTCTGTATGAAAATGTGCTATATAAATAAATGTTGTTGTTGTTGTATTGAGATTTCTTTGGGCAGATGAAGTGAAATGACTATTGATATGGTAAGGTTTCTAAACTCTTTTGGGCTTTCCCTAACGGAATGACACATCCTGAAGTGCGATCACCGTGTCTATGGAAGACAACCTATTGGTTGTCGGGGCAACCACGGGTTCCTAGCGCCGGAGCAGCTCACCACGAAAACAAATCCGAAAAGATCGCAGTCGCGCTATGAGCACCTGTCGTCGATGGGTCATGCAAGGAACATTGTAAATGCAGGGAACAGTATTACTTGGCCACTAACATGACCACGACCCTGCCTGATTGCGATGTTTGTGCACTGAAGTGTGGTAGCTGTTACAATAAATAACAATGCTGTTCGTGTTTCAAGCGGAATGAAGTTGGTATTGCTAAAGTACTGAGACTCAGCTTCGTGTTTTTTGGTGTAAGACAAGGACTCACACGTCACAATAGATCTTAAATTAAAAATGAAATAAAAGACAGATAAACATTATATAAAATAAGCTGTTCTTATTTGCTAAATAGGTTGTTTTTAGTTTCTGGATTTTACAATGCACTCAGCTTATCATTGTTGAACTTTTAGCTAAGGGTAACAAAAGGCCTAAACTGTTAGATTGTCACTTAAAACTATCTTGGTTCCAGTTAATACTAGAAGTACCATAACCAACAGCAATTGGTGCTGAGTTTTTAATTCCTTATTTAGTTATTTAATTAGCATACATGGCATGCTTCTGTCCATCCTCCATTTTCGTAAATTGCTGCATTGTAAATGCCATGTTATTGTAACTTTGAAATTCCATTCAAAAAATTGGGCTGATGATATTTTTGTTGGTCACAAACAATGGAATTTGAACTTTGATAGCCAGTTGTCAATCACTGCTCCTCTGGCTCACACTCGGCCACACTTGCCTATATTTTTAAAATCAACAAATCCTCTCCTGCAGCTGTTATTGACATTACTGAACATTGTTTTTCAGATATGAATTGCTGTCTGTCTTCTTCAAACAAATAAAAAATAATCACAGAAAAAAGTCACACTTATATTCGCTCACATTGTTTCACTATCCAAGAATAAAATAAAAGACCAACCTGAAAACTCTGAGCACTTGAAAAGAAAAGAAAGAAAAAAACTGTAAAAACTATTTTTTGCATGCAACTCGTAATACAAACTACGCTGCCAGAATCACTTTGAAGTGAAAAGAGGAGGATAACCAAAGTTGCCACATTTTGGAAGGAGTTCTCGAGCTGCAAGTTAAAAGCATAGTGCTCTAAGGTTGCGCATATGCAGCTCTTTCACTGACATGACAATACATATAAATACGTGTATAAATGTTTCATTTTCATTGTGAAAATGCAAGGACTGGTGCAATGTAGTACTAGGTCTTAAATGAGGCACCTTTTAAGAGGAAAAAGGTATGATTTTTAGCTACAGCTACATCGGATTACTGCCTGGTGCACATATCAAATCACATACACACACAATTACAGACATTGACACTTATGTAAATAATTATTTGATGACAGTGTATACAAGCAAAAAAACCCTACTATTTATTTTTATATTTGCCTACATTGTTGGGTCTGCAGTATCTGTCAAAATATGAGCAATGCACCTTACTGTGCTGTGCTGCTCATTTGTAACTTGCTCTGTCCACAGAATGCCATCTTGCATGTCCTCTTTTCCTCATGTCAAAATTGATGCTGGCTGTGAACTGCTTGTACTAACAGCTTTGCTGCCATGTTAGACACTTGGCACACTTTGTGCTGAAGTATGGCATGCATTATAATTATGATCAAAACATAACTGTAAATGATCAATTATTCTCAATGCAATGCTAATAATCTTTCATGAAGTGCAAGTTAGGTGAAAGTAACAATACTACACTAAACACTATTCCCTATTTAGAGAAAGATAACACTTGATTATCATTGGATCCTTCATTGGCAATGAGAGAAATGTCACCACAGACAATTTTTTCACATTACTTTCCATTGGAAATAAGCTACTGTCCTAAAGACAAGAATGCTCCATACTGAACTGTAAACAAAATGAGATGGGGGCTGACATCCCCGTGTGAAAGGCAACAAAACAGATGATCAAGGAGGTAGACACCAGTAAAGTGCTGAGGTAGTGCCACTGCATGCACAACAAAACAAAAGTAAATAAAGTACCATCATTTTTGATGCACAAGCTGCTGATGGACTGCAAAAATGTGGGTGGTGGACTGAAAATTGAACAAGGTTGGTTGGTATCTGTACAAGTATTTGAACTGTGATATCTTGACTGTGGAGTTGTATGACATGTTTCTAACAAATTCTGCCATTTAGAATGAAAGATGTTTACTGTACATCTTAAAAAAGTTGTTTTTTTATTTTGATTCATCTGCTTCATGTATCCATTGCTTTCAGGATTGTATCATAATGCAAGACGTATTCCACCAACAATATTAGTACAGAAATACGTCCAAAAGTGAGAAATAAATTGAAGGTCAGTATTAGAAATAATTACCAATGGAAAACCATGCAAACAAAAGAAATCTCCAAAAAACTCATATTTTACTCATTTTTAAAATCATGCCATTCAGTATATGAAACATGACTGGTAAATACATAGGTAGTTTCTCCCATTATTATCCCATCAAGTTACTGTCAGTGTTCAATTGCAATTACCCATCCCAGGTTGACTTTGAGAACAAATTCCAATGGATATATATTACTGACTTTAGAATTTAAATGCTACTATTATGGATGTTAAAGTTGCCCACTTCATTCCTTGGAAAAATTACCTTTTAATCTATGTAAAAGTTTTTAAATCTAAATCCAGTGTTTAAATTAAAATAAATTAACAGTTAAAGAAATGCTTTAGATGTAGATTACATTTAGCTAAATATTCAAGGAAAGCACATTTATCTAATTCAACTCAATGTTCTTCAGTTGAGTTTGGATATAAACCACTTGTCTTCTTGATTTTTTCTTAATCTGCTTCCATGCAGAGTTCATTTTGTTTATAAAAACTAAGACAAACAATACTTGTTAACGGCAATTATTCTATAATGAAAACAAAACAAAAACTAAATAAAGATATGCCATTAATGACGAAAACTAAAGTGAATGCTTTTAAAATCATTGTTGACAGAGACTAAACAAAACAAAAATGTTATAAACAGTGTCACACATGTGCGTTTTGGGGGCAGCCAAAGGGTACAAACAAACGTGAAAGAACTTAAGATAGAGGATTGGAACAGAGTACTAACGCCTTTTCTCTTTATTCAACAAGAAAAACAGGCAAAATAGCGGTCAGACTCAATGCCCATCTTTAATTACAACACTGATGAAAATAAAACCCAGTATAAGCCATGTGGGATGTAGCTCACAGGAAAGAACACCAAAAACCTGAGAGGCTTCTAGTGACATGCCATCCTGAGATTCACGCCAAGATATGTCATGTTATCTAGGTGGTGACTTGTAAGACACCAATACCGTTACCTCAGGCTCTCATTCACCTTGCTAGGACTAATGCATCAAGTGCGTCTGTTTATTTTAGGTGTGCTGCTAGTATGGGTGTCACATCGATAGTAAGGTCGGTACTACACTCTTGCGTGACCACAAATATACAAACAACTTTGAATGGTGCAATAATATGTAAGTAAAAATTGCATATGAAAAAGGCTGAACAGTAGTGATGATACAGCACTGCATCAATATATCGAAAAGAAATCAGATCTGGCAATCCTCTGTGTTCGAGAATTGCATTGTGCAATTGGAGAAAACATACTTATTAATTAAAAAAAGTCACACTGACACACACAGGCTTTTGTTATTGCCAGTTTTATCACCTTACAAATTACTTAAGAAACAAATTCATGTAGCTTTGAGAGTGCAATCAGATGAGCTCAGCCTCAGATGTGAATTGTAGCTGTTTAGCTTGTAGCATCATGCATTTGTTACAGCAGATGAAATGACAGGAGAAGTAATATCTTTTAATACAATGCCCTTCACAGTCCTGATAAAGGAACAGAAGCTTTGCATTCATTCAATGATAGTAATGAACACATCTACAAGTTTGTCCATGCATACATCCATTTTGTAACTGTTGGATATAGATCAGGGTTTTGGGTGAAACCACCTTGCATGCATCCACTTACACATATGGACACAGTGGCAGTGATGACAACAGTCATTGCAATTAAAAATCGAGGCAAATTTCAAACGAACTGGATGATTAGCTTGTTACCATCATTGATGAAATGAGCTGCTCTATTTGTTAATACTAGCGTAAAATGTATTTAGGATTTCAGTGATTGAAGCACACCTCCCAATTAATACGATATTGCTTCACTGCTTAATACGAATATGAATATGCTAACACTAAATTTGTGGTATTTGTTTGGTTTATGAGGGCAAATTAATGTTTCACAGCAAAACCTCTAAAATGTGAAGAATGTAGTAAAAACACTTATGTTATATATGAGTACATCTTGTTTGGTAAAAATCTTATAGCAGCATAACTAAGGCATGTTGAGGGCCAGAAAACTGTGATGACAAACCAGAGCTGCCATTCTCTGACCAAGATCTATTGGAGTAAATCCTCCATACAACTACTCTGCATTTCATGTTCAATAATCACTACATGTGTTTTGGCTCATTAGTGTGCATGTTAGTATAATAGTTTAGAGGTAAAGCATATTCTGTGCATATTCAAATGTGAAATAATATATCCATCTGATTTTAACTGACTAATTTACTTTTAGTTAACTTAAATTGGCTTACTTTTTCTCGACTAAAATTAATTTACATTTTGTCGACTTAAACTAGCAATAATTAAATGACTAAAATGTGACTAAAACTGCAGTAAAATGCAATTTAGTCGGAAGACTAAGACTAAAACTAAATAGAAACTGCTTCCACATCTAGTGTTATTGATCATATGCATAATTTGGAAAAGATCTGGGTCTGAGTATGTGAAAAACTAAAAAAAACTGATGAATCAGTGAAAGGATTTGTCAAAAGGTGTAATAAAATAAATCCCAAACATTGAGGTGATGATAAATTACGACCTTCTACTAGTTAGCTGTGGTTGCATCATGGTATCTAGCCCCAAGATATTTTAGTCCCTAAAAAATCATAAAATATAGGAAACTTTCCTTTTCCAACATATTGTTGTGATAAACTCACATTTCTGACATCCTTAATTAAGTTTGTTTTATTTCTGGGATGTGTGTATATTTATTAGATATTATTTTTATCATTCTTCAAACTTCATTTTGTGTTTTGGTTGATCTCAACCCTTTTGTTGTCATATTTGCATGGTTTGGTAATGTTGTTTACAAACGCTATTGTTCATTGCCACCCACAAGACACTGAGATCATCTAACACATTCTGCCATTGTTCTCTACTTCTGTAAGATGGTGGTCCCCAGATGGTCTTTATCTGAGTATTGGGTCAAATTCAAAAGAAGAAAGTGACCATTATTAATGTGAATTAGGAGTGTAGGAAATTGGAGCATGTGGTATAAGGAATTTAGATTTGCATCAGCAATAAACTGCAGGAAACAAGGAGTTTATTTTATCTTAAGATAAATGTTTTACTTAATGAAAAGAAGGATTCTTTTCCTCTTAGGGGAACACGGCTGCCAAAAGTCTTTCACCACTTAAAAGGACCATCAAGTCACTGATGTCATTTATGTCTTCAAATGTTCATTGGAATTAATTTAAGAATTTACAGTATATGCCATATGTACCACTTTCATAGGCATGTTTGGTCTTAAATTAATGCTATTGTTATAGTGAATTTTTATCTGTTTACTTTCAGAGCTGTACATTTTTAATGTATTATGTTCCGAAAGTCTTTCTATTATTGTGCAAGTTAGTGAGCCATGTTTTCAAAGGGGTAAAGCTGTAAGTTTCATGACATGCAGTTCTTTCATCTTTCATTTTGTATTTTCTAATATGAAATCGAGTGGTTACAGTTCTTTTCAAGTTTATGTGGTCAGACATTGTCTCATTGGTTGAGCTTTGATCTCTGACATAAAGTATTTGTTTTAGTTCTCAAAGTGTATAAAAAAGATAAGGTTAGGTATACAACATGAAAATAAGTAACACTATCTTCAAGAATACATACCTAAGCATTTCTAGTGTTTTTATTTAATTGTTATTATAACTTTATTCTCTCTTGTATTGTTTATCATTTTTTATTTGCTATTAATAGATTGTCATTTATGTTAATATTTAATAGATTGTCATTTATGTTAATATTTCACTGATTATTTTCTAGCATTGTAATTATTGAATATTAGGTATAGGCCTTTTTCTCTGAATACATACTGGAACTAATCCTCTGAGGTTCACAACCTAAATACTTATATTTGATGAATATTCTTTACTAGTTACATTTTCTGCCATTCATCCAGCTCTGTCATGTTGGAAGAAGACCATCAATGGGCAGATATTTTCAGGTCTCTCCAGAGATGTGTGATTGGGTTAAAGTCTACGCTTTGGCTTTGCAATTCGAGGAAATTCACAGAGTCGCCCCTAAGCCATTTCTGTGTTGTCTTTGCTTTGTACTTATTGGCATTGTCAGGTTGGAAGATGAACCTTTGGCCCAGTCTGAGGTCCAGAATACAGGTTTTTGGAGCAGGTTTTCATTACAGATATCTGAGTATTTTGCTCCATTCAACTTTCCCTCAACCCTGCCTAGACTCCCAGTCCCTGTTGCAGAAAACAACCCCATTGCATGATGCTGCCACTACCATGGGCTTCACTGCTGGAATAGAATTGCACAGCTGATGAGTGGTGCCTGATTTCCTCCAGACATGGTTTAATCAGACCAGAGAATACTTCTCAAGTCTGAAAGTCTAATAGTTGGCTTTTGGCAAGTTGCATGTGGGCATCCATGTGTCTTAAACTGTTTAGAGGCCTCATTCTGGCTGCTCTGTCATAAAGGCTAGATTGGTTGAGTGTTGCAGTGATGGTTGTCCTTCTGGACGTTTCTCACATCTCCACAAAGGTTCTCTGGAGCTGATCAAGAATGGCCCTTGGATTCTAGATCTTACCATGACCCTTCTCCCAAAACTGCTAAGTTTGACTAGGTGGCCAGCTCTCAAAGAGTTATTGTTCCAAATATTACATTTAAGAATTGTGATAGCAACTGTGCTCTTGGTAAGTTTCAATGCTGCTAGAAATTCTTGTATCTTTCCCCAGATCTGTGACTCAATCTGTGCCACAATCCTGTTTCTAAGCTCTGCAGGCAATTCTTTCAACCTCTCATCTTATTTTGTGTTTTGATACATCTGGCCAACTGTGGAAGCTTATATATACACATGTATGTGCCTGTCCTAATCATATCCAATCAATTGAACTGATCACAGATGGACTCCAAAAAAGGTGTAAAAACACCTCAGTGATGATAATGAAATTGAAAGCATCTGAGACAAATTCCAAGTATCATAGCAAAGGGTCTGATTACTTGGGTCAATGTGATATATCAGTTTTTTTATTTTTAATTAATTTGCAAAAAGTAAAAACATCTTTTCACTTTTTTTTGTTTTAGGGTATTGAGTGTTGCTTGAGGTGGGATAAAATTCATTTAAGTGATTTTATTACAAGGCTGCAACATAGGAAAAATGTGAAAAAAGTGAAATGGTCTGAATACTTTTTGAATCGAGTGTACATATATCTAATCTAACAAATCAACCAAATATTCTGTTTTTGGGTAATGAAGACTACACAACTTGGTAACAACTCTGTACTAATTCTGATATAAACAAATTGTTCCACTGCTGTCAACTGTATTAAATAAACATAATTTATTATACTGTGTATTGCGGTACTAAGAGAGTGATGATCCTTTTAGTGAAAAATGTTTACATTTTCTTGATCTTGACTATGTATTAGCACTTGGAAAAAAATACATTTTGTGCGATAGAAGGACTGCAGGTCCACAAGTTGAAAGTTTAAGACAAAAACATGTTCATCCCTGTTAAATCAAATGAGATTTATAAACAAAATGTGCTTGATGGTGTGTGAATGAATGAGCAAAGGGTTCCTTTAGCCAAAGAATCTCTCATGGCTTGAAGCCTGTGAAGCCTGCTATATTCACTGTAGGTAGGAGCTCTGACCTGTGGTGCACTCTTGTATTGAGTGATGCCTCCTTCTGGGAACCATAAAATATATAGCTGGGGAAGTGGGAGGGGCGGAGTTACATTCCCTCACTGGGTGTCATCTCGGCACTGTGAAGGGAACACAAGAGCATCTGGGTTAGTAGTACATACCTCAGAAGTGCCCAGAGGATGATCCATCGATGCGTATGCATGACATGGTTTTCTACTTTTCATTGTAAAAGGTATAGAGATTTTAAATTAGCCTAATAGAAATTTAAATCTGAGTATATATTAATTCTATAATCTGCTTAAACTGTCTTAATTACTCCAATCCACTGTAAAAATCATTTAACTAAAGAAATGATTTAAATGAATTAAAAATACAAATTAATTGTTTTATACTACTACTGCTAACACTGTGCAGGGTCAAAGTTGGTCTGCTAAAGTTTTTCCCAAAAATGTTTAGCCAGATCCTTAAAAACATATTGTAATATGAAAAAAAAAAAAGTGTCACACATATTCATAATATTGATTCATTATTATTCATTTATTTCCACCTTTGCATTTTTTTATTTATAGATTGCATTAGTGGAGCTCATTATATACTTATATTTAAAAAAGTACCAAATTTTTACAAATCATTTTTTGCCTTTTTTCTATTATTGGTATGAAAAATTACCGTAACAAGCTCAGGTAAAAATGCCATCTGTACTGCCCTGCTTTGTCATTTTTTTAAATGAAAGTTAAAACTACCATTTAAGCCATGATAAATTACAGTGCCTGCCCTTTTCTTTCTCATTTGTTGCTTAAGTGCCTCTGTGGTAATAGTGCATTTGCATATTTAATTTCCTCACTTATAACAAGTGCACCTCTGTCCCACCTACTCATTATATGGCAATTTTGAAAAACTGCTCATATTCCAATCACTTTTATTAGTATCACAATTTTCTGTCCTTCCAAAGGGACACTGTTTTCAAAGATGTTATTGTTTTTAATTAAAAAACAAAGAGTAAACAAAAAAAATTAATTTAAAAATAAACAATGTCAATTTGATACATTTGTGAATAACTAAAACAGTCCCAAAATTAATTATTTGTTACACCATACAGTATATATACTTACCTTTAGAAATGTCTTTTGAGAAATACACAAACCTACATTATATTCTGGTAGGTGGCCCCATTCTTACATCTGTTGTCAACATTTTTTTTAAATTTTAGATTAGGGACTCTTTTTAAATGTAATTTTGTAATACTAAGGTAGCCCCCAACAGGAATACTTAAAAATAATACTGAACTGTGTACATATGGACAACATAGCTGCTTAAAGTGCCATGGATTTTGGTTTGATTACATTGGCTATACCAATGTTCTTTGCATAACCCTAAATATATATAATATTTGTTACATATTCATTATTTTTCTTTTTTTGTTTTTCAGTTTCATCAATATTATTTCAGAGTGATTGTATAGGCTACTGAGGGTTTTGTTTTTTTCCAATTATGACTTAAATATGGAGAATAAATTGTTGCACTTATTATAAATTTATGTATAGATGTTGTTTTGTGTATATATTCCTTTCTTCCTTCAACAGGAATTTCTTCTTTACAAACATTTCTCAGTACCAGAATAACAGTGGTAGCTTTTTGGAGGTTGGCTGAAATGATATTTTAAATCAAATATTTGTGAGGCATATGTTCAGGTGAAATGCTCATTAAAATATTATTATAAAAGTGACATGAATTATTCCAGGTACTCCGGTTCTCCCCATGTCTGCGTGGGTTTCATCCTGGTACTCCGGTTATCTCCCACAGTCCAAAGACATTCAGGTTAGGTGCATTGGCGATTCTAAATTGTCCCTAGTGTGTGCTTGGTGTGTGGGTGTGTGCGCCTTGCGGTGGGCTGGCACCCTGCCCGGGTTTGTTTCCTGCCTTGCGCCCTGTGTTGGCTGGGATTGGCTCCAGCAGACCCCGGTGACCCTGTAGTTAGGATATAGCGTGTTGGATAATGGATAGATGGATAATGGCTCAAAAGTAACTAATGTTGGGGTAGACCTAATATAATAAGGTAAGCTATTCCAAAGAGAGGGAGCAGCCACTGCAAAAGCCAGATTCCCACTTTGCTTCAACCTCAACTTTTGCACCACTAAAATCATCTAGCGAGTAGATGGCAGTACTGTGATTGGTGTGTAAATGTGAAGTTTCGAAAGGTAAGAGGGGGCCATTCCATTCAAATATTTAAAAGCAAGTAACAAGATTTTAAAATCAGTTCTATAGTGCACCAGAAGCCAATAGAGCAAGGTCAGTATTGGTAAGATATGGTCACGCTTGCAAAGCCTATAAATAGGCGAGCACCAGAGTTCTGGACTAGTTGCAGGTATTAAAGCGATGCCTGATCAATACCTACAGACAGAGAGTTGCAGTAGTCCAAACGCAATGTTATAAAACCATGAATGGCCTTTTTAAAATCACTAAAGTAAAGACAAGCTCACTCTAGAGAGGAGCAGACTGTAAAAATTGTAAGTACTGTTTAAATGACAGATCCTAGAAGGCCCCTTCACGTGAGGTTTGAATTATATACCCTGATATAACACAAGAAGACAAAAATGAAGATTTTAGGGGGGATCTACTCCACATATTGTCAGGATCACTGCAAGAAAAAAATTGCTTTGTTAGCAAGAGAGTAATGTTTTAGGACTGAGTCATATACATAACTATGGAACAGGAGGATTGCTGAGTTTATATGGCCAAAAGGGAGGAAGAGGCGGGACATCAGTGGGAAGTGACGTCATCCAAGGGGTGATCTACTGTTGAAATAGAAAGTGCAGTTGTTCTTAATTGTTCCTGCAAAGAAGGAGAAAAGGCATTAGTGCACATGACTACAAACACAACAACATTTATTTATATAGCACATTTTCATATAAACAATGTAGCTCAAAGTGCTTTACATGATGAAGAAAGAGAAAAAAGACAGAATAAATAATAAAAATTAGGGAACACTAATTAACATAGAATAAAATTAAGGTCCGATGGCCATGAGGGACAGAAGAAACAAAAAAAAAAAACTCCAGACAGCTGGAGAAAAAAATAAAATCTGCAGGGGTTCTAGGCCACGAGACCGCACAGCCCCCTCTAGGCATTCTACCTAACATAAATGATCTCAATCAGTCCTGATTGTATTCAGGGTTCTCATGGAAGAATTTGATGATGATGGTGGACTTCTGGCCTTTAATCCATCAATGTAAGGACATTGCACTTTGATTAGGTGGTGGTGGCGCAGATCACTACCACAGAAAAACGGAAAAAGAACAGAAGAGAAAGTATGGGTTAGTATAGATTTTGGAGCCACCACAGATAATAATGATAATTATTTGAATATGCAGAGCATCAGGATTTAACTAAGATGAAGCTATGAGAAAGCCATGTTAAAGTAATGTGTTTTCAGCAGTGTTTTAAAGTGCTCCACTGTATTAGCCTGACAAATTTCTATTGGCAAGCTATTCCAGATTTTAGGTGCATAACAGCAGAAGACTGCCTCCCCACTTCTTTTAAGGTTAGCTCTTGGAATTCTAAGTAGACGCACATTTGAAGATCTAAGGTTGAGATTTGGAGTGTAAGGTGTAAGACATTCTGAAATATAAGATGGAGCGAGATTTTTTAAGGCTTTGTAAACCATAAGCAGTATTTTAAAGTCAATTCTAAATGACAAAGGTAACCAGTGTAGTGACATCAAAACTGGGGTGATGTGCTCGGGTTTTCGTTTCTGAGTTAAGATTCTAGCAGCTGCATTCTGCACTAGTTGCAGTCGATTTATGTCTTTTTTGGGTAGTCCTGAGAGGAGTGCATTACAGTAATCTAGCTGACTGAAAACAAAAGTGTGAACTAATTTTTCAGCATCTTGCAATGTTATAAGAACTTTTGCTATATTTCTTAAGTTCAAAAATGCTGTCCTAGTGATCTGATTAATATGTGATTTAAAATTCAGGTCAGAGTCAATAGTTACCCCTAAATTCTTTACCTCCTTTTGACTATTAATCCTAATGCATCAAGTTTATTTCTAATAAACTAATCATATCCATTATTGCCAATCACTAAAATTTCTGTTTCCTCTTTATTTAGTTTGAGAAAATTACTACTAATGCATTCGGAAACACAAGTGAGACATTGTGTCAGTGAATCAAGAGTGTCGGGGTCGTCAGGCACTATTGATAAATACAGCTATGTGTCATCGGCATAGCTGTGGTAACTCACGTTATGCCCCGAGATAATGGAAGCATGTAAATCGAAAAGAGCAGCAGACCCAGGATAGAGCCTTGTAGAACACCATATAGAATATCATGTGTCTTTGAGGTATAATTACCACAACTAACAAAGAATTTTCTACCTGCCAGGTAGGATTCAAACCAATTTAAGACACTGCCAGAGAGACCCACCCATTGACTAAGGCAATTTCTAAGAATATTGTGATCATTGGTATCAAATGCGGCAATCATATCTCAGAGGATAAGAACAGATAAACAGCCTCTGTCGGCATTTACCAGCAAGTCATTTGCTACTTTAATGAGTGCAGTTTCTGTACTGTGATTTGTTCTGAAACCCGACTGAAACTTATCAAGAATAGCATGTTTATTGAAGTGGTCATTAAGCTGCATAATGACTTTCTTCTCTAGAATTTAACTTAAGAAAAGCAGGTTAGAAATAACTAAATAATGATTAAAGAATACAGCAAACGCCTCACAAGTTGCACTGGAAGTATTTTGGAGGCATTCCTTTGAGTGACCTGGACTTAGCAGACGATCAATTGTAGAGAACAAGACTGGGATTACTAGCATTGTTATTTATAATTCTAGAGAAATAACAGCTCCTCTCAAAACTGACTATGATGTTGTATTCTATTATTTTAACCTTCAATATCTCATAGTGGATAATCAGTTTAGTTATTCTCCATTTACACTCAGCTCTCCAGCATGTTCTCTTTAGATCAGACACTCTTTGGGTCTTCAGGGTCTAACAGTGCTAGAAGATTTTTTAACTATCTTTTCAGGTGTGACTGTGTCAGCAGCAGCTCTAGCCTTAGTTTTAAAAATTTCCACTTACTATTTACATTATTCTCACTATTGTAGTAAGCATTAAAAACTGACTGGTTGCTTAGAATGTTTGTAAACTTTGAAGCTGCTGATGAATCAAAGAAGGGTTTTTTAACAATATGCTTCTCGTACCATCAGATCTAAGCCATGTTTCACTGCAATAAAATCAATTTTCCTATCACTAATAAGATTGTTGATGGAAAACGTCTTGTTGGTTAATTCTGTAACATTTAATAAAGCCATATTTAATGTTTCAGAAGAGCAGAACTGAATTGTATGTGCGTTATAAGTATTCAAGATAGAAATTAATTTATTTTTATTAGCGCTGCTCTGTGCATATTTTTTATTTAATCCTAGTCCCTAGTTGGACTAGTCCCATGTGCTGGTGTTGCAACAGTAACAAGACCCTACTGCTGCCCCCGATGTACACGTGTGTGACAACCCTTAATCAAAGTAAAAAAAAATATAAAAGACTAATTGCTGGAGATACAGAGCTATTTTCCAAGTGTCTAACAACTAAGACAAAGCTCCATGAAAAGTCCTTTTTTAGTTGTTAGCAGATAGAGGATGTCCCCTTACATTTTTGCAGCTGAGCTGAGCTTATTACAAAAGTATCAGAAAAACAGCAACTACAGTAGACCCCCACAAAGTCGGGGTTCAGAGTTCGCAGCCTCAGTTATTCCAGGATTTTTTCTTAGAACCTAACTAATAATTATTAGCAGAAACTGCAAATATCCTCCGCAATTGTTATGTTTTTTTTGTGGCATTACTGTGCTGTAGTGAGAACAGGAAGCAGCTGTAGAGAAAACCGCAACTTGGGATGGTGAAAGTAGCCAATAGAATTTGAAACTGCAACTCCCAGCAGTCCCTGCAGTGGCTCTGATTGGTCTTCTGTTGAGGGATCTGGGGCTGTTGAGGTCAAAGGATGTCAGCGTGGCTTTTAAAAAGGGGGCCGCTGACCAAAAAAAAAAAGTTTTGGTAATTTGTGTTTCAAGTTCCTGTCTGTCTGCCTTCTGTTGGGTTACCTGTACTTATTCATTTTGTCATAAATCGTTTCGTGCGTGTGGATTGTCTGCCGTCTGCTTTGTGTACATGAGGACTGTAAGTGGATTCAAAGCCATCCTACAAAGAAAGGAGCGCTCCTGAACCCGTCCACCCATCTTCACCATTTCAGGAACTACCAGTAGGACTATATGTACATTCCCATTCAGTGTGTGGATCTCTGGACTATCTATTTTCATCATTACATTTCATCCCTTATTGTTTTTCATAAACTTTTTCATGATTTACTGTGTGTGTTTTGTTTGTGGTTTGTTGTATTTAATGTGTAATCGCTGTAAGGAGTACAGGGGTGGTATCGTTGTTTCCTTATTTCATTTGTTTTCATTACATTCTTTATTTGCTGATTGATTACCGGTTTGCTTTATTTTTGTCTCTAAAGGCTGGGTGCGTCCCTGGAATCTCCACCATAAAAATAAATAAATCACTGTCTCCTCGATTGCGGCTTCTCATGCAATGCTACACTTACTTAAAAGACTGAACAGTACCTGTCCTTTTTGGCTGATTGCTTTGTTTCTCTCTCCTCCCCCAGACATTCTCTGCTCCTGTTGGGGGTTGTGCTCCCCTATGATGTTTGTCTTTTGTTTAATTGATAACTAACTGCATACTGAGCTCTTTTTACTTCTGAAAGAGACATGTTTGTTTGAAGTGTTTGAATAAAGTTCTTGTCTCTACAATATACTGTGTTTCTGTGCAATTCTGTGACCCAAGGTACACTAAGACTAGCCTGCAAGCATCAGCGCTTAACTCTGTGTGCTTGTGCGCAGCCAGTTCAAGTGCAGTTGGCTCAGTGATTTACTGAGTTTTATTCATGGCTTCAGTTGCACTTTGTACATATTGTTCCAATAGTTTCTAAAATAGTTTTTACAGTTCATTAGCAGTGTGTAAAATGATCAGTATTGCAGTAATTGGAACGCTTTTTGCATGAAAAAAATGTGTTCCATTAAAATTTATTTTTTTCTTTGTTAATTGTGACATTTATTTAAAGTGCAGCAAAAAAGTATTTGGCATCCAGGGATGCATTAACCCCTAAGTATGAGGCAGTTTAAGGGATAAAGCCCCGTCGAAATGAGCTGCACTGTCTAAGGCTTCTGGCAATGAAAACACACTTGCAAGAATTACAGTACATATAGCGGTAACATCTGTATTTTACATTCTAGCACTGTGGGAGACAATGCAGTACAGTATACAGGTTTACCTTTACATTCTTTATTTTTAGGTAATCTACTAAGCTGAGTTTGAAATTAAATGAAACTGTTTTGGGGGCATAAATAGGGTTTAAACTATAAATATAGGCATTTTTTCAACCACATCCAAAATTAACAGTTTTTCACAATTTCCGGGTGCTCTAGGAACGTAACACCCGTGAATTATGGGAGTGTACTGTAAGCCAAAAAGAAACCTCAGTAATTGCAGCAAACAACAAATGAACTGAGAGAATTCTTTTGAAAAAAGTCTAATCAAAAGCAACCACACTTTTTGTCTTCTTGTCCTAAATAAAGTGCACACAATTGGCTTTCTTTCTGCTTGCAGAGTGGGCAGTTTTTCAAAACACAGCATAGAATGCTAAACCATTACCACCAGATCAAGGCCGATTCCCATGGGAATCAAAAGCTGTTTGAAGGTCCTGCTTCATTTTCTAACTATGTAGAATACTCTGAAACCTGATTTGCTTTTCAGCTTTCCCAGGATACACTGCAGTTCTACTCAGCATGACAAGCCTTTCAGGTTCAGGCCTACCACCTGAAATCTGGTCAGTAAAAGGCCAAAGTGTCTCCTTAGCTGTAATGTATTCCATATTTTTTTGTATTACTCTATTTATAACTGTAATTCATTAATTTGTAACAATATTTTTTTTGTTTTTAGCAGATCCAAACCTAAGTATTTCCTCAGATAATAAATGTCTCTTTAAATTTACCTTATAAATTCATATCCTTGTGATTTGTTCCTATGGATATAAATCTGCTCAAAAATATAGTTACATACACAAACATTTTGAGATATTAATGGTGGAGTGTTAAAAAAGATTCTTCTGAAGTCTATTCTTGAATTTTCATGTAATTGTTTGATGCTTAGATTTGTTCTGCTTGGTTTGTCCTAGAAAATGTGTTTTAATATAGAGAAATGACAATAATTAATTATTTCTTTTTAATTCGTCATCTATTGTTTTATGCTGTGCAACATACACAGTGTGCTTGCTTTGCAAGGTTTTATTCTCTGTCCCATTTCCCATGTGTCATCTGTCTGTGCAGCACAACACAGATAATGATAACACCAGTTACTCTGACTGCAAAATGATAAGAAAAACATATGATCTGTGAAATCTAAAACAAATATTAACTTAACTATTTTCTGCAATGTCTGAAAGTTTTTCCCCTTAATAAAAAGTAATGCTGCTTGAAAACTGTTGGGTAAATATCTTCCTGTAACCTTTAATATATGTTTAAGCCATCATTAATAAGACCACGTTATTGCAAATTGAAGGTAAATGTCACAGGTAATCAATGCAATATATACATTGCTTTTACATCGGATACTTTAATAAATTGTTATGTACAAGTTTGTGAATAAAAATAAAGCTTTTGAAGTTTAATATGAGATACATCAAGAGTAAAAAATACATGACATGCCAATTAAAGTACACGTAGTAGGGCAAGAGATTAGAAGAGAATAATTTTAAAATATTTGCTGTTACAGTAATCCCTCCTCGATCGCGGGGGTTGCGTTCCAGACCCCCCCGCGATAGGTGAAAATCCGCGAAGTAGAAACCATATGTTTGTATGATTATTTTTATATATTTTAAGCCCTTAGAAACTCTCCCACACTGTTTATAAATATTCTCCGCACAGTTATACAGTAAACCCTTGTTTATCGCGGTTAATCCGCTCCAGACAGATAAATGAATTTCCACGAAGTAGGATTCTTTATTTATAAATCTAATATTTTCGCAGTTAGAGCATAGAAAACCTGTTTACGACCTTCTAAATACGTTTTTTAACATTATTAGAGCCCTCTAGACATGAAATAACACCCTTTAGTCAAAAGTTTAAACTGTGCTCCATGACAAGACAGAGATGACAGTTCTTTCTCACAATTAAAAGAATGCAAACATATCTTCCTCTTCAAAGTGCGCGTAAGGAGTGGAGAATGTCATAGATAGAGTAAAGTAAACAATGAAAAATCAATAGGGCTGTTGCGCTTTTAAGTATGCAAGTGTGGCTGAGTTAGTTTGTTTTATTGTGAACATTCTCAAAACTTTTTTTTTTATATATACTGAACTTCTTTTGTTTTATATATATTGTAAATTTTATTTATTTTTGAATGTAATCATTGTATCTGTTGTATATAGTTCCTATTTGTCTGTTGTAGCGGGGGTCATTTTAATTGATGCATCACCCACGGACGCGCATGTAGCGTACAGCAGACTCCTGGCAAAAGCTGGATGACGCTTTTGCAGGTAAGGTGCTTCTCAACGCTCTCCGTCTCTTGTATAAGTTGATAAGTTTTAAATAAGTGTTTTCTGTATGAAACTGAATGGAACCATCACGCCATGTGGTTGTCGATGTGCTTTAAGGTTCTGTTGTACCTTTTGGTCGGCAGAAATGGGTTTTAAAAGTGTTTGGTTTGGCGGAGATTCAACCTCAATGGTATATTGTTTGGCTTGCTACAGGAGACCGAGAGCGCCTGACGTTGCATGTGCTGACTGTGCCCTTTACTGCTTGTCTTGTAGGTATGTTGCAACGCTAATTATTGTTCTTCATTATTGTTGTTTATATTCAATTGTTAAATTTTGTATTTATTGTATTTGTGTATACATGTTTAATTAAAAGAAAAAAAAGCTGGATGACGCTTTTGCAGGAGACCGAGAGCGCCTGACGTTGCATGTGCTGACTGTGCCCTTTACTGCTTGTCTTGTAGAAAAAAGCTGGATGACGCTTTTGTAGAATAAACGGCAGAATTCGGGTATTGCTGTGTCTGTCTTCTTCCAAATCACCAGCAACCATTCTAAAGCGCTACACAAGCACCGCGATAAAGCAGCGGCAATGAAGGGATCAATGCGAAGGTAGCCTTTCAGCATTTTTACAGGAGCGCCCCTATCTTCTAAGCAAACAGCCTCTGTGCAAAAGCCCTTCTGCTCACATCTCCTCCGTCAAGCGCAGAGAACGTCAGAGAGAGAGAGAGAGAGAGAGAGAGAGAGCGCGAGATTAAAGCAAACAATCAAAAAATCAATAAGTGTGCTTTTGGACGCACCTCGATAAAGCGGCATTTCTTAGAGGAGCGTCTGTATCCACTAGGCAAACAGCTTCTGTGCAAACAGCACCTCAGCACACACCCTCTCCGTCAGGCGCAGAGAATGTCAGAGAGGGTGAGATAGAGGCAGAGACAAGCAAACAATCGAGCAAAGCGCAGGAGGCATATCTTATAGCATTGAGGAGTTTTAGTTAATATGTAATACGTGCTCTGATTGGGTAGCTTTTAAGCCATCCGCCAATAGCGTCCCTTGTATGAAATCAACTGGGCAAACAAACTGAGGAAGCATGTACCATAAATTAAAAGACCCATTGTCCGCAGAAATCCGAATCAGCGAAAAATCCGCAATATACATTTACATATGCTTACATATAAAATCCGCGATAGAGCAAAACCGCGAAAGTCAAAGCGCGATACAGCAAGGGATCACTGTACTTGTATTTGACAGGTACCTTGGCTAGTATATAATAAAATACACTTATACTACCATGTACTATATGCAGAGCTCTTTCAGAAGTTAATTGCTCTTTGTCAAATACTGTATTGTAAAGGTACTGAATATGCGGTAAATAAAATGATGAAGAAGCTTTTTAAAGTCTCAAATCAACATAGTGCACAAATATTCAGAAGGAAACCCATAAATACACAGAAAGTACATGCAAACAAAACCTGGGATTGTGACTGAAACCTTCAGCTGCAACACCCCCAAGCAGGAGGTTCAAATTCTGAAGCTTATAAAGCATTTATAAAATTTCAAGTGTCATTATTTCCTAATGCTGTTTGAATTCTACATAACATATGTACTTCTGCTCATTATGACAGTTTATACTTCGGTGAATGTGAGATAGGTCAAGTTCTGTGGCAAATGAATATATTAAAATGAACATTCTTCTGCAGCTTAGACAACAGATGGACAAATGATTATTTAAGTGGAGTTGTGCTCCTTGAATTCTCTTTCTGACATGCTTTGCAAACATATCACTATACAAATTACTGTTTGTTTTTGCTTAGCAACTAGACTTGGCCCAGCATCTCAGTGATGTTGTGTGTCATCTTGCCCTGTAATAGGATGGCGACCCATGTAGAGATGTTTCCCTCTCTGTGCTAGATGCTTCCAATGTAGTGAAAAATATTGAGCTTCATAAAAGTACATACTGTAGTACTTTGTGCACATATAATGGAACATTGTTTTTATTACATCTGTATAGATTCTTCCTTCTAAATTGAACATTTACTACCTACTATGAATTTGGTAGATTCCCCATATATGATGGATGGGTGCACATTTTGTGTCTCATGCAATTTTGACTTTTCCAGTGTTCTGCCTCTGGAGCATGTGCGTGTTACTGATAAAACGCATGCTGAAACATTTCTCTGTATTTATTCCCATAGGACAGACATATACAAGCACAATATTACCAAAAAATATCAAGACTGTATACCTGCAGAATGGGGTCCAGAACAAAATACAAACCTGGACAATACGCCAGTATACACCTAAACATAGCAATACATTTTTGAAATAACACAATCATAGCTGGTAAATAAAGCTACTAAATAAAAATGTGTGATGGAAATAAGCTTCTGGGGTATCAAGGAAAAAATCAACTTCTTAACAGAAAAAATGATGAGAAGCTTCACAAAAGCACTTGCATTTGTGTTTCTGGAATTTTACAGGAAGTGTTTGCCATCTGGCAGTTATTTTTGAAACTGCAACAGCCATAAAAAGAACACTTAAAAAATAAGACTTGGGTTGTACTGCAGGTATGAGGCATGCGATTAAAAATACAGCAGAAAAGCACGACAAACCTATGAGCAGTACCATAATTTTGATGAAATGGGTAGTTGAGAATGTCATGTTAGGACAGTACCCATTATATATAAAATTCATAAAATGTATATATCCATATATGTGTGTAACATTTAAAGTAAAGAAATAATCAAGTAGTTTGTACAGCAAAAAATATTTACAATTTTGTTACACTAAGAACATAATGGATAAAAACTGCACACTTTCTTAGGCACCCTGCTTCACCATGGATTCGACTGGTCACTCAGTAACAACATTATATGGGCAGACTGCACATTTCAATTGAGCAGGCAGGTACCAAGTAATTCTGGAGATATGTCTAAATTATAGGATGAATGGGAAGCACTTTACATTTAAGTCAATTTAAACATAGTATAGCAGTGATGTTTAAGCATACTTACATGAGTGTATCAGATAGATAGATTGCTTGTCTGACCATATCATGGGTATATTGAAATTGAGTCTCCACCCATCACTAAGGAGTGTTTTTCTATGGGTCCAAATAAATGGATCATTTTAGTAATATAATAGCAAATTAAGGCTAAGTAATTTCTCCTCAAAGGTACTGGATGCAGCACTTCAATCTAGTGAATCTAGTAGTGAATACGTACCAGTTTCTGCATTTAAGAGGTCATTATTGAGCTTTAAGCAAAGCAGTCCCGATATTATGCCTTGAATCCAGGCTGAAATGTAAAAAGCCTATTCATCTTCATGATGGCTAGTAGCTGCCTTCGAACAGTCTTTTCAGGTATACTTCAAGGAAAGGCAGATATGAGATTAACCTATAGTTGTGTAAGACAGACCAATCCTAACCAAATTAAATTCTTTCAACAGAGGCAGAAGCATTTCATTGAACAAGTAGACAATGAACTGTTAATGATATACAGTATATCATGACAGCTTCCACAGCGTCCTTTAAAAGCCTTATAGAAATAACTTCCCCAGGGCACATTGATGAATTAATATGAGCTACTATCTCAAGGAGATCAACAATTGAAAAAGACTGAAAATAGCTAAACTCAGTAGCTAACAAGGAAGGAGAAATATAATCATATATCGTATTGGCAAAAGGTGATGGTTACCAATTACAGCTTGACTGATTCACAAAATTATTAATTATTTTTAACAGGATCTTAGAATTATGGCTATCTTCACAGATCATATTAAAAAAAAACTGAGCACTTTTATTGCTAACTATATTTGAGTATTTTATTAGAAAACTTTTCAAAATGATTAGATGAATATGTAAAATAAATTGTGTTTTTTTTTTTTTTAACACACACTTTTGGATGGCACTAGAGAGTGGCAACATGCTACATGTTGCTCCTAAGAGATTAGTGAGTTGTTTGTATATAATTTTTGTTCTTTGTGTAATCCAGTTATTACTTGTAAACATTAAATCAAGTATTTAGGATTTGATTTTTATATATGGAACTGCTGTCATCAGATATCTTCAGCCAATACAACCTGGAATAACTGTACAAATAGTGATAGGAGGTGGAGAAAAGGGGAAGAGTCCAGGCAAGAGTCCAAACATCCTAGCAACCTTTGCCAATATTCATTCACTTCACTTCAATTAAAATTAGATGACAATGGAGCTTGACTGGCCTCACAAACAGATGTCAGAAACTGTATGGCTAACTATGGAGACACCAGATGCTGCATTAGAGATAGATGTTTTTCTCTCTAGTGTGTGGTGTATGAAAGTTACGATTGTCTCAAAAAAACTGCTCACCTAATCTGTAACATTAATGATCAAATGTTGAACATTTGACCTTCTGGTGATTGTTGTCTATGTCTCTTCAGAAGTCAACTGTAGCACTGACATGAATAATTTATACAACATCATTACAGAATATGAATATTTACACAACAGGGATTTTTTATTCCTTTAACTGACTTCAACAGAGTAAACATAATAAATATTTACTTTACATATCATTTGTATGTCATCTCCACTAATAAGGCTACTCATGCTATGGACCATTGTTACACTGTAATAAAAGATACATACTGCCAACTACCTTGGCGTCACCTTAAATATTGAGATCATTCCTCAACACTCCAGTTTACACACAGACACTAAAATGAGTGAAGTCTATAATAATACTGATTCAAACACAGGAAATGCTGTAGGATTGTTGTATTCAGAAAATTGAAAGAATTCCCCATCAGAGCTGATGCTTGTAGAGTGGAAGGACCGAGACAGAAGCAAAATCTCCCCCAGGACAGGAGAGGGCAGCTGCCCAGGTTGGCGTTAGGGCTGTGGGAGCCAAGTTTGGAGGCTCAAATCTGTGGGGGCCCATGTCCACCACCAGGGGACGCCTGGACAATCCCAGAACCCTGGATTGCAGCACTTCCGCCACACCATGGGTTTGTGCACGGTGCAGTGTAGAGGCAAAAGGGAAATAAACGTGTGCTTTTGGGACTTGTGAGTCTGCGTCTCTGTCTGTGTCTCGGTTGATATAAACAATATGCAATTGTGATAGCTGGATTCATCAGAAAATGTGTGAACAAAGTCCACAATCCACATATTTCTTAATAAGAAATGGTGGATCACCAGTAACATCTAAACTTTATTGTATCAGTGCATTTTTATTAAACAGAATACCTCTGTACCTCTCTCTTTCTCATCCACTCTTACACTTCTCACTGGTGAGCTTTTCCAACTGCACTCCCCACTTTGACTCAGCTAGGGAAGGCAGAGTGACTCTTTTTCAGTCCAGACTTCAGAGTATTTCCAGTACAACTTCATTACTCTCACAGAGCCATGGGATAGAGGGAGACTACCTCTCAGAGTCATGTGTTTCCCCAATACACTGAGTGTCAGCATCCTTCTGGTTTGATTTCTGTTTAGAAACCTGCAGCACTGCATAGGTAGTTCAGGTGGGCTGCCTTGTTTTTTCATGCAATTATTAATTTCATAGTTGAATTTTATTTATTTCATTTTGTCAAAAATACCTTTCCATACCCTTCTGCCAATCGCGATTGCCAGCATAATTTAATACACCTCACTCAAATATTTCATTCTCCTTTCTGAATCGCAAGGAACACACAACCACATTTTATCGACTGACAAGTCACAACAGTAGAGCAAAGTATAGAATCTGATTATTCCAAACTGCCAGAAGAACTTGCCTGAATTGCCTCGAAAACTTGCATATTGTAATATTTTTTGTTAGCCAATAAATGGTATCATTTTGCTTTACTTCTCATTGCATCCATAATGGCTAACACAGTATAACACCCTACTACTGCAAACAAAGCAAACAAAACTCTTGGTTTGACTGCAGATAATGTTTTCTGACCATGTGTTTGTCGGACAAGAGTATGGGACTCAGACGTGGTGCAGGCATGCTATCACAGGCAGGGGCAGGAGAAGAAGTGAAAAAACAAATTAATATTGAACATAGTGGCTAACTGGCAGATTTGGTAGTAAGTAGCAATGTGCAAGCAAAAATGAGCAAATATAATTGGTGACTTAAGGGAATGAAAAAGAATGAAGTGTTAGGTTGCTGCTAATTTGTCACCAATGGCACTTAATATCAGGAGCCGAACATTACTAGAAAAGACTCATACTTTTTGGGCCATTTATGTTCACTCTAGCTCAGTGAGTACCACAAATCCATTCACATTCTAGTAGTGATCCAGAGTTTAATACTTCCATGTATCCCCCGTGCATGTTTCCAGCTGGAATCGGCAAAGGTGGAAAAGCAATTCTTGTGCAAGTTTATTGTCCATGATTACCTGCAGATTTACAATTGTGCAGTTATTCATCCATTAAACAGGATCATCATTCTTTAATTAAACAATTGGCTAGACAGTTTCTCAAGTTGCACAAGTTATGCTTGCTGTAACTAAAAAATCCATGTGGGAAACTATTAGGTCTTGTAATGACATTGCTGGCCAGCAATGAAAGACAGGGGATATCAAAAACTTGTCAAACCATGTTTGTTTGAAGCATTAGAAAAAGCTGTTTTAGAAATTGACTGGAGTAAATCACAAAATTGTACTCAAAAGTATGATGACTTTTGTTTTGTTTGTAAACCAAGTATAGATTCACAGTTATATAAAAAAGAAATGGGCTGGGAGCTTCATGCCTTCTGGCCACTAAAAGCAAAAAGCAGCACAGCTGGAGTAAATAAATATTGATTATAGGCTGTGCTAATGATTTTCTGTAGTTTTCTTATGTGCACTACCAGAAAAGAGGCAGTCTGATGGGTGCCCAGGTCTGCTTTCCCTTTGGCCAAGCTACTTTGTACTTCCAGCCCTATGCAAAATGGCATTCACTGATTTCATTCAGTGTTACATTTGTTTTAAAGCATCAGTTTTCATGTGTTTTTTTCAAGGAACACTGCATGAGTCATAATCATTTTGTGCTTGAACACAAAGCTTGTCATCAAGCTGTATTCAAAAGAGCAGCTATTTTTGTTCAGTTTCACAGGATCAGAGGATCTACTCACAAGCTTGATTGAGGAATGTGTAATAACCCATCAGGATGAGAGGGAGCGCTGTCACTAACATTGTCTTCTCCTTCTCACCCCATAGCACCAGTGAGGGCACTTATTCCCCAATCATAAGAACATCAGTTGCCTGGAAAGAGGCATCTGTAATATGCTCAAGAATGGCAAATTATGAAGGCACACCAGAAGGTTTTCCATCAAATGACTTTAGTTTGTAATAACACAGCTTCACTCACTACACAAACCCACAATTTTTGAATGTGCTCTCTGCACTCCCAAAAAACATAAACTGACAACTTCCTTACAAATAATAAAAAGAAAATATAGAAAATGGCCTGTTATTACACCTATACTTGATTGCCCCTGTGACAACCCTACAATATTCCTTAATAATACTACAGCTTCTTTTTGGCAAGAGTGACCCACTGTATAGAGCTCCTGAGCAAGCCGACCCTTATCCTACTGCTAATGCTCAGTCTTTATGTTTCTTTGTAAGTCCAGGGGTAAGGCACCTAATGCCACAAAGCGTTTGATTTTTGGTTCAATTTCTGTTGAATAAAATTGGATGACCAAGTTGATGCCCCAATTTTTTCCTTGAGACCTGTCATTCCTGCACTTAGCCACATCATTCCATTGAAAATCCAACAGTCAGGTTTCAGTCACATTAGACAGAAAATGAGCAGCGAACATCAAAGAAAGTTAACATCTACTAAAGAAAGTGGCAGAGGCTGTGCTTCATGGTGGTCACTAGTGTAGTGGCCTTAGAGGCAACAGTGAATCTGTGAAAACAGATGTGTCTCTTATGAGAATATCGATACTGAAACAACACAAGGATCCACCAAAGCCAAAACATTACACTGCTAATGACGTATAATACTGTTTAGGTTTTTTGTTGTTGCTACTTCTGTTTTTTATGTCAGAAAGTATGACAGTATTATATTTTAGTATTATCAAAAATGGTGTTAAATTTTATAGCTATTTCACATGGTTTATTTATTTAGCTATAAGATAAAGCACTAATTTGACAATTTTAAGAATTAAAATGAGAGACAAAGCTATGGACTGAATATAATACAAATACATGTCACTGTTTCAATATCTACATTTGTCTTGTTATTATGGCTTATTATATCTGCTTCATGCAGGGGTGTAGCTGGCCTCCCAGATGGGGTGGGTCTTTTTTCTAAAAAAACTACTAAAACCTTAAATTATACTTTACTTAAAACAGATTTCCTTCAAGGAGTATTTCTATATTTAAAGTATAGATGTCAGAAAATTAGCCTGACAATTACAACATCTGATCTCATTGGTGTGAAATTGAGGACATGAAAAAAGCATAGAATTTAATATTATAAACAAATCACAGAAGAAAATAATAAATTACATAGTAAAGATGTAAAGAACAGGAAGAATTCTACAGAGGGATAATTTCTCTCAGTCTCAGAGATGTTCTGACAGAGTAGGAATTGAATTATCTCGCCTTGAGACTTTTTTTTAACATTTTATTGCATTTATTAAAAGCAAACAACATTCCATAAAAGCAAGTCAAATTTTACAAGACTAGGTTCAAGTCCAGTCAACCTCCCACCCATGAGAAAGAAAGCTAGGCCAATATAGTAGAACTTTAGTAGTAGAAAAAATAAGTAAGTAAATAAATAGAATAAAAAAGGGGAAGAGAAACCGCTTCCTCAATTTAAATGCTTATTCACCCCTTGAGACTTTTGCTGTCAAACTCACATTTTACTTTGTAAGAAGTTTAAGTTGACATTCAAAAGAGCATCCTTTTTATCTTGTTATATTTATGTTTCCACATGAATCTGATGATTCATTTGCTGATTTTTCTCATTGAAGAGTGGGATGAAAAGTCACCCGAGTTTACAGTTCTAATTTGGAAATTTGATCTACCTTTAAGAGTTCTTATTTAGTGATTGTCCAGCCCTGGACACCTTTGCTGATTTTGTGCTACATGACACACCAACCTCCTCTATTGCATATTTCCTTAACTGGTTCTGCCCTATGATGCAATATACAGCTTAAAATATTATGGTACATTGTGAGTGGGTGCTTGTGTCCATCCAAAAATGGCCCCTGCCCTGCACATAATGGCTATTACACTCCATGTATCTTTATTGGAATTATATATTTTTTAAATAAATTGACTTGTTACACTGGTCTACATCAATTTTGTCCAATGGATTGTTATAGGTGTTCGAAACATACTTTATAATGCTGAATCCAAATATAAGACTTTGTTCTGTCTGGCACTATCTTATTGTGACACCACCTTCAGATTTTCATCATTTAGAGTCATTGTGGGAGAAAAATATTAACAAAAATATATTTTTTTAAAATAATAATCAGTGTTACATTTTTTTACTTCAGTTATGGAAACTTTTGGCCAAGAACACAATGTGGATAAGTGGTGCTTGTTCCTTTTACATAAAAGAGACACTTTGCTTTCTGTACCTATGGCACATGCTGTTATCATGAAAGAGTTGTATGAGAACATAAAGTTTCTTTTAGAAAACATTCAGTATCAGAAATATACAGTGGATTCACATAATATGTAAACCTCTTTGCTTTCTACATGCTTTATTTTGTTGTGTATTTAATTTTAAATGGATACATTTGCCATTTTTCCCTATCAATCAATACAGGTTTAGAACAAACAGGGTTTAGAAAATGGATAACTGGATGGATGGACATCAGAATGTAACAGATGCATCATTAAAATATAGAATGAAATTAGATTTTCTGTTCATTTCATTGTCCTGCTGCCTGGAGTCACTAAATTGCCAACACAAAAAAAAATCAATGGATGGTCGAAACTTTCTGTAAGTTTAAGCCAATTTCCACACCAAGTTCAGGTTTTATAATCTCAATCTTTGCATTAAAAAATGGCTTCTGAGATAAGCTAATTTTATATGTGAGGGCCCATTTTATAGATGATACTTTCTGAATCTACTGAACGTGGAATATCTGTGGAGAACTAAATTGCTCTTTTGCTTGGCTTCCAGCTTGGTTACACTAAATACTGTTGCTTAAGCAATAGATTAAATGTAAACAAGATTAATGCACTTGAGGAGCAAATTTCCCTGGATCAGTAATGCTGAGATTAAAGTCATTTTTATAGATCCTCAGATCAGAGAATTGTTAAGTGATGACAGATTTGAAGAAGTGTTGAATGAAGCTGAGAAAGCTGCTTGGCCGAGTTTCAAAAGTGTCTGCAAAAACGTAGTGGGGTATTGTAAGGCTGAAAATTGTTGTTAAATAATGAGTGACCTTTTCCAGTCATACCAAAAATAGGGTGCACTATGTCAATGAAACTTCATTTAGACTCTCATTTAGACCTTCTTCCTGAAAAACATGGTTTGATCAGTAAAGAACATGGTGAGCAGTTTCATCAAAACATTTTCAAAATGCAAAAGTATTACCAAGGCAAGTGGAGTCACAGTATGCAGGGTGTCTATTGCTGGACTCTTAATGGAGACATTCAGTACCCTAACTTTTAGTAAGTCTGTTGTAAAAAAAAAATAAAATTAACTTTATGTGTCAGTTGTTTTAAAAAAACAAAAAATTAGAAACTGTTCTTGTGTGTGGTAAGTGGAATCATATCCATGAAACTGAAAGGAATGTCAAAACAGCAGGGCAGGCGCAATAAAAAATACAGCCTAAGGCAATGTACATTTTTCCAATCATCTACTTACTAACATGAATGAAACTGTTCATTATGAGTACATTGATAAAAAATACTTTTATTCAAAGCATAAAACATTAAAACTCTCGGTTATTCACCACCATCAACATTGTTTCACATTCTCTCCTGGTATGCAAAAAAGTTCTCCATAGTTGTTCTCTCACCAGAAAAACTGATACTGTGCATTCATTAGAAGGTGAAACTGCATCAAGGACATTGTAAACAGGAACTATGGGTAAATGTTTAAAGATTATAATCTGATTATACAGAATTTTGTAACAATATTAGGCCTGCGCCACCACCACCTACTCAAAGCATCATGATGCACCAACATTGATGGACTGAAAGCCAGAAGTCTACGTGACCATCATCATCAGGTCCTTCCATGAAAACCCTAAATACAAAGAGGACTGTTTGACTTATGTTAGGTAGATTGCCCAGAGGGGACTGGGCGGTCTCTTGGTCTGGAACCCCTACAGATTTTATTTTTTCTCCAGCCTTTGGAGTTTTTTTTTGTTTTTCTGTCCACCCTGGCCATCGGACCTTACTCTTATTCTATGTTAATTAATGTTGACTTATGTTTATCTTTTATTGTGTCTTCTATTTCTCTATTCATTTTGTAAAGCACTTTGAGCTACATTTTTTTGTATGAATATGTGCTATATAAATAAATGTTGATTGATTGATTGATTGATTGAATCAGTTTAGGTCCAGGGCCTATATATAATTAATAAGTTGTCACACTTGAGCTTTGGAAGGCAGCTAAAGGGCCTGAATGAAATTAATTCCAAGCCAGTTAAGGGGGTGGCAGAGTGCACTGACTCTTTATCTAACTTCTCTGCAGACCAGTTACAGAAAATTCTGTCTGGCCCTGATGACTCCACTTCCGGTTCTGGGCCCATTGATAATGTCACTTCCAGTCCTGTAGACACCACTTCTGGTTCTGGCCCCATTGAAGACATCACTTTCTGGCCCTGGCACTGATGACACCACTTTCGGTTTCAGCCCCATAGATGATGTCACTTCCTTTGCTTGACTTTAAAACTGCCATTAAGAACATCTCAAATCAGTTCTGTTGTGGACTCTAATCTGTAATACATTTTTTCAGCCTATTTTGCAGCCAGGAAACCAATATACAGGTGCCTGCCCCAAACCTTTTTGTTTCTCTTTGTTAAGTTTATGGAAATGGTTATAGTGTATGGGTATACAGTACATATTAAAACTACAATTGTGCTTTCACCATCACTGTAAGCTATCTGTTAGGCTGGCAGTTTAAATAGAGAGCTGTTTTTATAAAAACATTAAATGCCATTCAAAATATGCATATTTCATGTGACATAAATCAATTTTTTTAGTGTATTGTGAAATGTAGCCCGATTGCTACATGGTTTCTGCAATGGCATGCATCAAGTACATACTTCTCCAAGAGAATCTTGGAGACAGATTTGGCAGTGATGATTGCACTCAAAGCAATTTTGGGTGCTGGCCATTGATAGCTGAGTAATTTGCAGAAGTCCTGCATGAAAAAACAATTTGACGTCAGCATGTAGCTGGCATTCATGTTTGTTTATTAGGTTTCATCTATCTTATGAATAAACTTTTAGTAATTTTGTAAATCCAGCCTAGGTATTGGTACACTGGTATGTTGGATTTTAACCAATTGCAAAATTAATCTGAACAGTGAAAAAGAAATAAACACGTATGAGCCAGAAAATTAAAGTGAGATACTCACAATATTTAAAGTTAGTATATAAACATGCCACTGTATGCATATTTGATCCTGAAGGTTCACACTTTTTGTGTATTATTATTTTGTAAATTAAAAAAGAATTACATTAATGGAAATGCCACCCTGACCAAAGCGCTGCCTGAGGCAGTCACCTCATCACTTCCCACCACACACCAAGCAGCACTCTCTACTTTGGTTAGGAAAATGTTTTCAAAAAGCAATGTGCTTAAAAGAAAAAATGAAAAATACTTTTGCCTTTATTCAGAGAAAATAACATTGATTTAGACAAAAAGGAAGACAACTGAAAAGTACAAGTGTATCAGTGCTCATAACATTTCAATTGAGACACTTGTATGCCCATAACATTGCAAATGAAGTTAATATATTTTGAGACATTAAACTGTGTGTTTGTGTGTGTATACATGTGGGTCTTCAGTCTTGTCAGCAGGATGAATTTAACTCACTCATAAGGCAGTCTTATTCAATTAAGGTTTTTTCTTGGGAGACAGCTGAGGACCACTGTTCTCAGAGGATCTATTTCTGTAACTGCCATATTCTGACAAAGGACAAGGCAATAATGTACAGTTTTCATTACATTATTTAAGTTGCCCCATGCCCTGTTCTACAGTGTTAAAGCAGAAGCTGAGTTTGGTAATCTAAGCCTTAAATCTTGATTCGGCAATGTTAGCTCTGACTGCTACTCATGTGATATCATTTCAGTTACTGCAAATGGTCACTTAACACAGTCTATTACTTTATACAGCAACAGTCTTTCAATATTGTTAACATTATCAAGAAATAACATTTATTTAAATGGATTAAAGCTTTTAAATTAGACCTGAATTAATAAATAGCTGAGGAAGAGAATGATTTATACAACTTAAGAGAATGAGATGATGTGATTTAAAAATATAAAATAATGAATTTTTTTTTGTTTGTATTTAACCATTTATCCCCACCTGATTTCTAGGATTTACCCAATTATTATTGAAGCATCATTATTCTCAGCAGTGTCAAGTCTACCTCTGCACAAATAAAATCTCAATCTGGCAGTATTAACATTGCCATTTTCAAAGTTTATCCTAGGCCATCTGCTCCACACTGATCATCTCTGCTTCACTATTTAATAGTAGCCCAAGTGCATCAAACTAGATGGGAGTACTTTTGAAACAGATGTTTTGAAAATGTCAGCTTGTAGCACTACATTCTGCTGCACTGAAAATGATGAATTTTGCATCTGAATTCTTAACATAACCTGTCACTTTATGCTATTATATATCTATTAGGTCTGCAACCTAAAACAGCATGTGTTTTCATAATGGACTATTAACAAGCTCTATAAACTCCATAAAGCATTCTTGTATGAACCACTTTAGTACAAGGTACATATTTTAGTTAGATAGTACATTATCTTTACAATTGAAGCTGCCTTGTAGTTATTCAAATAATGCCTTGATGTTTGCTTTATTTGTGAGTGAAACTTTGAAACTTCTCTTTAAATATTTGACTAACAATATACATAATAGTAAGGCTATAGAACATGAAAGCAAATTGTTATTTCATTAGAAAATATAGCTAAATGGGTTAATTTTATTATTAACAATTTCATTACACTAATAATTTTACAGTGTTTGTGTTCAAATAAACAGGCCAGTAATTAAAACTATGAGCCCACTCCTTCACAGAGTTAATTTTTTTAAAAAACAAATTTAAAGAATTACAAACTAAATATAAATTTCATAGTATTTCCCATATTTATAGGCTGCCTGTGTTGTCATACCTTGGTGGAACTAATGGTGATACTAAAATTTGTGCTCTCAGTGTGTGCTGGATGCTCCAGAAGGCCTGGTGGTAAAGTGAGGTCTGCGGCTGATTGGCATCTTCTTAAATAAATAATTGGCGCATTTACATCTTGGCAGAAGGGGGCATGGTAGCATGGCCGGAGCAGTTCCCGGGTGCAATGTGGAGGCGGGTAGTTCTACACTAAGTACACAGGTGTAGGATCATCAGTGACAACAATTGGTCAAGTTGTTTTTAACTTCATTTTTAAAGGATATATTTATTGGGATTATTTGAATCTCCAACTTTTCACCTAATTTTTATGGACTATTTATTTATTGAAGCATGAATTTTGAAGCACTGCACTTTTTGAACACTTTAGGATTGTTTTTAATAAAAGCACTTGAGCACTTTGCACCTTTCCTTTGCTTCATGTGGTGTCCTCATTTGTACAGCTTATCCCGGTCATGACTATCGATGGTGTCGGCTTCAAGAGGCTCCAATATGAGAAGAGGGATCATGGAGCCGGACCCACGCCACCATCTGATCAAAGCACCTTGCAGTTCCTACATTGATGGATTGAAGGCTAGAGGTCCACATGACCATCATCGTCTAATTCTTCCATGTGAAGCCTGATTTAGATCATTTATGTTGGGTAGAATGCCTAGTGGGGGCTGGGCGGTCTCATGGCCGTGGAATCCCTGCAAATTTTGTTTGTTTTTTTTCTCCAGTCCTCTGGAGATTTTTTTTTTTGTTTTTTTTCTGTCCTGCCTGGCCATCAGACCTTACTTTATTCTTTGTTAATTAGTATTGACTAATTTTTGTATTTTTTCTTTTTCTTTCTTCATCTTGTAAAGCACTTTGAGTTACATCATTTGTTTGAAAACGTGCTATGCAAATAAACGTTGTTGTTGTCAATGGCCTATAGAGAATATTGTAAATATGTAATGCTCCCCCAGGGTACTAGAAGGCAGGTGATGAAGTGTGCTGATTTCCCAATATGGAAAGCTAAAACCACAAAAAAGCTCTCTCAACACTCTTATCAGAAATATTAAAAAAAAGCATTTCAATTTTTTTTAAGAGAAACAAAGAAAGACACAGCATAATCAATCAAACTTAACGATATAAACATAACTACATAACTAATTAAATAAGATATTAACCCTTAAACTGTCACATAATTAGGGGTTAATGCACCCTGGACGCCAAATACTTTCTTGCTGCACTTTTTAAGGAAACCTCATAATTCATCAAGAAAAAGTGAAATTTTAATGGAACACATTTTTTTCATGCAAACAGCATTCCAATTACTGCAACATTGATCATTTTACACAATGCCAATGAACTATAAAAACTACTGCAGCAATCTATTATATGTACAAGGTGCAACTGATGCAATTCAGTAAATCATTGAACCAACTGTGCTTGAACTGGCTGCACTCAAGCACACAGAGGTAAGCGCTGATACTTGCAGGCTAGTCTAGTGCAGCAGGTGAATCCCAGAGACAGTGATGCTGCGGTGCTGCAGGGGGCAGCAGTGGTCATGAGCTGACTGCTCAACGAATGTACAGTACTGACTGATCAGCTCCAGTGTACTGGCAAATTGCACTGAGAACCAACTATAGCCAGATGCGGTGTTCAATGAATGTACCTTGCTGAATATACTTGGCTCTGGCATGCCATCAAATTGCATTGGGAACCGACTACAACCGGTTACAGCGGTTTAAGGGTTAATATACTTAATGAGCAAAGAATAAAAATTTAAACATATTACTTCAGCTAATAGTAAAGCTGGGTAAAATATGAGACAAAAACTAAAGTAAACACAAAATACAGTAATTTATTAAGTAAGTCAAATGTGGTTTAAAATGTAGTAACCAAGAATCAAAAGGAAAGATCATAATCAGAAAAATTCTAAATACAACAGTTCTGAGAGTGATGGGAAACACTATCGAAAAAGTAGAAACGAAGAAAAGAGCTTTAATAGAGTCATACACCAAAATTCAAAAACAAATACAGTATCTCAAAAAGGTAAGAACTAGAAAAAAGTCTAAAAGTACAGCAGCTGAACTAACTAATTGCACAGCACATTGATTAGGGTCTTTGTTTGGAAAAATGTTTTGGTAATTATTTTGTGGGTCTGCTTTTTACAGACACTACCATTTTATGTAGTTGTTTTCATGGGTTCCTCCAATTTATTTGTCTGGCTGTAATTCTGCATGGTTGTGTCTAGGAAATTAGTAATTTAAATAATGAAAAGTTAAGATCACTGTTACAAATAACTCCATCTGCTGGATGTTCTATATTAATATAAGCATAACGGAGTCCTGTCATGTGAACAGCTCTGGAGAATATAACAAAGTACCAATCTTAAATAAGTTAAGTTCATTAGCATTGTAGAGTGAAGAAGCATATTAGTTTGCACCATACAAATGATATAATCCTTTAACACACACATATCTTGATGTTTTCTAAAAATCCCAAAATAGTTAAACAGATTTAAAAGTGTTTAGCACTTAGCAGTATTTTGGTTTTCTTCTCTAGTTATGAGGTATACAATGTGTGTGTCATGTGATCAGTGACACACAGGTAACAATTATATAAAAGATGACAGCGTATACACTTTCAAAAATAATAAAATGAAAGATTTCAATTAATTTGAACAATCTTTTACAAAACAAGTGTTTATGGTTTTGAACTTATTGGTTTACAATTTGGTTTTGAGAATTTTGCTACCATTTTTTGGGTGTATTGATTGTAGCTACATTTTTTGAGTATTCTCTCATATATTTCTAAAAAGGCACCTGGGGGTTGGTGGCAGAATTGGCACTTGAGCCACCATAAAAAACCTCACACTGTTCCATTTCATCTGAACTAGTGTGGTGCTGAGGTGTCACCCGTTGCATGGCTCTTTCTCTATCTCTTCTGCTGACTTTAAATCCACACACAACCAGAGCAAAGGGCCATGGCAACCTGGAGTCTTTTGAAATACTCTGAACTGACTGTGGCATTAATGACTGCAGCACCTGAGTATCCAAATTTAACTGGAGGTCTCACCACTTGAAAAGCTCTGGTATCTAAAAAGTAAAAGGAGTAAAACAAAAATGAAAATAAGGTAAGACATCAAATACTCTAGCCTGGTGTCCCTGTTATAATACAGATTTCCCGGTTCTTGGCCTTGACTCCACGACGAGATTTAAAGCTGCCTTGAACTCATTGACTCCCTAAGGTAAAAGTCAGAAGGTGAGCTAGAGCAATGGTGGAACTGGCAGGAGGAAGAGAATCCAGGCCAGTCTTTGTGAGTAAGTATGAGACAGAGAGAGATGCACAGTGCTAAAAAAGGAGTTTAGCAGTTCTCAAGAAGACTATATTTACAGTAAATAGTGCTATGGTGTGTGGTTTGGTAAGAGAGACACAGAGAACCAACCCTGCATGGACTTCTTCTATAGAGAATGTGACTAACAAAATCTAGATTTACTTGTGCTTTATCAAAGAAAAAGTACATGCCAATACAGGAGAAGAAGCGAAAGCAATGACTCTACACAAGTAAATATATACTGTTTAAATGTACTTTATTTTTATTGTAAATGTATACTGTGAGATTACACTTGACAGCTCAATAATTATAAATTCCTAAATAACACAGGGATCAAGTCAAACTTGGTTTCGCATTTGCTTTAACTGTGCACAGAATCCTTTCCTAGCTGTTTTACAGATGTGGTATTCTGGCTTTGCAGCACAGCTCAAATCTATTACCAGGATGTATAAAAATTACTGCTATGCTATGTGTTTGTTAAATGACTATGAATCTGCATACAATGTGTATTATTCCACAATGTAGAATTCCACATCCTAGTAAATCGCCATTATTATTCACATTTACAATGAAAAAATGTTAGCCTTAGAAACATTTCTAAATGTTGCAAAAATGCATGAAGCAAACCAGAGTATCTAAATTAGAAATGTGGTCTCTTGTCAATATGCTCATGCACAGAGCTATTATAAATATTATAATAATTTAAAACCTTGTTCAGTCTGTTATAAAGAGTTCTCACTGCAAGAAAAAACACACACTGGCACTTTGTTTTCAGTTCTGTGTCTGGAAAAAAATACTCAATTCTAGCCTTTTCAAGATGTAATTTACATCAAGGGAGCTTTCACACCTAGTTTATGTAAAGGTATTTTGCTGCACTCTGGCCTTGTTAACCCCTGTTAATTTTTCCAGATACAAACACACATTTGGTTAAAAAAATTCTCTTCACACAGTCAACAATAGATGTATGCAATATATTGCCAAGTAGTGTGATGGAGAATATAGTTTTAGATCTTTCAAAGTAGTGGCTCTTCATCGCCTTCCTGCAAAATCTATACAGAAGCTACAGTACTGTACATTCAGAACTCCGCAGCCAGAGTCCTCACCCACACAAAGCGTTCTGCTCACATGTCCCCTGTTCTCTCCCAGCTTCACTGGTTACCAGTTCCATTAAGGATTAAATTCAAGATTCTGCTTCTCACCTTCAAAACCCTACATAAACTTGCTCCCTTCTACCTCAATCTGCTCCTAGCTAAACTTGTCACTGTCTCAGGTCCTCGAGCAGTAATCTCCATACTGTCCCATGCACCAGACTCTCCACCCTGGAAGGCAGGTCCTTCAATGTTATAACCTCTCAACCCTGGAACTCTGGATGGCTTGGAAGAGCATCCTAGCCATTCCATCTAGGGCTGTCACCTACCTGCCTTTAACTGTTGGTCAAACAAAAAATTAAATGATTGTTTGATATACAGAAAATATTTTATGCATCTTGGTACAGTGGAGTCTCGCTTATACGACATAAATGGGCTGACAGAACGTTGGATAAGCGAAAATGTTGGATAATGGCAGGTGTTAAAAAAAAGCCTATTAAATGTCAGACTATGTTATAATTTTACACATTACAAACCTATTAATCATGTTTTACAACAAAACAACAGAATAAATTAACTGAAAAAATTAACTTACAGTTACAGAACTGTCTGAAGTTAAATACAGTATGTACTGTACTTAAAATCATCTGTGATGATTTAAAGATATTTTTGATCGTAGTCTGCTTTCCTGACGAGTGCCGTTTCTTTGCTGTATAATCTCGCCATCTTTGCAGCATCATTATGTCGATTCCTGTAGCTTCTTCTTGTTGCGCAGTGTAATTAATTGCAGTTTCTAGAGCTGTAACTCTGTCACTCATATAGTCAACATCCGTACGAGCGTATACTGTTTACTACAGCATTGTGACTGCATGAGTGTGTTAGTGCTGTCACGTGTGAGTCCCCATCTTGCACCCGAAAACTCAAAGCTGAGTCTCAGTACTTTTAGAAACACCAGCTTTATTAAGCTTGAAACAGCAACAGCGCGGTTATTTATTATAGCAGGATCTGCCATTCTCCTAAACACAGACACGGCACTCAGGCAGGGTCGGGGGGAAAGTAATACTGTGCCCTGCACATTTATAATGTTCCTTGTATCACCCATCGACAGCAGGTGCTTATTGCATGTCCGCGATCTTTTTGGATTGGCTTTTATGGCGAACTGCTACAGCGCTAGGAGACGTGATTCCTTTGGGACACTCTTCTGCGTGTCGTCCCGTTGGGTGGAATCCCACAAGAGTTTAGAAACTCACTCACACCAGCCATGATTCTTTTCAAAGGTAAAGTGCAGGTTAATTTGCTTTATGTATTTTTACTTTATATTTTGTATTAATCATTTTATATGTATAGTTTTGGGTTGTGGAATGAATCATCTGAGTTTCCATAATTTCTTATGGGGAAATTCGTATTGATATACTGTACCAGTGCTTTGGACTGCAAGTACATTTCCAGAACGAATTATGCTCACAAACTGAGGTTCCATTTTAATTAGCTGCGGTAGAGTCAGGAGCAACAAAAAATAGACTACGCTCACGCTCGCAACTTGGAGTTCTTGTTGCCGATTGATGCATTTTTTTTTTTTTGCGGTGGGATGTCGGATAATACCGAATGTTGGATAAGTGAAGGTAGGATAAGCAAGACTCTAATGTATTTAAAGTGCAGTTTATTTGTGTGATGTAAGCATAACATTTACATAATAGGATTTGGAATATTTACAATAAAATAGGTAGAAGGTATAATTATGTACTTGAAGTGATAGCATTTTAGAAATTAAATGAATGTAGGCTTGTTATAATTTAACAAATAAAAATGTTTGCGAAAGGGATATTTTTGGTTTTTGAAAGTGACAGGAATATGAAGAATATGAATAAACAGAAAACAGTATAAAGTCGTAATAGGACATACTCCTTACCAGACAATTAGAAAATAAACAACATTACCACCTCACCCTCTGTCTTACTCGACTAGCTACTAAATCACAACCCTAATGAACTAACCTAAAAATGGCAACAGGTTTAAACAAAAAAACACACAAAAAAGCAATGATACTGACAAATACAAAGAAAAATAATGTTCACATGCTCAGATGAAAAAAAAATGGTCACAAAGTTTAGGTAGCAAGATGCAAAATATTAATCTGGCTAATCTAGATAGACCCAAAGAGCTGATAACCTGACTGTGCAAGTCAGTTAATATAGTCTATCCAAAATGGTTGCCAAGACCATATGACCATTTACCAGTGATGTCACACTTCCACTACATGGTCATATTTATCATACCATGTGATCATACCGCATGACTGTCATAAATGAACTGGGGCAGCCACCTTCTACCTGGGACTGTTGGCAATATTTGTATGGCAGCAATTGTCATGAGAAGTTCATGATTTTCATTTTTTTCCAAGTGTAGTATAGTTCCTGAGATTTTTGAAGGACAAGAAAGTAATTGATAGTAGATATATTGTTAAACATGATTTGTGTTCTACCATGGTGCTATTGGGGACCTGCCATTCTGGGATTGTTTTGTGGACAGTGGCCATGCTGTTGCTAGGCTTGACGACTGAGAATGTGCAAAGCGTGACATAATTACTATGAAGGCATAAAGGACAGTGTTTTACAAATCTTGTACAAGATTTGCACTGATAACAAAAAAGCCTTTGGTGCCTTTCTTACTACTTTTAAGTTACTAGTTATGAAAACTTTTTCTGTTCTTTGACTAGAGATTATGTTTCAAGGTTTTTTGTCTCTTGCTGTGTGTATCATTTTTGCCTTACAACTTATTGTTCTGTTGTTTGACCACTTTATCTTCTTTGAGCCACATGATCCTGATTTATTTTGTATTACTCTTCCCAGTTCCCTTGCTTGAATTCTGATTTGTATGTGCCATCCCCTGCTTCCATTCTGGCTCTCAAAATACTGCTGTTGCCCCTATGTCAGCAATACTGTAGTCATGTGATGGAGGAGCTAGGGACATAAAGAGGCAAGCCAAGAATATTGGGGTACCTAAGCATTTGCATTTATTCTTTGTTATAGACATTTTTTAGGGCTTCTCTTGTTGTAGTCATCTTGTTTAGTGTGACCTTTGATATGCTTATTAGATTTCAAGATTGCTTAGGCCTTGTTCACACGGGCTATAAAATCGAGCGTTTTTGCGTTCGTAGCGTCCGGTGAGGCGGATCAAGCGCCGAGTGTTTTCTACACGTAGGAGTCAATGAGAGTGTTCACACAGGCTTTGGTGACGTGCGTTTGTCCGGCTGCGCATTTATACGGCATCAAAAAAACGTTGCATGCAGCTTTTTCTTGGCGTTCAAAACCCAACGAACGCAAGGAAACCGCTTCTAGTTCGTTTTTTGCGCATTTATTTTACGCTTCGGAGGAGGGGGGGGTGTGGTTATTTCAGTGCATAACACCGGTGTAAGCGCACACTCGACTACTGTTTCCTTACCTCAAAGTGACAAGTAGTCTCTCTTTGGGGCTAACACCAAGTCGCATATTGGTTGATCGGCGTGCAATGTGGCATTGCACCAGCTGCAGCAGACAATCAAAAGTGGAAACCGACATCCGACAGTAATTAAAAAACTTGCGCGAAATTTTGCATTTCTTCATAAAGCACAAAAACTTCCTTTAACCCGACGTTGTGCAGTCAGAGGATGAACCCAGTAGCGGCGATTTTTTCTCTCCCTACGTCGCCGTATTACGAGTATTTTTAAAACAAGAAGATTAATATCTAACATAGCAAAATGGTCCATATTGAAAGGAGGCACCTCAAATAAAACGACAAGGACTTTCATATCCAGTTCCCGACACTGCCTCCACAGGTTAACACACAAACTACAATTTGGGCTGCAGGCTGGCGTTAGACAGAGACAAACGAACGCCGGTGTAGAAGTCAATCGATTGCCACCACAAAATGCAACATAAAAGTCTAGGACGTTCAGAGCAAGTTCGTTTATCCAAAAACTTAATGCCCGTGTGAACAAGGCCTTAATCAGTTTTGGATGGTTCAAATTCCTTGTTTATGTCCTTTTCCTGATTTTAGATTTTGCTGTTTGTCTTGTGAATTTAAAAAATGTTTCCTTTTGTTCTGATGATGCTACTGTGTATGACCTTGTGCTTGAATTCTAGATATTTTTTTATTGCTCTATGGACATAATCAAACAAACCATTTAGCTTAATATGCCCCAAATCTGCATTCTTATTTTAACGCAAATGGAGAACTTATTTTTGTGTGTGTTGTTAGTTGGTATGTTCCTGATGATGACATATTGCTGTTGTAGCCATCTTAGATCCTACAACCACTGGGATATTGTCAGCAAACAAAATTTATTTTAAAAATGGCAATGCATTGCTTTAAACGGTTATAGAACCTGACACACTTTGTTTAAGAAATGCTGATATAGTGGCAAAATCTAAGGGTACTTTTTGCCCCACTGATTTCTACCATTAGATTCCTTTCTTCTATCTATGTATATAAAAGCCAAATACCACTGACTCACTCATCATGAAATCTCCCGAACCATGAGGATTTGGGACTGGAATTTTTTTTAATGTAGGTTACCTTTGGCCCATAGGTGCTCACTAAGAATCTGTTTTAAAAAATTTTGTGGTCCAAGCACGTTCTGTCTGTATGTCTGTCCACTTTATGTCTGTCTGCTTTTCACGAGAGAGTTACTTAACGGATTTAGATCTGGTTGTTTTCTATTATTTGCTTGAACTTTCCAGTTGATTTTGCGATTTCTCTCATCGTGCTAAGTACCATAGTTCGCTTGCAGTACCAATGTATTTATGCAAATCCAACCGAATGGCTGTGGGCCAAGAACAGGGGGGCAGGGCCTTCCTCGTTTACTCGCCAGCCTCTGTTCGAGTTAGTCTACGTCTCGCCATGTGTTGGAAAGCACCTTGCCTCCGCTTAGCTAGCATTACCTGTTTGTTCAACAGACATTATCATCTACAGATTGTTAAGGAGTAATGTTTAACGTTTTTGAGAGAGAGATCAGAGCTCCATGTGTTTTAGAGGGCAGCTGCTGATTGCCAGAGATATCACAGCCATGTGCTTTTCTCCCCACATGAGGAATGCTTTCCCATCAGAGCTGAACACAATCAGATATAGTGCCAATATCAATTGATTTTCAAAGTTTGTCCTGTTTCATTACTATGTGGGCAAAGCCACGGGGTACAGCTAATTTATGTATATGTACTGTCATAGATCAAATGTTGCTACACTCCATTTTACTGTTGCCATAAGATTTGTGGGACACATTTTTAAAAATTTTGCCTTTTTGACATAGGGTATAGATGCCGTGTATAAGAAAAGTTGCTGCTTTGAAATAAGAAAAAGCTAATAATTTTATGGGACATTTGGGGATTAGGTTAAAAGGTTGGCCTGTGTTAGCTGTAATACATTTAAAAACACATTTGGTATTTTTGAGCTTTTTTCCTAGTCATGGTGTGTTTTCATATGCCCAGGCCCTACCTTTCTTAAGTAAATTAAAATTTTTCACTTTCCATCTGCCTTCCTTCAGTAATTCCAAAACTTCGAAAGTATGGTTTGCAGCATTTAGTTTAGATGGAAACACCCAGCTGAAGGGCATCTGGGACTGAATCTAAGAGAGTGTGGCCATTTTACTAGGATGATAATTTGTTGCCTAAGAAGACAAGATAAAAAGCTCCAGTTTGCCCTTATCTGAAGCCTGCTGCACTTCCAAATATTGTTCAAACATGTCATTTCTCTGAAGCAGAAAATGGACTTAAGATGAAAATTTGAACCATATAGTTAAATATTCTGCAAAGTTTTGCTTGCAAAGTAAATACAGACAAGTTACTGATGTGTTGCTGCTGTGACCTGGTACTGCATTAAATAGGTTGGTGTATGACTACAAATTACAAGATGACTGTATCAAGTGGGCAATACGATGCTAGCTGGTAGTAATCAAAACTGCTTTACAACTTGCTTTTTACAGTGGTGGAGCTGTGCCTTATGTTTTTGTAGAACTCAGCAACAAGCGATCTTGCATACGTTTTCATTTATTTTACAAATTTAAATGTAGATTGTGAAAGATGCCCCAGAAACAGAGAGACACACACGCCAAATGTCCCAAAACACACACGTTTAATTCCTTCTGCACCTGCTCACACAACACAGTGCACAAATCACCACCAATAAAGTCCACTCAGTCCTTTTTTGTTCTCTTTTCTTCTGCCGCCTCTACTCCATTCCTCGCAAGCTCTGTACTTTTCCACCCGACTCCGGCTTCCTGAGAGAAGTGAGGTGGCCTCCTTTATACTGCACCCGGAAGAGCTCCAGATGCTTCCTAATTAATATCTGTGAGTTCAGCTCCTCTTCTGACAGCACTTCTGGGTGTGGTGGACATGCTGTATGCCAAGGCTCCTGAGCTGTCCAGGCGCCCCTGCCAGTGGCCACAGACCCCCACAGGGTTGGGCTTCCCAGCTCCTTAGCTGTGGCCCGGATGCTATCCAGGGGTGCTGCCCTCTTGCGCCACTGGGAAGATATTGCCTTTTTCCCGGTCTTTCCCTTCTCCAGGCATCCCAGTAGGATTAGGTTCCTGGTTGTCTGTCAAAAGATGTATAATATACTTCTTATACCAAAGTCTTTCCCCAAAGAATTTCTAAAATATCTCTAGAGATACCTTAGTTCCAAAGAAAATTAATGTAATATAATGTTCATCTGCTGCAAAAAATGCCTGAGTTTCCTGTTGTAAGTTAAATTACTAGCTTAACATTCTAAGAGATAATATAAGATAGAACAATGACCAACAACTTTAAGATTTGACAGATGGCAACAAGTTATCAATAATAAAATCATGAAGTTGTGATTGACTATAATGCACAGATGAGAAAAAAAGTTTTGAACACTATTGTTTTAATTATTCATTGAGCTTATTTCACTTCATTTTCCATCTCTCATAAATTTTAACATCATTCTTATTTATTTGTCATTATTTTGTTTTTTGCCAGGTACCATCATTTAGAATTATTTCTCAGTGCAGCAGTTTTTGTTTCTAACGCTGGAAGCTATGATCTGTTACATCGTTACCCAACTATGACTTTGGTAAATATATTAGAATTTCTATTTTGATTCATTTCAGCCTTCTAGTTTCACACCTGCACATTTTTTAACCAACTGTACTCTGTTTCCTCCTGGCCTATTTCACTTAACTGTTAAAGCAGTTTTACATGGAGGGGTTGGTATTTTCTTATACACTGTTTATAATCTCCTGCTATTAAAAGTTTGGGTATTAAAGAGTATGCATTACCAGTAAATTCCATATCATCTCAGTTTGGCGTGTATATGTCAGACAAGAATAATTCTGTTTTGTTCAGTTTTCCACTAGTACCTAGTGCCCTGCAGAATTAGAGATTACCGCAGAAATAAAAAAGAAATCACTATTTGAAACAACATTCCCACTCCTCTGTTTTCTTTCTGATAAATAGTGTGACAAAACTGGCTGAGTACCAATTTTTAAATGAACATTCTGTAAGACTATGTCTGTCTTAAGCAAACTAAGATGTGTCATCTTTACTTCTTTTTATGTAATCTGGGAAGTCAAGACGACCAAATAGGTTGTTTTAGAAGTAACTATAGGTTCCTTTTTTTCAAATGTTTAACTCTGCCATCTCCACTATTTCAATAAGCGACTCTGTAAATACTATCACAGTCACTCTTTTGTTAAAAGGTGGTAAAGAGCCAATGGGCATACGTTGAGGTATCAGCCCATTTCTTTGATGAACATCAATGCAAAACTGCCTGTATACCTATATAAGTTCCTAGCATACCGCATTCAGCTTTAAGCTTCCAAATGAATTCAACCCAGCTAGACTGGCTTTATTTGTTCACACCAGGCAACACACAATATGAGACATCTTGCTCAATTATCAATCTAGCACCTCCCTGGACACCAACTATGGCAGGTAATGTACCACATGGGATTTGGGAGGAACTATAGTAATATGTTCAGGACACTTTACTCATTCCCCTGTACTATAGTTCTTACTAACTCAAATATATTGGAATCATTTCAAAATTCTAAAGGAGCCAGACACGGCTGCCCACTTTCCCCTCTCCTCTTTAATATCTCTTTTGACCTTTTAACTACCCGTGAATCTAACCTGATCTTCTCTATAACTCTGCATAGCACTCCCCACAAAGTAGCACATTAGATGATATCCTGATGTCCTTGGTGATGCCCCTTCTGATTTCTCATATGTCTTTATCTTACCTGCTTTCAACAAGTCTGTGTCAAGTTACAAAATCAATTGATCCAAGTTGGCTCTTCTTAACTGTTAATTTATCCAGTAGTCAGTCCTGTTCCTGCTTAGCTGTTCCAGTGTCAAAGTCAGTTAAATACTTGGGTATCCATATCTCCCCTTTCCTACATGATTCATTAAATTCTAAATGGATCTTCAATAATGAGAAGACTCTCTCTCTCTTTCTGGTCCTCTTTCCCCCTATTTTTTAGTTTCAGATTTTCTGTTATTAAAATGAAAACTGCCTTTTTGGTTTTAATATCGTTAGCGCCATGCTCCCTCCTTCTTCTCTGATTAAATTTTATCAAGATTTCTTTGGAATGGTGACAACCTTTCAGTATACATTCCATATTGATTTGTAATAGGTGGGGTGGAAGTATTGCCTTTGCACATATAGAACTGTATCATTGGGCATTTATGCTCAGATCAATTTAGTGATGGTTGGAATCCCCAATATTCCTCCATCTTGACTCCTAAACAGGTCTTTGCATGTTTCAGTTTCTAAGGTTAGAGTTCTCTCTTCCATTCTGTTCCTTCTTTCTCTTTAACTTTCAAATTAAGTCTCACTGTATTTCTTTATTTTCTCTTTTGCATTTTCATCTGTTCTCATTCTTTGTTTGGTCTCCATTTCCTAAAATAAACTTGTTTTTGTGTTATACACGGTCCTGAGAAAAGCCTCTCCTAAAACATTATCGGTTCATTTGGTTTGAGAGAGTGACTTTCCCACTGGCATTATTCTTGATTGGAATATGATTTTTTTAAGACTAGTATTTATTATTTAGGAACCATGTCACCAACTTTTATTTAAGTCTCTGCAGATGCTTTCCCACATGCTTTTCAGTTGACCTTTTGTGTTCTCTTTGTTCCTAAAGGTCTCTAGATACCTTTCTACATATGTTCTGGGAGTGCCCCACAGTTAAGATTCCAAATGAATTCAACCCAGCTAGACTGGCTTTATTTGTTCACACCAGGCAACACACAATATGAGGCATCTTCTATGTGTAATTGTGTAATGTCTCAAAGTTTCTCTTTTCTGTTTTTTTTTTTACCACAAAACATTTTCTCATCTCAATTTTTCCTTTTGGTCTATTCTGTTGTCATTCTTTCTCCTTTTCACACAGGCTATTCTTTCTAGGCACTGTTGCTGATAAATTGGTGTTACCGTCCTACCAGAAATCTCGTAGTTTACTATCCTTTAGTTTATCAGAAGGCACTATTCATAATCGTATATTGAGTTATCCTCACCTCGGTTTAATTGTGCATCCAGCTCCTGCATTTCAATTTTGTTGAAATCTGTCCATATCCATATAGAGGGAAGCAGTGATCCAGTATCCAAGCAGATTTTACTCTATTTTTCTTTGATTTCATTGTGCCTTCCACTTCAGGGCCATCTTTACTCATACAAAGCCAAGTGTTAGTGGGAATTTGAATAGGCTGTTAGGTATGGTAGAGTGGATGTTTATTTTGACATATCATGTATTGTTCTGTGTTCTTTTATGATTGTTCATGATTTCCATTTCACTAATGAAATTTTCATCATAAAAATGCTTTTTCTTTTCAATTTATGATTAAGCCCTTTGACATATAAATTTTAACAAACGATCAAAAATATTCATTTTCACTATTGATATTTCTTCACAATATTAATATATGGTTGTTTTGGAGCAGCCAAAAGAAGAAGAAGAAGTAAATAATTGTCACAAACCCATTTTAGGGCTACCTAGAGGTTAAAAATATGTATTTCAAGATTATACACAAACCTTTGCCCATATTCCTAACATTTCAACTTTAACCCTAAGTATAATTAACTAAATAAAGTCAAATTATCAAGAAAAAAATTGAAATTTCAGCATTATTACTTGCAATGTTGGAAATATGTAATGAAGTTTTATGATATGATACAATGTTTGTGAATGCATCTCCTTCTATATGATGAACAATTTAATTTTCATCTGTTAACTGATCTAAAGGCATATCATGAAGTTAAAAACAGGCAAAAAAGGTCCAGGACTGTTGAGCAGTGAGAATCTTATATCAGACAAGAATGGGACAAAATTTCTCTCCCAAAAGTCCAGCAAATTGTCTACTGAGTTCCCAGACATTTACGGACTGTTGTTTAAAGAAGAGGGGATGCTACACAACGGTAAACATGGCCCTATCTCAACTTTATTGAGATGTATTGTTACATTTCAAACAGAATCCCAACTTTTTTGGAATTGGGGTTGTAGATAGATTTGGAAGTACTAGGACTCATGGAATACCATATGGATTTACTGATCATCAATCTTGTACAAACCTCTGTTGCTTTTGGATAGGGTAGATATGGCTATTACAAGAACTTGTGTATGTAATTATAATGCCATGCCTTCATAAAGCTATTATGACGGGATGTATTCATTCTTTTGTCTCAGGTGTCAAAGGAAACAGGAGACACGTGTAAGGGGTTTAGAAGAGTCCATTGTGATGTGGATGGGCTCGACAGATAGTATACAACGCAATACATTTTTTTCTTGTGTCCACAAATGTACAGGGACTTGTGATTGGGGTGGTGAGGTAAAGAGAGGGTCAAAAGAACAGCATGTAGTGGCTTCTCTGTAAATTGCACTTCAGGCGCCTTGAACAAAACAAAAATTCAAAGCCCATATTGGCCCTATCATTGGTCAATAATGTAATTTTTCCTTAAACTTATTCTACATACTTGGTTTTACATTAGCTTTGAATTCTCCAGTTTCTTTATTTCATTCCATATGTTAAAAGGAGTCCATGGTGTACCTCAATCCCTACGTCTTTGCCTGCATTATCCACTCTTCCCATAGAAACTCCTGTCATTGTTAAATTTCTAGGCTCATCTCTAAGTGGCCTGCACCTCTTAAATTGCCTATAATAAATTTTATTTATCTTTCCCTTTCTAAATCTTGTTCTCTTATAGCAGAAAAATCTTGAGAATCTTTAATTTTATTCTGACTGTTGGAAGGTCATTCTAGGACATGGATGGCAGACTTGTGATTTTCCATGATAAGGTGGAGGAGGACAGGATACTCATTCGCTATCCTCCTGATTACATTTTGGATGAAAATATAATGTTGGGACCAATCTTGGTGTAATTTTTGATTCCTCCCTCTCTTATTCCGCCCACATAAATCACATTAAGAAACTTTCTTACTTTCACCTCCATAACATATCCTCTCCTTCTCTAATGCTGAGAAACTTCTCCATGCTTTTATCACATCCTGCATCGATTATTGTAATTCCCTGCTGGCAGGTGCCTTTTCTAATCTTATATCACAACTCCAGCTTATTCAAAACTCAGTTGCAAGAGTCCTTACTCGAACCAGCAGCAGTGAGCACATCACACCCATCCTGCTCCACTGGCTCCCTGTGTCTTACAGAATCAAATATAAACTCCTACTAATAACCTACAAAGCCTTAAATGACCTCGTGCCAGACTACATCAGTGACCTTCTCCATCAGTGTGTGCCTGCCCACCCACTAAGGTCCTCGGATTCTGGCAACCTTGTTGTGCCCCACACTAATCTACACTCCATGGGTGACGGGGCCTTCAGCTGTAAAGCGCCCAGACTCTAAAATGACCTACCGAAATTAATCAGGTCAGCTGACTCCATGAATTCTTTTAAAAAACAACTCAAAACTCATCTGTTATGGGAACCTGTATGTGTGTGTGCTAGACCATCAATTATGTTGTCTATTAGGCTTTTTTTCTCTGAATTCACTGTCGTAATCTTCTTTATTTATTTATTTGGTTTGTACAATGCTATTAACTGTATACCCTGCCGTTCTTTCTTATATTCTGTAAGTGTCTTGAGCATGGGAAAGGCACTATATATATACTGTAAATTGTATTATTATCCAACTTACTTGTTTCAGGCATTATGTTCTTTTTCTTTTATACAACTCTTTTAATCTTTGGACAATATGTCTTTTAAATTAGTCCAGCTGTCCCAGTTAAAATGACCTTCCACCAACTACTGTGTCAGCTCTGCTGCCATTTGGTGCCATTTCTTATTAAATTTATTAACATCTGACCCATATTTGTTGACCATCTGTTCAGCATGGCCTGATTTAATAGTGCCTGAGACACTATTTTAAACTATACTTTGTTTTAGAATACATATTTACTTATTTAATGCCAAAATAAAAAATATAAGGAGAACCACTCTTTATTTATGATTATGATATTATTATTATATAATACCGCTATATGTTGAGGAGAACTGCTCCTTTCACCCTCAAGAGCTCTCTTTGAATTATATAAATGTAAAGAGGGAAAAAAAAAAAAAACTGTCAAGACCTCCTGTCATTTTAGTTGCAGAGCTCTCTGATAATGTCCTACAGACAGAATTAAGTCATGCATATAAGAATGGCCATATTTTAAATATCATTCTACCTTATTGTATGCCGGCTGTGCATTCTCACAATTTAATCCCAGTTCTTTCAATATTTGAAAAAATCATCAAAACTGTCTGATCTCTCTTTAGACACCATAAACCGTGGAAGAAAAGTATCGCATAAAATGAATGAGCAAATAATGGTCTTTAACTTGCAAGGGTTCAGTGACATATCTGTGCAGATGTATGAAAAAATACAAGTTACTTTTATACCTAAATTACATACTTTGTTAAATAACCAGCCAGCTTGTATATTGAAAAACAAGATAGCTAAATTCTGAATCGATATATTGTTTTGTAGTTTTTTTTATGCAATGTATATTGCTTATGCCTTACAAGAAAAGAAAGAATACAGGAAAGGAAATCTTCCTGTTTTTCACAGTTTTTGCACTTTTTTAAACAATAGCCAAGTTACAAAATTGAAAGAAAGTTCACAGTTTGTGCAAAATAATAGTGATAGATAAATATCTGTATTTAACATCCACACTGTCACCCTACTATACAGACTTGTGTTTCAGACAGAGCTCTTGATATATTGTAGTGAAGCAATGAACCTTTACTCTCCTCTGGGAGATCTCAAGATCTCAGCCTCTTAGTGATTTAAATGACTCCTTTTTTGGAAGCTGAGGTTTTACAGATATCCTTACTTAGCAACTTTCTGAACAATGTGATGTACTGTAGCCTTCACACCTTTACTATTGCATCAACATTCCTCACAAAGAGATGAAGGCACTTTGATAATTTGTCTTTGGCTTCATCTAGTGCCTTGGGCTGAATGACTGTATGTCTGAGAACTTCCAGATCAGACAGGTTAGCTTAAACCTGTTTTGGCCGTCAATCTGTAGTTACTTACAGCTACCATATAAACTGACTAGATGTAAACCTCTATATTTTTTTCAAAGGAAATTCATGAAACAGAGACACAATAACTAGGCAAGTCATTCGGTTACATAAACAAGAATCATCATTATTCAAAATATGTATAATGCTTCACTCCAGCTTTAAAAAAAAACTTAGCTGTGCTGAAGTCATTGGTAAAATGCTATATGCATCTTATTCATTCTACTTGTTTATTACTTTCTTTTCAGACAAATTTATGATAAAATTTCTTATAATCACTAGTGATGAGTGAACTCCACGGTGTTTACTTTGCCTTGAATCTTGAGAAATCATGAAAGTGTTTGTGAATATCAGCAAACTTTATGGAATACATTGAAGTCAATGGATAAAGACTAACTGAAGTAGATTTGACTGGATTATCATGGTGCAATCATCTTTTAAGTGGCCCTGAGGGCTAAGGAAATGTCTGCAAACTATACTGGACCAATTATTATGGCAAAAACAGTGATCTGAGCATTGCAGCAGCAATGCCATAGCACTACTGTGCCTCCATAAGATCAAAGAAGAAAGAATGCAGTCAGAGCCTACAATCATATATTTCTTCAAAACAAAGAGGAAATGACGAAATTGTAAACAAAAGTCTGAAAAAATACATAGGTTTTTTAAAGACAGAAAATTCAAAGTGTCATGTCATGATTAAAGTCGTGTGCTGGTTCGCTTTAGTTTTGAAGTTGCGCTGAACACACTCAACTGTCTGAACTGATGCTTTCTTCTATCAAAAATATACAAATGTTTTGTATATAGTAATAAATCTTTCATTATTATTAATATTTAACTGAATTGTCTTTGTTTGGGGGTTGGGGTTGTGCTTCAGGTCCTTCAAGGTTTGTTTTTTATTTCCACATGGTTGAATATGCAAGAACAGGACATGCACCTCCTTCTCTTATACTGATGTGGAACTCGAAGATAGACCTGCACATTTGGAGACAAGTAAAGATAACTCATTATTTATCTTGTATATCCATCCATCCATTATCTAATCCGCTATATCCTAACTACAGGGTCACGGGAGTCTGTTTCATAAAAATAAAATTTTGAGAACTTGCATTATTTACTTACCTGTACTACCACAAACTAAGTCACACAGAGTCTGTAATGTAAATGATCAGCATTACATACCTGGGGGAGCAGTCTCATCCAATGTTGGCTATAACAATTCCGGGAGATGTCACAGTGGCCTCCCATACCAGCTGAATTATCAGTAACTAATGTGACAAACAAGGCCAAATGTGAACACTGCAAATATGCAGCGAATAACGCTTTTGCAAAATTTGCTAATCAACACAATCTCTGATTTTTCAAAATGGTCTTTAATCTGCAGTTTTATATCTTTAGTTAAGTTTCAGTGTAGGACCAGGGACTGCTTTTACCTAGTACACCACTGGTAAGGCCTTTTCTAAAAGTACAAGTACTAAAACACGATGGTCCGAGTCTTAATGCATGCAGCATTGTTTTAAATTAAAAACTTTGTCTTAATGCAAGTTTACAATAAACATACAGAATGTAAAAATATTGCACATGTTAGTATTATTTTCATTTCATCAAAACTGAAATACTTTTATAGTATCTGGATAATTTTTCAAGGCATTAATGATCTATATGAGAAATTAGTCGTTATTATGTAATTTTTGCTTAAATCACTTACAATGTATTGTATGCTTAATAAGACAGATTTTCGTTTATAAAGTACAAGTCATATGAACAGAGTCACAATGCAGATTGTAGTATTTGAAATATAATCTTCAATGAGTGAAACAGAATTTCTATAAACAAATAAATATAGGTTTAAACTTCAGGGACAGATTTCTCGTTTTTTTCTTTTAACTAAAAAAGTTATAGAAAGAGAGTAGATTTTTGTCATTTTGCAGCTTTAAACAAAAACAAAATGTAAAAAAATTAACTAATGCCACATTTTTAGAAAATAGAGAATTGCAATTTGTATTGACTACTCCCATTTGACTTATTTTTATGTCAGTAGGTTAGTATAAGGAAATCTGAACACTACATAGCTGAATTCTAATCAGTTATACATGCACATACGCACATAAAAAGTACACTTTGAAAGAGCAATCAAGCTTAAAAAGCAACATAAGCATGACACCGGCACCTGATTCAATGCTTTGATAATCTTAATAACATCATTCCATTTGACTGTTATTGACTTCTAAGGGCCATTACTGTTGCTTACTGTAGCAAAAGATGTTGTGATGTTGATGATAATAATGCCTTCTAATATAATACATTGAAAATCAAAAACTGGCTTTTAAAAAGCAGGCATGAATTGCCTTTTCTATGATTTTCATAAAATATCTAGTTTTACCTTTTTTAAAAGTAGGAGACATTGTATTTTGCCTATGTTATTTGTATTTTAAACAGTTTTTAGAGATTTTTATTAGAAAAACAGACAATGAAATAACACACATCTAGTGGTGCCAGATTAGAAATAATAAAAAGAACCATCCCCATATGAGACCCCCCATTCCCCCAGAAAACAACTCTAAATCCAACTCATACTGTATAGCCATGTAAGAGAGGGAGAAACAAAAAAATAAACTCACTGTTCCACAGCCATCCAGACCCCCAGCAACTAAGTGGTGGCTAGCCAGTCCTCAATAGCCACCAGGATGACCCCATTATCTTGACCAAAAGAACTAAATGGTCAAAAGAGGATTTCCAGAGCTGAAGAAGAGCAGAATCAAGTGACTTCCATCAAAAGGATAAGCTTTAATTTGCTGTTATAGAATGAGAGAAGTTTACATTCTATAAATGAAAGAGATAGCACAGACAGATCCAGAAGCAGAAAAGTGTTAGGAAGAAGAAAAATATCTGAAGACAGAATCTTAGAAAAAAAGTTGGAGACAAAGGTCCAGAAGGAAGCAACAGATGGACATTACCAGAACTGGGAATATTACTTTAATACAGCAATCGGCTCTATGTTGAATTTTAAATTAATCATACTTATTGTTTTGATTTTCCATTACTAAATCTTTTCCATTTTCTTTCTCTTAGCTGTGTCTTATAATGGACCTATTTTAAGACTCCTTCTATCCAAATTAAATTGTCGCTGTGTGTGTTTACATGGATCTGTTTCAGAATGGGGTTGACACACATTAAATTTATATAAATTTAGTGTAACAGAGGGGTTCCCAAGTGGCTACAGGTTTTCATTTCAACCCATTCCATTATTTTGAATTCAGAAATATGTTCTAATGTATTTATATGAAAACATAACTGAGAAAACTTTTTTTTATTTTCCTTTAAATGCAAATATCATACTAGAGAACTTTTCTGAATGCAGAATAAGAAAAGAAAAAAGGCCAGATGAACATTTAGACTGATGAGACATAAGACTGAACCAACAGGCTGAAATTAAGGCCTGTAGCTAGAGTGATACACCAGGGGCCTCATGCATAAATGGTGCGTACGTACAGAAATGTTGCGTAAGAACTTTTCCACATTCAAATCGCGATGTATAAAACCTACACTTGGCGTAAAGCCACGCACTTTTCCACGGTACCTCATACCATGTCATACGCAAGTTCTCTGCTCGGATTTGCAGACTGACGGCACCCAGCGTCAAAGCAGTGCTACTGTTACTGTGTGGTTTATCTTTATTTCTTAGAGCCACATTCCTGCCGCGGCTTTATAAATACACTGAAACTAACCGCATATTGTTTATTAGTGTAATGCATCTGATTGTAATTAACTTGTAACAATTTAATGGTTCAGGGAATAGCCATAGTATTCCAAACACCATAACTGCTTTAGCGTTGTTACTCTCACTGCACCTTTTTTTTCTTTTTTCAGCTGCTTCCGTTAAGGGTTGCCACAGCGGATCATCTTTTTCCATATTACTCTCACTGCACCACTCAGCATATTTATATCACTGTATCTGAGTGGAGAATCACAGCAGCAGCTGATTGAAAAGAGAAATATCGGTATACAGCATCAAGCCCACCCTGCCTCAGCCACAGCAAAATGTTTCAAAGCCTTTCCTGTACGGACCTCGCGGTTTAGAAACAGTCAATCAGCGCATCAAGTGCTCCTTGTAGAACTGTTTGTACTTATAAGTACAATTACCCCACTGTAAACTTGCACTACAGTTCTAATATTACACAACCTGCGCCACTTTATAAAGCGCGCATTTACATATAATGATGATATAATTTTTAAAATGAAATGCAGCAAAATATGTTGATTATATTATATAGATAAAATTTTAACTTCATTTAAATAATTTGTATTGTTAATAATTAAACATGTGAGAACACGGTTCTGCAGCTCTAGCTAGTTCATGGATTGATCCTACCTTGTGCTGTATTCTTTCTGGGGTTGACGCGACACTGGAAGGATAGATGGATAAAATAATTAAACTTGTACTACAACGAGCACCCTGCCCGGGATTGGTTCCTGCCTTGTGCCCTGTGTTGGCTGAGATTGGCTCCAGCAGACTCCCGTGACCCTGTGTTCGGATTCGGCAGGTTGGAAAATGGATGGATGTACTACAACGATATTTCAATGTTCCTTAAATGTTTTCAAGAATCGTTGTTGTAAGCTTACAGATGGCTTAACGTCTATTACAGAGCTGATTGTGTGGCGATTGGGTATGTGGAGAAAGAAAAGTAAGGACAGGAATTGGAGATTAGTACGTTTGAAAGAGACAGTACTGCTACAATAATTTCATCGAAGGTCGCGCACAATCACGCACCGTATTCCCCTGTTTAATAACATGCTTTAACTCCTATCATCATGAAAAAGATATCACGTATACATCTTAGTATTTTAATTATTCAGAGAGCTGTAATATCACGAATGTAATGGATTCTGTGTCCTGTCGGAGATAGAGAAAGCGGAAGCACATAGTGATTCACACATTTAACGTGCTACTTTAATTACAATGTGATTTGAGAAACTGGTTAATTAAATGATTTTAAGATGAAGTTTATGATGTTTTACTTTAATGACAAAATAAACTATGTAATTAAAGTGGAAATTACGAGATTGAAGTTGAAATTTCATGCTTTTTTCCTACTGTCTTTTTTTCTGTACCCTAATAAGCTTTCATATGACACTCAGACGGTGGGCTACAACTCGCCTTTTCACGGCGACTTTGATATGTGACAACTTCTTTTTTATTTTGGGCACTGCGCGACTATGTCAGGCGATCAGCTTCCTTTTTTTGTTTATACCACTGTTTAAACCAACAAATAGTACGTTTTTCCTTGCCTCCACTTGGTATTCGCTGAAATTCTTCCATTTTCCCTCCATTTTCCATTGTCTTTTCACAAAAGGCTGAGCTTAAGGGCGATTTATATTGATTTGCATATTCATAGAGGCGTAATTCTTGGAGGAGTTGGGGGCAGGACAGAAGGCACGTGCACGAGCGTTACTTTTCACGCTGACCGGGATTTATGGAGCGGAAGAATGTGGAAGATGGAGTACGCACAGATTCCTGCATCTAGATTTACATTTTGGCTTTTGTGCTTACGTCATGTTATAGTGCGAATTCTACGCACGGCGTTATGCATGAGGTCCCAGCACTACACTTGGGAATCCCTGATATAATATATTGTAAACTACAGTAATTCAGAACAGACAAAGGAAAAGTTGGGGTCCCTGAGAAAGCTGCCTGAGGCCAATAATAAATAAATAAGACAAATCTGATGCAGTGTGGCAATTTGTGTTTCTGCAGGCGAGGACATCTGCTCATCATGGAAGTTAGTTCTGTAATGAATGCTGACTTTCAGTGTGGCATCTTGTTACAGTATATGCAAACTAGAAGGGGCGTGGTTTAGTGTGCATTGGTGGAAGTGATGTCAGGTTTCTTTCTGTGACCTCTCCATTCTAAATAAGGCAAAAAGATACATGGTTTGTGGCTCTATGACGCACTCAGTCTTACCCCCACGTTTCCTTTGTCCTTTTTCCTTTGCACCTGTGAGACACTCTTGAGGCTCGCATGAGTGGCACGATGTACAGTATACTGCATGTTCCTCTGTTTTTGTACCAGCATTTACTTTTATGTTTAGCTTGATCTTCTTTTTTCTTATATATTGTAATTATTTATATTTGTAATTATTCTATAGTGTGCTGAGCTCCTAAATGGAAGTGCAATAAGTAAAAGTAAGGTGAACTAAAATTAGTAAAGATCCATTTAGTTTGGTAAAGAGCAACATATGTGCAGTAATGTTCATTATAGTTGAAATATTGGCAGTGCTTGATTTAATGATGAAGAGATTTTATCATTTAACATTTTTAATCAGTACAGTTAGAATTGTGGGTTATTTGTGCAGTATTCACTTTAAATTTAATAACAAACTTTTTTCAGTCTCCACAGGTGTGTGTATCTGGGGATGAATTTTTAAAATTGACTTTTTATGTGTCCTTCTTTTTATATTTATTGTAATTTGCCCTCTCAGCTGTGTCTGTCTGATACTTATTCTTAAGCCATTTGTTGTCTCCTTTTATGTCAGGACACATGCCAAAATACATTGACATTAACAAATAGTGCTTTAGTCAAAACAAGGAAAGGTACCACAGACATATAAGCATATAATATTTTTTTATAATTTATGGGTGATTTAGATTGGGATTGTGTGAAGCACTTTACTTTTAGTTTTTCCCGTCTGATGTTTTTTGTTCTAGTTTTGTAGAAATGGATAAGTAGAGTACAGGGTGACAGAGAATTAAATATTTTTAGGCCTTCTGAATTAAACATAGTCTCTAAGACCCCTTAAAATAAAAACTATGTAATTCTTCAGTTGACAGGAGGCAATAAGGAAGGGTTTGCCCTGCAATTGAAAAGTGAGGTGCCTATATAAGGAACAATTTTGCACTTTTTGTATTGGATACTAGTGAGTCAAATGTAATTATAGAATTCCCTGGAGTAACATTCTTTTAATGCTAATTAGGAAAATTAAAAATTAGTTTCATGGAGAAAGAACAGTGTTTTTTTTTAACATCATGTCTGTGATTATGTATTGCTGACTTTTTATTATTATTCCTCAGAGTGGGTTTTAAATCATATCTACCTGTTTTTGCCAAACAAATGTCTTTCGCTTTGTCACTTCACCGTTTCTATGATTGTTCTATGGACTTATTGCCATGTGTACTTTTATCCAAAGGAAAATCTGTTTTCTCTTTCATTATGTTCCAAAGCCATGGACAATTACATTAGGTTAAAGTTGTACTTTGGCTTTATTCACTTGTAAAACAGTCCAACTGGTATTAGCTTTTCTTTCACTTACAAGAATAAAACAAAAATTACCCACTTCCTTTGATTCTGCATTTGTAAAATCAATCAACAGGTCCTTTAGTGTTATAGAGTGCTTATAACCTTATTTGTATTTGCAAATAGTGACCCCCTTCAACATTTCCATAAGGTATTACAGATATCAAGTCATGCCATATCATTAAGGTAATGCTCCACCAGTTTTTCAGACACTTGTTAATTATATAATTAAGAGACATCCTAGGAATATATATGTTTGCATACATTAATATCATCTTGATTTTTTTCACCATATATAGAAAAACACCTTGGTCTGTTCACACGGACGTCTGAATTGAGCATTTTTCTGCCATCCATAGCATCAGGTGAGCGTGGCTTGAACGTCAAGCGTGCAAAGTAAATGTCTGTATTGTGTTTACATGTCATTCATTTAACGTTCTGGAGGACCAGATATGTCCCATGATTACATGTGTATTTATACATATATATATATATATATATATATATATATATATATATATATATATATATATATATATATATATATATATATATATATATATAGGGCTGGGCAAGTTAACACAGTATTACCGCGTTAACACATAAACTAACGGCAAAAATTATTTTATTGCGCATTAACCCAGATTTTGTTATTATTATTATTATTTTGAAAGCCTCAGTCTTGCTAATGATCGATAGAGATCAGTGATCTTCTTGTTAAAGTGTTTTTCGATATGCTTTTGCTAGAAGGAAAGTTAGCTTTGTTGATTTGACCTCAATTCCTTTCAGTAACAAAGAGCAAACAGCTTCTAAAATGACATGTGGAGAGATACAAAAGTGATTGTTCAAAGCAAAACTTCATATTATTGCTGAATCGGACTCGGATTTGTTGGACTCTGCTTTTGATGCAAGTGATCTATAGATGTAGATTGAAAACGAAAGTGAGGTACCAGCATCATCATCCCACCTGATCATGGTGCTGAACACGTTCATGTAGCTGATGCACCTATGGCAATGTTCGCCTGGGAGGAAAGACACGATGACAGGGGGTACAAACCATATTGCGTGTCACTGCAACTGCCACTCCTGAGCACCTGTCTCACAAACGCCGTGCATTCCTGCTGGCCGTCGAGCCACCCCCTGCACAGCCGCTGCTTCCGCAAACTGCAAACAGGCACCAACAGCAGGCAAAACAGGCAGCAACAGACCTTCAAAAAGTTAAAAGAAAATGTTTTTGCTGGCATCTGTTCAGATAATAAAGAAAATGGATGTAGAAATTTTAACTTGCTGTTGCTCTAACTTGTTGTTTTTCTGTAACAAACTAGATAAAGCATTAATACCCTAGAAGTAGAAAATAGCTTTGGTTTTATATTTGATTTGATTACATTAATGTTTAAGTTGAGATTTATTTTAACTGCTACTATATAAAGGGAATACTGCTGTTACAAAGTACCTTATTTGTTTAAAGTGTTTGCAAACCAAATACACGCAATACACTACTTTTGAGTTCATTATTGAATTTTGCTCATAACAATTTGATTATTGTGATTGTCTGTGACAACACTAATATATATATATATATATACACACACACACTCACATTATCATCAAAATAATGATGATAGTAATGGAGAATTTGAAACAGTTTGTAAATTAGTGCTATTGACATAACTAGCTACTTGTTTGGACAGGGTCTAAGTTCAATAAAAATAATCTGTACCAGAAACTAGAGCAGTAGTATGAAGTATGTCAAATTTCCTGGTTATGAAAACTCACAATAGAGAGTAAACACAGACCAAACAAACATAAAAGCTACAGAAACTTGGAAATCCTCATCGTCTATCAAGCAAGTGCAGCTATTTGTGGGTTTCACAAACTACTATACTGTTTGTAAAAAAACTCAGCTCTGTTACTGTTCCCTCTTACATCCCTTTGCAATAAGAGTAACTTTATTTAACTTTAAGAGTAATTTTACTACATTTATTTAGGCTCCTGAAGCATACAAACAAATTAAACATCTAAAAAATTATTCATTGTGGCTCCAATCCGTTGCTGACCAGAGTACACTTTACTGTTCAATCTTGAGATTGACGTATCCAGTATAGATGTGGAAGCAATTATATCACAAAGATTTCCTGAAACAGGCCTTTTCTATGTGCCTTTTTCCTGGAAAAAACTACATAATAAAATTATAATGTTGGCAATAAAGAATTTTTAGCAATAAAATCAGCCTTGAAGAGCGTTTATATTATTTGGAAGGGGACAGAAAATTTTTTAATTTGCACTGATAAAAATATTTCACTTGAAATCAACTAAAAGGTTAAATCCACATCATGCAAATTAGTCATTTTCCTTATCATACACTGGATAAAAACAGCAAAGGTAATGCACTCTTAACAATATGATCAGTCTGACTGCAGTTTGGAGCAAGAACCAATTTTACCCTCCGACAGATTTACAGAATACTAACTGCTGCACACTTCTGTAACTCTAGAGTTAATTGAGCAAATTAGAAAGTTTATGGGGGATGAACTAGTGCTGGATAAAACACTAGCTGGTCTTGAATTCATGCCAAACAATTGTCTAATAATTTGATACTAGCAGGTCACCCTGAAATTTTGAAATCTTTGGAATAATTTAAAATGTATTTCAGAAAAGATGTTGTAAGCTACATGCAGGCATGTAAATTATGTAACGGTTCAAAAGCCCCAGTTGTTTTTCCTTCAGGCCTATTTCTCCCCCATACAGACCCTGGAGTAACATTTGAAAGGATTATATCCCTGACCTTGTATAGTTACTTTAGTTAAACTAGACTGATTTACCAAAACACCTCAGTTTGTTTTACTTAGATGATCGCCCATGGCTCTGGAGTATTAACATACATTTTTTAAAGGAATTTTATAGAATTCTTGGGTTTACCAAATGAACAAGCAGACAGAGAAGATGAATCAGGGCAGAAAAGTTTGTTAGTTTCTTGATTAATAACAGCCAGAACAACTAAATGGTTTTCTTCTACCAATAGAACTTTCACATAATAACAACTGCAAATGGAATCTCACCATTTGAGTGTTTAACTAGCTAAATGCCCCGTTTGATCAATTAAAAAAAATATATATATACTTTATGTATTGAACCATTTGAAGACAGAAGACTTTGCCAAGACATTTTTGGACAGGAGGAGAAGGTTACCTCCAATTTTCGAAGCAGGGCAGACAGTATGGTTTATGACATGGGGCATCCACATGTACTTAGGTTACATAGGTCTTTATACTATAGTTTAAAACGTGGCAGTGGCATCATACAGAGTGGCATTGCCAAGTAACTTGTAGAATTTACACAACCTCCTGTGTTTCTCAATTAAGACCTGTTTTTTGATCTATTTTGCTTTGTCCATATCAACCTCCTGTTCTGCTTGCCATACATAGTGATGATGCACATGAGATACAGGACATTATTTACTCTAAGAGTTTACTATTTACTTAATTCAAAAGGTTATGGTCCTGAAGATTATTCTTGGGTAATAATTGATTTTGTGCATGCTCCTTGTGACACACCACATAATAGATTTAGTTTACTGTATTCATATCTATTTATAGCCCTTATCTTTGACAATAATTATTGAGGTAACATTCACTTGCCTGGAGTTAATCAAGTTAGTGCTCCAGTGAGAGTCAGCATGGAAGCAGTGTGAGGATTTGCGCTAGTATGTGTGGTCCCCTAGAGGATGCTTGTCATTCAAAGGCCCTATGAAATGGCCACCAGCGCCTCACAGTTCAAAGGAACCAAAGTCCTAGCAGTCATTCAAAGCTACAGAAGAAAAATGTGGAGCATTATTTAGATGCCACCATATGCAGACACAAGAATGGAATTCTGTATATATTTTAGTAAGTTCAGGGTAAAGCATTCATCTGATCAGAGTGCGACAGACGATGAAGGTCTCATCTTCTTTCACAATTGGTTTATCCTAGCAAACATATATAGTAATTAGCCAGCTAGAAGTGGTCATGAATATAAAATTGTTGTGCAGCCATAAGAGGTCATCTTTTCACCATCTTCGGATTACTGCTGAACTGCTGTTTTAGGAGCCATGAAGTGTTGCTGCTTATTTTTATAAAATGTATTTAGGTTTATCTCTGTCTGTCTGGGATTTTTGTGGAAGTAGTCTGATTTGGTGGTGTGCTTTATTTTTGTGTCTATTATTCACTTTTTGATTTTTCATCTATTTTTATTTTGCATTCCCTGAGGAAACTGCCTTCCTGAACTGTGTATATTGAAAGAGGAAGAAGATAATTTTTTGTCTTTTTCTTCCGTTTGTTTCTGGGCCACTGTACATACTCTAGTCAATTTGTGTCATAGCATTGAATTGTGTTTAATAATTTTTGACACTGTTTTGTACTGTAAATATCTGGCCATCGCTGGTAATGAGACAAAAGACAAAAAATGAAGGTTTGTGGGGGATCCACCCTGTATATTGTCAGGCTTGTTGCAAAGAGAGAGATTGTGCATTAGCATGAGAGTAGCATCTCCGGACTGAGTCATATAAGTGACTGAAGTACAAGAGGGTTGTTGGGCTTATATGCTTGATAGAGAGGCGGGTCATCTAATAGGTGGTCTGCTCTTGAAAAATAGAAGTGTAATCCTTATTTGCTCCTGTAAGGAAGGAGAAAAAAGGCATTAGTGCACATGACTAGACCTATGTTCCAACGTTTCAACAGTAACCAGACCCTGTTGCTGCACCCGATGCACGTGTGTGTGCAACGCTGGACTGAAACAAGCATTCTAAGTTTTTTTAAATTAGTTTTTTTTCCAGTGTCTCTCACCTACTGGTTCAGTGGGTTAAGATTCCAATTGCCAAGGGTCTCTGACTGTGCAAAGGTACTGTTGCATAGGAAATCACACTCCCCACCAAGTATGGCAACTTCATAGGCGCAACCTGTGCTCACAGTCCACTCCTTATGAGGGGAGTTTTGTGATGAAACTTAGTTTTGATGTGCAGAATAATTTCTGTTTATTTCTGGAATTTTTGTATGTCAACTTTGCATTATTTATTGTGTTGTATTGTATACTGTGATTGCTGAGTGTGGTTTTGTTTAAAATACTTAGTTTAGCATATACTTTCCAACTGAGAAAAGCAGACAGATCTTTCAGGCAGGAAACTTAAAGACTTTTAGTGATTAGAGCAGGAGCACTGTTCACAGATAATGAAAGAATGTGCAATATTGAGAGGAATAGGGAGCCTAATCCATATATAACATTGGTCAGTAGCATCTGCAAGTAGCTCACTAAATGTGCGAAACTGGAACTAATCCATATGTAGTATTTGTCAGTGGAAAGTGGGAGTATAAAGCCTGTCAGAGCTTCATTAAGCCAGAAGCCACCTTGTGCAGATGGAAGAAGTCAGTGTTTAAGAGAAATGCCTTTATTTTATCCAACCGCCACTTCATGTAGATCTATTTCATGGCTCTGACCATATTGTTTACAGGCTGCTATGGTGTTTGATTTAGGCTATGAAACTGTTATGTAAATAAAATAACATTTTTACTTTTACCATTGTCTGTCATAAAACCAAATACAGCCCAAAGAAAACCAAAACTGATTTTAAATCTTGCATATTCTTTGACATAGTAAAATGGGTGAGCATATACATCCACACAATTTTTTGCCTTTTAATTTTTATCACATAAAAAAATAAATTCTACATATACATGCATTTTTTTAATTAACTCAGTCCTCAATTAGTCAACACTGGAATTAGTCCTAAAATAATGACAGTTCACTACATAAAAATTTAAAGATGCGTTATTTTCTTAGTTCTTTTATAATTAAATGATTACACTAGTGAACAAAACTTTCAGTCTAACATTAAAGTGCCTTGTTGAAACCTTGTGAAAAGTGATTCAGCGTGAAGGTTGTCCTGCAAACGTAGGTGTAGTTTGCTGATAAAATATAGAGTTGAACTTTTCAGTACTGTTGAATAAAGCACTGAAAAAAGCTATGCTCAGGGCCAGGTTAATGAGCTTCTGTAGGGACTACAGAAATAATTAACATTGTATGTGTAATATGCAGCATAATTTGAAACAAATTACATTTTGAGCGTCCAGACTAACGTGTTTTTAATTGAGTTTATCTTAAATAAAATAAACTAAAACCCCTAAACATTGTCACACATGTGCGATTAGAAGGCAGTCAAAGAGCATAAAGGTGAATTGCATAGCCATCACGCTTTATAAACTGGCTACCTGTGCGAGTACTGGATTGTTGCCGAGACTTTTGGTGTGAGCAAAACCACTGTTCACTGGTGAGTATATGGAGTGTGTCAGGCCATATGTTCCAAACTAATGAGGCAATACATCACTTTATCCTGATGTGGAAGAGACACGACAGATTCTCATCGCAATTACGAGGCACAGAAAAAACCTTAGGTGTGTGGTGCAATCAACTGCTCACATATCCTTATTTGTGCACCAAGTGACAGGTATTGGGGTTATGTTAACAGGAAAGGCTGGACATCTATTGTTCTGCAGGTGGTCTTGACGACAGAATAATGATTAGGAAAATTTGTGTTGGGTTAGCCGGTAGTGCTCATGATACAGCTGTATTCACCACATCACATTTGCACAGGTATTTGAAAATTTAACTTCATGTCATGTGACCTAAATGCACTGCAGTTTTGCAAATTACTACATTGTCGAATCACCCGAAAAACCATCTGAAGTGAGCATGTAAACTTTTATGTGAGTTTTGAATTTTTTTCCATTAATATTGTTTTGTTTCACAATTTCAAAATGCGCATTTAGGAGGTTAATGGAAATGCGGCTAAAGGCAGCTGAACCTTGAGGGTCCATATTTGTGAATTTAAGAAAATCATCTGAGAAGATACAGTAGCTTCTTATCTTCACCAATCAGAATATCTAACAATCCCATCTTGCAAAACCCCCCGGTAGAATTTGATATTTAATAAGCCTTGTCTGAAGAGAGACATAGGCGGGAGGAAGAAGAAGGAATGAAGATGTCAGGAGAACTGAGTGATGTCAGAAGAGGGCATCGGGAACAAGTGGCCATTTCCATCAGAAAAGCATCTCATGAATAACTACGAGTGCTAGATCACAAGGTGCCTGCAACATTTGTCCTTGTCATCTTTACTTTTTCATAAGCTTTTTCTAAACACTATATACAGTATATCCAGACTTTACTATCAGTCCTATTTTCTATTATTCTTTGTTCCACTTGTATTACTATTATTATTCCTGTAATAAATACCATGCTGCTTTTAACTTTCTATGCTTTGTCTTAATGCGTAGAGTGGTTGAAGTAATAAGGTAGATTTCTTTGAGCACCTGGTGCAGCTGAAGATTTCCCATTACCCGTGAGGTTTATTAAGGGCTGAGGGTGAGAGCTCCACCCAAAAGTAAGGAACAGTATGTAAAGTAAGGCATTCTTGGCTGATAAATGGCCTATAGTCAAGGATGCTGAGTTTTTGTATGTGTAAATGTATTCTTGGAAACCAAAAGTAATATTTAGGTCTGAGATATCTTTAAAACATTGTATGTTCTTCGTGCCTATAATAAGTAAGTCTCTTGAAGTGCTGAGAGGGTGATAAGTTGTGTTATTCATAAGGCACTTGTGTGGTTTAAAGTGCTAGAGATTAACCAGCTGTGTGTATGTCATTTATAGGGCACTTACTTGAGTTTCTGTGTGTATGCATATAGCTATGTATAAGTGTGTTAATCTTAAGGTGCAACAGTAGACCAAGCCGATAATGATCTGATAAGTACACTTACTCCTAGGTAAAGGGTAAGTAGAGGGAAATGCCATGATAATACAATCATTTTGAGTGATTTAACTAATTTTTGTCAGATTTGATTTAATCTGAAACAATTATGTAAAGTTTAAATCTACTGTAGATTGGTTCTAAAAGTCTCAAATTAACATCTGATATCTGTGTTTTGTTAGTTTTGACTGAATTAATTATTAAAGCTACCAAACCTGAAAAAAACTAAGAAACTCTTAGACATGAGAATTTTGAAACTGTAAACATGGCTGAATAATCTTAATGTAATGTTGTCTAAAATTGAAAATATAGAGAGAAACTAATCAGGCTTGTTTTTCAAAAGATGTTGTGCAAAATGTGTTCCAACACAACACAAGTTTATTCATATAGGCAATGGATATGGTAATTGTCGGTAATATTTTACAACTACCAATCTTTCCATGTTCTGCTTTAGTGGATACATTGTGTGGCAATATGTGAAATATTTTTAAAAAAACTGTAGTGCAACTAATTTTAAAAATAAAATTATATATTCATAAATTTAGTGTCATGTCAAAATTTTCTTCACGTTTCCAGTATAGCATGTGGTAATGCGCAATTCCATGAAATGTGAAAATGCTTTTAATACATTGAAAAAGGTTTTCTGTGAAAATGTATTATTGTACCGTCCTGACTTTTCCAAACCTTTTGTTTTACAGTTTGACGCCTCAGGAGAAGGTTTAGGCGCAGTGTTAATGCAGGGGGAAGGAGAAGAAAGGATACCTATTTTATTTATCAGTCGAAGGCTGTTTCATAGAGAAAAGAAATATGCATTGTTGAAAAAGGAGGGACTAACTATTAAATGGGCGATTGATAGTTTAAAATATTACCTTTTTTCAGCAGAGTTTGTTGTAGAGAGTGACTATAGGGCTTTTCAATGGATGCAGCGAATGAGACGTGTGTGTGGCCCATTGGTATTTATTGCTCCAGCCTTATGGATTTCAGGTGTGCTATGTGTTGGAAAAGAAAAATTTAGTGGTGGATTATTTTTCCCGACAATGTGACCTGGAATCTTACAAAAAAAAGAATTATGTTAAGAACAGATCGATCCCCACCCTTGAGAGAGAGAGCAAGCCAAACGGTGTAAAATTTAAGGCTTGTAAAAATACCTAAATTAATAAATTCTCTGTGCTTTATAAGCTTATTTTAAAATATTACTGATTAGATCCTGCCATGTTTTGAAAAAAGTCTGTACGGATCCTCTAACTGAGTATTTGATTTTTTCCAATTTTAAATAATATAACACACTTTCTTGCTTTTAAAGGTAAAAGTATGGCAGTATAAGGGAAGGGCGGTTACCATTTGTGTGTTGAAGGCTCTGCCGCAGGAACCTGGGTCCATCACGGTGGGTCTCAGCACATGTGGAGCCTCATAATAGCCACTACAAGCTCCTGAGCAGGTGTTCAGCTTCATGCAACAGAGGTCCCACAGCCTGCCTGTCGCAGGCGGCTTAAGGTGCAACACGCCTGGAAGAGAAAACCGGCATCTGCATTTGTAATTGAGGTTGAGTCAAAAATGGGAGTCCTGTATACTAAGCAAATAAGATTTACTTATCGGAGCACTAGCAACCGGCGTGCTTAAGCTCAGCATAGCCGTTGGCTCTCCGTGGGGCTTACATGCTTGTGTCTGGCAGGGGTTTGATTTTAAAAAGAAAGTTGCTCAGGGCGTGTTGCACCAGGTGGCGTGAATGTGCCAGCATCTACCAGGATAGGTGCATACGGTAGACAGGGAGAGCAGATTGGCTGGATAATCTTGACGGTTATATTTAAGCAGTTGCTGGCCAACAGGCATCAGTGGACCTAAAGAAGAGGCAGGGTTAAGCACTGCTGAGCTATTTAAGGAACAGTTGTTTTACTTGACGCCTTTGTAAATATTTTCTTTTTTTTTCTTGTACATATGTATCTCCGAGTAATAGTTTTCATGGAGGTACATATACATTTTTCGCTTTGGGATAGTTTTCTCTTGGGATTGGTGCAATTGTTTTCCTTTTTGCATATACACACACTTGCTTTTTTTTGTGCATATTTTTTTCTCTATTTTTTTCACCCTTTTGAGAAGCTTCCTGTGCCAGGGATAAAGAAGGAAGAGTCCCTTGCTTTTTGGAATATAGGTGTGTGTAGTTTTTGTATAGGGAACTGTGGGAGTGCACTGTATGTACTGTAAATACATTTTTTCTTTTTTTTTTCCTTTTTGTTTCTGTTAGCTTCTTGATGGAGTGTCAGCGCTGAATGACTATGAAACAAAGTCCATCTGACACTACTGTTTTTTTGTTGTACAGCACTCTTGTAAATAAACTTGCATCTTTCACCCTTCAATTTCGGACCTGTGTCTCTTTTCTCACAGATCCTATTCGGTTTATGAACTATCAGATGTCCAGAGTGTAAGTTGGGACCACTTTCCCAATACATGGGATATCACATAGCAAAGCACAGAGCTTTTCAAATCATAATACCAGCAACTGTTGATAATGTGCAATGTCATTTTCAACAAATAAACCACATTTCTTTCAGGCCAACTGATGTGCTGAAATGAAAATTAGACTCACAGGTCAGCTATTTGTTATCATTTACTGTAGTTGATCTCTTATCATTATCTATCTTTACTTAGTCTGTTGTATAACAATTTAAAATGTCAGCCTCACATACATTCTTCTTCTTCATCATCTTTTCCCACTTCTATGTGGGGTCGATGTGCTCAATTAGCCTTTTCCATAGGCTAGCCCCCAGTCAGGCCCTTTTCCATTACATCATCTTTTACTCCATCCATCCACCCCTGGCTTTGGCCTCCCTCACTCTCTCTTCTACTGTACTTCCATTCCTATCACTCTTATGCCTGCATATTCATCGTCTCTCCTCATCACATTTCCATACCACTTTAACCTGCTTTCCTGTACTTTCTTAGATATCTCTCCCACTTTTGTAGTGCCTCTGATTGTTTCATTTCTTATTCTGTAATTTTTTAGCTCCACACATCTTTCTTGACATTTTCATTTCTACCACATCTAGCTTGTTGCCCATATCTCAGCTCTCTACATCACTGCTGGTCTTACTTCTGTCTCAAAAACTTTATCTTTAATCTTCTCCTTATTACTTTGATCACACAACACTCCTGATACCTTCTTCTAATGTCTCATGCACACTACACTCAATGGGTTTTTACTGTATCTAAATTTTACATCTTGGAATACCACGTATCCTAGACATTTTAATCATAGACAGAATAATACATGGATCCTCAGAAATGTGCAATGTGTGTAAGGCGTGTAATGAAAGTTTTGTAACTTACAAATGTACAGTATTACGTTTAAGTTTTACAAATGTACAAAATGATTACGCTTTAGTAAACAGGAGGTAAAAACTAGAAAAACATTGTGAAATATACCTGAAGGGTCTCAGTTTTACATTTAGAGCATTGCTGAGTTAATGTATTGCTAAAAGGTTGTGTGCATTTCAATATCATTAACTTGTGCAGTAAAGTCTAAGATCACAGTCATAATTTATTTTATATGGTTATATTTTAACTAAATTCTCAAAAATTTCTGATCTTGTCAGTCAGTATCCTGAATCAACTATGATCCTGTATTATTTTAACATCAAAAAAATTTGTATGATAAATGCTACAATATTTTTTTCTTACCTTTATAACCAGCCACAATTCAAACATCTCCATATTCTTATTTTGCGGTTTCACACCTACCGTAAGTGTGTTGTGTCTCTAATAACAAAGCTGTATTACAGTCTGTAATGACACAAAAGACAAAAATAAAGATTTTGGGGGATGCACCCTGTATATTGTCATGACTACTGCAAGAAAAAAGATAGCTTGTTAGCAAGAGAGTAATCTCTTCGGACTGAGTCATATATGTGACTGTGGAATAAGAGGATTGCTGGGTTTATATGGTCGATAGGGAGGAAGAGGATGGTCATCAGTGGGAAGTGATGTCATTCAAGGAGTGGTCTGCTAGTGAAATAGAAAGTACAGTTGTTCTTATTTGTTTCTGCAAAGAAGGAGAAAAGGCATTCGTGCACATGTCTAGTCCCCTATGTGTGGGCTTTTCAACAGTAAACAAACCGTGTTGCAGCCCCCAATGTGCGTGTGTGTGACAAGTCCTACAAATGACACACAAAGACACAGACCAAAATAGATTGTTTTCAGTTGTCATGAAACCTAAGTGTGCCAAAACAGCACAGAAGATAAGATTTACAATTTAGTTCTGAATTACAAAGTTAAATAGATATAAAAAGTCTACTGACAGTGGATGCATTTCCTTTCCTGTGATATAGCATTTAATATACTGAAAATTTTGAATAAGTGTACAATCTAAAAATAAAACAGCATTTATCCATCCAGCCATCCATTATCCAACCCGCTAAATCCTAACTACACAGGGCACAAGGCAGGAAAAAAATCCCGGCAGGGCGCCAGCCCACCACAGTAAAACAGCATTTAGAAAAATCTAAAAGCTAAGAAATATGAATTTGGCTAAATTCATATTACATAATTATTCATTTTAGTGTACTGATGCACAGTTTGACAAGAGCAGGCTATGCTTGTTTTCCTGGCATTACATTTCACTTCAGGATATTTTCAATTATTCCTATAACATGAAAAAAGTTTCTGTTTTAGTTATGTGTTCAACATTTCTTGCCTCGCATTTCCTGTCATCCTACATTTACCCAGATCATTGTAGACACGGAACACACATGAAATGTATGTATAACAAGATATTTACCCTGTAGCAGTTCATGCTCCCCAACCTGAACTGAAACAATTCCAGGCAGCTCGCACCCAGATAAACAGACTTGAGCTGAGAGAACTTCAGCTGCCTCTGTGGGGGGTGGGATGGCAGGCTGCTTGCTGCTTGTGCTGATTGACTAATTTGCAAAACAAAGATGCTGATGAAGAGCTGCGAAAGAATTTAAGGTGGCCCGGCATTACTTTTTTTTTAGGCTTCAGGGATTCAAGCACAAACAGGAAGCCTGCAGTTATTAACCCTAAAAACTTTGCCCCATTCATTTAAAATGATGCTGCACAGTGACAGTGCACGTCATACTTTTAAAAATATTTTATTTTCTGTTATACTTTATGTACAGTCTTTTCCCTTTAAAATGCCATATTCCATGCTCTTCCACAACTCTCCATTGTCTTCACTGCTTTTCACAATGATCAACACACAGTTGATCTGGGCAAATCGCTGAAGTGGAGGCAGGTTTGTTACCCTAAAACATACTGTTGATCTGCTTCGTTTCACAAGTTAAATATTGATTCAATGAAATGAGCTAATATTTACCTTTTGAATGAATGTATACTATATGTATATCTCCATATGCAATAGCGATTGCTAGGCAGAGCATATGTATTTTGAATGTCTGCTAAGCAGTGTTCGTTAGTCTGCTATTCAAGTGTCTGCTTTCATATCAAGGTGACATACAAGTCATTATCTGGCTAAATTTTTGAAATCCCCAGCCTATCAACTTTCCAAAGAGCCTTTACATGTTATTTTAGCATCCGCTGATAGCTTGGCATAGGGCACTGACTCATTTGAGTGCTAGCAAGACAGGCTGGCTGGCAGATGCAGGTAGTTTTTTGTCTGTATTAAGTATAATGACTTTTCTTTCAGGCAGGCTTTTATCCAGTATAAAGAGTTGATTTTTGGCTCTCTAATACCTATAGAATTTCAGCTGTAACAGGCCACTTTTAAAGATTTTTGTCCTTTACCAGCATATTAACTTAGACAAGCCTCTTTATTTTATTAATCTGTCAGACACACTGTATAATATTCTAAGAAAAAGGGTCAAACCACTTGAGTGACTGAAGAAGGGTCATATAGCTTGTGAGATTTCTCGGGCTGCATGAATAGAGGATACTGATGTTCAAATAGACAAGTAAACAGCTACAAACATATAATATAAAGAGGCAACTGGATAGAATCATAGACACACTGGCTTTTTAATTTTTAACCAGGCATTCAGGTAATAATTAAAATTCAAAAATATTGTAAAACAGCCTTTTGTCGAAAGTTAATACTATTGAACATTAGCAAAGCACTGAGTACTTAGCCCTGAGTTTTAGAATTAAGACAAAGATGTGGCTGTTAAGAGAGTAATCTAAAAGCTGTCAGCTAACATTTGTAAGTAGCAGTTTGGGAACATACATACATGAAAAAATGAAAGAATAATTCCATAGAGAAAAACAAAAGTTATGAGAATAACTTTCTGGATAATTAAGGCTGGAAGCCAAAAGGTTTCTGTCAGGAATTAATTAAACTGTTATTTTTTCTTTTCATGATTAACACTTATGTTTACAATTACTTGAAATAAAAAAAAAACTGACCATATTATTTTTTAAAAATAATCGAGCAATGTTTTCTCTTTAACATTGTTCATGTGAAATATTTTTGGAATTTATGTAATTTAATACATCAACACAATGTGTAAGTAACAAATTACACCATTACAAGAATGAATATGGCAAAAATAAATAAAATCTGTGGAAAACTTTTAGTGATAACACAGTTTAGACTCACTTTTGTTTCACAGTAAAGTGTGCACATGTGCATATTGCCTTAAATAAATCTTTTGCCTGAGCAAAAATAATTTTCAGGCAGTTTCTAGTTGCAGTAACGCACATCACAGTCATAAAAATGAATATTGTTTGTAAATGTTATTTGTAAAGATTCTCCAAAACATTAATGTGAATTTTAAGGACTTATGGAGCAAGCAGGGTTTTATACACTATACAGTATATTTTTATTGCCTAATAATTCATTCCCTGTAGCCCTGGAATCAGCCTAGTTATTCTTCTCTGGACTTTTTCCAGCGCTGCTATGTCCCTTTTGTAGCCTGGAGACCACAACTGCACAGAGTTCGATATGTGAGGTCTAACTAGTGCATTATAAAATTTCAGAATAACATCCTTGGACTTGTACTCTACATATCATGTTACGTAACTTAGAATTCTGTTAGCCTTCCTAATGGCTTCTGAACACTGTCTGGAAGTTGATAGCATCGAGTTCAGTACAACTCCTAAATCCTTCTTATTAGGTGTACTTTCAATTTTCACAGCTCCCACTGTGTATTCAAACCTAACATTTTTACTTCCTACATGTAATACTTTACATTTACTTACATTAAATTTCATCTACCACAAATCTTCCCAAGCCTGTGTGCTGTCCAAGTCCCTCTGTAATAATTCTACATTATCTGCAGATCCACCTATCTTGGTATCATCTGCAAATTTAACCAGCTTGTTAATTCCTATCCAAATCAATTATATATATTAAAAATAGCAATGACCCCTGTGGGACACCATTCTTAATATCAGACAATTCTGGGGTTCCTCACATTATAACCCTCTGCTTCCTGTGTCTGTGCCAAATTTGCACCCTCTACACTCTTTTGCACCATCTATACACAATACCCTGAACTCCCACTTCTTTTAGTTTTATGCACAATATCTCATGTAGCACCTTATCAAATGCTTTCTGAAAGTCAAGATAAATAATATCATATCCTCTTCTTTGATCATATCCTTGTATTGAGTCCTCATAGGGTACCAGCATACTGGTAAAACATGACCTCTCTCTTCTGAACCCATGCTATCTGTTTGTGATGCTCAATCTTTTCCTTAACAATTTGTCCATTATTTCACCTGTGATGCACATTATGCTACTGGCCTTGAGTTGCTTGGATCTGCAGAATCACCCCTTTAATATAACGGGATAATATTTGCCATTTCCAGTTATTTGGTACTTGCCCAGTGTGTGAGGACTTCAAAAAATATGTGTTAAGGGTTTATATACTGTATATACTCACTAACCTCCTTATAAACTCAAGGATATACAGTATAATAGTTGGTTCTGGTGATTTGTCTGATTTCAGTCTATTTAATCTAAGCAGTACTTCTCCCTCTACAATTTCGAAATTACTCAGTAACTCCTTAGTAGTCCTTTTACCACAGGGAGGTTATCCACCACTTCCTCATATGTGAAGACCTCAGAAAAATGTTTCACTATCTGTATTTTTTAAATTCCTCTTTACTATTCCTCATGTACTTCACTGCACCACCTCCTTAACTAGATAGATAGATAGATAGATAGATAGATAGATAGATAGATAGATAGATAGATAGATAGATAGATAGATAGATAGATAGATAGATAGATAGATAGATAGATAGATAGATACTTTATTAATCCCAAAGGGGAAATTCACAACTATTCTTTTACTACTAAAATACTGAATGTCTTTGGGTCATCTTTTGTCTTATCTGCTATATGCTATATTCCTCTCTACCTGTCTTTTAGATTCCCTAATATCCTTGTTAGTATTTACCCCCATGTTCTCATACACCCATGATTTCCATTAGAGTTAGTCGTATATGCCTTATACAGCTTTGTTTTCCATTGTAGATTCTTTTTAAACTCTTTATAAATCCATTTTAGTTTTTAAAAAATTCCTACCACTCCAAATGTATATATGTACCTGCCCTGCATTTTATGTAAAATGATTTTAAACCTGTTTCACTGGTCCTGGATTGTCTCCACCCTTAAAAGCATATCCCAGTCCATCTTCCTTAGACTTTGCAGCATCTGCTAAAATTTGGTTTTACAAAAATTACACTTCTTCCAAAACACTGGGAATTCTCATATATTATGGTCACTTGACCCTAGTGGTTCAGTCACACCTACACCCTCAATTCTATCCTGATTATTGCAAAATTTTAAATCTAGACAAGCCTCACCCCACGCTGGTACTTTAACCTACTGTGTTACAAAACAGTCACTGATTACATCTATAGCCTCCTGCTATTTGTTCTGTTTGCAAAATATCCCACTTAATATCCATCCATCCATCCATTCTCTTCCGCTTATCCGAGGTCGGGTCGCGGGGGGCAGCAGCTTAAGCAGAGAGGCCCAGACTTCCCTCTCCCCGGCCACTTCTTCCAGCTCTTCCGAGAATCCCATGCTCCCAGGCCAGCCGGGAGATATAGTCCCTCCAGCGTGTCCTGGGTCTTCCCCGGGGCCTCCTCCCGTTGGACGCGCCCGGAACACCTCACCAGGGAGGCGTCCAGGAGGCATCCTGATCAGATGCCCGAGCCACCTCATCTGACTCCTCTCGATGCGGAGGAGCAGCGGCTCTACTCTGAGCCCCTCCCGGATGACTGAGCTTCTCACCCTATCTTTAAGGGAAAGCCCAGACACCCTGCGGAGGAAACTCATTTCAGCCGCTTGTATTCGCGATCTCGTTCTTTCGGTCACTACCCATAGCTCATGACCATAGGTGAGGGTAGGAAGGTAGATCGACTGGTAAATTGAGAGCTTTGCCTTACGGCTCAGCTCCTTTTTCACCACGACAGACCGATGCAGAGCCCGCATCACTGCGGATGCCGCACCGATCCGCCTGTCGATCTCACGCTCCATTCTTCCCTCACTCGTGAACAAGACCCCGAGATACTTGAACTCCTCCACTTGGGGCAGGATCTCTCCCCCAACCCTGAGAGGGCACTCCACCCTTTTCCGGCTGAGGACCATGCTCTCGGATTTGGAGGTGCTGATTCTCATCCCAGCCGCTTCACACTCAGCTGCAACCGATCCAGAGAGAGCTGAAGATCACGGCCTGATGAAGCAAACAGGACAACATCATCTGCAAAAGCAGTGACCCAATCCTGAGTCCACCAAACCGACCCCTTCAACACCCTGGTTGCGCCTAGAAATTCTGTCCATAAAAGTTATGAACAGAATCGGTGACAAAGGGCAGCCCTGGCGGAGTCCAACTCTCACTGGAAACGGGCTCGACTTACTGCCGCAATGCGGACCAAGCTCTGACACCGTTGTACAGAGACCAACAGCTCTTATCAGGGGTCCGTACCCCATACTCCCGAGCACCCCCACAGGATTCCCCGAGGGACACGGTCGAATGCCTTTCCAAGTCCACAAAACACATGTAGACCGGTCTGGCAAACTCCCATGCACCCTCCAGGACTCTGCTAAGGGTGAAGAGCTGGTCCACTGTTCCGCGACCAGGACTAAAACCACACTGTTCCTCCTGAATCCGAGGTTCACTATCCGACGGACCCTCCTCTCCAGAACCCCGAATAGACTTTTCCAGGGAGGCTGAGGAGTGTGATCCCTCTATAGTTGGAACACACCCTCCGTCCCCTTTTAAAGAGGGGACCACCACCCCGGTCTGCCAATCCAGAGGCACTGTCCCGATGTCCATGCGATGTTGCAGAGACGTGTCAACCAAGACAGTCCTACAACATCCAGAGCCTTAAGGAACTCCGGCGATCTCATCCACCCCGGGCCCTGCCACCAAGGAGTTTTTGACCACCTCGGTGACTTCAGTCCCAGAGATGGGAGAGCCCACCTCAGAGTCCCCAGGCTCTGCTTCCTCATTGGAAGGCATGTTAGTGGGATTGAGGAGGTCTTCAAGTACTCCTCCCACCGACCCACAACGTCCCGAAGTCGAGGTCAGCAGCGCACCATCCCCACTATATACGGTGTTGACACTGCACTGCTTCCCCCTCCTGAGACGCCGGACGGTGGACCAGAATCTCCTCGGCCGTCCAAAGTCGCTCTCCATGGCCTCTCAAACTCCTCCCATGCCCGAAGTTTTGCCTCAGCAACAACCGGCCGCTCCGCTTGGCCTGCCGGTACCTATCAGCTGCCTCCAGAGACCCACAGGACAAAAAGTCCTATAGGACTCCTTCTTCAGCTTGACGGCATCCTCACCGCCGTGTCCACCAACGGGTTCGGGATTGCCGCCACGACAGGCACCACCACCTTGCGCCACAGCTCCGTCAGCCGCCTCAACAATAGAGGCACGGAACATGGCCCATTCGACTCAATGTCCCCACCTCCCTCGGGACGGGTTGAAGTTCTGCCGGAGGTGGGAGTTGAAGCTACTTCTGACAGGGGACTCTGCCAGCCGCTCCCAGCAGACCCTCACAACACGCTTGGGCCTACCAGGTCTGACCGCATCTTCCCCACCATCGGCCAACTCACCACCAGGTGGTGATCAGTTGACAGCTCCGCCCCTCTCTTCACCCGAGTGTCCAAGACATATGGCCGCAAGTCCGGCGACACGACCACAAAGTCGATCATCGACCTGAGGCCTAGGGTGTCCTGGTGCCAAGTGCACATATGAACACCCTTATGCTTGAACATGGTGTTCGTTATGGACAATCCGTGACGAGCACAGAAGTCCAATAACAAAACACCGCTCAGGTTCAGATCGGGGCCATTCCTCCCAATCACGCCTTCCAGGTCTCACTGTCATTGCCCACGTGAGCATTGAAGTCTCCCAGCAAAACGAGGGAATCCCCAGAAGGTATGCCCTCTAGCAACCCTCCAGAGACTCCAAAAAGGGTGGATACTCCAAACTGCTGTTGGCGATACGCACAAACAACAGTCAGGACCCTTCCCCCCACCCAAAGGCGGAGGGAGGCCACCCTCTCGTCCACCGGGGTAAACCCCAATGCACAGGCTCCAGTCGGGGCAATAAGTATGCCCACACCTGCTCGGCGCCTCTCACCGGGGGCAACTCCAGAGTGGTAGAGAGTCCAGCCCCTCTCAAGGAGATTGGTTCCAGAGTCCAAGCTGTGCGTCGAGGTGAGTCCACTATATCTAGCCGAACCTCTCACCTCGCGCACTAGCTCAGGCTCCTTCCCCTTCAGAGAGGTGACATTCCACGTCCCAAGAGTCAGTTTCTGTAGCCGAGGATCAGACCGCCAAGGTCCCGCCTTCGGCCACCACCCAACTCACATTGCACCCAACCTCCTTGGCCCCTCCCATAGCATATTCAGGTAATTAAAGTCCCCCATGACTATAATATCTCCATGCAATATTAATATTAATATTACTAAAAAGATATACATTGAAAATACAGTCTGCATTGGGTGGTCTAAAAGAAGAGGACTTGCGTTTAAATTCTGTTTGACATAAATAGCAATCCCACCTCCTTTACTGTTCTGTCTTTCCTTCCTAAAATATGTATATCCTTCTATGTTAAGCTCATCCCCATCTTTGTTATTTTGCCAAATTTCTATTATTGCTATAATATCATAATTATGTTCCGCTACATATAAGCCTAACTCCCTTGTTTTAAGAACTAATTCAGTTAATAATGAGGTGCCAGTTATAAAGGAACCCCCTGCTTACCAGCCAACATGCTTACATATAAACCTGTGTATATACATCATGAATTACCTGTGTTAAAATGTTTTGAAATAAATGAGAGAGAAGGGAAGAAACACAAAATGTATAAATAAAATTCTCAATATACAATTTTTATCTTAGAAGAATAAAAGCACTGAAAAATCATATAATTAAATAACAATTTTCATTATCTGTTAGACTTTGCCTCTACATACAAAACTGGTTGAAACAAAACCTGCAGTCACAGCGGACCTCCAGGGGCCTCATGCATAACGCCGTGCGTAGAACTCGCACTATAACATGGCGTAAGCACAAAAGCTGAAATGTGCTTATGCACAGACAAAATCCAGATGCAGGAATCTGTGCGTACTCCAACTTCCACGTTCTTCCGCTACATAAATCCCGATCAGCGTGAAAAGTAACGCCGTGCACGCTTTATGTAACGCCCAACTCCTCCCAGAATTACGCCTCTTTGAATATGCAAATCAATATAAATCGCCCTTAAGCTCAGCCTCCCGTGAAAAGACAATGGGAAAAGCACGGGGGAAAATATAAGAATTTCAGCGAATACCAAGTGGAGGCAAAGGAAAAAATACTATTTGTTTAAATAAACCGTGGTATAATCAACAAAAGAAAGTTGATCGAGTGACATAGCCTGTTGAGAAACTTGAAAGCTCACGTTCACAAAATTGCACAGTGCCGGAAATAAAAAAGAAGTCACATATCAAAGTCGCCGTGAAAAGGCGAGTTGTAGCCCACTGTCTGAGTGTCATATGAAAGCTTATTAGGGTACAGAGAAAAAAGGCACACAGTGGGGAAAAAGCACGAAATGTCAACTTCAATCTCGACATTTCCACTTTAATCACGTAGTTTATTTTGTCATTAAAGTAGAACATCATAAACTTCATCTTAAAATCGTTTAATTAACCAGTTTCTCAAATCACATCGTAATTAAAGTAGCACGTTAAATGCATTGTTTTGTATTTGATCTTCTATGTGCTCTATGTGTGTGAATCACTACTTGCTTCTTAAACTGGCTCTCTTCCTCCAACTGGACACAGAGTCCATTACATTTGTGATATTACAGCTCTCTGAATAACTAAAATACTGAGATGTATACGTGATATTTTTATGATGATAGGAGTTAAAGCACGTTATTAAACATGGGTTTCACTTCGATGAAATAATTTATTGCAGCAGTACTCAGGGGCGGCTCTAGGCTTGTGGTGGCACTGGGCAGAGGAAGAATCGGTGGCTCCTTCGCCCGCCAATGTCAGTAAGGTAGCTTATGCACGGTGGATAGCCGCCTCGTGTTCATGACACAAGCATTTAACTTTTGTCGAAAATTTGTTGCTGCGTTTTTAGCTGTGTTGTTATTTTCTCTTTCTGTTTTATATTCAATATATATTGGCGTAGCCGCCACTGCAGTCCTTGCTTTTCTTTCCCCAAGTAACCGATCGCCACACAATCAGCTCTGTAATACTGTAGAAGTTAAGCCATCTGTAAGCATAGCGCCCATTCTTCAAAATTTTTAAGGAACATTGAAATATCTTCGTAGTACATGTTTAATTATTCTATCCTTCACGACACTCCCAGTGAAGAATATAGATTATTTAAATGAAGTTAAAGTTTTATCTGTATAATTTAATAAACATTTTGCTGCATTTCACCTTAAAAATGATATTGTCATCATATGTAAATACGCGCTTTATAAAGTGGCTCAGGTTGTGCGATATTATAATTATAGTGCAAATTTACAGTGGGGTGATTGTACTTATTACAAACAGTTCTACAAGGTGCAATTGATTGAGTGGTTTATAGTTCTTGGGATGAAACTGTTTCTGAACCGCGAGGTTCGTACAGGAAAGGCTTTAAAACGTTTTGCAGTGGCTGAGGCAGCATGTGCTTGAAGCTGTATACCGATAATTCTCTTTCCGATCAGCTGCTGCTGTGATTCACACTCAGATACAGTGATATAAATACTCTGAGTGGTGCAGTGAGAGTAATATGGAAAAAGATGATCCGCTGTGGCAACTCCTAACGGGAGCAGCCGAAAGAAGAAGAAGAAGGAGAAGTGAGAGTAACAACGCTAAAGCAGTTATGGTATTCGGAATACTATGGCTATTCTCTGGACCATTATATTGTTACAAGTTAATTACAATCAGATGCATTACACTAATCAACAATATGCGGTTAGTTTCAGTGTATTTATAAAGCCGCATCAAGAAAATAAAGAGTAACCACATAGGAACAGTAGCACTGCTTTGACGCTGGGTGCCACCAGTCTGCAAAACTGAGCGGAGAACTTGCGTACGACAAGGTATGAGGTACCATGGAAAAGTATGTGGCTTTACACCAAGTGTAGGTTTTATACATTGCGATTTGAACGTGGAAAAGTTCTTACGCAACATTTCTATGCGTACGCACCGTTTATACATGAGGCCCCAGGACTGTAGTTGAGTACCCTATCTAATGACCAGATGATCGCCTGAACAGTAAAAAACAAGCCAAAATGATGAGATTTTTAAATTGAGACCATTATTTACCATGTGCTTAAAAATATTTATTTCAGGTATTTTTTAAGTTTTCGAAATAGGCTATTTCTTCTTTGCTGTTAGCTTGCCAATTCTTTATTTTTTCATAATTCAAAATAACAATTACCAGCTGTACAACTGTGGCTGTTTACTTTAGGTATAGCCTCATTTTAATAATTGCTTAAACACAAAGTTTAGTTTTCCAGTTGAAGTTATACTGTTTAATATGAACTAAGTATAGAGTTTGTCATAGCAAGTAAGACAGATAACATACACGGTGTAATGAACATTCTTTTTTAAGACTCCACAAAGTTAAACACAATAATCTCAGTAATTGTATACTTTTAGAATGCTAGCCAGATACTGGCATTTCAGGTGCCCATTTTATTCAGCTATCAGTCAATGTGACAGCATTCTTACAAATCCAGGTCCCTGAACACAAATTAATTAATCCATCTGACTTTTCCTATCCAACCCTTTCAATCACCGTCAAAATGAATCTAGTCAATATCCAAGTTGTTAACTTGCTAGACAAAAGAAAGTGAAATAAGTGTATTTTAAGACCCTCCTTTAATGAATGTAGTGTGAACTTTCAGTTGAAAATTTACAAGTTTATGAAGGCATATGTTGTATTCTTTAAAATTCTTGACCTTTTTAATTTTAGTAAAAAAACTCCTCAAGTAATATGAATCAACACTAGAAATGTAAATTTGAAATTTGGATTGTTGAACAATGTATAGTTTCATAATGAAATCTACTCTCTATATATAAAATTCTAAGCCTAAACCTAAAAGTGCAACGATTTTGTGGAAAGATTTCATGTGATGTTTTTATGTCACGATTTTTTATCACGCTTTAAATTGGGCTTATTTTAAAACCTACATATATTTGTTTGGTATCATTCTTTTCAGGATTTATTGAACTTTAATGTGATGTTGTCGTGCCCATCAAGTTACAGTATTTCACAGTGTAATGGAGATCTTGGATTCTAGGAAACAAAAGGAGATTAACATCAAAACAAAACAAGTATTGATCTATGAATAGCCATTTGGACAATTCATGGTTCTTTGAAACAAAATAAACAAAAAAGCAATACATTAAAGCAATTAGTCATTTATGCCTCGCTGTAAGGAGACCTGGTTTCGCTTCCTTTGTCCTCCCTGCGTGGAGTTTGCATGTTCTGCCCATGTTTGTGTGGGTTTCCTCCAGGTGCTCTGGTTTCCTCCCACAGTCCAAAGACAGGCAGGTTAGGTTCATTGGCGATCCTAAAATGTGTGTACTTGGTGTGTGGGTGTGTGTGCCCTGCGGGGGGCTGACTGGGATTGGTTCCAGCAGACCCCTGTGATTCTGTCTTAGGATATAGCGGGTTGGAAAATGACTGACTGACTGACATGACAGTTAATCATTTAATGTAAAGCAACAATACAAGTAGTTTTATTTAAAAATTAAAATCAATAAATGCATTCCATATTGTTACAAGTGACAGGGTTTCTGTTAGCAATCATGATGTTTACCTTATCAACTCATTAACTGAACACTGAGAATAAAAAAATGAAACTGAGCTTCGTATTCTTTGACTGTCTCTGTAGATGGGGGGCCTGGTTTTTAAACCTATATCTAGGTAACTGAAGCACACTTAGTTTTAGAAACATAATAATGCAATTTATTGATAAATACAAGGATTATAGAAATATGATTACTGCCTGTATAATGACATAAAATTTGGGAGATAAGACAGATGAGACAGATAAACATGATACATGTTTTTGTCTGAATTATTCCTATAGTTTTCTTTATTTTACAAACATTCTTATTTAACATTCAACTTTTAATTTTAGCCTGACATATTGACAGCTGTCATTTATAAAATAAAAAATATTTAGAGATTTCTGATGTTTATTCAATCACTCTGTACAACAATCAAAATTCAGAAATTATCTGTGACTGGAAGGTGAGTTTTAACCACTTGAAAGAGCACTCTAAGTTGAAGAAGAGTTTTCATCAAAAAATCAAAACTTGGAAAATCTTTGTAATTAGAAGGCAAGTTTTTACTATTACAGAAGCGTTATGATGAGAAGGCAAGCTGTTACCACAAACATCAAAACTTGGATTGTTCTGTGATTGGAAGGTGAGCATTCACCACTCGAAAAATGACTATGACTATGAGGCAAGTTATAGCAATAAAAATCAAATACGAAATGCGCTTTACCAGGAATGTGTGCCACCATATAAAGACTGAAAAATGTATTTTTCTCTGAAAGTGTGTTGCCACAGAAATCAAAACTTAAAAACTTTATTTAAGACTCATGATGAAGATTCTGAAAACCTGAACAAAGCGCTTCTGTTAGCAATCATGATGTGCACCCTATCAACTGCTTAACACTAGAATCCCTAAAGCCAAAGAAAAAAGTCGCAATCCTGGGCCATACCGGAACTTTTTTCATAGGATTAAGGGATTCCAGTGTTAACTGAATACAGAGAATAAGAAATGAAACTGTGATCCATTTAAAGATTCAATGAAAAAACATTACAATCTTAACAGGGCATGAACATATAAAAGAACACATGCATGAAAATAATGTGTGACATTTCAACTTGCAAAATATTACAAGTTATAAATATATAAACCTAAAAACTAACAAATGCATCTAAAACAAAAAAAAATAAAGTAAAATATAGACCAAGTCAAAAGACGTTTCTTAGTTGCCGAAGGGCCCAGCCTTTTGGTTAATAATTGATGCATAGTTTTTTTGGTGTTGGGAACGTTTTACAGACTGTAACAAAGGCACTATATAGGCGCCTGACCCGACACAGATGGACACGGAAGCACATATAAAAATAAACAAACTTTTATTTATCTTCAGCTGTGGGACACGTCTTCCCCGTGCCACACAGCCCAATACAGTCCCAAAGCACAATTACCACCAAAACAATCTTTTCCCTCCTCTACCACCACTCCTTCTGAAGCTTAGTTCTCCTCCTCCCGACTCTGGCCATTGAGTGGTGGTGGCTGGCCCCACCGGAAGCGCTCCATGTGCTTGACCACCTGGTCCTAATTGCACTTCCGGGTGGGGCTGAAGATTCGTCCAGCCGTGCTGCTGACTCCATGCAGCTTCCCCTAGCGGCCATTCGAGCCCCCAACCAGGCTGTGGAGGACTCCATCTCCAATGGAGCCATGCGACGGGCTGTGGGATCACCGTCCGCCAGGGAGGCTGCCACCAAGCGTCCCGGGGGAGGTATTGAGCTGCCCATGGTTGCTCCCCCAGAATAGATGCAGCAGGGGCGTCCCTGCTGGGCATGGGACCTGGCTGTCCGCCACAAGACCAAAATGCCATTTGTGTATGGGAGTCTCTGTAGATGTGTCACCTGACCTTTGATTAACTCTTCTTATCAGATGAAACTTGAAAGGCAACTTAACCAAATACTGGGAGAAGTGAAAGATCATTCACTGTGGACTGCAGGTGGAGATGACTTATACAAGTTAGCCTGGTACTTTATATTAAAGTCTGTTCTTTTTCATACATATGTCTATGTATGCCACTGACAGCTTAGCAAATATGGTAATTCCCTATTTGTTCTGTTCTATACATGTTGTGATGCGTTTTGCATATAAAATAATGTATTCCTTTGGCCAAAAAGGTGGCTGATTTAATATATACTGTATCTAGTACTTTGTTAATTTATAGTCCACTTCAGATGTGCAAAGGAAGTAAAGAATTTATGAGTTCAAGACTGTCTGAATTTTGTTGGGGTTCTTTCATGTCATTAAAGGCTCCCATATACCAAAGGTGATGCAAATAGTTAAAGCATACAGTATTACACTTACTAAGTAAATCCATCCCTCCATCCATTATCCAACCCTCTATATCCTAACTACAGGGTCACGGGGGTCTGCTGAAGCCAATCAGCCAACACAGGGTGCAAAGCAGGAAACAAACCCAGGGAAGGACACACACACACACACCAAGCAAACACTAGGGACAATTTAAGATCGCCAGTGTACCTAACCTGCATGTCTTTGGACTGTGGGAGGAAACTGGAGCACCTGGAAGAAACCCATGCAGAGATGGGAAGAACATGCAAACTCCATGCAGGGAGGACCCAGGAAGCGAACCCAGGTCTCCTTTAAGTAAATGAGTATGGATTTGTAGCATTGCCCTGCAGTGTTTTTCCAGATACTAACCCTCACTCCCAATTATCTAGGAGATTCTTGTGATGGATCATGTCTTTGTTTACAAGTGTAAAAGATAGGCAATAATTATTTATAGGTTAACTTTCCAAGTTTGAAATAGTTAGAGATGATAAAACACTTACTTTGGGGTTCAGGCAAATAAGGGGTCTGGTAAGAAGACAGAGCTGCAACTACGTAAGTGCATGCTACTGAGAGACCTGGGGGTGGAGGGGCACATGTAGTGAGAAGCAGGTAGCTGCAAAACAACACGAGTTTTATTAGTGTGCTAAAGCAGATGGGATGAGTGGGAGAGTGGGATGCTGTCAGTGAGAAAGGGCCCCACAGTAAAAGTATTAAAAGTTAGAAGAAATGCAGAGAGACTTGTGGATGAGGACTGAAGCATTTTAATGGCAAGATAAGTACGGAGTTCTGGTCTGGATAAATGGGCATAGCCAGGTCTGCTACGTGCTCCCTGATCAGTAGGACATGAAGAGCAAAAGAGGGGAATTGGTGGAGTGAACCTGCTGAAGTATGAAAAAGTGGAGCTTTCAGTTAAGAGTTGTCTTTTAGCTGACATTCTGGCAGAGTGAGTGTCAGTGATTTTTTTGGGAAAGAGAGTAAGAGAGTTGCATAAGAGAGCCTAAACCCTAGAGCAAAAGAAAGAGAGGTTTTTTGTGTGCAGTGAGCGAATATCCTTTTTCTTTTTTCTTGTAATTTTGGTACTTATAGAAAAGAAGATATATTTCTTTGTGAATATTTTGTTTGATAAAGACACTAAAGAACTAATGTAAATAAAGAAGAAAGAAAGTTCATGCCAGAGTGTGAGCGGCCACAGAACCCTGGGAACCATGGACCATGAGCGACTACAGTTCTAGCTTGCTGAACAGATACAGTATAATTTTCTTGCTGTACACTGGCTTTTTAATTTCATTATTTGGTATATTTAGAACTGATCCAAACTGAAAATTAGTGCCTTTGTGTGTCTTGGTGATAATTCAATTTTACAATATGAACTTTTGCCCTAACTTTCTAAATGACCCTCTAAATGTCATTTTTATACAAATGAAAAAACTCAGCAAAATGGTTAATATAGTTCTTGTGTGCTGTTCTTCATTCTTGCGATACCTGTTTAATTAAAAAGAAAGCCAAATCCATTTCTCACAGGACAAAATATCAAGCAGTCCTCAGGGACTGGCAAAGCAAAGGCTGTCTGGTAAGAGACAGATGCTTACTGCCTTTTATTAAGAAAATCTGTTGTATTTTAGCTAAATCAACTGTTGTGTCTTAAAGGAAGTTCCTCACATATGTGTTCTAAAAAGCGATCCAGATGCTTTGATCAAACCTCATTTACCAAGAGTAAATGACATTAACATTCATAATAAATGAAATAGTTGTAGAATCATTTATGGTCTACTTTATGTTCTAATGTATAATATACCATATTTTAAATTATTTGAATGTCTTTGCTAAAGTTTAAAGTATAAAACACTGCAAACATATTTTGAATAACAGTAATGAAGTTAAGGGAACAGAATACCTAAAATTCGATTTCATTTCTTGAGAAATATCCAGGGGCAAGATGAACCCATGCTTTTCAGGTTATTAATATTTTGTAAATTAGCCTTGATACCTTATAATTGAAATCAGTGAACCAGGAATGCATGCAGTGAATTGAATGGTGATATCTACATGTAGCACCTTCAAAACAACCCAGCATAAACCTATGCAAGGGTGTGTATGTCAGTAATGACTGCATAAACTGTGTCACATTAATTTTCTACATTTTTTTAAATCCAATTAAACCTTCAAATTAATGCCAGGAGCACTTTAGTGCTTGCTAGTATAACGTAATGAGCTACTTCACCAACTACAAAATGTAAAGTCTAAACAATACTGGATTAACTAAGGCTGCAATGTGGCTGAAGTTTGTGCTTTGTTCTTGTTGAAAGAGAGTTCCTGCTGACTATCACCTCCAAAACAAACCAAATCTTTCATTATTTTTTCAATAAACTTAATCGGTGTTCTTTTTGAAAAACTACTTAGCACTCTAAAAGTTGATTTCTAACAGCATAGTAACGAGTGCTGCTCCTTGACAGTGGCATGATCCTCAGCTTGACTACTGGCCTGATCACTTACAGTTTGTAGTATGCACTTTATCTGTTTGCAGAAATAGTGTTCATGTTTTTCAATGTACTCTCATATTTAAAAGGTATACCAGTTAAGTTAACTAGTAACTAAATTTGTATTTACATAACTCTAGGTATGTGCATGAATGTGGTTCTGTCCTATTTGAAATTCTGCACGTTATTGGAAAGTGTAATCCAATGGCAGTCAAGGTCACAATATGTGCCATTAAAGCATAACTAACACTGTTACAAACTGTAGCTAACACCAGAATACATGGTTAACGCCCAGTATTTTTAGGTTCACTTCAAAAAATTACATTATTAGGTTCAATAGTAAATGTCACATAGTACAAAATATGATATAAGGAAATTCAAATAAACTTGACTACTCTACATATCTTAGCTGATGGACAATAGTACAAAAAGAAAAGATGTGTTCCATGGTTTGGAAGTAGAGGAAAAAATGCCAGCAAGATGAGAACTTATCTAGAAATGTGTACAAATATATGTATGTGATGAACAGGCTTCCACTAAAAGGGAAATAGAACATTATGTCCATCTTTTTCCTGTGAACCTGCTTAATCCATTTCATAGTAGCAATCACACATAAGCCCTAATTTTGAATAAACCCAGCCTGTAGGTCTTGTGACATGGAAGGAAAACCAGAGTACTAAGAGAAAAATCAATTTGGTGTGCTGGAATCTTGAGATCTTAATGCACATTCTGGTTTTGCATGCAATAGGACCAGAAAGGAATAAAGGACCAAGGCCACTTTAGAAAAGTGCAAACTACACACAATGAGTAAAAGGGTGCTCCTGCATACATTGCAGTTAATTGTAGATATTCAAAATTTCTTCACAGTAGACTATGTTAACAAAATATTTCCCTGACTTATATGCCAGTTCAAAAATAGTCAATTTTTTTTTAACATCTTCTCGCTTCCTCCAATCTCGCACCAGTTTCTCAGACATATTGAATTTTGTTGCAGCAGCACAATTACCACTTTTTTTCGCTACTTCAACGACATTTAATTTAAAACCAGCTTCATATTTTCTTCTTCGAATGCTCCATTGTAGATAAGGGATGCTCTTATGATAAAGGTGTATGAGAGTGTGAGATAGAAAAAACACAAACAGTGCAAATGTCGCTTCGGAATAGTTCGGGAATTACCGTGTGATCACGTAGGCACAATACATAGAAAAAAAAGGCAGTGTGCTCTGTGATTACTCTGAGGTGGGTGTTAGCATATCATAATCTCTTGGACCAATAGCGGGAGTTTTCTGCATTCGACTTGTACGACTGACATTATAGAACACTGAAAATTATACGGTAAAATCAAGCCCCGACTTATATGCGGGAGAACTTAAACGCAAGTATATACATTATATTAATATCTATATTATTGTACAAATAACTAACAAAAAGAAATTTGTCAACAGCCCAAACAGACCAAAGTCAAAAATCCTGTGCAAGCAGGCAGAGTGTTCCTCATCTCAGACACCCTGTAGCTAAAAGCTCAATCTCCCACTGTTGTTTCATTAATCCTTGGAATCTTTGATATGTTGGTATTCTGAGATCTTAAGGCAAATTCCACTTTTGTATGCAGTTGGACCAGAAAGGTAAGTAGGCCCTAGGCCATTAAAGGCCTTGTAAGAAAAAAAAACTCGTTTTGAAATCAGCCATAAAATAACAGTACATCAGAATAAAGATTAAAGAACAACATTTATGTTGTCACACTTTTTAGATCAAGTAGTGATTCTTGCAGCAGCATTTTGCAACAGATACTGTTGTAAAGTATGTTTTAAAAGACAATTTGCTGTCAAACATAATACCCAAATAGCATGTCGAGTCAATAAAATGAATGTTTAGACCGAAAAGTGACAATTATTAAAAGCTAAATCACCCTGTTAAATCTGTTGTCTTAAAAGGCTTTGTGTGCCACTAAAAGCTTTGCAAAATGGGCAATGCCCACTTTGTCCTACATTGGTCAACTATAAAAGAATGTTTGGGTATCAGTGTTCCCTGGATGACATATTCGGACGGCTTAGCTATTAGCTAAAAAACAAGCTTGATGGTCTGAATGACCTCCTCTTGTTTTTCAAATTTCTTATGTGTGTGGACCTTCCACATACTTTTATTAAAATTCTGTTGACAGTCATCCTCAACAACACTACCCAAGACAGCCTACTTAGGTGTTCTTAATCTATTCGTTCCATTTGTATTTCTAGATGGTTAGGCACAATGAGTATGGGTGGCAAACATGTTAAAACCTGCCCTGTGATCCACTATCCAGGTTTGTAGAACAATGGCTGTTAAGTTCTACTGGAAAATTCATTCTGGGTGGCACTATAAAGATGTTAGTTTCACTTTTATTGTTCTCACTTTCACATTTTCTTCATCATAATTCATAAAGCATGTAGGGCTGCAGATCCAGAGGTGACAATGTTCAAGGGATATCCATCCGTCATTTTGCAGGGATTTAATCACCTACATGTGAGAGAACTCATCAGCTCTCAGAGTAATGCTTAGCGGGATGCTTGCTTGCTTGCTTTTTTCTTTCAATTACTGATCTTATTTTAGGTACTCTACATTACTACTGCAGCTGTAATTCAATCAAAAGAGTCTCATGAGGTTAAAATTATCCAGGAGAGCCTTTTGCAACACAATAGCCATTTTTAAGGAAATCAAATAATCTCTGGATAAAGTTTATACACATTGACTGTTCTAAAAAACTATATCACATCGCATTTGCTATGATTTTATATTTTTAAGTTATTTTCTATGTATATTCTCTATGCTGAAATTAAAACAATTTCCAGTTGTTCCTAACCCTGTAATAGCCATAATGTAATGGATAAGAAAACTATGTGAGCATGTTACAGTTCATCCTATTATTTCTGTAATCAAATAAAAAACACTAAAAGTGTACTTTAATCTTTACATTAATCAAAGAACCTAAGCAAACTGTACACTTTTATTTAGTAGGATTTTTAACAGTTTAATAATATTTTAATAGTTAGAAAATGTTTCTTTATCCTGTTATACGATACTCTATGAACTAATGAGTATTCACATATTTCTCTACTTAGATTTTCAGGTTGTTTCAGGTTTTATTATAGAGATGTGCTTTTTATGATATGCCAGTGGGGCATGTGATACACCTTAATATTTGCTGCTTAGCTCCACTTTTGCTTGTGCCCTTCACTTTTTGCTTACCACTGGTTAATGTCAACGTCAATGTCAATTTATTTATATAGCACATTTAAAACAACATAGTAATGCTGTGGCCAAAGTGCTTTACAATAATATAATAGAAAGAAAAAAACAAAAACAATAAACAATAAAACATAAATAGTAATAAAATATATGAACATAAAATAAAATAGATAATAAATAGAAATAATGTTATATGATCACAAAGAGGAAACCATCAGTATTACTGAAGGTCACTGAATGCAAGTGAAAAGAAGTGAGTTTTTAATCTTGTTTTGAACAGTTCAATTGCAGACGAATCCTTTATATAATGAGGTAAAGAGTTCCACAGGCGAGGGACAGCAGCTGCAAAAGCCCTGTCCCCCTTGGTTTTACATTTGGCACGAGGGACAACAAGAGACAACTGACCAGAAGATCTAAGTAATCTAGATGGCTGGTGTAAAACACACAATTCAGATAAATAGGCAGGCGCAAGCCCGTGTAACGATTTAAAAACTAGCAGCAAGATTTTAAATTCAATTCGAAAACTGACAGGCAGCCAGTGTAAAGAAGCTAAAATAGGAGAAACAGAGTCATACTTCCTTGCCCCAACCAGAAAGCGAGCGGCAGCATTTTGGACCAGCTGTAATTTGTGTATCAGAGATTTGTTAATCCTAGAATACAGCGAATTGTAATAATTGAGGCGAGAAAAAATAAAAGCATGAGTAGCTTTCTCAAGATCTTTAGAAGATAAAAAATCTTTATCTTACCTAATAGACGAAGTTGGAAAAAGCAACTCTTGACTATAGAATTTACTTGTTTCTCAAAAGAGAGGTTACTATCAAAGGTAACACCAAGACTGCGGACTTGAGGTTTGGAAAAGACAGAGAAAGAGCCGAGTAGTCCAAGACCAATTTGGGCTTTAGCTGGTGGACCCACTATAAGCACCTCCATTTTATTTTGATTTAGATCAAGAAAATTATAAGCCATCCATGATCTTGGTTCAGACAGACAGTTGTGGAGTTGATTTGTTGCAGAGTTGCAGACGAGAATATAAATCTGAGTATCATCAGCAAAGCAGTGAAAAGAAATGTTAAATTTCCTAAAAATTGCTCCAATAGGGTGAAGGTATATAGAGAATAAAATAGGACCTAAAATGGATCCCTGAGGAACACCATATTTAAGAGTAACAGTAGATGAAAAAGAGGAATTTAAATTCACTGAAAAGTTTCTACCAGTTAAATATGACCTGAATCAGTTTAGAGCAGCCCCTTTAAGCACAACAAGATGTTCGAGCCGCAACAGCACTATGGAAGTGGAGGCATTCTCAGCATAATTCACTGAAATGGAAGATCATCAACACCACAACAAGCTTAGACCTAGTTGGCATAAGGATTGGCTGAGAAGGAAACACTCTGTTGGCTTTCCTTTGTCAGCTTTGGCGGTCAGCATACAGTGCATCCGGAAAGTATTCACAGCGCATCACTTTTTCCACATTTTGTTATGTTACAGCCTTATTCCAAAATGGATTAAATTCATTTTTTTCCTCAGAATTCTACACACAACACCCTATAATGACAAAGTTAAAAGAGTTTAGAGACTTTCCGGATGCATTGTATATTTTACAACACTACAGCCAAAGAAAACTAAATCTTGACTTCTCCACTGAGCTGTGGCTATGAATGTTCCAGGTTGTACTCTGATGAAGCTCACCTGGCTAGTCCTCCTGATATTTCCCAAAATACAATTTTGTAATTTTATAAGGACTGATTATCCCTCAATGTTTTGGTGATTTTAAGTTCCTCTAATTACTGTTTACATGATTTAACCTGCAAATGTAATGCTGTATAATGTTCATTATTGTTTGCATTTTAGTATTGGGTGTCATGTGCATGTCAACTCCAGTCCCTTTCATCTTCAGGTTGTATAATAATAATAATAATAATAATAATACATTTTATTTATATAGCGTATTTATATATGCATCCACTTATAAGCCTTTGCATTTGTCTCCCAAGTTTGCTAATTTGCTGAACTTTTACCTAATACAGGCAAAGTCAGAGTGTTGAGGGTGAGTGCTTTAGAGCCTGACGAGTCTGTTTTTCTGTTTCATAGCTGGATAGTTTTGTATGGTTATGGTGCTAATTATCTGGAGCACTGGGGTACAAGTATTATATTGTTTTTTAAGGAAAGAATGTTTTTTTCTGAGACATGCTTTTTGAGTTCATAGTTGTCTCAGCATCGTCTGCCCCCTTCCATAAGTATGGAGTTGCAATACTTGTTTGGAGTTCCCTTTAGCTTAAGGTTCTGAGCCACAGATGTGATTCTGAAATGTAGGTTCAGTAACACTTCATAAGAACTTTCATTAATAAAGCATTAATTAGCATTATGTAATGTTAAACAGTTCATGTTCATTCAGATAGTTATGTTATTAAATGATAATTCATACATTAACTAATATAATATGTATTGTAATAGAGCACTAATATAGTAGACTATTTCAACGACATTTTAGACAATATTGAAAAGTATTAAATGCACCAATTATTTTGTTCTAGTTATCTAGGGATTAGCTTGTTTATTCTTAAACCAACATATTCTGTACATTTTTTGGTAATTTTTTTTCTTTGCTTATTTTCACCAAAGTAATAGCATTTCACTGACTAGACAAATTTGATCTAACATTGGCTGACAGATACAATTAATTAATAGTAATAATTTAACATTTTCTATTTGTGTATGCATGTGTTTGTGTGTCAGGAAAAATTTTAAATATTTTTCAGAAAAATAAAACATTGAAAGAATTTTTTTAAATTGCATTTTCTGTTCCTTGTAATTTTGATCAATTGAAAAAATATTTACGATTGAGGAAAAGCTGAAAAATACCATAGCAAATAATTACTTGTGATATCACAGTTATGTAATGTTTTATCACAAATCTATTATTAATGTAATAAACATGATGTTTTGATGTTTTCAAAGTTAGTTGTTCCTGCCGTTAATTTCTGTTACAAGGATAAAACTAAACTGTTCAGCAAACTATTCCTTACATAACATTGATTTCTTCAGAAGGAGTTTTTGGTTTATTGTTCTAAGGCAAGCTACTTTGTTTCTGGATTTAGACTCAGTAAACGTTTGGCTCTTGGGATTTTGAAATGTGATTAATTTAATTTGATTTATTAAAAGCTGTAACGACCAACCCCTTACCAGCCGGCAGCTACACCTCCAAGACCTGTGGCCTGGATAAATTACTGAGCTTGAATCTTATTTATCAAGCCGTACCGCTAACAAATACAATTTTTCCCACAATCGATGGATTAAACATAGGCACACAATAGCAGATATGTAAAATAAGTGATTAATTATATTAAATGAAATAACAAAAAATACAAATTTCACACGTAGAAAATATATATGTATAAACCACCACCAAAGCAATAACGTGACAACACCATATATATACAATAAGAAAACCTTCCCTTGCCCCTGTTACAGATAACAAACAACACAAACAACAACAATGAATGAATACAGAATGAATGATCGTGAACTTGAGTCCGAGTATATAACTGTCCTGAACGCAGATGACTGGTCAACAGATATGTGATGTGTTTGTATTTCCCGGAACAAATGGAACAACCTCACCGTGAATCCTTGGCGTGTGGTGGATGATGTAATCCGGCCCCGGGGTCTCTGGCGATGATTGAATCGAAGTAAGTCTGGTGGAATGAAAACAAACTGGATCCAAAGCGCGATGTGGAAAACAGCAAGTAAACTTGTTCATAGTTCTCTTTCCTTCTTTTTACCCTCCTGATTGTTTAAATAGTTAAGAGACGGATGTAACTGATTGAGATTGAAAACAGGTGCTTTCCATCTTGGGGCTGTGGTCTCTTTCCATTATCCATCCCCCCTGTATTTACGGGGATGACATTCACTGACGCACACATAAACAGCAAACGGGACAATGGAAACAAAACGCACTCAGTACAAACATTGAACACACTATACTATGTAGCCCCGCTACAAAACAATGATGGATCTTTTATTACTAACCCAGACAAAATTTATAATTATTTGTTAACATTCTACTTGGATCAGTACATGCGTACTGAAGTGACTTTAGCTGCAGGTGGAAGCCCCTGTCGCACCCTATGCAACTGTGTTTGATCTTATTCTGGAAAAGATCCCAGTCACCCCACAGGAAAAAGACTTCCCAAGACTAAGGTCATAAAGCTTATGAAATCTTTTCTGGATAAAGGCAGAACCATAACAACAGTTGCATAGAGCTTCCACTTGCAGCAAAAGTCACTTCAGTACACATGTACTTTGTGAGCATGCCCGTGTCAATCAACAGAGGAAGCTCTGCAGTTTATTTGTGACTTTACGCTGTAGGAAGATAAGTAAATGAATAAAGGTAAATAACATTCAATCTGGCTTTTATATAAGTAACAAATACATGATTTTCATATTAAGACCATCATAAGACATAATCACAAACAGGACTTTGCACGATACCTTGGTGAGCTCTGTAAGCCATGTTGTTTTGTTGAAGGACAGGTGTGAGGCAGACTGACTGGCAGGATGACGCCCGACCTGTTGCTGCATCTAAATGGTGCCATCTTTCACCTTTACGCCTGATGCAGTTTCATTGTTCTTATATGCAAGTGGACGTTTCTTGCAGGGAGGGCTTCTGATCTATTTCTTTAATGTAGAACCCTCATCTTCATCTGAGTTCACTCTTCTATAGCACATTGTTATTTGAAAACAGCAGTGTCAGATAGGGGCGACCATGAATGTGACTGAGAGAATTAAACTGAATTAAAAAAAAAAATGCTAACCTTCACAAGTACCATACATTTACAACGGCTGTTAGAGACTTAAATTAAATGCATGTTTTTATTCTATAATAGTAAAAAATAACAGCAGCTCATTACTCAAAATGGTGGCATCCAGGATCAAATTATGAACATCATGATTACAAGTCCGCTGCACCACCAAAGCAGTTGTATTAAGGGCAGGTCAATTTTGCACCTTAACATGACTTCTTTTTCTACAGTTACATTCTTGAATAAAAGCACACTTGTTTTGTTATGCTTGTACCTTTTCTGAAAGTGTTTATATGATATGACTTCATACATTATGTACTTCATGTCTACATTTTGTCAATTATTACTAAAACATGAAAAACATTTCTGTTTTAACGAAGTGTTTACATAGATTGTTGTAGACACAGAACACACATGAAATACATGAATTCCAAATAACAATATATTATTTACCCATGCCACACACATGTGTTTAGGGGACAACAAAAGGGCCTGAATAAATGTAGTTCCACGCCAAACCAGGATGTGGTGAAGTGTGCTAATTCTCTCTCTCAATTCCTTACAGACCATTCTCGGGAAATCCCACCCTGTTTTGGGGTAGCCAATGACATCACTTCTGGTTCCTGTCTTGATGACATCACTTCCCCTGTGAGGGTTTAAAAGCCGCCACCTTAAAGATGATACTCAGTTCTGTTTTGGACTCAGTTTTATGAACATGTTTTGTCTTTTGACAGATTTTGCAACCGGGAAATATTATACGAGTGGCTGACCCAAACCTTCCCAATGTCTCTTGGTTATTCTTGTGACAGTGGCATAGTCAGCAGGATGGAAGAGTCCCAAGAGAAAACGGTATCTGATCTGACTTATGAACAGGTGGGAGAGTATCGGGGTGAGTTTCCAGGTGGGGGGGTTCGTCCCAGATTCCAGAAAGAACCGGTGCAGACTCCACTTCCTTTGTCTAGTTCCGGGCCACATAGAATGCATAGGGAGAGTGTTGAAAGGACACACAGAACTGGGCTGGTCTCTGTGGGGGAAGCGACAGGGACTTATTATGCCCTCTCGGACAAGAGGGTTGTCCTCCCTGCCGGGGCCAAGGCCCCAGAGAAGGGTGGGGATTCCCCAGACCAGCAGGTGAGGTTTTTGCAGACCTGGGGCCTCATGCATAACAGCGTGCGTAGAATTCACACTATAACATGGCGTAAACACAAAAGCGGAAATGTTCGTATGCCCAAAAAAATCCAGATGCATAAATATGTGCAAACGCCAACTTCCATGTGAAAAGTAACACACGTGCATGCGCCTGCTGTCCCGATCCAACTCCTCCCAGAATTACGCCATTTGAAATATGCAAATCAATAAAAATAGCCCTTAAGCTCAGCCTTCTGTGAAAAGACAATGGCAAAAGCATAGGGGAAAATAGAAGAATTTCAGCGAATACCAAGTGGAGGCAAGGAAAAACATACTATTTGTTGGTTTAAAAAGTGGTATAAACAACAAAAAGAAGTTGATCGAGTGACATAGAGTGTCGGAGAAACTCAAAAGCTCAAGTTCACAAAGTCTTACAGTGCCCGAAATAAAAAAGTTGTTAGATATCAAAGTCGCCATGAAAGGCAAGTCGTAGCCCACCGTTTGAGTGTCATATGAAAGCTTATTAGGGTAAAGAGAAAAAAAAAAAAAATAGGCACACAGTGGGGAAAAAAGCATGAAATGTCAACTTTAATCTTGAAATTTCCACTTTAATCACATAGTTTATTTTGTCATTAAGTAGAACACCATAAACTTCATCTTAAAATCATTTAATTAACTAGTTTCTCAAATCTAATCTTAACTAAAATAGCACGTTAAATGCTTTGTTTTGTATTTGATATATATTCTCTATGTGTGTGAATCACTATGTGCTTCCAGGCTTTTTCTTCCTCCGACAGGACACAGAATCCATTACATTCGTAATATTACAGCTCTCTGAGTAATTATAATACTGAGATGTATACGTGATATCATTTTCGTGATGATAGGAGTTAAAGCATGTTATTAAACATGGGAACACGGTGATGCAGTGTTTGTTCCTGCCTCACGCAAGATGCTTGCTTTGCCATCCGTGACCTTCGATGAAATAATTTATTGCAGCAGTACTGTCTCTTTCAAACGTACTAACCTCCAATTCCTGTCCTTCCTTTTCTTTCTCCAAATACCCAATCGCCACACAATCAGCTCTGTAATAGACTGTCACACACGTGCGCATGGGAACCAGCTGAAGGGCCTAAACACTAGTAATTCTACGCCAGGCCAGGGGATGGCGGAGTGTACTGACTATCTCTCTCAGTCCCTTGCAGACCTTTCCCGGGAAATCCCGCCTGTTGCCTGGCCCCAAGGATAATGTCACTTCCGGGCACAAGGACACCACCCCCAGTTCCGGCATAGATGACGTCACTTCCCTTCCAGCCTTTTAAAACTGCCATCTTGCCTCAGTAAAGGCAGTTCTGTTCTGGACTCTGAACTAAGCACATCGTGCTGTTTACAACTACTTTTGCAGCCGATTCAATTATACGGGTGGCTGCCCCAAATCTTTATGATGTCTCCTACTCATTCTTATCACAAGACGTTAAGTCATCTGTAAGCTTAGAACGCTGATTCTTCAAAACTTTTAAGGAACATTGAAATATCTTCATAGTACATGTTTAGAAGAATACAGCGCGAGGCAGGAACAATCCGTGAACGGAGCACCAGCTCCTTGCTAGTGCTGCGGCACCGTGTCCTCACATGTTTAATTATTAACAATATAGATTATTTAATTGAAGTTAAAGTTTTATCTGAAAAATATAATAAACATATTTTGCTGCATTTCATCTGAAAAATTATATCGTCATCATATGTAAATATGTGCTTTATAACGCGGCTCAGGTTGTGCAATATTATAACTGTATCGCAAGTTTACAGTGAGGTGATTGTACTAATAAGGAAAAACCATTCTACAAGGAGCACTTGTTGGACTGATTGAGTGTGTTTATAGTTATTGAGATGAAACTGTTTCTGAAATTCGAGGAAAGGCAGAATGACTGAGGCAGCAGGTGCTAGATGCTGTATACCGATAATTCTCTTTCCAATCAGCTGCTGAACTGTGATTCCCCACTCAGAAACAGTGATATACATACTCTGAGTGGTGCAGTGAGAGTAATATGGAAAAAGATGATCCACTGAGGCAGCCCCTAAAGGGAGCAGCTGAAAGAAGAAAAAGAAGGTGCAATGAGAGTAAAAAAGCTAAAGCAGCTACCATATTTAGAATACTTTGGCTATTCCCTGGACCATTATATTGTTACAGGTTAATTACAATCAGATGCCTTAAACTAATAAACAATATGCAGTTAGTTTCAGTGTATTTATAAAGCCGCGTCAGGGATGTGGATCTAAAAAAGAAAAGGTAACCACACAGGAACAGTAGCACTACTTTGATGCTGGGTGCCGCCAGTTTGCAAAACCGAGAGGAGAACTTACGTACGCCAGGGTTGGAGCTACCGTAAAAATGTGCGTGGCTTTATGCCAAGTTTAGGATTTATACATTGCAATTTGAGCGTGGAAACATTCATACGGAACATTTTTGTGCATACACACCATTTATACATGAGGCCCCTGGAAACTAGATCCTGAGAGACACACCCAAGAGCAGGTGGATGCTCTTTGGGAAAAGATGGTGGAGTGGTTAAAACCATCTGAATGCTCCACCTTTCAAAAAGTAAAAAAGGTGGCCTGCTTTATTTTTTTGAATGCAATACCTGAAAATTTCACCCAGCCAGTCTGGGGGAAATTCATTAATATGGACGAGTTCTTTAGGCTTGTAAAAACCACCAGGACAACCTTACAGTCTGGGAGATTAGAACAGTCCTTTAGTGGATGCCACGGAGGTTATGTCCCTGCTAAACTCCCTTGGTACAAGCCGGAGTTTGCGGTGGAGTTCCAGGGTCCGCAGGCACACCGCTCACTTGGGGACATGGCGTGATGTAAGCGGAGAGGGTGAGGTGGATTGTGCGCACTTTCAAACCCCCTATCAATGCCTCATACTGGAGTAGTAATTGTTAATGGATTCAAAGTGGAAGCCCTATTTAACTCCGGCAGCAACATTTCCATTGTTGATGGCCTTAGGTACTGCTGCGATAATGGATAAATGTAAAGACCAGTATAGCCTGTGTACATGGAGATGTCTGGTACTATAAAACCACCAGATGTTTCATCAGCCAAGGAGGACTGGTAAAAAAGATCCCTGTAGCGGTCCTCCCAAAGTCCCCTTTTACTGTGATTCTAGGGCAGGACTGGTCTAATATTAAAAGCGGTGAAGTACTACTCACTCCTGATACTAATTTGGGCCTAGTAACAGACAGGAATAATACATCGCAGGTTGTCTCCAAGCCGTGTACTCAGCTGGCGGAAAGCGGTGTGGGAAGCCAAGAGGTGATGGGGGAGCTTCCCAGTCCATTGCAACCCATGATGTCAACAGAGAGCGCCTCGATGGATCAGGCTGATTCCCTGGCCCTTGAGGTCAGACCAGACCCTCTCTCTGATCTAGGTTTTCAATTTAGACAACTGTGGCAAATTCCTAGGAGGGACCGTGCTCCTCTCGTTCCCCTTCCCTTAACTGATGCCCCGTTTAAGAGAATAGGGGTCGATATCGTAGGACCCTTGGAACCCTCAGCCTGAGAACATAAATATATACTAGTCCTCGTGGATTATGCAACCCGATATTCAGAAACCGTTCCGTTGCACTCAAATAATTCTAAAACCATCGCACGGGAACTGGTAGGGGTCTTTTCGCGATGTGGCATCCCTAAGAAAGTCCTTACAGACCAAGGGACACCGTTTACCTCTGAGACATTCAAAGAGATGGCCAAGTTACTTAAAATAAAGACCGCAGTATATCAGCCTCAAACCGACGGTCTAGTTGAGAGATTTAATCAGACTCTCAAACAGATGATCCGCAAGGTGGTCAGTGGGGACTGAAGGAACTAGGATCAACTCCTCCCCCTCATGCTCATTGCTTACAGGGAAGTCCCTCAAGCCTTGGCGGGGTTCTCACCATTTGAATTATTATACGGACAACAACTCTGGGGCAAATTTGACATTTTGATAGAAGGGTGGGATGGAGGTGCTCTTCCCTCAACTAATATTTTAGAATATAGATAGATAGATGGATAGATAGATACTTTCAAAAAAAGAAAGAGAAGCAGAAATATATCCATATACAACTTTCTGAAAATTCTTTTAACACCCACAATATCTTAAAACCATGCATACATTAGCCATTGTTGCTTTAATAAACAATTGGTGTATTTGAACTTTTTTTTTTTCAAAATCGGATTTACTTCGGTAACAAATCAACAGAGACACTGTATGCTTGATGTGTGATTGCACTTATTGTAAGGGTAAATGCTGTCAAACAGAAGCTGCAATCAAATTCAAATCTGTAATTGAACTGAATCAAATTATATTAGAAGAAAAACATTAACATTCATAAATTGTATCTTAATCAAATATATAAATATTTAATTAAGTAATTAAAATGATCATTCAGTAACACCTTCTGGATGTTGCAAAAAATCTGATGTTATTAGTACAATTATCTGCTGTTTGATGTTTTATCATCAGCTAATGAACAAGCATTGATGATTTTAATTTTGTTAGCTACCGTTTCATAATGAGATAATACAGCATATAATAAACATTAGACAAGCCATGCTACACACTTGTTTATAGTTAAGCAAATTAATTGCTGCAAGGAGTTTCATATTTTTTGAAGATTTTTACCTGAAGCAATCAAAGTCTTTAATGGATAAACATTTTTTGAATAGCATTACGAGGCTGCAGAGATGAACCAGATGTTTGATTTAGTAATCTCTTATGTATTCCAATTAAACATTTTTGTCTCATAGGGACCTTCTTAACATACTGTTAGGACAGAGGAACACTTTTAAAATGATTGTCTTATGACACCAAGGCATTTGTAGTAGAGAAAGTGGAGTTCTGTTTTGAGGCTACTGTCTGCTGTTGGCCAATCTATATTTTTATCCCCCTTCAGCAAACAAAAACTAAGAATAGAGACCAAAAGAAACAGAATATGAGTACAACTGGCTAATGAAAGGTTTTTGCAATGGGTTCTTAGACTCACACTCCATGATAAAGCAAGGAAGTTGGTAACTTAAGGTAACTGGTAGTACCTTCTAAGAAATTAGCCTTTGCGGAAAATACCAGACTGAATCATATCTTAACAAACTTGCTGGTAAACAATTCTTTATAGTAAACTATGACAAGTGCTATAAATTGGGTACAGTTTGACACTTGTGTCAACCCATCAAAAACAAGAGTCTTTGCAAAATGCAAACCTTTTTACAGCAAAGAAAAATGCAACACATGGTCTCATAGAAGCATGGTGTTTGGGAAATGGGAAAGATTATCTGGTTAAAGATTTATGATTAATTTATTTCAAGTATAAAATAGCAAAGAAAATGCAATCCAATTTTGTCAGTTCTTTTTATTGATTGATTTTGGTGGTTTCAGCATATGCTTAGCCTTATACTGTTCCATCCTAACGTTTTCTTTCTGTTGTAAGTTATGATCTTAGTCCCAGTCCTAGTTTTAGTTTCTCATACACACACAATTAAATGTATATAGGGCCACACATAACTTTTAGGACATGGAAAGAAACTCCATGTAGAAAATTTTGTTTTAGTAGGGTGGTCTTTGCTGCTCATTAGGCAAAAGGTTTTTTTAGTGGTGCTCACATTGACCACACATGATTATATGAGCAAAGGAAGCTCTTGCAGGTTGGAGAAGAAGGCCTTCAAAAATCTAACTCAAAAGTATGTACAAAAGTCCTAAACTGCAGTATAGAACAGGGGGGCCCAATGCGTCAATCGCGATTGACCAGTAGATCACAAAGGTAGTGCATGTAGATCGTGTTGCATTCAAAAAAAATATTTTAAACGTTAGTCTATCATATATCCTCCCTATGGCATTTGCCACTTGATTGACATGCAGGGCGGCCAGTCTGAGATCTCTTTTCTTCTGTCATCCCACATGCACGATCAAACGCGCGACCTACTGCAAACCTCCGGATGTGATCTAGTTAGCCTTCCAATTTATATCGACTAAAGAAGGGATTTAAAAAAAATAGTTTGGGGAGTGTATGGGCTGGATGTGGAATTAGAAGAAGATTTTTTTCTCACAATGCCACAATCGAAGTGTGTTTGTCTGATCTGTCAATCTATCATTGCTATTCCAAAGAAGGAAAATGTGGAAAGACACTTTCGAACTGTTCATAAAAACTATGAAACTGACGTCCTTCCAAAAAGCAATCTGAGAAAGATAAAACAGAGGGAACTAAAATTGCAGTTAATCGGACAGCCGTCATTTTTCACTCAGCTGAATTCAAAAGCTCCTTGACTGCATTATTCGGCTCAACTTATTTATGCGACTCAGTCTTCTTCCCACATGAAGATTATTAAATTCAAATACTGTAGTGACCATAAATGTATTGAATTGTTTTTATGCCACAAAGGTTACAGTTATGCAAGGTACGACAACATACATTTCATGTATAAAGTATACTCATTATATATATGTATATATATATATATATATATATATATATATATATATATATATATATATATATATATACATATAATTTTTAATGTAGTTAGATCATTTCAAACTGGTCATTTTAAAAGTAGCTCGCAAGCCGAAAAAGTGTGGGCACCCCGGTATAGAATCAAAAAAGAGATTTTTATGGAAGCACAAAGAGGTTTAGAATATATGCAATCTTGGATAAGAAAAGGTCATTGGAGCCAACCTTATATCCATTTGATTGCTCCTTCTACTCTGTACTATCTTCTCTTTTCTCCACACAGAAACTGGTGCAGGCTGTGCACTAATTACTCCAACTTGTGTAAAAAACACTGTAATGCAATTTCTGGTGATTTTATATATAGGTTTCCTAAACTGAAATCATAAACCATGGTACCCACATCATGGGGTGTTTGTGATAGGAGATATGTTTTCACCTATCACATTATTTGTAGTTATATTTTGCATAGCCCACAGAGCAGGATTCATACTGAGTACTATTGTGGTGTTATAAAAGAAAAATGCACTTGAAACTGCAGTCCTATTTAACTGGAACATCCTGACATCTGTACTAACACATTTTACATTAGAAAATGAGATCATATATAAAGTTTAAATTTGTGCTTTGTTCTCTGATAATGGCTGTCACACATGTGTACATGGGAGGGGTTAACGGAGGATAAGAAGCAGAGTCAGGGGATGAGGAACTGCACTAATGCCTTTTCTCCTTCTTCCGCAGACCACCAGAAAAGAAGCCCAGCTGGAGCTCCACCCACTTCCATTTCTAGACCACTCCCTCCTAAAGACATCACTTCCACTAAGAACCTGCCTCTTCCTGCTGAGCACCTATAAGATCCAAGCTCTCCACTCTGCAGTTTAGTCACTGCTTTGACTTAGTCCTTTGCTGCAAGTAATTAGATGTGAGTAGTTATATTGTGATAATATACTTGGCGAAACCCCAAACCTTTTTATTTGTTCTTGTGTCTTTTACACAGTTTACATATGAGAAGTCCTTATAGTTAGTACTTTTAATTTGTTTAACTAGTTTGGTACTTTACATTAATACTTCATTCAGAGGTGTGTTTCTTGGGTATACCATTTATCTCAAGCTAATTATTAAATATATTCAAATGTGTTATGTAAATGAATCTGGCTGATAAAAGGAAGTGAACTGTATAATTTCTTCAGTTTGCCATCATGCTGCATTGAGAATAGCACCTGGGACTCCACCTATAGGTGCAAATAAATGAAGGCCATGTTGGAATTTCACTTATAACTGAAAGACACTTTATTTTCATATTCAACATTAGGTGTCCATTGATCAACCATGCACATAAGAGTTCCACTGTACTTTGTACACATGAAAATAAATAACTGAATTGATGACACTACATTACATTTTTTCTCAAAACTTTAGATTTTTGAAATTATAAACTTACCTGCTTGTCGATGCTAAGTTCACAATGCCTATCATCACTCGATATTGTGTGCTTTCTGTGATGTGTCATGCGCATGCCACAATAAAAATATACTGTATTGGAGAAATGAAAAAAGTCAGATTACATGATAAAGCTAAAAGACAGTGAAACAGATGGAAGTGTCACAAAACAATTATTCAATTTTATAATGCATGCTGAGTGATTTTTGCTGAGGATATGGTAATAAGATAACAGCTGAGGATGTTTCTGAGTGAGTAAAACTAATTACTAACTTTCACTTTTTCTTCTTTCTTAGCAGACATTTGCTAAAGGTTTATGCAAACCATAACTTAAGTAACTGAGGTGCCAACAGATGTTTTACATTGGTCGTTCACCTTCTTCATTATATAAACTGAAAGACTGTGAGTTATTGTAAGTGACATTTTACCTGTGATTATTGCCCAGCTGTGTACAGAACATAGACAACATTTCACCCCAGCCAGAAACCTTTCATAATGTCAATTAAAAAGAGACAAGAAAGGAATGTTTGATGGTAAATGGATATACTAGAGGAAACCATGTCCCAGGATTGAAGTATTGCTGCAGAGAGAGACGTGCAATGTAGTGAAGCATACTGCCAGTCTCCTTTTAAAATAGCTGAATTTCACAAAAACATTTAACTTTTTTTGTCCTACTATGACATGTTTACACTGTTTTAGAATATGTGTGCAATTTCTAGACATAGATCAATACTTGATAGCCCTATTGGATTGAAAAACTGAGGTATTTGGTAACTTATAAGGCTTTTTTTGTTTTTACGTTTGGATCCCTGCCCCTCGATCTCCATTTTGAAATCCTAGAACAGATTAGGTATGTCTTAAAATAAAAAAAAATGCTTCACTTTAGAACCCAATTTAATGTGGTAAATGAATGCATACTATGATTGTGAAGAAACAATTTCAGCTTAAAAAATACTGAACTTACACTTTAATTAAAAAAAAAAACACAATAATGTCTAACACTGTAATATGTTTATAAACTGGTGCAGAGAATCTCTGACCTTCAGATATTTATACATTTTAAACCCTTACAAGACTAAATTGCTTTTCAAAAAGGATACATAGTTATAACCTTTAGAAAGCCTTTGCATTATCAATAAAAATCCATAATTCCTTACAAATACTGTATGTGAAACTATGGAATGAAGCACTAAAGAAAATACCTAGATAATATTGTTTTGGAGATTCTTTTTAATGCTTTTCTGAACCTGCAAAAAATCACCATTTAAAAGCTAACATTGACATTTTAAGAAACCCTTTGGGATGGTTTGCCATCTCTGTGATCTATAATATTTACTAGTAAACAATCAAAGTAATTTGATGGGAAAAGAACAAACATCACTGTAAACATCTATTTTAATACTTCAGATGTTTTCTTATTTTTTACTGTCAATCACAGAAAAAATGATCATTGCAAAATATGCCAATCAAAATGGCATAACATATATAATAGTTCCTTAGGGTTTAAAGCATAACTGTGTCAACAACTGTGTACCCACATTTACTTCTGTTAATCTATGCCTACTTTATTAATCCAAATTTTTTATGTTAACATCTTTTTTTGCCTAGTTACATTTACAATATTTCTTATAATGTTAGACTTATTTTGTCTAATGACATAATAGACTGTATTTCTCTAAACAGCGAAACAAGGTGGCTGATATTTTGGTACATGCTTTTAAAAGTCCCTTTGAGTTTATACTTACGATTGATTAACCTGAAGAAAGTTATTCATTATTTTAGAGTGAAATAGAACATTTGGATGAAAAAAAGATCAATTTATTATAACATAAATGATATAGTATGTCTGAGGCTAGAAAACATCAACATTAAAGACAGAAAAGACTCAGTGAATGAGACAAGAATGAAGGTTAGGCGCCTGTGTAAATATGCCAGCAGCTCAGTGCAATCTTTTCAGGTGACTGCCAGATAATTGTAGTTGCTATGCAACTAAAAGGGGAGTGACCTTTGTCAGTTTGAGAAGTATACTACTAAACTTGTAACACAGACTTAAGATTATGTTTTTACCCAAATCCAACCCCATCCCTGATAATGGACAAAGGCTAGATTGCATTTAATGGAGTTTGCCAATTTATACCGATTCTTGGTACATTGCTCTGCTTATTTGTGTCTGACATCTTGAAATTTCATTAGACACTTGTAATTTTTCTTTATACATTGGATGACAATAAATTCAAAGTGGGAGAAGGAATGTCATAGGTCTATGAATCTCTTTTTCTTCTAGATTTTATGAGGCCAGCTATATGCTAGATGATGGTGGCTTACCATGCTTCAAACTGGACATACTGGTATGGAGGACTGCAAACAATTTTTATTTTATGATCTCAGAAAGATCAGGGGAGGCAGTGTGATGAGAAAACATGCAGTTAAACCAGAAACACAAATCAAAGTCACATCACAGAGAAAAGAACAAGCTAAAAATGTCCCAGCAAGAATATTTTTTTGGAAGCACCTTTAACTAAAATGAAAATTTGAAAATCATAGTCAAGAATCAAAAGCGTTAATAAATAGCTCTCACATAACGCTCAACACAAATATTAGTTTTTGAAAGAGTCAAATACACTGCTAAAGTCCTTGCCATACCACTGTCTTAAATAGGGAAAAATGTGATGCCATCGTGCGTCATACTGGCCTCTAATCACATTACTAGCAACGGACAACAGAAGCATGAAGAAATGGCTGCAGCTGTGCTAAACAAACATGATCATGGCAAGGTAAAATCATAATAATAACATATTTTTGAAGGATACAAAAACAGTCTATAAACCTAGAGAAGTGGGAACAATTTGAATCAATGATATCAAAAGCAAGATTATAAAAATTTTAGGCAACACTAATTTTGTTTTGTTTTTTACTTGTTCAACAGCAAGATCCTTCTCCTCTCTTCACCTTCCTCAGAAAATTTTGATTCATCATACTAAGTTTTATCCTAAAAAATGTTTTACAGTCAAAGATCTAAAAAATTGATGGATACATTTTAAAGAAAATTATTAAGGGCATCGTGTATAATGGCGTGCATAGAATTTGCACTAAAGCATGACGTATGGACAAAACTGGAAATGTGCGTACACACAAAAAAATCCAGATGCATAAAAAAGTGTATGACAAGTTCTACTCACTTCCCTTTTATAAATCCCAATGAATGTGAAATTTAACGCACGTGCATGTGCCTACAACCACACCACGATTCCTCCCAGAATTTCACAAGCACGTGTAAAAAGAATTTCACTGTGAAGGAAAGGAAAAATATACTATTTGTTGGCTCAAACAGTGGTATAAGCAACAAAAGGAAGTTGTTTGAGTGATACACTCAAAAGTTCAAGTTCAGAAAGACACACAGTGCCCAAAATAAAATAGTGGTCAGATATCAAAGTCGATGTGAAAAGGCAACTCGCATCCCACCATCTGTTTATTCTGTTTCAGACAATATTACAAACGCTGACCTCTGTGCCGAGGACACAAATCCATGTGTGATGGTGCTGCTGTGCTTAGCACATCTTCTGGGGCTGGTTGTGTGCACACACCTCTGCCTCGGAAACCGCTGGGTAACCTGCCGGCTGTGTGCTTACGCACGCTGTTTTGGAGTCACAGAATGCAATAGTGGATGCTGTAAGAGATGTGACCAACGAACTAAAGAATATAAATGCTTACTATGTAATATTGACCATTTAATAAATGAGTTGGTTAAAAAATAAATGCTGCATCTGTTTACCTGTTTTTATATTCAGCTAATTACATTTAAACAAAGTTATAATGCTGTCCAATTTGGTGGATCAGGGTCAGGTTCATCATACCATATCTGTTCAGGTATGGGCAAGCCACGATTGTGTGCCTCATTTTGTAGCATGCTAAATGCTTACTCAATGCAACACACTTTCTGTGGACTATAGAGGAACATATTAATAGAGTGGAAATGCTTTCTATTTACATAAGCAAATTCACTCTCTGAAGACACCTTTATAGTGTAGTGTCATCACTGAGTGCCACAATTAGTGATTCATTCCTGGCTGATGTAACTTGTCTAGCGCAATAGCACTGTGCGTGCAGTTGACCATTCCAATTACATTTGGAAAACCAGACGTTGCTGCCGACTGTGTTTTGATGTTACCCACTTCAACCACAATGTAAGGAAATGTTATATACCTGGATGACAAGCAATTAATACCATTCTATACAGGTGCCATGGTGCTACTCAGTGATGATTGGGAAATACCTGATCAGTCAGCAAGTTCTTGTTGAAAAGATATGTGGCCAAAATTCAGAGAGTGGACAGAATTTGCCTGGGAACAGGTAGAGCAAGAATGCTGATGAATTGTTTAATTAATAGCCTACTCTATGGACTGAAATGTGTGCATAACTTTGCTCAAATAAAGAAACGATCTGCACTCTCATCTGGCCTCTGTAACTGCTTTCTCTGCAGGTGGAGAAAATTTGTCTTTCACCCCTTGACCCAGAACTGTAAGAATAATAAACTGGTATAAAAATGTATATACAGTATTTACATAGTTTATTCCAGATGTAATATACAAGAAAAAAGCAACAACAACAAAATTGAATATATAAAAGCACATTAAACCCTTAGTGGGGCAGCTGCAACAGAAAACGGGAGAAGATAGATAGAGAGTTAGAACTTTATTTGTCCCAAGGGGAAAATTTGCCTTTTTACAAAAGCACTTTAAAATAAATAAGCACATAAATAGGTAGATAAGTGATAATAAAATTTCGATAATAAACTTTCTAATGAAAGAAATAAACAAACAAATAAATAAATATACACATACATTTTGTCAGAAAAGTCAAATCTTCTGACTAGGCTGTCACAGTCACAGTTTGGAATTATGCAGACATGTTGACACACTTCTACTGAATAATTTGTTGGCTGAAAGTCCTTAGAGTAAGTGTGTCAAAGAGAGGATGTGCAGCACTGTTCATATTGGCACTCAGTTTTGTTTTAATTCTCTCCTTCGCTACCATCTCCAGGATGTCCAGAGTGCATCCCGTAAGTGAGCTTGCCCATTTAAATAGCTTGTTGATTCGATGGGCTTCCCTTGTAGTGATGTTACTTGCCCAGAACAGCACAGTATGGAAAATTGCACTTGCCATCCTAGAGTTATAGAAGATGTGAAGGATGTCACTTCTCACATTAAAGGAACACAGTCTCTTGAATTAGAGCCTGCTCTGTCCTATCTTATATAGTTCCTCTGTGTTCTAAGACGAGCACAGCCTGATATTAATGAGGAAGCCCAAGAACTATTTACATCCACTTCCTGAATAGTGATGTGTGAATTACGGCACAAAAGAAACAATCTATTGTACAGAATTTCATATTTCTGTCTGTCCAGTGGTAAACAGGAATTGTTTCAAGGACTGGCATGATAAAAATGGAGATACCTTGTGCCAAACAGTATTAACATTGCAATGCTATGGAATATGAAATTTAAGCTTGGTACAATGATAGCTGACAGATTGGGGCACAAAATAAAGTTGACTCCAGGGTTGTGCATCATAAAATGTCTTAGTTATGAACTGTAAAATCCAGGTTTCTTGAGAGAAATTCCCATAACACCTATTTTCTTTGTGTTTTACTTAGTTGGCATTAGTGTGAAACAAAACGTTTTATTCAAAATGTGGAGTGTTGTATTCACTGCTGTTCAGTTGTTTGCAGCTTCCTTACTATGTAAGCAGAATGACAGCTATTTGTTTTTGGGTATCAATTTAGTCACAATAATGCCAAAGACCCCTTAGTGCATGAGGAGTTAAACAATGGCTTTCTTATTTTCTTTTTAACCAATTTCTTCAATACCATTTTTTGAAGGTAATTACATTCTTTACAGCTCCACTTCTGTAGACCTGTAACGCTAACTCTCCCCACTTACCAGCCAATTAGGTCTTCAGCTAAAGCTGAAGCAAACAACCATTAAATACTGTTAATTAATCCCTAATTCAGGAAGAGCACCAAAGCTTTGGTAACTGTAAACAATATCATTTAAAAATTGAAACATAGACAAAAGTAGCACGCACATTATATTCCATCAATTCACTTATATCTTTTTTTAAACTAAAATCAGTTATTTTTAATCTAATTGAACCATTGTCTTTGCATCATTTAGTTTTGACCTATTGCTGAATATAACACTGTAATAAATTTGAGCTGTGCTGCTAGTTTTTTATAGATACTCATACCATGTATGTTTTACTTATTTTACAGTATTTTTGCATGAACGTTTGTTGTAATTTCTGCCTATTTCTTAAGAAAGTGAATAAGTAGTCATTCTGTTCAGATTTGAATATGCATTCATGTCAGTTATGGCCAAATTTGGTGTCTTAGTCATTTTTATCCTTTCCAGGATGGTTCTCAATAGCTTTGCTGAACACTGTGTTATGTCTGATAAAGTGAATACTGATACTAAATAAATCACATGGTTTTTGCAACCCCAAGTCACCAATTCAAGCTATGGTCATGCAGTTAACAACCTTTGTGCTACTTAATGGTTTAAAGGTTGGCCTTCTTCTTGTGGAATGTAACATCACTGATAATTAAAAAAATGATAACCTGACTCAAAAATAGTACATTTGTCACACAAACAACATAATGTAGTAAGTTATTATTTGGATAAAGTTACATCATTCACTAAGACATCAGTTTTTGTACTTCCTACATATATCTGACCTTTGAGAACTAATACTGTTAACAGAAATTAAAAATAGAGCAATCAATCAGAGATATATTTTAGACATCAAAAAAAAATCAATCTAAAGTCTAAAGCATCTTCATGTACATTATAGTGGCATTCTGTATACTGAGAAGTATGTAAGCTATAGAAGCTCTTCCTGCTAGTTTTTCCAAGCCTTTCATCTCCTTGGATGTTCTCCCTAGGTCTCTTATACAAATTTGTCCAATCACTTCCCAAAAGTGTGTAACAGAGCAAGACGCAGAAGACAGGAAGATATGGAAAAAGATGATCCACTTTGGCAACCCCTAACAGGAGCAGCCGAAAGAAGAAGAAGAAGAATTCCCAAAGATGTGTGTACCTATTTTTTCTTTTTGTTTAATTGAGCTTGAGTGGGTTTGATATCTTTCGAGGCTCGGTTCCTGCCTTGTTCCCATTGCTGCTGTTATCAACCAACCAATTCCTAGAAATCATTTACTGGATTACATTGGATACTGAAAGTATTCAGACTCCTTTATATTTTTGCATTTTGTAATGATGCAGTCTTGTGCTAAAGACATTTCAATTCATTTTTTCCCACATCAAGCAATACTCCATACCCTACAATAACAACGTAAAAACAAGATTTTAGAAGTTTTTACAAAATTGATTTATATATAAACGTTTAAGTGTGGAAGTATGTGTGTCTATCTGTCCGGCCCAGAAGTAAGAGGTGGAGTTTGGATGAGGGCTCCACCTCCGACGATACCCAAGTGAGGCCTGCACGTTGGCAAAACAAAGGCTTCGAAGAAAGAGTCACTCGCTTAGCGGCTAATACAGAAGCAAGGCGAGCACATCGGCAAAACGGTATCCCTTTTACTTTTCCTCCGCCGTTAATACAGAAGTGAGGCAAGCACGTCGGCAAAATGAAACCTCCTAGGACAGAGATGCCCAGAGTAATTCCTTTCAATTACCTGACATCTCTACATTAGTGGATTAGTAGATACATTTCAATTGTTTCTAGGACCCTGTGCTGTAAAAATCTAGTTAAAAATAAAAACCTGAAATATCACATTGACCCAAGTATTTAAACCCTTTGTTGTGACACTTGAAATTTGACTCAAGTGCATCTCATTCTATTGATCATCATTCAGCTGTTCCAACACATGTTTGAAGTCCACCTGTGTTCAGTTGAGCTGATTGGACATGGCTGTGAAAGGCAAAAACCTGTCTGTGTAATGTCCCACATTTGACAACATGTTACAGAGGAAAAATAAGCCATGAGCTCAAAGAGAATTCATGCAGAACTTAGAAAATTCCTTCAGCATTGAAGGTTCCCAAGAGCACAGTTCATAATTCTTAAAACGAAGAAGTCTGAAACAATTATAACTCTTAGTTCTAGCCACCTGGCAAACTGAGAAATCATAGTGAAGGGCTATGGTAGGAGAAGTGACGAAGAAGCCGATAGTCACTCTGGATGAACTCCAAAGAACTTGTGTGGAGATTGGAAAAGGTTCCAGTAAGACAAGCATCACTACAGCACTCCACTGATCTAAGTGATCAGACAGAAGCCTCCCATCAGTAAAAGACAAATGGAAGCCCGCTAAGTTGACAACAAGGCATAAAAAAGTCACAGACTGTCAGAAATAAGACTCTGTAGTCTGATGAAACCAAGAATAGCTTTATGTCTGAAGGAAACTAGGCACCACTCATCACGTGTACAATGCCATTCCATTGGTGAAGCATTTGTAAAGACTACATAGGATTGAGAAAAATCCAAATGGAGCAAAGAGCAGAGATATCCTTAATTGAAACCAACTCCAGAGTGCTCTTGGCCACAGACTACACAAAAGGTTCACCTTCCCACAGTACAAGGACCCTAAGTACAAAGCAGAGACAACGCAGGAGTGGCCTGTGGACAACACTTTGAATGTACTTGAGTTTCTCAGCCAGAACTTAGAGTTGAACTCAGTCAAACTTTTCTGGAGACAACTGAAAATAGCTGTCCACAAACAGTCCCAATCCAGCTGATCAGATCTTGAAAGGATCAGAGGTAGAGAAGAATGACTAACACTCCTCAAATCCTAAAGTGTGAATCTTGTCATGTCATACACAAGAACTCTCCAGGTTGTAATTGCTGCCATGGGGCTTCAACTACATATTGAATAAAGGTTCTGAATATGTAAGACAGTGTGATATTTCACTGTTTTATTTTTAATAAATTTGCAAAAATTTCTAAAAGACTCTTTTGGCTTTGTAATTCTGAGGTACTGAGTGTTATTTGATGTGGAAAAAAATGTATTCAAATGATTTTAGCACAAGGCTGCAACATTTCAACATATGAAAATAGGGAATGGCTCTGCATACTTTCTGAATCCACTGTAAGTTATGTTATCTGGACTTGAGTTCTTTAACAATTACATTTAATTTAGTTAAAATATCAGTAAAAATAAACAACAAAAAATAACTAAGCAAAAATTACATTAAAAAGTAAATGTAACCTTCAGCGTTATCATCGTGTGAGTGGCAGTGTTATCTACACCTATAAGATTAGCAAAATTACATTATTGATTAATAAACTGAAAATAATATACACAAGCAACAGATATGAGATACATATAATCTGATTGGTGAATAATGCACTCTGTCCTCATCGTTATATGGTAAAAATTTGTACAAATCCAGCCCTCCATGCCCCAAAATTGGATTAATCAGGCTAAAGATTAAACAATCCCATATAAATTTCATTCATTTCTTACTCCTTCTTTAAATCATAAGTGTAAAAATATTCAGCAAAAGTCAGTTGTTTATTTTTGTGAAGCTATTGCCAATACTTGCTTTTGCCTTAAACAAAATATTTTAAAAAATACTATTGTATCATATTCTTGTGTTGCTCTTATTTTTATTTTATAAAGTAATCTTAGCCTTTGTGCACATACAGATAAAACATTATACAACAACACAAGGTGACAAAATATTAAAAAATTGAACATCCATCCATTTTCCAACCCGCTGAATCCAAACGCAGGGTCACAGGGGTCTGCTGGAGCCAATCCCAGTCAACACAGGGCACAAGGCAGGATTCCAATCCCGGGCAGGGTGCCAACCCACCGCAGAAAATTGAACACCCAGGAAGAATTTGTTTAAAGACTGAAATTGCTTAGTTCAACCACCAGGAGGTGTAAGGATTGTAGCTTTTTTCATGAGCATACATAGCTACTTGCCTAAAAAAAACACTAAAACATTTCAGGCTTAGAGATTCAAATGAATAATCTTTCCTCTTATACAAAAACAACAGAGTCAACTTTAATGGCCAGTAGCTGTGTTTACACAGATCAGTTCACCCATCTCAAATTCCCTTATTCAACTTTTTGTGGTTTTGGTATTCTTGGGACTCAACACTCTGAAGTCATTCATCACAATTTTCATCCATTTCTTTTTAACCTTCCTCTTGGCCTTTTGTACTTCATCCCCATCAAAATTGTTACTTGGGATTAGAATAGGGCCCCCCTGTGACTAAAGGAAGAGACAAAATGAGGTTAGTGTCAGAAATGGTGTCCAAGCCTAGGAGTGCTGTGATCTAATCCAACCCCCAGCAGCAAATAAGTAGTTCAGTCATTCTTACTTTAAGCCATTTTATTTGTGAAATAGAATCAAACAGTACCTAACTCTGGTAAAAGAAGAATTTTATATTCTGTTCATTTTATGTGTATTTGCAAGTTAGTTATCTTTATGTATAGTTCATTTAAAAGAGAAATTAAATTAACTATATGCCTCCTAGGTTAAACAAGAAACAGATATTTAGTATGGAGCAATAGCCCAGCTACTTTCATCACAAACGTTAACCTTGTATGTTAATGATGTATATCTTTGTGTGCTTGCAAATGCCTATGTGGCGGTTATCTTGTTTCTGTAAAGCTGCCTGTTCATCTAGGGAAGCACCTGCCACTTTTTTTTCTCCCAACCTGCTGACCACCAGCAGCAGCAGCAGCAAAATCTGTACACTGTCGTGGATAACTGGTACGTTTGGTTCTAACCCTATCTTATCTTAACCCAAATTCTGTGATTTCCTGTATTTTTAGTCTCCTTAACGTTTAGTAAAAATTTGTAGCAAATCATCCACTGGTGAAAGAAAATGGAAAATAACGTACTGTTAACAAAGGAAAAGGGAATTAAAAAAAGTTAAAACTCTTATTACAAACATTAAAAAAGTAATGTAAAAAACTGTAATCAAACTAATTTAGTCTCATTAGAATATATGTCTAATCATCAACCTCATTTAGTCCACCAGTTTGTGCATTTTTCTTCAACAAATATATAAAATCCAAATCAAGTAAACTCTTTGCCTTTAATTATGTAATTAAATTAATCATATTGCAAATTGTCACAGTCCAGCTTCAGCTTGGCTCTTCCCATGGCTTCTCCTCTTTGTCTATTTTTTGATCCAAACCCCATCAGTTTTAATTTACAAATATTTTTGTTTGTCAAGTATGCATGTTGGAGCTTTGCTAACGTCCATGACTTGCAGTCCATGCCGAATGTACTGAGTGTTAGGTGCTGAGTGTTGCTTGGCTTGAAACTTGATGACATTCGGACAGCTTAGCCAGCATCAAACTATAACAGTCCTTGACCCATTTTCCACCCCATTCATAAAAACATTGTGAAAGTATCGTTGAAGAAACCAAAAAGTGTATTTTTTTCCACAACACCATTAACACTAATGTTCTATATATATAAAAGCCAAATACCATTGACGCACTCATCTCGAAATCTCACGAACCATGAGGACTTGGGACTTGAAATTTGGAATGTAGATTACCCTTGGCCCATAGGTGCTCACTAAGAAACGGTTTTAAATATTTCATTGTCCAAGTGGAAAATTTCTTATAGCTTTTTAGACCCGTTTGTATGTCTGTCCGTTTTTCATGCTACTTAATGCATTTAGATCAGGTTTTTTTCTATAATTTGCTTGAACATTACGTTGATTTTGCTACTTTGTCATCGCGCTAAGTATTACAGTTCGCTTGTGGTACCGATTTAATACCGCAAATCCGAGAGAGACTCATTGGGCTGCGGTGAGGGGGCGGGGTCCACCTCACTCATACGTCTGCCTCGGGGCGTAACCTTAACTCCGCTTTGTTAGCGAACGAGAGAACTACTTAACAAATGTAGGTCTTTTTTTCTATAATTTGCTTGAACATTCTGGTTGATTAAGCGACTTCACTCATCGTGCTAAGTATCATAGTTCGTTTGCAGGAGTGATATATTTAAGCTAATCTGAGACAGAGCCTGCGGGCCGAGGGGATGGGGAAGAGTGACGTTAGGAGATGAGAGCTGGGCCAGGCCCCCTTCACTTTCCTGTTTTATTAATACACAGGTGAAGCCGCGGGGGATGGCTAGTAACAGTATATACTTATATATAATACAACAAAATAACATTGTAGCCTAAAGGAAACCCTCACCCCAGAATGCCCACTTTTCTATACAAGCTATTATTATTTATTCCACCATACTGAACACATACAAATACAGATTTTGATAGAAACATATTAAGCAAAATGACTGGATGGTTATATAGAGTCTGAAGATGCTGCATGCACATGTCCTGTTCTACTGCCTTTTGTGGTATACTGTAATAGTCTAAACTTGTTGATTCCATCCTGCAGAATCAACAGCAGATTAGTGTATTCAGACAGTGCTATCCCAAAAGACGAAAACAAGTTCAGTTTACTAACAAGATCCACCTGAGAGGAAGCTAAACCTTACACAAGAATTCCAAATCTCTCTCCACTAGGGTGTACATCCATTTCTAAATTATTTTCAAAGTGGCCACCTTAGACAATGTATGTCTTTAAGGTAATGTTTGACTTTGTCTACATTTTAGCACTGATAGCTGTCAACTCCAAATTTCTACTTCTGTCATTTTTTGCTCCCACTCTGTGTTTGCAGCAGTCTGTTAAAAATTGCCTGCTAGAATACTGCAAATAACACTTCCTCCTCCTGATGTTAAGGTAATCCAAATACCAACCTTCTACAGCCAGGAAGCTCTACTGAGCAGGGCCCTCAAAACCTAGCCGTGATCTCCAGTGCCTCCAATGCCTGTAAAAATTCTCACAATCATACACCACTTACATTAATGTACAATGTTGAGATGACTGCCAGAAAGAAGAAAACCAGGAGACTCCAGGTGAGAAAAGTCAAAACAGGTGTGTCATGGATGGAAGTGCAAGGCAAGAGATACATAATGCCCAAGGGCATCAGCCCCAGAATTTGTGGTTTCCAGCTGTTTTCAGGACCATGCAGAGCTGGATGGTGACTTTAACCACTGCTAGCAGATATGAATAAAAGAGGAGTTTTAACGTGTCACCCCCAAATTTATTCCCCAGAAGTTATCATGAAGGATTGCTGTAAACGTCTTCATAAAATCTTCTTGGTTAAATGTTTTTGGTATGTTAGTTAGACAACATCTTTGCAGCTTATTAGCTTTTTTCCTCATGCTCAACCAGCTCTTTAGGTATAGCTATTTGTCACACATGTGTGTTTACTGGACAACTAAAGGGCCTGAATAGATTCCACGCCATACCAGGGGGTGGCGAAGTGTACTAATTCTCTCTCTCAATCCCTTCCAGACCTTATTTGGGAAATCCCGCCCGGTTCTGGGGCAGCCAACGGCATCACTTCTGGTTCGGGTCCTGATGACATCAATTCCTCTACTGGCCTTTAAAGCCGCCTTCTTGCTTTCAGTTAATCGGTTCTGTTTTGGACTCAGTTGTGTGAACATGTCTGTTCTTATTAATCAGATTTTCAGCTGGGAAAAATTATATGGGTGGCTGCCCCAAACCTTCCCAATGTCTTTTGGTCATTTTTGTGACACATTTCTTTTGCCTCCATCTTAACTTTCATATATTCTAATTATGTGCAGTGCAAACCATTGTAGTCTTAGGACATGTGCATTATACACTCACAGTTCAGTTACTGTTATTATCATTTTTGCATTATGAAACATTTCACACATTTATTTATATTGTGTACATAAATGTTGGTTGTCTACATATTTTGTTCACCAGTTGTTCATTTACTTCACTTTACAATGAGTTAGGATTTGCATAATATAATATATATGTTATTGTCTCTGCATTTATAAACGTTAGAGTCTGTAAATGTCATGCACTTGGTATGTGATTTTGACATATTACTTTAAATTTTTTATGTACAATATATATTTAAATTCTAACTATATCACCAAAATAATATTTTAAGTACACATTTTAAAATAATATTTTACACTATGCTAAAATGACTGAAACCTAGACTCAGATATGCAGTGTTTCTAAACTCATTATTTAAATATAAAAATGCAAATTGTCAGTCCCAACTGGAACGGCAGCTATTGTAGTTTAGATCAAATTAGGAGTGTTAATAATCAAGGCACTTCAAGTAAATTATTTACATTTTTTGAATGAAAAAGAAATTAAATATCTGCTCTTTTTCATAAGGATTTGGTCTGCATATATTAAAAAAGAGTCTTATTAAAGTTACAAATTATGTCTGACATTTACTCTCTATGTATATTCCCTTGGTCCTGTATAGAGAGAGAGAATCAATCAATGCATCTGCCTTCTATGGGAAAACCACATGAATAAATAGAAATTGGTTTTCGGCTTCTCTAACAATATATTAGGTGGGCCAAGTAGATTGTTTTTGAGTAAACTAAAATGATGTATATCTTATATCCAGGAATAGGTGTGTGAAAAGCAGTTCTCTTAGTCTCGATATGTAATTGAGTTTTCTGAATGAAATTTAGCTTAGCACATAAAGTCTCAAGTGCATAGATAAATTGCAGTGTAAGTCTTTCTACCAATGGGTTTTGTTGAACACTTTGCATTAACAATCCCTGCAATCATTCATTCTTCATTCCAGTGTTTGCTGACATTTTCATGAAAAGGATGTAAACATATAAGCAAATTTTCTAGCAAAATGTTTTAATATATATGCACCGTGTATATTTTCTGGTTATTGTCAATTCATGTAAATTGCATTTTTTTCTAAATTATTAAAAAGAAAATTTTTAAAGAAATTATAGAGCAAGAAAAGTGATGTATTCCTTTTTACATATGACACATAACTGCAATGTGGCTCTGCAGTGGTCAGCATTGCTCTCTCAGACCTCCAGAGACTTGAATTAAGCTTCCAGCTCAGTCACTGTCTATGTGGAATTTATATGTTATCTCAGTGTTCATGTGGGTGTTACGCCGATTCCCCTATTCTTTCAGAGATATTATACTGAGGTTAATTGGTGACTCTAACTTGGTCTTGTATAAATGAGAGGACATATAAGCGTGAGTCTCCACACTGATGGACTAACGTGCTTTCCAGAGTTAATTCCTGCCTTGCATGTAGTGCTGCCTGCTTCAGCCCAGACTCCAGCTGCCTGTGATAATTAATTGTGTATGGTAAATGGTGAGACTGAATTGTTTTCTTATTTTCTTTCATTCTCTTTTGTCCTGTCTTTTACATTTCACATTCATGTGCTTTATAGGCAATAATATAAATAATTAGTGTGATAACAGCAACATGTATACTGGAAGATAAAAATGTACTTGAAACGGCCTGCCTATTTAACTAGGACATCCTGAAAGTTGTACCAGCACATTCAAAGTAGAAAATGAGATCATATATTATAATTAACAATTTACAAAGAAGAAGTATTATTTCTTTTAGCCAAGTATCCACAACTCTTTATATGTTTACCTATTTTGGGTTGAAAGGTTCTGCATGCCAAGAGAGGGATTTCATAATAATACAAGCCTATATTGCCATTAAAAATATATAACATGTAAACTGCTTACATGAGCTAACAGTGGTTAGTAGACAAACCAATCATAATCAACAGAAAGAAATGTTCATTTTATGGTATATTTATTTTTTTTGTATTTCAAAAGCAAAAAATTATACCAGACAATCAAACAAATAGGACTAACATAACAGGTATAACAATATGCTTCAAAATCTATCCAAAGAAAGTAAAAGAAAAATGATTTAGAAATGAACATTCAGCCCCCACCTAAAAAGAAAGACAAAAACACACATAGAGCAACCCATCTAACATATAGTTCTTTATTTTTAATAAAACAGTTAATTGTATTTATAAATTCTTGCCACACTTTGGAAAACTTTTAAACAGATCCCCTTAAAAAGAAACTGATTTTTTTTAAATTAAGATATCATAGAAAATTGTATTCCCACTGAGTTGTAGAAGGTAAGTTGGGATTTTTCCAGTTAAGTAAAATAAGTCTATGTGCTAGTAGTGTGGTAAAGGATATTTCAAGGGATTTCCCATTGTACACTTTGATTTTACCTAAAACATATGGCCTGTCAACGGCAGTGCTAGATGGCAAGGCTCACAGGTTGAATCATGCCATGAATACATTTTAGACAATTTTAAACTAGATAAATGTGATCGATGAAAGATGTTTAGTTGAATTATGGCATTCTTGGTGTATATTGAACTAGAACATATTCTATGGATGGCTGAGATTCATTCCTTTCCTTGGAATTTCAAGTGAAAGATCCCTTTCTCATCACTCTCTAGGATTATTAAAAGATAAATTCCTTGAAACATTTTATGTATTGTAGAGAAGCTGTCTGAATCTTTATCCAGAAATAGCTAGTATAACCTGAGGATAGATATGAGTGGGAGATATGGAAAACTGGGTAGGTTGCTTTTAACAAAGTTTCTAATTAATATATAGGAAAAGCATTGACTGGAAAATTAACTTTGGAGATTAATTGTTCAAAAGATTAAAATACATCATCAATATGGAGATTTCTAAGTGTCTTGTTTCCAGGAGTTTCCTATAGGTTTAATATTGAGTAAGCTAAGTATAGGAGCAACAGATAAGGTATTATTTTGTTTTAAAATGTGTGAAGCATTTACTTCATATTTTCAGGTATTGGTGGATGACTGGGTTACTGGTACACTGATGATATTTAGTGTTGGTTGGTCCCAGAGCATACAAAAATATACGAAAGTATTTCTGGCAGATTCCAAAATTTTATATTACGAATATTTGCACCCCAGTAGTACTAAACCCGAATGTTAGGGAGTGTCACGCCATCTTGTGGTTTGGATGTTTGTAGGGTTTCCTTTTTCATGTGTGGCAGTTTTAAATTCCTCATGAATAACATTGATGTTTCAGAGAAACATACAGGATGATTTGTCCTCTTAAAACAGCCTTCAGTGTTCCCAAGCATTGTTCCTGGCAATAAAGAAGCATTGATCCCAAAAAAATATTAATGTGTTTGCAAATTCTATAAATTCCTCATTAGCTAATAACAGGAGATTAAGACACCAGCTGTGAGATGAATTTGTAGGACATAAATGATATAAACTCAGAAAATAAGAGGAGCATAGTCAGAGATGACATTGGCATCATGCTTATAAGATTTGATAGTTGGTATTATCAATAAAGAAATAATCAATTCTTAAATAACTGTGATGTACCGATGAGAAGAAGTAATCTCTTGATTTTAGATACAAGAATCTCCTTGGGTCAGACAGATTGTGATCTGTAATAAACTGTGCGATTTTCTGCAGTTTTAGTTGTTAAAGTTGCAGTTGCCAAGGACCTATCAAAGTCTGGATTTAATACACAATTAAATCTCATGCCATTAAAATTCTGAGTGCTCAAATACATTTTGTATACATTCTCTGTTGTCCAAATTCAGCATATTGATATCTAATCTTCCATTGCACTGTGCTTTATATACTAAACAGTCAATTTCAAAATCCTTTAAAAAGTTATGAATTGTTCAGCTCCCATTAACTTTTGGAATGTAACTGTGCTTATATATTAAAATGTGCTGTGTGATCATGGGATATAGAATGTCTTACAGGGCACTTTTACTTTGAAAGAATCTACTAGTATTTAAAAAACTGTGAAAGACTCACTTACTATTATTATTTTCTGTCCGTCTTATTATTGTGTCAAACTAATCCATTGACTATTGCTGACCCATTAACATTTCATTTTCATTGCCAGGATCTTTTTATCTTCAGCCAAGTAACCAATTCGAGCTATACAAATATAGATTTAAAGAATCAAAATCAAGAAAATAGCAAGTTCACTACAAAGGAAATGTTCATTCATCTTATTCATTAATTTTTCAATGATGAATCATGCAGGGCCAGAATGTTTCCTCACAGAACAGGGTGTAAGGAAGGCACCACCGTTGGATGAGACACAACCTATCGCTGGGTACACTCACTCAAATACTCTTACATGAAGTATTGTAGACTATGTGAGGACAGCCAGGATGACATGGGAAGAAAGTACAAACTCTAACCTGGCAGTGGCAAATCAGCATTTGAACCCCTGAGCTGTGATGCAAGACTGTTAACTACTCTACCACTCATTTTAATACCTTAAAGGTCAAGACCTACATATTGGTATCTTTCATGGTAGGGAAAATTCCATTAATTCAAATAAAATTCAGACTAGCAAAAGTTCTTGGTAGGATCGAGGAATGAACATCTACAGCCTAAAAGTTCATCAGCCTCTTTTAGGAGGTTACTGCAGACTGATGATAAGAATATTTCATAAATTCAGGAAGTACTCTGTCAGCATGGAGTTGTGAACCAGTATATCACTAACTGGAAGATTTCCAGTCCAGGAAATGCTTACACAGTTCAACCAAACTCAGACTCACACTTGTTGCCAATTTGGAATAGTTTCTTATTTAAAATTCTATGCAGAATAATAAGGGAAGAAAATACAGAAAAGGATCAAATCAACAAAAGTTAAAAACCTGTTTAAAATGGAAAAAAATACAGAGACATTTGGCCATTTGGTAGACATCAACATCCTGTTCAGAGTTTGTGTTTTTCAGTCTGTGACTGAGGCTCCATTTGTTTCAATTAACAATTGAAATTAGTTTTAGGCCTAAAGAGAAAACGATATGGTCAGCAATTGTTTCCTTCCAACACAGTGATTTGAGGTAAGCAGGCAAGCAACAAATAAGCCTGGCCGTGTAACTTCTGAACTGTGCAAAAATGCATGATGCTGTGGAAAAAAAGGAATTGATTCAGAAAGCAATGCTGACTACATTAAAAAATGGAAATTTCCTAATCCTACATACAATACAGAATGGCTCTTTTCTTGCTGTTTTTAAATAAAATTGCAAAATATTGCTTGGGCTGGCATTGTGTCCTTCAGTTTATCAGTAGAAACAAGAATTGTGTTAATATTAAATTTGCTTTTGTTAAAATGGCCTTAAACGAGTTCTTAGAGGGTGGCGCAGTGGGTAGTGCTGCTGCCTCGCAGTTTGGAGACCCAGGTTCGCTTCCCAGGTCTGCCCTGCGTGGAGTTTCCATGTTCTCCCTGTGTCTGCATGGGTTTCCTCCCACAGTCCAAAGACATGCAGGTTAGGTGCATTGGTGATTCTAAATTGTCCCTAGTGGGTGTGTGTGTGCTCTGTGGTGGGCTGGCGCCCTGCCCGGGGTTTGTTTCCTGCCTTGTGCTCTTTGTTTGCTGGGATTAGCTCCACCGGACCCTCGTGACCCTGTAGTTGGGATATAGCGGGTTTGACAATGGATGGAGTTCTTAGAGTCTCACCCTGAAAAAATGCATTGCACAATTAAGATTTACCAAAACCCTCCTATAAATCTGAACACTAGGAAGAACCTAAATCTGCACATTAGTGATAATTCTATAAGCCTACCCTGCTGTATACTGGCCTTGCACTGTGCAATGCAGTGCATTTCCGCCATTGAAGACAACCTTCAAATAAGACAAGTAAATGGCATCATTCATTTATAATTGGAGTGCACTCCAAAGGCTTAAATGTAAAAGGTGATTCAAGCAGAAATATATCTACTGACAGTGTATTTTGGTCCCTGTAAACTATGCTCTTTTATCTTGAGCCTAAGGCTAGCAAAAAAAACGTCACTTCAAAATAGGAAGCAGAGAGCAAAACAAATGAACTTTTAAAAAAAGAAGCATTTAGCCTGACTTTTAGTGCTAATGTGACTTCTTCGAAGAAACATCTGTAAAGACACTACATCAATATGATCAAACAAGAGTTTCTCCTACAGCAGGAGTAAGGTCAGTTTCTTGCCTGTCATTGATCTTCTTTGGATTTTCAGTTTTTCCCATGTAACCTCATTCAGAGAAAAGGTCCATAGGCTGAATTGTATGACGACTTGTAACAAGTTAACTCGAGTTAACTCATAAAGAAACAGCCTCAGTATATAGTACCTTCACACTGTTACCATCCTTTTCAAATATTATGTACAACATTTGCCCAGTAACTGACAAAATTCTACATACAACGCACTTTCCACTCTTTTCACAATGCACAGAATATTTTTGTAGGTCTGCAGCTGTCATTTTGTTTTCCAGTTTCTCTCTTGATGTTTAAATTTCAACAGGTCTTGTTCTTCATATAATGTCTCATATTCTCAGTACAACTGATTTTATATGAGTCTGTAAATGGAAGGTAAACCCATGTGCAAAATGTACAAAATATCTCAACAATTACATATATTTGCATAACCAGTTAAAACAGAAATCACAATGTTGTACCAGTTATTGATTATAATTCCTGGACAGTATAAAGACTGTTAAACATTGGATATCCTGCAGAAACAGTATTCATGTTTATTATTAAGATACACTAGTGCCAATTTGATGTTTTCAAAAATCACATCTGGTAAGAGAAAATGCCAAAGGAGTAAATTCTTGTTAAAACCATTATTTGAAATTATAATCAAGACATTTCATGTTTTGTTGAAGACTGATTTATGTTTACTTAAATTATTGTTTTCCTCAGTAAATAATAAACATACTAATCTGTAGACAAAAACTCACTGATTACTGTTTCTTCCTCAAAGCTCTAAGAGATTGGAGTTTCACATTCTCCTCAAGACAGTGTGGGTATTTCTTCTGGAATATTTTTTATTGCACATCCCAAAGTTTGGCAGCTTATCTATATACTGTAAATACATAGAATTTATTGTAAATAGGACAAAAGTGTAGATGATATAGTAACAACTTAATTGCTGCTGCACTTCACCACTAGTCATACAAGAAAATGCTGACTTCTCTCAGAAGTATTGTCTATTCTGAATGAAGACTTGGTTGAATGGTGGTGCTTCCTATCCAGTTCTCTAAGCCATGAAGGACAGATTTAGAAACAGAGTGGAAGTGGCACTGGTCTTCTTCTAGGTGGTGTTTGTCTATTGTTTTGTATTGGCTATTGTATTGTATTGGTATTGTCTATATATAAACCATATTTGTAATTATTCCACGTAATTAATAATTAATTATAATTAATTAATTATAATTTGTAATTATAGCACTCTACTGCTAAGTTGTTTGCCTGTCAATAGAAAAGATATCGCAGATAAAGGAGCACTGGAATCATCAGGTAAAGATGGTTATTTCATGAGATTGGCCAGCCCAGCACTGACTCTGCTGTAGAATGGCCAATAGGGGGGAGGCAGCTTGTTGGCCGAGGTTTCTAGGACTGTGTCTAGCTTGACTGACTCCTTTTCTACAATCTTATCGTGGTTTTACAATTAACCGACAAACCAATATTGTTTCTTTTCCATTTATGTTAATTAGTTTCTAATTTGTTTTGGTATATTCGATGTATTTGTATGTATCCTTATATGTGATAGTTCTGTATTTAGTGAGTGGTATAATCTGTTCTTGCTTTTTTCATTGAAAGTTGTTGAGGCACTCTATGCCTACATTTGTTTAGAAGCACTGTGCAAGGGCAAAGAAGTTTGTATTGTTGTATTGTACTTCTGAGGTGGCAATGATAGATTGGTCATCAAGGACGGTGAAGAGGATTACTTGTGTTCTGTTTTGTGTGTTTCATTTATCCACTTTTTTGACACCCATTGCACGCCCAACCTACTTGGAAATAGGGGATCTCTCCCTGAACTACCCATCCCAAGATTTCTTCCATTTTTTTCCTACAGGGTTTTTTGGGAGTTTTTTTTTTTTTAATCCTTAGTCAAGTTTGTGCTTTCAAAAAACAGGGCCTGTTAAAGCCCATAGAGGCATTACTTGTGTGATTTTGGGCTATACAAGAAATAAATTGTTGTTGCAATGCCTCTAGCATGAAGATTTGAGGTCTTTTTGGAAAAATTTACCATAGATTATATCTATCTAGATTTATTAGTATTTTCATCTCCAAAAAGTATTAAAACAGGAAATCTCACCTGATTAACCTGTATCTTTAGGCATCAATTCAGACAGCATGTTATTATATTTCTTTAGGTTTAACATGTCAACTTCTTAGTGTAGGACAGCCAGGATTTTAGTTTTTATGAAAACAGTGGATGCACAGAGGTTTATTTTCTGCATACTCTTGCATTGTACTCTAACATTTCTCCTTTCCAATCTTCTACTACCTACTGTATTTAATCTATATTATTGCACAATTAATTATCCCGTAATTGCTAATTTTGCATTGCACTTGGCATTGTAATAACCTCTGTTCAACCAGTTGTAGATAGTACTGTATAAAATAAATTGAACAAAATCAGTTTAGAATAAATGAACATTAATCCTAAAGGTGATTTTAAGGTACAAGCATTTGAGCATGCTGCTTTAGGGGGTTTTCATTTCACCCAATCTGATCAAATTTGATGGCAATCTCATCATTTGAAGTGGTTTGTAATAACTATTCACTGTGTCACTTGTATATTGTCTGTTTTAATTAAAATTGTATTTATACAGACAGGACCCTCAATGACAGATGTATGGTCTATAGGAGATCAGAATGAAAGGATGTTATTGTACTCTGTTTAGAAGCTTTTGTTGACACAAGTGCTGTATTAATTGCTGATTTTGATTTTGTCAAGTAATTTGTGTCAGCTGTGGCTTTTTCAGCTTTAAAATGTTCTTTTCTGTTTCATTCAAATGTTGAAATATGCAATACCATTTGCTTGCGTGGGATGGATTGAGACTTGAACATGACCCTAGCTAAGGCTATTTTTCCCATCTTAAACTTTTTTCCGTTCTTTGACATTTGATGTTTTTGGCACAGATTTTTTAAGTGTTCTATTTAATTTGTTTTTGTATTTCCTGTGTGTGCACTTCTAAGGTAGTTTGCTTTTCACATTTTTTTGCTTTCAACATCAGTGTAACTATGTTTTATATACCTACACATCATTTAAGATTCTTTTGTGATATTTTTGATTTTAACTTTTTTCACATTATATATTTTCATGGTATTTACTCCAATAGTACTAATTCTACACTACCTCACCTTTCCTATGTCAATTATGATTTTTACTATTAACGTTTTACCATTAAAAAATAATTTAATTAAACCCTTTTGATTTCTGACTCAGTCTTGCTCAGCTCTCAGCTGTTCTGGCATGCACAAGATTAAAACTGCTAAACAAACTTGCTCAGACAAGGCTAGCAGGAATAAGAAAACATCCTGACTCCAGGGTCCTGTTTATGAGTAACTTTTACTGACATTAAAACTGCTCACTGATCACATACTCCAGTGTATTTAAGAAGTGTTGTCAACAGCCAAAATTCAGTCAGTGCCTTCATTGTATTGCATGACTCCATGTGTGCTAATAAGGACATTCACCCCCATCCTGGACAGCTTTGAGGCTTTATATTTGACAGCTTGGCACTGTGAGCAGGAACCCACCTCTTCTACTCACCTACAGCACTGGATAAGGTAAGACAGTATTCTCTGACAGTTTTGTGTGGTGACTGGCTAGGCCATGATCAGAATTACCTGTGCAACCCCTTTCAGGATGTAATATCAGCTGGAGCCTTTCATCCGGATCACATGGAATTCATGGAAGCTGCAATAGAAAAGAAGGAAAATGAGAACAATAAAGCAATGTTTGACAGATGGAAAGACGACGTTGATAAGACAGAAGCGGAGAGAACCCTTTCAGTAAGTTCTAGACTAGTGGAAGTTGGAGAATGGCCCTTGTAAGTCACCTTTAATAATTAAAACTATAAGGGAAAGCCTCTTTGTTTTCCTAGGTCAAATCTTAAGTGACTCTTGACTAATAGACTTCATCTTATCAGACATTTTGTACTATCCAGTTTCATTGCTGTAAACAGTGGATTGTCACTGCGTTAAGAACATCTTTTTCAGAAGCATTGGCATTTTAGAAGAAGACATTAATAAGAATAAAATGTTGATATCTCAGAAATAGAATAATCCCCAAGTGTGAATGCACCATTAGATATAGTATGCATAATTTCTCACATGGGGCGGCACGGTGGCGCAGTGGTAGCGCTGCTGCCTTGCAGTAATTTGTGATATAAAAATTAGCAGCTTTGATAGTAAAGAGGGACAACAGTTTAGTTTCTCCTTAACAAGAATAAAAAATATGAATATCTTGTAGAATTATTTTTACAGCTTTAATTGGATACAGCTTTTACTTTAAGGGAAACAACATGTTTTTTAATTTTTCCAACTTCTTTAACAATCGATTCCATAAAATTGGCTCATAAAAGTGAAACCTATTACAGTAGTAGCAACACTTTATGAGACACTAGTATTATTGTATGGCACACCCCTCTACACTATAACTTTAATGATGATCACTAAATTCATTCCACTGAAGTCAAAACAGAGAGGCCTGGAAAAATCTCAAATTTTGTACCTGTTGCATAGGTTTCTGTAACAGAACCCTCTGCAAAATAAACAGAGGGAGACAGAAAATGTTTTGGGGTAGCCACCCCATATAACTGAAAAGATGAGGTTGGAAAAAGGTAAAACAAATTATGTCTTTACAGACTTGAGTCCAAAACAGAACTGAAGTACAATGACAAAGATGGCTGATATATAGCTGACTAACACATAGAGGCAGGACTTGAAGGGGAAATGATGTCATAGGAAGGCAGGTTCTGAGGGACCCAAGGCAGAAATGATGTCTGTAGTAGGCAGGTTTTATAGGACCAGAAAAGGAATTGATGCTTTTATGATGTGTGTTCTTCTGATGGTCTACAGAGGGAAAGAGGAAAAAGAGTTAGAGTACAGAGCCAACCCCTGGTCTGGCAGAGAAACACATTTCTTCGAGCCTGTAAATTGACTTCCATGTGCATATGCTGGACTCCATTTAGAAGTTAAGTTGTATCAGTCAAGTGCCAAGTCCTTAGCCAAGCACATACACCAAATGTCTGAGCCTGCGGTTCCTCTCATACTGAGCAGGATTTCTATTGCGACAACACCATCATCAGTAGGGTAAAACTAACCTGTCTCACAACGGTCTAACCCCAGCTCACGTTCCCTATTAGTGGGTGAACAATCTAACGCTTGGTGTTCTGCTTCACAATGATAGGAAGATCCAACATCGAAGGATCAAAAAGCGACGTCGTTATGAATGCTTGGCTGCTACAAGCCAGTTTTCCCTGTGGTAACTTTTCTGACACCTCCTGCTTGAAACCCAAAAAGCTAGAAGGATCGTGAGGCCCTGCTTTCACGGTTTGTACTCATACTGATAATCAAGATCAAGCGAGCTTTTGCCCTTCTGCTCCACAGGAGGTTTCTGGCCTCCCTGAGCTCGCCTTAGGACACCTGCGTTAGGGTGTGACAGGTGTACCGCCCCAGTCAAACTCCCCACCTGCCACTATCCCCAGAGCGGGTTGCACCCGGGTGGCACAGGCGCTGAGAAGCCCTGCCCTGGCTCCCCTCCTGCCTCACCTGGTGAGTGAAAAAACGATAAGAGTTACATTTTATTATTACTTTGTAAATTATGTTTATGCTGAAGAGAGAGATTGGTTTTGTGAAAATAAAAATTTAAAATTATATTTCACATGAGGCCAGTATATTAAAATATATGGCATAATAAGGTCCTCCCCAAGTTGCAGTAAGTGCTCAAGAGAAAGGCTATCGCAATATGAATGGCAGATGAGAAGTACTGCTTTCTCATTCCCCATCAATTTATTAAATAAAAGGGGAAATGAACACTGCAAAAATGTGGACTAGTGTTTTTTAAGCATCCTTATCATGCAATCTTTCTTTATTGCCTTGCCTCTTAGGAGTGCTTTTCTTACCTTGCGTCTATTAACTAGAACACAATTTGTGGGTACAAAAGGGAAAAATACTATACCTGGAAGGACTGGTATCCTTTTGTTCTCACTCTTACAGTCTTTCTTGATGGAAGCTGCAGCCATCAAATGGTTCTTGCAGAGCTCCCATGCCAAGTTCACAATGGAGTGCTTCCTATCTATTCTCTTGCTCATATATTGTGCATATAAACTAGCATTTGTACTGACTTCAACAAGAGGACAGAAAAATGTATTAGAAAAAAAACAGAAGAAAAGATAAAGTCAGAAAACAAACAAATGGTTAAAACCGGAGCTCAAACACAGAAAGGACAAAACTAGAAACACTAACCCAAAAATCAAAATCTAAGTTCAGAGCCTAAGCCAATATTAACATATTCTCAAAATGATGCATATAGATCATAAAACATGAATCTAATCTCAGATAAATGTAAGACTGCGCGAATCAGCTTTCAAGCAAGTGCGGCAATTATATCACCATCACACATAACAATGAGAGATGTGCTAACCTTTACATAGTGGTGTTTGGAAGAAAAACAAAATGGTGTCAAGAAAAATTGGGGTGGGGGATTATAAACATCAAAATAAAAAAATATGAATAAAACTTTTGATGCCAGAAAAAATATCCCTTGGTGAGAAAACGCAAGATATATTTGCAATACCAATTGTAACACAGTGGATTTCATAATTATTCAGACCCCTACACTTTCTGCACACTTGATTGTATTGTAGATTTAATTTTAAACGAGATATTTGCCATTTTTGCCTATTGATCCACAATCATTAACCCAAAATAATAAAGTGTAAATATGTTTTTAGAAATTTTCATATTTTTTAGATATCAAAAACTAAAATCTCTTATTTATATAAGAATTCAGTCCCTATGTTCTAGCACTTCAAATTATGATCAGATGCATCCTGTTTGCTTTAATTATGCTTGAAATGCGTCTGGAACTGATTGGAGTCCACCTGTGGTAAACTGAATTGATTGGGCGTAGTTTAGAAAGGCTCACACTTGTGTATATAAGGTTCCACAATGCACACTGCATGTTATGACAGAAAAGAAGCTATGAAGTCTCAAGAACTCTCTGTAGACTTCACTGGTAAAACTGTGGGAAGGTATACTCTAGATCAGGGCAAGTGTATTATTATTTCTGAAGCTTTGAATGTACCCAGTAGCTCAGTGGCCTTCATAATTGTAAAACTGAAGACATTTGGAACCCCCACAAATGCCTGTAGTGTTGGCCATTCGGCCAAACTGAGTAACTCAGAAAGAAGGGCTTTGGCCCGGCAGGTGAATAAGAAACCAATGCTCACTCTAACAGACCTTTAAAAGTCCTTGCTGAAATGGCAGAGCCTGTCAGAAGAACAACCATCTCAGCAGCACTCCATCAATTAGGTGTTTATGGTAGAGGCAGCTAGATTGAAGCCACTCTTGATTAAATGGCATATGACAGCCTGCTTGGAATTTGCCAAACTGCATTTAATGAAATGGTTCCCAAACTCGATCCTGGGGACCCACTGTGCCTGCAGGTTTTTGTTCCAACCAAAGTCTGTTTTTCATTGGACTCTTAGCCTAATTAAGTCAGTCATTATTTCCCAGGTTCTGTGTTTTGGAGTCAATGTAAAAATTACAAACTAAGATTGGTAGTTTTTTATTAAAATGTAATAAGAAGTTATATGGGGAATATGTAATTTTTGTTTAAGTCATTAACAGTATTTTCAACCTAATTTTCATTCTGCTTTTCCAGGTGTTCTGGTTATTTAACTGATTATTTACTAATTAGCAAATCTGACACTGAAGTCGTTGCTGCTTTCATCACCCTGGGTGTCTGCTGTGCTGGCTGTTAATTGTCACTATTAGGGTTAAAAATGAAGGGAGCAAACTACACAGGACAAGGATAAAATAATAGGAAAACTAAAGAGAGTTAAGCATTTATAGCTTTAGAAAAACAGAAATATTTCTGAATATCTTATAAATGTAAAAAACATACTGTTGTGTTTTTCTGAATGCAGAATAAGACAAGAGTAAAATAGACCAGCTAATTAAATGAGATCAGTTGTTATCGATTATTATCACCGATTGTGAATCTAGTTGGAACAAAAACCTGCAGCCACAGTGGGTCCCCAGGATTGAGTTTGGGAAGTACTGATTTAATGGACTGGTCTGATGGGATAAAAACTTTTTTTTGGGGTGGGGTGTATGTCATCCATGCACTCTCTGGCAAAGACCAGACACTTGTAATCACTTGCCTAATACCATCCTTACCATATAGCATGGTAGTGGCAATGTCATACTATGGAGTTGCTTCTCAGCTGCAGAGATAGGGAGGCTGATCAGAATTGATGGGAAGATGAATGTGGCCAAACACAGAAAGGTTTGTAAAGAAAACCTGCTCAGGAGTGCCCACAAACTCAGAGTATAGTGACGGTTAACATTTCAGTTCAACAGTTACCTGAAGCATACAATCCAAGAAAATGTTGGAGTGGTTTTGAGAAAGGTCTCTGATTGTCCTTGATTGGCCCAGTCAAATCCCAGCCTTAAACACCATAGAAAATTATATGGGAGGCCTGATGATGACAATACAGATGCTTCCCATCACATCCCAAAAATCCAGGTTTGCAACACTTGCAGAGATTTAGCCAAGAATACCCAAAGTTTTATCTGCTCTCAGAGGGGCTTCTACAAAGTACTGAATTAAGGGTCTGAATGAGAGATTTACATTTTTGATTTTTAATAAACTTTTAAACCTTTCTGAAAATATATGTTTACTTTGTCATTATGGGTTATTGAGTGCAAATTGCAGGATAAAAATGGCAAATATATCCATTTAAAATTAAATCTATGACACAGTTGCATACTGAGGGCAGTCAGCAAAACGAAGGGCAGAATGATTTGGTGACTTCTACATTTTAACCGCAGATTTGTCAAAATAATCATACCTTGTATTGTATAAATTGGATATTTTTATACATTGTTTAAGTTTGTATTGCTTTTCTATAATTTGTAATTTCTGGTGCAGTAATGATCTGTGAGGAAGTGATCTTCTGGTCTTGGAAGAAAGACCAAACGATTAAATAATTAAAAAAGCTATTCATGCTAATGGAAGGTTAAGTCAAAATAAATTATCTAAAATATCAAAAAACTAGAAAATAATTGTTGTTTATGTTATGTGTATTTATCCACAAATTTGGACATGGATTATACCACAATTGATGTATTAAAAATCACTAATAAAACATGCATTGAAGCTGAACTTACAAGACAGGCAACAGATCTGCAATCAACAAACAAAATGACTTCTAAATAGCGGCAAATGAAGGAAAACGTCAATAAACAAAACTGCATTTTGCGGGCACCAAAAAAAATTAAAATGTATTAGTCAATAAAAAAATACAACAAAAATACCAAAAACTTATTCAGAATCCATGAATAGAAAACATTGAAATCTTTCAGTACATTGCATAATTGCATCCTTTTTTATTTGGCTTTCTTTTAGTTTCTAAGTAAGCAAAGATGAACACAATGATAATATTTCAAGATGTAAAACTACCTAAACAAATAATCTGTAAATCAGTAGAAGAGTTACATGAGAGTTTTGACATGTAAAAAAAAATACAAATCGTTAAAAGTCTCATAATCATGTCTGTTCAGGAAAAAAATTACAGCCCTGGAGTAAGCAATACATCAAAAATAAAAATATGATTGGACTAACAATGATATATAAAAAAAATCAAAAAGGAAACTGAATGAATCAAGCTGAAACAAATACTTTTATTGCATCCCTTCGAAATAGTCCACCTAGCATTATTATTTTATTTTTTAAATAGAGTAACATTTTTTCTAAATAACGTCTAGTTTAATAGAGTCTCAGCTTAGTAAATAGGTAAATACATTATAAATAAATAGGCATATACTGAATTAAGGAAACTGTTAATATTGGGAAAACAAAAATTACAATTATTAGACCTACATGCTTTAAATTAATTCATTTTCTAACCCGCTTAGTCCTGAACAGGGTCACGAGGGATTGTGGATCCTATCCGAGCTAGCATAGGGTACAAGGCAGGAACAAACTCTGGACAGGGCACTACTCCATCACAGAGCTCTAAATAAACATATTTCAAAATCTTTTTTTATGTGGTACAGCATTATATCATCAATATTTAACCAGCAGAGAGCCCAAATGATGTGACAAAAAGGTACAGAAAACATACTTACTTGTCACTCAGTGTAGGCTGGCAACCCCAATTCGGTGTTTTGTGACCAAAGACAGGAATGGACAACTGAAAATGATTAAACTGCAGCTTGTGACATATTACACAAAAAACTGGTTATGCTTAATATTTAAGAAGTAAGCATTTGAAAGGTAGTGATACAGAAAGTGAAAAGTACTGTATAACTCTTTTGAGTACTATAAAAATTAAATATGTGTAATTAACCATTTAAATGTTCATACTTGGTTATAATCCCCTCAGATTCATTTAGTGTTTTTATTGTTTTTTTATGATCTATATATCTGTGCCTTGTTACTGTTATACTTTCTATTCTTGAGTCAAGCATTAAGTACAGGCAAAACTGATTTATTGAGAGGATTTGTATCTCTTCCATTAAAATATTAATTGCCTCTTAATTTTTTCAAGTAAAGCTATCACATCTGATTCAGGTTAAAAATACATTTTACAATTGTTCCCCAACCCTTAATTAACAGAGCACTTATAAATAAAATCCAGCTGTGTTTGTTTTAAGTGATGCAGCTGTGTTCTGCCATTCTAATAACTAACTCTAGCAGCATGCAGTTTTTAAATGAATTGTGAATCACAGCTGTTAAATTCTGATTAATACTGATAAAGTTGGAAAAAATACTGTTTTGTTTTATTGTATTATTTTAAATTTTTAAATGTAATAATTAGAATATGCTTGAGGAGAAAGCAGTCGCTATTACTTGTACTGAACGTACGCATCAATAATTAGTAGCTAAATAATAATTTGTTGCCTGTGATAAAGACAAAACTGATGATTCAAATGACAGCTACAGTATAAAGAAATTAACAGAATTAATATATATTTTAATTTGCATTAAATTTACAATTCATTTAAATAATTATTTTTTCCCATTAACATTTATGTATAAAACCGCTATCTTAAATATTGGCCGAAAACTTTGCAACAAGCTTATACAGTAAAAACTGTATGTGCCGCCAACTGCTAAAAATAATAATTTGCCTGTTATATTAGAAACTTGTAATTATTAGCTAGAATGACTTGATTTTATGGTGTCAAAGAAGGACATAGTAGGCCTGGAGGAATGGTCATAAAACAGGCATGACTGCAATCGATGAGTACAATTTATAAAGATGTGCATCCCTTTGAAAGATTTTTCTTCCTGAAAAGTATGATTAGGTTTAGAGTTCGTCTTCCAGGACAAGGACTTTCATGCTAATGACATGTTACACTTTTGTCTATTTTGATTAAGATTAGAACTTTATCGTCTTATACATTACAAAAGTATAGTGAATCTCTTGTTGCACAGTTGTGGTGGGCGTGCAGAGAAGTATATATAGGCAACTAGACAATAAGATGATGGATAAATAAATAAATAAATAAAAAATAATACACATAGTACAAAATAGAGCTGAGCAGGATTACAGTCAGCTTAACAGCAGTAAAAAAAGGAGTACAGACGTAATTACATGTGCAACATACAACAGAATTACGCATAAACCAGCAGGTGGGTACAGTAGAGAGCAGGTAAGATCAAGTTAGTAAGAGTTTGGTGACCTTACAGTATGTCATGGTGGAAGAAGTTGTACTTGGAGTGTGTGCTCAACGTGCTGCATCATTTTCAAGAAGACAGATATGAAAATGGGATGAGGTGGATGGCTAGCATCAGAGATGATAGATTCAAACCTTCTCAGATGTTGAGTGGAATAGGTGATATGAAGCTGTGGAAGGTCAGTCCCAATGATTTTAGAAGTTGCATGGACAATCCTTTGGAGGAGCTTGCAATCCTGGTATTCAGGTTACAAAACCAAACCATGATGTTGATGCATCTGGCCAGGATACTTTCAACAGTGTAGTGATAGACGTTTACCTGACTTTGACTACCACCCAAAAGCTCTTCATGAAAAAGAGCCTTTGCTGAACCTTTTTCAGGATGCATGTTGTGTACTCAGACCATGAAATGGAGGTCAGTAATCTGGACACCCAGGAGCCTGAAACTTTTAACTATCTGTTGAGTATGATGTTGAGTAGAGCATGGTTGCCTTTGTTTTTCCTGAATTCAACAGTGGCCTCCTTTGTTTTGTTGGAATGTTATCCTGGCACTATACAGTCAAGCCTTTTATTTCTCTTATGTAGACAGCCTCATCATTGCTGATGAGGCCAACCTTGATGGTGTCATTTGCAAATTTGATGATGTTGTTGCATCCATGCTTTGCTGTACACTATTTGAATAGACTGAATAGCAGTGGGCTGAGGCAGCAGCCTGTCAATGTTGGTGAACAGCGTGGAGAAGATCCTACTATCAATCCTCACTGACTCGGGCGTACTTGTCAGGAGGCCAAACACACTACCACAATTAGTGCTGCTCAGACCAAGGTCTCTCAAATTTAACACTAGGTTTGTCAAAACAAAGGTGTTAACGGCAGAGCTATAGTCGGTGAACAGCACTGTGATATAAGTTGTTTTCCATTTCCAGATGTCCATAGATCTGTTGCACAGCTGTGAAAACTGTAGTGGATACAGAGTAGCAGGGATGATGTGGTTAATGTGGTTCATGACCAGTTTCTCGAGATTCTTCATTACCACGAAGGTTAACGAGATGGGCCGTTTGTTGTTCAGGAAGGAAGCAGCAGATTTCTTTGGTAAAGACACACTACCACAAACCAGTTGTGGTTTTCTTTAAACACTGTGGCACTGTGCACAAAGACAAGAACAAGTCGAAGATGTTGGCAAACACCTGTGACAACTGGCTGGCACATGCCTCCAGGATGCAGAAATAGGATGCATATGCAGTACTAACTATAACTAACTTTAATTTCTAAAATGAAACCCACTACTTGTTCCCTAGATCCAGTGCCAACAAAACTAGTAAAAAGTGCAATGGATGTTCTTGCAGCGCCTATTGTAAATATTATCAATAGTTCATTATTGCATGGCACAGTATCTGATGCACTAAAAGCGTCACTCATTAAAACCATTACTTAAAAAATCAGACCTAAACCCATACTTACTAAATAATTATAGGCCTATTTCAAATTTACCCTTTCTTTCTAAAATACTAGAAAAAGTAGTCACCAATCAGCTTCAGTCACACCTTATGCATTACAATTTATTTCAGAAATTCCAGTCTGGTTTCTGCACTGGTCATAGTACAGAAATGGCAGTAAAGCGGGTTGAAAACCACATTCTGATATCCTCTGATGAAAGAAACTTCACTGCAATTAAGTTGTTAGACTGCAGTGCAGCATTTGATACCATTGACCATTCTATTTTACTGCACAGGCTAGAAAATGATGTTGGCCTTACAGGCACTGTGCTTGCTTGGTTAAGTTCTTATTTATCAAATTGATTCCAATATGTACAGAAATGTGCTGACAGTACTCCATTATTATACACAGAAGTGAGATATTATGTTACTGGGACCTTTACTATTTTCAATTTACATGCTTCCACTGGGATCTGTCATTAGGAAACATAATGTTAATTTTCACTTGTTTGCAGATGACACTCAGTTATACCTTTCATTTAGATGAAATTAAATTTCTCAGATGTTGTCTTTAAATAGTTGTGTTTGTGAATTAAAGGAGTGGATGAATGAGAACTACTTTCTTTAAACACAGATAAAACAGAGATGTTAATTGTTGAAGGGAATTACACTGAGCACAACAATATTTTGTCATCATTTAACTCAGTTGGAATCACCATTAATTTTACTGAATCAGCCCACAATCTAGGAGTTATCTTTTACTCTAGCATATCATTTAAAGCACATATTACAAAGTTGTCCAAATCATTTTTCTTCCATCCTAAAAATGTTGGGAAATTAAGGAGCTTTCTAAATAAACAGGATTCTGAGAAATTAATCCATGCATTTATTTCTAGTGGGATTGACTACTGCAATGCAGTGTTCACTGGATGCTCAAACTGTTCTTTATACAGCCTCCAGTTAATCCAAAATGCTGCTGCATGAATTATTACAAGAAAAAGAAAACACAAACACATAACTTCAGTTCTTAAATCCTTACACTGGCTCCCGGTTAAGTCATCCTTTTAACATATAAAGCATTAAATGGCCAAGGTCCAGCTTACTTGTCTGAACTTACCATGACTTATAAACCAGAGCGCACATTAAGATCTCAAATTGCCGGTCTGCTTATGATTCCAAGGATTAATAAAGTAACAGTGGAAGGTTGAGCTTTTGGTTACTGGGCCCATAAACTGTAGAATGGTCTACTTGCTACTATAAGAGAGGCCCCTTTGGTCTCAGCTTTTAAATACGGGCTGAAGACTCGCTACTTCAGTTTAGCATATCCTGACTAGAACTGCTGATTAACTTTATAGACTGCATCTCTGTTGTTAGTCATTAGCACTAAAACATAAGTAACATGATAAATATAATTTGTTACTAACACTCACCTGTTCTGTTTCTCTGTATTCAAATGTGATATTTGCTGCCACGGCCCACCTGCCAAGTTGTTTTGCCTGCCTAAAGTAAAGTCATCCCTGCTGGAGGATTGTAGAAATCATGGGGTAGAGGGGTCCTTTCATCAGATTGGCTGGCCTTGCACTGTTTCAACTGTGGAATGGCCAAATGGGGGAGGTAGCATGATGGCAGAGGTCTCTGGGACTCTAAACAAATCCAAATCATAATATGTGATATCATCTACTGTTAAATTCTGCTCTGTACTTATAAAATGTTTATTTTTATATTATATTGAGGATTTGTTTTGTTCTGTGTATTGTATTGTATTGACACCCTTCTTTTTGACACCCACTGCACACCCAACCTACCTGGAAAGGGGTCTGTTTTTGAACTGCCTTTCCTAAGCTTTCTTCCATTTTTTCACTACAAGGGTTTTTTGGGAGTTTTTCCTTGTCTACTTAGAGAGTCAAGGCTGGGGGCTGTCAAGAGGCAGGGCCTGTTAAAGCCCATTGCGGCACTTCTTGTGTGATTTTGGGCTATACAAAAATAAATTGTATTGTATTTTATATAGGCTGGTGGCTTTCTGGAGGTTTAACCTGTTTAAAGGCTTTTCTCATGTTGGCATTTAACACTTGGGGAATGGCTAGGCATGCTGACAGTACTGGAAATATTACAACATTTATCTCACCTGAGCTACGTGGCTCAAAACAAGCAATGAAGCTGTTCAGCTCTTCAAGATCAAAACTGGGGTGTCCATGGGCACAACTGTTGAGATTTTTGTTGTCCATGATCACCTGCTGACCTTTCCACAGTTGATGAAGATTGCCTCGGCCAAAATCATTTTCTTACCTATTTCTGCACTGTATCTTTGCCACTTTAATTGCCCTCCTTAGCTCCAACCTGCAGCTCTTGTACCTTGTGCCCTCAGTCCCAGGCAAATAGCACTGTTCACCCCAGACTTCTGGTTAGGAAAAGATGCAGACAGTTCAGGTAGGCACACACAAGTCCATACTGAACCTGACATAATCCATCACCATATCTGTTTATTCGTCCAGATTCGCAGAGGATCCCTTCAAGATGGACCATATAGTCAGATGCAAACAGTCCTGCAGTTTGGATTCATGTCTGGAGTCCAGCATTGAATTTCTATCATCGCTGGTTTAGCGTACTTTAGTACATGCTAGTAAACTGGCAGTAGAGGAATCCATACATGGTCACACTTGCCAAATTGTGGACACAGTATGGACTTGTATGCTCCTTTACCTGTGCTGTAGTAGTGATTGAGTATACAGTCACACTTGATGGGAAAGATGACATGCTGGTAAAACGTGGGGAGGGCTTTCTTGATGATGGAGATCACTTCCTGGTGCTGACTCTTTTGTTTACAAATGGATGTATTCAGTTTGTCTAGTGTAGCCACAGCCAGAGGTTCCAGTGGAACATAAACAGCACTATGGAAAACTCTCTGAGCAGGTAAAATGGCCGGCCCTTGATCATCAGGTATTCCAAGACTGGTGAGCAGGACTGAGAGACAAAGCTGTTCATAAAAAAGCACTTGTTAGTGCAGCAGACTGATCATTGCCTTAACAGTACATTGTAAGAATCTAAGCAGCCATATATACAAAGAAGAAATTATATTAATTAAAATAATATCAGAATTTCCATATTATACATATAACTAGCTGTGTTACCCGGTTTTACTTGGGAGATTTCGTAAGACAATGGGCCTCGGTAATAGTGCTGTTAATCAGATGTGTCAGAAGGTACTATGTAACTAATGGAGTACTTTTGCTTATATGATAATTGTTATTTTCTTACCCAGGGTTAAAATTAATAGTACACTGGAACTCCTTACTCTTGAACATGCTACATAAAATTGCTCAGAAGTAAAACACTTGTGCCATCAATCAGTTCTTGCTTTTTTTAGTGACTGATCTCGACTCTTCTTGATGGTCATTGAAAATATAAACTTTTACAGTAAACTGTATTATTTTGAATTGAAACAGGTACCGATAATTAGTAGGAATAATGAGAATTTGGGGAATGAATATTATTTGTCTGTAGCACATCCTGTAAAATCAGAACTGAATGTAATGCTTTGATATGTAATCTGGTACTGCCATAAAGTTTTGGAAGGTTTAGATCAAAGGCAATGTAAAGTAAATTGTGGTGTACTTTACCTAATTACTGTACATACAGCATTGACTTTTACAGGCAGAACATTTATGTGGAAATGAATTGAAGTAAAAGTTTTAAGCATTATACTGAAAAAAAAAACAGATGAAAATAAATAATATCGTGAACAATGTACAACATCTGAGTTCTTGAAATGTAACCAAATCACTGATGGTAGTCAGAGTCTTGCTCCTTCTTGCTTTTCATTATTACTTTTACACAACAACATATTAGTTAAACAGATGGTTGGGAGGTGAGCAGTGCACCATGCTACACTTACCTTTGATCTTTGGAAAGTAGGGTACGTCGGTAGCAGCTCACTGAAATAAACTGCAATATCCACCTCCTGTATGTTCTGTTCATGATGGAGGTAATACGCAAATTTATACATTTTCCTGTCACGCCACATAAGGTAATGTTAAAGCATGTGTTCATGCAAAACGGCACATGCATAAAGATCATTGCCCCAAGTGTGGATCACACAGGTGCTCATGAATGCAAACTGTACTGTAGTAGCCAGCATATTACCCTGAAGGTAGATAGGGATGGATTGGTGAGTGACAGCAAAATATAACATAGCTACAATGAACTTTGCATTCCATGAAGCTCTAGAACAGGGGTCCTCAATCACAGTCCTGGAGGGACGCAGTGGCTGCAGGTTTTTGTTCTAACTCGGTTGTATAATTAGAGAGCAATTCTTACCAATAATTTAATTGAATGGCTTGTTATTGTTTTAACTCTGCTATGTCAGGTCAGTATCATATCCTAGATTTTTTTCCTTTCTAAGGATATCATCCAAATGATTTGATGGCTAAAATGGATGAGTAATTCTCAGTCCTTCACTTTTTTCTCTTCACTTTCCTTCCAAGTATTTAATTAAACCCAATAGTGCATGATAAATACAGGTGTAAATGGTAACAAACTAAATGGAAAAATGCTGGTCTCTTGTCATTTGCATGTTATTGCTCATCTGAAAAGCAGCTGTGGATCATCCATCCATTGATCCATCCATTCATTTTCAAAACCCAGTTTATCCTACACATGGTTGCAAGCCTATCCCAGCAAGTATAATGTGCAAGAATGGGACAATACCTGGAGCATTCACTGTTAAATAAATGTGTCCGTTATCAGGCTTTATTCTCTTTTGCTGTGTGTGTCTTGGTCTTTACATCTCAGTGTTCATTACAATACAAGGAGGGACCTAAAAATAACGAGAATTTTTCTGGAGGGCATTAGTTCTGACGTTGGCGCTAGGTGCGTGTACTAGACTACCCTCTGCATCATTTGGCCAAGCATCGTGCTCAGCGATTGCATGATGCAGTGTGGAAAACAACCCGAATTGTGATGATCAGGTGAGTGGCTTCTTCATCACCACAACGTTCCGTCCGCATTGAGTGTGTGGCAGTTTCTCATGAAAAATGAGATAACAGTGGTCAACCCCCAATCCCCAGACCTTGCACCCTGCGAATTTTTCTTATTTCTAAGAATGAAGAGGGACCTTAAAGGAAAGTATTTTCAGGATGTAGAGGACGTTTGAAGGCTATCACTTGAACAATGTAAAAGCGGTGGGACAAGTGCATTGGTTCACAGGGAGAGTATTTTGAGAGTGATTGAATTTTGAAAATGTTCTGAGAAGGGTACAATTTAAAAAATTCTCATTATTTTGGGTCCCCCTCATATTATTGAAGATGTTACAAAGTGGCAAAATTATATGCAGCTTTGTGCAGTATCCTACCTTAATGTGTTTTATTTCTTCTTCTTCTAATTTGATGACGATGATTATGATGATGATGATTATTATTTTATTTACTACTATACTCCCTTATTATGTATTCCTTCATCTTCTACTTTGATTATTGTAATTATTACTATCTTTGTGGTGAAGCTTTTATGTTTTGTATCAGAAAGCTAGAAAACATCATCATAAGTGTTGGTTTACAGCAAGGCGTGCTGTAACATTGTCATTCCTCCTGGGACTGCTTTGTAAACACTTCTTATGTCCTACTATGAGGTAGAACAAATTCTTTATCTTAGTGTAAGGTTTAGGGCAGTTCCTAGGAGTAATTCTGAGACGCTAGATAAATTTTGGCCCAGGTCATAAATGAGTCTTGACTTTGCTTGCAAGGAGAAAATGTGCTTACTTCAGTTCACGCATCACAGGTAGGTAGAGCCTACCTTGAGAATATCAGGTGCATGAAGTAACCAATCCTGTTAGGACTTCCAGTCCAGCTGAAATAATCTGAAAATTTTATTGTTCTTCCAATATATGCTGAGTACATAATATGCTGAGTAAAATTTCAATTGCAATTCAAATATCCTTGCTCACTTTTGCCAGTTCTTATTTACAAGTTTTACCATCATTTTGTCAACAGCTAAGAGTCCACCTACACAAATATATTGTGACGGACAGAACAAACATTTTCCAAATGAGAAACGCAGATGGTTGAAGTGCTTAAACTTGTTATGGCTCACTGAGTAACAACACAATAATTTTATGTAAAGTTTAAATTAAGAAGCAGAAAATAAATATGTTGCTTTTGTTCTATCCTACCATGTCTGTTGCCTGCACAATTCAAAATGATTATCAATGAATCTACATGCTATAGGCTGTTTCTCATTTGAGAAGTTAATCTAGTTTAATTCTATGAGATAATTAAAGCTACAACTTTAAATAGTCCCTTATGTATACAGATTACTAGAGTTGGAAAAATGCAAGTTAACTGGCTGTATGTTTATTTGAATTTCTCTTTAAAATAGATTATCAAAACAAACAGTAATCAGTCAGCATTTATTGAATACAGTGGAACCTCGGTTCACGAACGTCTCTGAACACATACAAATTGGGTTACAACCAAAAAGTTCGCCAAACTTTTGCATCTGTTCACGACCACACACTCAGTTGATGAACAAGCCAGTTTCATTTCCAGTTCATACGCGCCGATGATTTCTGCATGTGTTCAGTCTCTCCCTGTACTGTACATTGTTCTTGGTGCATCACGCAGAGGGACTCTCCCACAAAACTGTAACCTCCTCTCAACCCAGCTTCTTCCTGTGGTATAGTGGGTCCACAGCTCCCATCAAAAAAGGCCAGTTTTAATAAATAGTCATCGCACTCGAGGCGTAACTCCTTCTCCAATGGGCATCGAGCAGAAGTCTATTATAGTATATAGACGAAGGAGTAGGTTCCAGTTATGACCATTACGCATAGAATTTTGAAATGAAACCCCCCCAAATTTTGTAAGTAAGCTGTAAGGAATGAGCCTGCCAAATTTCAGCCTTCTACCTACACGGGAAGTTGGAGAATTAGTGATGAGTCAGTTAGTGAGTGAGTGAGTGAGTCAGTGAGTGAGGGCTTTGCCTTTTATTAGTATAGATTGACCCAAGGAAATGTTGATCATTCATAGCTGTTTTTTTTTTTATTTTCTTGTCAGAGTTCTGTTTTTTTAACTGGTTAAATGAATCAGTTCTTATCTGTATAAACTTCTCAGCGTCTATTGTTTGCCACTGTCTTTGATTTTCTTTAAAGCACTTCTGCACGATCCCAACCCACCCGACACCTCCTAAGGGAGTGTGTGTGCCACATACTGCATGAAACTTCTGTGTGACTGATGCTTGTTTGTATTAATAAAATATTAATTTAGTTTTCCTAATGAATTTTGTTGAGAAAGTTATCAATGATAGAGTCAAGTAGTGCAGTTTTATTTGACTCCTGCCATCTCAGGTGACGAAGGTGATGGTTTGTCCTGATTTCTTGAATGTCTGTGGGGAGTTTCCTTTGGTCAAACATTACAGTCTTTTGAGGTTTTTACATGCAGTGTGCTAGCACAAAATTACATCTATTGGGGAGTCTGTGAATCTCTCTATCTATCTAACTATCTATCTGTCTATTAGCTGACTCCTTTCTACAGAAAAATGGATATTCTGCTTTTATGTATGATCCCTGTTGCTGTTGCACCTCACTGTGCTTAAACAAGGCTGGACTCAATGTGGCACCTATAACAGATGATCTTCTGCACCACAATATAGGCCATGAGGACCTATGAATGCATGCTATACAGAACAAGTTAAAGCCAGGTAGGGAGCGAGTAGAGAAGGGACTAAGCTACTAAGTTTGTCATTGGCTTCTTGGACACACATACTGTAAGCCCAAATTTTTGGTTGCTAATTTGTATAAACTTTTGTCCATTGAGGTTAACAGTGGTTGAGTGATAGACTTGTTCGTTGACAAGTTGTGATAAATGGTACAGCAGTGAGATATCTCTCTGCTGCTACTAATTTCAATTTACCATGATTGATGAAGACTGTGGGCCTGTAAACTGTGTTCCAATGGGAGGGCCAGTGCTGCATCTGTGAAACTTGCTCTTTAGCTGAAATAACTTTAGATGTTAACTATCAGTAAAGCAGGGGGTTGTATATGTAGTCTTGTGTGCCATGCTATGGAAAAGAGGGTAGTGGCACTTTGTCCTACACAGTCTACTGTTATCAGAATCACTAATGTCAAAGTCTGATATACCTAGGCTAAGTAAGTGATGTTGGAGGTGCAACTGTGAAGACATGTTTAATGTAACCCAGATGTGCTTGCTGCAATAAAAAAAACTAATACTTTTTTTTCACAACATGAGGATAACAAAAGATAGATATATTCAAGTATTTACAACAACAGCAACATTTATTTCTATAGCACATTCTCATAGTAAGGATGTTATTTAAAGTTCTTTACAAGATGTCAAAAAATTAACAAGAAAAAAAATCTAATCAGAAATAAAAAAGGATAATAAACATTCCATAACAAAAATATTAGATAAGAATAAACGAGGATGTATTTACCTAACACAGAAAAGAACAAAGTATATATTTCATTTAAAATAAGGCTGATGGTATGGTCAGATGGTCATGGAGGACTTAAAAAATTTAAATAAGTTGGAGATAAAAACAAAATCTGCAGGACAGGGCCATCTTAATGCATGGGCACACTGGGCAGTTGCCAGGGGGTCCCACGAGCATAGGGGCCCCATGCTAATCTATGTATGTTGTGACTTGCTGAGTGGTTGTGTAGGTAGGGGCCCCAGTGCACTGCTTTGCCCGGGGGCCTTTAATGCTGTTCAGACGGCCCTGCTGCAGGCGTTCCAAGGCTAAAAGACCACCCAGCCAGCCTCCACTTGGCATTCTACCTAACATAAATATTGTTAAGTCATTCCTCATTGTTTTTTAGTCTTTGTCCCAGAGGACTCAATACAGTGGGTCTCATGGACATCTGGGTCTTCCACCTTCATTTGAATACCACAGGTACACAGTACCTTGATCAAATGGTGGTGGTGGTGCAAAATGCCACCACAGAGAAAACGGACAAGAATTCAGGGAACAGTACAGATTAATAATGACAGCAATTTCATTGAAGAATATGATGATTGTATGCTTAAAGATCTTGTCCTTAACTATCACCATCTACATCCTAACAAAAAGAAAATTCTATAACCAACAATATACACACATTATCAAATTTCTATAAACAACAGCATAAGGACTGATTGATATTCATTAATTTATCAGGAAAGCGGATACCTCAAGTTAGAGCTTAAAAGAAAATCAAAATTGGATCCTGAGTATTGGTGAAGACACTGATACTTTTTGTTCACCGTTCTCATTCACTTTGTTTTGCACATTCTATCTGCTGTAGAAGTTATTTTTATTATCTGAAGTGTGGGTTCATCAAGCATAGTATGTTTCACTTCATGGTCAGTAACGTCCTGAAGGCCTTGCCAGACATCTCTGCTGCCATTGGCGCTTATTTTGTTTTCTAGTTTATTCGTACTTTATAGTCAACATGTGCTGGAATTTACATTTATTGATTCTGAATTTAGCTTCTTTTGGTTTTCCACACACAAATAACGTTATTTCTACGTGTTGAACACAGACTTGTTGTTTTTGCACACTGGTACTGATGAGAGAATTGCAGAATCATAAAAATTAATATAAAAAGTCACAGTCTCAGTCAAGTCAATAGAAATATTTAAATTTCAAATTGTAGTAAAATCAGTCATTAAGTTTTAAGTAAATCTACTTCTTCTTCTTCTTTTGGCTGCTCCCATTAAAGGGTTGCCACAGAGGATCATCTTCTTCCATATCTTTCTGTGCTCTGCATCTTGTTCTGTTACACCCATCAACTGCATGTCCTCTCTCAACACATCCATAAACATTCTCTTAGTCTTTCCTCTCTTCCTCTTGCATGACAGCTCTATCCTTAGCATCCTTCTCCCAATATACTCAGCATCTCTCCTCTGCATATGTCCAAACCAACGCATTCTCACTTCTCTGACTTTGTCTCTCAACCGTCCAACTTGATCTGACCCTCTAATGTACTCATTTTTGATCCTATCCATCTTTGTCATACCCAATGCAAATCTTAGCATCTTTAACTCTGCCACCTCCAGCTCTGTTTCCTGTTTTTTGGTCAGTGCCACCGTCTCCAACCCATCTAACAAAGCTGGTCTCACTGCCATCCTGTTGACCTACCCTTTCACTGTAGCTGATACCCGACTGTCACAAATTACTCCCAACACTCTTCTCCACCCATTCCACCCTGCCTGTACACTCTTTTTCACCTCCCTTCCACAATCCCCATTACTCTGTACTGTTGATCCCGAGTATTTAAACTCATCCACTTTCGCAAACTCTACTTCTTGCATCCTCACCATTCCACTGACCTCCCTCTCATTTACACACATGTATTCTGTCTTCTTCCTATTGACCTTCATTCCTTTCCTCTCTAGAGCATATCTCCACCTCTCCAGGGTCTCCTCAACCTGCTGCCTACTATCGCTACAGATTACAATGTCACCAGCAAACATCATAGTCCACGGGGACTCCTGTCTAATCTAGTTTTAAGTACATCTACAATCTGCATAAATAATTAGTAGCCTTCCTCAAATCTGTGCCTCAACACTATTCCGTCTCTAAGTTCAGGCAATACTTTCAACCTCATGGTTTGGTTTTTCCTCTGATACACATTGTCAACTGCGGGACCTGTTATAGACAGGTGTGTGCCTGTCCTAATCATGTCCAGTCTATTGAACTGACCACAGGTGGACTCCAAAAAGGCACAGAGACCTGTCAATGATGATCAATAGAATGAGATGCACCTGAGCCAAACTTCAAATGTCAAATCAAATGGTCTGAATACTTGAGAGTTCTTGTTTTTAATAAAGTTGAAAAAGAGTCTAAAATTGTGTCTTTGCTTTGTCATTTTGGGGTGTTCAGTGTTGCTGAGGTGGGAAAATTTTGATTTTAGCACAAATTTGTAAATACTTTGTAAATACACTGTATTTGTTTGTAACGGCCGACCCCTTACCCAGACTGGCCACTACACTATCAAGACTATTCCTTGGATAACCTGAGGCTTCTTGCTCTAATAACAAGCTGTACTCCTTACAAGTTGTCCTTTTTTAATCCCCCCACGACGAAATAACCAGCAAACAGTAGACAGGAATGTAAAATCAAACACGGATATATTGTAAATGGAAAAGTCAAACAAATATTCAATAACGTAGATATGTGTGTACTAAATACCACTATCCCAATGACACCAGTGACTAATTATTATATAAAACATGAATATACCAATATTTACAAAAAACCCTCCCTTGCCCCTAAACAATAAATAGAAACATGGAACACAAATACAAAAACAGATTAGTTAAACACAGCAATTGAAATGTGGTGAAAAATGAGTCCAAAATAAAGTCTTTAGTGTAGCTGTAGTGTTATCGTGCTCCTTCCCAAAAACGAAACAACCTCACCGAGAAAGTCCTGGAAATGGCTGGTACAAATCCGAACCCCGGGGTTTCTCGGCTCTGGCTGTCATGATGATAAATCGGATGTTGAAAAAGCAAGCAGTGGAATAATGCAATAAATGGAAGCGATGAATTTGTAAATGAATGGTTAAATTGTCTCCTTTTTCCTCTCCTCTCTCTTTCTCCTTTGCCTCTCTCTTGCCTTTTGCTCCTCTTGTTTCAATGCAAAATGTCCAGGATGTAACTGGTGGATTCGACAGGAGATTTCCATCTCAGGGCTGCAGTCTTTCTCCTCATCCTTCCCCTCATCACTCACAGGGACAACATTTACTGATGTACATATAACGGACAGTAAACGGGAAAATGAAAACAAAATGCACTCAGCACAGACAAAAACAAATAATTATTATACTTATTATGTAGCCCTGCTACATGTTATGTGCAGAACATCACTCTTTAAAATTAGTTAATACATTTTACTTTATATACTTTTTATACAGCCTGCAAAACACAAATGTTAGAATTTAAAAGGTTTCTTACAAAATGCATTTCACCTTGAGACCTAGTTTTTCACACAAATTTTCCAAAGGAGGATTACCTTTGTTTAACATTAAGTCCATAACAAGTCAGGAAATCCATATTAATCTAGGCCACCACAAAACAAAAAGAAGACTAAGGTGAGGAATTCAAATAAAACAAGGTTATATTCTCATTTATATCTGTGGCAGGGTCCATCACAGGGATACCGAAAAGATGTTTCTTAACCCTGTCACTCTAACTATACAATGAATAAAAGAACATGACATTGCAATTAAAGTGTTTTTCTGTATTGCTAATACATGCATATTAGTTTATTGATCTTTTTGTTATTCCTGTTTAAAGTTGTTGTTTATGTGAAGCTATTCTGCCTTTTTTGAATGGAATACACAAATCCATCAGTGCTTCCAGTTATATAAAGTTTTTATGTCTCCCATTTTAAAGAGTGCTATTAAATATACACATATTTTACCTGCAAACAATAAGATACAAATGCATAGTTTAAATCACTATGTGCAATTTACCTTCAGCAGTTAAAATAATACATTTTACAGGTTTAACAATTTGCATAAGACCCAAATAGTCATATTTCAGAAATAAAAGACAATCACAAAGAACTTGAAGCTTTGCTATCCTTTAGAACAAAAGTGAGGTGTCCACAGTTGTATGGTGGTCTAGCTTTGCCTCCTTCCTATGTGTGACAGGAAGGACTTGAATCCTTCGAGTATAGCTGACCGTCCATGTCTATCTCAGAAACTAAAATTCTGTTCACAACAGAGTTGACCTGGTTTGTCCAAAGGTGAGCCTTCATTTGCATTTGGGAGTATCTGACCACATTTTTGCATCTTGTTCATGTGTATGTTAATATACAATAAGTAGTGTCATCCTGAGATTGCAGTTTCAGATTCTTTTGTAATTAGGCTGACAGTCTCACACAAACTTTAAGCTCAGAACTGAAACCTTACCAACAATTTATTTCTAGGCCTTTTTCAAACAAGATAAGGACTTCTGCTACATTCAGCACCAAGAAAACCAAGCACATTTTTATGTTGGCCCTGTAACTGCAAAGGCCCCCTGAAAGGTACCCCCAAAGTTGCTGTATGTCATGGCTGGTCTCTACAGTCATACTGTGATTGTTGTGCACGGTGGAGGCACAAACTCTATGTTTTTCCCAGTGGATTCTGTAATTTGTTAGGGGTGTGTTCTTGCTTCTAACTTTGTTCAATGCTTGTCGTGGAGTCTCATGGCTGTGGGGCATCTGTTGGTGAAGAAAGATTTACTGATCATGACTTTACTGATGATACTATGATCTTCTTGGAGTCAATGGATGCTCTGATCGGGGCGCACAAAAGACTGAGTGAAGGAATCTGCATGTCTGGGCTTGCAAGTGTCCTGGATAAAAACCAAGATCCAGGCCTTTAATGACATCTTGGGCGATGTCGTCACCAGTGTGTCTGTCTGTGGAGAGAGTGTCAACCTTGTCGACTTACCTCACTTACCTCGGCAGTGACATTCATGTGTCTGGTGACTCTTTCTATGAAATAAGTAGATGGATTGGGAGAGTATAATTGGGGTCATGAGGTCACTGGAAAGGGCTATGAGGTGCTACTGATATCTGCTCACTGGGTCCTCACTGTTGAGGCCCCAAGTGGCTGGACCAGCCAAGGGGCTGTCCATGTAACACCTGGCTGCTGCAGATAGACAGTCATTTCCGGAGGGTTTTTACAGGAGTGCATGTCTGCCTTGGGTGTGTCTAACTGAGATACTGAGCTGTTTCGTTGTGTGGTGTGTGTGGCAACATGCTGTACCAGTGCATGCTCCCCAACCTAACCTGACCTGACTAACTGTCAAAATAAGTTTGATTGAGAAATTGCTCTCTTAATCTATAAATATATTTTACACATGGATCAACTTTGATGCTGTTTATGGGGATATAGCTGATTTTGGCTGAATTCAACTTATAGGGCGGAGTGGTGGTTCTGAGGCTAAGGATCTGCGCTGGTATCCCGAAGTTTGCCGGTTCGAATACCTGTCACTGCCAAAAGTGATCCTACTCTGCTGGGCCCTTGAGCAAGGCCCTTAACCTTCAATTGCTCCAGGGGCGCTGTACAATGGCTGACTCTGCGCTCTGACCCCAAGGGGTATGCGAAAACGAACAAATTCCTAATACAAAAAAGGCAAAATAAAGAACGAAAAAAAAAATGGCCTTTAGTTTAAAATACTATGCAAAAAAATGATTGAGGAAATAAAATCCATTTTTTAATCATACATTAAACCAATATGAACTTTGTCTTAAAATATAAAAAACATATTTACATTGTTTTGAATGTTTAATATAGTTTAAATTTAACACAGGTTTGTAAAACAGAGTAAACAAAAAAGTTTACCTTAACTGACAATAATATTTGTATTCACTTTGTGAAAGCAAGAGCATTTTTTCAACTTACTTCCAGCATCACAGATTTACTAGGAGCTCAGCGTGTATTTTTTACTTTTGTACTGTAGTATTAAGTTGCAGAACCTTTAAGTAGGCATTCACATCTAGTGGGCTATGATCCATTTGTAATTTGCCATAACCCGAACCCTAACCCTCATGTACTTTGTGTTGTGCACCACAGTGTACTTTGGAACAGCATATTTCATGTAAGTCTGGATAATTCCATAATAGTCCCAACAGGATAAATTAGTAAAACATGTGGTTTAGACTTTTTGGGATGCACAAGGAAGGAAAATCAGACATTACCTTGGTTAAAACATGATTATTCAATAGCTAAATCATCAAGTTCAAGGGAGGTCACAGGATGTAGCCAAAACTAAACTCAACAAGTTTTACCTCTGTTTTCCAACAAGCTTTGGATGCCACTTTTACTCTGTTGCAATGTTATGTATAAAATGGCCAATATGATTTCATGGGTTACATGGCATGTACACAGACGTCTGTTATCTACACTTATAGGTGGAGTCCCACATGCTCTTTTTTAATGCAGCATGGCAGACTGAAGAAATATAACAAAAAATCGTACTTTATTCAGCAAGGTTCATTTACATACAATAACTATGAAGCATTTCAAAAATACCAATCAGCATAAAGATAAATGGCATGGTCCAGAAACCTACCTCTGCTATTAAGTATTATGTAAAGTCCCAAAACTGTTTATTCAATAAGAATCATGTGTGATACCTGTATAAAAGAAATAAGACTTCATATACAGTACAGTATTTAAAATGTTAATAGAGAACAAAATATAAAGTTAAATGTTGTATATAGTCTTATTTCCTAAATTAAGTGTACTGGTGCAAATGTCACAATGTCCTAGTTAAACAGGCAGGCAATTTCAAGTACATTTTTCTCTTTCATTTTACTTATCATTTATTATGTGTTCCCTACTCCCTGTGTTTTGTAGGTGAAGCCCTGGGAGGCAGGGCCATCTTGATGTCATAACTGCTGAGTACTCCTTCTGGCTATTTATTCCTGAAGTCAAGTAACGAAGATGTTTAGTGTTCTTTAAATATCGTGTTTTTATTTTGGATTTGCTCTTTTTTTGATCATTTCTTCTTTTCCTCTAAATTCTTTGAATAAGTATTTTAATACTTGTTTTACCTGGAATTGCTTTTGAGACACATCCTTTTTGTTAGTTTGAACATTTTTGAATGTTATATCTCTCTTGTAATACAATTTTGTATAGTTTGAGACTCGCATAGTCTTCTTAAACTTTTAAGCCAAAAACAAACAATATAATGCAATCTACACTACTGTTATTGAACAGTACTGTAGCATCTTTGCACTGTTTTATATTTTTCACATAGTTCTATTCCATCATGGACTAGAATAGACTTATAAATTTAAACTGAAATCTTTTGGTGGCCATGAAGTGAAAGTAAATTTTATATTTAAAATCTGATCTTGTCGTGACCATCAGCTCCCGTTGATGCTTGGGACTTCAAGGGCGTATCCATTGAACAAATAATCAATGTAATTAATTCAGACATTTATTTATTTTAATTAAATTCTACAAACAACATTAACAAAGGAAAAAGTATTTCCAATTTGCTAAAGTCTAAGGTTTTTAAAAAATGTAATCAATATTGTCAGTTTGGACTATGAATATAGAGGCTATGAGGCAAACACAGAAGTATTCAATTAACCTTACAATATAAGCGTCCATCCCACATACTGAGCGAACCAATCAACCCAACAACATCAGTGCATCCTTATCATAATCCTAGGGAGCAAAGTCACAAATACCACCAGATATCTTTCTGCAGCTCAATAATTTTTATATTAGCCAATAAAGTGTCACTTCGGGCAACTCAGTGATATTCTACCATTCCCTTGCCAGGTTACTCTCAGCTCTCCAGTAACACATGCCCTAAATTTCTGTCTAAAATGTCTCCAATCTGTAAAATAATTAATAAGGACAAAGATAAAGTCTAAAGCAATATAGTAAAAGCAGAACTCAAATACTTGTGGGTTTGCTTCCTGCAGCACTCTGAAGTAAAACATATATTTTTTTCAGCAGACATCTGCCAAAGTTGTTCTTCTTGGACTATGCTCAGTACTGTGTTCCTTTCCCTCTTCGCTATCGCAGCACTCTTTTAACAGACCACTTAACAATCCACAAATGGCTCCCTTCACTGTCCCGCTGCTGTCACTAATTGTAAGTGAAGATAAAGAGCCCCTCGTTTCAGTCATCTAATTGACTTAAAAAGCCTCATGCCGTAGCAAAGCTCAACGGTGCTAAATAAATGAACAATGTGTGTAATTTTTAAATTGTATTTCCTTCAAAGTACAATTGGGATGCAGAGAATCATTTTCCATTTTTGAAACAATATTATAAACATAGCTTTAAAGAGAAGGCATGCATCCTAAATTTCTAAAATAAAGCATGCATTTTTAATATTCATCATTTTAGTATTAAATTAATCATATTTATAAAATAATGTTATTATAATGAAAGCTTGAATGTAATGGGATAGTATTAGCAGTAAGACAAAAGTAGTTTTTATTCTACAGTAGTTTAGGTATGTGATACTGATGCTGTACATGTAGTCAGTTGTGGAATTTGAAATATTTATTATCAATATGTATCTTAAGTTCTTCAAAAAAAGCTCATTAGGGACCTCAGCTGACAAAAGATGTTACTTTACATTACACAGAACATCACACATTGCATCAGATTACATGTTTTTCATGAAGTCTTGATGTTATGGCATATTACAAATATGCAATTTTTTATTTTAGAAAACTGACAGAGTAATATTTGTGTAAATGTTTTCAGTATAAAACTGTTATTATACTGTAAGTGGTTTAGTAAAAATACAGTTTCAAAGGTAACAAAATGTATGTCAAACAACAAAATAAGCATGTGACTTATTTTACATTAGATAGCTAAATACTGTATATACAGTATGTGTTGCACATTTGAAGAATATTTTAAAAGCTCAATTAGGTTTTTAAAAAGTATAAAAAATAATCAAGAAAACAAATGTGAATTAAGTACATCTTTAGAAATACACAAAATACTAGTTTTGATTCAGTAACAAATACTGGTGTATTTTAATACATGTGCATTTTTGGCTTGCTATACAGGAACTATTTTGTTATCTAGACACTGAAGAATAAAATAGAGCATCACATCTCATAATGATCAAATTTAAGTACTGTTATTTTGTTTCTAACTTTGTATTATGGACCTCTGTCACTCCATGTATTTTCTAATCCATTTATCTAGTTCAGGGTTGCAGGAAATTCCAAAAAAAAAAAAAAACTAATTTCAGTTTTTCCCCTAAACCCCATCTGATAACATGATAAAACAACATGAATAGTGACGGAGAAATTAACTTGTCAGTAAGAGCAATGCCACTGATGTTTGCGGCAAATTTTTACACGTAAAATGTCATCAGAATTAATTTTTTAATTTAAGTTGTTATCCCAAAAAGATTAACATATACATTATATGGCCAAACGTTTGTGAACACCTTACTATCATACATATGACCTTTTTCGATAATCCATTTTAAAACAGTGGCCATTAATATGAAATGGGTACGCTTTTGTGGCTATAATAGTCTCCACTCTTCAGGGAAGGCTTTCGAAAGAGCATTTCTGAGATCAAATACTGATGTTGGATGAGGAGGCCTAACTTGCAAGCAGTGTTCCAATTCATCCCAGATATGTTCAGTAGAGTTGAGGTCAGGGCTTTGTGCAGGCCACTTGACTTCATCCACAAAAAAACTTATCAAAGCATGTCTTTATGGACCTGGCTTCTTGCACAGAAGCACAGCCATGGTGGAAGAGAAAAGGGCTTATCCAAACTGTTGCCACAAAGTTAGAAAGTGCACAATATTTTAAAGTGTCTCTTCATTTCTGTAGCAACTCTACTCCAACAAATTTTACAGTAATCACTATGCAGCTGGGAAAGTAGCATTCTCCTGGCATCCTCCAAATCCAGATTTGTCCATCTGACTGTCAGATAGTCAAGCATGAGACATTACTCCAGAGTCCAATGGTGGCATGTTTCACAGCACTCTAGCAGACACTATACATTGTGCATAGTTACTGCAGACTAGTGCGCAACTGATTGGCCATGGAAACTTATTTAATGACACTCCAGGTGCACAGGAGAACAACTGTATTGTGAGGGATGCAGCAGAGGATAGGAGATTTTTATGAACTTCAGCACTTGGTGGCTCCACTCTGTGAGTTTGTGTGGTCTACCACTTTATGGCTGAGCTGTTGTTGCTCCTGGACACTTCTGCTTCACAATAATATTTACAGTTGACCCAGATAGATCTACAAGTAGCAGACTACAAATTTAACATACTGACTTGTAGCAAATGCAACATCCTATAACAGTGCCACCAATTATTCAGTACAGCCCAGGTTATTGCCAGAGTTTGTAAATGATAGATTGCATGGCTATGTGCCTGATTTTACGCTCCTCGTAATAACAAGAGTGGCATAAATAGCTAAACTCAGTAATTTGAAGTGGTGACCACATACTTCTGGCCAAATACTGTAATACTGTATATGCAGTACTTAAGCAAATCATAATGTTTTACATCACAGGTAGAAGACTATGCACAAAGCTCAGGATTTGGTCAGATTTTCTTCAGGGAAGTATTCTATCTATTTTTAGGCATAGTTTTGAGCAAAATAATCATTTAAAAATAAATACTACTTTAAGGTTAGACAAGCTGACAACTAAAGAGTAAGATTGTGTTTATGATTTAACACTAGAATCCCTGAAACCTACAAAAAAAGTCGTAATCCTGGGCTACGTTAAATTCTTTCGCACCTCTCCATCAGTGCCTTTTGTTTTGTAAATGTGTTAATCAGCACAAGCAGCAAGCAGTCTGCTATCCCATCCCCCCACCGCTGCAGTTTAAGTCAGACAAAAAGTTTGTTTATCTGGGTGTGAGGTTACTGGAGTTGTATAGGGTAAATAATATATTGTTATTTAGAAAGCATGAATTTCATATGTGTTCCATGTCTACAACGATCTAGGTAAATGTAGGATGACAGGAAATGTGAGGAAAGAAATGTTGAGCACATAGATAATAAGTAGACTATTAAGTAATAAGTAGACTACTTAATTTTACCAAAATTAACTAAAGTTGAGAGTGATTTTTATCATTTTAATGTACTTTGTCTTTTGTATTGTCATTTAACTGCTTATGAAACAAAAATTACAGCTGCTGTGTAGTTTGACTTTGTTTGAATTCACAATTTTACTGAGAGAGCAGAATTCCAAATTCCAAATAACATGTTACAATATCAAATCATTCTAAGCTCAATACTGTAAATATTTTCATATACTTTTATGACAGGTCTCTAGGTCACACTTATAGGTAATCCAATCTAAAGTAATCAAAATATCTGACTACACCACCCAGTTTTATCAAGAGTCTAGGAACTCTTTAAATTTAAAGATTGCAGTACAAAGGTTACTTCAAATTGGCATTGAGTAAAGACACAATGAAATACACGGCAACAATTTCAAGAAATACAACAATAGCTTGTATTACACCAGACAATATAAATCCACCAAAGTAGATAAAAGTAGTTAAGAATTTAAAAATATCAGGAGCGAAAACCTTTTAAAATGAGAGCACGCAGTCCACACTCTAAAAAGTTCTTTAAAACACAACAGTGGAGGATACAACCTTTGGTGGTGTGCAGTCCAAGTTGCACGATGTTTTAACACAATGATTATCTTCCAACATTCTGTTTCCCGAATGCTTGCTTCCTAACAGAAGTCTTGCTAACTTGCCAATCCATCAGTGTCTCTTTCACTTTCAGGTATCTTATGTTGCACCTGACTTCTTGTCCACCAGCTGTGCTCTGTCCTCTCGTGAACTCTCTCTCTCTTGCTGGATCCACAACCAGTGTCTCTCTGGTGAAACTATGTGCGTTGTGTCTTGTCAGAAATGTGCCCTTGTCTGACTGCGAGTCCCTGTGCTCTGTGTGAGTGATTTTGACAGCATTCTTGGAGGACTGTCTATCTGTATAGCATCAGCCCTCACGCCAGGTCTCACTTGTTTCACACCGTACTTTCTGTTCACACTCTCTCTTTGAACCTACTGAACATCATCCTCTGTCAAGAGGTACTGTATATAACTGCTTTAGTCTCCACCTAGATTGACATGATGATCAATTAAACAATGGTACATACCAATTACCTTTGCTTAACAATAGTGTAAAGACATTTTCATTGTTTAAACAATATTATTGTTACCGGCTATCAAGAAGTAGATATAACACTGTATGCTGATTAGAAACCAATGTCCCCAGAACACATTAATTTTCAACCAAGTAAATACAAACAGGGCGGCACGGTGGCGCAGTGGTAGCGCTGCTGCCTCGCAGTTAGGAGACCCGGGTTCGCTTCCCGGGACCTCCCTGCGTGGAGTTTGCATGTTCTCCCCGTGTCTGCGTGGGTTTCCTCCGGGCGCTCCGGTTTCCTCCCACAGTCCAAAGACATGCAGGTTAGGTGGATTGGTGATTCTAAATTGGCCCTAGTGTGTGCTTGGTGTGTGGATGTGTTTGTGTGTGTCCTGCGGTGGGTTGGCACCCTGCCCAGGATTGTTTCCTGCCTTGTGCCCTGTGTTGGCTGGGATTGGCTCCAGCAGACCCCCGTGACCCTGTGTTCGGATTCAGCGGGTTAGAAAATGGTTGGTTGGTTGGTTAAATACAAACATTTTCTAAGGAAGAAGGTAGTTCTGTATCACAATATTGTATTCTGATAAGATACCAATAAAAGAAGTTTGATCTTCAAAGCAGGTGACTCTTTTGCAAGACAGGTAAAGACACCCATCATTATTCAGGAAATCTGCATTTCACTGTAACCCCAGTGTCAAACAAAGTGTGCCTATTGCCCCTAATCTATTGGTTTTTACATTTATTATTTACATGTTTTTTGCCTAAGAAAAAGAAATCTACCCAGTGTGCAAAAATGTTCCCCTCTGACATCTGTATCAGAATAACAATGTATCAGCAGATATTTACAATTATTTAGCTTTAAGTAGGTGTAAATATTAAACTGTTCCATTATTTACTATAATTTTGAGAGTGATTTTAGTTATAAAGTTATTTCTTTTATGTGGTACTGTGAATGGTTTTGGGATAATAAACATGTGGAAAGCTACTGGAAAATATCCATAAAGCTTAAAATTTAGAATCAGTTGGTGTCTATTTTTCTACTACTCTAAATGTGCACAAGATTTAAAATGCTTAACTGCACTGAACCGTAGAATCATATGTTCAGATCAGATGTACATTTCTCTCAGCAAATGCCATCTATATTTCAGTATACACCCATGTCCTAATCAAAAATGAATTAGCAGACACTGGAGCTTCAGGCATCACCTGTCATCTGGAACTCATGTTCACCACTGCATCATTCTTGGTATTGAAAAAATGCTATATTAATTGGAATGTGATCAAAATATTCAAAAATAAACTGTAATGTATTTTAAATGAATGTATTGGAAATTGACTGTCAAAAGAAAATAAATGAGTTTACCCTTTAAATCTTACAATTTATTTATTTTTTCCTTTTTATCTCACTCTCTGCAATTCATGGTAACTCTTGTAGACAAATGCCTTTGTTCATTAAAAAAAGAAAAAACCTAAAATGCTTGATTTTAAGTAAGTAGAAAAGAAAAGCAAGTACGTTTTTATACTAAATGTTTTGTAAATATAGAATACACATATTGTGTATGGCCATTAAATCTTAAAAAATAAATGTATTTTAAAAATTCATTTGAACATACTGTGAAGCACTCCTCACATTTTTGATTATGATCACTTCTGAACAGTTACAAAGTGTATTTGGAAACTAGAAAGCTGTAAGGCATTCTCATAATTTAAAAATGTGTTCCTTTAGTACATCATTATGCCTAAGGGAACTGGGGAGACTTTCCACAATTTTTGTGTGCAGAGAGAAGAGCATGTGTGAGCTTCACGGGATTTTAATATTACACATTACCTATTATGTATTAAGACAAGATGGAACAACTATCCCAAATCTACTTCAGCTTACTTGGAGGATGAGATGTATGCAAATGGCTGCTACGGATGTTGAAGGTTATTTTTACCTGCTTTGTTTTAACCCTTAGCGTGGATGGGGTAATAATGAAAAACACAATAAGACCAAAGTATATCAGTGCCTGTACAAAGGAAAAGTGGATTAAGTCTTCATCTACCATGGAGACGAAATGGATTTTGCGTTTCTGGAGTTAAGGATGCACCCAAGCCAGAAAAGTAAAAACAAGTATCACAACAATGGGTCCAAATTTATTTGTGAGGTGCTGTGGAAACGGCTGGGGTATTCTTGCATTTCTGAGCAGGGAAAGTTATACAGAAAATTATTCGATTTTGTGCAAGCTAAAGTAATTTTCTAATGGTTATTTTCCACATCATGTATGCATGACTGTCAGTAGATGTGAGTATATTCAGTTAAACATCACAACTATAATGTTAGCTCGATGATAAAACAGATTTGGCCAGTTTTGTGCATCTTTTTGTATGACCTACCTACTATCTTCCTTTTACACTGTGTCCAAACTTAAACAAGTATTGGTTCCTGCTTATCTCAATCTGCATCAGAGTATTGTGATTCCCCTTGGTGTTGTCACTGTTGTGTTTGTAAGGACTTACTGTAAGTAGTTTCCCTGTTGATAAAAGTAATGATGGTGAGTTTTGAATGTCAAGTAGAAATCAAGGTATGTGTAACATTGGTAAAGAAATTTTTCAATAAAAAAAGAATTACAAGTCAGTAATTCTTACTTAAAATTATTTTCTTTACAAGAGTGTTTACGAATTAGTCTTAATGTTCATACATGTTATTGAGTGAATATGGTATGCTGATGTCAGGCATTATACAGAACCACAGCTATGTGCTTATTGCAACAAGTCAGTACCCCGGATTACAGTTTTACTCGTGCAGACCGCCAGGGAAAAAAGGGGGGGCGGCTTGGCAAACACTTACTCGAGCCGGTTAAAGTGTAAAGATGTTAGTTTTGGTAAATTTAAGTCCTTTGAGTATCTTGCCGTTGTTATTCATGGAGATTCTCACGTTCTAGTATTATCCGTGTATAGACCTCCTAAATTTAACGTGTCTTTCTTTGAGGAATTCTCAGACTTAATGTCAATTTTAATTACAAACTATGACACACTTCCAATAGTCGGCGACTTTAACTTTCATATGATAATCAGTGTGACCTAAAAGTAAAGGAATTCATGAACCTCCTGGACTCTTTTCATTTGAGACAGCTCGTTAATCAGCCTACACATAAAGCAGGTCATACGTTAGACTTAGTGATTACTAAAGGACTAAAGTTGATGTGAAGCAGATCATTGATATTGGTCTATCAGACCACTTTCTTCTACTATTTAATATAGAAATAATGATAGAAAGCATTCATGAGAAGCATATTGTTATAAAACACTTCTTTGACTCATCAGCAGCTTTTAAACTTACAAACATTCTAAGCAATCAGTCCGTTTATAGTGCCAACTATAATAGCGAGGATAATGTAAATAGTAAGGTGGAAAACTTTAATTCTAAAGTAAGAGCTGCTGTTGACATAGTGGCACCTGAAAAGACAGTTAAAAAATCTTCTAGCATTGTTATTCCATGGAAGACCCAAAGAGTGTCTGATTTAAAAGAACATGTTGTAGAGCTGAGCGTAAATGGAGGAAAACTAAACTAACTATCCATTATGAGATATTGAAGGTTAAAATAACAGAATACAATAACACAGTCCATCTTGAGAGGCGCTACTATTTCTCTAAGATTATAAATAACAATGCTAGTAATCCCAGAGTCTTATTTTCTACAATTGATCGTCTGTTAAACCCAGGTAACACAAAGGAATGCCCCCAGAATACTTCCAGTGAAACCTGTGAGAACATTGCTGTATTTTTCAATCAAAAAATTAATGATATTAGAAATAACATAGTATATCTCCCCAACACTGCAGAACCTCCTAAGCCCCAGTACTCCATTATAAACAAATTAAATTCTTTCACCAGGATAGATTTACCTGAATTACATAGTATAATCTCTCAACTGAAACCCTCCACCTGCGTCCTTGACCCAATACCAACAAGGTTTTTCAAAGAAGTATCAGGCGTGCTAATTGATAATATTCTTGACATAGTAAATTCATCATTAGATACGGGGGTCTTCCCAGACTGTCTTAAGACTGCTGTAGTTAAACCCCTGCTCAAGAAAAATAATCTTGACCCCTCTGCTTTGAAAATTTTAGACCCATCTCTAACCTGCCCTTCTTAAGTAAAATTCTAGAGAAGGCAGTCATTTTGCAATTGAATGACCACCTCAATAAACATGCTATTCTTGATAAATTTCAGTCAGGTTTCAGAACAAATCACAGCACAGAAACTGCACTCGTTAAAGTAGTAAATGACTTGCGGGTAAATGCAGACAGAGGCCATTTATCTGTTCTTATACTCCTAGATCTGAGTGCCGCATTTGACACCATTGATCACAATATTCTTAGAAATCGCCTTAGTGGGCCTCTCTGGCAGTGTCTTAAATTGGTTTGAATCCTACCTGGCAGGGAGAAAATTCTTTGTGAGTTGTGGTAATCAAATCTCAAAGACACATGATATCCGATATGGTGTTCCACAAGGCTCTAGCCTGGGTCCGCTGCTTTTCTCAATCTATATGCTTCCGTTAGGTCAGATTATCTCAGGGCACAACGTGAGTTACCTGATGACACACAGCTGTACTTATCAATAGCACCTGATGACACCGACTCTCTTGATTCACTAACACAATGTCTTAGTGGTATTTCTGAATGGATGAATAGTAATTTTCTCAAACTAAATAAAGAGAAACTGAAATTTTAGTGATTGGCAATAATGGATTCAATGAGGTTATCAGAAATAAACTTGATGCATTAGGATTAAAAGTTAAGACGGAAGTAAAAAAACTTAGTAGTAACTGTCGACTGTAACCTGAATTTTAAATCGCATATTCATCAGACCACTAGGACAGCATTTTTTCACTTAAGAAACATAGCAAAAGTTAGACCTCTTATATCATTGAAAGATGCTGAGAAATTAATTCACGCTTTTGTTTTCAGTAGACTAGATTACTGTAACGCACTCCTCTCAGGACTACCCAAAAAAGACATAAATCATTTGCAACGAGTGCAGAATGCAGCTGCTAGAATCCTAACTAGGAAAAAAAAATCCGAACACATTTCTCCAGTTTTGATGTCACTACACTGGTTACCTGTGTCATTCAGGATTGACTTTAAAATTCTGCTTATGGTTTATAAAGCCTTAAATAATCTCGCCCCATCTTATATATCGGAATGTCTGACACCTTATATTCCAAATCGTAACCTTAGATCCTCAAATGAGTGTCTCCTTAGAATTCCAAGAACAAAACTTAAAAGAAGTGGTGAGGCGGCCTTCTGCTGTTATGCACCTAAAATCTGGAATAGCCTGCCAATAGGAATTCGCCAGGCTAATACAGTAGAGCACTTTAAAACACTGCTGAAAACACATTACTTTAACATGGCCTTCTCATAACTTCACTTTAACTTAATCCTGATACTCTGTATGTTCAATTCATCATAATAACTATTCACAGTGGCTCTAAAATCCGTACTAACCCATACTCTCTCTTCTGTTTCTTTTTCCGGTTTCCCTACTCAAAGCATCATGATGCTCCAACATTGATGGACTGAAAGCCAGAAGTCTACGTGATCATCATCATCAAATCCTTCTGTGAGAACCCTAACTACAAAGAGGACTGTTTCATTTATGTTAGGTAGATTGCCCAGAGGGGACTGGGCGGTCTCTTGGTTTGGAATCCCTGCAGATTATTTTTTTTTCTCCAGCCGTCTGAAGTTTTTTTTTGTTTTTTCTGTCCAGCCTGGACATCGAACCTTACTTATTCTTTGTTAATTAATGTTGACTTATTTTATTTTCTTACTGTGTCTTTTATTTTTCTATTCTTCATTTTGTAAAGCACTTTGAGCTACATTTTTTGTATGAAAATGTGCTATATAAATAAATGTTGTTGTTGTTGTTTTTGTACCCCAGAAAAACCAAACAGCTAAAAAGGTATTGTAACTAATTGCTTAAATACAGCAACATGGATCACTTGTGTATGGGGATCTTAACTACAATTATCTGAAATTATATCTTTGAATAAGCTGTGGTTTTAAGAATTTGATAACAATGGTATTATCCGGGCTATGGAATGGTGGCTCTATTAAATTCTCAGTGGTAATAGCAATTCTGAGTGGCATCTCTGCACTATTGTGCAAAAATATAATAAGTAGTAAACTCACCTCAATAGTTTAATATATTATTAAAATATTTATTGCAAACTCAACCTACTCATTAAAATCATATTTTTCCAACTATTATGTAATTTCTTAGGAAATATTTATTTTTTGGATTATGTGAATGTATAGTTCTGTCTGGTGCCACTAGCCAGTTTTTGGGTTTCTTCGGCAGCATCTTTATGTGTGCATGTGAAGCCTGAACGTTTCAGTTCCACTTGGGACTCTGGAGGTGAATAGACGTTTGTGACATGGTATTTTGCTATCTTGAAGTAGTCCTTATCATTATCATGAATTACATAGATTTACTTATCTACAATAATATTTAGTAATTTGCCTGTTGAACAAAAATTGGAACACCATGAATATTCATTTGTGTTTCTGCGTTTGGTGTTGAATCTCTGTTATTGATTTTAAATATCTTTTGGTGATTTTACTGTAGACAAAATAATATGTTCATCTTCATTTTGTAAAATTTTTCCATGATATCGTTTGATATTTTATCTTCACTGAGACTGAGAGCCTAATTCTTTGTGAAACATAGTGTCCCTTCTTCGCTCCTTCATGCAAAACTTACACGAGGCTACCTCCTTCCTAAGCCAGCATCCCCGCTGTGACCCCTCCAATAGACTCCTTCAATCTATTTCCACTGCCTTTAAATTCAACCTGCTTGCTCCACCTCACACTGGTCACTTGGGGTCAAAGGCAACACCATCTGCCATCCTCTTCCCAGTCTTCATGAACCAACCTAAGCTCCCTAAGAGTCACTGGTATTAATGTACCGATGTCAATGGATTTATGTAGAGGAGCAGGTGTCATAAATGCTACTTTTCAATTGTTACAGCATCATCATCTCTTTGTCTCACATAATCCCTAAAAAAGCATCACTTAATTAACTTATTTCTTTTAGTTTAATAGTCTGTCAATTGTATTAATTTTGGTGATGACTGTAGTAACCTCCCTTATATGTATTTGATGTAAATGATAGTATTTCCTAGGATCAGAGGTGGGCATTTGCTTATATTCCAGACCCATTTTCAGTATAAAATCTATTAATCCTACTATTCTCCAGTTGCTGTGCTTTCTTGTATACAGAGTAGAATATTATTTAATACCTCAGATTTGCATTGATATATTATTACAGAGATTAACATGGAGTGAGGTTAGTCAAAATAGAGAATTCTAGGAGACTCATAATGTATTTAACAAAGATATCATCTTAAGTGTTAGAATGGATTAAAATGTCTGAAGGTACAGTCTAACAACTACTTTTTGTGATCAATTTTTTTTACTGTCAATGACAACCAATAATTATGTACAGTAAATTACAATCATTTTAGAACATTAAAGCAGTCCCCTATCCAAGTTCTCATCCCATCCATGTATAAATGCCCCAGAGAAGGAAGACACAACAAGACCAAAGGAGGAGCGGGAGCAGAAAGAAAAAAATGAACCCTGAATCATAGCTCTTCTAAGTATGGCTACAAATTGTGAAGAAGATTGTCAATTTTAAATATAGGAGTTGGATGCATTGTTAATACATGCTGCAGATTATACAAATTATTATTATATGAATAAAAAAGAATCTTTCCAGAAATTAAAGGAGAGCATTGCAGGGAATTTTCAGCAGGAGGCTAAGGCCAATTTAGTTGCAATTGTAACCGGACAGAATGCCCTCAGGAGGCACCAAAACTGAGAATAAGGTCAGAAAAGTCAAAGAGAAGAAAAAAATTGAGCTAGAAAGAAATTTTATAGCAAAGAACAGATGAGAGAAACTGAGAAGTCTGCCACAAAAATAAAGACTAGAACAAAGACAAAGGACATGTATAGGAAAGTACCTGCAGACTTGGCAAGAACCTTGAAAAAATAAGACATCATCTGAAAGGACCATAGCAAATGTCTACAGGGAGTTTAATACAAATGATGTAGAAATTTAAATTGGATGTGATGGTAATTGGAGCTCTTCAATGGCAATATGATACTCTTAAAAGTCACATTCTCAAACAGAGTGAACTGTATTTGGAAACAGGTTTTGTTTTAGATGATTATGACTAAATGAAGGATAACAGATAATGATAAGAAAGAGGTGAGGACAAAGAAATACCATAAGAGTAAAAAACATATCTGTCGGAGAAAGTAGAAATAAAAGGAGGCTGGTATAAGAGCACAGACCACAGTGACTATAATGATCAAAGCAGTATGTCAAAATTGTTTTCTTAGATGCAATATTTTCTCTGATGTGATTTATCACAGATTAGGGTGGAATGTTTGGATGGTTTCTTACCATTACAACTGAATAGGAACTAAAGAGAATAGCGAAGAGGGAGCATGGCACTTACAATATTTAACTGAGGGGCAATGTTAATTTTAATAATAGCACAGTGGACCGGGAGGACAGACAGATATTTCGGAAGATGTTATAATTTACTAGGGTGATTTGGTGTAAGAAAGGGAAAATTTCCAAACCCAGGTATTTGATAGACTTCAAAAGAGTGTTCACAGAAAATCGATTGTAAGGAAAGTATAACTGGACCAGTTAATTTAGTAACTGGACGTGTTCTCTAAGGAGCTAAATAAGTTAAGAACATATGAGAGGTCAACAGGGGTATTGTCCAGAAAAACCAGGATATCAAAGATTATAGAGTAAGGCTTTATAATGAGTGTTGTCCGGGATGGCAGGAAAGATTATGTCTAATTGCAGATAGCGATGGCTAGAGGCTTGAGGGATTAAAAAGGAGAGGAGAGAGTGGACAGTCCTGTTTGGCTCATTAAAACATTTAGAAGGACTGTAAATAATATTAGAAGGGGTTGAGTATTGATGCAATCCTCCCCAAACCCCTTCTGATGCTTGAGGTGCCTGATAAAAGACATATTCATGCAGTCAAACAACTTTTTAGGACTTAGAGAGAGCAAAGCTAATGCTGATTTATATTTGGATGCAGCATCAATAACCAGGAAAATATGTTTAGAAATTCGCTGCTGTGTGATAAGTATGAATAAAGATGGTTAGTGAACAATTTTTTTATCTTAATTCTTTGAAGGAATAGGAAGATATCTTTTAACAATCAGTGGACTCTTTACCATACTGTATCAATAGAGTGATCAAGGCAGTGTTAACTGTTTTATTCCTGCAAGTACTGGTGATGGCAAAGTTTATCATTTAAAAAAGAGGGACAACTAATTGCTAATTAATTATTGCTAAATAATAAAATAAGCTCAAGTCTAAAGCTTCTTTGTGTTCAACAACAGTAGTAGGGGAATGTAGACTTGAGGCTTCATCTTCAGGAGCCTGGCAAGGGTCAGATTAGATCAATTGGAGATGATTTCAGCAGGGTTGGAATAAGCAGAAGATAAACTGAACTAGTAATCAATAAACATCTATTATTACTGTTTAAATTATTAGTACAAAGTTTTGGTATACTCCAAATAGAAGTGATAATAGTGGAACAACTAATTCAATAATAAATGATAACATTACTCAAGATAACAAGAAGCACAATCACATAGGTACAGTGACATAAGTATGTACTTCATTTATTCCAGCCATGAAATGCAAAAAAAACAACAAAAAAACAACTAAATAAATAAAAACACACTAGACTTTTGTGGCGAAGCTTCAAGAGAAGCTATTTGTTTGCTGTTATTAATTCTTATATGTCAGTAATTTATACCAATGTATTTTATATTTTGTGGATTACTGTCTATCAAGGTTTTTGTCTCACTGTGTTTAATAATTTATTTATTCAACTTCTTAATAATGAACATACATGGGAGCTCATCTTTAGCCATTCTACTATTGACTTGTTATTTGCTCATAATTGTTAATGCATGCATAATAAAAATTTGAAATAGGCTACTATCCACTAAATATTTAATTAGAAATAAGCATTTTATTGCACCATAAAAACATATGTTATAGGAAATTTCAAAATAAGAGCAGAAAGATGCTAATCATAAGACACATTCTATTAATTAGCTCTTATTTAGAAAGTGATTGTAATAAAAGCTAGTAGCCACTGTGGCCACTAATAAACTGAGCAAGCTTTTTAAATTGGTGGAGCCACAATTCCAATAATAATCTATTTCAATATGTAAAAAGAAATATGTAGAAATAATAAAACAACTGAAGAATATAGAAATAGATAGAATAATGAAGGATAATATTAATAAAAAGTTAACTTTAGATCTGAAAAAAGGTCATTTCAGGTACAAAAATATTTTTATTAATGTATTATAACTCACAATTTTACCAGTAATAAAAAAGAATACATATTTTTCAATATAAATTTTGATTGTTTTTTATGCCGTCTTAATTTGTCATTTTAGAGAAACATTCAGAGCTCAGAGTCACCTTCTCAAATGCTTAAATAAAATTCAAAGAAATGCTGCTTTGCTAGTAATTTAGTGCAGGATACTTAAAAAGTGCAGTTTGCTAATAATTTCAACTTGATTAAATAACTTCAAATTCACCCTTTGATTAATGTGAAGTATCTGCATTATTTTATACTTAATTTACTTTCAAGTATTAAATGTGTGTATTTCATTATGCTCAGCAATGAATTGAACTAGGAAGTTGATGGCTGCATTCATAACTCCCAGAATGGTGCTGTGCGATGACCAGAAGATTAATGATAACATCATACAGAGTCAGCAAATATGTACTCCCAGAAAAAAACATCTTGAATTACAGACCTGTACAAATGTCATTGGCCACATAAGATATGCCCCAGAGAGCAGCAAAGAGGTCATTACAAGTGATGTGCTTTATATTGCCTTCTTGATTATCTTGCCATGCTATTTCTTTCTTTCTTCAAATGAAATTTGCAGTCAATGAGATTTTTCTTCCTTAATTGCAGTATGAACACTTATGCACCCTAGATGGTGCTGCTGCAGTTTATTTTCTTTGTGATCACTTTAAAATACAAAGTCAAAATATTTGGGTAATTTGTTTGAGAAACTACATTATTTCCAAAGCATTCCCATGTGGATATGTCCTACTTGTGTCAATTATAACCAAAATAAGCAGTTAAAAGCCCAAAACGATCCACAAAAGGGTATTTTTCCACACATAATACTGCAAAATAAATGTAGGTTATGTTCAGGTTATACCAGTTCAGTCTCTTTTTAAATATTTTTTTTATTTACTGTAAAATGGCCAGGTTTGAAATGCAAGTCTCTCTTATCCCAAGTGGACTGCATCTTGCATTCCTACTGTCATTTGAGTCAAATCTTTTCATTTGGCAAACATTAATGTCAGATTCTGTTGAATTAATGAACCTTGGAAGACAGGTTCAGTCTGCCATGGATCATCTGTCACTCTAAGCTTGCTATGGCATGACGATAAAAGAAAATTTTCTGACAGTAGCCCACAAAGAAACCAAGGCCATTTTAGAAATTTTACAGACATTGTATCTAAAATAAAATATATTTTAAAGATGTTCTATGTATTTTTTTTATTGAAATGTTAATTAAATATTTCAGTAAAATAAACATTACGACAAATTGGAAAATGATTTAATGATACTACATTGTCAGTAGCTATTCTTGTGATAATGTTTCAAAAAGATATAAGATTTCATTTTTCTTTACTGAAAGCACTAGTTTTATGTCCTTCTATAGACTTCAAGGATCTGCTAAAAATGTTCGCTTGTAAAAGACAGTTAGTATCATCTTTTTTAATCATTATCATCATCAGTTTGTAGAAGCCCCAATTTGAATTCCGAAACCGACAGCAAGCATCTGTCCACTTTCTGTTTTGGGTTTAAGCTGTGTGTTAGTCATCTCTGAACCTAAATTTAAATTCAGGAGTCCAAAGTAATAATAAAAGAGGGTGTCTTAAAAGAATAATTATAATTACAACAAGTAACTGCACAATAAAAAATAAAAAAAAATTGAGAGGGTAAAATGACAAAGATGCAAGGCCTCAAAGTAGCAAGCTGTGACTACCTGGCTACCTCTGCACACACTTTCCCTGCCATCCTTCAAACAAAGCTGCTCTTCTACAGAATCTATCTACTGTATATATAGATAGATGATTCATGACTAACTGTGTTTCTGCTGCAGAAATAAAGAGGTCTATTCACTTATTATTTCTGTGAATATTGCATATCACAGGTAATATGCTTAGAGTTCCAAGGAAAGATTACTACCTTTATCATTACATGGTAATCATTTTCAAATCATAGCTTCTTAAACTCTATAAAGGGCAACAAGAACATTGCTTCTTAATTTTAAAAAGAAACAACAGCATCAGGTATTTTGAGATGGCCAGGGAAGATTCTGCCAACTATGGCGGATCTATTATTGTGGCTAAATATGCAATGTGAGCTGTGAGGCAGCAGTGCTAAACACTGCACCACCATGCCTCAAACAACAAATAAAACAATACAGAATGATAACCACAAACAAAACAGAACAGTTGGCCACAAATTAGCAACAAGTGAAAAAAATATATATATAATTGCGTCCCGAGAGTTACCATCTTGAAGCACATTCTAGCTGAGCCATATAACAGCAGCGTGGGACTGGCTCACTCCATTGTTTCAAGATTTGGTTCATGGCACAGCTAGAAAGACTTTTTTGTTTTCGATCTGTTTATGCAGACGTTTTGCACCTTTTTCTTCCATCAAAAAGATAGTAATGCCTTGTAAAAAGAAGTACATTTTTCGTTATTCATCTTTTTCAATGGAGTCTCATTCTGACTCGAGGAGAGGGAGGGAAAGTGCTCCTTGGAGGCTTGTTTTGTCTCCTCATGTGGCACATAGCTAATTACACCTACATAATTAGCTCTGGGGTGCTGCAGAGAAAGAGATTAGTGTTATATATCTGGTGGCATTACTCATAATATTCTCATTACGGTGAGCTAATGTACACTTCACATACAAATACTGCAACTTTTTTCTTTTTTTTAAATGCATACTAGTGCAAATTCAACTGGATCGGGCCATAACATCAGGTGTGCGTGAAGCTGATCAGCTCTTTGATGTCACATTGGCCTTGGAAAGCATCATGGAATGCTGGGAAAACATTTGTTTAAGGTGGCAGCAAGGAGAATTTCCAAGAAAATAATCAGCGAACAAAGTCAGTGGTGAACACAGCATATTCGATAAGTATAGAGCTTTGGTGAATTTCACCAATCAACACTATTTATTATCTGCTTTTTTCATTTTACATTGATGAGCTGATATTCCAGGTTACCATGATAGGCATTATGCCACCATGTCACTGGGACACAGCTACATGGTGCAATGGTCATGATCACTTGGTCAATGTGTGGAGTAACAGGGCTCAGTTAGATGATTTTGTCAGCCATTTTACTTCACCAACCAACCCTTAATGTTTCATGCTCTTTTTAATGTTTAGTTATGATTTTTGTAGATGTATTATAATAAGGAAAGGTAACATGTGATTCCTAAAAGATAACAGCCCTTACTTTATTAGATTTATTAACTAAATTCTTAGAAAAATAAAAATAACAAATACTTGTTAAAAATAACAAAAATATCATTAAAAATCTTAGGACAACTTATTCAAAAATACAATAATAAAATCGTGCAAATCTGTTCAGAAATTCAACAAAGATGATAGGTCAAATATCTGTTAAAAGGTCAGGGATTGCAAAATGCAAGATATTAAATGCCAGGAATTTCCAAAGTCCAAAATGTAAAGGTCCAAAAAATTCCATAAGACCAAACTGCAAATAACAAGGATAGGAAGGCCAAAATATTGCAAAAGGCAAGAATTTAGAAACTAACTATTGGAAGGGGACACAAGCCACAAAAGGGAACACTACCTGATGTATAAAAATTTAGAAAGGAGCCAACAACACAGAAAACCCTTTTAAATACAGCCCCAATTATCCTGGGGTCTGCTGACCCCTAAAGCAGATTAGATATACTACCTTCTTGGACTTCATATAAAGATAGATAGAGAAAAAGAAAGAGACAAAGCAACACTTACACAAAAAAATAACAAAATGATGAACAATAACAACAAAGTCCTGAAAAAAACGATATAACAAATAATAAACAAAAACAATTTCATTAACAAAAAAAAGAATCTACATAGAAAAAGAGAATAAGTAGAAAACAACAAACAAATCACATCTATATTCATTCCTTTTGTATATTAACTTTATTAATGTTTTTCTTGTTTTATTGTTGTGACTCTTTTGTTCTTTCAGCATTATTTAGTTTTATTTAGTTTTGATTGCTCTTTAGGAGATAGATTATGTTTAGAGAGGCACTCCCAAAGGAATGAAAAATCAAAATGCTCAATATCTCTTTGGTTTCTCCTAGACAACAATGAGGTCAAAAAGTAATACAATGGAGACGTGTTCTTTTGTCTCATGCTTCTCAGATTTGTCTTCTGAGTAAAAATACTTTGATAGTCTCACAAGTCTCCACTTGATTTTCAGCAGAGATCTCAGTTAAGTCACACATTGGGCTCAGGTCTTCCAAGTACCGTCTTGACATTTTTTTTTTTTGCAATTTGAAAGGATTGCATTGAGTACCCAGTAATATCTGGTGAAATGTATGGACAGTTGTTTGTGGTAGTAAAACACTTTACTATGGTTACAAAACTGTAGTCCTTGCTTCTGAATAATGCTATTAGTTGCTCAAATTGATACTGCTGTGTTCCAATTAGATCACAGTTATTCTGGAAGAAAAGGCAGGCTGTGCAGTGTAGCGGTTAAGACTTTGAATTTCACACCCTGCGGTTGTAGGCTCAAATCGCGCTACTGACACTGTGTGACCCTGAGCAAGTCAATTTATCTGCCTGTGTTCCAATTGGAAATACAAAAGAAATGGAACCACTTGTATCTCGAATGTTCTATACCACCTGGGATACCCTAGTGAAAAAAAATTAATACTAAAATATATTTATAATGTGCTACAATTTTTTTAAAGTATAAAAAAATATATTTTCTTTTATGTTTGGAACATAATAAAAGTGTGTTTAAGACACAACCAAAGATTATTTGTAATGTACTATTAATTACATTATAAATGTAGTTTTTCAACTACTTCAAAGACATATATTATTCACGTAACTTTTAATTGTAGTGGACATGTAATAGAAAAAAATATTTTAAGTTTATAGTAAGTATATAAGTTCCATTAAACATACTATTTTTCAAATTTAAATAAAAGCATGATCAAACACTAATAATAATATTTTAAATGTATTTGTCAGAAAAATGTAATAATAGTTTAGTTGTAATAGAGTATGCATAGATTTTTTTAAAAGTATATAGAGCAATAGAATTAATTATACTGAAGTATAATTAAAATAGTCCCACTTTAGTACATTCACGTATATTTAACACAAATAAAGTTGAAATTGTGCACAATTTTGGTACAATTTAAATACACATGTAATACATTTGAAATATACTTATTATTCCTGGCCCAAGTTTACTTTTCATACTTCAGCATACTTTATTTTCACCTGGGTAAAGGCATCAATCCAATAATAAGTAAAATGATCAAATCTTAAAAGTGATTAAAACAAGACAAGAAACAGAACTCACAAAATATAACACGCTTTTCAAACCAAATTCTCAATGTTATCTCCTTTTATTTAAGGAATTTTAGGAGCAACATCCTAGACAAAGTTGATTCTTAAATGAGCCAACAATGTGGATCTCTTTTAAGTCTCATGAGCCACCAAAGACCAACCTTTGAGCAGTAAAATTTTCCTAGGGGCTCGTACCTGTCCACATTGGGATAGGTGAGTAATTTACAGTACATCCTTTGAGATTTACACATAGGGCCTTAGTAATTAGCTTTAGTTTTTCAATTTAAACTTATGGCATGGTGGGAAAGCTTTCCTGAATTTGGTGTTAAAAACATGTCTCCTTGTAAGAACATACAGAGTGTTTTACCATTTTGAATTTTAAATGCTTTTTGATTATGAAACTTTTTTTACCTTTTTCCAGAAGGCTAAAAGCAAGTCAATTGCATGCATTTTGAAACAAACAACCCCATTCAAGCTGTACTTTATCCATTTAAACAACTGGAATGGCACCCCACCCAGTCAAATGAGGAACTGCGCTAAACAATGCATCATTTTGCTTGCAAGTAAATAAATAAATACTGTATGGTCGGTTGGAAAAAAGAAAGTTTTAGAATCATTTTTCACATCTTTTTCCTAACACTCTTTTGTTTATTTCAGTCCCTGCCATTTTGTGGCAGAGTTGATTCCAGGATCACTATTGTAACAACCCAGACGTGCTATGCAAGACATCATCAGATGAATGGTATAAAGTCCGTGCTGGGCACCTTCTCATTATCCAAGTCTGACAGATAGCCCCTAAAAGAATTTGCAGTTGTTGTAGTTATTATTTCTTTGCTATTAGAACTTTTCTATATGTTTACTTAATTTCAGCTAAGTGTTTAGTTTTAGATTTAAGAAAGATTAGTCTGTTTTTTTACATTTGATCTTAGGATGTTTACTGATTTATGTTTAATCTCCTGATTCATGTTTCAGTTTTTTTCTGCTATTCTTTCACAGAACAGTTATGCATGGTCGGAGTGTGAATAATCATCATGTTGGAAATTTTTATGTGCATGATGATTTGCTTTAAAAAAAGAATGCACTCCTTAAAGATACTTTTTATTGAAGACTCCAATCAAAAAGATGAAAACAGACAAAAGATCAAAACATATTAAAGCAGTAAACACACAGGTATAAGTATATAAATCATTAACATAAGCAAAAATACAAAAACCAGGACAGAGGTCAAAAACACTAAAAACCCCACCTCTGAATTTCAAATGCAAAACAATGGAAAGGTTTACAAAGAACAATGCAAGGGCACTTAGGACAGCTGAACTAGTGCCGTTTATATTTTCTTTTGCCTCTTGCAAATTGTGACTGATATATGATTAGTGTTGCCTAGTAACACATGCCAGATGGTAAACAGCAAGTCAAAAGAAGAAGCCAGGGTGGAGCATGGATCCCCACTTAACAATAGCTTCATATGCACTTACTGTATGGAAAACATGCAGCTATTATTGTTTATGTAACCAAATGGATTAAATCAAATAAGCACAAGCAGCCCTATAGGTAATTGTGCAATAAGAGTTGCGCCAGCTTTTTATTGTATTTCCAGCTGAAGCCAAGTTACAAATCTTAACTAATGCTGCATATGAAATAAAAACAGAACCCTAGGAACAACATAATATAAAAAAAATATAAGCAATAATATATATACAAAGCTATAGAAACGTTGAAATAAATACATATTATTATGTTCATCACCACCACGTTTTAAAAACACTGCCTGTTTTTTCCAAGTGTTTTCCATTCCATATATTAGTTGGATTTTGTTTTCAAGAATATCTTTCAAAGGATAGTGATTTTAATTAGAATAGCCCACCTCACTATGACTGGGTCCTTGCTTTTATTCTATAAAAAGGGCAGGTAATAAAATTCTTATGTGAATTTAGTTGCTCCAGTGATCAGCGTAGTTGAGATGGCAATAAAATACAAGGCTCCATCACATAACAGCAGTGTAATTTTACACATATGCATGTTTAATGCTGGAATTGGTGTTCTGTATCCTGGATCTTCATAAGCACAACAAACAGTACTCTGAGGCAGCAGGCTGTAATGTAGTGAGAGCACAAAGACCCTTAATTATTAGCTCTTTCTGGAGCACTAAGGAGTGTTGAAAAACACAGACAAATGAGAAAACTGAAAAAATCAACCAATGTGTATATATATATATAGAGATATATAGATATATATATATATATATATATAGAGATATATATATATATATATATAGAGAGAGAGATATATATACATATATATATATATATATATATATATATATACAGGGTGGTCCAGATCTAATTATGCAATTTTCATTACGCTATAACTTATTAAGTTTATTACGCAGAGAATTCACAAAAAAAATTTTCTGTTGCCGATAGATGGCAGCGCTTGCCCTACATTCCAAAATGGCGGGAGATGGTTGTCAATTGAACAGCAATTTTTTTGTCTTGTATTGTTTTTCTGCATTGCATTAAAAGTAGCATAATTAGATCTGGACCACCTTATATATATATATATATATATATATATATATATATATATATATATATATATATATATATATATATATATATATATATATATATATCACTCTGACGTCACATGTGATGAAGACCATGGAGTGGCTGCTGCTTCACCACCTGAGGCAACAGGTCTACCACACCCTCGATCCTCTGAAGTTCGCATACCAGGAGAAGGTGGGAACGGAGGATGCCATCATCTATATGCTACACCGATTCCTCTCCCACTTGGACAGAGGCAGTGGTGCTATAAGAATTATGTTTCTGGACTTCTCTAGCACCTTCAACACCATTCAACCTCTGCTCCTTAGGGACAAGCTGACAGAGATTCAGAGATGGGAGTAGATTCATACCTGGTGGCATGGATCATGGACTATCTTACAGACAGACCTCAGTATGTGTGTCTCAGGAACTGCAGGTCTGACATTGTGGTCAGCAACACAGGAGCGCCGCAGGGGACAGTACTTTCTCCGGTCCTTTTTAGCCTATGTACATCGGACTTCCAATACAACTCGGAGTCCTGCCACATGCAAATGTTTGCTGATGACACTGCTATCGTGGGCTGCATCAGGAGTGGGCAGAAGGAGGAGTATAGGAACCTAATCAAGGATTTTGTTAAATGGTTCGACTCAATCACCTATACTTGAACACCAGCAAAACCAAGAAGCTGGTGGTGGATTTTATGAGGCCCAGGCCCCTCCTGGACCCCGTGATTGTCAGAGGCGACTATGTGCAGGGGGTACAGACCTATAAATACCTGGGAGTGCAGCTGGATGATAAATTTGACTGGACTGCCAACACTGATGCTCAGTGCAAGAGAGAACAGAGCCGACTTTACTTCCTTAGAAGACTGGCGTCCTTCAACATCTGTACTAAGATGCTGCAGATGTTCTATCAGACGGTTGTGGTGAGTGCCCTCTTCGACGCGGTGGTGTGCTGGGGAGGCAGCATAAAGCAGAAGGACGCCTCACGCCTGGACAAACTGGTGAGGAAGGCAGGCTCTATTGTAGGAGTAAAGTTGGACAGTTTGACATTCATGGCAGAGCGACGGGCACTGAGCAGGCTCCTTTCAATCATGGAGAATCCACTGCATCCACTGAACAGTGTCATCTCCAGACAGAGGAGCAGCTTCAGTGACAGACTGCTGTTACTGTCCTGCTCCACTGACAGACTGAGGAAATCGTTCCTCTCCCACACTATGCGACTCTTCAATTCCACAAAGTTATTGTCTGTTTTACCTGCATTTTTATTACTCTTTAATTTAATATTGTTTTTTTATTGTTTTTTATCAGTATGCTGCTGCTGGAGTATGTGAATTTCCCCTTGGGATTAATAAAGTACCTATCTGTCTGTCTGTCTATCTATCTATATACTGTATATATATATACTGTATATACAGGTATATATGAGTGTGTCCGGTATGCAAATCCACACTGTTGGACCAATCTCTGCCAAAACTTGCACACCTCCATCATTTAATCAGGGAAGACTGTAAACTATTCCACAAACCAAAATTTTGACCCTGGAGGTACCTTTGTTTTTTTATTTTCCTTTTTAGTACAGTTTGAACAACAGCGCCATCTGTTATTTTACAGCAAGTGAAACACCACAATAAACTGAAGCTAACTTAAAATTACTTACCCATGCAATGCCTGGTGACGCTTCTATTGTAAGTATAAAATAAACATCCATTTGTTTAAAAGAAGCAACACTGCCATTTTTAATTCATTTATCTATCAGTGAAAGATTACTGTTTGCATTTTATTTCAGTAGTTCATGCAGACTGATAAATTGAGCCAATGATTCTTCAACAAAAGTTTGAGTTTATTGGTTAACAACAAAGCACAATTCAAGAGATGAACATATTTTTTGGTAATCCTCAAGTGATAATTGAGGCATAGTATTCTCAGATCTAAGAAATTTTTAAACCAAGAGTTCTGAAGTATCAAGAAATAATAATAAATAAGTAAAAGCAAATTTAGTGAAATGGACTTAAAAATAAAATGCATCATCAGACAGTCTGTCTGCGCCACTCTATGTTGGGATTTCTGAAGCTTTGCATTGAAACTGAGTAAAGTAGACCTTTTAAGGTAAAATGCAATAGGTGGGTTTTTACAGTATAATCCACAAAAGTAAATGAGCATTCATTCACTATAATGCATTATCCTGAAAATGTTACAGTTTCAAGCATTTATATTTATAATGTGCTGTATAAGTAAGTCATCTGCTCATCATCCTTCTCCAGTTTTCAGATATTTTTAATCTCTGGGCGAAACTCCCACATTGCTTTAAGATGACCTCTGTAATGCCTCAATGCTTACAGACCTGTCACATTGACACCTGTCAAAATGAAAGAATTTGAACACATTATAGCCAGCTTCTTGTGTAACGAGAACTTACAAAACAAATCTGTGGAGGATGCAGTGTCTCTGAGGCTTTGTGATATTTTTAAACGTCAAGAAACACCAAATACTATGGACAGATACTCTTTACTGACTATCCCTCTCAAGTTTTTTGATAAACTGATATACATTATTATCAATTAGTCCTTGAGTTATTGGCTATTGTTGTATTTTTCTGATAGGAAATGGGTAATTAAGCTAATGTATATCTCTATGCCCCTCTCCTTGAATTAGGATGCTCCACAAGTTGACAGCCACACTGCTTTATTCATTGTACACAAACAACTGCAATTCACAAGCATATTGTGTAAGAATGGTCTAGTTTGATAAAGACACTGGCCTTTTGTGTCTGACCGAACATTTTGATGAGTCTGCATGTATGAATGAGATAACAGAACTGATCAAAAATTGTAGCTTTAATCATTTTTAATTAAATTATTTCCTTATCATCTGAAGAGTAAACAAAATACAATACAATTCATATAATGTCATTATGCTTCTTTGTTCATTTTGTTACAGTTTGACTTTGCCTACACACTTTAAAAAATATTGAGCACTGAATAATATTTGATTGTTAATACATAATTACAACATGGAAGTTACTGCGTGTATGGAATTATGAGGTTATTTGTATCATTTTCAAAGTCCAGAAAAACAGAACTTAAGTTTCCCATTGGAATAAAAGGATACATAACTTCAAATGTGCCCAAAATGAAGAAAAAGAACATTTAAATATCTCTTTTCAAGGTTCACATAATGATTAAAGAAAATTCATGTTTCCATATTGTATAGCTCAAAATCACCATTTTTCATTTCTAAATCTTCAGAGTTTAAAGACACAGCTCAAACTGTTTAAATGCTACCTCTTGTAATGGCTGCCTCTAATAATACCTCAAAACACATTATCTGCCTTCTTTCAGATAATTTTTCAATGTATCTTGATAATCACAATTTAATCACAATGTGACCTACTAAGAATGTATCATGTATATTGTGTTCATCCTGCTTATAGCTGTAAGCAACCAAATGAGATACTGGCCTTTAGAAAGTAACATCCATAAAATGTCTAAATATTTATTTAGTGTTTGTATTCTATGACAGATATTTCCAGATAAGTATAAATATATGACAATATATAATATATTATACTTGACATCATATAATGCTCATCATTTTGAACACGGTTGTGAAACTTTAAGTGTTTATGATATGAATTGTAAATGGCCTCTATTTCCCGATTGTAATAACACATTATAAACTCATTAATTCAGCGTCCAATTTTTTAGGATCTTGGAACACCAGTGAATATTCTGGCAGCATCCGGTACAAGGTCCTGATGGGATGCTACCTTATATCAATGTACAATCTCTCATGCCAAGCCAGTTTAGAGTCCACAAGTAACATGGCATACACATCTTTAGGATTTTGGAGGAGAACCTGAGTACCTTGAAAAAGCTCAGAACATCTAGCCAAACTGTACAAGTACACTGGAACCTGTACACAGTCTCTTGGAGCCATGAGACAGCAAGCTATTGTGCACCTGTGAAACCAAACTGCCCAGTGACTTACTGTTCAAGCATATGAAAGTTAGAGGGTAAGTTCAGTAAGCACACAGTTACCACTCAGATTGCTTCATGAACCACAGCTGCAGAAAATTCTGCACTCTGGTTGAGAATTTGTAACTACTTTAGTAAAACAAAATCATGTAAATAGCACTGAAAATCTCTTAAACATTTTTATGGTTTATGCAAATAATGCCTGTTTTATTACTTTGTAACCGTTTTGTTAGTTTATTTTCTAATGTTTGTAGCAGTTTTATGTATTTATTTGCACTGTTGTGTGTGTCTAGTTACTATGATGTCATGTGGTTTCTATGCACATATTAATGTGTTACGTGACCTGTGACAATATGGCATCCACAATGTAATAGATGCCTGCACACATTAAGACACGTTTTGTTGAAAAATAACAAACATATCTAGCAAAAAACTTACTGAGAACTTTTCTGTTTAGCAAATTCTGGTATTCTGGTTATGATCAACCTTTTGTCTAAGTGTGTTTTGACCTTGAATGCCCTTTTGCAGAGTTCTTTTATGCTTGTCAGTTTAATATAAGTTGTTGGACTCTTACATTACAATATCTATGGTTACCACAGTTAGTAGAAGCAAGAATAATTATAATAGGTTGTTAATTTTTAGAATGCACCATTAATTTAGTGCAGGGTGCCTGCAGTTGTTTTGTAATGAAGCTCAAACAAGGCAGAAAAAGGTTGGAGGAACCGCCCCCTATATTGTACAGCATATAAATTAAAATATATCAAATTTTCAATAGATGGCTCCAGAGTAACGTCTGGTCCTGTGTCCAAAACAGGGACAACTAAAGACAAAAGAAGTTGGGCTTTTGTAATAGTCAGGGAGGAAGAGATGGGGTCCAATAATTGAAGCTGGATGTGACCACGGTAGGGGCATGGTTATGCAAGAGAAACAGAAAGAAGTATTTTATGTTGGTTTCCCCAAAGGAGGATCTGTAGGAGAAGGAGAGGAAAGGTTAGTGCACTTTGAAAAAACCTGCCTTTAGCCTGCTTCCCAAGCACACGTGTGTGACAGCTTCACAGTCTTCCTCTTTATTACTCCAAGTACTTATCATGTATCACTGTAGTGATGGATTTACCATTAGACTTTCCTAAATTTAGAATGTCTTTGTTTTGATCTGTGGTTTCTCACATCTCAACACTAATCAGATGTTGCTTCATATACAGACATGGACAAGTGCTACATGTCCCCTGTTAAATGATTAAATGAAAAGCAATTGTTCATTGCATACCTACATGCCTTTGGTATGTCTTCAATTACATAATCATGTGTGAAAAAAGATCAAGCATTGCTTATTCTACAAATATTTTCTAAAGTAACCTAGAGACATTTGTTCATACATCTAGAAAACATCATAAATAATTAGACTAGATTACTTTTTTTAAAGTAGCTGTTTTCTTTAATCAGTATCAAACATGTCTCAAATCGTCCAGCCATTCTGCCAATTTAAACAGAGAAAAATAGTCTCTGTGCTGTTTAGTATTATTTTGTGTCCCTCTATGAACATGGACCAGAGAAAGCAAATGCTAAAATAGTCTGAGGAGAGCAGAAAGAAAATTACAGACAAGCATGCAAAAGGCAAAGGTTATAAGACCATCTCCAAGCAGCTTGATGTTCCTGTGACAACAGTTGCAATATGTTTAAGGTCCTTAGGACTGTACCCAAACTCCCTGGATGTGGGTGCAAGAGGAAAATCGATTACAGAATGGGCAGAAAGATAGTGAGAATGGTAGACAAAAAGCCAAGGACAAATTCCAAAGCTGACACAAGGTCACGGTCCATTATGTCCAACTTTTGAGTGACAGTAGGAAGTGGAAGAAAACCCAGCAGGACTCCACCGTTGAAAGAAAAACATACAAAGCTAGATTGGAGTTTGCTAAAATGCATATTGAAAAGCCACAGTGGTTCAGGATAATGTCCTTTGGAGACAAAATTAGAACTTTTGGAAAGTCACATCAGGTTTATATCCACAAACAAAAAAATTAAGATTTCAAAGAAAAGAACACTATAAGTGACCCCGTGTTAGGATATAGTAGGTTGGATAATGGATGGATGGCTGGAACACCATACCTAGTGTGAAACATGAAGGGGGCTCCATTATGTTTTGGGGCTGCTTTGCTGCATCTGGCATGGGGTACCCTGTGCAGAGAACAATGAAACATTCTGGAGCGAAATATACTGCCCAGTGTCAGGAAGCTCTGTCTTAATTACAGGTGACGGATGCTCCTACAGGATAATGAAAAGAGGTACCTTATGCTAGTGTACAGTACATGTTTGTAACACCAAGTATTTTAATTGCTCATTTATATTTATTATAAACAATACTTCAAATATGAAATACTCCATTTTCAGTTATTGGTTGTCAGCTTTTACTACAAGCATAAGGGCTCACGTCACTTGGACATACCCGACACAAAGGCCTGATTATGGATCAATGAGTGCTTTAGATACTAAAATTCCTAGTCTGAATGTTGAAATACTGTGCTGAGATACTTGGAATCCACTTGAAGTAGGATGGTCTGAGTAGAGGGTTTCTCTATTTAGGTGTAACAGATTGGTTTTCAACTACAGGGATATGGTTTCACCTCTAACTTAAGTCAAGGATAGAATATACTGCAGAACTGAATCACAGTATAATTGTATTATTACCCAATTATCAGAACAATACTGTATTGTAGGGTTCCTAATTGTTTTCCAAACATGAAAGTGTTCTGTATGATTGAGAAAAAGCTTTAGTAGCAATTGGTAAATAGAGGTCTTTTATAGGTGCAACTATAATCAAAGAATAGAATCAGACTAAAGCCTTAAACAAAAAATTAAAGAAAAACAGAGCGACTAAATTAACAATGCAAAGTCCTGAACAAGGTAGAAAATTCTTTCCCTGACTCATTATTCTGGCATTTAATTTTTTGTTTACTTTAGAATGTAAAGACTTTGATGCATCTTAATGTGTGTGGCCATCTTAAATAACCAAGGTGTTATGACATCGTAAGTCCCACCTATATTACCAACAATAACTGCCATTGCCATAAACAACACGGTTGCCCCCATACGAAAACACCAGAAAATAATGTCTTCCATACGTAAAAAAAAAAAAAAACAGAAAACAAGATGGCATTGTGAAATGTCATAATCAAGCATTAAAAAATAATGATCATATAATAAACATCACCAAGTAATACACTAATAATCAGAAATATAATCCTACAGACTCACATGTATTCTTGACAGGGAGGAGGAAATGGACTACCATGCTGTTGTACAGCATAGCATAGAATTTGCTGAGAAATAAAAAAGTGGAATTAATTAAAACCCCATGTGGTGTTCTCTCCCATCTATCCCATTACTGTTATGTTTATACACCTATGAAAGTATATACAGCCTGAAAAGATCCTGAATAGTTGTGGAAAACTCAATTAACCTGACTATTCTAATCAATCAATCAGTCTCCAGTTACCAACTGAATATTAAATCAAACGTCCTTCAAGAAACAAAGCAGACATCAACAAAAATTAAAATATAACAGTTTTATAGAGTTTATTAGAGTAAATGTTATAGTATTCATTAATACAAATTTGCTATTTACAGGTGGCATTCTTTTTGTTTCTGTGCTTTCATCTTTTTTAGGTAAACCCTTACATTAAACAAAAATCAAACAATTATGGCCTGGATTTCTATGTTTTTTACATGTTAGAAGTCTCTCTCAAGAAAAGATCAAACAAATCAATGTGTTATACTTCCCAGTGTAGCAGCAAAGAACCTCAAGGTCAGAAAAGCTGTTCAGAAACCACATAGATCTCTTGAAGAGGCAAATAAATCTGATCTGGCAACAAAATGTATCCATATTTCAGATGCTCTTGGTGATAAACACTATTGTGCAAGATACTTTCAGAATCACATTTAAAATGCCATTTATTGAAACATATTTTTCAAATGTTCAAAGAGTATGTGATGTTTAGCTGGATATCTCTTTTGCAGAAAAGGTCCTTTATGTAGTGAGAGCTATTATTTCATTCTGTGCTACAGTGATGATTTTGCTCCTATGACTTCTTTTTATCTTATGATGCCATTATAATATCAATGTAAAATAAATGACACAGGCCTGAAAACATTTTTAATACCATACTACATGAAAAGTAGCTTAAGACTGGTGATAACAAAATCAACTTCTATTTAAATATTCTAAACAGAATACTGATTAAATGTGATTTGATTTCACAACAACATTAGGAAAAATATTTATGCAGTCTTCATTTATACTATGATAGTATAAAACATTTTTTAAACATATTAAAAAGGGTAAACATATTATTTAATTGAGGAGGTACGTATTTGTTAATCTGCTTATGGATTGAAATAACACAAACCTTATCTAGACTGGATAAAGCAGCTGAACTTAATGAAACACATGAAAGAAAACTGTTAGGGGTTGCTTCTTTCTAGACACAGTCAAACCTAAAATGTAATTTTTTTGACAATTTGCTGGTAGATGAGACAAGCAAGAAATCAAAGTTAAGACAATAGTACAGGTTTCATTCAAATGGAGCTACATAGCAAAAACGAAAAAAAAAAAAAAAGTTGAAAATGCTGCATGAATTGACTAGATCATTAATTCATTTCCAGAACCCGATTTTTCCATTATAAAGTTGCTAGGAGCAAGTGACTACCCAGGCAGGACGCAGCTCTGTACAGGATACTAATCAATCACCATGTAGAGTCATCAGCAAGCCAGCATGCATATCTTTGGGATGTGGGACGAAAGTGCCAGGTCAATGGAGCTATAAAAGAGCATTGCTAATCTGCCCCACTGCAATGCCCCTTGAATTGTTCTGACATCAATTCAATGTAATTATTTGAATATAATGAAAGTAATAGTAAGCAGCCTTTTGATTGGATGCATCAGTAAGGCATATCTTAATTCTGAAATGAAATATTTTTGTAGTAGACTTTTCTTTTAATTAAGCAATACACCAAAAACATTAAGGTCATTGAAAAATACTTTAAATGTTAGATGGTCTAAATAAACCCATTACATGTGTAGACTATATTTGTAATTTGACTTCTTTCCTGCTACCAAACAAGCGCCAACACAGTCTTAAACTGACTTTTCAAAATTCAGCGTTTTCTTTTTTTTTTTTTACAAGATAACAGTTATTGAGTACTAAATTGTCTTAGAAGTCCTCGAGGCAAAAGATATTAAAATGACTGAAGATGCTTCTGGTTATATATAATGAAATTATGAAGCACAATGGCATGACAAAGCAAGGAGAAAACCAAATGAACTCACACTCCATCCTGTCTAGTGATGCGACTTAACAATATTCACTACAGAGTTTTGGCCATAGAATAATAATCAGTACTTCAGAAGCAATGGTGAGTAGCAGCGGTGAAGTGACTGCTGAATAATAATGGGAAATTTAGGAAATAAAGGAGAAACTTGGAACATTTCTGGGACTACAGAGTGGCAAGTGTGCATACAGTTAAATAAGAATTAATAAATCACATAAAACATTTTTTTCTAGCTAGGCAACCTTTAGAGCACTTTAAGTACAGCCTTCACATTGTCGGGTTTTATAGGTCTGTTTGAGAATATTAACTGTTCATGAATAATTAGTTTTAATATATTTCACTGTACACTACTGGGATCTTATTAATTTCCTATTCAATATTTTGACATCTGATGAATTCTGCTTCTTCCTTTGGCAGAAAGCCTCGGTATTAGGAGTTTTATTGATATATTAATACCATGCTTCTATGAAATTTTCTTTAGGGCTTTCTATTGAGGTGGGATTTTTGTAAGTGCATTACTACTTTAATGGAAGCTCAGTCCAATCATAGAACAACCACATTTTATCGATAAATGTTTTATTTGTTAATAACAAAAATGTGTTATTGTGGATATCTTCAAGTGCAGTAGCTTATAAACTTAATTCTAGCAATGAGATTTACCTAACAAAAAAGACTTTCCACTAGAAAAGAGAAAATTATGGCTCATTAGCAAAAAGGAGGGTATGGGGACATAGAACAATAATGTATATGGGAGGGAACCCAAAATTACCAGAACTGTTACAAAAAATGTATTATGATAAACCTTACAGCAATTGCCTTTTAGGCATCTTCAAAATACCGTCCATGAGATGCAATTCATCTGTCCCAGTTCTTCTCTCATTCCTTGAAATATTTCCTGTTCTCATCTTTTGTTGCTGTGTCTAGAGCCACCTGCATATTTTCCTGGATTTCTCCCATAGTAGACAAATCTTTTTACCTTCAATATCAGTTTAAATTTTCAGAAAAAAACAAGAGGTCTCATGGAGTGAGATCTGGCAAATAAAGGGTGGGGATGCAAAGCAACAACCATAATATTTTTGATCAAAAACTCTTTGACTGACAATGCAGTGTGTGCGAGTGCATTGTCACGGTGCAATATGCAGTTTTGGGCCTGCCAAATCTTTGGACTTTTTTTTTCTGATGCCTTCCCATAGATGCATCAGCAGCTCAATGCAATGCCTGTGTTACAAACTCTTTATGAATAAGTCCACCAATGTTGATATGTACAATCATCATTGTCTGTAAAAAATGTGCCGTGGTAGCTTGGTGGAAACAAAAAACGGCCAATGCTCATGCATGATTGTAGAATAAATGCCATAAATATGTCCTCAATCGGTTTAGCAGGATAGCACTATACAGACTGATTAACCAGACTGTAGGCATATATAACCTAGTTGTATATTTGATAGCTACACTCAACTTCTGAACTACAGGCCATTTCATGGAATTTTTGCTCTGCCCCTATACATATTTGTTCATTCAAAAAAAAAAAAAAAAAGGTATATCTCATACTAGAATAAAAGAAGACATCAACAGAGCACATATAGAAGTGTACCCTCCAAACCAATGGTGACAAGATAACAAAGGATCTGGTGAGAAACATGTTTTACATTGCTTAAAATACTTGAAATAAAGTAGAGTTTATGTTTTAGTTGACATTAGGCTTATCGATAACTACCATTTTTAGAGAAATCTGAGAAGCTGTGTGAATTTTGTGTTCCAGGATAAATCTGTATCTCATAATTCAGGAGCTCAGCATATGGATACATTTATGTGAAATGTAATGATTTGAGGGATGCCTTCTGTGCAGAAGAATAAAAAAGCTACATGGTTGAGAAAGATAAGCATAAATAAAATAAAAGGTAGTTTTAAATTAAGAATATCTGACTGGTGTTTTAAGAAGAACAAAGAGGATTATGGGTTATTATAGTGAGTAAGTAGTCTTTAAAAAAGAGTATAGCCCAGAGCTACCAGAAGAAAGTATACATAAAAATTGAATGCCTTGATATAACCAGGAGGGATATTTTCAATGAGGACCACCTGTTAACATAGCATTTTTATTAGGTAGGTAGGGGTATTTGTTCCTTAAAAATCATACTGCGTGTAATTGAAAGAATTTAGACTCAACCTGACAGTAACAATGTTAATTATACTTAATGACAGCTCACACCTGCTTTTTAGCAAAGGCTTGTCAGTATTTCTTTTATATTGCTCATCAAATTATATAATAAAAGTATCTGTGTTCTTTGCTGTACTTTAACATTCTTATAATAAGGTGAGAAGGCTGGTCTGCAGTACAAACATTTAATCCCGTGTGAAGGCATTACCTCTGCACACAGTACACTGCTCTGATTTTCCAAAAGTACTTATTTAACAATATTTTATCAAAACAAATGCATGCATTTTGCTCGTTGTGACCATATGACTGGATGTGACTTGATGTTGGGATTATGTGATTGAGCACTGAGAGACTTTTTCATGATTGCTTTTATATTGTTTGCTATGGTATAGAGGTTCCACATGATGTAAATAACATTTAGAAAAAGGCTATTTTCTCGGTAGAGTATCCCTTTTAGGGACACAGTACCTATACATATAAAATGTTTCCATAATTACTCCTTCTGTGTTTCTGAGAGCCTCTTGAGCCCTCTACTGCCTGTAATGTAACCAAGGGTTAAGCCAACAAATAAGGACACTCACACAAAGCAAGGGGTAGGTGCTTAAGTGCAATAGTGCTTTTATTAAAACAATCAAAACTAATAGTGTTCAGAAGTGCAGTGCTCAAAAGTATTCAATAAATAAATAATCCATAAAAACAAGTAATGATGGAAGTAAAACAAGTCAAGTAAATATTTCATAAAAGCAAGGTTAAAATCCTATGACAGGAATCTTCTTTTAAAATCTCTGAGCTCTGGCGTCTCCTCCTCTTATCCTGAATGGACTTTGCAGGAGGAGACTCCCACTGCCTTCCCGGACTTCCATGGAGAGTCGACTGCACCACCTGGTCACTCCAGCTAACTCAATCGTTCAGCTGGAACGATCCACTACTGCAGTCTCAGAGTGTAGGCCACATGCTCTACTAAGGGGTCTCCTAATGGCTGCCTGCGTCCTCTCTCGCTCGCTCGCTATTGCACCAGCTCTCTCCCATTTTCCTGCCAGCTTCTGTCTCCCATCTTTTAACCTCACACTTTCTTTCTCTGTTCTCTTTTCTCCTTTTGTTTTCCCCACCTTCTGTCCATTGCAGGCTCATTTTTCCTCTGCTGCCTAATTGGGTGAAGGTCCGAGGAGCTGCAACTCTCTGTGGCATCACTAAGACACCTGACTAATAAGCCCACCTCCACACGTGCATGAGGCACGGTCAGCCAGTAACCTCAATCAACAGCAGAGAGAAGTGCACTCATGCACACCCACAACAGATTGGGGCCTGCATCTTCTTAGGGCGCGATTATTTATTTAAAACTGGCTACCTATTGTTAAGCCGCAGACCTGCTATACCACATTCCCCCTTCCCAGAATTCTCACTTTATAATTTACAAGGCTAAACCTTTCTTCAACTAGGACAGGCCATTGTAACTAGAGCAGAAATTTATGGAGATCACTCAGAAGGAGATTCAGTACTTTATTCCCTTTTTGAATTCATACAATTTACTTTTTTGATCTTATAATCATTTAAGACTCCATTCTTTTGCTCGCCCTATAAATCATCTTTCATGATAGTAGACAGAACCCATCAGTAAGTGAAAAAGAGTTTCCTCACTGCTTCGGTAAGGACGTCACCAAGCACTGCTCTTGAGCCTTTAGAAAGAGGGGTTTCCTGTTTAGTTCCAGTGTTGTGTACATTATAAGCTAAGAACGCAAATTTTCAAAGGAGGAAGAAGGGAAGAATCATAAGACAACTGTGATCAATCACATCAAGCACTGTTACTCTTTCATTGAAGGCTCATAACTGATCATAACTGCTTATCCGGTTACACACAGTAGTAACATCCATTTTCCAGGGCTGTTGGACTGCTAAACGAGAGTCATCGGTGAGACTGTATCGATTCATATTTTGGATTCAGGTTTTCTATCATTTTCATTATTTGGGACTTGGTTGGCTTTCATCCATTTCATATCTCCACAATTTCCATGCTTTCTTTGGACTTTTTTGTATATATGAATGTTTGCTTGTAACGGCCGACCCCTTACCCAAACCGGCCACTATACTACCAAGACTATTCTTTGGATAACCTGAGGCTTCTTGATCTAATAACGAGCCGTAAGCCTTACAAGTTGTACATTTTTCCCACACAATGAAATAACCAGCAAACAGTAGACAGGAATGTAAAATCAAACATGGATTTATTGTAAATGGAAAAGACAAACAAATATTCAACAACGTAGATATGTGCGGGCAAAACACCATTATCCCAATGAAACTAGTGACTAATTAAATAAAAACCCTCCCTTGCCCCTAAACAATAAATAAAAACATGGAACACAAATACAAACACAGATTAGTTAAACACAGCAATTGAAATGTGGTGAAAAATGGGTCCAAAATAAAGTCCGGAGGTATTGATACTGGCTGTAGTGTTATCATGCTCCTTCCCGAAAACAAAACAACCTCACAGTTAAAGTCCTGGCAATGGCTGGTATGAATCCAGACCCATGGGTTTCTCTGCACTGGCTGTCTTGATGATGAATCGGATGTTGAAAAAGCAAGCAGTGGAATAAAGCAATGATCGGCACTGATGAGTTGGTATATGAATGGCTAAATTGTCTTCTTTTCGCTCCTCGATTTCTCTCCTCAAATTCTCCTCTCCCTCTCTCTCGCTCATCTTGTTTAAATGCAGAATGTCCCAGATGTAACTGGTGGATCCAACAGGTGATTTCTGTCTTGGGTTATGGTTTCCCTCCATCATCCTTTTCACTTACAGGGACAACATTTACTGACACACATAAAACGGACAGTAAACAGGACAATGAAAACAAAATGCACTCAGCACAGAAAAAAAAAAAACTGAATACTTATTACGTAGCCCCACTACATGTTTGTCATTTTGTAAATTATATATGTTTTCTGGTTAAGACAAGGGGAGAATAAGGGAGGTCGTTGCTGTATTTTTTTTTCTTTTCTCTAACATTGTATATATTTGCACCTGCATTGTGTTCAGGTAATACAGGGATTTATCTGTGTTATATTTCCTTCTTTTTTGAATATGTTCATTTTTATATGTGCTGAACCATTTATCTGTGTCCAACTTGTTTGTTTTTACCAGAACAAGGGCGGGTAAGGAATGAAGGGTTAAGTACGGTGTAACAATAGCGCCTTCTTGTGGCCGACCTGACACAGACTCACAAGGAGGCACGTATAAAAATAACACAAAAAGTTTATTTTTCTTCAGGCACAACACAGTAAAAAATAAGCACAAAAGCAAACCACAACATGCCCTTCTTTTTCACCACCTTAAAGCTTCATCCCCTCCTCCTCTCAACTCTGGCCACTGAGTGGTGGTTGTTGGCCCCTTTCATAGCCCACCCGGAAGTGCTCCAGGTGCTTGATCACCTGTTTCGAACTGCACTTCTAGGTGGGGCTGCAGAGTCGTCCATGCAGGCTCAGGGACCCATGCAACACCCCCTGGCGGCCACTCCAGATCCCAACAGGGCTGTGGAGAATTCCATCTCCCATGGAGCCTGAGGCACACTTGTCAGCCAGAGAGGCTGCCACAAAGCGTCCCTGGGGAGGTACTGAGTAGCCCATGGTTGCTCCCCCGGAACATACATTGAAGGGGCATAGGACCCGGCCGCCCGCCAGAACGGTTTGACATGGCCGAGTTCAGATTTAGCTCCAGCACAGCCGAAGTGTGTAACTTGCTGCCTCCAAGTGTAAGCGTGCTTGTTATAATATCTAATTCCATCTTTTTCAAAAGTGACCTCTATAACTGTCATAGGAATCAACGGTGCACAAGAAGGGTGCTGAACAGAACTTATATAGCAGTTCGGGCAACTTTCTACCAGATTAGTGTTTTAGTTAGTGTTTGTTTTAGTATTACCAAAAAGTCCACTCAGTACATGTAAGCAGGCAAATAACCAGATTGCTTGTTTGTGAACATGTGTCATGGCTAGTTGTTCTATGTAGTCAACGAAGTTAATATCTGCAACTATTTTTTTATTATAAAATGCCTGAATGTCAGCTTTTGCGCATTTCTTTCTTTGTAATAATCATAGTTTGCAAGGCATGCTTGTTTAAATGCAAAATCTTCATAACTGATGGAATGACACTAAATAGCAGTGAGCTGTCTGTAACTTCAGAAGAGGCTGGGAAAGTTGAGGTAGAATTGGATGGTTCCATGGCCCTGAAGTCTCTAGAGGTGGAAGCAGCTGGCCTCAGAAATGGGCTTTCCAACTACCTTCCTGGCAGAGGACTCTTTCCCAGTCTCACTACCAAGATTGGGCTCCACCTCTGAAATAATTTCAAAACTGAAGTTTTCGTACTTTCTACTGTAAGAGAAAAATTTTAAGAATTTCGGAAAAAAATATTTCTGCTTACCAATTATGGTCACTCCAGAGGGAGTTTGAGATAACAGCCCTTATTTTATATATTCTCCATAAAAAAAACAATTAAAAGTGGTATTGGTTTTGTAGTCTTTCATGTCACCTTCCAAACAGTGAAATTCTACCTGTTTCAGCTTCTTATATTTGAAAATTTTCAGTAGTTCCTGTTCATTCAGAGTTCAATTCTAGAGTCCAGTAGAGCAAGGATTTTAAATCACACTACCTGAACACTTATACAAAGCTAATCAAAGACTTTGTTAAATGGTGCGACTCAAACCCCTTACATCTTAACACCAGCAAAACCATGGAAATGGTGGTGGATTTTAGGAGGCCCAGGCCCCTCATGGACCCTTTGATCATCAGAGGTGACTGTGTGCAGAGGGTGCAGACCTATAAATATCTGGGAGTGCAGCTGGATGACAAATTGGACTGGACTGCCAATACTGATGCTCTATGTAAGAAAGGTCAGAGCCGACTATACTTTCTGAGAAGGTTGGCATCCTTCAACATCTGCAATAAGATGCTTCAGATGTTCTTCCAGACGGTTGTGGCGAGTGCCCTCTTCTACGCGGCGGTGTGCTGGGGAGGCAGCATAAAGATGAAAGACGCCTCACGCCTGGACAAAACCTATTAAGAAGGCAGGCTCTATTGTAGGAGTAAAGTTGGACAGTTTAACATCTGTGGCAGAGCGATGGGCATTAAGCAAACTCCTGTCAATCATGAAGAATCCACTGCATCCACTGAACAGTGTCATTTCCAGGCAGAGGAGTATCTTCAGTGACAGACTTTTGGCACCGTCTTGCTCCAATGACAGACTGAGGAGATCGTTCCTCCCCCACACTATGCGACTCTTCAATTCCACCCGGGGGAGTAAATGCTAACATTACTCAAAGTTATTGTCTGCTTTTTTATTTTTTTCATTTTTCATTTTTATTACTATTTAATTTAATATTTTTTTTGTATCAGTATACTGCTGCTGGATTATGTGAATTTCCCCTTGGGATTAATAAAGTATCTATCTATCTATCTATCTATCTATCTATCTATCTATCTATCTATCTATCTATCTATCTATCTATCTATCTATCTATCAAAGTTATCAATGTTGTGACATTGCCAGCAGAGACAGCAGTACAACACAAACTGGCCTCCCCAGGCCCACGTTCTATCAGCACTGAAGGAGGAACACAATTGTATGTCCCATATTGCTGTAAAAATGTGATGTAGCAGAACTGTTAAGAAGTCTCACAGGAAGAGAAAGGATCCCTAAGAGAGGCTAAAAACATTGCTCATGGCAGATGAAACTCAAAGCACAGTGGCTTAAGCATTGGCATCATGCTGTGTCAAATTTTGAGAAACCCTTTTCCCCCTATTATGATCATCTCTTTGCGGAAATTCCTATGTATACTTTTAAGGAATATATCAATTACAAAATTTCAAATAATACACTGCACTGGGTCTTCTTACCACTAGCAGTGCATAAGACGCACGAGACCTTGAGATAGGGTTGCATTGGAGATTATGAGTTGATCTGCCAAAGATTAGTGTAAGCCAGAATTTGTTACTTCAAAAAGTTATATTCATTTATTTTATTCAGAAGAATGTGGCGAAGGGCATATTGCACCCTGCTGACCTTCAGGGACATTTTCTGAAGCAAGTCCCTCACATGGATAGCTGATCTAGTCAGGACTAAATGTGGACAGAATGTGTTAAACATGATGCTAAAGCTCCATTATCGTTGTACTGATTCATCCTTGTACCACTTGTCACTACACTGTGTTTCCCTATTTAGAAGACTTAAAAGATTACTCATTTTTTGTATTTTTGTTAATTTCACAATTTCTAAAATTCAAAATAGGAATGGAAGAAACTAGAAAAAATGCAACTTATGCTAAAATAACAAACTTGGCAGTGGCTCTCGAAAAGATAGCCAAACTCAAAAGAGTCCAGGTATATCTTATTCAGAATCATGTCACATCATTTTCTAACCCATTTAATCCAGATCAGGGTCTTAGAAGGTGCTGGAGCCTAACCCAACTAGCATTGGGGGTAAGGCAGGAACAAACCCTGGACAGGACACCAGTCCATCACAGGGCTTTTCAGAATCAGATTTTGGGATTCTCAGCATTTTGTTTCCAGCCCATTCCTGCAATATCCTGAAAGACAGACACCTGGCAAGACATGTCCTCCTTGAATAAGCATCAATGAAAGGTTTTATTGCAAGAGCCTGAATGTCCAGAAATTTATGGCACTTTGTGAATTTGTTTCAAGTCATAGCTTTTAATACAGATAAACTTCCTAGAGACTTCAGCCTAGCATAATGATTGGAGTTGTTAATCTAAGAAGAAGAAGCCGCATCTGCTTTTGCGGATGATACCTTATCAGAAGGGTTTGGTTGTATGTTGAGGAGCTGCCATCACATGGTGTGGTTTATCTAACCTCTCTGAAAGACCTTTATTCCAGTTGTCTGTTTTGTATCTACTGTAGTTTTTACTGTGTTTGTCTTCTTGTTCAGATTTTTTGGATGAGATCGTTTGCTTAGCTTTTTGGTTATTTTTGACCACCTTATGTGTTGTCATTCAAGATGCTACGTTTCATCTTTTGGAATTGCAAAAATTAATAAAATACATTTTTAAATATTTTTCACATGCCTTTTTCATGATTCCTTTTATATGTCTTGTGGCGGGTGGCCAGGTCCCATGCCTGGCCAAGGTGCCCCTTCTACACATGTTCCGGGGGAGCAATCATGGACTGCTCAATACCTCCCCCGGGATGCTTGGTGGCAGCCTCCCTGGCTGAGGAAGGTGCCTCAGTTTCCTGCAGGGCTTCATGGGAGATGGAGTTCTCCACAGCCCTGTTGTTATCTGGGGTGGCCGCCAGGGGGTGCTGCAATTCTACAGCCCCGCCCGGAAGTGCAATCAGAAGCAGGTGAACAAGCACCTGGAGCACTTCGAGATGGGCTATAAAAAAGGCCAGCAACCACCACTCTGAGCCAGAATCGGGAGGAAGAGGTTGCCTGGGAGGAGTGGTGGTGCCAGAGGAAGGATTGTGTTGTGTGTATTAAGTGCTTTTGGGACTGTGTTGTGGCTGGGTGGTTCATGGGGAAGACGTGCCCTCCAGCTGAAGAAAAATAAAAGTGTGCTTGGATTTTACACATGGTTCTGTGTCAGTATGTGCCAGTCACAGTCTTCATGACCTTAGCATTGCCAACCATGTTCTGCCAGGCATCATTTCACTTTCAATACTCTCAACTTTTGATTTACAAATGTCTACTAATGTCTGACTTCTGTCAACCAACCAAAGTTTCAAAGAGTTGCAGACTCTCAACATTTCAGAACACCCTCTGCCAATAAATCTGAAGAGATGTTAAGAATATAAATGAGGTTTCAGTCATTCTCAGCCAGGAGATTACATCTCTTGGTGTGTGATGCTACAAAACTGATAACTCTTTTTAAAAGTTTGCAACAGCTGTATTGGCTTTAATCTAGTAATGCTTTTTCTGAACTTAATATCCTCAAGGAAAGTACTGTGGGCTTCAAAAAATATGGTAAAAGCAATGCGTTTTGTATTTCTGTTGTCTCGTATAGCATATATTTGCAAAAGAAGATATTGCAATATTATTTTTATATCATTTAAAAAATCAAGTAAAGTCTTATTAGATATTTATACAAAATAACTCTTAAGTCACTTTGCACTGCTTTGAAAGCCTGTTCTTTAACATATAGTGAAATCTATTTATGTTCATATCTCGGTTGGTGCCTTAAGAGCAATTTTTATTTGCTTATATTTTAGTGGCACTGACACCTTCAACGTCACTATACACTTATGTATAGTCTAGCAAAAAATAATGTGTATTTACTTAATTTTAAAATACTGTTCTTAATATCTGTCCTGGGTAAGACGTTAAAGTGCATCCAGCCCTGCAAGCTGTCCTCCAACTTAAAGGGATATCATGGAGGTTGTTGGCAGGATTGGCACTCCAGCCACCATAAAAAAAAAAAACACACAGCTCTGAGACAACAGACAGGACTCCTTTCTACTCTCTGTGGGAGTAGATCTGCTGCTGCTTGCATTATGAAGGGGATGGGGGATAGTCCTCGAGAGCCATTGCGGTCAGACCTGTTGGGGAACTGTTGTGGTGCTGAGGTGTCACCCGCTGCATGGCAGCACTCGGGTCTCAATTTGAGGAGGCCCATCCAGGTAGGCATGTGAAATATCTTGTCTCTTTTCTTAATATTCACCTTAACCTTCTTCTTTCGGCTGCTTCCGTTATGGGTTGCCACAGCCACAGCGGATCATCTTTTTCCATATCTTCCTATCCTCTGCATCTTGCTCTGTCACTCCCATCACCTGCATGTCCTCTCTCAACACATCCAAAAAACTTCTCTTAGGCCTTCCTCTTTTCCTGTACCCTGGCAGCTCTATCCTTAATATCCTTTTCCCAATATACCCAGCATCTCTCCTCTGCACATCTCCAAACCAACGCAATCTGGCCTCTCTGACTTTGTCTCCCAACCATCCAACATGAGCTGACCCTCTAATGTACTCATTTCTAATCCTGTCCATCTTCGTCACACCCAATGCAAATCTTGGCATCTTGGCTTTCGAACATAGACAGTACTCTCGATGCCAACTTACGGGATCTGCACATACGAGGGTGCCAGGTAAGCATACAAGCCTGGCACACCAACTTCTTTGTATTTTGCCATCAGAATAGAATCTGACTGCAGTTCAATCAATTCTACTTGGATATTCTCAGGCACATTCTCAACATTGTAAGAGAACAGCGCAAAGTCCTGTTCGTGTGAACTGAAATCATGAAAACGCTCACTGAATTCATTGCTCAGTAATTCAAGTTGGAAAACAAATCCTCCAAAAATCTAATTTTACTTTACTAAGTTTACTTCAAAGGTTATATTGTAAAATAAGCCGATATGCAAAAAACCCCTGACCTGCACTAATTTTACAAACTCAAAATCACAAAAATATGTTAATAAACAACTCACCAACTCCTCGCGTTCACTTCAGATCTTCAGCTGTAGTCTGCACCAACTGTTTGTTACAATACTAGCACAAAATTACATAAAACTAGAGCAAAAAAACGTAAAAATATGTGAGCTATTACTACTCATGACGGTCAGTTCTGCCCAGTGGCCCGTCTCAGCAGCCCAGCCAGTAGTGTAGCCTAGCAGGGGCGGCTCTAGTCTTGTGGCAGCCCTGGGCAGAGAAAGAATCGGTGGCCTCTTCGCCCGTCAATGTCAATATGGTATCTTATGCGCTACGGATGGCCACGCCCATTGCGGACATTGCATAGCCGCCTCATGCTCATGACACGCTTCTATATGCGTGTGTCCGTAAGTGGCGGCCCATGATATTCTCATTACGGCAGAACGTTATAATACTACATATAGCTTAGTGCTCCGACTTTAGCGACATTAGTAAATACAGTGTACTAATTAACAAGAAACAATGTTTTTCGGCCACATTGCTGTTAGCTGTGTCGTTATTTTCTCTTTCTGTTTTATATTCAATATACAGTATATTGGCGTGGCGGCCCCTGGGATTTGGTGGCCCTGTGCAGGTGCACAGTTTGCACATGCCTAAAGCCGCCCCTGCTGCCTGCTGTAGCAGCCTAGCACTTCAGTTGCGACATCGCGGCTCATTAACTTTGGTCAAGGCTCATGGCTATACTAGCAAGATGACGTTTTCGGCACCGTAATGCCATGGGAAAGGGAAAATGCGCTTTTGTCAGAAGGCAGAAGTAAGAAAAGTCAATAAGTAACACAGAAGATGCAGAATGATTCAATCACAAATGATAGTAATCATTTTGTACAACTTTAGTACCAACTAGGATCTGTCATGCGGGCCACACAGTTTTCTGTTGTGGGCCGCATGCGGCCCGGGGGCCGTGTGTTTGACATGCCTGCTGTAGACCTTCCCTTTCACTCTTGCAGATATCCGTCTGCCACAAATCACTCCTTATACTCTTCTCCACCCATTCCACCCTGCCTGCACTCTCTTTTTCACTTCTCTTCCACAATCTTCATTACTCTGTACTGTTGATCCCAAGTATTTAAACTCATCCACTTTCACCAACTCTATGCAATATTCACCTTAACATTACCTTAAAAACACCAGTTCTGACTCAGATAATCTTTTCCTGCCCAAATATCAAAGGGATTTTGAACATGCCACAGATGGTCCAATTTTAAAATAGTTTTCTCTTTCACATTTTGGACAGAGAAGCTATTTTCAACTGAAAAAAGCAGAAATCTTTGCTGCTCCAATGTCTTAGAGGGGAATATCAATTTTTTTGAAGTGGAGATTATTTGGATATTCAGTGCCCATCAAAAGTGTTTACTCATTGTAGAAGGTACACAGGATAGACGAGCACCTGACCAGGAGTCCAGAAGATCCTGTAATAAATGGACAGGCGTCCCCACCTGACATGGACTTTATACCTTCCCTTGTCACGACAGAAGAAGAGGACAGCGAATGACTGTCCCTGGGAAATGTTTATTCTGATGCTAGATGGCAGCAGCCCTCCGTATCGGCACCCATTCAGAAACCAGCAGGAATTGCCAGGAGTTGCAGTCTGGCATCACAGCCCTGCTGGGGTCCATAGGTATCATAAGGGGACGCTGCAGGGAGATGCGCCTCTCAAAATACAGGACTTCCATATGACCCAGCAGTACTTACATTGGTCAGTGGCGCTGGCACTGTAAGTAGTCTCGGGTCCTCAATAAAAGGGACCACACTCCTTTATCCAGGGGATTTGGAGCTAGCAGGATGTGGAACACTCAACTGGAGGAGGGCAGTGCAATGGTGAAAGAAGAGGTGACTGAGGGAAGATTTGTACAGAGAAAAGACTTCTGTTTGTGCTTGTGCTACTTGGTGGAGGTACTTTTTGATATTAAATCCATTCATTATTTGAACCCGGGACTCTCTGTGTGTTCATGTTGGGACTTGCTGACGGCCCAGTTCTTTCTCACAGGTCATTAGAATTTTTGAAAGCTGAATCACAGTTGATTTAATTTGGCTTTTTTGGAAATGATCAACTGAAGTAGTCTCTTAAATAGCAAAGTAAAAACAGATCTCTGCAAAGTGCTCTGCATTAAAAAGAAATATAAAACAAAAAAAATTATTTTGTCATAAGTATTCACCCCTTCATGTCAGTATTTAGTAGATGCACCTTTGGCAGCCACAACAACCTTGAATCTTTGTACACAGCACTCTAACAGCTTTGCACATCTTGACACAGCATTTTTTTCTACATTCTTCTTTGCAAAACTGCTCAAGCTCCATCAGGTTACATGTGAAATACAAGTGAAATTTTGTTGATCAATGTAAAAGAAACCAAGTTAAATTCACTGGGATTCAAAGTTGTATAACAATAAATTATGAAAAATTTTCAGGGGGAGGATACTTATTTTAGGCACAGTTTTGTGTTGAAAGCCGTAATTAAATTCTCAGTAAACATTCACATCCAAACAAATACAGATCAAACGCTACCCAATGTGAACAAACACAGGACACTACAGCACTAAGGTTACATTGTCATCAAACTGGTAGAATAGGGGTGTGCAGTGTCAGTCTAGTTGCTAGGAGTTGTTTAGAGAGGTATTAAAACAACTTTCTTAACAAAGCTGCCTAACTTCCCCTAACACCAGACCATACAGATGATTATCAGCAAGAAGTATGTTCTTTCATTTCTCATCTCCTCAGCAGAAAACAACAATCTTTTAATACTAGAATCCCTGAAGCCTACGAAAAAAGTCGTAATCATGGGGCCACCTTAAATACCTTCGCACCTCTGTCAGGCCTGGTTGAGATGAATTGCAAGAAAGGATAACGGACCTTGGTTGGAAACAGTTGCTCATCAACATTAAATGTTGCCCAGGGTTGTAACACAGTTCTCAACAAAATGTTGCCAGATGTCCGAGATCACAGAAAATCTGTCATTTTTCGCACGTTCTGCACGGGTGTCTTTGTTGTCAAAGAGCAAATGTCGCATGATAGTCTGATCGTATACACATGGCATCATATCTTTGTTTGCCGGTACAACAAATAATTTTGAACAGTCATCAACCACTGCACCAACTGTGGTCATCACTGCTCTTGTGAAAGAATTGAATAAACACCATCAACTCAGAGAGGGAGAGGCAAGTTTGTTGTACCATGTGAAAGTCACTGACAGAATAAAACTGAATAATAATAAGAAAAAGAAGAAAACACTAATTTTCAGAAGTAGCCAAAATTTGCACTGGGTGTTACAGACTCAAATCAAATGTATGTTTTTATTATATAATAGTAATAATAATAGTAGCTCACTATTCAAAATGAGGAGCACCCGGACTCAAACCTGCAACCTTTTGATCATAAGGCAACAGTTCTTACCTCTGCACCATCCTAGAATACATATCAACTTTCTGCCGATTGACATTTGAGCTTTGGTTTTTAACTCATTGACAGCAACATGTAAATTGAATGATTTTTTTTTCTTTGCTTATATTCTTGAATAAAAGGACACATGTTTATTTGGACTACAGTCTTCAAACATTATACACTTCACATCGTTATTAAAATAACATGGAAAAAGCGTCTGTTTTAGGTTTGTGTTCAGCATTTCTTGCCTTGCATTTCCTGTCATTCTACATTTACCCAGATCATTGTAGACACAGAATACACATGAAATGCATGTATTCCAAATACTGATATTGTATTTACCCTATACAACTCCAGGCACCTCACACCCAAATAAAGAGAGCTTGAGCTGCATCAGTGGTGGGAATAGGATAGCAGGCTGCTTGCTGCTTGTGCTGATCGACACATTTGCAAAACAAAGACTCTGATGAAGAGGTGCGAACGAATATATGGTCACCCTGGATTACGTTTTTCGTAGGCTTCGAGAATTCTAGCGTTAATGCTGTTAAACTGAAAATCCTGATGTATTTTAGTTCTACCTCTTTCCCAAAATCCACAAATCAGACAAACCTTGACACACTGTTGTTTCTGATTGCAACTGTCTCACACCTCCTAATTAGACCCCTGCTTGGAGGGCTTCCTTCATATTAAAAGACAATAATCCTTTTCTCATATTATTTGGTAGCTTTCAGCTATATAGTTCTGACAGCTTCATCTGTATCATTGACCTTACCTATCACACAGTCATTCCCAATAATGAAGGCCTCATTGTCCTCAGACAGTTAACAGACCAGTCCCGGACCCACCCAAGCACACTCTCAGCACTTTCTTTCAGCTTTGATAACAACTATTTTCACCATGTCAGTAGAGCTGAATGGGTACTAGGATGACACCTATAGAAGCTATGCCAGTATCTTTGGTGTCTGGGTAGAAGAGCATTTACTGTACAAAAATACATTGAGAATTGTATTTGTCCAGCCTCCTGCTCTAGATTCCAGCTAGAGCAATTCATTAACAACTTTATCAGTCTCCGTCTTTCTCTCAGTCTTACAGTCAACATATCAATCACCATTCCTCAACATTAACCTTTCTATCAGCTTTCTAGGAATTAAAACATCAGTTTATTTCATGTCAGATTGCTCATACAGTTACTTTCTAACCTTATTTATCCCAAATTTTTGCTGCTACAGTTTCACTCTGTTCACTCTTTTTTCTCCTGTATACTCACATGTAACCTCCTTTTTCCTCTTCAGTCTGATAAAAGTTATAAAACTGAAATATGTCTCTTACCTTCTTTTCTTTTCAGCCTGGGAGCAACCTTTGCTTTTCTCCTTTATTATGTATTACCAGTAACGGTGTACTGCACGATAACGTGCAGTGAATAAACTTGACTTGAGCATTCATAGTTTTAATACTCTTTCTCTGTCTCTGGTTAGCATTCGTTTGCTCAGAGGTTGATGCACTTATTGCTTCCTGAGCAGCTCTTCTTTTCTCTACCCTAGCAGCCCGCTGCTTCTCTTTTTTCGTTGGCATCTTTTCGTGTTAAAACTGATTAAGTTAGTTTTTGCGTTGCAATTACTTAGTACGTTTTTCTTAATTTTTCACTTAAGTTGGCACTTAAGTCTTCAGTCTGCCTCAAGAATGATCAAAGATATGAAGAGGTAGGGGAAGTGACCGCAAAGGTGGTAGGGAATGAGAACGATGCACATATGCATGTGCCGCACAGCCGCCCTGCTGCACACTGCTGAGAATTGATTCTACAATAAAATAAAATAATGATAAAAAGAGTAATACAAATCATCACCATGAAAGCGGATAGTAGATGTCACATAGTATATGTGTACCAAATGTCACGTCAATAGGTGAAATGGTTTGCGAGCTATAGGTGATTTAAAATCCTGGACCGACAAACAAACTGCCACGGTAGTGTATTATATGAGAATATTTAAATGAAAGTTTAGGTAGAACTGTAATATTTTTTGATGCTGGATTTTGTCTTCTGATTCAGATTTTTTTTGGTTTTTACTTTTCATTTTTGATATTTAGGATTTTGGATTTTGTGGAATTTTGGCTTTTTGATTTTTGTTTGCCGTTTTTTTTTTCCATCCATTGTTTCCTGAACTATTAATTCTAACTCTGTATTTTTAAATATTTTATACATTTGGATTTTGTTTGAACTATTTAATAAATGTAAAATAAATTGCATAAAGTGTTGCCGGCTGCAATGTCTTTTTATGATTTTGACCTTTGAGGTAAATCATAATAAGTACACCCGTTTCAGCTTTAACACAATTTTTCCTAAGCTTAATACCCATTGGCCTGACAATTGAAGGATCTTGGCAAAATATCACAGAAAGTTACATTTTGAATGAAGGTCTGTTATATCCTGGGCTTCCCAACAAACCTTTGTGTCTTATTTTACAGTAAATCAAGCTCATAAATACACACATAAAAGACAGTTCTGTTTACGAACGTTACATTGGCTAGTGTAATGTGTGTTCTTACAAGGGTGGAATTTTCCAGCATTTCTATACAGGAATGTTATATCAGTTATAATAGTGGATTATTTCTGCTTAATTATTATCAAGTAAACATTTTAATGCTAAATTTGTAATTACAGTTATTATAATCATAAAAAATACACTTAAATTTTGCATTTTTATGTTTCTATAGCTTCACAACAAATAGTCACTGCAGCAGTGCTACTTCATACAACGATATATTGAAGCAGTAAGCAGCATTTACATGAAGTGACAAAGCTACAGAATTTAATATTAGGTTGCTCACTGAGCTGTGGCAGCGGCTATGCCCCATCAGTCAGCTAATTAATGAAAGAAATCTGGAGAAATGTAAAGCATTTGTTTCTAAGATTGCAAGTGAGATCAAATTGCAGAGTGGAGTAAGAGACTCATAATGGAATTCAAAAACAAATTCAATATGTGAGGTGTCACAGTCCCGTGAACATGAAAAGCAAACTATTACAGTACTATGTTTTTAAGCTTTTCTGGATGTACTCTTGCATTTCACAAATAATAACAATAAAGTGGCAATATACAATTTAAAAGAAAAGTGTTTGCATTTTTGATTGATGGTTCTGTATAAGTATCGAAGCAATGGTAAGAATAATGCAAGCACAAATTAGGCAACAACGTATTCCATATTCCTCTAAAATGTAAAAAGAATGCAAAAGACAACATTTATTTTACATTGCTAATTGTATTTTATAAGGTTTGTTTAAAGAAAAACATAAAAATAAAAAAATATAAAAAAAAAATATTAGCATCATTCTACTGTACAGTTTCTCCAATTTTATCGCTAACCCGCTGATTCTCATTTTTAATTTTGTGTTGTCAATATGAAGTAAGAAATTACATCTTAGCTGTTTTGTGACCGTTTTATTCTTATTTTTTTGCATTCTTTTTTCTAATTTAATGAGTGTGCTTTAATATTTCCAACATACATAACAAAGGATGTACTGAAGCTTTAACTATAGTTTGGAGGAACTTTTAAGGGTATATTTCAATTTATTGTTAAAAGAAGCAGCTAATTAATTTATTTTTCTTGTCCACTGTGTCAAGTACTTACATTAATATATATACAGGTATATATTTATATATTTCTGACATACAGTAAGGTCAAAAAGTATTTCTCCCATTCTGTTATCCTCTACTATTGGAGGTTTTTGATGCTAATAATTGTCTTGTTTTTAAATAAAACCTAACATTAAATAAAGCGTATGAATCAGTGAATTAATACCTTTTTCAACTTATGTCATGTATTGAATGACATGTATTGACTGATTATTACAAATGGTAACACAAATCTGCATAAAACAGAGGAGCTATGTGGACCTTTTGAGACATGTCATTGATATGAAAAGACCTCCAACAAACAGTTTCTGCACTATACCTTGCTAATCAAGCCTATATTTTTTTTAAATGTTGTTCTGTAACAGAGTGATGCATCCAACATTCATCTTTACCTATTAAGCATTCTTTAATTTCCACTGGAATTAATTCATTAGCTGGATATCCTTCCTGGAACTTTTAATGTTGAAGAGTCAACACTGTGGGCTCCCAGTATGCACAGGCCTTCCATTTGTTTAATAGAAGAATGGCATTTAAAAGTAAAATGAGGAATGTAATTAGGAAAGTACTGAACTAAACCAAAGCAGCACAGTGATCCTATTGTGTGTTTGGTGTGTGGGTGTGTGTATGTGTGTGGTCACCCTGCAATGGACTGGTGCCCTCTTCCTGCTTTGATGACAACTGTAACCAGGGTGGATGGTCTCATGAGAACGAGCTTCATCATTTGTTTGCTTATTGTCAACCTTAAAGTGCTTCCACCACAGAAATACAACAGACTGGTTAATTGTTTCATCATCATATGCTTGCCATAACATTTCAAGAGTTTCATTACTGCTCTTTTCAAGCTTAATGTAAAATTCAATCATGCACCTCTACTGTGCTCCCATAGAAAAGTATTCTTCATCCACCATGATGACACATACGAGGTGCATCCACTTGCTGTGACAGAATGCTAAAGAATATGGCGGTCCAACTGCAGGTTCACACACGTCAATATATGCCATTATACAAATACCTGCACTGCATTCCCACGTCTGCCTATCTAAAAGAGAAACAGGTTCATTTTCATTACTTTACCTTCAGCTCTCATACATAAAAAGTATACTTCTTTATATGAAAAACTTTTCATTATGTTCACTTCTTTCATTTGTTAACATTAGTTACAATTAGCCTAAAACCTCAAGCATACTATATATTATAATTATTTTGATAAACTTACATATTTATTGTAAGAGGACGTGAGAATATATCCACCATGTTATCAAAAAATGGGCTCTCATTGATGCCAGAAATAAGGAGTGTTTATACCTCTTACATGTTATAAACAGTATTGTCCTTCATTTCTTGTCAAAGTTATAATATCTTTTATTAGTTGTGATGGTTCATATACAGTAAGATGAACATTTCCATTTTAGGAACGCATTATTTTGTTTTCAGAATAAGAATTCATAAAAAGCAGTCTTCAGCCAAACATTAATGTAAAGATGTGTCTGTTAGGGAGCGGCAGGGCAAATTAAACCCCAAAGCCAAAAACGTATCCAATTATCAGAACCCAGACACTCCCACCTTACCCCTACTAACAATTCAAGACATCGACTAACCACCCCAAATTTCTCAGGCATGGGGAACCCAATGATATTCCAGAGTTGTGGTTGTGCAATAACTTCAAGACACCAATGTAACCACTCTTTTGATTTTTACTAGTTACATAATCAACAATATAAAATTGAAACCAATAATTAAAACATTCAGAACCTGCTTGTATCCCAATCAATACCATAGAACAAAAATGACAGAGTTGCTTAACATCATTGGGTGTCATGTAAATTGCATTGTCAAAAAAACAAGAGAAAGAGAGCAAAATTTTCTTTAGAGTGTCATCTTAAGCGATCCCCATCCAAACACCATACACAGACTCACTGTCCACAAGTCTGCAGCCCTCCTTCAGTACAGCATCTAAAAGAAAACACACACTGGGCAGCACTCCACATGAAGCATCCCATTGTTAAACATCAATCCAATACACCACAAAAAAACGGGGCTACTCACACTCTGTCTGGGCTGTGGATCCTCACCATGCGCCCAGACCCCGTCACTTGTGCCTTGAGGTGTTGAAACACACGGGACACTATTCTTCCATCGCCCTGAACAGCTGCGATACTCTGCTCTCCTCAGACACCCCTGGTCGTTCTCCTGTGTTCCTTCACAATGCACCTCCAAAATGGAGAGGAGATCCTGTAGCTACCGGCTAAAACAATAATCACCCATGCTCCTATCAATCTTTACAATGCTTCCTCTTTCCTCGTTACAGCATTATGCGTCTCTTCACACGTTATTGGCACAGCTGCACTGCTTAAAAACTTACAGCCCCTCCCTCAACCCATTCATTGTTGGCCTAAAATCCACATCATTTGTCCTCCACAGGTGAATCCAACAATCAATCAAAACATTTACATACAAATGTCCAGGTGTAGAAAATTAGCGTGAATGAAAGAAACTAACCCCCATCCAACAACATTACCACACAATTGCAATAAACAAAACATATAAAAATACTGCACTCTATACAATACACATATTTACAAAAATGGAAAATTCAAGTGCAAACAAAAGAGGAAAAAAAAAGTGCTCTAATCCAACAATGCCAATTCCACCCTGTAACATGTCACACACATGCAGGTGGTAGGCAGCTAAAGGGCTTGAAGAAGGGAAATTCTGTGTCGAACCAGAGAGAGGGGGGTGTGCATTAACTCTTTCTCTTCTTCTCCTGCAGACCATTCTCAGGAAATTCTGCCTGGCCCCGATGATGTCACTTTCTGGTTCTGGGCATGATGACGTCACTTCCGGTTCTGGGCATGATGACGTCACTTCCGGTTCTGGGGCCTGATGACACCACTTCTGGTTCTGGCCCTGATGACATCACGTCCTCTGCCTACCCTTAAAAATCACCATTTTCTACCTGTGAATCAGTTCTGTTTTGAACTCCAATATACCAGTGCTTTTCTGTGTGTCAACAATCTACAATATACGGGGCAGCTACCCCAGACCTATTTGTTGCTCCTTGGTGAGCTTGTTATGACAGATGTAAAGGCAATCTCCATGCATGTCGGCATACATTTGTTGTTGTTGTTCTTGCATTCTGTATCATGTAGTATGTCTGGCATGTTAAATTGCCATAGTATTAGCCAGTTGCTCAATTTCTGTGTATTTCCGGCTTACCTCTTACTCTGCTATGTTTTTCAGTGTCTTTTCATCTTATTATCTCTTAGTCTTCATCACTGAAGCACCTTCTGTGTTTGGGTTGATTCTAAGGAAACGTCATGGCTGGAGTTTTTTTTGCACCATCATAGTGGGAAGTACTGTATTTTGTGGTCATAAGAATCACATTTTGGTGAAAGGAAATAAACACAAATCAGTCTGTGCAGACATGTCATTTGTACGCTCTGTATGTCATACTTTTCTTTCTATGAGTGGAATCAACAATGCGCTTTACACTCAGCAAATGTTGCCGCTGATCTTTTTCCTTCTGCCATGACACTCTATCAAGGCAGTTTGCCATAAGAAAGACACACATCCAGATAACTCTATGAAGGTTGCTGCTACCCAGATATTTTGCTTCACCACCATGTACCAATTTGCTTCAAATTAAGGCCAAGGTCAAGGTCCTAGACCTAGTGGTTCATGAGTAATTGTGTCACTGACAGACACAACCCTTTTTTATGTACAGGCCAAATTCTGTTAGAACGAACTCTGTTTAAACAAAATCCTCGTTATAACAAATTTTTTTGGTCCTGGCAAATTTCCTATAGAACTTACGTATGTTACAAAACTTCATTACAGCAAAGTCCATTTTATCTACAAAATTCATTACAACATAGTCATTTTTCATTAAAAAAAAAGCAAAACATGCAAATTTCTTCTGGCCTTGGCCCAAAATGTGCAATTCAGGAACAGCCAAAAGGATTGTGCCCCTGTCCAGATATTCTTGTGCAGTGCTTGAGAAGGGTTATTGTAGAAAGGAGACATTGTGGGCAGATCTAGGTGCAGGATAACTGTCAATCAGATTCAACTTCAGCTGTACTTGCAGCGCTACTAACGTCTGCCACAGTCAGCATATCAACTAGATTTAGGATTCATATTTGGTTTACCCTTCAGCAAAAGTGTTGACTACCAAGCTTCCCTCGTGTTTATGCTACTCGACCAGTTTCCAACATGTTTCATAAACTTTACCCTATGTACACCTGAACAACATAATTTTTTACAAAAAAAAAATACATTTGAATTTTGTGCTAGGAAATTTATGCATCCAACCATTGTTATTTTCAAATGTGACCTCAAACATTTTATCATGATCTTTTTATGTAAAATTTTTAAGGTTAAAAAAGAGGGTAACTTACAAAAGAACAAATGGCTGTCAGAGAGAGCCATTAAATTCATTAGGTAGCCTAGGCGACTGCCTATTGTGCCATCACTAGAGGGGCACCGTTTACATAACTAAAGCGGTGTGTACTCTGGACCACTCCACCCCCATCACATATGTGATATGGACACCAAGGGGCATCAAGAGGCATGTACTCCAGACACCAAGGGGGACCCCCCTATCCTTATGAGTCTTGACACTGAGGACAGCAATTTATTTTTTTGAAAAAGTTAGAACTTATCACTGACATTGAGGCTACCAAAAAGAAAAAGGTGTCATCAAGTTCAGCATTCTGTAGTCTGCTTTGGCAACTGTATGTGCTTAAAGACCAAACTATATTCCAATTCCATTATAATAAAAACCCTGTTTTAATAGAATTTCACCTGTGTATTGATTAACTTCTTCAGAGAAAAGTCTTCATTGTGGCATATCATAGTTAAGAATTTCACTTAAGATACTTATTCCAGTGATTTAGTACATTTGTTAGTAGAGATATTTTATCTAATTTTGTAATTCCAGTTATTTCCAAACCAGCTAACTGAATTGGGCCTTGGGTATCACCACTCCATTTCTGACCTGAATTCTTTTCTTAAGCTGAGCTTTCACTCCTATGCCAAGGCGGCTTGTTTTATTAATACCATCAAAATGCGGGGCAGAAGAAGTTTGTCGCAGTAGAGTTTCCCCATTTCTTAGCCAGCTTTAACCATTTTTTCCCAGTTGAGTTGCATAGCATTGCTCACTGGTTCATATGAATGTTTGCTTAATTTTAGCTTTATTACAGTAAGTTAATATTTTTTAATTATGTAAGCTTTCATGATATTTGTCTGTGAGCCAGATGTTACCTTCGGTTGAATTTTGGAATCAAGCGAAACTAGTTCATATCATATGGGCACTTTTGTGACTTCTTTTGTGCCATCCTCCCACTTAGCACAGTGTTATGCGGAGCTCTTGACATGGTTATCTTTACTCCAGTCTAAACTCAAAAAATGTTCACCTACTTCAAAGTGTTTTTTGTCCTCCCTGTGTGTCATTCAATTTTCTACAAAGAGAGTGGAGGGATGATCTTCCATAGGCAGCATCTGTGTAGTCTCAACTACCTTCCACTTCCCTAACCTTATCCCCCCTAATTAAACCAATAGTGCCCACTAGGCACTTTGTAATTTACACATTTGTAATACTTTGAACATGTTTGAAATGCTCTTTAATCTTCATTTTCACAGCAGTACTTTAGACTCACAACCTGAATAATCATCCCTTAAATGAGGGGGTTTTAACAAAACAATATGGCAGTTATTTTAATGCTTCACTGAAGGAGGCCTATTGTGTCCTTCAGTAGTGTCCTTACTTGTGTAAACACAGAGCTTCCACAACATAGGGATTAAACATTAATGCAAAAAGCTTATTTCCCCTTTTTCTCAAGATTTATTTTCTAACATAAAAAGTCATATTTGAAACGGTCTGAATTTTAGTGCTTTGAAATAAAAATATCACACAAGGCCAGATTTCTGTGTTATATACATACAATATATTCACCTGCATGTACACTCATATAAATGTGTCTTGGCTTGTAAAAGAAACATGAGACATCATAGAAACTGCAAAGCAAGGCCCATTTAAAAGAGAGAAAACATAACTACATTCTGAATTCTGATTACAGCATAAAAGACTGCAATAAGGGGCATGTATGGAATTGTATTCTTTATTGGGCAAATCTAAATAATATGTGAATAAAACGATAAAAGTGGACTGCTATCGGTGTGTTCACCTGGTTTAACATTTAATTTCTGTGTTGTTTTAACTGAACGTGCTATTAAACTTTTGGACCATTCTGTGAAACAAGCCACCAGGGCACAGCTGAACCACAAAGAGAACTCATGAACAGTCAAGAAACATCTTCACATTCCTGCTGTATCAGAAATTCTTGCTCTGACAATGATGATAATCACATGCTCCTTGTCTCTACAGGTACTATTATTGCTCCAATTTAAACCAGTATTAAAAGCTATGTTAGTTGCTATTTTTGGTACATTTTGATTTTCAGTGTTTTTTTTAGGTGAGTATGGGTGATTTTTAGACAAATATAAGGTTCAAGATAAAATAACCTCCTTTCCAGGAAACATGTGCCCTGTGCAAAATATAGTCTGGTATCTCCAAGGCCTTCACCCTGGAGCTTCTATTAAGTGTAGTTAACTTACTCAATAGTATTTGGCATTGTTAGAATAAGATAACTCTCCCACAACCCTAATCTTAACCATAGTGCAACCGGGAAAGGACTCTGGCAGCCCACAGCTGAAGTCTGCTTCTCCTTTTCATTCTCTTCAATTCAAAAGCACAGCATTATGGGAATGCCTTTCTGGTTTACACCATGCATTGATTTTTTGAGGAATAACTATTAATATTAAAAAGTGGATGTGTTTTGCATGTTTTAAGTGTATGACTGGATAATGAACATGTGGATCATGCAACATGACTAACATGAGAATTTGTTTCTTTTTTCTAAGGACGTTTTTCCAATCATTTTTTAGAGTGCAGCACCAGTCACTATTAGTTTCTATTATATCATAAATCTTTTTCTATCATTCTGCTTGAAAAAACAGCATTACATTTTTTTTCGGTCACCACTACAAAGTCAATGGAGTAAGTAACATATTAAAAAACATCATTTTTGGATAGAGTATTATTTTATGTACTACTTCTCTACAGATTATCATCTCCAAAGCTGCTGAGAAATAGTGAGTCCTAACTCAAACCAAACCTACCACTATAAACTGTACATATATTTATTGCAATGTTTGGACTGTCTGAATTTAGCCATCACCATTATTTACCTATTTCAGTCACATGGGTACATTAGAATATTAGAACAACTATAATGAGAACTGACCATTCAGCTCAACATGCTTGTCCTTCCTATTCTCCTAGGTTATCCAAAATTACAAGTCAAGGTTTGGAGGTCCCTAAAGTTTTACTCTCTACTACACTACTTAGTATTTTAATCCATGCGTCTATGGTTTTTTGCATTTAAAAAACCTTTGTAACATTTCAGCAAAATCTGACCTTAACAAGTTGAAAAATTGTGTTGTTG